>NC_050071.1:83710463-84960463 GCF_009764565.3 Dermochelys coriacea | reverse complement strand
GTCTGTAGCGGTGCATTGGATTCTTCCATCCTAAGTGCAGGACCCTGCACTTATCCTTATTGAACCTCATTAGATTTCTTTTGGCCCAATCCTCCAATTTGTCTAGGTCCTTCTGTATCCTATCCCTCCCCTCCAGCGTATCTACCACTCCTCCCAGTTTAGTATCATCCGCAAATTTGCTGAGAGTGCAATCCACACCATCCTCCAGATCATTTATGAAGATATTGAACAAAACGGGCCCCAGGAGCGACCCCTGGGGCACTCCACTTGACACCGGCTGCCAACTAGACATGGAGCCATTGATCACTACCCGTTGAGCCCGACAATCTAGCCAGCTTTCTACCCACCTTATAGTGCATTCATCCAGCCCATACTTCCTTAACTTGCTGACAAGAATGCTGTGGGAGACCGTGTCAAAAGCTTTGCTAAAGTCAAGAAACAATACATCCACTGCTTTCCCTTCATCCACAGAACCAGTAATCTCATCATAAAAGGCGATTAGATTAGTCAGGCATGACCTTCCCTTGGTGAATCCATGCTGACTGTTCCTGATCACTTTCCTCTCCTCTAAGTGCTTCAGGATTGATTCTTTGAGGACCTGCTCCATGATTTTTCCAGGGACTGAGGTGAGGCTGACTGGCCTGTAGTTCCCAGGATCCTCCTTCTTCCCTTTTTTAAAGATGGGCACTACATTAGCCTTTTTCCAGTCATCCGGGACTTCCCCCGTTCGCCACGAGTTTTCAAAGATAATGGCCAAGGGCTCTGCAATCACAGCCGCCAATTCCTTCAGCACTCTCGGATGCAATTCGTCCGGCCCCATGGACTTGTGCACATCCAGCTTTTCTAAATAGTCCCTAACCACCTCTATCTCTACAGAGGGCTGGCCATCTCTTCCCCATTTTGTGTTGCCCAGCACAGCAGTCTGGGAGCTGACCTTGTTAGTGAAAACAGAGGCAAAAAAAGCATTGAGTACATTAGCTTTTTCCACATCCTCTGTCACTAGCTTGCCTCCCTCATTCAGTAAGGGGCCCACACTTTCCTTGGCTTTCTTCTTGTTGCCAACATACCTGAAGAAACCCTTCTTGTTACTCTTGACATCTCTTGCTAGCTGCAGCTCCAGGTGCGATTTGGCCCTCCTGATATCTTTCCTACATGCCCGAGCAATATTTTTATACTCTTCCCTGGTCATATGTCCAACCTTCCACTTCTTGTAAGCTTCTTTTTTATGTTTAAGATCCGCTAGGAGTTCACCATTAAGCCAAGCTGGTCGCCTGCCATATTTACTATTCTTTCGACTCATCGGGATGGTTTGTCCCTGTAACCTCAACAGGGATTCCTTGAAATACAGCCAGCTCTCCTGGACTCCCTTCCCTTTCATGTTAGTCCCCCAGGGGATCCTGGCCATCTGTTCCCTGAGGGAGTCAAAGTCTGCTTTCCTGAAGTCCAGGGTCCGTATCCTGCTGCTTACCTTTCTTCCCTGCGTCAGGATCCTGAACTCAACCAACTCATGGTCACTGCCTCCCAGATTCCCATCCACTTTTGCTTCCCCCACTAATTCTACCCGGTTTGTGAGCAGCAGGTCAAGAAAAGCGCTCCCCCTAGTTGGCTCCCCTAGCACTTGCACCAGGAAATTGTCCCCTATGCTTTCCAAAAACTTCCTGGATTGTCTATGTATGACCTGACATACAAGTAGATGGCATTGTGCAAAGTGGAGGAGAGGTTTACAAATAGATTATGGGGTTGCATGGCACCCATGATATTTTCCTTAAAAACAATTATAGCATCTTCATTTCCATATTCATGTTTCCTCACTATGAATAAATTCAATTTGACTAAAAGTCAGAGCTATAGCTTAATAGTGACAGTGGTGTCCACGATGATGTGGATGGATAAATATTTTAGACAAATTCATCCCCTCATCTGGTTTCAAGCTGATGTAAATTGCTTCTTCTACTGCACCCACATTCCACAGATTATACCAGCAATCCTATTCTTTTGTCCTCATCCTGGGTGGACATGTGGTAGAACCATTGCCCTTCTAGACTAGCATCCAATCACAGTGATAAGCTATATCTTGCAGACAGGTCTACTTAAGATCTACATTTGTGAAGGGTACTCAGAAGGTACACAGTATTGTTACTTCTCCTAAGGCCAGTCTGTGACCTGAACCAGCTGGCTCTAAGTCCACCATCAGAATAAAGGTTGTTAGTGGACTAGACTGGTGGAAGTCAAGGGGTAAATCTGGCTCTATTGCTTTCTAGTAAAATGATTATCACATGGTTATTTGATAACAATTCTCTTAATCTTTTCTCCTATTTTGATTACATAATTATGTGTGACTATCTTATGATATAGAGCATATGAATTTCCTTTGAGTAATGTAATCACTTGTTTCACAGTGCTGAACTAGCATGTACACAAATCAGTGTAATGATTAATTGCAAATATGGCACCTATACAAGATGGTTAATAGGGAGAAAATGTAATATTCCTGACCCTACTTTCAGTTGTCTCCCCTAACTATTAGAATCTCATTTACTCTTATATTGCTATTTCACCAGGGAGCAACGCTGTACTATCTGACACATGCAAGTGTTGCTATAAGAATGCTATAAAATAAATTGAGCAGACAGAGCGTAGATGGGACTGGCTATACATACAGTGCTAACTAAACATAATTAAAACACTCTCTCTTATTTGATGGCAGCATGTAAAGGAACTAAATCCATTTGACCCTTTCATGGACTTCATGCTCACACATTTGTTATTTAAAAAAAAATACCCCCCAAAATTACAGATGTAACCTCAGCAGTTCATTGTCAAGGAGGAGGAGCTAATGTCCTCGCACACAGTTCTGTTATCTCACTAATTAAAGCACGACAGTTAAAACAATGGTTTGTTTACTTTTGATCTAATTAATAGAAATTGTGTCAAAATTAAGCTGATTCCAGGTATCATTACACCATTCCTTTGAATCAGGAAACTAGAATGGGCCAACTAACAAATTCATACCCAGTATTTCAATATTGTTAGAGCACAGAAGTAAAGCCGTGGAAGCATTTGGATTTGCAACCATTTTAGTTCAAGTTTGACTCTGCAAAGTTCAGTAGAGTAGGAACTCTTTGATCCAGCTCAAGTGCAACAAAACTGATTCAAAATGAATGAACTTTAGCAAAGAAAATAGACTTGGAATAAAGTTAAACAGCAGTTACTATCAGAAAAGTGGCTATTCAAACATTACACCTTCTTGCTAAACAGATCTGGTCTTTGTTATGTTCACACCATACACAGAGAAATTAGACAAACACATAAATACTCTCTCTTACTGGAAAATTATAGCATAAAACTACTTTCTTTCTTAGAATTCAGAATGACAACGCCAGAAGTCAAAAACAGAGACAAAGCAGGCTGCTTTAAATAGTTAAATTTGTTTTTCATAATCGTTATTACTTCTCCTAATGTACAAGCCAGAAAGCATGTATGTTGCCCTAGAATTCAAATACCAGATTAGGTATGAAGTTCTGTTACCTTTTTAATGGTAGTTAGCAAATTTAAGTTGGAAGTCATTGAGGCAACAAATATGTAAATGAACAATGTAAATTTACAGCCAATTTTCAAATCTACTGGAAAAATAAATTTTGTTAATTTCATCATTTTCCAAAGGTGTTTTTTTAAGTGTTCTACCAGCTCTGTATTTGTGGATGAATAATTTATTTGCCACATAAGAATAACAATTATGGAACAATTTATTTAATTTTGTGCCTCAGAGTATAACCACACTTTTAGTTTGGGTGTATGAGCCATACCAACCAGCTAAGAAACAAATCTTATAATTGTCACTGAATCTTGAACATTCATTGTCTTGAGAGAAGATAAACATGCATTAAAGAAGCTGTGATAATCTTGACCTTATTTCCTGGCCTATGTCAGTTTTTTTCACAACCTTATCATTATACATGTGCATTTTTATGTGACTTCCTTGAGTTTTTAATGTTTATACATGGAGGTGAATAAAACAACTCTCTGTGAGGGTCTCCTGGGCAAGTCAGTGATGGCAGCTGTGTGTGTTTGTGTGACAGAGAGACAGAGATGAGGGATAATGATTGAGGGACTGTGTATGCCAGTTGCAAGAAGGGAGTGAAATTATGAGGATGATTTATAAACTCCTGAAAAAATAGGCTGATAATAGAAGTGCTGACACAATAGTAACTACAAAAAGAAAAGGAGTACTTGTGGCACCTTAGAGACTAACAAATTTATTAGAGCATAAGCTTTCGTGAGCTACAGCTCACTTCATGAAGTGAGCTGTAGCTCACGAAAGCTTATGCTCTAATAAATTTGTTAGTCTCTAAGGTGCCACAAGTACTCCTTTTCTTTTTGCGAATACAGACTAACACGGCTGCTACTCTGAAACAATAGTAACTACAGTGACCCAAGTAATACTGCCATAAGAAGTAATGGTTATATTCTATCTGCTTACAACTGTCAAGTTTTAGAATGGCATCAATAATACTTCAATATAATGTAACTAAATCTCTGTACATGTGAATCCGGCCCCTATATGCATGGTGGGAAAGAGCTTTTGGACTATCCTAATTATACGGCATATGTCAGGATAATGGCTTCAGAAGTTTGCTGAGTTAATCCCAGACTTGTTACAACATCCATCAATATTGAATGTGGTTTTCTACTACTATTTTTATGTAGCAATGTCCAGCCATGCAATACCCACAGATCACTATCCACACATGCATAATATGTGTCTTAAGTGTCTCACCATCAATCACAGAATCATAGAATATCAGGGTTGGAAGGGACATCAGGAGGTTATCTAGTCCAACCCCCTGCTCAAAGCAGGACCAAGCCCCAATATCTAGACAAAACTATTAGATCACACCAATTTGGACACTTCCACTCTCTGCAGAACCATTTTATTTAATTATTAAAGATCAGCACCCCACAATATTTCATTTGGGGCACAACCATACACAATGAAAATATGTTTGTTTCAGAGAGCATGGTCCATTATATATATGTATAATTAATGCTGAAATACAAGATTAGATTGACTTGAACATAATCACATCATTGCTTGTCTTCCCCATTTGTCTGTTGTATTTATTTGATGTCTCTCACCTTATAATTGGATTATAAACTCTGTCTTTTTTATTATGTCTGTACTGTGCCTAACAATAGGGCTTTGATATCATAAGTGCTACTACAATACAAATAACTGCTGACTGGAGATGGGACATTAAACACTAGAAAGAGATGTCCCCTAAAAAGAGGGGTGGCTGATGGTTCATTTGTATGTGGTCATCAACTCTCATGTCTGGGCCATTTAAATATAACTTCAGGTGACATGTCCATGTATTTATTTGCATATGTCAGGCCTAGATGCTGACAGTATGCAGTAAATAATAATGCATACAACTAATGGCTATTTCCTCATCTTGATCAACCAGGCACGCTTGGTAAATCTTGCATAACATTAAATTGATATTAGTAAGAGTTTCATGGATCAAGCAATATGTAGCCCAAAATGTTACCTTTTCTTTCTTTTTTAAAAATAAAAAAACAAAAACTGTCACAGGATGCCCTGCTGAGACTGGTTGCCCTGGTGCGGAAGTACAGGAAGTAGATTGGTCTTGGAGCAGGATGACTCTCAGGCAAGTGTTCAGTAGAGTGGGAATGTGTGGGAAATTAATAGGCTCCAGCCAAAAGCCCTCGGTTGAGGGGAAAGGGACAACTGATGACTTTGTGTTACCTGGAAGAAATAAAGCTTAAGTCCTGTTGTGAAAAAAAAGCCCATAAAAGACCCTGGGTGTGGTGTCAATCTTTTCTGGTCTGAGGAGATAGGCCAGCAGTGTACAGCAATATTTGAAAACCTATTTCCATAATTTTTATTATTAATCTGGGTCTGACTGAAAGACATGGTTGCAGAGAGTTTAGCGATAGTTTATTATTTTTCATCACTAATGGATATTCTTTGTGGTGCCAATGGCAGCAATCTTGTAAAGGGTTAAGATCATATTCAGAAAGCTGGAGGGCTTAATGGATAAAGGAGTTAGTTCTTAAGTGAATTTGATGATCACAAGCTGTTCTCTATAAGGCTGAAGAGTATACAACAGAACAAGAAATATAATTCAAACTATCGCAATTGTTACTCAACTCTGGAGAAGCCAAGATCTGAGACAATAAGGAAAGTAAATATTCAGAATGATTGTCAGAACAGTGCTTAATTGGGTCACTTCAAACCATCAACTAAGGTCTCCATCTTGGCCTTATGAAATTAGATAAGAATATATCTGTTTTGTACAAATAATTTGTGAAGCAGGAATGGGAACTGCATTTAAATAGTGTTAACTGCATGGTACATTGGTAATAAGTAAAAAGAATGTTAATTTGTACAACAGTATAAATATTGATCAGCCAATCAGATATCAGAGCATTGATTTCATATATGGATGTGGGGAATCTGCATTAACCATATAAGGGAAATTGGCAATTTTAAAAACCACTTTTCAGCAAAAGAGAAAATGATTTCCTTCTAGGTGCTTGGAAACCAATCCAATCTTAAATCAGCCTTGTTACATAGATGTCTCTGTACTCTCCCTGGAGGTATGTAGGGTTGTGAGGCACCTCACCACAATGTGCCCTTAGAGTGAGGAAGTCTTGTCTGTGCCTGCTGTGATCAGCTCCTTGAAATCATCAGGCTCTGGGAGCACAAGCAGTGCCTTCCAAGCCTCAACAAGCCTTGTTTGCTCTGTATGTTTACACCAACCTCCAAGACTTCAGAGCATTCCTTGAGGTGTCCAGCCCCTTATCTGCTGAACACCCACAGAGTTACCAGGCCTGCTGCTTTGAATGTAAAAGTACACACCAGGTTGTAAGAATCATCTCAGGATCACCCCCTTATATGTATCTATAGTAAAAACAAGAATCAGTTTTTTTATCAAAGAACAGAGATTCACAGTGAGTAAGAATAGTGGAAACAAATGATTACATATCAAACAAAATCATAACATGCTTTATAGAGACTAAAACTTAAACTTCTTTTGACAAGAGGATAAATTATTAATCTCACTCACTGTTCCTTCTAGCATTTTCCACCAAGCCTGGTTGAGATCTCACTTTTATGAAGCAAATTCTCTGTCCATTTACTTCCTAGGTGAGGAATTATATTGTGTCTACTTTGTTCCCCAAATATAGCAGAGAAAACCTTTGATGTGAACCTCAGTATATGGTCATCTCTGCCCCACCATCTCATGCTGCTTGTGTTCCAGTTGCTTTTCTCCCTTTGAATTTTTTGCAATCCTTCATTAACATTCAGTTGAGACTTGTGATAGGAGACCCACAGGGAAACAATACTTAATTTACATTTAAACATCCTGCGAGATCAACCTTTCTTGTCTGACAGCAAGCCTCTTTTTCAGCTTTGCTGGTGACCAGTCCCTAGAAACAGACTTTGAGAATATATATTAAGTATCTGTACATAACTCCTTGCATAGTATTTGTACATATATCCCACAACAGTGATGACTAGAGTGGAAGGCTTTTATTAGAGACCTCACACAACCCTCGGTGAATGAGAATGTAAATACTAGACTTCGGAGATTCTTCTAACTCCATGCATCCCCTCAGTATACCTTGTGCACCTCAGTAGGTATTAAGAGGCTTCTGGGCAACCCCCCTCCAGATACATATGCAGTAGAATCACTTACTAGTTGATCCATAGATATTGGTTCAGAACTCTCTCTTGCCTTGACGATGTGTCTGCTCTATATTTGCTCTACCTTTTTTAAATGTACAATTTCCATATCATATTCTTGGAGAGAGGCTCCTGAGTAGCAGTTTGGAGTTGGTACCTTTTTGCTCTGTGTTGCCATACCAATGGAGAATGGTCTGTCAGGACTCTAAATTGTCTCAGAATAGACAAGGCCTTAACTATTTGATGGCTCATACAATCTCATGACATTCTTTTTTATGACAGACTAATTCTGTTCATTAGGTGTCAGTTTTTTACTTGTTACTTTCCCTGGTTTGCATCAGTCCTGCTCCTAGACCTGTGTTGGATGCATGGGTGAACAGCTCAAACATTTAGTCAATCTGGATGGGCCAGAATAGACTTCTTTGATAGGTTGTGATGAGGTAATGAAAATTCTTTGACAGGCTTCTGTCCATGCTATTTTGTTCAGTCTTCTTTCATAAGTCTGTGATATTAGACAAAATGTCACTGAAACCATTTACAAACCAGAGAATGCTTTTTAGTCTGGTGGTCTGCTCATATGCTGTCATACCTGAAACCATATAGACCGTTGGCCTTGAACTCTTCTATTTGAATCATTGTACTCTCTTTAGTAATAAGACAAAATCTAAGCTGGACGTTTCTAAGCCAAGATGTATATGTAATTATTCATAAATGGAGCAGAAGAACCATTCAAATCCTGAAGAAAAATCTACCCCTCTGTGCATACTTAATAAATATATATATATATATTTTGGAGAAACCCTGCATATCATTGCCTTTGGGAATTCAGAGAGTTGTGTAGAGCAATTCAGACATATATGGGCCTAAATCCAGCTTCATTTTGTTTCCTCATAGCAAATATAATCCACAGGGCAGGGGAAGAAGCGTAGCTCTACTACATGGAGACAACAAAATGTAGCGACCTGTAAAAGGCATCCACACCCTCCTGTGCTGTACTCTGTGTGGGCTATCTATGGTACCCTGGTAAACACACTAGGAACATGAGTGTAACCATGGTATCTGCCAATTCCTGGCGAAACCTCTTTGCAGAGGGCAAACACACTACAGAGGCTGCTACGTAGAAGAGCAGTGCTACTAATTTACTCTGGGAGAGAGGATTCTATTCTTCTGATTGACCCTCGTAGAACTCCCTTGTGCAAAGTTTATTGACAGCATCCACCATAAACAGATGTTTGTACAAAAATATAAAAAAGGTGGAACAACAATGGAATATGTGTAATGTAAATAGAAAGCATATTTTTGCCTCTGTGACTCGGTCAGGTTTTCAACAGCAGATGTTCTGTTGTGAAGATTGGCTTGCAGTATTACTAAGAATGTAAAAATGGCCATACTGGGTCAGAACAAAGGTCCATCTAGCCCAGTATCCTGTCTTCCAACAGTGGCCAATGCCAGGGGCCCCAGAGGAAATGAACAGAGCAGGTAGTAGATTAAGTGGACAACAGGTCATAACACGTCTTGAAAACTTTGTTTTAAGTTTCATAAATTCCTTGGAGTTCAATCCTCCCCTTTCTTGATATCCTGTATCCACTTGTGATTTCTCCTTCCTTTCTTGCAAACCAAAGCTGCCATCTGTCTCCAGACATAGCTAAAATTCCAGCCTAGTGAATAAAACTTGCACTTGAATTTGATAGGCGTACTATGTAGCGAGTAAGCATTGTTCAGTGGTTAAGGCACTAGCCTAGGACTTGAGAAAGCTAGGTTCAAGACTACCGTGCCACAGACTTGTTGTGTGACCACAGGCAGTTTAATTAGTCTCTTTTTCTCAGGTCCCCATCTGTTAGGGAAAAAAATGCAATTAGCACCTCAGAAGGGTAAATACTTCAAAGAATGTGAGGCACTAAGATACTACAATAAAGGGAGACATAATAAATACCATAGATAGAAGTATTCTCATGTAAATTACATGAAAATCAGATTTTCTCAGCATGTGTGTGTATATATATATATATATATATATATATATATATATATATATTATTCCTGGTCAGAGCAGGACCCAGAAAATTAAACTATCAAGAGTACAAAGCATTAAGTAGAGTCATAAAATGTAACCAAAAGAATTTCCTTTTCCTAATGAGAGACTGTAATGCAGATCACATGAAAAACATATTTGTACTGAGAGGTCAAAAGGTAGAATGCAGCGTGAAAGAACAATGGAACGTCATACTTGGGATTTTGTTGTTTCAGTTAGAGAGGCCCAAAGCCAGCCATCTCAACACCACCAGTTTTGGGGTGTTCAAAATCGAAATCTGAATCTAAGTTTTACAAATGATCCCTGTCTTTTATTGTGAGCTGAACTATAACTTCAGAGCTAAATGCCTATAAATTTCAAAGTTTTTTAAAATCTAGACATGGATTCTAACTTTTTGGTTTGAACTCATCTCTAATCTCACTGATTTCTATTACTTTGTCTAGACAATTTACTAAGAAAATAACACCCAGAAATTGTAATAATAAAGCAGTATTGAAAGTAATAAACAAATGATGGATAAGTAGATGTATCTTCTATTTCCTTTTTAAAGAAACCAGTAAACATATTATACACAGCAGTCTGACTGCAGGTGAATTACATTTCAAAACAATTTTATTAAGCATTTAAGGTCAAACTTTCAGAAAGTTACCTCAATGTGTAAATGCATCCATTTGTGTACACAAAGCCCTGCTTTAGAACATGAAAATTAGTGCATAATCACCCAATTTGCCATTACAACTGTGGGATTTTGCACAAGGAAATGGATGTGCTCACAAATATTTTTAAGTACAATTGAGGAAGTACTGTGAAAATATGGCTAGAAACTATGTACTTCATTTAAAAATGAAAAGGATGCAAAATGGTGTAGATTCAAAATATTTGATTTCTGAAGACAATATTCACACTATAGTTCCAGATACAGCTATATGTATATAAATTAATATGGTGTAGACTCTTTTTACAGACCATTCAGTATGTGTATATAATTTAATAATTTTATTTAAGTAAGAAAAAGCATCCAGTGATTAATATGCATGATGCTTCCAAGCATATTAAAATGTATTTTTAAATTTATCTTAGTTTCCCCATACATACTCACAAGCTATATTTGCCTAGTTTTGTTCTGCAAGAACTATCTTCTGCAACAATGAAACCTTGATACTTGACTCAATATTAGTTTATCAACCAACATCTAAATGCCCAATAACAAGAGTGTGATATATGCTTTTAATTACTTATCTTCCATTTTTTCTCCCTTTGTTCACTCAGCTTCCATGCCATGCCACCCTTGTCTACACCCTTCATATCCAAAGCCTAGGGCAGAAGTGTTGAGAGAGACTGAGTGATATAAGTTTCCAATAAGCAGCACCTTGAAATTTAATAGGAAGACTTTTGTTTGAACATCTTTCCTGATGTAATAATACCATGTGGCCCCTTGCACTGGGCTACTTTGGCTTCAGAGGGGGCAATGTAAGTTAGTTTAACTCAGTGACACTCTCTATATGATGCTCCATGTGTCAGCAATTATTTAGATTGGGGGAAAAAACAATATATGAGAGAGAAACCAAACTGATTCAATGGAACCACTGAGAAAGAGAGACGTCAGATTTTCAAAGGTATTTAGGCATCTTAAGATGTAGATAGGTGCTTAGTGGGATTTTCCACCTATCTCCCATTGAAGTCAGTCTATCATACAAATATCAGTAAGAATGAAATTTGTTATCACTATGTTTAGTGAGTTGGTGGTCTCAATCCAGTTCATTGTGAAAAAATGTCCACTTTGGTAATTTCAGCACTGAAACCAAAGACAGACTGAACATGATAAAAGGAACCACTTTCCCACATATGCTGGTGGTTCCTCTAAAAGAGGACTGAGGTAGATTAGCAAGGCACTGTGAGGAAGCTTGCACTGTTATTACCAATGATGTACCACTTATTACCTAAAATTTATACATCTCTAACATTTTTCAATACAATGAACATCCACAGAAGACATTAGCTCTTCCTTTAATAAAGAAACCTGCAATAATAACAATTGTATGAAAGGTAATAAACTGGTTATGAGTCAGGGCTTTCCCAAGAAATGAAATAGGAGTATAGATTTTTGCTGTTGATTTCCCTTAACATTCTCAGTAGAACAACAACTTTTAAACCATCATGGCAATGATTTTTGTTTGTTTTTATTTCATAGAAATATATAACATTTGTATAGTGCCTCTGGTGCTAGATTGGAAAATGAAGTAGGAAGGGAGATTCAGGCAAAGCCAGGGACAATGCTCATTCAGTGCAACAAGGCTGCTAACAGATTGGTCCCTTATACTTTTCAGGGAGAGAAATATAATCTTACCAAAGTGTACTCTCTCAAAATGATTCCTTAACAGGGTTTTCTCTGAAGTTTAGTCTCTGAAGACCCTTGGCTGTGGGAGGGTCTACAAGAGATTTACACACAGTAGACATTTTGGAGAGATTCTGACCCGGTCCAGAGAAGGCAGTGTATCCAGCTGGACAGTGTTGAGTACATGTAACTGAATATATGATTTTCTTTATATTTATTTTTAGTATGACATACAGTCAGATACATTTAAATGAAAGTAATATAATATAAGTAACTTGGCCTGACCAACTGATGTTATTAAGCCCCCTGGAGGACCGGGCTGGTTTGTTTACCTGCCGCGTCCACATGTTCGGCCGATTGCAGCTCCCACGGGCCGTGGTTCACCGCTCCAGACCAATGGGGCTGTGGGAAGTGGCGTGGGCCAAGGGATGTGCTGCCCCCCGCCTCCCGCAGCCCCAATTAGCCTGGAGCGGTGAACCATGGCCAGTGGAAGCTGTGATCGGCCCAACCTGTGGATGCGGCAGTAAACAAATCGGCCCGGCCTGCCACTGGGATTACCCTGGCGGGCCATAGGCCAAAGGTTGCCAATCCCTGATATAAGGTGATCGGAGGCAGAAGACTTCCTGTCCATGAAGGGTAGCTTTTCCTCTGTTCCTAGTTGAGCAGGACAGAACTGTTACCCATATCAAGGAAAACAGGATTACAAATAGATAAAATGGAAAAACCAAGGTAAAACATGTCTCAAAGCCATCTTTTACAAGGAGGAATTTGATACAAGCTCAAAGAGCACATCTATTCAGACTTTATTATGCAAATCTGTTTCTGTAGGATGCTGACACTTTTGGGAAGGTCCTGAGTGTCCTATATGTACTTAGCAAGGATACTTGTAAAGAATCTATCTCCATGGTATCTTGAAGACAATGGACTTTGAGGCCAATCATCATTTTGAGGGATCAGAGAGAGTCTTTGTTCCTAATTCTAAAGTACTAATTTGATAGAGACATATCAAAATATTGTTTTATTGTCACTTAAAAAATGACTAACTAATGAACACATCCTATTTCTCTTCAGATATGAATACTGAAAATAGTAGTTGTTTTTGCAAATGCTGGTTGTTGTGTTATTGGTATTGTGAGTTAACATATGCAAGCCATATGTTGAATAAGGGCAATAATTTGAACCATTTGCAGGGAGAATGCACTGAAATAGAACAGGGTTGGGGGGGTTATAGATGAAAAGAATTTAGATTCACTATCACAAAGCACACCATCTGCTATAAATATATATATATAAAATAACTAAAGCCTTAAAATCTTGTTAAAACTACAATGTGACAGAAGTGGAAAGAAATACTGTTGGAGTTAAATACTGCTGATGGGAAAGAACACTGGTGCAAGAGAAAGAGAGTGGCTTATTACTGACTGATTATACCAACTGATTAAACCAACAACGCCATTAGCCGTCACCTAGAGCCCCCAACTAAAACCTCTCCAGCACATCATCAAGGATCTACAACCTACCCTGAAGGACGATCCCTCACTCTCACAGACTTTGGGAGACAGGCCAGTCCTCGCTGACAGACAGTCCCCCAACCTAAAGCAAATACTCACTAGCAACTATGCACCACACAACAAAAACACCAACCCAGGAATCAAACCCTGCAACAAACCCCGGTGCCAACTCTGTCCACATATCTATTCAAGGGACACCATCATAGGACCTAACTACATCAGCCACCCCATCAGGGGCTCATTTACCTGCACATCTATCAATGTGATATGTGCCATCCATGCCCCTCTGCCATGTACATTGGCCATACTGGACAATCTCTAAGCAAAATAATAAATGGACACAAATCTGACATCAGGAATTATAACATTCAAAAATCAGTAGGAGAACACTTCAATCTCCGTGGTCACTCAGTAACAGACCTAAAAGTGGCAATTCTTCAACAAAGAAACTTCAAAAACAGACTCCAATGTGAAACTGCAGAACTTGAATTAATTTGCAAACTGGACACCATCGCATTAGGCCTGAATAAAGACTGGGCATGGTTGGGTCATTACAAAACCTAAAACTAATTTCTCCCATACTAATTTCCCCCTACTGTTACTCACACCTTCTTGTCAACTGTTTGAAATGGGCCACTCTCATTACCACTTCAAAAGTTATTTTTCCTCCCTTGGTATCCTACTGTTAATTGAATTGTCTCGTTAGACTGATCTCACACTTTGTAAGTCAACTCTCTTTTCATATATTTATACCTGCTCCTGTATTTTCCATTCCATGCATCTGATGAAGTGGGTTCTAGCCCACGAAAGCTTATGCCCAAATAAATGTGTTAGTCTCTAAGGTGCCACAAGGACTCCTCGTTGTTTTTATTCTACTGTTTGTGCCCACTCTTTCTCCATGCTGCCCCATGCTCCTGAAACCACCTCCCTAACCCCATCTGGTATATTTCCACCTCTTTCAAGTTCCTCCTAGCCCTACATGGCCTTTCCATTTAACTTATTGAAAAAGAAGTTCTTTCTAAACCTATAAATGAAACAAATAATTCCCTCACATTGCTTTTGGCTTTTTCTCACTGCCTCTGTTGTGTTTGTGTGCTGTAAATGTATATTCCAATCCTGAAATTGCTGAGCTTCTCCTTTGTGGGCTGAACACCTTTCTATATCATTGAAATTAGAGGGAGTTGGTGGGGGTTCAGCAATATATAAGTAGGCACTTGGTTCCTTCCATGATCTGCCCCTTATTTTGTAAGTTCTTTGGGGCAAGAAACTTGTTTTCATGTCATTCTGTAAGTATCAAGCCCACTTTGAGTGGTATAGATATAATGAATAATAACAGGGTCCTTTGACAGCATGACATATAGGATTCTGCTGACTCACCCAGCAGTCAGATCACCTGGGTCTGTTTAGCTCTATCTCTAAGGCAGAGAAAATTGGGTGAATAGATATAAGGCTTAGAACTGAAAAAACAGTAGGAACAGCTATGTGTTGAAGACAACCTAGGTAGAAGTTTGTGTTTGGAGGTTTATTTTAATTGTTAATTTAAATAACAAACACGACTAAGTCTGGACTACTTCATGGTTTGTGTATGAATACCACCTGCTTCCATTGGTGTCACACCTTCTAAATAAAGGGCAAAATGCAAGAGGTGATTAATTGAATAATAGGATTCAGACAACAGCAGCAAGTCAGACTGCAGCCCAACGACAACATTGCAGGCCTTGCTGCAGTTTGTGAAGGAACAACAGCAGCAATAGTGGCTCCAGGGCTCCACTCTGGCCACTAGTAAACCCTAGCTGTTCCCTGTTCCAGTTGGGATCATTAGATGACCAAGAGGCTTACCGGGCTACTTCTGCATGGATTATTCTGATTAGATCAGTAGATCAGTATGGAAAAGTGTCCTGAGGTTTTCTAATGGGATAAGAACAACCTGTGTATTGAGTTCTGGATAAGGACACTGCTACACACAGATCATGAGCTAAGTTATTTTGGATGGATTGGGGATCACAGAAGATAAATATTGGCAGAGATTTTGAAATAAACCATTGTCTTAACTCCTTCATCAGATACCTGACAGAATGACTAACCTGTGGAATTAGGCTTGAGACACTTAAAGCAGGGAAACAGTGGGCATACAGATATTGGAACAATATGTGGAAAATCTCCCTGAGAGAGTACAGGCCTAGATGCTTTGACAACAACTATCTATGTTGGCAAAGATGGTGTGATAAACGGAGAGACACTAGGTAATTGAACTGTCAGAATAATCACCATGGCCACATCCAAGAACTGAAGGATAGTCAGTTGGAAAGATGGAAGAAGTTCAACAGAAAGAAAAAAGGGACTTTGGAACTCTAAAGGTCAAAGCAAAAAAGACATGGACACAAAGCCTTGGATGTTGCCAACAAAGACAATATGCACTTACTGATCCATCTAAAGAAGTGCCGTGCGCACAAAGAGCGTGGAAAGCATTCACAGACATACAGCTAGTCATTTATATCATGATCCATACAGATAACTGAAGTTTCTATCAATGTTTTTGAAGAAAAATGCCTTTTTGAATTACACAATGTACCTTTTCACAATTTCTAGTTTTTTGAAGAAATGAAATTAAGTGAAGTGTGTGTGTTTGATCAAATCAGTTTGAATCTAAACACAAAATGTTGAGGTTTTTGTTTAGTTTGGTTTTCCTCCTTTTCTTTTCCATTAAGAATATGAGAGAAAATACAAAGAAAACAAAACTTTTCAAAAAATGTTTTGTCAAAAAATTAAATTAAATTTTAAAAAGTTGGGAAGATTTTTAAACATAGTAAATGTTTCATTTCATTTGAAATTTTTCATCGCATTTGTAAACTAGCCATAAGAGTCACACTTACTTATCCCAAGTGCTGCAAAATCATGATTACAACCTGTCCCGGGTGACAACCAGTTATGTCACAGGACATCCCTGGCTACAGACCTTATAAAATTATATCTGTCACAGTTGTGACAAGGTCGGGCTAGATGGCTATAGGAGAGTAATAGAAGGCAGATATATTAGCCCCAGGCTAAGTAGGTCCCCTTTCCCTGGGTAAGGTAACAGGGAAGGTTCCAGAACAATCAGGAACCTTCTGGAGACAATTAAGACAGGCTGATTAGAATACCTGCAGCCAATCAAGAAGCTGCTAGAATCAATTAAGGCAGGTTAATCAGGGCACCTGGGTTTTAAAAAGAAGCTCACTTCAGTTTGTGGTGTGCGTGTGAGGAGCTGGGAGCAAGAGGCACTAGGAGCTGAGAGTGAGAACGCGGACTGTTGGAGGACTGAGGTGTACAAGCATTATCAGACACCAGGCGGAAGGTCCTATGGTGAGTATAAAGAAGGTGTTGGGAGGAGGCCATGGGGAAGTAGCCCAGGGAGTTGTAGCTGTTGCACAGCTGTTCCAGGAGGCACTCTAGACAGCTGCATTCTACAGGGCCCTGGGCTGGAACCCGGAGTAGAGGGCAGGCCCGGGTTCCCCCCAAATCCTCCCAACTACTGGCCAGACACAAGAGGAGTTGACCTGGATTGTGGGTTCATGAAAACGGCCAAACTGAGGGCTGCCGTGAAGCTCCAAGGCGAGCAAATCCGCCAATAAGCACTAGACCCACCAAGGTAGAGCAGGAACTTTATCACATAGTCCATATCCCAATAGTGGGAGGAATTGTACAACTCATTCACCGTATCTGAGTGCATAAGCTTCCACCAGTCTGTGGTGGTCAGACAGCAGATGACATGTTACGCTTTGAGGGGGCTTTGCCAGAGGTTCATGGCACAGGCCATGTCTGATAGATGTGGCAATAATATATTTCATTTGTAACATGGTTTTCATGGCAGATCAGAGATTTTGTAGAGGCGGGTGGGTGAGAGAGAGAGTGCACACCAAACAAGCCCTGCTTTCCAAGATCAGTCCTGTTCTTTTTTGTCCTCATTTTCTTTCCTTGTCATCATTGCCCTTCTGAGAATGCTTTAGATCATTAGCATTACTTGGTCTTTGGTCACCTCCTATGTTACTATACTTGCTGTAGCCACAGGGACCCACCCAGCAAAAAGCATGTATTAAAGCAATCAGAGCTGCCTTATTTTATGCATTCCTTATGCCTGGATCACACAGGCACAAACGAGGAACACAACAGTAGAGTTCAGGGGTTTGTTGGATGGCCTTACGCCTTTAAAGTAAGTCCCTGACTGTTTTTGATATGCTCAAAGCCATGGACTGCAACATGGATAGACTCACTGCCTTTCACTGACGCAACTAAGGAAGAGCACAATATTTTTGAGCTAGTACATTTTGCATCACACTCTCTTGTGACAGGTTTCAGAGTAGCAGCCGTGTTAGTCTGTATTCGCAAAAAGAAAAGAAGTACTTGTGGCACTTAGAGACTAACAAATTTATTAGAGCATAAGCTTTCATGAGCTACAGCTCACTTCATCGGATGCATTTGAGCTGTAGCTCATAAAAGCTTATGCTCTAATAAATTTGTTAGTCTCTAAGGTGCCACAAGTACTCCTTTTCTTTTTACTCTCTTGGGAACTGCCCTGGGATGGGATGATTTACCCCAACAGTTCTTTTGTGAAAAAAAATCAGGCTTCATGTCACAGATGTTTTTAATTTTACTATTAAATGCTATCTTGTCTCACTGCTCCATTCTCTTGCTCTGAAACAGTAAAAATCAGCTTAATTTTTAAAGCTATCAGTTCAGCAAGCAGGCCCCCAGTTTTTAATGATTCAAAACACAAGGCAATATCTTTGAAGACTCTACCCAATACCTCTGTATGGGTTAGGAATTTGAGAGTATTCCTTCTAGGGAGAATTCAGGAAGGTTTCACCCTTTAATATCATATTCAAGGAGAATAAATTACCCCTTTCAAGTGTGCAAAGCATCTTGTCTTCCCTATCGTAATATGGTGATGGCCTTCTCTTTGAATTCTAATACATGACAACAGTTTTCTAAAGGATGAAGCATGTTAGGCAGAGTGTCAGCTTAATTCGAGCTAGGCAAAAATGTATTGTTTTTCAAATATGGTATAACAAGCCTCAGATAGATATGAGCTAATTGAGATGAACTCGGTTGCATATATCTTTAAAGATGTACGAGGCAGACATGACCTTTCATGACATTTTTAACCCGGTAACTTATAAAGCCCATAGTACACAAAGTTTTGCAAAAAAGAAAAAAACCAGATTGATGCATGAAAAAGGAAACATAAATTAATGATGTTTTGCCACTTGACTCACAACCTGCGTCTGCAGCCTGCTACATTTTGGATGATTTCTGGGATTCGGAATAGACTACATTTAAATCTAAATTCTTATCTTTTTCAAGCTATTGTTCCACAATTCATTTTAAAACTGAATTTCAAGGAGATCCTTAGGGGTAAAAATTATTTCAGCAGTATATGTTATTCCTTTCATATTTGACATTATATCCTTTTTTAATCCCAAAGTTCTCTAAATTTCCAGCAGAATTGGATCAATAAAGATAAACGTCTTCGTATGCAAACAGTGGAACCACTGAACTGCAGAGGAAAGCAGCTTCAGTTCATTTCTATTTCTCTTTTATAAGGCCATTACTAGGATAAATACTAAGCATGTGGTTTTCCTAACTTGAGCATTGTATATCTCAAGCTTATGCCATTGTGAACATCATTGACCATGTATTAACTGATCAAAACAGAGACAGGAGAATCCTGGGTTCTAGATCTATATGAAGCATTCATTTAGGAATACATTGTATCAATTAGCCACATTCTGTAGTAGGAGGTGCTTTGGATTTGTGCCACCAAGAAAAGTGGGAGGAAAGGCTGTGAGGGGGAAGATGTTAAATTTGTGACATCCAGTGGTATAGTGCAACTTGCTCCCGTCTTCCCACGCCTCTTCAGGTCAGTTAAGAATCTGGACCATGACCTAAAACTTTCTCCCTTCTGCTTGGGAGCAGTTTAGGCTCCTCCTCTGCCCAGGCTTTCATAGAGGAGTAGTCCTTGTACTCCTCCAAGTACAAAGTTGTCCCCAGCCCTAGTGAAGGGAACGTGGATAAGACTGACATTTCTTTGTCTCTTC
Source organism: Dermochelys coriacea (assembly GCF_009764565.3). NCBI lineage: Eukaryota > Metazoa > Chordata > Testudines > Dermochelyidae > Dermochelys > Dermochelys coriacea. Next base: position 84,940,800 of record NC_050071.1, on the reverse strand, counting down.
TACTCTTGAACATTCAAACTAGAGCAAGTGACAATCTCCTCTTTACTGTGGAAGCAGAATTCCTCCCACTGAACTCACTGAGGGTTTGGCCACTGAACAGAATTTGGTTTATATGTAATGCTTATCATACTCAGTACTTCAAAGCACTTTATGAAGTAAAGTTTTATTAAATATAGATGATGTGGTGACTGTACAGGAAAGATGTGCCAACCAGTATGCCTTTAGCAATAGTATATACAGCGTTTATGAGTCTTAGAACCTGTTTTAATGAGATGGGATATTAGTCACTATGTTGGGATTTTCACCTTCGTAAGATGAAAAGATGACTTCTCATCCCTATCCTACTCTTAAACCTATTATGCTGCCCACGTAATACACTTTGGTGGATCTTTTTCAAAATGGGAAAATAAATTCATTTTAAGCTCCGCTAATTAAAATTAATTTTAAATGTTTAAATTTACCAGGGTCCAAGATATCTCTCTGTAATATTAAGGCACATGATTTGAAGGTGATCATATTGGATTATGTTCCTCCACTTTTGTATGCTACTCCTAGCTTTTCAAATAAAGACATGCCCACAAGGTAGGGAAACTAGATAAAAATCTAAGATTTATTTGCACTTTGAAACGGCTACGTGCAAGTACACTAAAATAAGGAAAGAGAATCAGAAATAAAATTAAGAATAAAATAAACATGTATACAGGAAATAGTGAATAAACTAAAATTTGGTTGATGTCTATCTAAAATCAGTTGTTATCCCCAGTCTCAGGCCTGGTCTACACTAGAAAAATTGAGTTGGCTTAACTACGTCTCTCGGGGGGTTGAAAAATGCACACCTCTGAATGACATAGTTAATACAACTAACCCCTGTGGTAGACAGCACTAGGCCAATGGAAGAATTCTTCTGTTGACCTAACTTCCACCTCTTGAGGAGGTGGATTACCGGTTCTGATGAGAGAATCCCTCCCATTGGCATAAGTAATGTCTACAATGAAGTGGTACAGCAGTGCAGCCGAGCTGCTGTAGCACTTTAAGTATAGCACGTACCCTCAGTTACTGAGGCCAGGGCTACACATACAGCACTGCAGCGGCGAGGCTGTACTGATGCAGCTGTGCCGCTGCTATGCTGATGGGAGAGAACTCTCCCATTGGCATAAAAAAACTACTACCATGAACAGCAGAAACTATGTTGGCCGGAGAAGCTTTCTCCCGATATAGCGCTGATTTTGGTGTAACTTACGTCACTCACGGGGGTGGTTTATTCCCATCCCTGAGCAACATAAATTATGCCGACATAGGCTGTAGTGTAGATATAGCCTGAGAACTGGAGAAACTACAGCAGTGAAATATACAGCTTGAACTGCTAGTTAGTCCTTGAGAGGAACAATAGAACCATTTAATTTAATCATTTCAGCCTTTTATTCTACTCGTCTGAGAAAGCTGAGACACTGCTTCCACTCCAAGCAAAGATTCTATTCAGATTGTCTTAATTGACATATCTTCCCTTTGTGGACTCTTGTATTAATGCAGATGGAATATATGGGCCATATATAACCCAGTTACTGTCCAAAACTAAACATTTTTAAAGAAGGTTTGGGGTTTGGTATACAGAGACCTTAGATTGTTTAGTACCAAGGCAAACATGCTATTAAATATTCTTATAACTTTTACAGATATACAAAAGGGGAAACTATTAAAGAATCTCAAATGTAAAGTTTTAAATACAGCTTTTATTTTAGTAACTTTTTTGTTCCCTTTTGCTGGACACAGTTTTTAGAAGGAAAAATCCCCGTGGTTGACCATCTTTTAGATGGTATCAAAGATGGTAATAATTGTTCTTTTTTTGGAAAAAAAGACACATTGGATAAGATGGACCAGAGCTGTCACTGTTGCTTTGGTTATTAAAGTTCGATCATGTTTCCTAAAAGACAAAACAAGACCAACACACACAATGGACAAGAAAAGAATAGCAAAGATGGAAAGTGCAGCTTCTGTCACTAGTGTTGAATTTCACTTTCAACCTCACGGCTGGAAAAACACAGGCACAACACGGTCTTATTACCCACTTCCAGACTTGGCAAACTTGTACCTGCATTGAGCTGTTTAGTGGAGTGCTTTAGCTGCCTTTTTTTTTGGTTACAGTTTACAGCAATATTACAAAATGTACAGTCTTGGCTGGCTAAGTCAGATTCCTATTAGACAGAAAGAAAAAAGAGGAATAGGAAAGAGAAGAAATAAAGTGGAGAAGGAAAAAAATGTGGAGGATGGGGAGGAAGACAAAGTCTCACATCCCACATGGTAGTTGGGATTTAACTGGAGTTGGTGAAGGTGGTGGTGTCAGCTGGGTCCTGCTCTCTTGGTCCAGTCTGGTCAAAAGACTTTTTAGGATTAGGATTAAGAAGGTCCAGAGTCCCAGGAGATTATAGGATAGGCAGCCATGATGGTGAACCTTGCTTCTTCCCCTTGTCTTGTCTTTGTCAGATAGCGTTGCACAGCCTCCATCTGTTCATCCACATTTCCCAACCAAAGTCTCTTAAAAAAAACAACAACATACACACACAAAAGGGAGTAATGGGTAGAGTTACATCCTTTTATTTTATTAATAGGCCTAGTTTTTGAAACATCACTTTGATTCATTAATTTTTTGGTTTTACACTGTATTGTTTACCAGGTATGACTGTAACACAGTCCTTGAATTTTATTAACTCTTCCTTTGTTTTATTTCAGTTTTTTGTCTCCCTTTTGAAACTTTCCCCATCAATATTTATTATTATAGGTTATTGAGACACTTTATTAACTTTCACTTGCTTTTTAGAGTTGAGTTTACAATTAAGGTAAATTTGTAGACCAATTATTACAACATAATCCCTTACTTTTATGAAACAATCTAGGATCTGACTTTGTTCATAGAATTATAATTACAAACAAATATTATTTAACCATATAGCAAAAAGGAAAAGAAAAATGGAACTTAGATATATTTTAAGGTTTACAAGTTTTTTATTCCGAAATTGGGATTTACAATTTTACTTGATTAAATATTAAATAAATTACAGTTAAACTTTACATATAACATCTGCAGTTTTAAATTTTGTTTTAATTTCTTGGTTTTGTTATGTGTTTGAAAGATGTTTAGGAACAAGCTAGCTTTTGTTACTTTTTTGGCTGTAATGCCCAGGATGGGTAAAGATGGGGGAACCTTTCCCCTTTTTTGCTGCTTACACAGTTAAAACTCTACATTTGCACAAATCATAAGAATTTTTATGCACTAGTTGTTAAGTTTGCTTACTTGGAGAAAAATCTTTAGCCTTGATGGCATTTTTATCGAAGAATGTTCCTTCCATTACAAAGAAAAAACAAAATGTTGGTTTTTTTGGAACCACTTTTGCATTTGAGCTATTTGCAACACTCAAAGGTGATAAAACTTAGCAGGCATTTTTAGTCTATGACAGATCTTGCCCACCTTTTTTTACCACCAACAGGTGTAAGGACTAAATGGCCATTGTGGCAACATAGTCATTATGGGGATATAACTTGCAATAATAGCACAGTGCTGTCTTACATGCAAAGAATTGCAAAAATCATTGATATAAAAACCACTGCAAAAACGCAAAGCAGTACCCCAAAAATGCAAAAATATCAAGGAAAAAAATGTTAGAATGAAACAATGACTCAGTTTGGTGTTGCAACAGTCCTTACTTTGGGATGTTTGAGATATAATTTACAGTCAATGCAGTAGAGGCCATGAATTAAGAGAGCATTTTGTTAACGGGGGCCTGGGAGTTGCCCACTGTGTTATTTTACTAAAAATTTACTTTGGCAGCTTAGCCTTCTTCAACGTAAAACACCATTTAAAAAAAAATTGTAAGCCTTTTGCATTAAACCACTAATATAAATTACAAACCCGCACCATCCACCCCACCCTAGCAATCATCTCTTCTTTAAGCTGAACAGTCTGAATTTCCTCATACAGAAGCTGTTCCATACGCATACTAATTTTATTGCCCATCTCTGTACTTTTTCTAATTCCCGTATCTTTTTTGAGGTGTGGTAACCAGAACTGCATGCAGTAATCAAGAATTTATAGAATGGCATTATGATATTTTCTGTCTTATTATTTATGCCTTTTCTAATGGTTCTTAACATTCTTTCAGCTTTTTTGACTGCCTCTGCACACTGACTGAATGTTTTCAGAGAACTATCCAACATTACTCCAAGATCTTTCTAGAGCGGTGAAAGCTAATTTAGACACCCTTATTTTGTATGTGTAGTTGGGATTATGTTTTCCAATGTGCATTACTTTTCATTTATCAGCATTGAATTTCATCTGTCATTTTGTTGCCCAGTCATCCAGTTTTGTGAGATTCCTTTGTTAATCTTTGCTGTCAGCTTTGGCTTAACTATCTTGAGTAACTTTGAATTAATGAAAACTTTGCCACTTCTCTGCTTACTCCTTTTTCCAGATCACTTATGACTATGTTGAAACAACTCATGTCACAAAGCAGTTCCTTGGGAGACTCACTATTTACCTCTCTCCCATGTGAAAACTGACCGTTGATTCGTTATCTTTGTTTCCTATCTTTTAACAAGCTATTGATCTATGAGAAGAACTTCCCTTTTATGCCATGATTGCCTTATTTGCTTAAGAGCCTTTGGTGAGGGACTTTGTCCTTTATCAACTTCTATCCTCTTTACTAGGATATAGAGTACCCTTTTCAATAAGGAATGTCTTCATCTGAACTATGTGCTCCTCTGCCCCGTCAGCTTCCCCCCAGCCCAAAGTTTAAAAATCCTTTACAACCTTTTTAATTTTACATGCCAGCAATCTGGTTTCCTTTTGGTTTAGATGGAGCCCGTCCTTTCTGTATAGTCTCTACCTTTCCCAAATGTTTCCCCAGTGCCTAATAAGCCTAAATCCCTGCTCCAAACACTATCCTCTCATCTATGCACTGAGACACTGCAATTCTGCATTTCTATCTGGTCCAGTACATGGAACTGAAAGTATTTCAGAGAATTTTAGCAAGGAGGTCTTGGACTTTAATCTCTTACCTATCAGCCTAAATTTGGCCTCCATGACCTCTCTTCTACCTTGCCTTATGTCATAGGTACCTACATGCCTCGCTTTGCATGCTTGTGTGATGTTACACACCATATTCTTTATGGAAATATGCTTATGATATGGATATGGCATAACTGAGATATATTTTATGCAAGATGGGTCACATAAGGTATCATTGGAAAGGTTATAATTTACTGAATGTGATTATCCAGTTTGTATGTATGTATCATTTCTGTATCTAAAGTTAGGAATATTGACTATGTTAAAATTACAACTGGGTGTGTACTTGGGAAACACCCACCAGACAACAAGCCATCAGCCTTTATGGGCCATTAGAAATAAACAATAAGACTTTGAAGATACTAATCTCTCTCCTTCCTGAGAGGGGTCCTGAGATGTTGCTGTGACACTGTTAGGTCAGTTAGTCCTGTCACCTGGTACTAAACACCATCTTGGACTTCTAGTAATTTTCCACTAAAAGGAAGGGGAGGTCAAGACTGGGAAACAAAAGATTCCCGCCTTATGTAAAACTTATTTAAGGCTGAGGAGTAAGTTGATCTTGGTTCACTCTTCACTGAATCCTCACCCAGGATGACTGCTCGAAACACTTAAAGAACAAGGACAAAGGGAAAGGGGGAGGAGTACTGAACCCTGGCTGGAAAAGGGATCTGATCTGTGAATAAGATACCTGAAGATTTAAGCTTCAAGCAGAGTAGCTAACCTTCAAGAAGTTCCAAACCTGCCCAAAATCAACATTTAGGGTGAGAAATTATTTCTTGAAACCAGTCTCTTTGAGATCTTAAGCTCAGTGTGCATGTTTTGTTTTATTTGCTTAGTAATTGGCTTTGTTCTGTTTGCTATCCCTTATCACTTAAGATTTACCTTTTATAATTAATAAACTTATTTCTTGTTTATAACATAACCCAGTTTATGCAGTTCATATGTGGGAGAGAGGGGAGCAAGAAGCTGTGCATCTCTCTCTCCACATTGAGGGAGAGGGCGAATTTTTATGAGCTTGCACTGTGCAGACTTTTCTATATAGCGCAAGACAATACTGTTTTGGGTTCACTCCCCAAAGGGGGGTGTGAGTTCTGGGCAATTTCCTAGATGAATCTTCCCATAGAGAGCTGCTTGCAGACTCTATGTGATTCTACAGCTGGTGTGTCCCTACTTGTGTGTGTATGCTGCCAGAGGCTGGAGAGCCTGATTCAGCAAAACTGGGAGAGGGAGCCCAGGCTAGTGGAGCAGGCAGGCTCAGTGAAATCCCAGTACATCAGGTGGCATCCCGGATGGGGGTGGGGGTCCAACCCATCTCAGCTTGTTCCAAACAAATACATTTAAGGATTTTAAAACAAGTCCTCCCACTGACACAGCACTGTCTACACTGGGGTTAGGTCCATATAACTGTGTACACACCCTAGTTGATGTAGGTATACCAATGTAAGTTTGTAATATAGACCTGACCACAGAGACCTTAGCCTGCTTAGTACTATGGCAAACACAACAGTAAAAATCCTTTTAACCTTTTATTAAAGATACAGGAAAGAGGGGAAAACAGTTAACAATTTGAAATATAAAGTATTAAATACGGTTTTAATTTTAACAACCTCCATTGTTCCCTTTCCCTTTAGCTGGAGGGAGTTTTTAGAAGGAAAAATTCTCTTGACTGACAGTCTTTTAGATGGTATTAAAGATGGTAATCATTATTCTTTTTTGGGAAAAGAGAAGAAAATAGTTAAGATAGGCTGGAGCTGTTGTTCTTAAAGTCTGATCCTCTTTCCTAAAATGGAAAACAAGACAAACACCCACAAAAAGGAAGAGAGAAAAAACAGGAAAGAGAGAAACTGTACTTTTTACTTGCAGTCTCACTGCTAGAGAAACACAGGCACAGAACACAGTCTTACTAGCTGTTCTGAGACCTGGTAAATATGTACCAGCATCAGGCTGTTTAGGGCTTTGCTTTTATCTGTCTCTTTCTGGTTACAGGCTTATAGCAGTGTTGCAAAATACACAATCTTGGCTGGCAAAGCCAGATTCTTACTAGACAGAAGGAAAAATGAGAGGGATAGGACAGAAGAAATAAATTGTGGAAGAAAAAGGACATGGTGAGGTGGAGGGGGGAGAGAAACCCTTAGTTGGTATACACGTCTTAGATGGTATACAAGATTTAGTTGGAGTTGGTAGAGGTGATAGTGTCTCTCTAGCCTGTTCTGGTCAAAACTTTTCTTAGCATTAGGACAAAGAAGGTTCGGGATCCCAGGATACCGTGGGATGGCGAACCTGACTCCTTCCTCTTCTCTTGTTTTTCAGTCAGCCAGCATTGTGGCAGCCTCCACCTGTTCATTCATATTCCTCCCACCCACCCCCGCCAAAGTCTTTTCTTTTAAATAATCCCCAAAAGAAAATATGGGTGGAATAGTCCATCCTTTTACAATTTTATTTATCAATAGTCCTACATTTTGACACACCAATTTTGGTTCATTATTTTTTGGTTTTAAACTGTCTTCTTTACCAATCATGATTTTAACAGTCCTTGAACTCGTTCAGGGGTTTTTCTTTCTTTTGCAACATTTCCCATCAATGTTTATTATTATAGGTTATTGTGACACTTTAGAAACTTCCACTTTTTTTACTGTTAAACTTACAATGAAGGTAAATTTGTAGGCCCAATTATTACATCTGGGCTGCTTCTAGAATCTATGCCCTACTGAATTCCTTGGCATCTGTAATGTTGCCACCATAACATTCCATGGCATCTCCCTTTTAAATTTTCGTCAACTTAGCTACAGCCTCTCGAGGTGGATTTGCTACAAGGAAAACACCTTCTGTTGCAACTGTGTCTACACTACAGCAGTGTAGCTGTAGCACTGCAAGCTGTTCTCTTTGGCTCTTGTAGTATATACAACCCTTAATGAATTGCTGTTTGTTTTTTGTTTCTTTCCCCCCGGGGGCTGTATCTGAGGAACCTGTCGCTCAAATGACCCCATCTTTGGATCATTAACCCTTCCCTGCACTCGCATGATGATGGCTAATTTCAAGACAATCTGTGTAAGCATGCAGGTATTAGAGTACTTAGAGTCATCCTTTGAACAAGAAGGGCTTCACAACTTTAGGCTTGGTCTACAATAGCAACTTGCGTCCACACCCCTGAGCAAAACATTGAACCGACCTAACTCCCAGTGTAGACAACTTGTGTTGATGGGAGAACTTCTCCCATTGACATAGGGCTAGTCTACGCTAGAAATGCGACAGCGGCACAGCTGCATCCCTATAGCGCATCTGCTGAAGAAGCTTTCTGCTGAGAGAAGAGAGCTCTCCCGTCAGCATATTAAAACCACCTTCCTGAGAGACACCAACATAGCGCAGTCGACACCAGCATTTAGGTCAGTGTAACTTATGTTGCTCAGAGGGGTGGCTTATTCACACCTCTGAGGAACATGAGTTATACCAACATAACCTGTAATGTAGATAAATCCATAGCTACTGCTTCTCAGGGAGGTAGATTACCTACATTGATGGGAGAAGCATTACAACAGTGCATCTGCAGCCCTTTAAGTGTAGACAAGCCCTCAGCTAGAACACAGTTGGTGCACCATTTTAATATTGAATGAAATTGGAGGGAGAATGCAGGGGACAGGGTCTACATATAAATCAACAGCATAGCTGCCTCAGAGAGGTGTTAAGTGGCTTGTTCCTTTCAATGAGATGTTCCCAGCTGAAAGACAATATCCAAGGGAGATGAATACAACCCGAAACAATAGCTGTGAGACCTAAGACCTGATCCATTCATGTCAGTACGTGGGTATTCCTTTCCCCTCTACCCAGGTCTGGAAAAGTTTCTGATATGTATCAAGAACAGCCATTCTCTGCTCCTAACCCCAGTCTCAGCACTGTGTTCTTGGTGCATGCACTGAGCTTGCCTGTTCTAAGCTCACCACCTATCTGGCTTCCCCACATGCTGGCTCACATGGTGGTAGGGAGAAGGATTTAAACAGGCTCCAGAAAGGCAAGTCCTTCCAGAACCTGGCTTATATGAGGGAGCTATGGAGTACAGACCCCAAAGATGGCCAAGGGCCCCAGATCCTGTCACCCACACGGGGAGGCAGAGAGCATGACTCAGACTCCCCAAAAGAGGCTGTGACTCCACAGATTCCAAATCACATGAAAGGGTTGGGTAGTGGAGTTCAGACACCCAGATAAGCAAACCCCCTCCAGAACCTGGTTCCTCTCCCACTCCCTTAGTCCTCTGCTATGATCAGTGGAGCTTTATGGTGTGCCAGGGTCAAATCAGGCCTTATGTAGAGGCCTCAGAGATGTATTTTGGTGGGGTTACACCACTTTCCCCACATTAGTCAGAATTTGGCTCATTGGTAAGTAATAGGTTTTTACCTACATATGTGAACAAGCTAAGAGTTATCCTCCCTCTTTCCCTCATTTTTTCTTTCAGTTTTGTTTTTATGGCATTATGTTTAGGACATTAAACTACACAAGGTGCCCATCTTTTTTTTAAAAAAAAAATGTTTGGTTAAAAACAAACCTAATGGAATTTTTTGCAAATCCCTAACAGGTTTTCCCCAATTTAGCAAATAATTTCATCTGCCAGTTTTTCCCTGACACAAACCAACCTGCCACTACCTTGTTTAACAATATCTTGTTCAGTGATGAGAGTCATCAATAATATTATCTGTTAAGTCAGTGCAGCTCTAAGTATTGGTTTATTATTAGCTTATGTTCAATGTTTTAGCTCCAGACTGCTACATTGGTAGATAAAGTAACATGGGGCTGAGCATAAATAATTACATTTAGGTAAATTTAAAATAAGCAGAATATGTATTAACTAGATCTCCTTCCTATCAGTTTAAAGCAAATTTAAAGTAGGAGAGAGTATAAATTACTAAAAAGAAAAGGAGTACTTGTGGGCACCTTAGAGACTAACAAATTTATTAGAGCATAAGCTTTCGTGAGCTACAGCTCACTTCCTCACAAAAGCTTATGCTCTAATAAATTTGTTAGTCTCTAAGGTGCCACAAGTACTCCTTTTCTTTTTGCGAATACAGACTAACACGGCTGCTACTCTGAAACCTATAAATTACTAGACACTGTTTCTTTAAATCTGGTTCAAATATCTGATTCCACCTAATCTCAGCAGGTATTGTAACAAATAAATCAAGTAATAGAGAAGTGAGTAATGATTTGCTATTTGGCAGTATTAAAAAGGTACTTTCCTTCCTACACACCTATTTACAGATTTTGCTAATGACAGAAAAGGCTTTTTTCCAAAGTAGAGGTGAATTTAGCACTTATTTTTCTGTCTAGATGTCTGAGATAAGTATAGTATGGCATACTTTGAAAAGATTACCTTGCCAGCTTCTACAAAAATTTGAAAATGATTTATGCTCTGGATCAAGAAGACTTATTCCTAAATAGATTACAGGTTGTTCTGCCCCAAAGTTAGTGTAATTTCTAATGTGATGAATAGGCATTCAGTATTCAAAACTGATTAGTCAATTTAGTGGAAAATTGTAAGTTTAATGAGACATTGAATAACAATGCCCAGCAGAAAGCTCCTGGTTTTTGTCCACTTTCTGACAAATATCCATCTGATTAAAAAATTTAGGTCAAAATTCTCTGTAATCTACAAAGCTGACCTGTTAGTCACAGCATGAATCTAGTTTACACACTCTGTACTTGCTTCACATATAGAACTTCATGACCAGTGAGATTTTAGCACATGGCATGAGTGCAGCATAGTGAGATGAAATCCCCAGTGTAGATCACAGAAGATTGATGCACTTACTTTTTAATTTGCACTGCTTTATTTGCCAGGATTTTAAAGGGGAAAAATTCTTTATTATTGATGTACAAAGAAACCCCAATGGTCACATTTTGCTCTCAGGGCCAAATCCCGTTCACTTATTCAGACAAAACTCCTGGCTCTCAGACATAAAAAATGTGCAACCCCATTACATTTCAGTTGACTTGCATGTTTATAAAGAATAGAAGAGCTTGGTCCAGTACATTAAGTTTCCCCCTCCTCCCCCACTACTTGTCATTCAGTATTTTTGGAAGGGCAAATCTAGCAGTCTTCACTGAGACAAATCTCCTATTTATGTCTACTGGGAGTTTTGCCTAATGAGGACTGAAAAAAAATTGGCCTAGTGAGGACAAGATTTTGCTCTCAGCTACACAAGTTTATATCTGGAGTCATTTCCCTTGTCGTTGGCAGAATGACTCTTATTCACACTGTTGTAATGGAATAGAACATGTCCCTGTGTGCAATAGCTATATGTCCTAAATGGCAGACTCTCTCCATAACAAGGTTGCTTGGATGGATAACTTTAACTGTCATGATCCATTCCTTAAGGTTTGAAGGATTATTATTCAAACTCAGAAAGATCCAAGATTTCCTGTTTGATATGGGCCAATTTGATCTTTAATTGCTGGAATTAGGACTTTAAAAATAGTTATATACTGTCAGGAGTGTTCTAGTTTCATCTCTTCCTGAGGTAAGGTTCTGATAAAAAGGACATGAAAAAAACTACATTAATTAACTTGTGTGTCTCTGTGTGTGTGTCTGTGTGTGTGTGTGTGTGTCTGTGTGTATGTGTAACAAAAAACTGATAAAATTGGAGGAGCCACAAATTATATGGTTGATTTGAAGAATGGCTTCGAATTTAAAGGAATGTTTGCGAATGCTGCTAAAGAAAAACTAAAGAAAAGATGTCATTTTTACTGTGTATGGTAACACAAGATGTTGTAGTGATTAATGTTTGTTCTTGATTTATGTGAATCTAGCTTTTAATAACCTGTGGCCTTTTCTCACAAAAGCTTTGGTGTAATCATGCATTGTGACTTATCTCTTCTTATATGGCCCCATCATACAGTTTGTGGTTTGCTTTGATTCCTGACCTCCACACAATGATTTCACAGCTTTAGTCTAAATACTTAATACACATCCTGACAACCAGATGTTGGTGTCTGAGGAATTCTGTTTGGGAATCTGAGTGTGGCAAGGCACTGTGGTAAGCTCCAAGTATCGTTTTTCCTGTATTCTGGCTCTAAGCTTCATCAACTCTCTCTCTAGTATATATTTTAGCAAGAAAGAAAAAAAAAGATGAATTTATTATTCAATTTACCTTTACAATTCTGTGAAATTATTTTTACTTGACCCCCTTTCTAAACAATGAATTATATGTCATTATTTGTTCTGTATTTTTGACAACTTCTTATATCCTACATTGATTTAAAATTGCATTATTTGCTGTGGGACCTGGTAGTTCAGTGGTTAAAGTGTGACTTTCACAAATGTAGATATTAATATTATTTGCACATTGCCTTTTCATAACCAGACTTTCAATGTCACATTTATCTACATTAGAGATGGGTAAATAATGAAAGATATTTTCATGAATATTTGTTTGAATATAAATAATAATTTCATTTGACTGTTTTTTTCCTTTTATAGTCACCTCCAATGAACATTCATATAATAAATCTTTTTAGTATGAATTCTTACTGAAAGCAAGTTGTAAACTCACATGCTTGAAAACTTATGGAAAGCAAATTTAAAATAGACATCTTCAAGCACTTACAGCAGAAACTTTATGAAAGGCATTCAGCCTATCACGAAACAAAACAATGTCATGTAACTTGTACGTCCTGTCACAAATAGAATATGTGAACAAGAAAAAATTACTATCTGCTTGTTCTATGCACAGAAAGTCAAAATCAATCAAATAAATGGTTAAAAAATATTCGCTCAGAGCAAACTGTATACAGCTTATTCACTACAACAGGAAAAAGTGACTGAGTTTACACACACAACAAAAGTCCATACACTACAGAGAGACTGACGGGCACTAATGGATATGATGAGATGAGGGACAAACATAACACCAATAAGGTCTGCAAAAAGACTTAGGTTTCAGAGTAGCAGCCGTGTTAGTCTGTATTCGCAAAAAGAAAAGGAGTACTTGTGGCACCTTAGAGACTAACAAATTTATTTGAGCATAAGCTTTCGTGAGCTACAGCTCACTTCATCGGTGCATTGAACATTGTGTCTGTACAATATAATTGTTTGGGTGTTTTTTTACCCCTGGCAACCTTTTCACAACCCAACCACCATTTCTGCACATACAACTGTACAAATACTGAAAGCTGCCTGTGCACTTGTGCTGTATTAATATTTGCACATTCGGGTCATTCCAGTGGCTGGGTGAGCAGGTGAGAATTCATAGAGGAAAAGTTTATTAGTAAAAAATAACGTTGTGCATGCAAATCCTAATAGCAATGCATGTGCGTGTAAGGTTGTTTGCCCACACTGAAAATCAGCTTGTAATGTATTACTTTTTCAACCTTTAATTGCTTGTCACTGAACTTTTTGATTTCTTGTTCCAGATCAAGATTTAGCTGCAGAATAAAAACTATGGTCATGTTCTTAATTGTCCTTGAAACCTACAGGTTTGAAAGCTTGTAAATGTTTTGTTTTATACTATTGTAATTTTCATGTCTACACAAGCACTTAAAGCTGTTTTCCGATTTGGCCACTTTTGGCCCTAAATTGTTTTGTCTGTCTCCACCTTTAAAAAAAACTTTTTCTGTTTTAGTTTGTTAAACTTTTAGAGGCTGTTTTTTTATTCTGATATGTTAATGCATTTTGTTGTATTATGATAAGATGGTGTCCTAAGTATTTTTGCAGGAGGCCATTTTAAATTCAAGAATTGCATTATATTTTGTTGACCTTCACAGACAGGCTCTGCACATAATATAAAGGAAGTTGCAGTACAAAAGAACTTAGTCTTAGAGCCTCATCTTGCAATACCAACTCCAGTTCACAGTGGAGAACTCTGAAGTTTCAGTCTCCAAAGAACACACTTTTAAAGGTCCATGGTGTTGTGCGTTTTATCAACTGTATGTACCAACCTTGGAAAAATAGATTTTACAGCACAAAAATGCTCACCAATCAACTGCAAAAAGAGGCCAAAGGCTTATATTGACAGTTGTGTTGCTAGCAAAATGTGTTTCACTTTAAAAAAAAAATCACAACTGATTTTTCAAAGGAAGTTGTACATTTGCTTTGCATCATCCTTCAGCTCATACTGAAAACAGCAAAGTGCAGCCAAAGCCTTTGGCTTCTTCTCAGTTGTTTCCAAAGTGAGCCAATGGTTGATATCAAAACATTCATTTGGCCACCACATGATGTCTGTCTTCAGTTCTCCTTGGGAAACTGCCAAACAGCTTCTCAGCTATTTCTGAGCAGTGATTAACACCTGTCCCAGTGATTTTTTTTAAGGTTCCAATGGTCTATTTGAAATTTTAAAAATAACAGAATGTATCCATAAATAGCAAAAAAATATAACAACAAAAAACACCACACAGTTAACATAGCCTCTGTTGTCAGGAGAAAAAGAAAAAAATACTTAAACTAGAGATGGAAAGTAACTGGTGGTTCAGATGATATTTGAGTTCAGAGGCTCTCAATGACAAATTCATTTAAATATTCATGATACCTCACTATAAATATCTACCACATTGAACATCCATTCCTCTTCCCTTCCCACTGGGCCTATTCTCCTCCTAATCAACCCCACAATTACTTCTTACCTTAAACCGCTTTCTGGGAAAAGGGCTAGGTCCAAAGGTCTTATATCACTCTTACCAAGTCAGCTGCCAGAAGGCAACGAAAGCCAAGCTGGATGATTGTTACTTGTCAGGGAAGCAGAAGAAGAGGGATCTTTAGGGAGGGAAGTTCCAAGTATAGCACTCCTGAGGGAATTTCTGAGCTAGATTAACCCGTGCCCTGTTCCTTTAAGGATTGAAGGTCTGTTGAGGGGCCAAAGAGGACAGATCTGGTTGTGTGTCCTTTGAAAGGACTAAGCAGCAATGGGACTTGTGCAAGCTGTATGTGTTTGAATTTTTGACACTACTTTAGTTTAAAACTGTCCAGGGGTTTAGGAGTATAACAGTTGGGATGCACAGGCAGGAGAGGCTGAATTGCAATTATCTGATCTCTCCAAGAGACAAACCTACCTACCTACAGCTGCTACAGTCTGCTCCAGGAAAAGTTGCCAAGGAAGATTTAATTATTTGCAAGTAAAATGGCCAGGAGAGAGTTAGAAGACCTTCATTCGGGTAGGATGATTTTTATACCATCTAAATGATTAGCACTGAAGAGATTTTGAATCTCTGGGCACTTCTAGGATGACTTGCAGTGAAACTGAAGCAAAAAGCTGTTCTGTTTTAATCAGGTATGTCACAGGAAGAGATGGGACTCTCAGGAGCAAAGCAAGTAATCAGTCGGGCATGAGATCAGTTTTATTGGCCAAAGATAAAGTGGGACATTGGACATTGTTGTTAGTCTGTACATGCATCAAGCAAAAGAAACCTCACCAACTTTGCTAACTAACATAGTTACAATAGAACCATTTGCACTTGTATCAATAGACTTCTTTCATCTCCTTTTTCCAAACATCCCTTATCATCAACAAGTCAAGAAAGACTGTGGAAGACAAGATCTTCAATGACTTTGTTTTAAAATTTGATTCCCAAAAGGATTCATTATGACCAAGGGGCAGAATCTGCAAATAATTTATTTAGAAGGTTGCAATGCTACTGTAAAACTGAAACATTTTACACACCCTATTTTATCCCCAGGGCAAGGGGAACATAGAAAGGCTGAACCAAGCTCAGCGAGCTACATTGAGAACTTTGCTAAAAGAACAAAAATAAAACTGGAAGGGCTCCCTTAATAAGGTCATCTATGCCTATAACTGTACACAAAATTAAGCTACTGGATTCTCACCCTTCTATTTATTATTTGGAAATCACCCCTTTTGCCCATTGACATTGCCTTTGGTTTACTTATGAACTCTGTATGTACACCATAAAGATTACTGTGAGAAATGGAAACAGCAAATGAAAGATGGTTATGAGCTTGTGGAACTTATGGACTACTGCTAATAAGTCAAAAGGATGGACTGTTATATTTTGTTAATAGACTTGTCAGGAGAACATTTCATTTACAGCACTCATAAGGGAATGGAGACAGGAATGAGGGCCTGCAGCTGGACCTGGGATCAGCTAGCTAATCACACCCGAAATACCTAATCAGCCAGATTGGCTGACTGGCATTGCCAAGGCTGCTCTTAAGCCCAACAGTAGCACTTGGCTAGTGGCTGCTCAATATTTATTCCCACAGCTGCAATTGCTCCTGTGCCTACCTTGTTCCCAACTTTGCTTCTGCCTGGCTTGATTTCTGACTCCTGTTTTACTGACTCTGGCTTCTGGATCTTGACTTCAGCTCCAACCACTAGGATTGACCGCCACTGCTCTGAGCATTAGGTCTGATCACCCAAGCCCCAGTCCATGACCGTTTGAGCAGCCCAAACAAACAAGGAGGTAAAGAAGGGGACAGGAACAGGTTGGTTACTGGAATGGATCCCACTAAGGCTAAGATAATCCTGATAGGGTTAGTGGGTGCCCTACAGAAACTACAGATGCAGGTAAATGCCCTACAGGTGCAGAATGCCATGCTGCAGGCCCAGGCTTCTTCACCTGTGACTTCTCCCTCTCTGGAACCTCCAGTTCTCCTACCAAATAAGCCAGCTCTGCAGTTTTATGAATCAGTGAGTGCTTATTCCTGCTGCGCAGCAGTTTTCCCTCACTGACCAGTCCCGGGTGGGACTTGCCATTAGTTTGCTGACCAAGGAGTTGCTGGCTTGGTCTTTCCTACTCCTGGAAAAGTCTAGCCCCCTCCTGAACCAGTTTGAGGACTTTGTTCAAGGCACTATTTTTTGATGACCCGAGCCATGTTCACAGACAAGGCTGCACTCCAGACCTTGCCACAGAAACACTGGCCAGTTCTAATTATACTGCAGCATTTCAGCATTTGGTAGCTGATACCACATGGAGTGAGGCTGTGCAGTGCTACCTTTTCCGATCTGGCCTTGAAGATGAGACCAAAGATGAACTGGCATGCATAGAGCCACCAGCTGGGCTGGATGCCTTGATTGAACTCAGTATTAATATTGACTTTCTTTCTAGGCAGTATTCCATCAGGCAGTCCCAACCCTCTCTGGTCTTGCCAGGTCCCATCTGCCAGCACCTGGTGTCCTCATCCAGCTGGAACCCATGCAGCTCTGCCAAGCTTGGCCATGTCTCTCCAACAAAGATTAAAACTGGCTTACAGTATCAGGCCTATGCCTGTATTGCATTGAACTGGGACACTTCACATCAAGCTGCCCTGGAAAAGTCCAGTCTGTATTTCTGCTCAGGAAATGGTAAATTCCAGTCCCAACAGAGGGGTGTGAGCTGGGTTGGCATCCTTCTCCTCTCTCCAGTACTTTATGTGAACTACCAGGTATTAAATATGGTTACTACTCAAGACCATTACCTTTTATTAACTATCTTTTTCAAAGACTGCACTCTGCCAGGGTCATCAGCAATCTGGACTTTTACAGAGCCTATAATCTAGTTCAGATGGAAGAAGGAGACAAGTGGAAGACCATTTTCTGTACCAGGTATGGGCATTTAAAATACCTGGTCATGCCTTTCAGTCCATGCAATGCCCTGGTAACCTTTCAGCAATTCATTAACAATATCTTCTGAGGCATGTTGAACAAATTTGTGGTCATTTAACTTGATAGTCTTTTTTTTTTTTCCTGAGGATCAGGATCCTCATGAACAACATGTGCCACATCTTAGACTCTGGCAAAAACCAACTAGTATGCAAAGCTTCAGAAAAGTAAGTTTTTGACCAGAACACAGTTGAATTCCTATGGTACTAAGGGACTTCCCTAAGGAACTAACCATGGACCCATGCAGGATGGCAGGGAGCCCACAAGGACATAGGAAGGTACAGCGGTTCTTGTGTTTCACCGGTTTTTACCAATGTTTCACCAAAGGATTTCCTAGCCTCGTTGCCTCTATGTCAGCACTCCTGTGAAAAGGAGAATAGTTCCTTTGGTCTTTAGAAGCTCAGTCTGCCTTTGATCAGCTGAAAAGGGCATTCACCACAGTGCCCATTCTTATCCTTCAAAGTATTTATTATGGAAGTTTACACAACAAACTTTGCCATAGGCAAGGTATTGTCCTGGTCAGTGGGCTCTCCTGGTCAATTTCACCCTTTTACTCCTGCAGATTGACCTCAGTGGAAAATAATTACAATATCTGGGACAACGAGTTATTGGCAACCAAGGAAGTATTTAAGGAATAGCATCACCTGCTGGAGGCATTTTGGGTCCCAATTCAGGTTCTCACTGACTATAAGATCCTAGAGTACCTCTGGATGACCAGACACCTCAATCAATGTCAAATCTGCTAGTCTCTATCTTTTGCTTGATTTGATTTTATTGTAATCTGTTACCTGGGGGCTAGAAATGAGAAAGCAGATTCTCTATCACACAAAGAAGAGTACCTTGTGCCTAGAGAAGAACTTCTCTCCACAGTGCTAAAGGCATCGACCTCTGTCAATGTGTCAATCAACAGCAATCTAATGTCTGTCCATCCATTCTCAGCTGCCCCACAACCACTTCATAACCCAGCTCCTCCAGACCCTGGATAATGAAGTTGTCCAATCCAGCTCTGAATTCAGGCTAGAGGATGGCCTTCTCTATTACAAGGATCATATTTATATTTTAGAGGTCAACCTAGACTCCATGTCCTGAAATTATGCCATGACATGCCACTCGCTGGTCACTTTGCCCAGTCTGACATGGGGCCTGATGTCATGGAGTTTCTGGTATCCTGGCTTACATGAATGCACTCAGGAGTACATAAAATCCTGCAACATTTGCTTCTGAAACAAGACCCCTTGCTTGAAACTGCTTGGCCTTCTCAAGCCTTTACCCATTTCCTCCTCTACCGTGGTCTACTGTATCAATGGATTTTATTGTGGATCTGCCTCACTCTCATGGGCACAGAGTGATACTAGTCATAGTTGATCTCCTAATTAATATGGTACATTTTGTTCCATGCTGCACCATCCCTACTACCTCAGTAATAGCATACCTCTTTCTGTAGAATATCTTCTGCTACTGTGGACTACCAACTGGCATTGTGTCAAATTACAGACTCAACTTCATCTCCCATTTTTGGTGGGAGTTTCTGTGGCTTCTTTGCTTAGAATCCATCATATCATCTGCCTATGCCAGAGACTAATGGGTAAACACAATAAGTCAGCCAGGTTCTAGACCAGAACCTACACTATTTCTTGAATGACCACCAATACAACTGGTTTTCTCTGCTCCAGAATTTGCCTATAACAATGAAACCCACACCTCAAACAACAAAGCTCATTGTCTGTGAGCTATGGTTCTCATCTTCAGTTCCATCCTGATATACCCCCCCATTCCCTGGTACCTGCAACCACAGACTGGGCAACTCAGCTATATCAAGTACAGTTAAGATCCACATAGGAAACTTACACATACAGTGCACACTAGGCCCATTAGACTGCCCCCAGCCCAGCTGGAGGGAGTCTAGTTCTTCACCTGGAACCTCAATTTGACCTGCCCATCAGCCAAACTTGATCACCAGTACCAGTATCTTGGAACATCTCTATCCTGTAGCCTTCAAGTGGCAACTACCTGCTTCGCTCAAGATCCATTTGGTGTTTCACATTTCCCTCCTTAAACCCCATACTTAGAATATATTGCTGAATTACTGCTGCCCCACTACCACCACCCATAACCCTGGGGTTAAGAAAAATGCTTTCTCAGACAAATCCTTGATTCCCAATTTGTTAGGAGAAAACACCAGTACCTAATGGACTGGGAGGGTTATGGTCCAGATGAGCAATCTTGGAAACAAATTGAAAACATCCACCCCCTGGATCTACTACAGGATTTCCATTGGCTTATGCTGAGAAACCAGGTCCTAGGGCATGCTCTCAAAGGGTGTGGGGTGGGATACTGTCTGGAATGAGGGCCTGCAGCTGGGTCTGCAATCCGCTAGCTAACTACAGCTGAGATCCCTAATTGGCCAGATTACCTGATTGACTGAGCAGTGTTGCCAGATTTAAACCCAGCAATAGTACTAGACCAGTGGCTGCTCAGGGGTTTACACCTGCAACTGCTCTTGTGCCTTTTTTGTTCCAGGTTTGCTTCTGTTCTGCTTGGTTCCTGACTCTTAGCTCTTGACTCCTACTTTGACCTGAAAGCCTATCCACCCCTGCTCTGACTACCCATGCCCCAGTCCATGACAATGGAAGGGTTGGATTTGCCTGTGCCCTATCCCTTTAAGGGTAAAACTCCAGTTTTAAACTTGTCCTTGGTCTGGGAGTGAACCCAAGCTAGTTCTGGGCAGCCTTGGAGTCTTGGAGCATGCCATGCCGGGGTTACTAAGGACAAGGATGGCAATCTCCCAGCCTTGTTCTCAAAGTTTTTGAGACATGCCAGGAGCCCAGCTGGCCTTTCAGAATTGCCTCTCCCTCCCTCTCTCTTAGCATTGCTAGTACAACCAACCAATCCCCCAGTCAACTGGTAGATTCCCTCAGTTAGCTATTGTGACTCTGATATCCAGTTGCTACTCTTCGTCATCTCTCCCCACCACCACCAAGCTGATCCTTAAAGAAGGAAGATGCACAAATAAGGGCTTTATTTACTGGCTGCAGTTCTGTCTAGTAGCTAGGAGACTATCAGCTCTATCAACACTGTTCTGGCCTGTGCATCAGCACAGTGACACCCATCTCTGTCTTCATCCAGGAAAATGAGGCATTGCACGCAAAACACACAAGATGAACGCAATTTCAAGTAAGAAATGGTTTTTGTTGGTTTTACTCTTCCTGAATTTACCAAAGCTGTTTAGAGTAAAGCATCTAACACCAACACTATAAAATAAGAACCATTTTAAGCTGAAGGCCCTTTTACACCTTCATTGTACTGTTATTAACTATGTTAAAAAATAGGGCAACTGTCATGTTAACATTTGAAGTATCTACCACTCAGAGAATTAAAATCAAGACATTAAAGTTGCTACCACAATGTTAAATCACCCTTATTGAAAATCCTGCTATATATATTTTTTGGTATGTCATGTACGACCGTTAAAAAAGTTTCAGTTAATTTTACCTTTTAAAAAAATTCTGCATTACAAAATTAACAATTTTGAGCAACTTCTTTTGAAAATTAATTATTTTTAAGTGTTAGGAATCTTAGTTTTGTATTAATGGCTTTGTGGGTTTGGGCTTGTTTGTTTTTGTTTTATTTTCTTATGTTTTGTTTTTTATCATTCAATTTTCCCCTTTGGGTTTGTTAAGCAATTAAAAACTAGAAAAATAAAAGGCTCCAGGATTATATGATTTGGAAAGCTTACATTTTTCACAAATGAAACTTGGAAGCTCCTTGATCCAAGACCTAGTCTAAATGTATCAGCTGGCGCTCTCCTCTGTAGAATTTATGAGCTCTTTTGTCCCCAGCAAATATTATAGAACTTTCCTTAACTGAGTTTTCACGTGTGGGAACACCAGCAAATCCTTCATTGATTTGCATTCATACAAGAAGACACACTGAAACAAACTGACTCTCACACACCAACCATGAGGGAAGAGTCCAACATGAAACTGTTGACTTGGAATGTTTATAAGCCCGAGGTCCACAAAGCATAAAGGAACAGAACTCTTTGCTACCCTATATCAGAGAAACGGGAAAGTCTACATGCTCTGGCAGGCTTTATTTACATAAATTATATAGATTGTTGTGTTACATTGGAATTCATTTATGTTCTGATATTGTGACTGATGATAGTATGTATTTCTGAAAGGGATATTAATTGTGTAAGATATAGCCTCTTAAGAAGTTGGTCACCTAAAGCTGGCAGGGTATTGAGATTTAGGGTTACGTGCAAGGGTCCTGAATCTTTCTGATTCATTCATCCCTTCTAGAGAATCCGAACATGCAGAGTTGACTTTGTTGGAGAGGACTGGACCAGACTGCCAGCAGAAGTGGAGCTGATTTGGTAGGCCAAAACTAGAAGCAGTAGAGCTAAATGTTCAGGGCCAGACTAGCAACAGCGGAGCTGACTTTGCAAACTACACCACAATGGACAGCAACTGAAGCTGACTTTCAGGAGCCAGACCACGTAGTGATGAGTTGGAGCAGGATCTGGTGGTGTGGACATAGCTGGACATTAGAAGAGAACTATCCTGGGATCCACTTGTCCACCACTGAGTCTATTTGGGTTCCTGAGTGAGATTTTAGATGGCGGGGATTGTCCTGTTGAGACCCAGAACTCCTATTTACAAGCCAGGCAATTAATAATTGACCCTGTAAGTTGGTCATACTCCTGATACACTTTCTGGGTTTTGCTCTTTTTTTATTTTTATGCAAATATATGGTTACTGTGTTTTCCTCTAATAAAAGGTATTTGAGGTTTCATAATCCCAAGGAGTCTTGTTGTTTGCAAGTGGGAAAGAAACAGTTGTAAAGGTGACTGCGGTATTTAAATTACTAACATCTGGGAGAAGATAAGGTTGTAGGTAGGGGCTTGATCCATGTGTTTTATTTATTTTGGAAAGAGTCTCCTAGGCATATTATTGAATTCTGCCTTGGTTACAGCCCGTGACTCCTGGCAGAAGGATTGCATGTTTATAACTTTAAATAATACTGAACTGAACCACATCTCTAAAAATGTGGTTTTTAAACTGAAGTCAAACTGAAGTCAAAGCTGTCTGTAAAAATAATGAAGTTTCATGCATATTGTTTGTCAATTCCTTCCATATTAAATATGTTGAGATCTGAGAGTCAAGCTGCATTGTCTTTTTCACTTATTATTATAATAAAGGCTCTGCAAGTCAAATTAGGCTCTGTGACCCTGTTGCAAACCTATTACTTTCAACAACGTTTCACAAATGTAATCTGCAATTTTACAAACAATTTCTGTTGATAGTGATTAAGAAAAATAACTTAGCTCACTGAGTCTTACCACTGTTGGCTCTGCAGTGCGAACAGGAGCAAAAATCAGTAAACACTTATTTTGTTAAAATAAGCAAGTGTATCCCTGAATATGCATGGTAGATAGATCTATTTGGTAAGAATGTGCCATTTTACATGGACACTGTTGAGACTAGAACATAATTTTGGGACAGAACCTCAACTGGTGTCAACTGACATAGCTCCCTTGAAGTCTGCTAGAAGTCAACAAGACTACAATGAAAAGCAACATTGATTTATGCCAGCTGAAGATCTGGCCCAAGTCTCAACAAGATCTACAAATGAAGATAAGTTTGAAGTTTCATTTATGAAGTGTTTTGGAAACAACCAAATGGGAGGAAAAGAAGTTAAGTTAATTTATTTAGACTTCCATGGTTCAAAAATACTTCAACCAATTACAGTTATAGTTTCAAGATATCTTCATCTGTTGGCTGAGACCTATATGGAGAACTTCTGTCTCAAAGAAGCTTATGTTAGAAAGAGAGGTAAAAAGGAAGTAGGAACTCATCCATTGTTGTAATGGCCACTTCTGATTTTCACTGTAATATAGAAACTGAGAGAAATTAATCTGTTTAGATTCAAAATCATCCAGTCACAAAGTTCAAGCTGTATACAAACTTATAACAATTTTTAAACAAGTTTTGAAATAAAATATTTGTATAATTCCATCAGGCCTGATCTGCCAAGACTCAGGTTCTGTGCTACTCCTGATATAGCTGATGTCAACTTTTTAGTACCTAAAGTGGTATACAGAATGCAGGGTACTAAACAGTATCACCTTGTACTATTTATGTTTTATGCCAGCAATACTTGTATGGTAAACACATATCACTAAACTCAGGTCTGTGCAACTTAAGTTTTTTTGTTCACTTTTAATTTCAATTATTTGTAATTTTGTAAAGTTCTTTTACTTCATGTCAATCAAACAATTGTTTCGATTAAGAGGAAAACAACATTTGAAATTCATAGTTTTAAAAATAGATTGCCCTTCCACTGGTAATAAGTTAACTTTAGATCATTTCATTGCAATGGAGGAGGTACTTTAATTATATTTTTTAATTTAGGATTTTTAAAAATATGACAGGGTTTTTAACAATGTGTTAACATATGCAACTGACAACTCATTCTTTCTTCTGAGTGTCAGTACTTTCCAATTCAAATAAGACAGGCTCTTGCCATGTTTGCCTTGCAGCCATTTGGTGTCACCTAAGCTTTTCTCATGGTGATGACATCCTAATATGAAAAGTGACACCATGGGTGCATGAAAGCAAGACTGCCACAATACATTTGTTCAGCTCTTTTTTCTCTGTTGTCTCAAGGCCTCCTTCACAAATCTGATACTATATGCAAATTAGACCATCACAACATTGAGTGGAAGCAAATTGCACCCTAAATGTAGAGGATACGATTGTACTTTTGACTATGCGCTCAGAATTCCAAATCATCACTGGTGGGAATTACAGAGCAACAATCTGAAGGGTTGGTCCTACATCTCTGCTTCAACTGTATTCATCACATATACCTGCCTCTGGAACTGGGAGTTTATATCTGAGAACCTAGAATTTAGAAGCAAAAATCCAAGTAAATGGGCTAGAGCTGTCAGCCCTCATATGGGCTCTACTTGATTTTTCTCCTTTACTCAAAGGTCTCATTGTACAAGTGCTCAGACACAATAATGCAATGTTGCACCTCAAGCTGGACATAGCAAAAGATTTGCCCTGTTATCCTACAGCTTTGATGTCAGTGCCTGAAGGCATTATTTCAACAGGGATAATCTCTCCATCATCTTTCCATCCAAGAAATCTGCAGGGCTGCTACTGGGTGATGTATTCACATTTTAACACAGCACTTCTCTCTTGGCTGGGCATCTCTATCTGATGTTCTCTGTCACAAAGCAATTCTGCAAGCCTTGTTTCATTAGAATTCTTCAGCTCATCTACCTGCAGGTTGTACTGCTTGCAAGACTCCCACAAATAAGAATGAGCAGAGGCCACCTTGAAGTAGAAATAAAGGTTATTTATCTGTAAGTGTAATTCTTTGGGTGTTGCCTCATCATATTCATACTACCCACTCTCTTTCTGAATTCTAATCTCTTAAGGAGTCTGGGCTTCAGCACTAGGAGCTAAAGCAGAGGGGAAGGCATGGATGATTTTGTTAACCTTGCATCCAACCATTCAGCACTGTGAGGGGTGACTTTTCATCCTGGCCCACACTGTTTCGCTAGAAACAGTTCCCAAAACCTCAGCTGCATAGCCTACAAACATGAAAACAACCAAAATCACCAAAAAGCATGAACTTCATAAGACACTGTATTTATGGCTCATTACAATTACCTGTAATCCACTAACCGTCCTTTGTCCTACAACTGCACAGGGCATTAACTGCCCCTTCATCTTGAATGGTCTTTTGCAACACATGATAACACATGATATTTAACTGGGACACTGAGGACTTTCCCAGACTTGAAGAACAGCTCTAAGCCTGTCTCTCTCACCAGCAGAAGTTGGTCCAATAAAAGATATTACTTCACCCATCTTATTGCTCTACCGTGAATAATATATAGAGGCAATGGTCTCAACTAACCATAGTTACTGTAAAGAAACCTTTTCTTTTTGTTTGAAATTTCTTGGAAATGTTGAGCAGGAAGATCCACAGCCCCTGCCAACCTTTGTGTTTTTTATTGTGGTGCACTGCCGGCAATGCAAGAATAAATTTTATTTAAAATTCAGTATTTTCTTTCTACATTAGGTACTTGGTGGGTTATGTCAGAGCTCACAACTTGACTCAGTTTTGTACCATGTGTGGAAATATTAGACACTGTGACTACACAAGCCTGGATGTGCTCAAAGACACTCTATTGTACTTCATTCCAGATGGCTGCCCTTCCAGGGAAAGGCATTTGAAACTTTGTTGAAGGACTAACACTAAGAGACATCAGGACCCCAATCTGGGGATATTGGTCCCTGGGAGTGGGTCAAAGTCAATTGGGTTTTCTGCTTAGAAGCCAATTGGGGGGATGGTACAAAAATTATTAGTGGTGCTAGAGCATCTTAGTCTGAGAACATAGCTCAGAGACCCTGGCCCTATTAAAAAGGGCTCTGTGCTGTGGGGGCTCACCATAGTACCTGGAAAGAAGAACTTACAAGAAGAGACAGCAGCATTGACTCTGCCCAGTCTGAAACACTGCCAAGCCTTGGACTCACAGTAGCTTCCTCTCAAGATGATCTGGACTTGGTTCCCCCACAACCCCTGCATGGATTCGGGGTGGGGGGAGGCTCGGAGCTAAGATTTCAGACATTCCAGCCAGATGTGAACAGCTGGGGAATGCCCCCATTGGTAATCAAGGGAAGGGTGGTGAACTGAGACACCCCCTAAAAACACACAGGCCCATGGGGGGCAGAGGGTAAGGGGAGTGATTTAGAGGACTGGAGGTGAAGTGGGAAAATCAGGGGGCTGCAGATGTAATGGGGGTTCTGGGTGGGCTGGAGGAGAGTTGTGAGGGTACAGAAGGCTTGTGGGGAAAGGGCATGGGACTAAGGAGTCTGGGGGAGGAACAACCCCCACACATCACCTTTTGTGGGGAGAGGGTAAAGGAGTGGAGGGGTTTGGTGTCCTGAGAATAAATGTGGGGGACAGGGGAAAGTGTTGGAGGTGGGGACAGAAGAGACTGGGAATGCAGTGGGGGAAGAGATGAGAGGCTGTAGGGCCAATAAGGGTGGCATGACAGAAGGGGAGTCACCCAGCTGTGGGAGAGGGGTACATCAGGGTGCCTGTACTACGGGCTGGACAGGGGGTATGGAAGACCGGATGTCACCCAGCTGCAAGGCGGGGAATGATTCATGAGGGATCAGAACTTACCATGACACCAACCACTCTCTCCTGGCTCCTGTCCCGGGGGCTTGCTCAGCTCCCTGCTACAGACATTGGGGTCACAGCGCTGTTCAGGTTTAGCCCAACCCCAATTTTGGGTGTCAATCCATGGATTGAGAAACCCTGGTCTAGGGTGTCTGGGCAGTGATGTCCCAAGTCCCACAGAAGGGTGTCAGACAAGAGGTCTCAGCCTGAGAGTATGCCCTCAAGTCCCAGAGCTAGAAACAGTGACTAAACTCTACCCAGACCCGGATGACTTGGAAGAACATGGGACCTAGTGATTGGGACCTCTCACCACAGACTGTGTCTATACAGTTGTAACACTTAGTCAAATTGATTCCAACTGATTTTCTTTTCTGTCTTCTGCAACCAGTTAAGTGAAATATGGCTTTCTAATTAGTGGAATGTCTTTAATCAATCAATCTGAACAATAGTAATAATCAAGTTTCAGAGTAGCAGCCGTGTTAGTCTGTATTCACAAAAAGAAAAGGTACTTGTGGCACCTTAGATACTAAAAAAATTTATTTGAGCATAAGCTTTCGTGAGCTAAATAAATTTGTTAGTCTTTAAGGTGCCACAAGTAATAATCAAGTTAACATTGTGAAAAGCTCTGTGTTTCAAGTGGTGTCCAGCCCCAACTCATATCTGGGTTCAGTCTCCAACTCCACCCAACTGCAGTTGCTTCCATCTAACAAGTCTTGTGTACTCTGCCACTGAGAATGGGCCAAAACAGTGCAGAAACAATCCACAAGAATCACAGTTCTTGAAACTCCATGCAGTGCAATTTAATCTGATAACAAACTACCATAGCAAAGTCCATTATCTTTAAATTATAAAAATAAAAGTGAAATCATTGCATTTGTATTGTCCCTGATATTTCTTTAGTATTTCAGCATTTGGGCACAGATTTAATTTTTGTTTCACTAGGTGGACAGGAATGCCACATAGATTTAACTGAGAAGAAAAGGGTGAGAATGATTATATTCTTGGTATGAAGGTTCTGTCCTGGCCAGGCACTTTTCATATTGCCATTTTCAATAAATTGCTCTGACAGAAAAGGTCACATAGCTTTATGTTGGAAAATAAAGGATAAAATAGGAAAGAAGAAATATAATTGTTTTGGCTGAAAAGTTCAGCAGGCTCTAGACACATTGGGCAGTTGGACACCATCATAAGCTGCAATGACAGCAAAGTCAATTGAGCACTGCAACTGATTTAATTTCCTTTGCATTGCACTGACAGCAAAGTCAGATCATTTTAAAAGTGTACTTATCAGTGTATTTTCAATAATCTTTAAAATCATTTGTTTATCATAACCACTTGGAAGGTTGACAATGGAGCCCTATTGGCTTATCCAAATATGTTTTCCTCCATAGCATGCATACTCATGGTGATTATTGTAGGCTTGCTATTGATTTTGCAAACAGTTACAGTGCAGGGCGATGTGAAAGAAAGGTCAAGTTTTGAAGCAGAATGAATGGATGGTTTAATAAATAAAATAGATGACGGATAGATTTTTGAAGAGTCTGAAAGATTTTTAGTGTCCATATGTGACCCCTTGATATAACTGGCTGAGGGCACAGGAAGTGCATAGAGTTTTACAGGGATCCTGTGGGTTGGATATATGCATAATAGTTCACTCTAGGGTAGCATATGAGGTCTCTACTGAAAGCTAGTAGCACACTGATGGTCATGATCATTGCAAAATGTATGTAGAGATAATGTTTAAGGAGTTGTGTATCTATACAAAAATATATATATTCTTAAGGTCCTGGAGTTAAGAGAGGTCACCAGGAGGTGACATACCACAGAAATGTTCCTTTCAGGCAGACGGTAATAAATAACAGTCTCCCTGACTGGTTATTTGCATAGAGTGCCTCACAATGTATGCCTATTTGCATATGGAGCAGGGGCAGAATGAAAGAATGCAAAATCTACCAGATATGAAATTTACAGGATGGAATAAACAGGTGTTCTGTTTATGAATAAAAAACAAAGATTGTTCTGGTCTATCCTGGGCTGCAAAGAAACACATAGAATCCTTTACCTAGCAGGCAAACTGACAGTGTGCTTGTCTTATAAAAGAAGGGTCACAGCCAAGCTTGGCTGTAAAATGCAGAGAAGTTTTTTTGGTGAGCAATACTCTGCAAGACATGAGAGTATCTTGTTTATTAAGTCTAGGCTCTAGAATGTGTATTATGACTTTATGTGTAACCATTTGTTTCCAGTACTTTTACTTGCTACTATTTGAATTTCTGTGCTTTGTTAAATAAATTTACATTTTATTTCACTATAAACATATATAAGTTCTGGGAGTTAAGCACAGCAGTGATCTGAGGTGGAATTGGTAAGCTGTGGGGTACCCTTCTTTGGAAGTGCATTGCATTTATTTAGCTCATGAAAGCTTATGCTCAAATAAATTTTTTAGTATCTAAGATGCCACAAGTTTCAGAGTAGCAGCCATGTTAGTCTGTATTCGCAAAAAGAAAAGGAGTACTTGTGGCACTCGTTGCCAACTCTGTCCACATATCTATTCAGGGGATACCATCATAGGGCCTAATCACATCAGCCACACTATCAGAGGCTCGTTCACCTGCGCATCTACCAATGTGATATATGCCATCATGTGCCAGCAATGCCCCTCTGCCATGTACATTGGCCAAACTGGACAGTCTCTACGTAAAAGAATGAATGGACACAAATCAGACGTCAAGAATTATAACATTCAAAAACCAGTTGGAGAACACTTCAATCTCTCTGGTCACTCGATCACAGACCTAAGAGTGGCTATATTCAACAAAAAAGCTTCAAAAACAGACTCCAACGAGAGACTGCTGAATTGGATTAATTTGCAAACTGGATACAATTAACTTAGGCTTGAATAGAGACTGGGAATGGATGAGTCATTACACAAGTAAAACTATTTCCCCATGGTATTTCTCCCTCCCACCCCACCCCCCACTGTTCCTCTGATATTCTTGTTAACTGCTGGAATTAGCCTACCTGCTTGTCACCATGAAAGGTTTTCCTCCTTCCCCCCCCTGCTGTTGGTGATGGCTTATCTTAAGTGATCACTCTCCTTACAGTGTGTATGATAAACCCATTGTTTCATGTTCTCTGTGTGTGTGTATATAAATCTCTCCTCTGTTTTTTCCACCAAATGCATCCGATGAAGTGAGCTGTAGCTCACGAAAGCTTATGCTCTAATAAATTTGTTAGTCTCTAAGGTGCCACAAGTACTCCTTTTCTTTTTGCGAATACAGACTAACACGGCGGCTACTCTGAAACCTGTGATTCTGCATGTTAAGAGTTTATAGGAGCCTTCTTATTATGTAAAGAATAGAGAAAGCTCTAATTTCAACTTCTTAGCTCTGATCTCTCTCCCCTTCTCAAGAATACTTATCTAATATGCTTTTGAGCTAATAAATTACTATCACAGGGTACACTCTGCCAGCTCACACTCTCTCTCCAGTGGTATCTCTAACCATCTTGTCACTCCGCTGCCCTGCTCTCTCCTGGGTCTGCAGCTTCCTCTCTGTGGCTTGGCCCTCTGGCTGGCTGGCCCTTCAATACCCTTGCCACTCCCTAGTGGCTGGTAGGGGGACCCAGAATCACCCTCTACACTGGGTTTCAGCCCATGGACCCTATAAAAAGCAGCCACAGTCCCCATACAGTCCTATCTCTTGCTGCTGTTTCTCTGGGCTTCTTCATACTTATCTGGCTTCTGCCCTCTCTGGATTTGCCAGCCTCTATTTCTCTATAGCTTTTCACATTCACAGCCACCCCCCACAATCAACTACCTGGCTTTACATAGGCCCTGCCTGTTCCTGCAAAGGGGAGACTGTTCTTAATTAGCTGTCTCCTGCCTAAATCACCCCTGCTTGCAGTCTAATTAGCTGATTGGGCCCACCTGACCTAATTCAGTTCTTGCAGGGCTAGTGTGGGGAGTCCAGCCCATCACAATTACTCTGTAACATAAGTGTTACTAATATGGTCACCTCAAATCTCAAAATAAGGTTAAATACTATAAGTCAAGGTTTTGGCTCACCACTCCTTTACATTAGGGACTCCCCTATGTCCCAGTCCATCGCCTTCAAAAAAGGCAATAGCATAGGAAGTCCCACCCACCTTGGCCTTACTAAAGTCTCACAGTAGGTCTTTCCTTGCTCCCTATCCCTTCTACGGGCATGCCACAGGTTTCCCTGGGCCCTCCATCACACAGCCTACTCACAGAGATTGACAGAAAACATCACTCTGCATCTGGCTCTCTTCAGTCTCATGTAGCTCCCATTTCTAGACTGCCCCTTATACAGTACAGCAGCCCACTGGAGTCTTCCTTCCTGGAGTCTTTTCTTCTGATCTAGGGAACATTTCCACAGGACACTAAGTTTCCTAAGTTTTTCCTGCAGCTTGTTATTAAAAAAAACCCTGCCCCTTCTCAGATTAATCTGATTCATAAACAGGGCTGGCTGGCCCTAACCCCCCGGCCCTTAAAGGACCACACCACCCTGTAACAGGGACCTATAGTAATGGCTGTAGCAAATTCTTTCTGAGAATTTGCCATTTCCATTATTATAGTTAATATTTCTTAGATGAGCATTTTTCTTTAGAACGAGCGGGATACTTTTTTAATAGACTAGCAGTATGTGTCAATAGCTCTGAGAATGGAGAATACAAATCAGATGGACAAATTGAAAACAGGACTTGAACAGGAATCTTTTGTTAGGGTGCATGATTCACAATTCAGGTGATAAACAAAACATTTGATATATTGATCATTCTTTAAAAGTTAACTATAATTGGCATTCATAGTAAGAATATATCAACTGCTAGAGCATTTAATGTAAATTACTTCTTTTATTTAACTGTAAAAAACCCAGCAACAGCTGTCTCTGATGGGAATAAGATTGGTCCCAGTGGTTAGGGTGCTAACCTGAGATTTAGCAAAGTAGGTTTCCATTCCCTGCGCTACCACAGATTTCCTTGGTGACCTTGGACAAAACACATCTAGCCTCTGTGTGTCTCAATTCCCTACCTATAAAATGGAGGATACTAGTACTTTCCTACTGCACAGCGATGTTGTGAAGATAAATGGATTAAAATATGTGAGCTGCTCCGACAATCCAGTATTGGGTGCCAGATAAGTTATAAGCCCCTTCTGTAAATTGTTCAGTTCCTTCATCTCTCATTGACTTCCATGGGAGCTGAAGGAAAAGAACTGAAGACTGAATTTAGCTGTCTGTGTTTAATATTGTACTGGCATCCTGGAAGCCATTACCTTAAAGAAATGCCATTGCACTATTTTTATCTATTTTGGACTTAAAATACAAGTACACTGGGGGAAAATAATCTACCTTGAGCATTTGGTTCTGGGTTTGCTTAAGAAAATTTGTAGCTGATTTTCTGTTAATTTAACTTTTTTGTTAATACGGATGCTTGTGGGGAAAAATGCAACAAAAGGAAAGTTAAAAGAAAATAAAAGGTTGTAATGTTAGATTGAGATTAACTAAAGTTTTAGCTCCTTGTGCTGTAGTTGTGGAAATGAATATGCAACTTTCCAACAGTGGTGTTTCCTCTTTACTATGTATTAAAAACATGTGATTTCTTTGGTATCATTGAAGATTGTGACAGTGAAGTAAAATGAAGTCATTTGACAAAGTTTTGAATGTGTCTGGTGTGATGCTTCCAGGGGGTACCTCACTACCACCTTCCCTTAGCATGAGGAAACCATTTCTGTGCCTGCCATGGTCAGCGCCCCAACTCTACCAACTATGGGCAACACAAGCACTCCCCTCTAGACCTTGAAAGCCCTGCTATTACTTTACATGTTAGTTGTTGACACACTCCAACCCTTGAGCCATCAGAAATAGCCTCTGGTCCACTGGACACTTGCAGTATTTAGAGATTCACTAAATGCACTGCAAGTTTCAGAGTAGCAGCCGTGTTAGTCTGTATTCACAAAAAGAAAAGGTACTTGTGGCATCTTAAAAAGAAAAGGAGTACTTGTGGCACCTTAGAGACTAACAAATTTATTAGAGCATAAGCTTTCGTGAGCTACAGCTCACTTCATCGGATGCATTTGGTGGAAAAAACAGAGGAGAGATTTATATACACACACACAGAGAACATGAAACAATGGGTTTATCATACACACTGTAAGGAGAGTGATCACTTAAGATAAGCCATCACCAACAGCAGGGGGGGGAAGGAGGAAAACCTTTCATGGTGACAAGCAGGTAGGCTAATTCCAGCAGTTAACAAGAATATCAGAGGAACAGTGGGGGGTGGGGTGGGAGGGAGAAATACCATGGGGAAATAGTTTTACTTTGTGTAATGACTCATCCATTCCCAGTCTCTATTCAAGCCTAAGTTAATTGTATCCAGTTTGCAAATTAATTCCAATTCAGCAGTCTCTCGTTGGAGTCTGTTTTTGAAGCTTTTTTGTTGAAGTATAGCCACTCTTAGGTCTGTGATCGAGTGACCAGAGAGATTGAAGTGTTCTCCAACTGGTTTTTGAATGTTATAATTCTTGACGTCTGATTTGTGTCCATTCATTCTTTTACGTAAGAAAATGAGATGTTGCATGCATTGTTTTCATTTGTCTGTATCCCATTAGAATTTACCCGGAATATACCCCTGTAACTAAATAACTCTTCAAATGAGAAGCCTTGTGTAATGCAAATCAAGAACTTTATGAGGAAAGTGAGGATTTGTGCGCATTTGAAGGCAAATAGCCATTGTGTGCGGTTTATCAGAGATGAGAAAACTCAAAATGCACTCCTTTCTCTCCTCCATCACAGAAAGAGCCCATGTGGATGGTGACCCTGTCAGCTTGTTTTCCATGAGGAAAAAGCTATAAATATGAACACAAGTTAAAATTCTTCATCTCTGGACTTTTAAGGTACTCTGTCCTGTTAGATTCCAAACAAAAAGATGAACGTCCCCAGAGTTACTCTGGACAGCCCCAAAAGACTTTTGAGAAACTGGCAGATTACTACATCTCTGCTACCTTTTGAATGTATAGACTGTGACTCACCTGTACATACGTTTTGACCTGTTTTAACCTCTCAGTAACTCTCATTCCTTTTTCTTAGCTAATAAACCTTAAGTTGGTTTACTGTAGAATTGGCTACCCGTTTTGTCTTTGGTGTGAGCAGTAGGATGCATATCGATCTGGGTGAGTGACTGGTCTCTTGGGACTGGATGCAACCTGAATATTTTGTGATTTATACAACAATAAATTGACCATTTATCATAAAATCATAGAAGATTAGGGTTGGAAGAGACCTCAGGAGGTCATCTAGTCCAACCCCCCTGCTCAAAGCAGGTCCAACCCCAAATAAATAATAGAAAATATATTTATCACATAGTCCAGCTTCCTGGGTGGAAAGATAGACTAGTGTGTCTAAGGGGAATGCCTGTGACTCCATTATAAACTACTGTAGTACTTTGGGAGTTCACATTTGGTATGGAGTTGGTGAAATCTAATTATAGAACATGGCACCAATTTTGGGTGTCTCCCCTGCTTTTGGTAATCTGCCTTGTGGTAGGCTCTCATGGTCGTGAGCCATTCCAGACAACATGACAGAGACAGTATCACAGTATATTACATTATAGTGTGACTTTACCTACACCCCCGTGTCAGGTGATAAGGGGTAGTAAGAATCTCCCTTTTTAACCTTGCAGGATTTCCCGAACTTTGAGTCTGCACAAGCAGAAACTGAGGGCACTGCTTGCGAGATAAAATATTAATCAACATGAATAAGGGTGGCAGAATCTGGCCCCTACAAATGTCCAAAAATGAGTTGGGGGGAGATTTGTTTTTTTGTTAATATTATTTATTTGTATTACCATTGCACCTAAGAGCCCCAGTAATCGAGCATTGTACTAGATGCTGTACAAACACTGAACAAAAAGATGACCACTCCCCTGAAAAGCTTATAATAAGATGGGATTGCAAGTCCAGTAGGGGTAGGAAGTAAAATTCTTGCTCCTCCCTTTATAGGCTGCCTAATGCATCAGTGGTGAATTTGTCAAACACACGACCTATCAGGTATACAACAAAATGCACTGGATGTATTTTCTAATTGACTAAAGAGCCATCCAATGGACTAGAAGAAAACACACAACTTGTGAAAATGCATTAGCAAGCCTGTTCCCTTAACCTTTAGGTGCTAGATGGTGTCACAAATCGTGGGTGGCCGATTCATCCGATAAATACATCACCGTCAATAAGAACCCAGTCTGTCTCACCAGTATGCAGCGTCCCCCAGCTTCCAGGTAGTACTAACTGAAATGTGACATCAGCAATGGCTACATTCTTGTGTGTAAAGCTAGAAAGGGTTATTCTGAAGCTGTCTTCATCTGAAGTTGCTCACTGCTAGCCCATATTCTTGCACTGTTTCTGGAGGAGATCATTCAGTCCAAGGGATTTGTCCTTGATCATGTCCTCTTTTCAGCAGCCTATACTCACTTTTCACACAGAGCACAACAGAAAAACATGAATAACTGCTGTGCATCACTTGCTCAAGATTGCGTAATTTCTGCTCTTGTACCAGTTTGGGAGCAACATGGTCACTTTCTAATAAGTGCCACTCAAATAATAAGACGCTTTTGTCAATACAACTTTGTGGTAGAATCTTTTTTTGAGAATCTTTCATTATCCCATTTGCTCTGTAGCTGCAGAGCAAATTAATTGATGATGAAGAACCAGAAAAGATGGGGGGAGTGTTTGAAGCTTGTTGAAAATAACTCCTGGTTTGATCATGAAACAAAGTACCATATAAGTTGAAACTTCAATAAAACTGACTATATCTCCTTCTCCAGAAGCAACAACAGATTTGCTGTCTCTAAGTAGGTTGTATAAGTCATAAAATTGGACCCTATAGCAGTGTACTTATTCACAAACCCTAAAACCAACATTCTTTGATTATGAAATGACAGCCATCATCATATGAGAGAATTGGAACCTATTAAAAAGATGTTCCCCCTTCCTTTAATTGTATTTTGTTAGTGATGTTGCCAGTTTAATTAGTCTAGGAAATGGGAAGAATTTTTTACTTCAAAAGAAAACTAAGTACTAAACCTATGCATTAAAGTAAATGTTCACGGTCTGATTGAAATGCAGGAAAAAAATTAGGAAATTCAGAGTCAAACTTCCATAAAACGGTTCTATATCACTTTGCCCTATTTAGATACTACAACTGCCGAGGTTTCATTACTCTTCGTGATATATTGCCATACTTTTAGCAGCCAAACAGTTTCATTGCTACTTCTGTGCTGTGAGTCATGCACAGAAAAATTATAATTTTTTCTTGCCATAGTTGGTTTATATTAAATCTTTAATGTTGATTTAGGGGAGTTATTACTATCTTTCCATTCAATCTTTCTATTTCAAGATAAGAATACTCTATATGGAAATAGAAAGGTAAAATAGATAAAAATAACTCTAATAAATCACGTTAAGGGACAGACTTACATTGGCAATAGCAAGGAAATTACACTCTTTTCCTATTTCTATATACATTAATCTTGAAGATTTAAGTGTATTACTGGATTAATACACTACTTTTATTTTTATTTTGGAACCTCTGGAGACTAACTTGCTTAGATTTCTAATGAAAATGAGTTTGGTGCTTCATCTAAGTCCCTGATGGGCATTTGACCATGTCCCAAAACCTCTATTCAGATTACAGAGACACTAAGCTGTTACAATTATGGAGGCCATATACGTAACTAACATGTATAGATGGATAGTTGAACTAAAATTGCCAGTATTTACTCAAACTTCCAAGTTTGTAACACTGATGGAGAGTTGCTGGGATTCAGACTTATTTTACAATAGCAAATCTATTTGAAGGAACCTGGATTGCCTGTGTCCATACCACATCTGAACCTAGCCTGTGCTATGTCTGTCTTTATTGCTACTAAGTATCTCACTCTCATGACCTGAATAGCCTGAATTGTGTAGTGCTTATGGAAGCGATTTGCTGCAGTGGGTTTTCTGCTTCCATCAGATCCCCTGGATGGGGAAAATTTTATTTTTACATAACTTACTAATTTTAATCAACAAACTTAAAAAAAAATTACTTGATCACAAAATAGACCACGTATAAAGGACCTGAGAAGCAGGTGTATTAATCTTTCAACATAAATTAAGGAGGGGGGGATATCATTTACCATCACAATGCTTTGGTCTTCAAACTAGAGTGCATCTAGAGTGCAGGTAGTCCATTGACCCTACTCCTCAAAGCCCGTTGGACCAATAGGAGACTTTATAATGACTTGATGGACTTTGGATCAGACACGGGGTGTTTGATTCTATTCCTTTTTTCCAGGTGCTAAACTGCAGTGGCAAGAATCTAAAAATACTTTTCCATATAAACAATTATTGCTGCTATTACAAGAATGCTATGCAATCCCAAACAGAAGAGCAGATGATCAAGGGAATCAGAAATGGGAGAGGTAGTGGCCTGTGCAAACTGGACTGGGAGGTTTATAAAGCAATATCTCTTATAATTTGTTCCATATTATGAAAATGTTTGAGAACCCCTCAGTATAATGAAAGACCATATTATAAGTGATATGGGCGAGTAGGTTACAGTTAGAGTTCCAATGAGCCATTTCTTGGCTCTTGTGCCAATTGTTATGAAGTGGGGTTGAATTCTAAGGGCTGTTAATTTTAGCAGGTTTCACTGTTCTTTTTATTTTATATATCGTCTCTCAAATTAGCTTGTCTACACAAGGAAGCTATTGTGAAATAAGTGAATTCAAAGCACCATAGCTATTCCACACTAGGTCCTCGTGTGCACACTCATTTAATGCTGAGTGCCTTTGTGTGTGTTAGCTTAATGGATTAAATTAGGATCATAAATAATTATTTGAGGGGCTTGTCTCAGACTTTGGAGTTGGCAATAATGCACACTAAAACATTAAGGATAAACTTAATTGTATTGGTAACATTAGTCTAATGTTTTTTCAATTTGTTGTAACACCTTGATTTTTGTGACCATTTGTGAGGAAAGGAGAATAGGGGGTTCACAAAACTTTTCTGTTCTCACCTGTTCTAGCAGGATCTTTGAAAGTCTTTGTAGACAGCAGTGTGGGGCATCAGGTGGTCAGGAGCACATAACTCAGCATGAATTACAATGGAGGGGACAGGAACTGAGAATTTTAATATGTAAGACATGACCACCTGCTCAATGCAGTTTCTAAGTACAGGTTTTATCCTATATGATATCGTAATTGTCATGTGATAATGGTATAAAATCAGAGTTGAGTTCGTCCAACATCAAGCAAGGATAACAGTTTTATCCCTAAAACTGCAGGACTCTCTCACTCTGCTTCAGTTTGTAGCTTCTCTCAAAGCCTTTTCACCTGACTAGTTTCCTGTTATAGATTTAAAGGAAATCTGCACACATCTTTTCCGTAAGGAAGCGTTTTTGTGCCAAATTGTACTGCTCTGTTGACATCAATGGAGATGCACAGGTGTGACTGAGAATAATTTGGCTCAAAATGATATAGTGAAAAACAATTCCACATGTATTCCAAATTAGAAAGCAACTGAAATAAATGAGTTTGAGAAATAAATGACTTCTATATTATATGTATTTTCATAAGTGTTTGGATACTGCTAATTCAAAAGGATTACTTAATTTGAGAAGACAGTACTTCAGCTATTTGTGTCACAGACCTTTAACCTCATCTCAGAATGACACAACCTCTGTGTTAGTTTCTTTTTTGGACAAACTAATTTAGCCATCTGCGCTCTATTCCTTTTGGGGAACACACCCTTAAAAATATGAAAAATCAAATGTGTTCTTAAAATCAATGTAATCTAACCTGGAACCACAAACACAAATATGCAGTAAGCATAACCGTGGGTGCTTGTTACTGCATGCCTTCACTCCCGGGCAGAGTCAAGGTTGTCTAGGTGCCCTATCTGTGAATTTCCACACCTTAACATGTTTGGATTTCTTTAAAGTTTAACACCAACTCTGAGTTTCCTGGCTTATAATGCTGCTTTTTTGGGACAGTAGCTAAGCCCCATTACTATATTTTTATCCTAAATTATAAATGTATATACTCACCCCTAACTCAGTTTTATGATTTTTGTTTGGGGAAACATAGGTGAGCTATAAATAGACACAGTCCTATGCTTCGGTAGCTTTTTGAAGCTGAAGAGCTCATTTTGGTACCCAGGAGTACATAGGACCTGATCTTAAGCCTAGTGAAGTCAGTAGAATATTGTCTCCAATTTCAACAGATGTAAGATCAAGCACATGGACTATAACCTTTACTTAATGTATTTTCATGCATATTAATTCTCTCACACTTACTCCATTGCTTGATTCAAGTAAGCCCAGAAGATCTTCCCCCACCACCACCACCCTGTTTCAAAGAATCTGGTGAGTTCAATAGAAAGCCTATTAATCTTATTCAGTAAAGAATTTCTATTAAAAGAAAATATATATTACTCCAAAGGAGAACTTATGAATATATGGTAATTGCTCATCTTTATGGAGGTGAATTTTATAA
Organism: Dermochelys coriacea; assembly: GCF_009764565.3. Lineage (NCBI taxonomy): Eukaryota > Metazoa > Chordata > Testudines > Dermochelyidae > Dermochelys > Dermochelys coriacea. The sequence goes on along the minus strand of NC_050071.1, from coordinate 84,901,407 downwards.
CTTGGCAGCTGCCTGCATGGAATTCCTGCTGATATTCTGCTCTTGGAAGGATTCTGTTTTCTTTCTTCTTAAATTTATTTTATTGCTTTTGGAAAGAATGTAGATGTTAAAAGGATTCCTTGCTTCCAAAGAAGGTAAAGAGAGAAAAGAGAAGACTGGAAACGAGATGCTAAGAGCAAACTATGGCAAAAAAAATTAACTGAGAAAACTCCTAGTGATTGACTAGATAGCAGGGAATGAGAGAAGTCCAAATGCATGCATGGCAGAGAAGGGAGCTTTGATTCTCTGCTTAGCTATTGGCTATGTAAATGGGGCTGGGGTCAGCTGATTGGCTGCTAAGTGCCCCACCTTGCCTTTTTGAGCTTAGGCCAGGCTTGTCAAAAGCCTTTGCCTGGTTAGCTGTCCTGCCCTATCTTCCCTTAGTTGAAGATTAGGAACTGTGCCACTTACAGTGCTGTAGATCTGACTGTTTTGCCTATTTTAGGGATATCCCATTGGGATAAATTGTCATGTACCCTGGTGGGTTTTTGCTTTCCTTGCCACCTCCTGGTAGCACAGTTGGGTTAGGTCTTATAGTTGGAAGAGGGCCTGAAATGTAAGCCCTTGTGTCAGAGGCCCGTTATGAGTCCTGAGGCCTGGGCTAAAGTAGTGGTCAAACCTTTGTTGATATAAAGCAAAGTTAGGCTGTGGGCTAGGCAGGACCTGCTCACAGAATGGGGCAAGAATAGGGCTGATATTGCAGAAACACATATTCCTAAGAGTTACTAGGCACAGAATGCTCATGCAAACACATTCTAGAAGGGTAGTACCAGAACACCCCAATACCAGCACATTCCCCAAAGATAAACAGGAACACACTTGACCCATCCCAAAGATAAGGTCAGGATGACAGCAGGATGGACTGAGAAGTTTTGATTGACCCAACAGATACAAGGCAATGGGTGGCACCCAAATACATCTGAGGGGCAATACATAACTTGTTTATCAGTGTATAAAGATGTATCTCAGAGGAAGTGTCTTTGTCTGGCTTTGGGTGGGAATAGAAAATCCTGCCATTCACTGAGCTAGTCCATTTTAACGGGCATACATGTGTTAGTGGACCTATAGAGTCTGCGGGATACTAGGACCGTGCCTCGTTGACAATAAACCTGGCTGGATGCCTTCACTAAAAACTGAGTTGGTGGATTCATTGGACAGTTTAATTGAGGTCTGCTATCTGCACAGAGCTGGGACAGCACACTGAATGAACACACACACACACAGCCAACATCTGACCACAGATGTAATAGGATTCAAAGTTCATATAATGCTGTTATGATTACTGACTCGCTGCAATTTATGGCTAGCATCTAGCACTTGTAAAGGCTAAATAGACTGTCTTCCAGAGGTAAGTAAGACTTGAAATTGTGCAGTTGACCTTATGTTTCTGAAGTCTTTGTGGAGAAAGGTTCTCTCAGTCTAGACTTGTAGCCTCTGTCAATCCACTCCCCTTCTACTGGGAGGTAGAGAAAGGTTTCACAACTGAACTTAGTTTGTGGAGTAGAAAGGAAAGGGTCTACCCTGAGGAGTTGTTTGGGTTGTGGTAAAAGCCCTGTAACAATGCTGGAACCAAGTAAATGCCTGGTATATAAGAGCTGGGGCAGTCAATATACTGCTCCTCCCCAGGACATAATTAATAAAGATTGGGGCCTGCTGTTTAAACCCATCCCACCTGTCTATCATTCACCTTCTTGTCTTGGTCAACCTATAAAGGATTTAATTACCAGGAATGTACCTAAATTCCAGCTTGCTAAAGCAAATAGACCAGATTTCCTTAATTCTATTGAACTGAAATACGAGTAACTGGAGATTTTTGGAGCGAAAGAATGGCCCTGTAGCTAAAGCACTGGTGGCTTAGTCCTGCAAGAGACTAAACAAAGTACTCATTTTAGCACTATGTAAGTAATCCTATTCCATACTTATTGTGAACATACTTGGTTTTACTGAAAGTAAAATTATAGTTAATTCATATCAGCTATAATGCCCCCATTTACATGTTCTTATTCCCATTTAATGGGCCTATTTACAGTAGAGTAGAATCATAATGCATAGCACTATGTAGACTGGAACTCTCGATGGGGACTCATGTGATAGGAGTTCAATTCTTGTCTATTCTATACACTTCCTATATGACCTTGAGTGAGTCATTTAACCTCTGTGCCTTACTTCCCCGTCTGCAAAATGGGAAAACAAGTAACACCTTTCTTCCACCTCAGTCTGTTTTGTCTTTGGAATCATGAGCTCTTCAAGGCATGGATTCTCCTTTTATTATATTTATTTACAGTGCCCAGCACCATGCAGCCCTGATCTTGGTTAGTGTCTCTGGGTGCTACAGTAGCACAAGTCACATTAAAACAGATTTTTTTTTAAACATGTAAATTAGTAAATTCTATTTGCGATGAATTCAAATACCATGATTTTCTGTAAATCTTTAACATACTTATTGTACAATATCAAACTCATTTGATTCTTGGTTTTATGGATTCAAATGTAGCTTTATAAGTATGAAGATGCATATGTGTGCGCTTTCTTCCCCCTTTAGCAAACTAAAATTAATTTTGTTTACACAGCACAGCATCCATCACCATCTGCCTTGGTACTGTACAAAAGTTATCAAAAATAACTGAAGTTGGGCATTAAATCCTGCAGGAAACATCAGCCAAAAGAGGTCAAAGGAAAAAATAAAATATCCAACCAGATAACTAAGTCTTTTTACCACCTTTATCTATGGTCAATTTGTCCGATTGAAGCAAAATCTAGGGCTTTAAATCTAGGGCTGAACATTATGCTGCTTTTCAGGGACCAGTCCAGCAAAGCACTCAAGCACGTACTTAAAATTAAGCATGTGAATAGTCCCATTTAACACAATACTGTTGATGATTTTACTGTGGGACTGCCTAAATGTAAGAATATGCTTACAGGCTTTGCTGCATCAAGGCCTTGAGGCACTTGTAGTAAGAAATGAATTCGGGATTACTGTCTGGCTGGAGCCAGGCTACACTATACTTGTCAGTGATGAATGAGTGTCCATGTGTGGTCAAAAAGATACAGAACATTGGAGAGCCTCAGAGTAAGTTTGAGAGAGCTTCAAAAAACTCAGATGGTAAAATGGGGAGAAATGCTTCCCTGTTTACTATAATACCTCAACCATGAAAGAACATGATTTGTATATAGTTACATTGTCAAGAGAGTGGTAGTTTTAACAGGGGCTTTTATACAAGCATGATACTATTGAAACAGAAGGGTTAGGTTTATTCCACCTATGTGGTGCCCAGTACACTCTAATCAATATTAGCATGTCTAGTGAATTAAAGATAACTTTCTGATAGTGAAAAGAAAAGGAGGACTTGTGGCACCTTAGAGACTAACAAATTTATTTGAGCATAAGCTTTCGTGAGCTACAGCTCACTTCATCGGATGCATTCAGTGGAAAATACAGTGGGGAGATTTATATACACAGAGAACATGAAACAATGGGTGTTACCATACACACTGTAACGAGAGTGATCACTTAAGGTGAGCTATTACCAGCAGGAGAGCGGGGGGGTGGGCGGGGAAACTTTTGTAGTGATAATCAAGGTGGGCCATTTTGTCAACTGCTGGAAATGGCCCACCTTGATTCTCACTACAAAAGGTTTTTTTCTCCTCCCCCCCCCCCATCCCAGTATTATATTAGTATTATAATAGGCATTGCAGAAACTTGGTGGAATGAGGATAATCAATGGGATACAGTAATACCAGGGTACAAAATATATCAGAAGGACAGAACAGGTAGTGATGGTGGGGGAGTGGCACTATATGTGAAAAGAAAGCATAGAATCAAATGAAGTAAAAATCTTAAATGAACCTAACTGTGCCATAGAATCTCTATGGATAGTAATTCCATGCTCAGATAATAAGAATATAGCAGGGATATATTACTGACCACCTGACCAGGATGGTGATAGTGACTCTGAAAGGCTCCGAGAGATTAGAGAGGATATTAAAATAAAAAACTCAATGATAATGGGAGATTTCAGCTATCCTCCAGTCATTTGGTATAGAAGCTGATTTAAATGATAGGTTACAGACTACAGTTAGTAGTCCTGACGTGAATTTTTTAAAAGGGCTCCAGAGGTGATCCTGGCAATTACAGGCTGGTAAGCCTGACTTCAGTACCAGGCAAACTGGTTGAAACTATAGTACTATAGTAAAGAACTAAGTATAGTCAGACACATAGATAAACATAATTTGTTGGGGAAGAGTCCGCATGTTTTTTATAGAGGGAAATCATGACTCACCAATCTACTAGAATTCTTTGAGAGGGTCAGCAAGCATGTGGACAAGGGGGATCCAGTGGATATAGTATATTTGGATTTTCAGAAGCCTTTGACAAGATCCCTCAGCAAAGGCTCTAAAGCAAAGTAAGCAGTCATGGGAAAAGAGGGAAGATCCTCTCGTGGATTGGTAACTGGTTAACTGATAGGAATCAGATAGGAAACAAAGGGTAGGAATAAATAATCAGTTTTCAGAATGGAGAGAGGTAAATAGACCTGGGGTCTGTACTGGATCCAGTCCTATTCAACATATTCATAAATTATCTGGAAAAAGGTGTAAACAGTGAGGTGGCAAAATTTGCAGATGATGCAAAACTACTCAAGATAGTTATGTCCCAGGAAGACTGCAAAGAGCTACAAAGGATCTCTCAAAACTGGGTGGCTGGGCAATAAAATGGCAGATGAAATTAAATGTTTTTAAATGCAAAGTAATGCACATTATATGTTTTCCAATCCCAATTATACATATACAATGATGGGGTCTAAATTAGCTGTTACCACTCAAGAAAGAGATCTTGGAGTCATTGTGGATAGTTCTCTGAAAACATTCACTCAATTTGCAGCAGCAGTCAAAAAAGCAAACAGGCTGCTGGGGTTTCCCAATTGCGAGCGAGGCCGGAGGCTTCTGGTCTCACCGGTGGCTGTTCTCCCAGTGAGCCCTGAGGTCGGGCCTTTATACTTCCGGGGCAATGACTGACCATCTAGAGGGTGGGCTCAAAGCTCCCTGGCTCCACCCACTCTGGTGTCCAGAGGGACTCATCTCTCTCCAGGACAGCAGGGAACCACACCACCTCACTACAGGAGGATAGGTCTATCAATGGCTATTAGCCAGGATGGGCAGGGATGGTGTCCCTAGTCTCTGTTTGCAAGAAGCTGGGAATGGTTGATAAGGAATGGATCACTTGATGATTACCTGTTCATTCCCTCTGGGGCACCTGACATTGGCCACTGTCGGAAGAGAGGACATTGGGCTTAATGGACCTTTGATCTGACCCAGTACAGTAACTCCTCACTTAACATTGTGGTTATGTTCCTGAAAAATGTGACTTTAAGCAAAACGATGTTAAGTGAATCCAATTTCCCTGTAAGAATTAATGTAAATAGAGGGTGGATTAGGTTCCAGGGATTTTTTTTTTTTTGCCAGACAAAAGACTATATATCTACACACACACACACACAGTATAAGTTTTAAACAAAGAGTCTAATACTGTGCACAGCGATGATAATTGTGAAGCTTGGTTGAGGTGGTGGAGTCAGAGGGTGGGATATTTCCCAGGGAATGCCTTACTGCTAAATAAGCCCTCAAGTATTAACTCGTTGTTAATGTAGCCTCACACTCTACAAAACAGAATGAATGGAAGGAAGGGAAATAGCATGGCAGACAGAGACACACACCCTGTGTGTGTGAGAGAGAGATGCGCATTTCCCCTTTAAGTATGCTGACACCACTCTTAAGTACACTACCTTGTTAACAGGTTTCAGAGTAGCAGCCGTGTTAGTCTGTATTCGCAAAAAGAAAAGGAGTACTTGTGGCACCTGAGAGACTAACAAATTTATTAGAGCATAAGCTTTCGTGAGCTACAGCTCACTTCATCGGATGCATTTGGTGGAAAAAACAGAGTAGAGATTTATATACACACACACAGAGAACATGAAACAATGGGTTTATCATACACACTGTAAGGAGAGTGATCACTTAAGATAAGCCATCACCAACAGCAGGGGGGGGAAGGAGGAAAACCTTTCATGGTGACAAGCAGGTAGGCTAATTCCAGCAGTTAACAAGAATATCAGAGGAACAGTGGGGGGTGGGGTGGGAGGGAGAAATACCATGGGGAAATAGTTTTACTTTGTGTAATGACTCATCCATTCCCAGTCTCTATTCAAGCCTAAGTTAATTGTATCCAGTTTGCAAATTAATTCCAATTCAGCAGTCTCTCGTTGGAGTCTGTTTTTGAAGCTTTTTTGTTGAAGTATAGCCACTCTTAGGTCTGTGATCGAGTGACCAGAGAGATTGAAGTGTTCTCCAACTGGTTTTTGAATGTTATAATTCTTGACGTCTGATTTGTGTCCATTCATTCTTTTACGTAGAGACTGTCCAGTTTGGCCAATGTACATGGCAGAGGGGCATTGCTGGCACATGGCATATATCACATTGGTAGATGCGCAGGTGAACGAGCCTCTGATAGTGTGGCTGATGTGATTAGGCCCTATGATGGTATCCCCTGAATAGATATGTGGACAGAGTTGGCAACGGGCTTTGTTGCAAGGATAGGTTCCTGGGTTAGTGGTTCTGTTGTGTGGTGTGTGGTTGCTGGTGAGTATTTGCTTCAGATTGGGGGGCTGTCTGTAAGCAAGGACTGGTCTGTCTCCCAAGATCTGAGAGAGCGATGGCTCGTCCTTCAGGATAGGTTGTAGATCCTTGATGATGCGTTGGAGGGGTTTTAGTTGGGGGCTGAAGGTGATGGCTAGTGGCGTTCTGTTGTTTTCTTTGTTGGGCCTGTCCTGTAGTAGGTGACTTCTGGGTACTCTTCTGGCTCTGTCAATCTGTTTCTTCACTTCAGCAGGTGGGTACTGTAGTTGTAGGAATGCATGATAGAGATCTTGTAGGTGTTTGTCTCTGTCTGAGGGGTTGGAGCAAATGCGGTTATATCGTAGCGCTTGGCTGTAGACAATGGATCGAGTGGTATGATCTGGATGAAAGCTAGAGGCATGTAGGTAGGAATAGCGGTCAGTAGGTTTCCGATATAGGGTGGTGTTTATGTGACCATCGCTTATTAGCACCGTAGTGTCCAGGAAGTGGATCTCTTGTGTGGACTGGTCCAGGCTGAGGTTGATGGTGGGATGGAAATTGTTGAAATCATGGTGGAATTCCTCAAGAGCTTCTTTTCCATGGGTCCAGATGATGAAGATGTCATCAATGTAGCGCAAGTAGAGTAGGGGCATTAGGGAACGAGAGCTGAGGAAGCGTTGTTCTAAGTCAGCCATAAAAATGTTGGCATACTGTGGGGCCATGCGGGTACCCATCGCAGTGCCGCTGATTTGAAGGTATACATTGTCACCAAATGTGAAATAGTTATGGGTCAGGACAAAGTCACAAAGTTCTGCCACCAGGTTAGCCGTGACAGTATCGGGGATACTGTTCCTGACGGCTTGTAGTCCATCTTTGTGTGGAATGTTGGTGTAGAGGGCTTCTACATCCATAGTGGCTAGGATGGTGTTTTTAGGAAGATCACCAATGGACTGTAGTTTCCTCAGGAAATCGGTGGTGAAAGCCTCTAGCTTTCATCCAGATCATACCACTCGATCCATTGTCTACAGCCAAGCGCTACGATATAACCGCATTTGCTCCAACCCCTCAGACAGAGACAAACACCTACAAGATCTCTATCATGCATTCCTACAACTACAGTACCCACCTGCTGAAGTGAAGAAACAGATTGACAGAGCCAGAAGAGTACCCAGAAGTCACCTACTACAGGACAGGCCCAACAAAGAAAACAACAGAACGCCACTAGCCATCACCTTCAGCCCCCAACTAAAACCCCTCCAACGCATCATCAAGGATCTACAACCTATCCTGAAGGACGAGCCATCGCTCTCTCAGATCTTGGGAGACAGACCAGTCCTTGCTTACAGACAGCCCCCCAATCTGAAGCAAATACTCACCAGCAACCACACACCACACAACAGAACCACTAACCCAGGAACCTATCCTTGCAACAAAGCCCGTTGCCAACTCTGTCCACATATCTATTCAGGGGATACCATCATAGGGCCTAATCACATCAGCCACACTATCAGAGGCTCGTTCACCTGCGCATCTACCAATGTGATATATGCCATCATGTGCCAGCAATGCCCCTCTGCCATGTACATTGGCCAAACTGGACAGTCTCTACGTAAAAGAATGAATGGACACAAATCAGACGTCAAGAATTATAACATTCAAAACCAGTTGGAGAACACTTCAATCTCTCTGGTCACTCGATCACAGACCTAAGAGTGGCTATACTTCAACAAAAAAGCTTCAAAAACAGACTCCAACGAGAGACTGCTGAATTGGAATTAATTTGCAAACTGGATACAATTAACTTAGGCTGAATAGAGACTGGGAATGGATGAGTCATTACACAAAGTAAAACTATTTCCCCATGGTATTTCTCCCTCCCCCCCCACCCCCCACTGTTCCTCTGATATTCTTGTTAACTGCTGGAATTAGCCTACCTGCTTGTCACCATGAAAGGTTTTCCTCCTTCCCCCCCCTGCTGTTGGTGATGGCTTATCTTAAGTGATCACTCTCCTTACAGTGTGTATGATAAACCCATTGTTTCATGTTCTCTGTGTGTGTGTATATAAATCTCTACTCTGTTTTTTCCACCAAATGCATCCGATGAAGTGAGCTGTAGCTCACGAAAGCTTATGCTCTAATAAATTTGTTAGTCTCTCAGGTGCCACAAGTACTCCTTTTCTTTTTACTACCTTGTTAAGTTAATCAGCAAGCTGAGACTGCAGCAGCTGCTGCCAGGAAACTCCCTCTGTCCTGAGCCCTGTCCTGTGTCCCCCCTGCTCTGTGGAATTGAATTGGGGTAAGCAGGGTGCAGGAGCAGGGGGGAGAGAGACATCCCGACATTAGCTCCCCTCTCCTTCCCTCCCACCCCAGCAAACAGGAGGCTCCCAGGAGCAGCTCCAAGGCAGAGGGCAGGAGCAAGCACATGGCAGTGGGTGGAGGGACAGCTGAACTGCCGGCAACTGGTAGCCTGCTGGGTGGCTGCTGCACAGGGAACTTAGGGGAGCGGGGAGCTAATGGGGGGCTGCCGGTCCACCCTGGTTCCAAGCCACCACCAGCTAGCTCCAAGGGGCTGCTCTTCCTGCAAGCAGTGGACAAAGCAGGTGGCTGCCAAATGATGTTATAAGGGAGCATTGCCAACTTTAAAGGAGCATGTTCCCTAATTGATCAGCAACGTAACAACGAAACAATGTTAACCGGGACAACTTTAAGTGAGGAGTTACAGTATAGCCGTTCTTAGATTCTTAAAATACTTGACTAGTCATTGGAGGAGAGGTTTGAATTTGGGTCTCTCCCAAAATGGAGTCAATTCAATACCCAAAAGCTTTGGAGTTTTTCAGCTTAATATGAAACTGAAAGATTTCTTCAAAATGCCTGTGAGATAAAAAAAGTGAGTTATTCACTCAGCTATAATGAGTCACTGAATTACTTGGACCTTTCTAGAAGCAGTGTTCTCTCAATTATATCTCCTTATGTTTGAAAGCTTAGGGAGATCTGCTGGCTACAGGGGAACTTTCATTTATTGAGTGTACGAGGCTATTCATTTCCATATATCAAGAGATTGAAAAGACTGGGTCTGATTGACTTCAATGGGCTTTAGATCAGGACCCTATATCAGCTGGTTAATATTTTTATGCAATAAGATGGTGAAGTTTTCTCCATTTAGAGTGCAATAGTTAATCCCAAATGGAGAAGTTTGTGTCTGTTACAGAGGTGGGAGAACTGGTACTCTTGAATGGTCTTATTCCCAAATGAAGAGGTCTTCCTTCTAGCCCTGTGAAAGGGTATGGTTTTCTACATTCATGAAGTTCTGCAGAATTCCTTCTTAGTTGTGTACGTAGTGATGTAAACTAAGGGCATGTCTACACTACGAAATTAGGTCGAATTTATAGAAGTCGACTTTTTAGAAAGCGATTTTATACAGTCGATTGTGTGTGTCCCCACTTAAGACCATTAAGTCAGCAGAGTGTGTCCACAGTACCGAGGCTAGCGTTGACTTCCAGACCGTTGCACTGTGGGTAGCTATCCCACAGTTCCTGCAGCCTCCGCTGCCTACTGGAATTCTGGGTTGAGATCCCAATGCCTGATGGGGCAAAAAACTTTGTAGTGGATGGTTCTGGGTACATGTCATCAAGCCCCCCATCCCTCCCTTCGTCTGTGAAAGCAACAGCAGACAATCATTTCGAGCCTTTTTTCCTAGGTTACCTGTGCAGATGCCATACCACGGCAAGCATGGAGCCCGCTCAGCTCACCGTCACCATACATCTCCTGGGTGCTGGCAGACCTGGGACTGCATTGCTACACAGCAGCAGCTCATTGCCTTGTGGCAGAAGATGGTGCAGTATGACTGGTATCTGTCCTCGTCGTCTCCTGGGTGCTCTTGGCTGGCCTCAGTGAGGTCAGTCATGGCACCTGGATGACATGGGTGCTCCTGGAAGATCTCGGTGAGGTCTGTCAGAGGTGCTTGGGCAGACATGGGTGCTCCTGGCAGACCTTGGTAAGGTCTGTCGGGGCGCCTGGACATAAATGGGAGTGAATCAGATCATTCTCTTCTTTAAATTTTGTCTAATGGAGTTTCAGTCCTGCCTGGACTATTGGCAGAGGGATAGCTCAATAGTTTGAGCATTGGCCTGCTAAACCCAGGGTTGTGAGTTCAATCCTTGAGGGGACCATTCTGCCTTAGGCTGCTCTCCCAGCTAGCAGCACCGCAAGCACCCAGGAGACGATGACAGCTAGCAGTTGTACTGCACCATCTGCTGCCAGCCTATCCCTTGATCCCTCCTTTGGTGAAAGCAACGGTTGACAATCATTTCATGCCTTTTTCCATGCGGGCGCCATATTGCTGTCAGCATCGTCATCTACCCGCCGCTTCCACTGCCACTCTGCTCTCCTGCTCATGCCATACCACAGCAAGCATGGAGCCCGCTCAGATCCCGCAGCAGTTGTGACCGCTCGAAACAGCACGTGCATTATCCAGCAGTATATGCAGAACCAGAACCAGAACCTGCAAAAGCAGGTGAGTAGGTGACAGCAGGGCGGTGAAGAGAGTGATGAGGACATGGATACAGACTTCTCCCAAAGTACGGGCCCTGGCAGTTTGGCCATCCTGGTGGCAATGGGGCAGCCTCATGCTGTGGAACACCGATTCTAGGCCCAGGAAACAAGCACAGACTGGTGGGACCGCACAGTGTTGCACATCTGGGATGATTCCCAATGGCTGCGAAACTTTTGCATGCGTAAGGGCACTTTCATGGAACTTTGTGACTTGCTTTCTCCTGTCCTGAACCACCAGAATACCAAGATGAGAGCAGCCCTCACAGTTCACAAGCGAGTGGCGATAGTCCTCTGGAAGCTTGCAATGCCAGACAGCTACTAGTCAATCAGGAGTCAATTTGGAGTGGGAAAATCTACTGTGGGGGCTGCTGTGATCCAAGTAGCCAACGCGATCACTGATCTGCTACTATCAATGGTAGTGACTCTAGGAGATGTGCAGGTCATAGTGGATGGCTTTGCTGCAGTAGGATTCCATAACTGTGGTGGGATAATAGACAGAATGCATATCCCTATCTTGAGACCGGACCACCTTGGCAGCCAGTACATAAACTGAAAGTGGTACTTTTCAATGTTGCTGCAAGCACTGGTGGATCACAAGGGATGTTCCACCAACACCAACGTGGGATGGCCAGGAAAGGTACATGATGCTCGCATCTTCAGGAACTCTGGTCTGTGGGAATGGCTGCATCAAGGGACTTATTTTCCAGACCAGAAAATAACCATTGGGGATGTTGAAATGCCTATAGTTATCCTTGGGGACCCAGCCTACCCCTTAATGCCATGGTTCATGAAGCCATACACAGGCACCCTGGACAGTAGTCAGGAGCTGTTCAACTATAGGCTGAGCAAGTGCAGAATGGTGGTAGAATGTGCATTTGGACGTTTAAAAGCGCACTGGCGCAGTTTACTGACTCGGTTAGACCTCAGCAAAACCAATATTCCCATCGTTAATACTACTTGCTGTGTGCTCCACAATATCTGTGAGAGTAAGGGGGAGACATTTATGGTGGGGTGGGAGGTTGAGGCAAATCTCCTGGCCACTGATTACGCGCAGCCAGACACCAGCGCGGTTAAAAGAACACAGCAGGGCATGCTGCACATCAAAAAAGCTTTGAAAATCAGTTTCATGACTGACCAGGCTACGGTGTGACAGTTCTGTTTGTATCTTGATGAAAACCCGCTCCCTTGGTTCAGTCTACTTCCCTGTAAGCCAGTCCCCCTCTCCTTCCCCCTTTGATCACTACTTGCAGAGGCAATCAAGTCATTGTTGTTTCAAATTCATGCATTCTTTATTAATTCGTCACACAAATGGGGGAATAACTGCCAAGGTATATCCATTACAATATGGCATTTAATTATTTGATCATATTAGATCTCCAGTTATACAATATAAATAATATACTAATTTCCACATCATTGGACAAGTATAGCTTTTAGCTTTTTATTATCTTGGGCGTAAAGTAATTCCGTTGTCCATAGTAAGTTAGCGTATCAGTCCAACTCTACCACGTGCTCACTTGTCTGGGTCCAGCATATCTAAAAGATCACCTAGAGCTCTATGATGAGGACTATGGATCATAACTTCCCTCCTCATGCAGAACAGAACTTTCTACCACAAGCCTAAAGCTTCTTGGTATAAGAGACAGAGCTTTTTCAGTGGTCAAACTAGGACTAGAGAATGAACTCCAGTAGGGGCTAAGGACCATCACAAATCTTACCACCTTCCACACCACATGCAAGACACACTTGCCTTCTCTAACAAACACAGAGCAAATTGATCCTTTTTATAATATATATTTTCTATGTTCAACCCTACCATAACACTGTACACCTAATTCTCCCACTGGGGAGAGGATGACAGAGAATGAAACACATGATAAGTGTTAGTCATGTCACTTAATGCACTATTGGAAGATGCACAAATACTGTGGTGATGTAGGCAGTCTAAGATATCACTATAAAAGTATTGAACTTCTTTACAACAAGTTCTCTTTTCTCTAAAGGTGTAAACTGGTATAATTTAAAACCAGAATCTGCCACCCCCTATGGTTTGCAGTGGGACTGCTCCTGGTGTAAGGTATTACTTGTGAGTAAGGGCTTGTCTATACTGGCACACTTAATCGGCGCAGCTGCGATTGATGCAGTGGTGTTGATGAAAGCTCTGATGAAAATGCGAAGAGTCGATAGGAGAGTGCTTTCCCATCCACTTCACTACTCCACTTCCCCAAGAGGCAGAAGGTAAGTTGGTTGGAGAGTGCTCTTCCACCAACATAGCATGGTTTATACACCATTTCAGGTCGATGAAAGCTATGTCACTCAGATTTTTTCACACCCTTGAGTGATATAGCTTACATCGACATAAGTGGCAGTGTAGACCAGACCTAAGAGAAGCTGAATCTGACCCTCAATAGCAGACGTGTCATGCACTTCCTTCAATGAGAAAAGTCTTTTTTCTGTACTCTTCAGGGAATGGGGAAGTTAATTATGAGATTGCTTTCTTCAGCTTTGCTTCATCGAATGTCTTCGGCCACCGTTTCCTGTTTGCCATCTGTAACACCTTCTTTTCCCCTACTTCATCAAAAATCAACTTCAACAAGCTGAAGAAAGTGATTTCTGGGTTTGACTGGAGCCAGATGGAAAAGTGTGATGAGGACTATAGTATCTTTGCTGACAAGCTGAGACATTGCATAAAAGCAGCTGAAATTGAAAAGATGAAGAAGGCGAAGGGAAGAATCTTGAATGAAACAAAAAGCTTGTTGGAGAATCGGAGAAACATGAAAAGGAGCTTGGATAACAATCTCGAGTACTCCATTCTGTGCAAGCTTATACGGAGAAAACTGAAGGATAACTTTGAGAACTTCCGGAAAGAAAAGCTCCTCAAAACAGCTCAATCACGCAAGAGCCTCAGGACATGCAAGCGGGAATTGATGCAGTATAGATTGAGCATAACAGCATTGAAGAACAAGGACGGAGAGACAGTAATCAACAGAGCAGGGATGGAGAAGGTCTGTAAGGACTTCTATACAGAACTGTTCAAATCAAGAATCAATGTCCATCTCCCAATGCTCCAAGAGTCAGAAGAATACGTCCCCTCCAGCAATTGTCAGCAAAGTCTGAAGCACACTACACCAGATGAAGAAGGGAAAAGCTCCAGGCAAAGATGGAATAACGTCAGAAATTATTTCTGCAGGAGGCAAAAAACTTTGGAAGGCCCTCGCTTTAAGATTCAGTTGATATCTTGAAGAAGGAAAAATACCATCAAGCTGGAAGGAGTCAAATGCCATCTTGCTGCACAAGAAGGGCAATCGAGAAAATCTTAAGAACTACCACCCTATATGCCTGCTCTCTCACATCTACAAGCTCTTTACAAAGGTGATAACTAACTGACTCTCGCAAAGTCTGGATGAACAACAGCCGAGAGAGCAAGCAGGGTTTTCGAAGAAATTTCAGCATGACTAACCATACATTTACTCTTAGCCAGATCCGAGAAAGAGCGAGGGAATACAAACTGCCGCTGTGCATTGCTTTCATCGACTATGAAAAGGCCTTCAATAGCGTCGAGTTTAACGCAATATTAAAGGCGCTTGCAGAGCAGGGCATTAACACATAGTACATCAGTTTGTTGAAGGAAGTGAATACTGGATGTACAACAGACATTACTCTCCTCAAAAGTCCCCTCTGCATCCCAGTCGAGAAAGGCATGAAGCAAGGAGATACGATTTCACCGAAACTATTCATCACCTGCCTCGAAATGGTTATGAACAAGATCAATTGGAGGAGTGGTGTCAACATAAATGGAGAACGATTATCTCATCTCAGATTCATGGATAGCATTGTACTAATTGCCAAAAGCACCAACCAACTGCCCAGCATGCTACGAAGACTTGACAAGAAAAGCAGACAAGTCGGCCTGAAAATGAACTGCTGCAAAATGAAATACATGCAATCAGACATCTTACGAAAAGCCCGAATAATGGTAACAGGAGAAGAAATCGAAGAAGTGGAACAGTACATATATTTGAGCCAAGAAGTTAATATGTGCCAAGACCTGAATGGAGAACTCTCGTGAAGGCTTTGGGCAGGATGGTGTGCATTTAATTCCATCAAGGACGTCCTCAAAGGAAAAATCGACAAGACCACACGTACAAATATCTTCAATTCAACAGTGCTGCCAGCCATGCTGTATGGCAGTGAAACGTGGGCACTGACAAAGAGAGAAGAGCAGCGGCTGTTGGTAGCTGAAAGGGCAATGGAATGAGCTATGTTGGGAATTTCCCTTCTGGATCGCATCCCAAATGAAATGATCAGAGAACCAGTGGTGTGAAAGTTATTGTTGTGGAAAGCAGACATAACAAGATGCGATGGGCGGGCTACACCGCATGGCTCATGGACAATAGGTGGACCACAATCATTGCTGAGTGGTACCTGTGAGAACAGAAATGACCACCCGGTCAGCCTCCAAGAAGATGGGAAGATGACATTGTTAAATGTTTTGGACGAACGTGGAGAAGAAAGGCAAGAGTGCGAGAAGAATGGCGGACGTGTTGTGATCGACGCAGTCTTAACGATAGCTGAAGACCGATTGATCCAGTGAATTATGAGATAAGTGTGTATTATTTGACAGGATGATGTGATGTGATGTGATTATAGGCTATCATCATGCATATCCAGAAGAGGATAGATATTCCAGACTTGCGTCATTAACCAAGCAATAATATTCTCATTGTAGTTCTGTATGGAATTTCCTAATTTTAAATGTCTTTTTTAATTGTGATATTTGTCAGCCCTCAATCTTGATAATAAAAACTAACAATTTACATTTTAAAACTATTTTCCCTAGAGTAAATGAGACTGGGGTTCCGTATCCATCCCTTGGACTAGCATCGGGATCTCTCTGGAAGCTAGTTGGTTAAAAACAATCTCCCTCAATACCATTTGATACAACTTATATCATATATGGATTTTCATTCTGAAATTCTAAACTTTACAACTGATTTCACAGACAGATGAAGACAAATTTTAGAGATAATTTTGTGCATAAATATTTAAGTTTCAGAAAACCAAAAATAGATTTAAAAAAATACAATTGCAGTGTTAAACATTCTGTTACAGCATTGGAAATCCACAGACAATAATATTATCCAACTGGTTTAAGAAACAGTGAAATGGACAAATCTAATGTCATTTACTAAACTGAATTAAATGCAAAAAATATATATACCCAGCATAAATTGTGAAAAGTAAATTATATTTAATTTTTTTGTGAGTGTTTTTCTGCCCCAAAGACTAGTGTACACAAAAACATATAGTAGTTTTTACTAGGCACATCTTTAGACACTTTATTTTTGCTTTTCATAAAATCTGTGCAAAGGACTAGAAATAATTTGACCTTAATATATGCATGTGTTAGTTTATAACAGTGGTTCTCAACCTTTCAAGACAACTGTACCCTTTGCAAGAGTTTGACTTATCTTGCATACCCCCAAGTTTCACCTCACTTAAAAGCTATTTGCTTACAAAATCAGACATAAAAATACAGAAGTGTTACAGCACACTCTTATTGAAAAACTGCATACTGTCTCATTTTTACCATATAATTATAAAATGAATCAATTTGAATATAAATATTGTACTTAGATTTCAGTGTATAGCATATAGAGCAGTATAAACAAGTTGTATGAAATTTTAGTTTGTACTGACTTCACTAGAGTTTTTTATGTAGCCTGTTGTAAAACTAGGCAAATATCTAGGTGAATTGATGTACCCCCTGGAAGACCTGTAAGTACCCCCAGGGGTACACGTACCCCTGGTTGAGAGCAACTGGTTTATAACACCTCAGATAGTTATCCCTGTAATGTGATATGGAGGGAAAATGAGATGTTTTCATATATTTTGTAAGAAAGATACATCAACCACTATCTATAGTGGGACAAAAATTGGCATGTTTGTTAAAATTCGCAAAGTAGTTAAAATTCACAAAATACTTTAAGGGACATAGGCACTAGTATGTCTAGCAATAGACACCAAAATGCTTTTATTTATGATATGTGACAGCTGAGCCTGCTAGATAAGAAACGCATTGTGAAACAGAAGTAATTTTCCTGCCACTTATTTATAGTCACCACTGCTATTAAAACAAAAAAACAAAAAAAAAACCCCAGAGGAAACAAAATCAATCCCAGCATTTGGGAAAAAACTCAGTACTTATTTTGTAAACATTATGAATTGGTACAGGGATAGTCATTCCACTTCATTTCCCACACTTGTTAGATATTAATCGGCATGGTGAAGAATTCTCAGTGGTTCCCGGATGCATTTCTTTGCTAGATGTCAAATATTGTAGGACAGCTGCTAATAGCTATTCAACTTTAACATTTTCTAATGATGTATATAGACCAAACCGTATTCATGGCACGTAACTTGAGTGTACCTTGGAGAGAGCTAATAGCTCCCAGCTCTGGCAAGGAAGGACTATTAGATCTCTCTAAAGAAGTGAAATAGACTTATTTGAAGGAATACATTGAGATGCACTATCCCTCCATTTCTGAAGCTTCCCCTGGGCTCCATGCCACAAAATCAGTTCTGGTAAAGTACTACAACACTTCAGATAAGAAAATATCAAACTATTGATCTGCTGACTGTTAGTTTCTCAAAAATCCTTTCCGTTCCTCAACACCATTAGAGTATAATTATAAAAGAAGGATTGAAGGCATATTGTTGTCTTTTCTATGGTAGTGCAGCTCTGAAATCAGGAAGAAAATGTTCTCCTCTGACAGGATAATGGACATATGCTCTTAGAAATGTCTTGTAAATCTATGTACAAAGAGTGCCTCAACTGTGAGCATAATGCGCCTTAAAAAGGACTTCTGTAGAAATTATAATTTTTAAAGTAAATTAGGACTTCTGTAGAAATTATAACTTTTTAAAGTAAATTTTTAAAGTAAACATTTCATACAGTGATGTTTCATACAGTGACGGGTTCTAGGTTAAAAAGGAAGAGCTAGACTAAAACATGTTGTTAAAAAGAGATTGTACAAGGACAAATTCATTGCTGAAGTAAGAGGATGCAACTCCAGTGAAGTTGAGCTTTTTTTTTGACCCACTGCTAATATGGCCCAAAGTCCTCTTGTTGCCAGCTGTGAAACTAAAGTTAAAGAAAAAGTTGGAGAGCTCCGGGCCTGGTCCAGAGAAGAATCTAAGCATGTGGCAAACTGCACTGTACTCTCCTGAAGGAACTTAACATCTTCTATTTTCCTGAAATGCCAACAAATCAGAGCATTGGTTGTTGACTACCAATGATGCAGCTTACTGCTTATTTGACTGAAAGTAGATAAGGGGCTATTTAAGACTGACAATGTGGGAGAAGGGATTGAAAACAAGGAAAACTAGAGGAAACAGGAAAAAAGGATTGACATAAGATTAAGACTGTAGAAGGATGCCACTTTGCCCTGAAAGCATGAGCTTCCCTCATGATAATTTAGCTACATTGAACACTAAATTGCTTGGAGTGAGTTTTCTTCAGGGTGAGTTGATCAATTGACCTGGTGTAAATATAAGCAATGGACACTTACATGTAAGAATCTACAATATGATCAGGGCAGGCACTGTTTTTGGAGTCCGTTGGAGGTGGTAATGAGAACTTGCTACTGTGTTGCCTACATTATTTTTGATGTGAAAGTTACAAGGAATTCAGGAGACTTTCCCCTTATTTCCCTGCATCTCGGACTGAGTTGGTGGGGTGTGTCTTTTTTGGTGTGTTTACATGTTACAATAAAGTTTATCCTGTGTAACTCTAAAATCATGCCGAAAGATCTCTTGCCCAAAATAGTATCAGACAGAAATGTCATCAAGTTAAGGCCTCACGTTACTCAGTCAGTGGCACTCTAAAAGCCTGTGTAACTATTACAGATCATACTAACAGATGGAATGGGGAAAGGAATGATGGCTGGGTAAGTTAGGGACTTCTGAAATGAAAGACATGAAGAGGGGGAAAAAGAGGAGAGACATAGAAATAAGTCCCTGTTAGGGAGAGACCTCAATATCCATGCAAAAAATAATTTATTACAACTTTTCATATTTAAGTCATTATAGGTTTTTTTCCCCCATTACTAAATACTAAGATATAGCTTCAAGAATGTTATAGTTGGGATACTTGGAAATATAATGCATATGTTTAGCTAATTATATTACAGAATGATAAAGCTATTCAAAGAAGCTCCAAAAGGCGTCTGCTTCTATATCCCAAGGACAAGCAAATGTCAAGAAGATAGACCATGTGCAACATTCATGTTTTAAGTAGAGGTCTAATTGTAAAAAGGAATGCAGTGTGATATCAGAGCAATAAATCTGGCTAAAGTGACTTCTACCAACCCCTACTGTCTTGCAAGAAAACTTGTGTGTTATTAACTTGAGGAAAAACATATGCAACTGAATATGAAACACTTATGAAATAAGTTTAAAACAAATACCTTTGAAATGCGTACTTGCAAATGTTTGCTAAATGCACAGCTCCCGTCACTTCTATGTGAATAGTAAAATGCTTTATGTACCAACATGAATTTAATGACCTTGCTAAACGAATAAACTAATAACAGGCCATTTAAGTATAGAATACCTATATTAACGGGGAATCAATTATGGCAGTGCACAAACAAAGCCTTAATCAACCCTGGAGGCAGAATTCTTGTCTCCTGAAGTGAACAATATTTAACTATTTAAAAATGAAGAATTTATAAATGTCTTCTTAAATTAAAAAAAAAAGGACATTTTGAGAACTAAACTTTCTGGATTAAGAAAAGGAGCACTGGAACTTTTCTGAAAGCAGAATTTCTCTTCTGATCGAACTAATACAGTTGAAAGAAATCTCAAACTGGATTGAATTAAAGTTAAAACTTTAAAAGTTATCTGGATTTTTCCTACCACAAGAACAAAGGCAATTAAAGAACATTCAACAGTCTGCCTATTCAGGAGATGAAAGCATCACCTAAGCCAACCAGCCAATAAAAGGGTAGAAAGAAATCAACTTTGAATCTAAGAAGCCTGAAAAAGATGTGTGTTCCTATAATTCCATGTACATAATAAGGAAAAGGGTTTAAACTCTGACGTGAGCACTCCTCATGCACATTTAGCTATCCTGCTGAAACACAGTACTCTATAAGCACCCTGCCATAGACACAGATAACAAAAACAGAAAAGACTCAAGAAGAAACCTACCCAGGAAAAAAATCTCCCCATGGATTGGTGAGAGGAAGTTAACATAAAATACTCCCAAACAATTATATTTAAAACTCTTGTAATGATTTTCTTGGGATATTGAAATGTTGTAACTTGAAACACTAATAGTTTCTGCTGTTAGTCACCAGCAGTTTAGACCATGTATTTCTTGGGACGAGACATTTTAACCAGTTTAAACATTGGTAAACAGAATGTCGTGGGAACTAGTTTTAAGATTCATAATTGGCCTGTCTTAAAACAGATCCTTAAATGATTTCTTCGATTACACAAGATTTAGTTTAAATTGCTTACTTTATAGTAAGTAACCTGCTTAGGTTATTACTAACTAGACAAGTTTCAATTGCCCTTAAAGAAATTTTGCCCATACATAAACAGTTAAGTGTCTAATAAGATTCTAAAACTGAATTCACAATTTTGGAAAATATACTTTGGGCTTGGCTTACCAAGAGAAGCACCCCTAGTGGTGATTCTCTCTCAAAGGTATAATCTTTGTTAAAAGCTCTCCATAGAGATACATACAAGGGAAGTAACCAGTTTATTTTGCATTTGGTCATTTGTTTCCTTTAATATAGCCAGGATTAACTTCCTTGGTCTCGATCAACTCCCTAACCCTAACTCCTGTGCCTAGAGAATAGGAACCGCACCCCTGAGTTGGCAGAAAGAGAAACAATTAGTGAGAGCTTGCCTACAACTTCTTGTTACTTTAAACACTCAGTAATTTTTAAGATAAAATTACTCAGCATCCAACAATTTAAGACTACCCCGTTCCACCTCACATCCCTCTAATGCAAAGCCTTCATAAAGATTCCTCCACATTTTTCTAATGGAATAATCAGAAGGTTTAGCCCCCCAGCACATGTCCAAGGGACAAGGGCACTTAAGTGAAGAGACCATGTGCTGCAAAGGATTCTGCTACTGGAAGTTGCCCCTGCAAATCTCTGGGAGTATTTGCTTTATGTTAAAGTCAGTGCAATCTCAGACTGTATTAACTTTGGGGCATATTGATCAGTGGCATCAAGGGAAGAATGTATGTGATAGAGTGTACCTGGTCTTTGTGATTCCCTACAGGAGGCCCCGTGGTCCTACTACACCCTGCTCCGGAAAGGAGGCAAAATGAGACGAAGGGTGCAGTGAAGGTAGATCCTCCAGGGCTGCCTAGAGAAGTCTCTTTGGAACAGCCATCTTGGAATGTACAGAGACCTGATACTCAAAGGATTAGGGACAGCCAATCAGAGCCCAGCAGACTCAGATAAAAGGAGGTGCAAGGCCCAGGAGTTCTGAGAGTGCAAACAGGACTGCAGCATGGTATGCAGCTGCAAGGAAACAGTCCAGGTGAGTGTTCCCCTCTACAATAGGACACAATACTCCCAACCTGACTTTGCCCTCTCCACCTCTTTCCCATGCAGCAGCCCCTGCAGGGGATTCAGGGTAGTGGGGAATATAGTGCTGCAGTCCTCTTCTTGCTGATAGAGCTCCCCGTGCCAGAAGATCCACATAGAGAGTTTCATCTGGGGGGGGAAACCACCCACCCACCCAAATACCAAAGTATCTCTATGAAAAAGTTTTGGAAAAGGGAACAAGGCTTTTGTGTATAAGTTGCAGTTAATGGCAATCATTGAAGGGTGGCACCAATCAACATGTGCATAAAGAACAAAACAAGATGTATCCAATTTTCAGTCAGAAGTTCACAAGGCATGAGAAACATTATTGAGACCAATGCCAGAAAGCATATGTTTAAGGGTGTTTTTACTTAGAAAGTCTGAGATGCCATAGAAATCTGTTTCAGTTATATTGTGCATGATTTTCTGCCTCTAGCAAAATTGCTCTCCCAATACATCCCCATCCAGGCTCAATGGGGCACTGTCTTCATGGAGAGAAAAGCCTGCTCTCCTAGCTGGGCTTTACTTCTAATTAGTCCTGGCCTACCTGCTAGGTGGACCCAGGCTGGGTAATGGGCCTCTGCCCATATTACCCTTTTGCAGGCTGAGTGAGATACCCATCTCATCATATAGTGGTGGTGGATGGCTGCAGCCTCAATAAATTACCAATTTTCACCAAAATTTGAGAAAGATAATGAAAAGAGTTAAGATTCCTGTAATTATCCAGATTTTAGTGAGCATTTTTTAAAGAACTTTTACATTTTTTAAAATGTTATTTTTCCTTACCCTGAAAATATACTTTACTCTGAAAATAAAATATAAATCCATCCTTTGAAAAACATATCTGCAAGCAAGCAGCCTGCAGCAAGAGAATCAAATGAATAAATATAGTCTCAGATGTCTTCAGTCTATAGAGCTCCAAGTAAAATAATCTTCAAGGACATTGCTTAGATGAGTTTTAATGTTCCACGTTTCCAAGAACCTGAAGCTGTCTTGTAGGCCAGTCCTGCATGGTGTGTATGATAACCATAATAAAAATACGCAGCAAATTGATAAGCCAATAGATTAATTCTGAAACTGCTTTATTGCTAAATCTGGTTGCTGTTAGTCAATTTCTCCAGAAGATGATGTTTTTAGACATAACATACGAGCCCCAACATATTAATGTTTCCATATGCTGCAGCATAATTTTAAGGGAGAAACTAATATGGGACCAGAAAATAATTGGAAATGTATCTATGCAGTAGGAGGAAGAAATCTGGAAATCAGTAATGATGGAGATCTAGTGATGGTAATAGGTATCTCATCAGATATGAGCTTGTCAGGTGATATGGCAACAAAAATGAGTGACCCATTATGATATAGAATAGGGAGGTGGTAGTCCCTTAGCCTCTTTAAGAGGTACCTGGAATGCTTTGTTCATTTCTGTGCACCTCAGGAGCAGAGAGAATTTTTGCAGGGATTTCAAAAAAGAACTAAAATGAAATAAAAAAAGCTAAGTATTCTAGAGGCAATTGTGATGCTTTCCAGGGTTGTGAAGCACTCCACCGCTACCTGAGCTTGGTTTAAAGAAGCCTTATCTGTACCTACTAAGGATCAGATCCATGGCCCGCCCAGTCACAGGCAACACAAGCACTCCCCTCTCATCTCACACAGGTTTTGCTGGCCCTCATGCAGGTTAGTAGGAGGCACGCTCCAACCCCCAAGTCCTCTGAGCATTTCCTGTGGCATGCAGCCCCCTAACCACTGGATACTCACAGAATTACCAGGCCTGCTGTTCCCAAAGGAACAGTACACCACAGCTTACTAGTCACACCTTCAGAACATAGCTCTGCTTAACACATATATTTTTTTTATAGAGAAAGCCAGTGTAAGT
Organism: Dermochelys coriacea; assembly: GCF_009764565.3. NCBI lineage: Eukaryota > Metazoa > Chordata > Testudines > Dermochelyidae > Dermochelys > Dermochelys coriacea. The sequence continues at coordinate 84,877,719 of NC_050071.1, read as the reverse complement.
TTATTTAACAAAGAACAGATCAGTGCTAGTGAACATAAATATTGGAAACAAAGGGGTTTTGTATAAAATGATAACAAACATTCTGGAGACTAAATTTATCTAACAAGATGCCCTGATATCTAATAAGTTACTACATACTCAAAGTCCTTCTCACAGCATTTCTCCACTGGGTGAGACCCTCCTTTGGTGACAACAAGACTGCTGGCAGCCTGTCTCCACAGATGAAGGATGCCATGGTGTCTTTCTGCACCCCTAGATATACTAACCAGTCTTTTGTTCTTTACCTATAAACAGAGTTTCCTCTGTTGCTATTCACCTCTTCCTGTTAATTTCTTCTCTTGAGGGCCCCACAATCTCTTCATTACTATTTGACTCCGTATGCAAATCTACTTCCACTAAACTTCACAATACCCAAGTCAGTTATGGAGATAAGTGTCTTACACCCCCTGTGTAGTGGAACCTGCCTTAAGGCAAGCTACTCCTCGGTGACATAATTTTCAATATACATACATATCTCTTTGCAAAATGTGTGTGTAGATAATACGCAAAGTAATTATGACCAGTGTGACATAGGCTTTCAGTAGAAACCTTACATGATACTCTTTAGTGAACTAGAATGCAAATATCAGACCCCGGCAATCCCTGTAATTTTATGCACCCTCCGCCAGTTGGCATCAAGAGTCACAGCACTAAGAGGGGGAGGGGGAAACACATCTACTAATATTCCCTAAGCTTTGACACTTTCACCACATGTGGCTATTAAAAAATTTCACAGTACTTGTCACAAGAATATGGATATTAACATATAAGATGTACAAATTCCTAATTCTGTCTTCCTACCCCTCTCCTTGTTAGATCTGGTATGAACATATTATTCTAAATTGGTGTGTAATACTGCTCATCAGGGTAATGCTACATTTCAAGTCAGATGTGGCTTCATTTTAATGGAAGACAAAGTAATTCCTGCATAAATCTTTTAGAGTGGTTTGAGATATTTCACAATGAAAGGTATGCTAATTATAATACTATAAGTGCACTTTTCCTAGAAGTCATGCTTCCAGGAAGTACATCTGGAAACACCTTATCAGCCCTGTGAAAAAGTAAAGGCATGGATAAACCCTCCACTCTCTCTCAATTTAATGATGTCAAAGTTTGGGACAACTGCACTTTTATTTCCCCGATCAGTGGTCCCTCAGAAACCACTCCTCAGCCATCACCTCTCTTGGGCCTGTCATCACTTATGTCACACTCTCTCCTGACCATGGCTTTTCCAGGTTGTGCAGTTCTCTGCCAACCTCCCCAGCAAGCCAGACTGCCTAAACAGGCCAGTGTCTTGCATGTTGCTTTCTCCCTGAAGGCTCTAAATAGTGTAGTTGCCAAAAGACAATATTAGCACACAGCTCTTTCTAAGCAAGCGCACTTATTTTTAAGGTGAAAGCATTACAAAGAAAACATATTAAAAATGATGAAAGAACCTACACATATGCTAAAAAGTTTATCAGAAGTCACCCCAACTCCAACTGAGGGCTGTGGTAGGTGTCAGTCATTCAGAACTCAAACTGAGTGTTCCTCTGGTTACAAATTCACAACAGTCTCAGAATCAGAACCATAACAAACAGGGGCAGTTCAGTTTATCTGTTTCTTTATATGGCTCTGGCCTTTGCTGATGACCTGTTCTCAGGCATTTGACGTCAAATAAAGACCCTCGCCTCAGGGCATAAAGTCACAAGGCAGGTTTTTTGCATAACCAGAGGTGGGGAATTTGCATTAACCTCCCCCAGGATTTCCCACAAAATCCACTTCACACACACTCTATCTAACGCACGCGCTGATTTGTATTTTTTCCGGAGGGTGCTCCACTGCCTCTCGGCCCTGAGACCCTGCCCCCACTCCACCCCTTCCTGCCCCCACTCTGCTCCCTCCCCAAAGGCCCCGCCTTTGCTCTATGTCTTCCCACCCCTGCTCCACCCCCACCCCTGAGGCCATCCCACCAGCCCACCACTCCCTCCTCTCTGCCCCCCCCTTCCCCACACACCTATACAGCATATCAGTGGCTAGCTCCAGGACCCCACCAATCAGCTGAACGGCAGGCAGCCCCGGGGCCAAAACCAGTGTGGCTGGTGGGTGCTGAGCACGCCCTAGGTTTTTTTCCATGAGTGCTTTTGCCCTGGAGCACCCAAAGAGTAGGTGCCTATGGTCTCTAAAGTCTGTTCTTGTCTGGCACATTGTTCAGTATACTCCTTTGATCATCTAGACTGTACTGAGAGGTTACATCCAGTCCCAGCCCATAATATTATATACATTTTTGTATTTAGTACAATGGACCCCAAATATACTTAAACTTAATTCAATATGGTTTAACGATATTGCAGGAAATTGCCATATCTGTAACAACAAAAATCAAGGTATGTTAAATACAACTGATCACCACAATCTGTTAGCCCTAAGGCAATCCATATAGTTTAGGGCATCAGTTCAATATAAATGTTTCCTTTATGTTTTTTAAAACACCACAAATCTTGAACTGCTGTCAGGTAGTTATCTGGCTCTTTATTCTAGCTTTTCCTATGGATTAAAAGGATTACACAAAACACTTCAAGTAAGATTTGGACAGTTGCAAATACCAAGTAACAATTATCTTGTTTGAGCATCAATCAAGAAGGTATTAAGCAATCAGATAATGTCCCCAAGCTCTTCATAAATTAAATCCCTTTATGCTAGTCCACACTTGTTACAGTTTTCTGTGGCTGGCATTTTGTTAGTATGAGATTGTAGTAGAAAGTTTAAATATTATGAACCAGGATTGTTAATCTGACCCCTTGAATGAGCACTATATTTTCCAAATAGTTTTAATGATATTATGATTTTTAGATTCTTGTAATTTTGTATATTATTGCCTTGTTAGTTCTGTACATTTGAATCAACTCACGAGAAATTGTAAGATTTACCCTATGAAGAGTAGAAGTCACTGTCAGAACTGATTGCCTGGCAGGCATTTAACTACTTGCTAGATGACTACTAACTCTATTTTCTGTGACTATAGTTTACTGAACACATTTTGATGCAAGTCCCAGAAGTTCTACCCATAGGATGATGCCACAGTGGAGACCAATTGCCATTTATAACACACTGCTATCATATTGGAAAGCCATTTTTTTTTTCTGAGCAGGGCAGTGTTAGGTCCTGAAATAACACATGAAAAACAAGATGTTGCCCCTGTCTGCTAGTGGCATAGGTAAACTGTTATTGTTAAAAGAAGAGGAGTACTTGTGGCACCTTAGAGACTAACAAATTTATTTGAGCATAAGCTTTCGTGAGCTACAGCTCACTTCATAATTTATACTATGGTAACTTTTAGGGACCCCAGGCATGGATCAGGATCCCATTGTGCCATGGTTGTCCAAACACATGTAGAAAATAGTCAGTGCCCCAAATAGTTTACAATCTAGGTATATGACAGGGGACAGAAGATGGATGAAATAGACAAGCATGGGAAGGGGAGATTGGTAAAATGAGAGAACAATAAAATGCACAAAGTTGAATATAGTAAACTCATGTTTTTGCTATAGCAGGTTTATATCTCAGTTCAGTTCCACTTGCTTAGCCATTGTCAGATGATAGCCGTTTTATTCACTAGTTTCTCACTATTTGTGTTAAGGTAGAGATTAACTAAGATCATGACCCTATTGTGCTAGTCACTGTATAGTGAGAGATAGTTCTTACCCTGAAAAGCTTACTGACAAGTCAGACAAGGGGTGGGGGAAAACAAAAGCATAGTGAACAATGTGATGATCAGCAAATGATGTGTTAGTTCCATTTTTTTTTTCCTTTTGGTGAGGCTTTTCCTTTTTACTTTTTTATGGAGGGAAGTCTGGGGAATTTGTTAGAGGATAATTAGATAGTGAGAAAAGAAGGAGATGCTGAGGGTGAGCAGGAGGCGAGATGGGAGGGTTAAACAGTCATAAAGGGTGTGAAGTGAGGCTGAAATGAGGTGACTGGCTGTTTACTCCTGCACAATCAGCACAGGGGCGGGGAAGTCCAGAGTAAAAACTAGGAAAAGGGTCTGATGACATCATCAGTCACTGAAGATCCCTACTGTAGCTGTTTCTGGGTTTGCTGCCTGCTGAGTTCCTGTCTGGTTCCTTTAAGGCTTTTTATCTTTCCCAAGTCCACATGACTGGTGGGACACATGCGTCCGGGTGCCCTGCTTCAGGACGCCCTCCATGGAAATAGTGGCTGGAGGTAAAACAGAATTGTACTTCATCACAGTATAGGCACATCTTAAGGGATTTGAAGGAGAATAAGGTAGCAAAATACTCTGCTTTCCTCTAGCTTGTTCTCAGTCTTTGCTGTTGAGATTCCAAAATCAAAATTAAAATAGTGATTTCACACACAAATCAGTCCCATGTGCAAATGTCTCAATCTCAGGAATGTTCACAGACCAAAGCTGTGGTTGCACCCGGACATTTTTCCAAAACATTTACAGTTGGTTTTTATTTCTTGTTAACATTTTAATATAGAGCCTTCTCATAAAGGGAATAGGTGGATTGCTTGGGGGATTGGCACTTAAAGCTTTTCAGCTCTAGTTCACTAGTTCAAAATCTGCCACAGATTGTTAATCAAAGTTTACTGAGACAGACCATTGATCAAACATCATTAAGACCAGATATTGCATCTTTATGCCCCAAAGTAGCCCCACTTTAAGTCAAAGAGGCTACCTGCATGAGTGACAACTATAAGATCAGGTCCTTATGCTATAGGTAAAATTAAGTTTGATTTTAGGAAAAGAAAATCACAGGGCAACCAAACTCTTTCAGAAATACCCACATTCACTGTCAAATTTTAGCCAGTTTCATCGCACTTTGCAAATTTGTTCTTATTTCATGAAATGTTGCTTTCCTTTGGTGTTTTTGTTGTTTTGGGGTTTTTTGCACTGAAATTTCACTTAATTTTGTAAAAACAAAATTTAAAAAATTCAACTTTGGGACATTGACAGTTAATGAAAATATAGCTGTGGAGACGCATAAAGATATAGGCCACCCAACAACCCCGCCTCCCAACCTTATAGATAAGTGATAAGGTGTTAATTTTTATTCAGTCATATTTAATGCTTCAAATTTTTATTAAACTCTGATTCAAGTAGAGCAGGGACTTGAAACTGAGTCTCCCACATGACGGCCTTAACTACTCGACTGTATTGGCTGTTCTCTGGTGGGTGTACACACTAATTTTTTTTCTATGTAAATTTTAAAAAAACAACTTGATTTCTTTGTATATCCAAGTAGAAACAAATGTTGAAACCTCAGCATTTTTCATGAAATTGAGTTCTTGTTTTCTGGCCAGCCCTAATTAGATCCAATGTGAGCTGTGTTGTTTAGCTGTGGTCAGATAAGTCTGGTGATGTTGTTGGCATTTATTCTTAAATATGCCTAGTATATTTTTTCCTTAGTTGAGGAAACAGTCATAGTTTAACGGTCATTCTAATCTTCCCTCATGCTTCTAATTCAAATGGTGCAGGAGCTATTTATAGGTAAGCATGGATGTGAGCTTTTGGGGCATTAAAACATCATTTTGTGCAGTTTGATGCTTATAGCTTGGTAATGGGTCAAATTCTGCCCTTAGTTACATTCATGCAGTTTCTTATAGTTAATGCATTTTTGAATCTGTATATCTGAAGGCAAAAAGTATGTCTTTATTCCTCAGAGATAAAAAGAATTGAAAGGCTCTTAAAATCAAAGATAATGTATTTTTATTTTCCTTCCAAGCCTGCACAAAAACCAACTGAAAAACAGTAGCAGATTTTCTCCTAAGTTTTTTATCCGTCCCTGCACAACGCACAAATCTTTCCATGTGGCAAATCTAAAAGCTGCTGGCCACCTTTGTAAAATTAAGTCATGGTAAGTAGAATATAGTATTTGACCTTGAGCTCACACCCTTCACTGTGATATATAAGTTTAATTTTTATTAGGAGCAAAAAATAGCTCTGCTGCAAAAATTACTCTTCATTTCTACTGGCAAAAACTTGCAAAGCTCTAGTGTAAATGCATGAACTTGAAGAAAATCTTTTCAAAATCTACAAGTTTTGCTTCATATTCAAAGCTATTTATTTGTAGTTGCATTGTTTCATACTGTTGTATTGGTTTTATGTTGCTCATTATCACATCACATTAAAAACCTATAGCTCACTCCATCGGATGCATTGAAGTGAGCTGTAGCTCACGAAAGCTTATGCTCAAATAAATTTGTTAGTCTCTAAGGTGCCACAAGTCCTCCTTTTCTTTTTGCAAATACAGACTAACATGGCTGCTACTCTGAAACCTGTCATTAAAATGTAGATTGTTTGAAAACGGATTGAGATTAGCTAGTGCTGTAGCTATTGAACAAATGCTTTTTCAGTGCCATAAAGTATAGTTTGTTTCAAGCTGTCAGCTAAGGAAACAGTAATTACCATGATTGATAGAAGTAGTTTTGAGGAGATTATTTTTTTTAAAAAGTATATGCAAGATACTGCTATTGGGTAAGAGAAAAGGAGGAGAAAAGTCAAATTAATTTAGTGGCACTTAGGCTCTAACAGTTAGAGTTGGTATGAAAAATATTAATTGATTTATGCAACATATTTTGTGATTATTTTTCTAGAAAATTTTTGACAGATCTTTTTGTATCATTTGCTGAGCTCTCATAGTGTTCAAGGTTCCTCAAAGTTAAAAAGATCCCTTGGTGAATATAAATGTTTGACACATATATGTAAAGTTGTAATGTAAAGGATAACATTGCGTCTTCACTGCCCGCCAGCTCGGCGGGTAGTGATCGATCTATTGGGGATTGATTTATTGCGTCTCATCTAGACATGAAAAATAGATCAGTGAATTGACACCTGTACTCCACCTCGGTAGGAGGAGTAAGCGGAGTCGACGGGGGAGCCGCCGTGGTCGACTCGCCACCGTGAGGACAGCCAGATAACTCAAACTAAGATACTTCGACTTCAGCTACGCGAATAGCATAGCGGAAGTTGCGTATCTTAGTTCGAATCCTCCCCGAGCGTGGCCCAGGCCTAAGGCTGACTTCAGGGACCTGAAAAGCAACATAAAAGATTAAAGTCTTGGTTAGGTAAGACTCAACACAGGGAGAGCTGTCAATAGGCAATGGGGTGAGAACAGCAGAGAGAGTTACACAATCTAAGATCATGAGGTCACTTATTTTCACACTGTGTGCATCATATTAGCACTTTTATGCACCGTGAGTCACATTCTCAACTTATGTGAAATGGCAATAACTCCCACTGATTTCTGTAAAACTGACAATATATACCAGCTGACCATCTGGCTCTTTATTTTGATTATGTTAGCATGGGAGTGGATGTTAGCCTTAAATAATCTGTGGGGGGAAAGAGGAGCAGTGGGTTTTGAGATGGTATTTAAAGGAGGTTGTATGGAATATTGGATCAAGAGACATTTCCAGAAAAGAGAAATTATGACAGAAAACATGGAGGCATTTTTTGGAAGATTGATACAAAGGGAGCATGAAGGGAAGTAGAAATGGCAGAGTGGAGGACACAAGGCATGTAAGTAGGGTCAAAGCTGGACCAAAGGGAACAAACAAAGCTGAACTGTAGGGAACAATTTCATTGAAAGAGAAATGAACTAGGTAATTTTCTATGAGTCTGACTAATGTAATAACATTTTGGTAAAAAATCTCCCTAAATTCCTTGTATTTTGTTTTAAACTGAAGATTCTAAATGAACAATAGCATGAGTTTGTTTCCTTCCAGAAAAAAAAAAGGCCTTGCTAATGATGATATGAATGACTCATTTCTAAATTGGAAAGACTGTGACTATAAAATAACATTCCAGAAATGTAGGTCTCTGTTGTAGATGAGTATTTGATCTCTCTTGGAAAGATGGTAGTGAGTATGTATTCTTAATCCAGTACTTTACTGTCTTGGGGACAACATTATGTCTCTTGGTGCACTTTAATCTTCTCAAAGGATCCCCTGCAGGAGTTAAGGATTTTAAAAAAAGGCATCTCAGTGCCAGAACCCCATTTGCTAAAACATAAAGGTAATTATGAAAGCATTGTATAACATACCATTGTACTTCAGGAATTAGCATAGGGTCAGTGCGGCAGGCTAAAAGGAGGTATTTTTGGGGAACCACAAGGCGTAGTTTATGCTCACCTCACTAGCTGGAAGTAAAAATCTCCCAAGATAATAAGATATTAAAGAACCAAAACCCCCAACTGAGTAGTTTTACTAACTGCATCTCAATTCTGGTCACAAAGTTTCTTTCAATTGTGCATCTTTATCTTAATCTTTATTTGCATACATCATTTTGTTCTCAAATTATTAATGTTCTCTGAGTCTGCTTATATTCCATAGTTACTGGATGACCTTTGGCATATTAGCATTGTTGAAATACAGACTTGGATTTCTGTTGAAGCATGGAGATACATTAACATAACAACTAAAAGGACCCCCTTAGTCAAAAGGCCCTCAAGAACTGTTAATTTAAATATGATTTACCATTTTCCTCATGTGTGCTTTAGCATCTTATCTTTCTTGATAAATTGCACTGCGGTTTTTCAGAATCCTTCCATACAGCTGTTAGTCATGGTGTTTGGAACAGTCTGATTAAGGAAACACTATAAAAATAAAACTGCTTGAAGGAAAATGAGATGAAATCTGTAACAAAGCCTTATTATTATCAATAACCTCCCATATCTCCAGCACACACATGTTAAAACCACACAGAACAAATTACTGTCAGGGCAGAAAATTAAGTTGGAAAAACAGTAAGACTGTGTCATGAACTGATAAAAACCAGGATGTTCAAAGTTAAGGCTGGCACTCGGTTCTCCATTCATGCATAAGGCAAATAGTAAGACATTAAATAGCACAGCTGCTCTTAAGAAGAAGATTGACAGTTGTATCTTTCCATTTCCTGGCTTTTGTCAGTTTGTGGCACAAACTTTGTATCAGATTCTGGTTATTTTGGTGTAAGTGCATGGGGAGTGGAGGGGCAGGAAAAAAGATTCAGAAAGCCCTCCCCCAAACACTTGCCTATGCAAGTGGCAGCTGGAATCCTCTTATTCACACAATCTGCATACAAGGAGGGTTAGTGTCATCAGCTACCTTAGAGATCCCCAAAGGGAATGGGGTAGTGTGGGGTTGAGGGAGGTGGAGGCATAGCTGCCAGGTGGGGGGAAAAGCTACTAATGAAATCAAAATGGCTGTTTTGTGGGCATTTCTTTCCCTTGGATATGAAAGAAGGAGAATGAAAAGAATACTCGACATACAACCTAATTCAAGCAGTAGATGAAATAGACCTAATACACTGTGTGGCTTCTTATATAAACATGCATTCAAGATGTTTAGAAATGCACCTATGAAACTAGGAACCTGATCATGCATTACTCATTCAAGCAAAACTCTCATCAGAATAAGGAGCTCAGAAGTGGTCACAAATACTTGTTTTTTAAACAGGTTATTTACACCAGCTGAGGATTGTTCTAGGGGTTCACTGCAGACAGAAAAGAATTAGAAATTTTGGAAATATTATGGAAGGAAAAGTGACAAGACTTGATGAAAGATAGAATGCTAAGACTTTGGATTCTTAATCTGTCTGCTTGGATACCCAAATAGAAGTTTTTAATCAGCATGTTAGTGATTTGTTGGAGAAGGTGGGAGAAAAGAAAAACGTAGACATGAACTCCAGTTGTGAAATTGGGTTTGGCTTAACACTTGTATCTGTATTCCAGGGACCCCAAAGTTTGGGATGGTAGACTTGAACCAAAACTCAAGATCTGATCTGTAGGAATAAGGTATGTCGGGTTGGGAAGTCAGGACTGGGTGGGCTAAAGAATAAAGAAAATAGTCATAGAAACAACTTAAACATATGGCATGGCTTAGAGAATATGATAGTAGGCAGAAGGCATATCTGAATGTACTGTAAAGACTAGCAATGATCAAACAAAATACAGAATGAGTCAAGAATACCTTATCTGACAGATGATGCAAAAACTAATTGATAAATATTTTATGAATATTTTCAACCCATATGTAAAACTGGTTGATAATTCAAAAACATAAACAATTTTAACTAACCAAAACTCAATGATTCAAAATGTTACAGGAATATTATTCATCCAGATCTTGAAAAGATTTCATCCCTATTTAAATAAAGATTCATTTACAATTTGAGGGATGGAGATCTAAAGATAAAACAATCCCCATACACACCTACTGCACAGTGAATCTCAAGGGAACATGTCTGTCTGACATCATTGTGTGGTTCCAACTTACTGTACAGCTCAACAAGGTTTGTCATCAGCAGAGAATGACAAGATCTCGAAGTTGTGAATTTTTTTTTAGACTAGTGGTCAAAGTATAATGTAAACGTCAGAAAATTAAATGACATCCAATAGCAACTATGCACCGGACAGCTCAACTTTCCCTACTGTAGCCAGCCTCTGCAAAACTTCAGACACTGTCAGGCCCAATATTTTATTACCACCCAAGCATACTACAAGAAATTTTGAATATCTGCAGAGGCCAAATACTAAACATCGGAGGAGGCTAACACACCCAGGATTACCATAACATATCTAGCCAGACCCTGATGTCAGTTTCACTGGCATAAATCAAACTGAAGAAAATGGACTTGTGTTGGATTTGCAGTGGTGTAACTGATATCAGAATCTGGCCCATAAAGTTTAAGTAAAGTATCACACCATTCTAAAGGTCTGATCCTGCAGAAGCAAAGTACGGAACAGTGTTTACTACTCTGCTTACTCCCAGCAATTTGAGAGCTTGAAAGTAAGTACTTGCAAGATTAGCCTCTAAGGCATTGTACTCTTGATTCTCTGAGATCTTACATTTTCCATGACGATGGCTAACAGAATCATGGCTCCTGTATTTTTAATAATCTGTCCCTTAAGTATTTAAGATAAAAAGCCATCAAAAGTCTTAACAGATTTTATTTCTGTTTGGTTAAAGATATAATTGGATGGTTTCTATAAATAAAATAATAGGCACAACACACTAGAATGGTTACCCTTACAAAACTAAATAATTAAGAATCTTAGTCTGCATATGGAAATCCTGTGGGGTGTGTGGTTTTGGTGGGGGGGTTGTCTTTGGGGGAGGGTTGTACGGGTGATAAATATTAAACATTTTAAATTTAATTTCATAACCACTTTTTAAAATATCAAATGGAACTAATCCTATTTATGGATTTACTGTTCTACAAAACATTCCTTGTTCAATCAAAGCCCACAAGAGTTATATGGATTTAAAAAGGGTGGGGGACATAATCCATTTTTCACTTGCATAGAACTGAAAAATGGCTATACTCTTTGTTGGAAAATGGCATTATATAGAGTTCTGGAAAATAATAGTTAACAGCTTGGATTTTATGTACTTCTTCATTTAAAGAGCAAGCTGTAAATTAAGTCAGTATGGTTTGACAACAATGTTATCTGTGCGTTTGAAATTAATTAGATTGCTGTGAACATACTTTAGCAGCTTAAATCAGTGAAATATACAAAGAGTAAAACAGGCTTTTTGTCTAATTTTTATGGTGAACCTGTTTTATTCTTGGATTCTATGAAAAGTGATGTTTCAATTAGCAGTCATCACAGGTCTTTTTTTGCACTTCAGTACCACAATAATCCTCAGCAATCTGGGATCAAAGTAATACTTGGGCACTACAATAGTTACAATTGAGATCATGTAGTTCACCATATAAGAAGAGAAGGAAATTGTCTTTGGAGCACATTTGGCATTCTTTGCCTAGTACTTCTGAGCACTAACAAAAGCTACATTAAAACTTAATTTGAACAGAACTTAGAGAAAGACAACATGAAAAGACACTAATGTGGAAAGCACTTTGATTTATGTTTGTGGGTTCTTTCAAATCTATCCCAGCCTCATGGGTATCCAAATTTAAGAAAAGTATATTGCAAATGTATTCTAAATGAAAAGACGCTAAGATCTCAAGAGTAAATGCATGTGGACTAGCAGTCACATATATGCATAGTATTGCTGTTTTTAATTTTGTTTTGTGTTTCTAACTAAACTTGTATGATGGTCCTCATTGTATAAATGTGTGCATGGAATCCCCTTTTGCTACGGTGGTTCACGCAGGGCACTATGAATCAAAAGTCCTGTGTTACCTTTCTAGCTCAATGTAACCTTAGCTACACTGACACCTTCTATTTCTCGGTTCCTCCTTTTGCAGTATGGGAATAAGTGCCTTTATGTACCTCATAAGGTTGTTGTAAAGCTTAAGTAGCCAATGTTTGCTAAGTACTTTAATATTAGTGCTGGGCAAAATTAGTGACTTTTTTTTTCCCCACAAAATTTTGTGAGGCACTGTTTACCCATTGGTCTGGTGTGGATTTTGCCTCAAAAACTTGCTATATGTGAAACTTAAAGGGGCCAAATTTTCAAATGATCTGGTTGTAAAATCCATTTATAGTTGTATTTGCTCTTGTTCCACCATCAGAAGTGACACTATAATCTGTAAAGAGACAAGATGGGTGAGGTAATATCTTTTATTCTGTGTATGCTTGAAACCTTGTCTCTCTCACACCAGTGGAAGTTGGTCCAATAAAAGGTATTACCTCACCCATCTTGTCTCTCTAATATCTTGGAACCAACACAGCTACAACAACACTGCATACCATAATTTGTACTCAGAACTGTTCCACAGTGTTCTAGTTTGGTCATGCCAGAGGGCGAAATTAGGGCACTAAAGGAGACACAGACTGAGCATAGCAACGCCTAATATTTAGTCACCCTACCATCTTGTGGAATCCACAGCCCCAAGTTAGGCCTCCAAGCTCCCTATATGATGCATGGGGAAAGTTAGGCACCTAAGAATTGGATTAACAGAATTCAGCAAGATGAGTGGGAAGCTGCCTTTTCAAGCCAGTAGGAAATACTAAGGAAAGGACTGTGGCCTAATCCCTAACTCTGGGCCGTAGGGAGGCAACCTCCCTCCACTGTGGATTCACTGCTGTAAATTGTCTCCTGGAGTTAGGCATGTAAATCTGGTCAGCCCTTTCTTCCAAACACCCTCCTTCCACCTTATATCCTATTGTCCAGTGATTAGCACACTTACTGTTATGTGGTGACTCTGGGTTCAAATCCCCACTGTGCCTGATTTAGAGCAGATGCTTCAACTCAGGTGGTCTCTCACCTCCCAGGTGAGTGCCCTAGCCAGTGGGTAATAGGGTCGTCTGAGATGAGTCTATCTCAATCTCTACTGTTGAAGCTGTTCCACTTTGTATAAAATACTTAAATATTATTTGGAGGAGAGTCTTGAACCTGGTTCTCTGAAGTGAGTTCCCTAACCACTGGGCTGCAGATTCATTCTCTTTCTGGCCCAATGAATATAAGTAGTTATACAAATAGGGCCCACAGGTGAGATAGGTGTTCCCTGCCTACTTGGAGAACCTTGCAGGGGCTTAGAAGCTAAGCAACTTGGTGGTGTTAGAACTTAGATGGCTATGCACATGCCAGTTGGCAGAAATGTAGGCTCCTACGGGACTTCACCAACAGAAATTTAGGGTATGTCTACACTGCAATTAAATACCCACAACTGGCCCATGTCAGCCAACTTGGGCTCACGGGGCTCAGGCTAAGGGGCTGTTGAACAACAACACTTCAATTAAACAATCCCTTAAGCCGAGCCCTGTGAGCCTGAGTCAGCTGACATGGGATGGCCATGGGTATTTAATTGCAGCGTTTTCTAAGGATATATTTTTAAAGCACACAACTGTAAGAAAACTGGCAGACTTGCATGAATGCGTACATTCTTATGGAAGTCACTTAGGAAAATGGAATTTGTTTGGAAATCTAATATGAATCTAGAGAACATCTTGGTCTTCCTAATCATTAATCAGGTGGCATATATGTGTTACCTTAATATAGTAAACAGTAAGAGCACCATTTTCTAACATTCCCTAATAAGCATCATTAAAATAAAGGGACCAAAGCAATTGTTGTTTTGCTCAATTCCATCTTCCCCTTGCACCTACTATGGCATTGAAAATGTCAACAGGCCAACTTATTCTCCTTTCTTCTTTAGCAAATCTGCAGTAAGAAAACAGGAAACTTACAACAGCAATCGTTTTATCATCCTCTGAATTTGGGATTTAATTTACACTTGCACATTAATGATTAAAATATAACATTGAGTACTCTCCATGTACAGTCTCTCCAACAACCATAGCCCAGAAAATGGGTCTAGTTTTGTGTGGTGTCTGTGATAATGAATCAGTTTAAGCTGGTCCAGATTCATGACACAGCCTTTTCCAGATCTCTAACCCTTCTACGTTTTTCCCCAAAAACTCATAGATGCTCCATGGTCCTTCAAATCCTGCCCATTTTAAATGCCTTTTGATTGACAGAAATAACATTTTTGGTTTTGTACTGTGTCCACTTTTTATTCGGGGGCATGTGGTTTTTCTATCATAACATTTCCATAGCTGTCATATAACTTGTTGTTGGTGTAGTGAAATTCTTTCCCAAACAGTTAAGATATGATTAGCATATTTTTGCTGGAAATGTATTTATAACTCATTGGACTCTTGCAATTCTGCCAAAGCTACTCAATTCCACTTTGATTCCCATTTTAAACTGTCACTTCTGAAAAAATTATTAAAAAATAAACTTGCTGCTATTTGACTCAGGCCTGAACATTCCAAGCACCCTTAATTTTACTATTTTAAAAGTAATTACCCTGGGTATCTCATCCAGCTAGCATTTGATTGTCAATGAGGGCCTGCTTTTTATTTGCTTGCTAGCAAAGCTAAGTGAAAAACAAAACTCAGATGTTTTGACCAAAGTAAAACAATAAGTCAGTGACTCAGACAGATTAAAACCCAGAGTCTTCCTGGCTCCTAATTAGCTCATAGGCTGCTGCTACTTTCTGTAGGAGAGCAGAAAGTAATCTTGGAACACATGTGGAACAGAAGTGGACTCTGAGATGTTGTTTGCATTCTCGACTTGCTGTAGAGAGGATGCCATTGGCCTGGAATGGTCAAGGATGTCTACACCTAATGGAGAAACTATATTGTTATACAATTAACTGTATTCATACACTCACAATACAGAAAGGAGGGAAGAATGGGTAGTCTCTTAAAAATACTTTATATGTTGTTTCATAGATTGGCCAATATACATTCAGAAGCTGGGAATAAGTGACAGGGAGTGGCTCACTTGATGATTACCTGTTCTGTTCATTCCCTCTGGGGACCTTTGGTCTGACCCAATATGGCCGTTCTTATGTTCTTCCATTCTGTTGTATTAATTTAGATGGAATACATGGGCCAGAGGTGTTAACACAATCCAGTCAATGTCCAATATTAAACAAGGTGTAGGTGCGATATACAGGGTCCTCAGTGTTCTTACTACTATAGCAAGCACCCTTTTAACCCTTTATTAAAGATACAGGAAAAGAAGGAAAAACAGTTACAAATTTGAAATGTAAAGTATTAAATAAAGCTTTTATTTTAACAACGTTTCTTGTTACCTTTCCCTTTAGCTGGAGAGGGTTTTAGAAGAAACCCCCCCACCCTTGTTTGACTATGTCTTCTATAGTGTCAACGATGGTGGCAATTGTCCTTTTGGGTAAGAGACAAGAAGTTAGTTGAGATGAATAGGAGCTTCTGCTGCTGTTAAAGTCCAATCCTCTTTCATTTTAGATGGTGTTTGGAATTCAGCTGGAGCTGGTAGGGGTAGCAGTGTCATCTGAATCCCTCTCTCTGTCCCAGTCCGGTCAGGACATCTCTCAGGATCATGATGAAAAAGGCCCAGGGGCCCAAGAAACCATGTGGGTGGCAGTCATGATGATGAATCTCACTCTAGTAGCCTTCATCTGTTCTTCTTCATTTCTTCCCCATAAAGACCCACAAAGGAAATGATGGGTGGAATAGTCCATCCCCCCTTTTTTTTTTTTGTCCACACCAATTTTGATTCACTGATTTCTGCACCCACATTTTCTTGTTTATCAAGCATAATCCTAACACAGTCCTTGAGTTATATCAGTAGGCCTTTTTGCTTAAACTAATGCAGTTTTTCTGTCTCCTTTTTCATACCTGTTCCCGTTAACATTTGTTATTCTAGGTTACTGTGACATCTTATGAACTTTCACATACTTTTTACAGCTGAGCTCACAATTAGAGTAAATTTGTAGGCCCAGTAATCACAATGTAAATGACCTATAAAGTGACCACATCACTTTCCTTTCTTGCAGCTGATACTATGTACTTTATTATATTACAGAGATTGTATAATCGCTTTGACTCAAACAAGGTAAAGGAAGTGTTTGTTTAATTACATTTTTACCAAATTTGTATTTATATTGGTCTATGGATTGGCCAAAAGAAAGTGCTGAAGAACAATGGAATTATCATCCTTTTTCTCTCAAGGAATCCAAATGATCCTAGCATGAGAAGTCCAAAAGTCAAACATACTGATTTATATGGCCAAGCCATCTGACTAGTAATATGTTATATTACGTTTTCTTTTCCCCAACATTTTCTCAGTGTTTATGCCCAATTTAGCTGGTCTTTCATATCTCCTTAACCCCACTCCAATTACCATTGCAGTGTTTACAGTTAAAATAGGAGTGGGTTATTATAGTGAGCATGTCAAATGAACGTTCAAAATAAAATCCTACTCAGAGTCAGTATGTCTGCTCCAAATATTATTTTAATGTTATAACGATGGCTTCCATATGATACTGGAGAGATAAAAAGAGGGCTGGGGAAATAATTGGCTGGAGCAGACCTTACTCCTTTCTTGTTTACAGAAAACACGTTAACAGATTTCTACTCATAAGGAAGTCTTCCAGCAACAAAATAATACTGGAAGTGAAGCACACACCTCTAAGTGCTCTGAGATCTACTGATGAAAAGTGCTATATCTGAGCTATGCATAATTATTATTATTAAGGGGGAATTCTTCTAAATCACCACTGAAAATAAATACTCTTAGTATAATGAGTCATTATCTCAGCTAGTCACTGCCCAAAGTGAAATGTCTCTGTCCGTAAAAAGTTGTTTATTATGATTGTCTTGGACTATGTTACTTCTGTGGGGGGGAAACTCCATGACTTGCCTTATTGAAATGGAAAACAGTTATTCTATGGAGCACAGGAATTTGTTTGCATATTCTTGGCCTGATGCCATAACAGTTATAGCTTAGCCATAATAAGATTGTAGCCAGTGAAGAATGGAAAGAGAGATTTTCTTCCTGTAATGGTACAGTAGGCTTGATGATTATGATGGGGTTCCCAGGGTACAACCTGAAACTATGGGACTGCTGTGCCCCCTTAACTCTCCAATCTGGGCTGTCTCTTAAATGCTTTGCTAGTAACAAGCAGCAAACCTCTTCTGGTGCTGTGATCACTCAGTCAACAACATGCAGGGACATACCCAGCTAAATAGCATGAATACTCTTTAAACCACTGATGAACTATACATAGGGAAACACCATCAAATCCCCCCCCAGAACATTTTACCCCAGAAATGTACCATCTTACACTGCTCAAGACCTTCTCTTGAACAATGCAAGCTCATTAATAAGTTCACCACTTCATCAAAGGATAGTGGACATGCACCAGCCTTTGTAATCTGAGGAGATTCCCCAAGCATGTTAGACAAACTAAATGGTAAGGATAAATCGTTAAAATAAGTTTATCAACCACAGAAAGGTTAAGTGATTATAAATGGTAGGCATAAATGTCAGATAGTTACCTAAGAAAATAAAAAGTAAACACATTCAAATCCTAAACTTTCAGACTAAGCAAGATTTGAATCAAACAGCTTTTCTGACCCCACTGGATGTTGCAGGCAGGAAACAGTTCTTAATACATAGGCTGAATTCCCTTCTTAGCCTGGGACCAATCTCCCCAGTTCAAAGTCTTTGTCTTCCCAGAATTCTTGTTGCCTTCAGAGTAGGTGTGGGGAGGAGAGAGCTGGTTTCATGATGCCACTGTCCCTTATTTTATACTCTCAATTCATGTTCTAGGAAAGATACTGGCCCAGGCATGCCTGGTGGACCTTGCTGAGTCAGAGTTGAGCAATCCTCATTGTGTGGTGCTTGCAAACTGTCTCTTACAGAATTGTAAATCTCTTGTTTACAATTCTGCTGCTGGTCAATAGCTCAGCTCCTGATGGCCACTTAACGCCTGTTTGGGTGTGGGTCACCTCCTTTGTTGCCACTGGAGAGCTAGCTGTGGGCATCTCCTGGACATACAATATATCATAATTCCATATACAATTACGATACACATTTTGATAGAACAATGAGTTTGTCTGAAAGGCATGCTTTGTATAAAATATAATAAACATATACAAATGATGAAAATGAGGATTTCAGGGTGCTATGTTGAGGTACAATGCATCAAAATGATAGTGTACTTGCCTCCAAGATATCTAGAAGGAAAGTAGTTGTATTTCCACTTATTAAATGTACTTGTCTGAGAAACAATGGCTTGTACACAAATGAACAATGATTTGTAGGGATGTTGATGGTTTAGCTTCACTGAAGTGACTTAACTAACTGGGGCCTCAAAGATGTAAAAGCATTCTGTAAATAATTGAAGTTGTCTTCTCTGATACAGTTACTTCCTGCCATATCAGAGGAGAGACACCATTTTAATTATTGCCAGGCTACATCTTGCATGGGAAATTGAGAGAGAGAGTGAGACAGTGGTCAGGGTTTCCAGCTGGAAGATTGACTTTAATGGTCAAGCATTTTGATTATAACTGGGAAGGATGGATGAATTGTAGTTGTGACCATCAGCTGAGCATGATTGTCCAAATGTACAGCCCTATGGAACATGTGTGGTGAAGCTGAAAAGAAGTCTGTCAGCACAGTGAGAGGCTATTACTGTTGAAGGCTATTACTTGTGATTACCCAAGATGCACTGAAGGGAAGCTGAAACTCCAGTGCTTACTAGGAAGCAAATTGTGTCTTGCATCCACTCATCCCAGAGGGGAATGAAAATCTAATAAGCAGCAGAACTATCAGTCTAATTGTTCTAGGTTCTTATACTACACCTATCACCATGTTATCTGATTACCATTTTGCAGTTCCACACTCCATAAATGGCAATAGGAAGGAGACCCTGCGCATTGGGTCTGCACCCTTGCCTTCTTTGTATTGTGCCTTATGAAGTCCATTTCAGTGTCACAGCAGTAAGAATTTTTGAATGCAAGAAAGTGCATTCAACACTATGTGACTCCATCAGGCAACCCACCCGCTTTCTCCATGCACTAGTAAAGTTGCTTAATGGAGCCTTGAAACTGCAGTCCTGTAGTGATCCTGGATTGGATGGGGGTGGGGGGGATTCCTTTTCCCTTGAACCTCAAAAAAGTAGTGCTCTGCTGGCTCATAAAGACCTCTAATACCCCCGTGTGTGAATACAGGCTGATAGGAACAACTTGAGTTGGAACTTTAGCAGAAAGAAAAGTGAAGCCTCACCAGAAAATAGTATAATAAGAATGTCTGCATTAAGGTCTGTGCTTATTGATTGTTTTGAATGACAATGGTCAAGATCCTCAGAGGGCATAAACCAATTTTCAAGTCAATGAAACTACAATGATTTACGCCAGCTGAAAAATTGTCCTACATGCTTATAGCAAGTTTGATTTGGATTCTTCCGTGCTGTCCATACTGAGGGATAGCTTAACTGTGTCCCTCAGGAGTGTGGATTTTTCATGCCCTTGAGCAATTTAGGTGGGTCAACTTAACTTTTTAGTGTAGACCTGGCCTAAATCTAGTGCAGACATTACTAGGAGTGTACTCTAAGGTCTCAACATACAACAGAACTATTTCTTTTTGTTTCTCTCCCCCAACTCTCCTTCAAATAGTTATTTCCATGATGCTTGAAGAAAAAGACTCATCAGTAATAGAAGTGTTGATCGGGGTTATCACAATATCTGTATAGATACTGCTAATTTTTATTTTTTAGTCTATAGGTTATGGACACTGACAGCTTTAGTCTATGTTTTTTCCCCAATAGCATTCCACAAGCAACTATAACCCTCTCCGAAAATGGACACCTTTTCTAGAGGAAATATCTGGTTATATTTCCATACATGATCAACACTGATCCTTTTTGAGGTGGAGAATGCCAACGCCAAATAATGGTGTTTGTGATGTCAATTTGTGAGAAATGAGCCAAGACTACCACATTCACTTTGTAGCCTACAGAGATGATGCTTGATTATATTTATATAGAAATATGTTGAAATGTATGTAGGCCCAACAAACTATTTCCTAAAATAGTGAAGCAAAGCCTGGTAAAATATGAATAAAATGAAGTGACACAATTTAGACGTAAGTTGGAGATAAGATAGGACATAACTCTATGTTATGTTGTAAACATGTTTTGTTCCTAATTTTTTTTTTTTTACAAGTGTTGTAGTTAGTGTTTTCCAAAACATTAACATTTTATCTATATTTATAGTTATTGGTATGGCATTTACATGGAGTGTTAAATAAAAATAAGCTTAATTTTCAGTAGCTAATGAGAAAGTAGAAAATATTTAATTATGGTAAAAAAGGTAGATTTAATGCTAGTTAATTAAGGGATAGTATTATAATTGATTATAAAAAGGGTAATATGTTGATTTTAGATATGTGCACCCATCCATCATCAAGGTACCATTAGAGAAAGGATTATACCCAGTCTTCTCATTCAGGGATTGATCATCCCTGAATATATTATTTCATCTTAGAATATGAGTATAAATGTACAGGATGGTTATATTGTAATGCCTGTTTGCTTAGCTAACTATTGCATTCACACTCCCCCACTAAATTTACATTATCTGTAACCAACCTGGAGGCTCAAACCTTAAAGAGTTCAGTTTGGTTTTATTCCTTATTTTTACTAATTGGGAATACACAATCCAAAGGTTACAACTTTTTTTTTTTTTTTTCCAAACACGGGGGAGGGATAGCTCAGTGATTTGAGCATTGGCCTGCTTAACTTAGGTTTGTGAGTTCAATCCCTGAGGTGACTGTTTAGGGATCTGAGGCAAAAATAAGGGATGGTACTTGGCCCTGCTATGAAGGCAGGGGACTAGACTCAATGCCTTTCAAGGTCCCTTCCAGTTCTGTGAGATAGGTATATCTCCATATTAAAACTTCATGTAAGATCTCAGAATTGATGTGGACCCTAGTCCTGGAGGTGAAATAATCTAATTCCTTATGCTACTTTTTTATAATAAAATTCCTAAAAGTGATTATCAGTAGTAGGACTGGGCACATGATATTATATTCAGAGCAGTGAAAATTGTTTATATTTAAGGTTGCATGACACTTTCCATTAAGACCCTATTTTCAGTTGCTCATTACTTCATCCAATTTTAGCCATTTGGGCTGAAATTTCCCATCTCAGGTGTCTGTCTCAGGCTGAAATTTTTTAAAAGTTTCATCTAACGTGATTCAGCTGTTTCCAAGAATGAGAGTAGTGGACATACATTGTTTTGCTCATGATAAATAAATAGTCTTACAACTGTTTCACTTAGAAGCTGTATGATCTTAATGCTTTGGAACAGGAACTTGAAATTTGGCAGGAGTGTCACCACTGTGTCAGGGATGAGTCTTTTGTTATTCTCATGAAGAATCACCCAACTTTGGTCAAGTATACGTCCTCTGAAAAAATTTCAGTGTATACATGCTAAGTAGAGACTTGTTTGAATTTGGTAGCTAAATTCGCTGAAGATTTTAGCTTCACTGAGCATGCTCTATTCCCACACAGCAACTACATGTGACAGGACTACATGTGCATCATCCCGCAGAGCAACTGCGTGTACTCCAGCCTGAGGTTGCAGGGACTAAGCAAGACTTTCCCTGCAATTGTTCCTTCCTACTCCTGTGAAACACTGGGACATTTTGGCACCAGAAACAGGAACTAAGAGCAGGGAGACTGCCTCTCATGTGCTCAGTGGTTTTTCTGCTGGTGCTCAGGCAAGTGCTTAGGTAGGCTTAATTCTGGCATTTCCTAACTTTTGAATGCTTGACTTTGCAACCTTCTTTTAATGTATTGTTTTATGTGTAATATAGTTAAAAATCATTGGCAAAGTATCTTGAATCTGTGTGTGTGTGTGTGTGTGTGTGTGTGTGTGTGTGTGTGTGTGTGTGTGTGTGTGTGTGTGTGTGTGTGTGTGTGTGTGTGTGTGTGTGTGTGAAATTGTTGAATTTAAGACCAGAAGAAACCACCAGCTCATCTAGTCTGACCTCCTGTGTATCACAGCCCACCTGCATTCATATTAAACCCAACAACTGAAATTAGACCAAGGTATTACAGCCTAGTATGTGCCACATGCAGAGAATAAAAGGGACTGAGGTGCACCAACATCCAAGGCCCTTGCCATGGCAGGATTAAGTGAGAAATACCCAGATGCTCCTGGCAAGTGACTTGCACCCACACTGCAGAGGAAAGTGGGGGGAAAAAAACCCAAGGTTGCTGCCAATCTGATCTGGGGGGGCAATTGTTTCCTGACCTCACTTAGTCTTTATGCCATTAAATTGGGAGAGGGACAGAAGACATCTCATGCATGCGTGTCAGCTACTTAATTTGAATTCCACAGAGGATCAGTGAGCTGAAAAGAACATCCTATTAAAATTGGGAAGAAAGCAGAAACTGTGAACTGAAAAGTCTTTACTATGTTGAGTTGGATTGTAAAGGGCAGGGCTTCATACTCCTCTCAGTTCCACTTAGATATATTTCTACACACTCATATGTTAATATTTAGCCTAAAAATCACACATACATATATATATTTACTTTTCCTTTTTTTCATATATGTAATCAATGAAAAAAAAAGTAAAGAAGTTTTGTTTTATTTAGTATTTGACAAAATTCAGTGCTGATGAAAATGAAGAAGTAATAGCACTAATCTAAGCCAGCAGTACAAGCCAATGCTGTGTAAGCTCTCCTAAAGAACTCTGCCAATGCATCTCAATACTTACCTAACTCACTCTTATTATTGCACTGCAGGGCTACATTAAAGAACATACTGCAGCTGATTTTTTTTTAAAGTGGTGGTTTTATGATGTACACAATTACTAATTGGGAATTAGAATGAGAACACCACCTCGTTCATAATAATCTAGACTATCATGGAATGTACATCCTTGGAAGCAAAAGTTAGTGCATTATTGATTACTGCTATGTTATTATTTATTATCTTTACAGCTTCTATAATGTACTGATGTTCTTTACAGTTAGGAAGACAGCCAGATTAGTTTGAGTTTACAGTCTCACTAGACCATGCACAGATGCGGGAAGGTGAATAGAATACAATTAAAGCGCATTAGTATAGTAACCAACTGATCACCTTCATAGAATAATACAACTGAAACAAAAGTAATGTGCCCAAGAGAAAATGTAATTATCTTAAAATATGACAAAGAAAAACTTACTTTAAAATAAGACAAAGATAAATGCACTGATTATTCAAAATAGGAGATGTTTGAAGTTTCTTAAATGCTTTCTTGATTAACAAAAACATTTAAATGCACAAAATTACTACACTTAAATCACTAAACACCTAAAAAACCAGAAATTACCAAAGAAGTATGCAAAAGTACTCAATTACTATAGTTGAATCACTAGAACATTTAGGGTGGCACCATAGAAACCAAACACAAACTTTAAATGAGTCAGTACAGATGGCTCACGCAACACCTTTAAAGTCAATGGAATTGCCTCATTGTACCTGAGAGGAGAATGTGACCTTGACACTTCACTGTTGAACCCCATGCAAATCTTGTGCTTTAACTAACAGTGAATTGAAATAATTGATATAATGATTTTGCAAAAGTGGGGCATGTCTGCCAGACACACAGTTCACCAACTGCACTTGGTTAATTTTGTTATTTTCTGTGAAGAAAACACCCTTTTAAGCAATTTACCTAGTGTCCTCTACAGAGGAATCATGAACATTTTATTGTCATTTTCCCATTTTTTAACTTCAAAATTCTTAATTTTCACAAATTTGATCAATTTCAACCAGGTCTACCACAAAGGGACCTACCTTCCAGCTGCAGGGACATGAATGGAACTATGTTGGAGTTCATCAAGTCTACTTTCAGATTGGTTAGCAGGACTGGTGCAAAGCTAGACCAGTCTCTTTTGTTCCCAACATCATCTTCCTCTCTTGTTTTTCTGATTATATCACTCCCCTCTTTGAATCTCTCCTATGTCTTACCTTTATCCTCACACCAAGTTCTAGCTTCTTACCCCTCCCTGCTTGTCCTCTGGATGGTGGCTTGAGATCTTTGGAGGCACAAGAGTACATAGCTAAGTCATAAAAAGACTGATGTTTTTCAAACCACTAGTCTTGGATAGCAAATTTCTATTGTTAACAGTTGACAGGAATGGGTGCAACTGAACTGGTGCTGAATATGATTTAACTGCAAGATTTTAACCACAGTTTCTGAAACGGTGATAAACACAGTTTGGCCTTAGTTAAACCTGCAGTCAAACCATATCCCACACTGCTTCAACTGCACCAGTTGCTAACGTTCTTTGTTAGCAATGGGTAATTTCAGTAGAGGCGATGAGTCATGTCTTCAGTGTCCTGGCTAGCATTTCCTCTCATCTCAGTAAATTGGCTCCAACAACATAAGATTTTGTGTAACCTATTGCTGAACACATAATGACTGTCTTTTGCCTGCTCAATAGATGCTGTAGCAGCTTCTAGCTCATTACTGTGAACAACCTGAGATAGCCTCTGTATGAAAAGCTCCATATGAAATAAACTCTATTATATCCTACAAAAGAACATTAAAGGTCTCTTGAGTTGGGTGTTATATTCTTGCCAAAACAATTCATGATTTTTTTCTTCATCTAAAATTATTCTTATAGACTAAAGAGATTTTCTTTAGGACTTTGGCACTTGGAGATCATGTGTACTAAATTAGTGTAGCTTGTCAGATTACTATTTTTGTACTATAATAAGAGGAGAAAAAAAGCACATTTTTTGTGAACTGACTGGGGTTTAGAAAAAAGAAAAGGAAAACGGTCAGGACCAATTATTCTTCAAAAAGTTGTTAAAGGACAGTATGACTGGGAAAGTGGATTTCTACCCAGAAGGCGAGTAACCAGGATTTATACACAAACCAAAAAATTACTAAATTCCTGTCAATGTAAATTCAGTATCAATAAATTTTAAGTTTATTGGTACTGAATTTGCATTGACAGGAATCTACTAATTTTTTTGATCTACTGTAATTACTGAGGCTAGCAACTTATGCAAATGTAAGGGCACAGTTGACTCCTTACTAAAATTCTGTGAGTTTGGTTCATTGGTCCCCTCCCCATGCCAGGAGGGAGAGGAGGGGCAGAGAAGGAGTCATGATCATGGGACTGGCAAGGCCTCTGGCCAGTCAGAGAGCTCCAGACCAGAGCCAATGGGAAGTAGCCAGCACCCCCCAAATCAATCTGATTCACCACACTGGGGGAAGGGACCTGAGCAGCTAGCAGGTGTAAGCAGTGGAATAGTCCCGCTCTTGTGGGGAACTTTCCTGGCTTCTGCACTACCCGGTGAAGTGGGCTAGCAAAAGGATCTGAGTCCTCGCTCCCACTTCCTTTACCCAGTAGCCTCCCTGCCCCTTGAGGGCTCCCCTTCCACTCTCCTGTCTGGCAGAGTCCTCGTAACCCCAAAAAGGCTGGGCCCAGGATTCCTGGGGGGCTTGACTCCCAACCCTGCTGTGGTCACCTAGGACAGGGGCTAGGGTGTCCCCACTCCGGGGTACTCTCTCTGCACTGGGCACTTCTCTGACCCACTGACCATTACACACAAGTTAAAGCAAATGCAAGTAATTTAATCAACAATGAATTTTAAAAAGAATAAGGAAAAATGGGAAAGGTTAAAGGAAACCCATCAACCCGCTCGGTGGCAGGGAACATCACAAACAGTGTCTCTGGAATGTCTGGGCAGTTCACAGTCTGCTCCTTGTAAGCCCCAGGCCTTCTTCTCAGGCCCTGGCTGTGCTGCAGGGATGCTGTGGGTTGGACACTCACTCTAGTGGTGGCCTCACACTCACAGGCTCTAAGTAGCAGGACCCTTCTTCCTAGTGTCGCCCCCGCCCTGTAGGGGTTACGATCCAAGCCTGGCCTGCAGAGTCTCTTGGCTGAGGCGTCTCCCTGTGCTGGGCCCACTGCCCAGGGTCCCCCTCGCTCTCCCCAGCTGCTCACCATACCCAGCTCCAGACTGCTCCAGCCGCAGCTGCACCACTCGGTCTCTGCCGCTCTGCCTCCAACTCCCTGGGCTGCTTTTCTGGACCTTCTGGCTCTGGTTGCTGCAGCTCTGCTCCCAGGACAGGTCTGCTCCTAAGGCTGCTTCTGTGACTCTGCTCCCAGCACTGACCTGCTTCCTGGGCTGCTTTTCTGGCCCCTCTGACTCTGATTGCTGCAGGTCTCCCCCCAGGGCAAGTCTGCTCTCTCTGGGCTGTGCCTCTGGCTTTGGGGCTGCAGCTCTGCTCCCAGGACAGGTCTGCTCTCTCTGGATCTGGCACAGCTCTGCTCCCCAGCTCAGCTCAGGCCCCTGCTTTCTCCTTAGCTTGGCCCCACTCTGTCTGTCTGAGCCAGGCAATTCCAGCTCACACGGAGGGCAGGACCTCCCTGGCCTCCTGACTCCCTGATTAGCCTGCTCTCCCTGTCATTCAGGCTGAACTGGAGCAGTGGCCTCTCCCCATTGTTCCTGGGGGCTGTCAGTCTCAGGGGGCTGTCAATCTCAGGGTCCTGATTCCCCTTCGATCCTTCCTCCTTTTTAGTACTGGGAGCTAGCCAACCAAAACACCCCCACTGAATGTTAGTAAGGGGGCAACAGTTCCCTTACAGAGGAGTAGAGCATCTTGAGGTGCTGGAGGGAGCTGTCTGAAGATGCAGCTACACATTGGAGGCGTTAGCGCAGGAACCATCTTTGCATTTACATATTTGGACAGTGCCTTAATCCCAGATTGGGATTAATCTTTAGTGCAGAGGGACCTTAATCCCAGATTGGGATCCTGATGCACAACCACAATAGATAATCAGCACCACTGCCAGCTATTGCAGGCATAGCTCCTGTCAATTCACTTGGAGTGTGCTAGGTACACTGATACATTTTTAGACTTTCAGTAATAGGTAACTTTTTCATCTACATATCTGGAAAAGTCCAATAATGAACAACAGAAATTAATTTGAGCCCATACATTACACAGAATGCTAATATTAGTTGCCTTCACTTTCATGTTGATTTTTATGCTCCTGTAGCAGACATTCAATAAAAACACCTCACCTGGCCACCTTCCCTTATGAAGATAAAACTCAGAATGAAGAGTGTGTTTTGTCTGATGCTCATAATAGTCAATAAAATGAGAATAGATACTGTACAACATAAAAATTAATCTGTCGTTGCCAAAATCGTATATGCTTGAATTAGAACAGAGCAAAAGCACCATACAGCTGAATAATCTTCTTCATTCTTGGAATTTATGACCCACAGGGACAGTACTCCAAGCTGTCACAGATTGCACAGCCACATATAAATATCCTCTAACTTCGTCTAACTATGTAACACCACACAGAGAAGGGTCAAAGAGCACTGGAAGGAAGCCAGATGGTTGGAAGGAAAGTTAATAAATGCCTATTGTAGAGGAGGGTTAAGGTGTCACCTTATGTTGGAAGCCTATTGGGAATTAGAGTCTGGGTTGGTGTATCATCTGATGAGCCTTTTTTTAAGTCCGTCCTCATTGCTGTTGACAACCTTACATTTTGCCTGTCACTCAAGAAGCTCACAACCATGGATGAGGGGAAGAGGACAAAGGAGGAGCTTGTTTCTGTAAGGTGCCTAGAACATTTGTAGGTATAATTAAAATAATAAATGTTGAGAGGTCTGGGGGTTACTGGAAGTTTAAAAAAAGAAGGAAGGTTTGGCTACATTCTGATGCTTATCCAAGCAAAACCACTGGGCCCCCTTAGTTCCTTGTCTCACCACATACCAAACTTTAAATTGGTTGGATACTATAAAAAAGCAATTGAATTATTTTTGCAAATATAATAGTGGATTTTGACATACTGTTATTTTTGGGGTTATATTATTTATTGTTTATTAGTATTTATGTGGCTGACAGGTATTTATGGGAATATTTGTGAATCTTGAAAGTGTGAATTTTAGCACTAATGATTATTAATCTAATAATTCATATTAAAAGTTCATTGTTTCATATTTGCAATTCAGTACTTATCCTTTTATTTTAAAAGTTCAAGTCATTCAGTCAGGGAGCTGAAACTGTAGCTTTGGTGACACTTAACATACTACGAAGTGTGAATGACGAAGAGAACAATTTGAGCACATTAGGCTGAAATTTATTTGTATAAACTATTGGGCAAATATTTACAAATATCAAATACATTTGTTGAAATCAGGATTGGCTCATAAATGGTTCACCAATAGAAACAAGAGATAACCTCACAAAGAATATCCACAGACAATAATGTCATAGAATTATAGAACCATAGGACTAGAAGGGACCACAAGGGTCATCTAGTGTAACCTCCAATTTGACCAAATTTTACTTAAACACAACACTTCCAAGATCTTCTTTTGGCGATCCCTGTTTTTTTCTAAACCAACCAAGAGTAAGATGAAAAATCATGGATTTCAGATCTACTGGCAGGAACAGGTTTGTTGAGGAACCTCAAGCAGTCAGTGGCATTGCAGAACTTTATTTATTCAAGTCTAAGTGATTTCTGGGATCTTTTTCTTACTCTTGCTTAGTCTAAGTGATTTCTGAATAAAAATTATCGATATATATTTCTTTTTAGTGGGAAATGATTCTGACAAGATATCCCTTATTATGGCTAAGGTACATCACTACTCTGTTCAGTCCCCATGCCTAGTACATTGTTTCATGAAAGTCAAACATTATAAGGCTCATAAAGTCAGAGTTTCCACAAAAGAGAAGACCATGATTAACTGATATCTCCTGGCCAAGAAAACGACAAACCTCCTGCAAAGAAGTGTTCTCAACTTGTTCAATAGCCCTTTATCTGAAATATAATTATTTTCCCCAGTGACTTGCATGTCTTGAGAAAAGTGGCACAATGCAATCAGTCTGGTTCTTTTTTCATATCTTCTCAATGATAATGCCAAGCAAGTGCTTCAGGTTTATTGGGTTTTTTTTCAGAATACAAACTTAACATTTTGTTTCTCTGTAAAAGTATCTATCCATTAACTGACCTGACAGAGTCTCTGAAAGCATCTTGTCACCAGCACTACTGCACCTAACACAGTCAGAAGCTTCCATATGTGTAAAACTTTTTTACAGTTGTTACTAAAAGTTTATAATCACATTCTGAGCTACCTTAGCGATTCAGTGTTGGCAAGCTGAAAGACAATGCCAGTAACATAACCTTGACCCAATTATTATTCTGCCTTTCCATTGGATATTGACACGAAACATATCATGATTACAATTTTTGTGCAGAATAACATAAAAACAAATAAAACCAATGTAATGCTGGCAACAGTTGCCACAGATGCAAACCATTCATAAATGATTACATATTCAACTCAAGGGATGCCTACTTAGCTGCAAGCACTGATGTCAGCAAAGCAAATGTTTAACTCTGAAGAGATACATACAAAGGGAGGAAGCAATGGGGAAAGGGAGGAAGCAATGATTGCAAAAACATTAGTATAAAGGTACTGTATAAACTGGCCAGTTTTTTTAAAGGTGAATTGAAAAGTATTTTTAAAATATTCAATTAACAAACTGTTCAGGATCTCTAAGCAGCAACATAATTTATGTGTAAACACTCAAAATAAATACAAAACAAAAGAGTTTATGTACTCATTGAGACAGGGATGACCTTCAGCAGAAGCAACCTAAGTGATACTTTGGATATGGCTACACTGCAATTAGAAACCTGCAGCTGACCCAGCTGATTCAGGCTCACGGGGCACAGACTGTGGGGCTGTTTAATTATGGTGCAGATATTTGGACTCATGCTGCAGCCCAAGCTCTGGAACACTCCCACATTGCAGAGTCCTAGAGCCCAGGCTTCAGTCCAAGCCCAAACATCCACTCCACAATTAAATTGTCCCATGAGCCCGAGTCAGCTCCATGGGCCAGCCATAGGTTTTTAGTTGCAGTAAGGGCAGATGTACCCTTTAAGCCCTGGTGTACACTAGACGTTGAGGTTGAATTTAGCAGCGTTAAATTGATTTAACCCTGCACCCATCCACATGACGAAGCCCTTTTTTTCGACTTAAAGGGCTCTTAAAATCGATTTCCTTACTCCACCCCCGACGAGGGGATTAGCGCTGAAATCGGTTTTGCTGGGTCAAATTTGGGTACTGTGGATGCAATTAGATGATATTGGCCTCCGGGAGCTATCCCAGAGTGCTCCATTGTGACTGCTCTGGACAGCACTCTCAACTCAGATACACTGACCAGGTAGACAGGAAAATGCCCACGAACTTTTGAATTTCAATTTCCTGTTTGGCCAGTGTGGTAAGCTGCAAGTTTGGCCAGTGTGGTAAGGTGATCATGCAGAGCTCATCAGCAGAGGTGACTATGATGGAGTCCTAGAATCGCAAAAGAGCTCCAGCATGGACCGAACGGGAGGTACGGGATCTGATCGCTGTATGGGGAGAGGAATCCGTGCTATCAGAACTATGTTCCAGTTTTCGAAATGCCAAAACATTTGTCAAAATCTCCCAGGGCATGAAGGACAGAGGCTGTAACAGGGACCCGAAGCAGTGCCTCATGAAACTTAAGGAGCTGAGGCAAGCCTACCAGAAAACCAGAGAGGCGAACGGCCGCTCCAGGTCAGAACCCCAAACATGCCGCTTCTATGATGAGCTGCATGCCATTTTAGGGGGTTAAGCCACCACTACCTCAGCCGTGTTGTTTGACTCCTTCAATGGAGATGGAGGCAACTCGGAAGCAGGTTTTGGGGACGAGGAAGACGATGAGGAGGAGGTTGTAGATAGCTCACAGCAAACAAGTGGAGAAACCGGTTTTCCCGACAGCCAGGAACTGTTTCTCACCCTGGACCTGGAGCTAGTACCCCCCAAACCCACCCAAGGCTGCTTCCTGGACTCGCCAGGCGAAGAAGGGACCTCTGGTGAGTGTACCTTTTAAAATACTATACAAGGTTTAAAAGCCAGCATGTTTAATTATTAATTTGCCCTGGCATTCATGGTTCTCCTGGATATACTCCCAAAGCCTTTACAAAAGGTTTCTGGGGAGGGCAGCCTTATTCCATCCACCATGGTAGGACACTTTACCACTCCAGGCCAGTAGCACATACTCGACAATCATTGTAGAACAAAGCATTGCAGTCTATGTTTGCTAGCATTCAAAGAACATCCGTTCTTTATCTCTCTGTGTTATCCTCAGGAGAGTGATATCATTCATGGTCACCTAGTTGAAATAGGGTGCTTTTTTTAAGGGGACATTCAGAGGTGCCCGTTCCTGCTGGGGTGTTTGCCTATGGCTGAACAGAAATGTTCCCCGCTATTAGCCATGCGGTGGGGGGAGGCAAAATGCGACCTTGCAACGAAAGCACATGTGCTATGTATGTAATGTTAACAGCAAGGTTTACTGTGAAAGGGTGTACCCATTGTTCTATAAAATGCGTCTTTTTAAATACCACTGTCTCTTTTTTTTTTCCACCTGCTGCATGTGTTTCAAGGATCACAGGATCTTCTCCTTCCCAGAGGCTAGCGAAGATTAGAAAGCGAAAAAAACGCACTTGCGATGAAATGTTCTCTGAGCTCATGCTGTCCTCCCACACGGACAGAGCACAGACAAATGCATGGAGGTAGACAACGTCAGAGTGCAGGAAAGCACAAAATGACCAGGAGGAGAGGTGGCGGGCTGAAGAAAGTAAGTGGCGGGCTGAAGAAAGGGTTGAAGCTGAAAGGTGGTGGCAGCATGATGAGAGGAGGTAGGATGCAATGCTGAGGCTGCTGGAGGATCAAACTAATATGCTCCAGCGTATGGCTGAGCTGCAGGAAAGGCAGCAGGAGCACAGACCGCCGCTACAGCCCCTGTGTAACCAACCACCCTCCTCCCCAAGTTCCATAGCCTCCTCATCCAGATGGCCAAGAACGCAGTGGGGGGGCCTCAGGCCACCCAGCCACTCTACCCCAGAGGATTGCCCAAGTAACAGAAGGCTGGCATTCAATAAGTTTTAAACTTTTAAAGTGCTGTGTGGCCTTGTCCTTACCTCTTCCACTACCCCTCCTGGGCTACTTTGGTAATTATCCCCCTATTTGTGTGATGAATTAATAAAGAATGCATGAATGTGAAGCAACAATGACTTTATTGCCTCTCCAAGTGGTGATCAAAGGGAGGTGGGGAGGGTGGTTAGCTTACAGGGAAGTAGAGTGAACCAAGGGGTGGGGGGTTTCATTAAGGAGAAACAAACAGAACTTTCACACCATCGCCTGGCCAGTCATGAAACTGGTTTTCAAAGCTTCTCTGATGCGCACCGCACCCTCCTGTGCTCTTCTAACTGCCCTGATGTCTGGCTGTGCGTAACCAGCAGCCAGGCGATTTGCCTCAACCTCCCATAAACATCTCCCCCTTACTCTCACAGATATTGTGGAGTGCACAGCAAGCAGTAATAACAGTGGGAATATTGGTTTAGCTGAGGTCTAACCAAGTCAGTAAACTGCACCAGCACGCTTTTAAACATCCAAATGCACATTCTACCACCATTCTGCACTTGCTCAGCCTGTGGTTGAACAGCTCCTGACTACTCTCCAGGCTGCCTATGTATGGCTTCATGAGCCATGGCATTAAGGGGTAGGCTGGGTCCCCAAGGATAACTATAGGCATTTCAACATCCTCAACGGTTATTTTCTGGTCTGGGAAGAAAGTCCCTTCCTGCAGTTTTTGAAACAGACCAGAGTTCCTGAAGATGCAAGCATCATGTACCTTTCCTGGCCATCCCATGTTGATGTTGGTGAAACGTCCCTTGTGATCCACCAGTGCTTGCAGCCCTATTGAAAAGTACCCCTTGTGGTTTATGTACTTGCTGACTTGGTGCTCTGGTGCCAAGATAGGGATATGGGTTTTGTCTATGGCTCCACCACAGTTATGGAATCCCATTGCAGCAAAGCCATCCACTATGACCTGCACATTTCACAGGGTATCAGCAGATCTTTGATTGCATTGGCTACTTGCATCACAGCAGCCCCCACAGATTTTCCCACTCCAAAGTGATTCCCGACTGACCGGTAGCTGTCTGGCGTTGCAAGCTTCCACAGGGCTATTGCCTCTCGCTTCTCAACTGTGAGGGCTGCTCTCATCTTGGTATTCTTGTGTCTCAGGGCAGGGGAAAGAAAGTCACAAAGTTCCATGAAAGTGCCCTTACGCATGCGAAAGTTTCGCAGCCACTGGGAATCGTCCCAGACCTGCAACACTGTGCGGTCCCACCAGTCTGTGCTTGTTTCCCGGGCCCAAAATCAGCATTCCACCGCATGAGCCTGCCCCATCAGCACCATGATGCCCACATTGCCAGGGCACATGCTTTGAGAGAAGTCTGTGTCCATGTCCTCATCACTCTCGTAACCGCGCTGACATCGCCTACTCGCCCGGTTTCGCTTTGCCAGGTTCTGGTGCTGCATATGCTGCTGGATAATGCGTGTGGTGTTTAACGTGCTCCTAATTGCCACAGTGATCTGAACGGGCTCCATGCTTGCCGTGGTATGGTGTCTGCACAGAAAAAAGGTGCAGAACGATTGTTTGCTGTTGCCCTGACGGTGGGAGGGGTGACTGACGACATGGCTTACAGGGAATTAAAATCAACAAAGGGGGTGGCTTTGTGAGAAACTGAATGGCCACCTCAAGGATAGAACTCAAAACTGGGTTTAGCAGGCCATTGATTTCACGGAGGGAGGGAGGGAGGGAGGAGAAAATGAATACAAAACAAATCTGGTCTACTTCTTGTTTTGAGCCACTTCATCTATCTTTATACATCTTGCTAGCAGCAGACTGTGCAGTACAACTGCTAGCCATCGTCACCTCCTGGATGCTCAGCAGAAGACGATGCAGTATGACTACTGGCCATCATCTTCTGCTGGCTGCAGATTAAAAGACAGTGCACTGCCGGTAGGACTCGATTGCCATGAGAGGAAACAAGGGAAATGACCTGGCTGAGTCACTCCCATGTTTGCCCAGGCCTCCAGTTAAAAGAGCACCCAGGACTATGTCAACGACGGCTACCAGTCATACTGCACTGTCTGCTGCCAAAAGGCAATAAACTGCTGCTGTGTAGCAATGCAGTACCATGTCTGCCAGCACCCTGGAGACATACGGTGACTGTTAGCTGAGCGGGCTCCATGCTTGCTGTGGTATGGCGTCTGCAGAGGTAACTCAAGAAAAAAAGGCACAAAACAATTGTCTGCCCTTGCTTTTACGGAGGGAGGGAGGGAGGGAACTGGGGCCTGACGATATGTACCCAGAGCCACCCGCGACAATGTTTTAGCCCTATCAGGCACTGGGATTTCTACCCAGAATTCAAATGAGCAGTGGAGACTGTGGGATAGCTACCCACAGTGCACAGCTCTGAAAGTCGATGGTTGCCTCAGTACTGTGGACACAGTCCACCGACTACATGCACTTAGAGTATTTGTGTGGGGACACACACACTCGACTGTATAAAAACGCTTTCTACAAAAACCGACTTCTATAAATTTGACCTAATTTCGTAGTGTAGACATACCCTAAGAGGCTATGCATTTAAAGCCCTGCGATTCTGTTGTGACTTGGAAATTCATAGGCCTCTTTGATTTCCCTGTCTAGGTTTGGGATTGAAGGAAGAGAAAACTTGTCACCAGCTCACCTCCTAGGCAGGACCAGGCAGGCAAGAAACTCTGAGCCTGACCTCCCAGTTTATGGCCTAGCTATCACAGCCCACTATTCCTGAAACAATTGTGTACCCCCAGACAGGGGTAATACAAAACTGCATTAGAACTGACACCTTTTCGCTGAAGATTTTGAATGTAATTGATTTAAATTGAAATACTATATAGTTCAAACCCTGCAGCCCCTGGCATGACCATGGAAGAACCAAAAACACAATGGAAATACTGCAATTTTGTGATTGGATCTGGGAAATGGAGACACCACATAGAGTGAGTTGTGCTGCACAACCAAGCCCCATAGCCAAACATGGTTGTGGGTTAGCTAATCAAATGTCCAGGCACTGGCAAAAGACCTGTGCTGATCCTTTGGGCTAAAACCTTGCTTAAGGGTTATCAGCAGGCAAGAACCATTTCTACATCCCAGGCTGCAAGTCTCTCCCAACACCTGTGTAATTCTTCTATGCAAAGACTTTTTTGTAGGCCTTTGCATAGGAAATTGGAACTTCACCTATTTTTAGTAAATGGTTCATTGAATGACTGTGCTCAAAAGAAACAATTAACACTGTTAAATATAAAATTGCATTTGCATTTCTGATGTCTAGTGGTAGGTAATATTTTAGATAAAGAATTTGATCTTTCTCCTATGGAGTTAATTGAAGTTTTGCAATAGAGTTCAAAGCGAACATGATCAGTGCCAGAGACATGTACCAAATGAATTCAAAAGTGTCATCAAGACAGCAAAAGAAAGGGCAGGAACATGCTGATGTTGTAGGACAGCCTGGATTATTTGCTTCTGTGGTTTTGGAGACGTAAATAGAAGCAGCTACAGCTGAGATCTTCTATAATTAGGTTTCATGCAGATTCTGGAAGTTGCTTGTTATAGATCTTTTAATAGTAGATAAAACCACAGTTTGAAACTGTTGGCTTGGATTTTCTGGTGTTTTAATGTAAAAATTAGTATTTTCACGTTCTGTGGTTTCTGTAAGGTCATCATTTCTGTGCCAGACAAGTAGAACTCCTTCTCTGACTGCAGGGTTTGTCACGTTTTATTGATATTTTTGTACATTTTTCAACCAGAATATTCTCTTGGCATCATATTTTGGAGTTCATAATGGTTTACATTAGAAATTGAATGAATTTCAGATCCAAACTCTGGCCCTAATTATGGCCACTCCACCAGAGATGCGCTGGCTGGGGAGAAGTCACAAAAAGCCCTTCCTTTGTCCCCCTATAGCTGGCCAAATTTACTGATCCTCTGAGCCACTTATGACTAACTTCAGAAGTTCAAGAACCAGAGCTTGGGGCTTCAGCCCCATGGGGTGCACCTGCCATGGCTTGGGGCGTCAGCCAGAGGTGAGGTGTGGGGGAGGGCACATGGGGATACATGCCCCCCAGATTTTTGTGAGGGTTTGCTGGCCCTGCTCGTCACATATTGCCACCAGGCCCCTCCTTGCATGGCAGTTGCTGAAGCCGGCAGGCTGAGAGGTGCAGCTGTGCGGAGAGGCAGCAGCAAAGAGCTGGGAACAGCAGGGAGAAACACTCCTTTGGCTACTGCCTCTCCCCATGGAGCTAAAGCCGTGGCCCCGCCCTGCAGCTCCCAGCTCTTAGCTTTGCATGGAGAAACAGTGGCAAACACCTCAGAGCTGCAGGAAGGGAGCACTGAGAGTAAGACAGAGGGAGTTGCCTTGGGGATGTGACTCAAGCTGTTGTGGGGAAACCTTTAAGTTGTGCCCCCTGCCACTTTCAGCAGGCACCAATCATCTCTATCAGAAGCCCCTAGCCTCACCACCCTACTGCAGGGCAGAAGCCCCATGTCCCCCCACCCCCAGTCTGGTAGGCAAATAATGGCGGGTGGGGACCCTCCTTGAACCACATTTTAACCATAAGAAAGCTTATTAGGCTCACGAGCCGCAGTTTGGCCACCCCCGCCCTATAGTGTACCTTCACAGATGGCAGTAGTCCTGGGATGTGCATGATGGTAGGTGTTATTCTGAAAGGTGCCGATGGCTACCATAAGGAGGTGTTGGATTCCAAGACAATCATGGACATTGCTAAAGCAAACAGTTGTGCCAAACACTCTCTTTCAGCCTCAATGGAAAGAGCAATTAAGCCCCTTTATGTAGTAAATCATTTGCAGAAAATGCAGGCTATAGCCTAAGGCACTAAACTACATGGCCAGGCCTGAGCAGAGCTAACCCAGCCCATGTCTACACTACAAAATTATGTCTTCCAAATTACGTCGGCATACAGTCGCCACAGTTACTGCATCACTTGTGCGTGTCCACACTATGCTCCTTGTGTCGACCATGCATTTCCTCACCCAGGAGCTCTTATATCAATGTACAGGGCAGTGCACTCTGGGTACCTATCCCATTGTGCAGCTCACCACCATCCAGCAGAGGGTGTTTTGGGAAGTTTTTGCAATGCCTCATGGGGCTGAAATGAGTCATGCAGGGGTGACTGGGAGCATGGGTTCACATTCCCATAATGCAGCATTCTCCATCCCATAATATTTTGCATCTCTTTTCAAAATCCTCACAAACCAGAATGTCCCTCCTCACTGCCTGCCATTTGTGACAGAAACATGGATTCTGCACAGCTTTGCATTATTGTGATGAGCACTGCGAGCACAGGACGCCTGATCCTGCAGTGTTTGCAGAGCTACAAGAGGAAACGTGGGGAACATGATGATTCCTTGGAGGATAGATTGTTGTGGGACAGAAAGAAATAATTCAAGGTCATGGAGCAGCAGATGGTGCATAGGTTGACGATTTTACAGATGGATCGGAGCTGGGCCTGCACAGCTTCTTCTCCCCACAGACCCAGGAGAGCCAACACCTCTGGTGTACTGCAGCCAGAAGCCTCTCTGCTGTGTGTAACTGACAGTTGCACACAACAATGGAGAGTTGCTAGGTGGTGCTTGCCAAGCCAGGCAACCAGGAAAAGGAATTTCAAAAATTCACAGGACTTTAAAGAGGAGGGGCAGCTTCCCAGCCATCTGCTCCCTGGGCAGCAGAGTTCACAATTGAGACCAGAGCAGTTAGGGGGGGGCATTCTGGGACACCTCCTGGAGGCCCAGAACAGTCTATATAAGTAACACACTGTCAACACCGGCACTGCATTGACCTAACTACATTGATCTTGACTCTATGCCGCTTGGGGTGGTGGTGGTGTTACTAAGTCAGCATTGTGGGACAATTACTTCAGCAGGAGCGAAATTGAAGTGTAGATTCATCTACAGCTAAATCGACATAAGCTGCCTTGCTCCAACTTAATCATGTAGTGTAGACAAGGCCCCAGATAGATTAACAGGGATTCCCAGTTCGCAAACAGAAGTGTGAGGATATGTATATGTATCTGGGCAGAGAAAGCCAGAGAAGGACTTGTAAGCATGATTCTGAGAGGAAACAAAGACAGACCTTCTTGCACTTAGAGGTTGCTGGGGCTCCAGACTTTGGGATTTCTGAGCAAGGGAACTGCCTGGTGTTTCTACTGTGTTCATGGAAGCAGGATTTTGTGCACATTTCTTGTGATTAAACAAGATTACACATGGGCCGCAGGTATAATAGACCAGGGAGGCTAAGCCTCCCCTAAACCAAGCCCTGGCCCCAACCATGCTGCGCTCTCTCCTCCAAGCTGGCAGAAGCTCAGCTCCCATCGGAGGCCAGCAGGTGTCTGTGGCTGGCGGGTGGCCCGGTGTTGGCATGGGGCTGTTCAGCTGGGGTTCCTCCGGCTGTAGGAGGTGGGGGACTCAGGGCTCCGAGCTGGGAGTGCATTGGTGATGGCTCGGGGCTCCAGCGCATGGAGGGGGCACTCTAATACAGATCAATAATAATAGCACCTTTATATATTAGCAGTATGAATCTGAAAAACTATACGGTAATGCAAGTTTTATGTCTTGTATTGTCAGAAGCCAGAGAGGCTGTAGAATAAGTCTCTATCCACATGATGGAGAGACAGTTGCAGTTGCTAATAGAATGCATGTAGAATTTTTTAAATACCTTTAAAGAACCCATTTGCCTCCAAATAAAGGCATTTCTGCACTCCCTGGGAGATTAGATTCTGGGGGTGAAGATCATTGCACACCAAAGTGCTCCACTGCAACTCCGCCGTGTGGATGCTGTGAGCATGAACTAAAAGGTTCTTAGTTTGCATTCATGTCATCCACTATGAAGAGGGTTACATGAATGCAAACTAGGAACCCATTAATTCACACCTGCAGCATCCACATAAGGGAGTTATAGAGCAGCAATTTTGTATGTACTTCTATTCACAACCACATAATCCAAACTGTAGGGTAGGACAAACAAGCTCTCAGATACAGCATAAGAGGCATAGATCTGGTCAACTCACAACCATCATTCTAGTTTGCATTTATGTTTTTCTTATTTCCAATTCCTATTATTCCTTTCCTGCTGAAATGCATTTTATAGTGAAATTTATTTGTTCAACTTGAATGTTGTTGAAGCTGTCATAGTTGTGAATGAGATGACAAGCCTCTAGCTCAAGTTATCAGGAGTCTGTGATTGAGAATCAGCTCAGGTTACTGTTTTAAATCAGCTTATTCTTGCTCATTTTTATTTGATAGAAGATAAAATGTTCTAGTCTGTTTATTGCATTCAGGCATAGTAACGTGTAAGTGTACTTTCCTACTGTCATATGCTCCTAACTATATGTTGTCAAGGCTAATTCCCCACCCTGGTACTTCGAGTGCAGAAGGTGGGGACCCGCAAGGATTCTAAAAATTAATAATGGCCACTCCAGGCTTGTATTAAACTTCCAAGTTTACAGTTTTTCCTCTGACCTTGGATTCATAGATGCTACCACCACCCAGGTGCAGAACCCCTTTGAGAGACCAGAAAGGCACACTTGGGAATTCCTTCCTGTGGGGTACCCTCAAGACCTTTCACCCCCCACTCCGGGGAAGAGGTGAGAAAGAAAATAAAAGGAAATCAGCTGTTGCCACCAGCTAATTAAACAGCATGTGCACAAACCTCTTAAGACACAAAAACCCAATTATGTTCTTAAAAAAGGTAAAGTTTATTAATAAAAAAAGAAAGAAAATACATCTAGGAACTCAGGCTATTGCCAGATTTTAAAAGAGCAACTACAAGGATTAAGCACTAAGAATAGCTTTCTTGAGGTCTCGCTTAAGTGTTACCAGAAAAGCAAAAGCACACGGGGTTAGCACAGAGGAATCCACAAGCCATAACAAAATAAAAGGGATAAACCTAATCGCGTCTTCCTAGACATTTCCTGATCTACTTACATATCTGGCGTTTTAAATGAGTAGTTTCTAGGTATGATACTGATGATTTTTTCATACCTGGCTCAAGCTTCTTACAGCATAGCTGTTGCCCTGTCTGCCTGTCCCTGGGAGAACAACCACAGACAGACAAAAGGGGAATCTTTCCTCAATTTTAAAAAGTCTTAGCCTTCCCACTGGCTCTTTTGGTCAGGTTCCCACTTATTTCCTTTTACTTATGCACAGCAGTGAAACTTTTTAACTCTTTACAGGTAGAGCAATTAGAGAACAGCTGCTAACAGGAATTTTATAGCTGGCTGGCTGTCCATAAAAGGGAGTTACCCCTTCCCCTCTTCATTTATCACACATGTTCATCTCAGAGATGCTGTCTACTCTTGAATATTTTCTGTTGAGACTGGTTCTGTTGAAACAAATCTGGTTTAACTCATCGCGTGCCTGATTCACATTATTCACATGATTTGAAAATGTTGCTCAATTTTCTAAACTCTAGAGGGAAATCCTGAGATCCTTACCTAAGACCAGATTGCTTCCATCGTTCACAAGGGTGTTCTAGTTTGGAACTAGTACAAGATGGCTTTTCCTCACTCCCGTTTCACACCTTATGCAAGAGCCAGGGACAATCATATGCACCTCTGGAGGCACAAATCTCTCCAGAAGGCAGAATGTGGGCATGCTTTCACAGTGTGAGGAGCAGGTTACACATGCTTGCAGTTTAAAGTGTGGTTGTGGTGAAAGAAAGTCATTATAAAAACAGCAACTTCTTTCATAACAGATCTACTCAGTATCTAATCAGACTCCTGTGTATTTTGCTGACTCAAATGTTTTTTTGAGGTCTCCCCCCCCCACTATTTACTTCTGGTAGTGCTGCAGAGACATCTCTGCTAAAAGAAAGTGAGCTGGACCATAGTCCTTATTCAAATATTTCTTAAGGCATAACCAGATTATGACTTCTGTAACTGTTACACTTATACATCCTGAAAGATAATGAGGTTGTATGGGTGTAAATGAGGAAGAATTTGCTGGCAGAATCTCTAAGAATGATGCTGCTGCTGAGGAAGATGATGCACAATCCACAAAGAACGCAGCTTGAATTTCAGAATCTAAATTGAATTTTCAAGATCATTTCAAATTCCTCCGCACTGCTATTTTTACTTGTACATGGAACAAATGTAATCTTAGAAATAAATGGGTCACAATAAATATGGAAATCCAGGATGCAACTTTTTACAGAGTCGTATCTAAGAGAAAAACCACACTTAAGTTAGTTGTAACTCTATATGAGCTACAGAAAAGTTGTGTATGTGATTGGGAACATTCACAAATACTCCAGGAAAGGCAGATCTATTAGTGCCAAGATGCTTTACAAGAATGTGTCAGAGATAAAACTTCAATTTCTGGGGAATTTAATTTTGTAAGATCCTAACATAAGTGAATCTTATCCTCGGATCTCTGGACTATGACTGCCTCAAAAGACATGCTACTCTGTAGTGTTGGGTATAATTAAAAAAGGAGTTGCAATGGTCATTAAAAATTCACACCTGTAGTTCCAAAATGTCTACCAGGGTGTTTTACTTTTGAAAAAGATTCTTTTGATCCTTTACTTATAGGTGCAGGTGTTAGGATATAGATATTCAGGCCTGTCTGTAAAGGCCTGTACTCTAAGAATGTTAGGTGTATTCCTATCACTTGGCTAGTTATAGAGGTATAAAAGAATCAAAATCACTGTCTGCCGGCATAAGGTCCTTCTCTTACTGTTTCAGAGTAGCAGTCGTGTTAGTCTGTATTCGCAAAAAGAAAAGGAGTACTTGTGGCACCTTAGAGACTAAAATTTGAGCATAAGCTTTCATGAGCTACAGCTCACTTCATCGGATGCATTTCCTTTCCTTTTCTCTTACTGTGACAGTCTGAGGCCCTGTTCTTAGGCTAGGGCCTTTGGCTAAGCAGCAGAGGCAGCCATAAGATGGGAAGCGACCGGTCACATCCTCACATTCCAAACTAGTCACATTGAAATAAGGTGCTATTAGGAATACAACCCTGTCCTGATAATGCCGATCACCTCCAGAGAAAGGGAAATGCCTAGAGAATGTAAAAGGAAACTTAGTTTGATAGTATCCTGTCAGGCAAGAAATCACTTAGCAATAGACACAGCTGGGAAACCCTTATGTCTTTATAGATGTAGTTGTGAAATCCTCACTTCTGTATTGTTTTGTCATTATAGTTCCCACTTTGCCATTGTTTGTCTGTATAATCTGTCTGGTTCTGTGATTGTTTCTGTCTGCTGTATAATTAATTTTGCTGGGTGTAAACTAATTAAGATGGTGGCATATAATTGGTTACATAATCATGTTACAATATGTTAGGAGTGGTTAGTTAAATTTCAGGAAAATGATTGGTTAAGGTATAGCTAAGCTGAACTCAAGTTTTACTATATAGTCTGCAGTCAATCTGGGAGCGAGTGGGTGTGTGGGAGGAAATGGGAACAGGGAATGGGGGTGGGGAAATTGGAATCATGTTTGGCTAAGGGCAGGAATGGGAACAGGGACACAGGTGTAAGGCTCTGTGGTGTCAGAGCTGGGAAGGGGGACACTAAGGAAGGAAACTGGAATCATGCTTGCTGGAAGTTCACCCCAATAAACATCGAATTGTTTGCACCTTTGGACTTTGGGTATTGTTGCTCTCTGTTCATGAGAGAAGGACCAGGGAAGTAAGTGGGTGAAGGAATAAGCCCCCTAACATCAGGACTCATCAAGCATGACAATTCAAGTTAATACCTAACTTTATGAAGAGAATGCTGCAGAAGGTTTTGTGATTGTTTTAACCTTTTTCAACAGAAACAGCAGTTGTTCCATATTAATTATGCTTTATGGTTAAGGACAATTACTCAATTTAAAATAAAATACTAGAGGAAAAAACCATCCCCAAATATTAGAAGGTTTAGGGGGGAAAAACAGTGTTTAATATTTTCACCACTTTTGGATGTTTCTTTCCCTTCCTACACTAAGGGGAACACTTTTTCCCCCCATAAATCTCTGTTCTGTGAAGAGCCACCACGTAGATTCTCCAGAGAAATTGGCACAATATAGGTACATAAAAAGCTGGTGTCATGGCCTGCCTGCCAAATTCTATTGGTTGATGGTCTTCAGGGAAATCAAGATATTGATCTGCAAACCCCAGATAATATATGCTTAGCGACTATGGCTCCCAGACCCCCTATACTAGCAGCATAGCTTTGCCTTTGTATTTCCACTGGCTGCCCAGCACTACTGTGGTTAGGTGCATGATGGGTTTGGCCCTTAGGCCTAGATACTGTAAATTCTGAGAGACTTGAATAAAATGGGTCGTTTTCTCAACTCTGCTTTTTCAACTGAAGTTGTGGTCATTTTTGGCCTCACAAGAGGCACTCTGCTGTTCACAGGATCTGGTCCTTAATGTGGAAGAGAAATCAGTGCAGCTTACAAAGGATATCAGTTTTCCAAGGGAAAATACAGCACATATAGCACATTTATCCCAACCCTCTCCCTCCCTGGCATTTCCTATTCTCCTTTTTTCTCTGAATGAATGCATTGAGTGTTGTCAGTGGCAAAGTACTGAGATCTTCTGACTCCCAGCCCTGTGCTTTAATCAGATGTAGGATTTCTCAAATCATTTTATAATGTGATTTATAAACATATTTCTTTATAGCCCTGAAAATGCCTAGCCTCCAGAACTATTTAACAAGGGTAAAGTATATGTTGATAGAGTAGACATATCTAGTCCCTTGTTTAAAATTTACAAAATACATACATTAAAATAAGCCCTCGCAGGCACCTCCAGGTTCTGATATATTTGAATTGTTTCAATGTGGTTTCTTTCATAAGAAAGATTTATTTCCCCAGTGATTGGAGAACATATTATTGGGGGGCGGGGGAGTGAAGTATTTCACTTGGTAAGTTTCAAATAGCCTGAGTCAGTATATAATGTTGTTCTGAATATTTTAGAGGAAAAGAACTACTGTTAAGATGTGTCATGACCACAACTGCTATAATTTAAAATAAATTCCAGTGTGAAAGCACCCCTGCCATTTTAAAACGATTTACAGCATTCAAGATGTCTGCAAGTAGACATTTTCTGTGTTCTTTGTCACTTTGCTAGAACAGTTAAGACCTCATTTTAATCAAGTTAGGTGTGTAGTTGCATGTGCAAAATGTAAATGTGACTACATAACTAATATACACACATGGTGTGATACATGCCAATTGGGTATTTGTGTACACTAATGTACATAATTATCTATTTCCAGATTTACACACCTTATACATGCAGCCTTTCAGAATGTAAGCTTTTTGGGGGCAATGGATTTTGTGGGTACTAACAGGATGATTATGATGATGATGATCTTGTTGCATTTAGTATTCAGATTAGAAACATATTTGCACTCCTAACTTGCTTACAAATCAAGGCCTGTAAATTTTCCTTAGAAGAAATAGTATGCCAAAATGAACAAGAAGTAAGGTGGAACATGTCTC
Source organism: Dermochelys coriacea (assembly GCF_009764565.3). Classification (NCBI taxonomy): domain Eukaryota; kingdom Metazoa; phylum Chordata; order Testudines; family Dermochelyidae; genus Dermochelys; species Dermochelys coriacea. The sequence continues at coordinate 84,833,053 of NC_050071.1, read as the reverse complement.
TAAATAGAAGTGTGTGTGTGTGTGTATGTGTGTGAGAGAGAGAGAGAGCACGCGCGATTGACCCATCCTATATTTATATAGGTAGCTCAGTACATTCTTACAAATTAGAGTCTGAAACTCTACCCAGAGTTACTGAGGCTTCTGAACCTTGCAGTAGACCTTGGCTGAGTTTCATGCTGACTTTCAGGGAGGGATTTCTGATTTCATGAGCAACTCAAACAAAATTCAACAGGTGTGGCTGAATTTTGCTTTGAGTTTTGGCAAGATTCAGACACAGGGGATCTCACACAATCCAAAACCTAAGAAAGGTTAACTGAACCATCTGTGAACTTAAACCACTGTATTCTATATGCCTCTTATTTAAAGCGCTGGCTCGGCAGCATAATTATCATGCAAGGGATATGTATTTTGTACTTGAGTTCACCAAAGCCGCCAAGACATGGAACATTGGAAGTAGGACTTCACTCCTCTCCTTCCTCTTCCTGACTGAAGGAATGGTGTGCTTGTAAGAGCTGTCTTTCTCCTTCCTCATCAGAAGGAAGTTTGCCTAATTACTTGTTGATTCCTCATTGCCCAATAAACTGCTAATACCAAAGTAGGTTTTTCAAGATTTTTGGAGAAATTCCCAATAGCGTCTGAATGTTTGATAGTTTCTTTAAAACATTTAAGAGGACAAGACATGTTTTCACTTGATCATTTCTTGGGTTCCCCCACTAAGGCAATCATTCTGAAGTCATTAGCCATTGACCTTTGCCTCTATGAGTGCTGAGGAAATCTGGGCAAAACTAAATGAATCATAAGAATTTTGTGCAGGCATTTTTAAAATGCCTATTCTTTTTTCACCCCCACAAATTTCATGTTTAAACAAAACTCATCCGAAACTTCCAAGCACATTATCACATTAATACAACTGGGATTGCACAGGAAAGTTAAACAGTTTGAATAAAGTTGAGGTTTGTTTATTTACTTTTAATGTCTTACAACATTGGGTTTTTTTGTTCGTTCATGTGGGTGTCAAAAACAAAAACATTCTACAAATAAAAAACAGATTGGGCATTAACAATTAGGCTATTGGAAAATAGGCACTACTTTGTTTTCCCTCAGCTGAAGGGCTGTCCAGTGCCTTTCTGTGCAGAGCAATCCTACATATTTCAGTTCTAATCCCCCCATTCCACATCCACACTGTGGGAATTTTGTGTGCTTTCTGCTGTAAGACCTTCCATTTATCCATGGAGAAATACAAAACTGAAATATTAGAAATTAGGGCCGTGATCAGCAAGCATGTTAGAGCATATCACTCATGATCCTTGCATACCACTCCCACTGTTATCTGTGAAAGCTTCATGCGTAGCCTGAGGGCAATATTATTATGAGTAAGTGCCAACAATACTCTATATGGCCAGAAATTGTGACCCTGCATATACTCTTTTATGTGTGTTAAAATAGCCTTCCTTCCCCCCCCCCCCCACACTAGATGTACACTAGCTATTCAGCTGGAAAAAAAATTCTCTGAACGATAATTATTGAAAGAGAAACGTATTTAGCAAGATGGCAAGCTCTTAGCTATATGATTTTCAGAATGTTCCTAATCCACATAAAGATTAATCTAACCATTTCTTTGTCATGCCTTGTTATATTCAAGTGGAACTGAAACATGTTAAAATTGCCAGCAGGATGGCACAGCATGCTAAGGGCTGACTGATATAGAATTTGCTACATCCAACAGAATGTTGTTCAGCTGACTTATTCCCATCACATCATCAAGCAAGCACAGTGCTTGTGGCAATAGAGTAAATTTACATATCTAGATATACAGCACCATGCAACTGGTCTGTTTCTTAGAGTTTTGGCCTTAGGGAGAGGGAAAGAAAAATAAAAGGATTTCAAGTCAGTTTCTACTACCAGAACAGAATAACGTGTTATTGTTCCAGTAATATGGAGACAGCTAACTGCTGCAGCTTGATTTGGGATCTATGGTTTCATTGTTCCCTTCCCTGCCAACACAACACACACAACTTTTAGGATTCATGAAATGCTGTGCGAGAAGTCTGGTAGCCAAGAATGGCTTAAACATTTAGCACTCCTTGAAAAATGCATTGTCTGATGTCCGTGTTTGAAGCTAGCAAACATTTCTGGATGCATGGGGAATTTCATACTAATGAAGGAAAATGGTTTCTTCACTGTATAGGGAATTTCCAGCTGACAATCACTGAAAAGGGTTTTACTATGGGGATTACATTTGAAATTGCTTAAAAAATTTCAGGAAAAAATCTAATAGTGCAATAAGTCTTCTAGAAAAAAAAAATCACAGCAGTCTCCTGTAAGTTCTAGGAGGGATATGTTTGTTCTGTGTACATAGTACAAAATTTCATTTCAGTCCTTTTTCACAGCTCCTTGAAATTAAAAGAACTTTCATCTGCATTATTTATCAAGCAGAGATTTTGCATCGTAGAAATTTGTTAACCATCATATTAATGCACGTGTCTTCTTTAGATAAGTTTATTTCATTAAAATGGTACTTATTTATGTGGATTTTGCTATCAAATATAGATATTTGGCAACCATCAATCCACTGGATCATGGTGTACATGTAAGAGGTCTAGTCAGGTGCCAGTTGAAACTGCTTATGGCTGACTAGCCCAATTCGAGAGCAATGCAACTTGTTACAAGTTTCTGAACATTCCAACATGCAAGTCTCTTTATTTCATTTTGGCCAGGATAAATTGAGTTGGGGCATGGCTTTTTTGGCCCACTTTTTCTAGAATGTCTCCGTACCTGCTTGGATGCCTCGGCAGCTACCTCAGGTTCCTTATGCCACTTACACAGTCCGCGATCATCACACCAAGACCTTTAATGCATATGCTTAGGTAAGAGTATGGAGGAGTGGAGGCTACACTAGCCCTGCCATCCCCCTTTAGACCATTGAGACAGAGTCCAAAGGCCAGACCAAGTCCAGATGTTTGGTACCTCAATGGTTATAGCTTCTACCAGAAAGCAACAGTTTAGAACTGCTGCCGACTGCCTAAACGCCTCAGCAAGGCGGCATTTCTGTCGGGGTGATGTCCCTAGCCTTGCTCCAACCAAGGAATACCACAATGCAGTGGGGACTAGGGCTTTAAGGATCCTAATACTCACCTTGCTCTGAAAGTTGCAACATTGTAGTATTTTATAGAAGCTACTGTTCCATGAGTATCCCCACCACATTATCACAACCCCTCCCCACCTCCCCACGCCCCCCAGTCAGATGCAGTTTAGTGTCATACCCAGCACCAATAAGATACATAAAAAATATATATAAGTACACAATAAATATTCTTATAATGGTTTCATTCTTTTATAATTAAGATTATTTTATCTTTTGGAAGTTAATTTCTATATGTAGCTACTTCCAATAATGTGCATTTCAGTAAGAGGGATTGAGAAGACTTTATATGGCATATATACAATGTAGTCTTATCCTTAAGGCTTTTTGTTTATTCTTTAAAAGAATAAAAGCGTATTGCTTTATCTCCAATGAAAGAAAATATGAGGAAAAAACATTAGGCAATATGACTGAACTATTTGTCTGTTTCTATTTGTGTACGGGGGAGGGAAGTGAAATATTCAAGTAACTGCATTATTTCTCTAATACACATTTTAAAAGTACCTTCCTGATCTATCATACAGGAGTAGTAGAGTGAGCCACATTTTGTGGTTTCAACCAACTTCAGTGCTCCTTACCTACTCCCTGAACACTCCAGCTGCTGATAAAAGATAGGCCAAGCACCATGCCCTGAAGGTTACCAACTCAGAGATTTCTCTGACCAAGGGAAAAAAAAAATGCATTCCAGAGTTGAGGACATCACAGTAAAAATGCAGTGACACCAGCCTTCTTTCTGTTCAATTAGGGATGTAACATTGAGTGCCTCTGCTGGCTGCAAATGATGTGGGAGGGATTTTCTAAGGTAGCCGGGAATCAAACTAAAAACTAAGCCAAGACTAAAGCAAACCACCTTTATAAAGCCCAATAGCCGGAAAGCACTTTTGGATTGTTTTAGATATTTACAGTTTTAGTATACAGTTGATTTACATTTGAATTCAGCAGCTAGGAGCCCCAGTCATGGATCAAGACCATTGTGGTAGGCGCTCTACAAACATAGATCAAAGAAAGTCCCTACTCCAAGGAGTTTACATTCTAAGGCTATGCCTACACCATGAACGAGCAGTGCGATTCCCCTGCCTGCATACACATTCTCACACTAGCACTCATCATGCTAGTGCAAGTATAAATAGTGAAGCAGCAGTAGAGGTATGGCTTAGCAGTGCCAACTACAAACTCACCTGAACCCATAGATAGGTATTCAACACAGCTAAGGCATGCCTCCACTACCACAGCCTGTGCTTTTGCAACTACACTTCCATTTATACTTCAGGTTTCAGAGTAGCAGCAGTGTTAGTCCGTATTCGCAAAAAGAAAAGGAGTACTTGTGGCACCTTAGAGACTAACAAATTTATTAGAGCATAAGCTTTCGTGAGCTACAGCTCACTGCATCCGATGAAGTGAGCTGTAGCTCACGAAAGCTTATGCTCTAATAAATTTGTTAGTCTCTAAGGTGCCACAAGTACTCCTTTTATTTATACTTCAGCTATCTCAATGAGAGCTGTACATAAGCTCTCACCCCGAGCTCATAGTATAGACATAGCCTTAGTAAGAGTCTAGATAATTTTATTTCCCTGTTATACTCCTGAAAATTAGAAGATAGGACAGAAAAACATATTCTGAAGAACAGCTGCCCAGAAGATGTGTAGTATTTAAACTCTCATTTGTTAAGGGAACTTTTAATTGATGCCTATGATAAGGAAGCATTTGTCTTAACAACAGAAGGATCTCTTCTTTGCTTTATTGCTAAGCTTGTACTTCCTTTGTCAATTCAGTACTGTGTACAGCTTCATTATGAATTGCATTTTTAAATGTTTCTATCATTTTTTAATCTTTACTTTCATTTTAAAAATGACCTACATAAATGACCTACATACATTTAATATGTTCATTACAATAGTGTGTAAAGGCCCCAAACAAGATCAGGGTGCCATTGTGTGAATCACTGGACAAACCTAGTCCCTTAACCTAAAGAGTTTACAATACATAAAGAAGACAAAAGGAATGAGGCAGAATCAGAGGTTCAGAGAAGTGACATCACCTGCCCAAAGTCACAGAGCAGGTCAGTTAGTTCAACTGGGAATAGAACCGAGTTCCATTTACTATTCACTGAACTCTCATTGTTTATGGGTAGGTTTCAGAGTAGCAAGTGAGCTGTAGCTCACGAAAGCTTATGCTCAAATAAATTTGTTAGTCTCTAAGGTGCCACAAGTACTCCTTTTCTTTTTGTTTATGGGTAATGTCCGATTGATTCTGAAATTGTGCTCATTAGAAATACATTCCCCAAAAGTATTATCTTTCCTCATTTAGGGCCTGATCCAGAGCCCATTGAAATCAATGGAGTGTGAGGCAGAAGACAGCTAGCTAGCTACTAGTATTATTTTTATAATGAAGAGTCCTTGCATACAGTCCATCTGTTAACCACTTCTCAAGTTTTGGTGGAGGACTACCCACCAAACCCAAATACATCACAAAACAGAGTACATGCCTAAACCTGTGTACCTGTATTATATTCTGGAATAAATGGGATAAGTCCCTGTATGAATTTAGTGTACACTACATTATGCACTATCCGTCATGGATTTAAAAGAACCGCTGAAGGAAGAATGATGAGAATCAGCCATATAGATTCATAGATATTAAGGTCAGAAGGGACCATTCTAATCATCTAGTCCGACCTCCTGCACAGCGCAGGCCACAGAATCTCACCCACCCACTCCTACGAAAAACCTCACCTATGTTTGAGCTATTGAAGTCCTTAAATCATAGTTTAAAGACTTCAAGGAGCAGAGAAGCCTCCCTCAAGTCAACCATGCCCCATGCTACAGAGGAAGGCAAAAACCCTCCAGGGCCTCTCCAATCTGCCCTGGAGGAAAATTCCTTCCCGACCCCAAATATGGCGATCAGCTAAACCCTGAGCATATGGGCAAGATTCACCAGCCAGATACTACAGAAAATTCTTCCCTGGGTAACTCAGATCCCATCCATCCAATATCCCATCTCAGGGGATTAGTCCTATTTACCCTGAATATTTAAAGATCAATAACTTACCAAAATCCCATTATCCCATCATACCATCTCCTCCATAAACTTATCGAGTAGAATCTTAAAGCCAGATAGATCTTTTGCCCCCACTGCTTCCCTTGGAAGGCTATTCCAAAGCTTCACTCCTCTGATGGTTAGAAACCTTCGTCTAATTTCAAGTCTAAACTTCCTGGTGGCCAGTTTATACCCATTTGTTCTTGTGTCCACATTGGTGCTGAGCTGAAATAATTCCTCTCCCTCTCCTGTATTATCCCTCTGATATATTTATAGAGAGCAATCATATCTCCCCTCAACCTTCTTTTAGTTAGGCTAAACAAGCCAAGCTCCTTAAGTCTCCTTTCATAAGACAGTTTTCCATTCCTCGGATCATCCTAGTAGCCCTTCTCTGTACCTGCTCCAGTTTGAATTCATCCTTTTTAAACATGGGAGACCAGAACTGCACACAGTATTCTAGGTGAGGTCTCACCAGTGCCTTGTATAACGGTACTAAAACCTCCTTATCCCTACTGGAAATGCCTCTCCTGATGCATCCCAAAACCACATTAGCTTTTTTCACAGCCATATCACATTGGCAGCTCATAGTCATCCTGTGATCAACCAATACTCCAAGGTCCTTCTCCTCTTCCGTTACTTCTAATTGATGCGTCCCCAACTTATAACTAAAATTCTTATTAATCCCTAAATGCATAACCTTACACTTCTCACTATTAAATTTCATCCTATTACTATTACTCCAGTTTACAAGGTCATCCAGATCCTCCTGTATAATATCCCGATCCTTCTCTGAGTTGGCAATCCTCCCGGCTTTGTATCATCTGCAAACTTTATTAGCACACTTCCACTTTTTGTGCCAAGGTCAGTAATAAAAAGATTAAATAAGATTGGTCCCAAAACCGATCCCTGAGGAACTCCACTGGTAACCTCCCTCCAACCTGACAGTTCGCCTTTCAGTAGAACCTGTTGCAGTCTCCCCTTTAACCAATTCCTTATCCACCTTCTGATGTTCATATTGATCCCCATCTTCTCCAATTTAACTAATAATTCCCCATGTGGCACGGTATCAAATGCCTTACTGAAATCTAGGTAAATTAGATCCACTGCATTTCCTTTATCTAAAAAATCTGTTACCTTTTCAAAGAAGGAGATTAGGTTGGTTTGGCACGATCTATCTTTTGTAAAACCATGTTGTATTTTGTCCCATTTACCATTGACTTCAATGTCCTTAACTAATTTCTCCTTCAAAATTTTTTCCAGGACCCTGCATACTACAGATGTCAAACTAACTGGCCTGTAGTTACCCGGATCACTTTTTTCCTTTCTTAAAAATAGGAACTATATTAGCAATTCTCCAATCATTCAGTACTACTCCTGAGTTTACAGATTCATTAAAAATTCTTGCTAATCGGCTTGCAATTTCAGATGCCAATTCTTTAATATTCTTGGATGAAGATTATCTGGGCCCCCCCGATTTAGTCCCATTAAGCTGTTTCAGTTTCGCTTCTACCTCAGATATGGTAATATCTACCTCCATATCCTCATTCCCATTTGTCATGCTGCCATTATCCCTAAGATCCTCTTTAGCCTTATTAAAGACTGAGGCAAAGTATTTGTTTAGATATTGGGCCATGTCTAGATTATCTTTAACCTCCACTCCATCCTCAGTATTAAGCGGCCCCACTTCTTCCTTCTTAGTTTTCTTCTTATTTATATGGCTATCGAACCTTTTACTATTGGTTTTAATTCCCTTTGCAAGGTCCAACTCGACTCGACTTTTAGCCTGTCTCACTTGATCCCTACATGTTCTGAACTCAATTAGGTAGCTTTCCTTGCTGATCCCTCCCATCTTCCACTCCCTGTATGCTTTCTGCTTCTTCTTAATCACCTCTCTAAGATGCTTGCTCATCCAGCTTGGTCTACAACTCCTTCCTATGAATTTTTTCCCCTTTCTTGGGATACAGGCTTCCGATAGCTTCTGCAGTTTTGATTTAAAGTAATCCCAGGCCTCCTCTACCTTTAGATCCATAAGTTCTTCAGTCCAATCCACTTCCCTAACTAATTTCCTTAATTTTTGAAAGTCAGCCCTTTTGAAATCAAAAACCCTAGTTGCAGATTTATTTTTGCTAATCCTTCCATTTAGTTTGAACTGAATTAGCTCATGATCACTTGAGCCAAGATTGTCCCCTACAACCGTTTCTTCTATGAGGTCCTCGCTACTCACCAAAATTAAATCTAAAATGGCATCCCCTCTAGTCGGTTCAGCAACTACTTGATGAAGGAATCCATCAGCTATCGCATCTAGGAAAATCTGAGCCCTATTATTATTGCTAGCACTGGTCCTCCAGTCTATATCTGGGAAGTTAAAGTCTCCCATGATCACACAGTTTCCATTAGTATTTACTTTATTAAAAACATTAAAAAGGGCTCTATCCATATCCAAATTCTCTCTTTTTATGCAGCCTGAGAAGAGAGATTTTTGAAAATGTCTCTACTCAGTTAAATTTCCTAAAGACTGTGAGCACATATTGTTATGTCTGTTCCCAGGCATTTGAAATCTTATTTAGCTTAGCCTTAGACACATGCTAACTAGTTCAACTAAATGCCAGACCTTCCCAAGCATGTGGGGAATGGAACACCCTGTTCAAGGGGTTCAGACTGTTATACTGTAATATCTGCTTTCTGTACTTAGTCTCTTGATCAGCAATACACAACTAATCCCTATTCTCCTAAATCTCCATCTTGTTCTACAATTTATACAAACAGAAATATATGTATGTAATATGCACCTCATGTTGCTTCTCAGAGAAATTCTTATTTTAGAGAAACCAGACTTACCAAAACCTCATTGACACAATATTAACATAAAAGTTTTCTGTGACAGTGACAGGCAAGAAAGGCTGAATCAACGCTCTGTTCACAGCAGCTCCAATCAAGCAAGGCAGAATGGAGCTGACTAAACAGTGCTGTGTCTAATTTGTGGGGCAGAGCAGAAAGGCTAATTAAGCCATTAGCAAGTGCCCACAAATAGCAGAAAAAAGGTGGAAAGGGGGGAAGCAGGCAGCAGGGAGGGAGTGCGAGAGCGAGATTGATTGATTGCTTTCTCCTACTTTTAACAGGATCTGTATATGTTATGAAGGTGGTGGGAATCCATTTGTAAATAAACTGCCCAAGATGTTGGATCAGCACAAGGGTCTCTGAACAGTTTGGAGACCAGGACAGAATTAGGAGCCAGAAGGCCCTGTTACATACCCAAATAAATGTGCACAAGTCACAGGTCCTGGGCTTTAGACATTCTCAGTGAGAGGGGGGGAGCAGTTTATGGACACTAAAGGATCTGGACCTACAAGATTATGGCATTTTATAGACACTTCTTCAGATCTTCTCATTCCAAGGCACCTTTTTCAAACCTTTTGTGAGTCTTCATTCCTAAAGACCCTGCAAGAGCCCTGGATGGAAGCTAGCACCTCATGCTAGGCTCCAAAAGGTCCCCTTCAAGTCAGTGAATCAGCTTACTTGGTATACCTGCATCGGAGAGGTCTAATTTGTCATCTTTGCTGTCTTGAATTGTGAAGACTCTCTGTGTGACTGTCTCCTGTGCTTTCCTCCTAAGTAATACAGACACAAGAAACCTACTGAACTATCTCTTATGGGGAAAAACAGGCAAACACAAATATGGAGAAGAATGGAAAAAGCCCAGGGGCTGGACCATGGCAGGAAAAATGTTTTTTTGTGCCGCTTCAACATAAAGTTCCAGTATGTGGCCATGGCTGCACGATCATGTACACACTGCTGCCATTATTTTGCATCAGATTAAACCAGTTCTCACTGTACAGAAGTTTCAGGTGTGGTCCAAGCAGATATGCATCTAATGCAGAACAATAAAGTCCTGCATTAAATGCATCCTAGTTATTTAGGAAGCAGAGAAATAGGAGAACTACCCACAGTTTAAGAGCATTATCACACCTATTTTGAAATACTTGTGCTTCTTCCTCTACTGTATCTACTCTAGTATTTACAGCTGTAATTTGCTCCATTTATATTAACAAGAAATAGATTGTTTAACATTTAGTTTAATCAAACTAATATACTGAAATTGGTGGGGAATGCCACTTAGCTCTTCAAGGCATAACTAATAGTGCTTTGCATAAAATACCAACAGGAGACTACATTTAGAGAAATGGCTCCCAAGTCTTTTTTCTCCATCACTGTTTAAAACATTGTTAGCCAGTTAATAGTTCAGAGCTATTAATGACTGGGTTTCATTATCGCAATTTACACATCTGCTGAACTGTATAGTGGGGAAAACATTGTCATTTAACTTCCTAACGCCTTTTACCTTTTGTTTTTATCACAACAGTAATTTTCATGAGTAGACAATGCCTTTATCAAAAAGACAAAATAAAAATTGCCTGAACAAAAATGAATCATTCTATCACTACAAGCAAATAGCCTAAATGCTGGCATTACAAAATGAGAAATAATCTAGGACGTGTGTTTTCAGGATTTAGACTTTTGATGTGCAAAGTTGGAAAAATGTGATAACCAGAAGACATAATTATTGCAATTTAAGAAGTGCAGGGATCCTGCTCCGATTAAAAAATAAAAATAAAATTAAACATAGGCCAGGCCTGAGAGGCCAGCTACACTCTGACATGCACAGGTATCACCAAAATACTCTTCCACTTAGCAGTGCATTTGACACATCATAGAATCATGGGACTGGAAGGGACCTTGACAGGTCATTAGTCCAGTTTCCTGCACTCATGGCAGGACTAATTATTATCTAGAACATCCCCTGTTTGTCTAACTTGCTCTTAAAAAATCTCCAGTGATGGAGATTCTACAAAATTGCTAGGCAATTTATTCCAGTGCTTAACCACCCTGACAGTTAGGAAGTTTCTCCTATTGTCCAATATAAATCTCCCTTGCTGCAATTAAGCCCATTACTTCTTGTCCTAATCTCAGAGGTTAAGAACAATTCTTCTCCATCCTCCTTGTAACAATCTTTTACATAGTTGAATCATGAATAGGTTAGAATATGAACAAGAGGATGCTAGACAGCTCTCCAACACCACTTTCTACAAGCCATTACCCTCTGATCCCACTGAGGATTACCAAAAGAAACTACAGCATTTACTCAAGAAACTCCCTGAAAAATCACAAGAACAAATCCGGACAGACACATCCCAGAACCCCGACCTGGGGTATTCTATCTGGAAATCCTGGACATCCCATCATCTCAGGCATTGGCACCCTGACAGCACGATTGTCTGGCTATGTAGATTCCCTCCTCAGGCCCTATGCAACCAGCATTCCCAGCTATCTTCGAGACACCACTGACTTCCTGAGGAAACTACAATCCATCAGTGATCTTCCTGAAAATACCATCCTGGCCACTATGGATGTAGAAGCCCTCTACGCTAACATTCCACACAAAGATGGACTACAAGCCGTCAGGAACAGTATCCCCGATACTGTCACGGCTAACCTGGTGGCAGAACTTTGTGACTTTGTCCTGACCCATAACTATTTCACATTTGGTGACAATGTATACCTTCAAATCAGCAGCACTGCTATGAGTACCCGCATGGCCCCACAGAATGCCAACATTTTTATGGCTGATTTAGAACACTTCCTCAGCTCTCGTCCCCTAATGCCCCTACTCTACTTGTGCTACATTGGTGACATCTTCATCATCTGGACCCATGGAAAAGAAGCCCTTGAGGAATTCCACCATGATTTCAACAATTTCCATCCCACCATCAATCTCAGCCTGGACCAGTCCACACAAGAGATCCACTTCCTGGACACTACGGTGCTAATAAGCGATGGTCACCTAAACACCACCCTATACTGGAAACCTACTGACCGCTATTCCTACCTACATGCCTCCAGCTTTCATTCAGATCACACCACACGACCCATTGTCTACAGCCAAGCGCTACGATAGAACCGCATTTGCTCCAACCCCTCAGACAGAGACAAACACCTACAAGATCTCTATCATGCATTCCTACAACTACAATACCCACCTGCTGAAGTGAAGAAACAGATTGACAGAGCCAGAAGAGTACCCAGAAGTCACCTACTACAGGACAGGCCCAACAAAGAAAACAACAGAACGCCACTAGCCATCACCTTCAGCCCCCAACTAAAACCTCTCCAACGTATCATCAAGGATCTACAACCTATACTGAAGGATGACCCATCACTCTCACAGATCTTGGGAGACAGGCCAGTCCTTGCTTACAGACTGTCCCCCAACCTGAAGCAAATACTCACCAGCAACCACACACCCACCACACAACAGAACCACTAACCCAGGAACCTATCCTTGCAACAAAGCCCGTTGCCAACTGTGTCCACATATCTATTCAGGGGACACCATCATAGGGCCTAATCACATCAGCCACACTATCAGAGGCTCGTTCACCTGCACATGTACCAATGTGATATATGCCATCATGTGCCAGTAATGCCCCTTTGTCTGTATATTGGTCACACCGGACAGTCTCTACGTAAAAGAATAAATGGACACAAATCAGACATCAAGAATTTTAACATTCAAAAACCAGTTGGAGAACATTTCAATATCTCTGGTCACTCTATTACACACCTAAAAGTGGCAATACTTCAATAAAAAAAAAAACTTCAAAAACAGATTCCAACAAGAGACTGCTGAATTGGAATTAATTTGCAAACTGGATACAATTAACTTAGGCTTGAATAGAGACTGGGAATAGATGGGTCATTACACAAAGTAAAACTATTTCCCCATGTTTACCATCCCCCACCACCACCGTTCCTCAGACTTTGTCAAATGCTGGAAATGGCCCACCTTGATTATCACTACAAAAGGTTTCCCCCCACCCTCCTGCTGATAATAGCTCATCTTAAGTAATCACTCTGGTTACAGTGTGTATGGTAACACCCATTGTTTCATGTTCTCTATGTATATAAATCTCCCCACTGTATTTTCCACTGTATGCATCCGATGAAGTGAGCTGTAGCTCACGAAAGCTTATGCTCAAATAAATTTGTTAGTCTCTAAGGTGCCAAAAGTACTCCTTTTCTTTTTGCGAATACAAACTAACACGGTTGCTACTCTGAAACCTGTATTTGAAAACTGTTATGTTCCCTCTCAGTCTTCTCTTTTCCAGACTAAACAAACACAATTTTTTCAATCTTCCCTCACAGGTCATGTTTTCTAGATCTTTAATCATTTTTGTTGCTCTTCTCTGGACCTTCACCAATTTGTCCACATCTTTTCTGAAATGTGGCACCCAGAACTGGACACAATACTCCAGCTGAGGCTTAATCAGTTTGGAATAGAGTGGAAGAATTAATTCTCATATCTTGCTTACAACACTCCTGCAAATACATACCAGAATGATGTTTGCTTTTTTTGCAACAGTGTTACACTGTTGGCTCATATTTACTTGTGGTCCACTAACACTCCCAGATCGCTTTCCATAGTACTCTTTCCCAGGCAGTCATTTCCCACTTTGTATGTGTGCAACTGATTATTCCTTCCTAAATGGAGTACTTTGCATTTGTCCGTATTGAATTTCATCCTATTTACTTCAGACCATTTCTCCAGTTTGTCCAGATCATTTTGAATTTTAATCCTATCGTCCAAAGAACTTGCAACCCCTCCCAGTTTAGTATCATCCACAAACTTTATAAGTGTACTCTTAGCCATTATCTAAATCATTGATGAAGATATTGAACAGAACCAGACCCCGCATGACCCCACTTATTATGCCCTTCCAGCATGATTGCGAATCACTGATAACGACTCTCTGGGAATGGTTTTCCAATCAGTTTTGCACCTGGACAGCTATCCCATAGTGCTCCATTAGTAGCTGCCTGAGCCAAAAATATGGCTATTTTAAGAGCCTACCCAACCTTCCTCCTCAGACTATGGGACTGCTGATTCAAAAACTATAATCTTCTGCCTTAGGGGTCAAAGTGGCCAGTTTGTATCATGAAGTCCTATCTGTCAGCGCAGGTTTCTGTTTCTGTTTCTGGATTTTGATCTTGGCAGCCTGGAAACATAGCAAGCCAGAAATGGTAACCATACCCAGAGTGTACTAAGGTATTGGAAAATGAAGAGGTTATATGGCAAATTAATGCTATGCAAATAGTCCATGTATTATTAAGTTCTTCATCATGCAAACAATAATACTCAGGCAATTCAGTGCAAATCTGAGATGAGCAATATTTGAAAGGTACATAAAAAGAAACAATTAGGCAAATATCAAAGTTATGAAAGGGGAAGAAATGAGTGCCAGGTCCCACTCACTCTGGTTCATCTACTTCATGGAGGGGGTAAAATACAAAGTCTGCTTTTCACAATTTTCATTTTCATTTGAAGACCTGAAGACTTTTGACCTGAATCTTGCTTTTGGAATCACAGGCTCCTAAAATGCCATTTTCTAACAGCACTAGTTCAGTGGACTGAGTTATCAGCTTTCTTTGAAGCTGGCAGCTCTCCAAATTCATGTTGTCAGCAAGGGTGCTACAAAAAGAAGCAGATGATTCCTTCTCTCCTGGGATATCAGGAATGAAAACTTTCAACTTTGCCTGCCCAACGTCTGGCAGCCTATGAGCATAGTTGAGACAGCCGTGCTGCCTGATTGAGCACTTCACCTAATTGACCAAGGAAGTCAGCAGTCCTGCTCTTAAACCCAACATCAACAACTGATGCTCAATGAACATGCCTGCAATTGTGATGTCTGCTGATCCTGCCTTGTTCCTAGACTTGATCCTGTGCTGCCCTGCCCAGTCTGCTCTATGCTTGCTTCCTAACTCTGGTTTTGGTTCCTGACTTCACCTCTGACCCTGGTTACTGGTTTGTGGACACTGGCTCGGACCATTGGCTTCAGTTCCTGACTGTGGTTCTGACCTTTTGGCTCTGCTTACTGGCTCCTGTTCCAACCACTAGGCCTGACCACCCACATCCTGGTTCTTGACAAGGGATGGAACAAAAATGTTACCTTTTAAGAAAATCAGTTGTAGTGGTTCTATTTCTGGGCTGCTAATAACGTGGTAGGAAAACTGATGTAAGCAAAGTTAATAGTTAACCTTTCGTCCTAAATGGATTTTTTTTGGCCAGAATGACAAAATCTTATTCCAAAGATGATCTGCTGCTGACCTCTACTTAAAACCACCTGTAGTGGAAGAACGTGCAGCATCTATGGAAGCAGGGAAGAAATATTCCGAGTAACATTAAAGGTTTGAAAGCTGTGTAGAGTATGTGTGTTGGGGAGGACAAACTCGTTAGAGTTTTGAGAGGCCAGACAGTAATATTTGAAGTATATTCTCCCCCCCCCCCCCTCGGGACTTACAAATGGTTGGTTATCATTGAGAAATGAGGTATTTTTGCATTCAGTTCTATGCTTCATGGGAGACTAGGAGGAAATACATAGACTATTAATCACTGAGTGGTGGCAGTTCCTTATATGATCTGTGTGTTTGTCTACTTGTCTTCCTTTATAGGAAATTAAAACATATTATTTTTTTCTGTTTTTCCTACAAGTCACCTCTCAGTTAAAGGTGTATACATAGTTTTCCACATGTGCTGGTGGTGAGCTGAAGAGAATTCATTTCATTCTTTAATTCATAGTCTCCTAAGGAAGATGAAGATTGCATTGAGGAAGGGGTAATATAGTCATTTATCCACTGAAAAGACAAAACATTAGTCAATACTTTGAGTACAGAAGACAATTTGGCTTTTTTTGGTTGGTTTTTGTTTAGCGCTGAATTAGTGATACAAAATTGTCCATCAATGGCTATGAGCCCTGATGGACAGAGATGGTGACCCTAGCCTCTGTTTGCCAGAAGCTGAGAATAGGCAACAGGGGACTGATCACTTGATGATTACCAGTTCTGTTCATTCTCTCTAGGACACCTGGCATTGGTCACTGTCGGAAGACAGGATACCGAGCTAGATGGACCTTTGGTGTAACCCAGTATGGCTGTTCTTATGTTCTAAAGAACAATCAGTAATACCTATTTGACTAAAAACTACAAATTCACTTAAATTATCTTTACAACCCTTTTTATTCCTGTTTAGGAATATTAGCACGAGTAAAATTTTGTTGAAGAGAATGCTAATGGTTAGGGGAATGTACAGCATTGCAAATTCTTGTGCAAACACGTAATTTCACAAATTGCACACTGCCATTTGGTAGGGATCACAAGGAAAGCTGTGTGAACTTCCCCCCTCCCACATACTCGTTTGGAAGCTGAACCAAAAAAACTGAAGAAAAATCAGTTCAGGTCAACCAGAAATAAAAAATAAACCCATGTTTTCAAAATGAAAAGTCAAAATGTTTTGTCTTGGAAATGTTAAAAATTAACCACTTTGACACTTCCATTTTCTTTTATTTCAGAAAAAAATTGCTGACACCACTGGGAATTCATGAACTGTTTTGGTGGACCCAATTTTTTTTTTTGTCAAATAAGTGATTATACACAAAAAAATTCACCCATTTCAAATCACAAGGGATTTTGTGCTTGTTAGAATAGACAGGAAAAATTTCGTGAGAAGAGTTCAGTACTGTTCGGTTAACCCACTGTCACAATGCTGTCTGTCCCAATCAGAACATGTCTGTTGTTGTGCTCCTTTAGGTAGAGGAAGATGAGGAAAACTGCCTGTACTTCCAGAGTAATGTAGCTCAGAGGTCTCCCCTTTGTGAATATTTCTCCTGTGCCCCTTTGAGAAGCGAATGTCCCCTATTCCCTCAGCCATGCAGCTGGTATTTACTGAGATGTGAAGTCATGTGGGTTCCCTCCAACTGTTTTGCCCAAACCAACTACCTGCAAAGAAACTCCTTCATGGCCCTAAGATTTGGATTAGTCCCAAGACCTACATGACACTTGGAGGATTTCTATAAGGAAGTGTTGAAATGTTTGGTAGCGTGGATGTGGGACTAGGCATGAAATCAGAAGTCTTAGGGACACACAAGACTCGAACAGAGATATTGTAGCTGTCTTAGGTTCAGCTCATAGTAGATCCAAGTTTTGTGATCTTTGCAAGGGATGGAATGATTTTCTCTTCTGCAGTGTTTCTATCTGTACCCTGGTGTATGAGGGCTTGTCTATATTTGAAACGCTATTGCGATGCAGCTGCAGATGTACCGCTGAAGCTCTTCAGTGTAGACATTACATACGCAGATGGGTAAGGGGGTTCTCCCATTAGTAATCCACGTCCCCAAGAGGCAGAGGTTGACAGAAGAATTCTTCCATTGACCTAGCGCAATCTACATGGAGAATTAGGTTGGCTTAACTACATTGCTGGGAGGGGATGGGAATTTTTCACACCCTTGAGCTATGTAGCTGGGTCGATCTAATTTTCTAGTATAGACCAGTCCATCTCTGAAGGTTAGGTAGTTACAAACAGACCAAAGTGCCCAAAAAATTGCAGGGAAGCAATCGTGGAAGCATTTCTCTCAAACAAGTCCTGGCCTTCTGAAGGGTCATAGCAATTTACAAATAATTTCTTCCATGAATTTATCACACAGACTGTTTCTGAGCAGTCCATATGCATATCATTCATCAGATGCTTTTAAATGAACACATTTATAAGAATCTGCACTGCCTTGTGTCATTATTTACCCCCTTTCCTCTATAAAGAGTTGGAGATGGACCCCTTCACTATCCGTACTAGTGTTAAGCAGGGCTGTGTTATTGCACCAGTCCTTTTTTCCCCAGTCTATCTTGCCATGATCTTGATTCTTATTCATGACCACCTTTCTTCTGGAATTGGGACTGTGTATTGCATGAATGGCCAGCTCTTCAACCTATGGTGTCTGCATTCTAAAATTAAGGTCTGTTTTTACTGACCTTCAGTATGTTGATGACTGTGCTATCCTTGTGCATACCAAAGCTAACTTGTAATCCACCCTAGATCTTTTCTCAGGGGCCTATCATATCCTGGGACTTTCCCTCAACATTGGGAAGACTAAGGGGCTCCATCAGCCTGCCCCCACACAAGTTGCCCCTGTTTCCCATGAACCCCTTGGAAAACATTGAGCATTTCCCTTACCTCCCCCAGACACCAGTCTTGCTTGAACATGGGATCCATTGTGCCAGTGCATCCTTCAGAATGTTGCTATGTTGTGTCTTTATTGGCAGAGATCTGTGGATGGAAACTAAGATCCTGGTCTATAGTACAGTAGTCATTCCCACTCTTCTTTATGGGTGCGAGACACAGATGACATAGAATCATAGAAGATTAGGGTTGGAAGAGACCTCAGGAGGTCATCTAGTCCAACCCCCTGCTCAAAGCAGTACCAACACCCAACTAAATCATCCCAGCCAGGGCTTTGCCAAGCCAGGCCTTAAAAACCTCTAAGGATGGAGATTTCACCACCTCCCTAGGTAACCCATTCCAATGCTTCACCACCCTCCTAGTGAAAAGGTTTTTCCTAGTTTCCAACCTAGACCTCCCCCTCTGCAACTTGAGACCATTGCTCCTTGTTCTGTCATCTGCCAATACTGAGAACAGCTGAGCTCCATCCTCTTTGGAACCCCCCTTCAGGTAGTTGAAAGCTGCTATCAAATTCCCCCCTCACTCTTCTCTTCTGCAGACTAAATAAGCCCAGTTCCCTCAGCATCTCCTCATAAGTCATGTGCCCCAGCCCCCTAATCATTTTTGTTGCCCTCTGCTGAACTCTTTCAAATTTGTCCACATCCTTTCTGTAGTGGAGGGCACAGAACTGGATGAAATACTCCAGATGTGGTCTAACCAATGCCGAATAGAGGAATAATCACTTCCCTTGATCTGCTGACAATGCTCCTACACATACCGAAGCCGTCTTAAGCATCTGGAGTGGTGCCATCAGTGCTTACTTAGGAAGAGACTCTATATCAGATGGGAAGATAGTCATACCAACGCAAACATTACCTCTACAGCTATTACCACCAGTGTTGAGGTGCAGATTATGAAACATCAACTTCACTGGGCTGGCCATTGTATGCGGATGGCTGTACTCATCTTTCAAAGCAAGGCCTCTTTTCTCAAATTAGTCCTGGTAAGAGGACTCTTCGGGGACAGAGGAAACACTACAAGGACACCCTGAAAAATGTATCTGAAGGGAGGCATTGACCCCATAAATTAGGAAGAGCTGTCAAGCAACAGACTGCAATGGAATCACATCATGCCTCAGCCTATTTTGAAAAGAATTGCCTTCTCAAGAGACTGAGAAATGGCAGAGGAGAAAGGAAAGGGTACAGCATCCCAGCCAGCAGTTATGCTTACTCCAAGCAATCACCTGTCACATATGTGGAAAAACCTGTAAAACATGGATTGGGATCCTCAGTCATCTTTTCTCATCAATGACTCTTCTCCCCCAGAAGACCTCCCTTTCCTAGTATAGCAGCAAAGGTCAGAGCTTATTGAGCTACTTTCATCACAGGCCAGTATAGAAGGTAGAATACCCACAGTCTCTGTTGCTCCTTAGAGCTCAGTAGGCTCAGTTTGGCCTCCTGCCTGGACCAAAGTCCACTTCCCCTCTCAAGGGGATCTCTGTAGAGCCTGGGGTAAGAGGGGGAACCCAGGCCCACCCTCTACTCCAGGTTCCAGGGACCCTAATGGTAGCAGCTGTTGGCAGTTTTTCCTTCACCAATAACACTGCTTTGATTCCCTAGGCCACTTGCCCATGGTCCCCTGTTCCAAAGCTTCACCCTTACCTCAGGATTCAGCAATACTTCCTCTTCTCTAGCTCTCTTCACCTGGGCTTCTCAAAAGAAGAAGAGCTGGAAAGGAGAGCTTTTAAGCAGTATGAGTAGGACCTTAACTGGTTCCAGCTGTCTCCATTAGCCTAACAACCTTATCTGGTTAAATTGGCATCAGGTGTCTTGATTGGCCTGGAGTAGCCTTTGTTTGGCTATACAGGGAACAGCTCATTCTAAGGCTGATATATCTGCCTCCACCTCTCTCCTATAGCCCTCTGGCCTAAAGGGAGAGGGTGGCTGCTGCTTCTTTTAGGCCCTCCCTGTTGTTACTACTCCCCCCTGGCTGGTCTAGACACCACTACCACTGTTAGGTAGTTATTGTTAGCCCCCTTCTCTGCTACTTTTTGCTGGCCAGCTGCTGGACCCCTCCCCCCCTCAGGTGTTGCTACTGCTCCAATTACAGCCCCTTGTTGGGGGAGGGGGGAGCTGCTGGCCGGCTCCCCAGAGGAGGGCAGTGTGGGACCCCAGCCCTAGCCATTGCTGCTGTGGACACCATCACCACCACCACCTGTGAGGGGTCCTTTCTGCCTGTCTGGACCACCAGATTGCCACCTGGAATTGCTGCTGTGTGTACTGCTGAGGAGCTGCTGGAGGCCTAAGGAGGAGAAGAAGAGGGCCATCTGCTATTAGGGGAGCACTTACAGACTCTGCAGACCACCGTGGAGGGGGCCTTTCACACTGAGTAACTGTTCTCTTGTGGTGGGGGTTTTGACTGTGTTTGTGCGGACACAGGGGGTGTGGTGTGGAGCCTGCCCCCAGTCCATCTATATCCCCCCTCAACCCCACCACCACCGCTGCCCCCTCCACTACTCCAGTGGCCACTTACCATCTGCCTCAAGCTCCTGCCTCTGAGACTCAGCTGCTCCCCTGGCTTGCCACACCCTTTCACCGCCTTTTGGGCCTGAAGCAGCAGCCAGCCCAAACTGCCTTTTGTAAGTGCCCGTAGGCTCACGTTCCCTCCTTGGAATGACCCTCACAGTTTTGCCCCTTGCTTCCTGCCCCATGTGCTCCTTGCAGCCTTTTGCCCCTCCCCTTTGCCCCAGCTCCCCCCTTACTGGCTTCAGTTTGTTTGCCTGCCCCACCCTTTTCCCACTGCAGCTTTTGTTTGTTTGTTAGCCCCGCCCCAGCCTCTGAATCTAGCTCCTTTGTTCCCTGTCCTACCTCCAGCTTGGTACTCCCTGCCCCGATTAGCCCCTTATTCAGTGCGCCTATGCCCCATCCCATGTGCTTTTGTCCCTCCCCATTTTAGTTTAACCCCTTTTCACTGAAGCCCCCCATGCTGTTGTAATCCCCTCTCCCCTAGTGCAACTAGAGGAGCCAGACTTCCTCTAGTGGGGAGGAGTGGTTGACCTGCTTCCTCTTTCCCCTCCTCTTTCTGGTGTTTCCTCCTCCCTCCCCGCTCATTATGGCGGGGAACAAGGCGGGTGGAGCCCCTCTAGCAGACCCTGCAGCTCCTCCCCCGCCTGCCTCCCCATTGCCCCCCCCCCGAGCCTCTACCTCCACCACTGCAGCCCAACCATCTGCTACTGCCCTCGCTGGGGCTCCAGTGAACACTGGGGTGCCCTCCACTGTTGCCACGTCCCTCACCCTTCTGACTCTGGGGAAGCCCCCTCAGCTGGCGGGAAGGGCCAGGGTAAGAAGAAGGGTAAGGGCCCCACTAAAAAGACCAAGCCCTCCATGACGGGCTGCCCTCACTGCCGCGGACCCACCACCAGCTGCGACATCCCTCCCCGCTGTTCCCTCCACCAGCTCTGCGGGTGTTCCTCCTCCAGCCCCCAGGGCATACGCCCAGGTAGCGGCAGCCTGCTCTCCCACCTGCCGCTAGGTCATCTCTTCAGCCCACCACCTCCGCTACTATATATAGCGGCCGGGGCCCCTTCCCCACCATGACCAGGAAGCACGATTTCCGTTGCCTCCTGGTGCCCGCCTCGCCCCACGTGGAGGCCTACGTGCGGGCGTTGGCTAGGGTGGTGGGGCCCACAGCCATCGTGGCGGCCTCCAAAATGTATGGAAAAGTCATCTTCTTCTTAGCATCGGAGACCGCCACCCAGGAGGTGGTGGAGAAGGGCCTGGTGGTGGGGGGCGTGTTCATACCCCTGGAACTACTGGAAGACCTGGGCGCCTGACTGGTCCTGACCTCTGTCCCTCCCTTCCTTCCCAATGCTGCCCTATTACCCGCCCTCTCTACCCCAGGGAAGCCCATTTCAGTTGTAAGCCCTCTCCCACTGGGCTGTAAAGACCCCATCCTCCGTTACGTTCTCTCGTTCCGCAGCCAAGTGCAGCTTCAACTGCCATTGGCGGCATGTGACGGAGAGGCACTCGAGGGCTCCTTCCTCGTCCCCTACCAGGGGCCCGCTACTGGGTGCATTATTCAATCAGGGAGGCCCGGTGCTACCTCTGCTGGGCAATGGGACACGTCCAGAGGGACTGCCCCCTGACCAGCATGGAGGGGCATCCAGAACCCCCGAGCCCAGCAGGGTGCCAGCCCCATCTTCGCTGGTGCCCCTGGTTGCCCAGCACCCAGAGCCGCCCCTCCTCCTTCCCAACCCACCACTGTTCCTGCTTGGGACCAAGGGGCACCTCCACCAGTACACCCAGATGAGCAGGAGAGCCCCACCTCCCTCGTGCTTCCCCACCGTTACCTCCCCGAGTCCCTGAGCCATCACCCCTGTCCCTTGACCCAACCCCTGCTAGCCAGCTCCCAGATGATGCCACGGAGGGCTAGACCCTAGTACAGCGGGACAAGCGGAAGGCTTGAGCTCTGCTCTTTCCATCCAATGTGGAGGCTCCCCAGAAGACCAGGAATGGGGGCACCAATGCTGAGCCTTCCACCTTGCCCATGGGTGTATTCCATCCACCGGTGCCAGCTAGGGAAGACGTGGCAGCACCGGAGGGCAGTATCACCCCTCCAAGGGAGTCCCTTCCCTCCAAGGCCCCCAATGAAGCGCCTCCTGCCCCGTTACCATCTAAAGTCCCTGTGAGCCCCAAGGCGACCGTCGCTTCGGGTGCCAGCGGGGAGAACCCTGGGGTGGTGGAAGGTGATCTCCCCTCCATTTATGAGGAGATCAAGGCTCTGGGTCTGATGACCCTCTGCCAGTGGGCCTCGATCTGGGCGACCTCACTCTGGCTCCCCTTTCCCCATGCTCCCTCCCCCTAGCCTTTGCTTCCACTCTCACCTCCAAAGAGCCCCTGGACTCTTCCACCAACCCAGCCACAGATGGCACCCCGCTGCTTGCTGCCGAGCCTGTTGAGGTGATGGCAGGTGCCATGCGGCCAGGACCTGAGCCACCAGAAGCACCCCTTTTTGGTGTGGAGCAATCTACCTCCTTGCCGGGCAGGGGCCCTACAGAAGATAGTCCACCTCCTGATGCCATCGCTGCCAAACCCACCATGGAGCCTGCACCCAGCATCGCTGAGAGCCCCCTTCCCACCCCCCGAACCTCTGAGCCTGACCAGGAGGTGCCACTGCCCAGTTGCTTGGCTTCTGGAGCCCAGAATCTAGCTCTGACCCTGGCTCTGCCCCTGATGCCGACCCTGTCCCTATTTCCTCCACCTCCCATGATATTATTGCCGCCCCTGGGGCTGTCTCCTTCCCTTTTCTGGCAGATGACCCCCAGAAAGCAGCCTTTATTTTTCCCTGTCCCGACCCACTAGGAGCTGCTATCTTCCCTCCGCTGCCCCCTTCTGAGCCAGGGTTTGAGGCAGGCCACGTGGTGCCGGTCCGTCTTGGTGGGCCACAGGGCTCTGCCAGGGGCCCCACCAGAGGATGGTCAGGAGCAGTAATCCCACCCCCCCCCATGCACTGCAAGAGGAGCTGCAGGAATTTCTTGAAGACTCCCACAACAAGGTACAGCTTGCTCTTCAGTGATGGGGGGACTTTCATCAAATTCTCCTTGCTGCGACGGCCCTTATGGGGGAAGGTAAAAGGACCAGGAAGCAGGCCACCGCAGCCTACCAGCGAGTCCACGGCTTCCATGACTCCTTGCTCACTTATGGGTTAGGTCACAGTTTGCTGCACGGCCCAATGGGAGCCGTGAGCATCCCTGCCAACGAGAATCCCCCCCCAGCCCTTCTCATGGCACCCATCACTATCGCAACATTGAACACCCGGGGCTGTAGGATGGGTCTCCGCAGGAGCCAGGAGCCTCCTTTCTTCAGGACAGGGGGTACTCCGGTTTTCTTGCAGGAGACCCATATGGATCCAGCCGCCAAAGACAGCTGGCGGCTGGACTGGGGGGACAGGGTCTACTTTAGCCATCTCACAGTTTGTACAGCTGGAGTGGCGACCCTGTTCTCCCCAGACCTACAGCCCGAGGTGCTGGGGATCGCCGAGGCTGTGCCGGGCCGCCTGCTGCACCTCCAGGTTCGTATGGAGGGGCTCGTGGTCAACCTAGTTAATGTCTATGCCCCAACATCAGGCCCGGAGTGGCTGCGTTTCTGTCAGCAGGCATCCACCTTCTTCGGCACTTTGGATCCTCGTGAGTGCCTGGTCCTGGGCGGGGACTTTAACACCACCCTCAAGGAGCAGGAACACTCGGGGACCGAGCAGTGCCCGGCCGCCAGAAGATAGTTGAACGTCACTCCCTGGTGGATGTCTGGGGCGACCACCACCCAGACGACATCTCGATGTTCACCTTTGTCCAGGTGGAGGCCCATCGGTCGCGCCACTCCCAGTTGGACCGCATCTATTTATCATGTTTCCATCTTTCACAGGCCCACTCCTCCAGCATCCGGCAGGCCCCATTCTCTGATCATCATTTAGCCACTGTGACGGCCTCTCTCTGCGTGGAGAGGCCGGGGCCAGCCTATTGGCATTTCAACAACAGCTTGCTGGAGGATTTTGGCTTCGTGGCATCCTTCCGAGAGTTCTGGCTGGCCTGGCGAGGGCAGCAGCATGCCTTTCCCTCGGCGCGGCGGTGGTGGGACCTGGGGAAGGTGCGCACCCAACTCTTCTGCCGTGACTGCAGCCGAGGCGCTAGCCGGCAGAGGGATGTGGCAATAGAGCAGTTGGAATGGGAGATCTTAGAGCTGGAGAGGCATCTGGCTGCCATCCCTCTGCGGAGTGTGCTGGGAGAAGCGGGAGGACCTCGAAGACCATCGGGCCCAGGGCGCCTTTGTTCGATCCCGCATCCATCTCCTTCGGGAGATGGACAGCGGCTCCCACTTCTTCTATGCCTTAGAGAAAAGGAGGGGGAGCCAAGAAGTATGTCACCTGCCTTCTGGCAGAGGATGGAACCCCCCTCCCAGATCTGGTGGAGATGTACGGGAGGACCAGGGCCTTCTATGCAGCTGTTTTCTCCCTGGATCGACCAATTCTAAAGCTTGCAGAGTGCTCTGGGAAGAAATCCCTATGGTCAGCGTGGGCTGCCTCTTGCTCTGGCTGAGTTCTCAAAAGCCCTCCACCGCATGCCCACCAATAAATCTCCGGGCATGGACGGGCTGACCGTGGAGTTCTACCGTGTGTTCTGGGATATCCTCAGCCCAGACCTAGTCACAGTCTGAGCCGAGTCTTTAAAGAGCAGGGTCCTCCCTCTTTCGTGCAGGTGAGCAATGCTCGCCTTATTGCCGAAGAAGGGGGACCTCCATGATTTACGAAATTGGTGTCCCATCTTGCTCCTCAGCATGGACTACAAAGTCGTAGCAAAAGCCATCTTGCTTTGGCTGGGGTCCGAGGTGGCAGACATGGTCCACCCAGACCAGACCTATGCCATCCCGGGCTGCACTATCTTTGACAACCTGTATCTGGTCCAGGACCTCTTGGAACTCGGGTGAAGGGATGTTCTGTCGTTCGCCCTCCTGTCCTTGGATCAGGAGAAGGCATTCGACCACGGGTATCTCCTGAGCACTCTGCGAGTGTTTGGCTTCAGACCCCAGTTTGTGGGTTTTCTCCAGGAGCTGTACACCTCTGCAGATTGTCTGGTCATGCTCAACTGGACCCTGACCGAACCGGTCAGCTTCAAGCGAGGAGTATGGCAGAGGTGCCCCCTCTAGGGCCAGCTGTATACTTTGGTGATCGAGCCCTTCCTCTGTCTCCTCCATAGGAGGTTGACAGGGTTGGTGCTAAGGGAGCCAGAGCTGCAACTGGTCCTGTCGGCGTACACTGACGATGTAGTCCAGGACCCGGGTGATTTGGTGCAGGTGGAGGCCCGCCAGGCCATGTATTCGGCAGCCTCTCCACCCCGGTCAACTTGGTCAAGAGTTCTGGTCTGGTGGTCGGGGATGGGTGGCAGGTGAGCTCCCTCCCACCCGTGCTTCAGGCCATCCGGTAGAGCACGGGTCCGCTGCTCTATCTCGGCGTTTACCTTTCTGCCACGCATCCGTCTCCACCAGAGAACTGGCACGATTTAGAGGGCAGGGTGACAGACCAGCTCCGGAAATGGAGAGAACTACTCCGGTGCCTCTCCCTTCAAGGGAGAGCACTGGTGCTAAATAAACTAGTCCTATCCATGCTCTGGTACCGCCTCAACAGCCTGGTCCCAGTTTTCCTGGCCAACCTCCGGACATCAATTCTGAGTTCTTCTGGTCAGGACTGCACTGGTTCTCTGCGGGGATTCTCCATCTACCCCTAGAAGATGGAGGGCAGGGCCTTAAGTGTCTCCACACTCAGGTCCATGTCTTCCGCCTCCAGGCCCTGCAGAGGCTCCTTTATGGTGCAGGTAGTCTGGCGTGGAGCGTACTGTTGCATGGCTTCCTGTACTGCTTCCAAGGGCTCCAATATGACCGGCAGCTCCTTTATCTTCCGCAAGACCTCACCGGGCTGCCGATCTTCTACTAGGACCTCCTCCGGACCTGGAAACTGTTCTCAGTGACCAGGTCCGTGGGGGCAGATCTCCTCGCGGAGCCCCTGCTACACAATCCCCAGCTCCATGTGCAGGTGGCGGAATCCCCTCGGTGCACCAGAGGTTGGTCCTGGCAGAAGTCACAAGAGTCGGAGACCTCCTGGACTATGACCAAAGAGACTGGCTGGATCCCCTGATGCTCACTCTGGGCATGGGACTCTCCAGGCCTTGTACTCCCTGGCGCGTACTTCAGGAGGTGTGGGCCACTTTGCCGCCCACTGCTCGGGTTTATCTCAACCGGGTCCTGCATGAGGGTACGCCCCACCCACTCTCCACCCCAGGCCCTCTGAACCTTTTCATTGGGCCTCTGCCCCGTGGAACCAACTGACCCTCCTGCCCATTCACCGTGAGCCAGCTGCACGATCTGCAGCTGGTCTGCTTCGGGACCGCACCAAGGAAACATCTATACATGCTCATGCTCCACACCCTTCATGTCCTCACCCTTGTGTCCCTCCCCAACACAAAGTGGTGGGACCTCTTGCCATCTCTAGAGGGTGAGAAGCCTCGGTGGGCCAGCCTATACTCCACCCTGGTTCCAAGGCTCGCTGGGGATATCAGTTGGCGGCTCCCTCACAGGGCTGAGAGCACGGGCATGTACTTGGCGCGGTTCACTCCTATCCCAGACACCTGCCCCTTTTGTGACATGAGGGAAACCCTGGCACACACATACTTGGAGTGTGCCAGGCCACAGCCCCCATTCCGGCTCCTCTTAGATATCTTATTAAGATTTTGGTTACTTTTCCCCTCACCTTTTTTATTTATGCACTCCCTATCCATGGCCCCACTAAGTCACGGGACTTCCTGGTCAACTTCTTTCTGGCCCTGGTTCAAGTGGCCATCTATAAAACCAGGGTGAGGAAGTTGGCCGATGGAGTCTTCTGTGACTGTGGGGCCTATTTCCAATCTTCCGTCCATTCATGTATCCGGGCAGAGTTCCTCTGAGCGGCATCCATTGACTCCCTTGATGCCTTGGAGGAGCAGTGGGCGCTGTCCAGGGTTCTCTGCTCAGTGTCCCCATCTGGTTCCCTTCGTTTGACCCTTTGACTGCATTCCTGTCCCTGTTGTTTCATTAGTTGTCCTCCATACTTATTTGGTTTCCTGGTCCAGTGGACACCCCTCTTAGGCTGGGGGGGGATCCTTTAGCACTTCCTTGATCCCAGTAGGACAACTCTCTCTTATATCCTTCTGGTCTGAGTCCATCACAACAGGTAATTAATATACAAAATACATAAGGAGCTAAATTCATTATATCCATTGCATCCTGAAAATGGTTTGTCTAGTTTTAGTTTTGACCCAGATTAAAACAAAAAAGGGAGCAGCTGGAAAGCATCCTCTGATACAAAACTCACTTTGACCATGAAAAAGTTTTGCATGAGTAACATCTCATCTGCCCAGGAGGTTTAGCCACTAGCAAGGTTGCATTGGTGAAAACTCTAGTGCGGACATGACTTGAAGCTGTGCAGCCTATCCTGGTTTCAAATCGGACGTATAGTTCATTGTAAAAGGGTCTTCCTGAAAATCTCACCAATACATTATATTCACAAAGTGAATTATAAAGCAGGTCACCTCAGAGGAGAGAGGGCTGTTCAGTTGATGGTTAG
The DNA here is from genome assembly GCF_009764565.3 of Dermochelys coriacea. Taxonomy (NCBI): domain Eukaryota; kingdom Metazoa; phylum Chordata; order Testudines; family Dermochelyidae; genus Dermochelys; species Dermochelys coriacea. The sequence goes on along the minus strand of NC_050071.1, from coordinate 84,804,689 downwards.
GAGAGCAAGGCAACATTGAGAGCTGCTGGAACCTCAACTATGTATAATTCAGAAAAGCTTTGTAGAGTCAAATGTCTGAAATGTTTTCTTATTCAAACCAGTTCTCTAAACCTCTTCAGAGTTGTTCATTATTACTGCTTCATGGATGTTTTCATCTTATTTTCACTTTTATCCATTTATAGTGATAAGATGTTGGGGGGGGCAGTTTTGTTTTTTTACATGACCATTTGTTCTGAGTTCTCTCTATTAAATCTATTCAGAGTGGAGAAAGTGATGGAAAAATACAAGACTATTAATAGTTCTGTTCTAAGTACACAAGTTCTGGGTTACAAAGTTATACATCGGATATCCACTGAGTGCAGAACCTGTGCTTGTCAAAATTCATTTTTTTTAATCAGCAGTAATAGAGTAGCTGTTTGTAAGTCAGGGACAGCTCTTTTGTTTCTTCTTCTTCTTCTTCTCACACTTTGTAACAGCTTGTACTCACTGCTGAGAAATGTGCCAGCTGTAATTCTCTAGTTACCAAGTCTGGGCTTCTCATTGCCTTGACCGTAGGAAGGACAGCCTAGTGGATAGGGCTCTGGTTTGGGACTCGAGAGAGAGGTTCATTTCTGTACTTAGCCAAGGTCATAGAGAGAGCTTGTGGCTATGTACCTTGATCAGCCACTTGCCTCAGATCCCCACCTGTGAAATGCAGATAGTCCTTCCCTCCTCATAGGGTTCTGTGAGATTAAAAATCTCTTAAATATGGTGAGATACTAGACTGAGGATCATACAAGTGTAGTGTGCTGCTAGCAGCTTTTGTGACACTGTCTGATTATTCTGGATTTTTTATTATACCAGTATCTTTCATTGCAAAGTTATGATGAATCAGTACCACAAGAAAAAAAAATCAACATAATCTATCTATAAATATCTATCATATTCATATCCAAATAGTATCAAAACTAAAGATGTCATTTTTAAGGAAAAAGAGAGAAAGAAAAAGTTGATCATCACAAGCAGATACATTACATTCAAATAACTAGAATCAGACATTACAGCTAATAACCATATTTAACAGTTAAATAATAGTGCACTACATTTCAAACATTTCTTAAGGTGTTACAGAGGGAGAGGAAGAAAATTTTGGAGAAATAAGTCTATCTTTAAAAAGCCTTTATTCTGTCTTTGGCATGTGTAGAAAAACGTGGGCACTTGCCAAAATATATTAAGCAAGATATTTCTTCCAAATATGTTTTTAAAAAACCTCCTTTCCCACTGATGAGATGAAAGAACAAGGATGATAATGATTCTCTTGACTGTAGCCCTGAGTACAGGCTGGCATAGCTGCACTGACTCAGGAATGGTCTTGGAAAGAGGAGTAGTCTGTTTCTGGCTGGCAATGGAAAGACATTACTTCACCTAAGGGCCAACTCAGGCCAGTGCAGTGGAGAAGCAGAGTCAAGGTTCCCCACTCTCTGGAGAAGCAGTAGCTAGAGCTGGATGAAATTTTTTGGCTAAAACATTTTTTCAGGGGAAAAAGAACACCTGGCAACACCCAAACATTTGACTAATTCCCATCAGTTTTGCTGAATTCTAAAGAATTCAAAATATTTTGTTTCGACATTTTCAAACCAAAACTTTTTTCATTCAAAATGACTCTTAAATTTTCTTCAATTTTATTTTTAAAAATACTAAAATGAAATGTTTCATTCAACCTGAAATGACTATTTTTACTTTGACCCTAAACTGACTTTTTTTCCTATATTTTAAAATTTCCAGCAAACCAAAAAACCTGTTTTCTCAGCTCTCATAGCTGCTCTGTGGATTTTGCTAACGCCACTGCATAGAAAAGAGTAATGCTGGAAGGCCACAAAGCAGGGGGAGTAAGGGGTACCTTATATCCTTTAGTCTGCTGTGTAGGCATGGAGAGCAACTCAATCTTGCCCTTGACAACATAACCATAGAATTTAAGGTCAGAAGGGACTACCAAGTCATCTAGACTGACCTTCTATGTCTCATAGGCCATCAACACCATTCAGCAACCGCACTGTAAACCCACATTTTTCATGTCCCTTTTTCCTTGACTGTCATCCATAGAGAAATACTTTTAAAAAATGGAACTTCTTCATTTCACATTTAATCACATATAAAATTGTTAGCCTCTCTTACTCTCTCAAACTTGTGCTGATTGCTTTTCGGAACCTAACTGTGTGACTTATTTTGTTTTCTTCATAATAAAATACAGCCGAAACAGTTTTGTATTTTTATTTTGGATTATATGGTGTATATATCCTTTCCAGAGAGCTTTATTTAACAATCCTAATAAATACTGTAGTAGAAATAAATTCAATACTATTGGATGATAAAAAAAATCTATAGAAATGATGATCTACTTACTTGTATGATATTTTAGAATACTTCCATAGAACTTTATTGGTTTAATCCTTATTAAAATCTATAGGAATTTATGGAAAAGTTTGATATTAAAATAAATCCATTAAAGCTTCTTCTCTTGTTTATATTGTAACTAGAAACCTTTCAGGCTAAGTTATCCCTGTGCAATGGCCAGGGATAGTTGATAGGACCCCAAACACCAGACCAAATACTCAACACAGGTTTCAGGCTCGGGTTAAGTCCTTGCACTCACATGAAATTGTTTATCGATTTAAAAATATTTCTGCAAATGTTCCGGAGTTTCCTGCTCAGAGAAGATTGCTTCTCTTAGGCATTGTGAATAAGGTAACAAAAGCATAATGATGGTTGTAAATGAAAAGAAAGGTTATGGAAACAAACAGCAAACCAGGCTGACTAATGTTATGGACAGTGATTCTCTAGACAGGCCAGGTAGAGTGAAAGCACACATGTTGCGTACATGTAGTGGAGAATAAAACAGAAAAAAGGAAAGAATATATGCTGTTCTGTTACACTAGCAAAAAGAAAAGGAGTACTTGTGGCACCTTAGAGACTAACAAGTGTATTAGAGCATACGCTTTCGTGAGCTTATGAAAGCTTATGCTCTAATAAATTTGTTAGTCTCTAAAGTGCCACAAGTACTCCTTTTCTTTTTGCGAATACAGACTAACACGGCTGCTACTCTGAAACCTGTCATTATGCAAGACTAGCAAAAAGTTTCATCCTAAATGGATTTCCTGGGGAATTAATGGTTTTAATAGCCCTCAGGTTCACCTTGGGCCATTAATTCTCCCCATTGGTTATTAATCCCTAGGAAATGCATTGAGTTGTGATCATTATTACTTAATTGATGGAGCAGCTGACATTATTGAAATCTCTTGAATATACATTTGTTCAGGCACAAATAATGTCCCCCTACATATATTCTTTTCTGCAATTTACTTATTATTCAGGGTTTGTTGACTAACTAGTCAATATGAAACAACTGTTCTGCTTAGCTTTCATTTTTAATCTGAGTGTTGGACTTCAAGACTATTTCTAGTTTGCAAATTAACACATTATAATTGTTAGGAATTATGTTTTATTCTGCTTTTTTAAATAGTGAAGTATGTGACTATACAGGAATTTCATATAGGCTGAGCGCTCTGTGGAAGAGAGCTTTGCATATTGTTGTAGTTGAAAAAGTAAAACATCTTAGAAGACAGATTCAGAATAGAAAGAATGTAGAACATCGGATTTAGTAATGAAAATCGGTAAGGCCTTTTTTAAGAGACACAAAAATAGTTAGCTATGCATGTATCTAACTGAGTAATAGCACCAATTAAATAGTCAAATGAGGGGAAGGGTATCTATTTCATCAGAACTTAGAAAAAATAAGAATAAAATAATAAATGAAAACAAATAGAAAAATATAGAAATAACATGCTTGTCTGGTATTAACAGAAAAGCATATTAAGGGAAGGAGTTTATGGGGAACAGTTTTCAAAACACTCTTATGGAAACACTTTAGAGGTGAATGAAACTAGCAGTCTAGAAATGTTGTAGAGTTGTATAAATCCCTCTAAAAATTTAGTGTGTATATTAACAGGAAATGATAACTTCTCTATTGTGTTTTTACCCTGTATTCTACAACGGGGATGTAATTTTCTATTAAATTCTACAGGATGGTTCAGAGAACCTATAGAAAGGTTATGGAAGAGTCCTATAGACTTTAAAGAAATATAATAAATTAGTTTGGTCCCCACCAAAAAGTGGTCATTGTTGCAGTATTGTCCCTTAGGGTCTAAGGACAACAGAGAAAAATGGGAGCTTTGCCACTGATTTCAACAGCCATGGGATTAGGTCCTAAACCCACTAGCTACCTTTCTATAACATTATAACTAGAATAATCTCACTGTGTAGTGCAGAGAGCCACTATGAAAAGAGGTAGGTACATGTTTTTACCACCTTCCACATAGACCTCTTTTTCTCTCAGCAAAAAAAATCCAGAATGCTCCTTGTCCTTCTCCCTCAGACTGTGTAATAGCCACAGTAAAAAATGTTAAAAATTAATGGTGCTTGAAGGAAGGAAATAATTGAGGGAAGTGATGGAAGCCCTAATGTTTGGGGTTTTTAAAATGAGTCTGGGCAAAGCACTAAAAGAACAATTCTGTGCTGGTTGGGGACTGAATAATTTAAATAGGTATATTCCATCTCTAACTATACGATTCTTTAACTCAACAGCATGGTCTGTGATTCCCCACTGACACTTGTGTGAATTGATAGAAGCTACATCTGCCATAGCTGCTGGTGTAATGGTTGAAGATGGGGGCAAAGGAAAGCATGAAGGAAGTCATGGGCTAATGATCTGGTTTCCCACAATATGTTCTATTCTATATTTTCTGTCCCTACCCCCTCTTCCAATCTGCATCCCTGTCTGTCCTGATGACCAAGTGTGAAGAGTTGCAGAGGTGTTCTATTAGTTTATTCCCATCCCTGTGATTTGGGGCCAAAGAGGAACATATGGGCTTATTTCCTGCAGTAAAACTATGGCATTAGTTGGGATTCTAGGTCAAGGTAATATCCCAGAAGTGAGTGATGGTATAAAAGCATAGATGACCATATGTACTAGGGATGCCTTCTCTGTATTGCACCTCAAGTCATTATCTCCTGTGTAAATTCTATTCATTTTAGAGGAAGTCTAATACAGTCAGTATAAAACTCTGTTGTATTGTTCTAGTACATTAGTCAGTCATGCATAGATGTATATTTTAGTGATTGGCTCTCCATTTTAAATTAATGTATACACATTAAAACTCTTCTTTTGGCCTCTCATTGGCAGAATTGGAAGGCAGACTGTACCATTATCAGGCTGTTTTGAAGTTCACATTAAATTGCTTCTGCTCCTTCTTCCCCACCCCTAAGTCTCCATGGCTGCCAAGTTTTGACAAGCTCCTTCAGTGCCGTATATTGCAGGAGTCAGTGAATTGAAATTAGTGAGCATTTGTAAGAGGGGTGGAGAATGGAAGAGATGGATGTCTCCGTTGGGGGAAATTGTTTTTTTTTCTCCTTCCCCTTTTTGTCCTCCCCTTTATTCAGTTGTATTTCCCTGCTTCTAATTCTTTTCTCCATATTGTACTACCTTTCACTTTATTGTGCTCTCTTCCCAGTTCCCCCTCTCCTTTGGGAAGGCTGTAGGGAACTGGTGGCCATATTAACTGAGGGTAGCCTAGATTCATTCACATTGAGAATAATGGATTATGATGGCCATTTTTAATAAGGGAAGACAGTTGCACGGGGACTCCAGCTTCCCCTGAGATAAAAAACAGCTTAAAGAAAGGTTTCAGAGTAGCAGCCGTGTTAGTCTGTATCCGCAAAAAGAAAAGGAGTACTTGTGGCACCTTAGAGACTAACAAATTTATTTGAGCATAAGCTTTCATGAGCTACAGCTCACTTCATCGGATGCATGCAGTGGAAAATACAGTGGGGAGATTTATATACACAGAGAACATGAAACAATGGGTGTTACCATACACACTGTAACAAGAGTGATCAGGTAAGGTGATCTATTAGCAGCAGGAGAGTGGGGGGGGAGGGGAGGGAAAGACCTTTTGTAGTGATAATCAAGGTGGGCCATTTCCAGCAGTTGACAGGAACATGCGAGGAACAGTGGGGGGGAGGGGGTAATAAACATGGGGAAATAGTTTTACTTTGTGTAATGATCCATCTACTCCCAGTCTTTATTCAAGCCTAAATTAATTGTATCCAGTTTGTAAATTAATTCCAATTCAGCAGTCTTCATTGGAGTCTGTTTTTGAAGTTTTTTTTGTTGAAGAATTGCTTAGGAGCAATATAAAACAAGAAGTACTACCCACCAAATGAGTCCAAAAATTGCAGATTCTGAGAACTTTCAAATAGACCTGAGGAATAAGTACTTCTGGTGCAGCTCTTTTTGTGATGCTCCAAAAGAGTAGGCTATGTTACAATGCCCTTTATGAACTGGCATAAGGGTTGGTCATGACTGTAGTAGTGGTGTCAACTAACTAAGCAAAAGTTTTTTAAGATTTTTTGTTTCAAATTTGAAAAAAATAACCTTAAGTAAATATCTTAACGAGCAAGAGATTGAGGCTTTTCTGTGAATAATGGGCATAATAAACAGTTTTTCTGTAGGAAGTGGTATAAGTAGACTACAGAGCGATTAGTCATTATCTTCTGGGAAACAAACTTACTTTGATTGCCCTTGTGACCAAACCTGCTTCCTTTACAGTAATTTTGAGTGATGATCTTTGGGGCCTGTACCTAGTCTAATGGTAGATAAAATGGCTATGCGAATTTATTTTTCTAGATTATATGGTTCGGTCCTATAGCTCTCTGCTTCAGAAGCCACTTCTGGGTTTCTCCACATTATGTCTACATTAGTCACTTCTCCCACAAGTTAATTGATTGCCAGTTAATTTAAGATACTTAAAGATATAACATGTAGGAAGTGTCCACATTAATCAGGCTATAAACATTTGTTCTTTGCTCATGGCTGACTTTTAGGATTAGGAACAAATGTGCAGCTCACAACAAAAATATAAACAATTGTCCACTTGTTAAGTACCTTGGGTTAACAGGCAATCAAATAACTAGAAGTGAAAAAATTTAATATTAACATACTATTTTATTGGATATTCCATACTAATGTTTGGATGACTGTTTCTGTCTTGAATTCTTCATATCAGCCTGTATGTAATACACATTTGTCCAGAAACTCTGTGGATACAGTTTCTAAAATGTTCAATGTGTAGACTTTCCTTATATATTGAAGCTGATAATTTTCTTTAATATCTGTGCTAAAGTAGCATCTCCATGGCAGTTGGTTGTTACATTGCCTAATCTCCCTGACAAGTCTCTGGTTAACATCCAAGCCTTATTGTGCATCAGTGCAGTGTGACCAGACAAGATGATTATTTTTTTATTTTTGCAAGTCAGTTGGATTCTGGGTAGCCACAGCAGCTCAGGCAGTGACGGCAGCAGCAGCAGGGTTTAGCCATGCCAAGTATGTACTCACTGGTTTCAGGTGGGTTTGTATTCAGCACTCCTAAGCCATGCTGCCACTGCCATTGATACTCATGCTAGCTTGATAAGAGCTAGCATGACTATGTGTATGCAAGCTGGGAATCACACCCTCATTTGTACAACATAGTCTTCTAAAGAGAATTGACAGCCCTTCCACCTGAAGAACATTGCTATGAAATATCCCCCTCCCCCAAAATCTGTCCTTCCTTTGCAAGCAACGCTTTTTAGGTTCATTATATGGAACTTCAATAGTCTAATTTTTTTCTTTTGAGGGGCCCACAATGCCAAACAATCTTGAAGACAGTCTCTTGTTCACAGTCTCAAGAGATTTTGCAAGTCCGGTTATATCACATCACTTGTTACATCCAAAAATCAGGTTGTGAATTTGTTTTTGACACCCTTTCTGAATTGAGCTTGATTTCTTTGAGGGCAGGAGACTCCTTGGAGTCCCCATTCAGTAACAGTCTGTTCCACTGTTTGACAACAGTGAGCATTTGTCTGAGAAGTCTAGTAATGTTCTTGAATAACTTGGCTAACCATTGGAAACTATTCCCTATTGCAGGCTCACCATTCCACTCCTGCCAAAGCATTGTTTCTGAATGCTGCCTCCTCTGGATCTGAATATTTGAAATGAGATTTAAGAGGGATTCAGGAAGGGAAAAATCTGGGGAGAGACAAAATTTAACCCAGAGGTGATCGGAGAAAGAAAGGGACAATCTGAAGCAAGACAGAGAATAGAGATAACAGAATAGACACAGAGAGATACAGTAATAGGATGCAAAAGAAAGCAAGGACAGAGAGGAGTCAGAAGGTACAAAACACAAAAGGAAAAACTTACCTGTGTATTAGTTATTCTTTCTGTAGAAAGAAAAGAAGAAACAAAGGGAGAATAAAAATATAAAATACTGAAAAGATCTTAAAGAAAAGTGGTGATAAAAGAAAAGAAGGGTAAATGGAGAAATGAAAGGTGACTTTAGAAAAGGGTGATGATCACTGTAGACAACCTGTAGCAGATAGGTATATAGACATCAAAGTAAAGGCTAAATTGGAAAGACAAGCAAGGCAAGACATGGTTCTTAGGTTAGTAAATTTCACTGTATGTATTGGCCTATGTCTAGTTGTATTTTGCTGGCATAAATCCAAGAACTGAGTATAGGGAGAAAGGGAAAACAGAACATGGCCATATCAGGGGCCTATATTGAGGTTCTAGTTCATTGCATTTGAGTAATAGGCCCTTCTAGATTTTTTAAATCTTTACAGAAAGACTTATCTAAACATCTTTTAATAAATTCTTTTTTTTTTTTTAGAATGGTGTGATTGTGAATATAATTCTGCACTTCAACAAAGAAGAGGGAAGAAACAAATAGACAGTAAGTACCTGATCCAGCTGTGAATAATTCTGGGTATGGTGACTGGACTGCCAGAATGCAAATAGGTCCTCAATTTGTCCAACTGAAGAAGGAAAAAGAGAAAGTTCCTTGCTGGAAATAGTGAAGGAGCCATAGCATCTACCATCATTTTTCAAATAATCACATTCCTAAAGACACGAAAGGAGGATGGGAGGGCTGGAGCCAGAGTAACTTTAGAAAATCTAGCTATCTAGCAACCTAGACAAACCAATTATTTAAATACCCTTTCCAAAATAGTTTAGTCACATCAGTTGTAGACCTCATCTATACCCATTGATATCAATTTACCATAAGTACCCAGGGAAATTACCATGCAGAAACACACACATACCAGTAAGAAAATACCATTTTTTCCTACTTTTCCCTGTCTGTAAAGTGGCTAGGAGAGGTGCTGGCTTTCTTGGTGACTGGCAGAACAGCCTGTGTGCTTGCAAATGAGACTAACAACTCACTCCATTTCATTTATCTCATTGAATCCCCTATTTCAATATCTGCAATTAGGTACAGAATTAGATATGTTTCATTTGAAAAGTTCCCCTATATCATGTGTAATAAATCAGAACTTGAAATATGGAGGGAAAATCACCACAAAAAACTATCAAAATACTTTAACTCTCCTCCTTTTCAAAAAGCTCTACTAGAAAAACTTCAGTGTTGAGGATAAGATTCCCTTTTTCATTTTTTTTTGTTTAAGGTGTTTTAATGTATAAGGCTGATCATGAGCCTTTGCTAAACATAGAAGGCCAACATTTCAAAAACAACGTCTAATCGTGTTTCCAGAATTTTCTACCCACAGTTATTTGCATCTTCAATTTTCCAAGTACAGTTACTCTTAGGTGGGAACAAAGTTTAGTGGCCTAGCAATCAGACTGCAAATTCATGGGGCATGGTGTGACTTGTTTGAAACATTGACCTATAATGACTACTCCATTCTCAGTGACTGCTTTACTACCAGTATTTGTACATTACTCAGTGATGAGCTGCCAAAATCTTAACAACCAGTTCCCTATAAAAAGTTCTGGTTTAAGGGATGTGCCACAGTATGTATTTTTTGTACCAGTAGCGTTACCATACATCCGTATTTTCCCAGGAGGAATTTTTAAATTTTTTAGAATCACCTCCCAGATGGTGATTTAAGAACCAAAAACTATGACCTGTCCAGGAAAATACTGATGTATGTTAACCCTACCTAAAGTTCTTTTTTAAAAAGATGGGCCTGAACTAGAAATGAGCTCCGTTTCACGTGTGGGTCCCCGCCACTTCCTGGGGTTGTGCTAGGGTGACCAGATGTCTCAATTTTATAGGGACAGTCCTGATTTTGGGGTCTTCTTCTTCTTATATAGGCTCCTATTACCCACACACACACACACTCCCTATCCTGATTTTTCATACTTGCTGTCTGGTCACCCTAGGGTGTGCACATGTGTGGGTCCCAGCTGCTCCCTGCCCCCCTCATTGAAGCAGGTGTGCAGAGTTACTTCCCTGGGAACTGCAGGGCATCTGTGGACGTGGGACTAGCTGCAGACAGGGGCGTGGGGCAGGGTTAGCTGGAGGCAGGGGGTGCAGGGCTGGCTGCGGGCAGGGCAGGGGGTGCGGAGCTGGCTGGAGACAGGAGGGTGCGGGGTTGGCTGGAGGTAGGGAAGGGGCTGACTGGAGGTAGGGGCTGGCTGGAGGCAGGGGGTGTGGGGCTGGCTAGCTTTGGACAGGGGGTGTGACAGGGGCTGGCTAGAGACAGGGCAGGGGGTGCGGCAGGGGCTGGCTGTTATGCGGGAGATCAGACAATCATAACGTTCCTTCTGGTTTGTTACATGTTTCCTTGGCAGGCCAATCACTTATGAAGTTAGCCACAGCCACTTTAAAAGCATGTAGAGTGGGCTCTCCTCAGCATTCCCAGGGTGCTTCTATTTAGTGTGAAGGGGCAGGTTAATGTAAAGAAGCTTTAAGGAGAGTATGTAATAGAAATACTGTTCCTCATTCCCATTGCTCCTAGAACCAGCTCTACCTCTTGCCCACCTCCCCCAGTACAGAGCCCCAATCACATGGACTGGCTGTGGAGAGGCTACTCATTGGAGCTGGGTAGGAAGGAAGCAGGTTTCCCATCCCAATTTTTGAGACTTTGAACATTCCCATCCTGAATCAGGACAAAAACTCAACTTGAATATTTGAATCCTATCAGTCAAGGCTTAGTTTTGATCATTTCAGAATGTCTTGTTTCAATTTTGACTTTTTTTTATTCCTTTCCTACTATAAATTACATTATTTTAAGCCAAGTTGCTTTGACCCAAAATACCCAACATTTTCAGTTTGAAAATGAATTTCAAAACTTTTCACTTTTTTTTTTAAATGGAAAATTGATTTTTTTTAATCACCATTTCCCTACAATGCGGGGAGGGGGATTGTTTGTTTGGGTTTTGTATTTTTTTGCGGGGGGTGGGGACAATTCAGCATTTTGTGATCAGAAAGCAATTTGTGAAAAAAATCCTCATGACTCTACTACATGGCCTGAAAGGGAGGGAGCGTGCAGCAGAGTCACTGCTGCTTTTCTATGCTCCTCCCCACCATCCATGACTGCACTGGGTTTGAATCCCATCCATGCTTGTGTAAGGGTTGGGGCCCATTGGCTCCAAAACAAGTATCCATTTATAAATAAATCTCTAGAGAAGCTGGTTTTGACACAGGATTCATGAGTTCTTTTAAGAGAAGAAAGGTATCTTTCTAATCTCCTTCTCTTTTTGTCCTGACTATTCCAATCAGCTGATTAAGGGTAAATTTGCAAGTCTCTTTATGCAGGCACAATTTGCTCCTGTAGTGCTGCACTTGCAAAAATGCTTTACTGGTGCAGATGGAAAGCACCTTCGACCTTTGATTTGTACTTACAATCAGATACCTAGTCATCTAAAAAGGAGCAAAAATATGGGAGAAAATTGCACATGGACAAAGATGCAGTCTTTGAAAACTTTGTCCATTAAGTTCATAGATGCTGGATGGTCACCTTGATTTGGTAATGAGGTGACACCAAGTTACTGTACTTCTAAAAAGGGAGGGGGGGAACCAATAGACAGACTCTGGTCTTACAGCATATTAATTGATAATAATTTGGCCATTAGTTATCTTCCGTTTCCTCTTTAAGATTAAATTAATAATGGATTGAATGGTATCACTGACTAATTGATATGTATCTATGAATATATTATTGCATATTATGTTCTTTGTACTGTTGGCACATTATTTCAATTAAAATAGGTCACTAAAATAGAGGAAATCAGGTTAATAACTTCCTTCCAGCTATTCACTTTTATTACCACTAGAAAACACATATTCCTTCTTCCAAAGAGCCAACATGGTAGTCTTAATCTTTTTACTCAACTATTCTTATTTTGTTTTTAATGACTTATTTCTAGTCATGTACAAATATTCAATATGTAAAACTTAAGAAGCAGAAAATTCCCCTGACATCTAGTGAAGAGCTAGGGGAAACAGACCATGTTTGCATAGACACGCCTCATCTACCCAGGTGCACAGCATGATGGAGCCCCTTTGCCAAAATTATCACTTTTGGCTAGTATTGGGTTATAAATTACTTTAGTACTCAGTGCAGGGGTAATGAAATGTTATCCTTATTACATGTGTAGCAGATGTACTTATCCTGCCCTAATTGAGGGTTTCACTCTAAACTGAAACTCACTTGTGAAACTGAAATTCATCAGGCTTCAGAGTAGCAGCCGTGTTACTCTGTATCCGCAAAAAGAAAAGGAGGACTTGTGGTACCTTAGAGACTAACAAATTTATTTGAGCATAAGGTTTCATGAGCTACAGCTCACTTCTTCGGATGTTTTTCCACTGAATGCATCCGATGAAGTGAGCTGTAGTTCACGAAAGCTTACGCTCAAATAATTGTTAGTCTCTAAGGTGTCACAAGTCCTCCTTTTCTTTTTGTGAAATTCATCAGAACGTGATGTGGTGGCAGTGGCAGTAGAATGAACAGTAGCAATAACAGAACAAACAGTGGCCACAGCAGCTCAGGTGTTGCTCAATGCCTTCCCTTTCCCCCACCGCAGGGGTGGAAGATGAACTCACATGAATGCACCTCTGAACCCTGGGTCTTTACTGACCAATGACAGCAATTGTGAGTGGGAGGAGAGGGAAGTGGCATGTTAAAGGAACACTTGTTTGTTGGAATTTCACACTGTAAGGTGAGAAACTGAGGCAAAGGACACTGCTCAGTATGCTCTTGGGTGGGTGTTTGCTCATGGTCATATGCTTTTAAATTGTTGTAGTGTTTTCCCAAATTAATACTGGGTTCCTTTTCCATTTTTATTAAGTTTTCTTGTCTATACATAGGCTCAGTGTTTGTGAGAGGGGAAATGTTGCCTCTTAGAAGCACCCAGGGGTGGTGATCAGTTTTCTCAGGTTACTGGCCAGGGGCTGGAGAGGGTTCTGTGTGTTATTGTTAAGAGAAAACCCTAGATATTGAACCTAGCTCTTGTTGCTGCTGACTTCACCTGGCAGAAGGGTTACAATAGATTATATACCATTATGCTAATGGTGTTAGGTCCTAGGTTAGTCTCTGATCCTGTAAACATTTATTCATGTGAATACCTTTTACAGATAAGACTGGCCCTATAGAAGTCTCCAAGGGGTCTCAGAGCCAAAGTATGTTACCTTAAGGCAAGGGGCTTAAGACTATAAGGTTTTGGGTTTGTTTGCTTTTTGGTTTTGGGTTTGTTTGTTTTTTCCCCTCCACGTGAACAATGGTGTCTTGACTAAAAAGAGATTTTGCTTTCCTTGGAGGATTTTTTTTTCTTTGGGAGCCCAAGGGAAGGTGGAGGGACTGTGGGAACTGTGATGATACAGCCACAATCAAGTACTGAATTGTACCATTTTAATAGAATTTTAAGAGTCACTTATTTGCAACACCGTATTAAAAGTTAGGAGAAAAAATTATCTTATGTTGCCATTGTTCCTTAAGACTAAATCAAAATGAAGGCACCAATCCTTCAAATATGAGTAATTTTGGGAAGCAAAGTAGTTTCACTGAGGTTGCCATCACTAGCCAGATTCTATTAGTGCACTTAATTTGCTGGTATGCCAATTATGTCATTTTTCAATCTGAGGTTTTCCCACTTAGAAAGGCATAAGTGGATTTGAAGCAACTTTAGTACACCAAGACAAACATTCATTGCAGTCAAAGCCACAAGATTTTTTTCCCTACCCTCTCATGGTAAATAGTGTGCTTTGTAAGTCAAACTTTTCAGAGAATGATATCACAACTAACTCCAGAACTGAAACCCTCCAATTCAGTGAACACATAACTAGGTGGGAAAGAACTGAATATTCTTTCAATGGAAAGCACTGGAGTAGCATTTTGTGCCTTCCCTTATCTCTTACATATAACCTTATGCAGCAGGAATAAAAGAATGGTTATGCTCCAACTCACCTAAAAAAATCAAAACCACTTTCCTTGCCTCCAAAAAACAGACTAAAAATAACTTGCCCCTGTGAAGATTCCCCGTTTCCACACTTGAAGTACCAATGAATGGCACTTACTGTAATAATGTATCCTAATACCTGTAACCCCAATTGGAATAAGAATCCAATTGTGATAAGAAATATACGTAAAGAAGGGACAGTTCCCGCAAGAAAGCGTTTATAATCTAAATAAAGATAAGATGTGATTGAGGCATAAAAGTTCATTGAAAGAGCAAGGGAGAGAAGTGGAAGTCAAGGGTAATAGTAATAAGAACACAAAATTGCATAGTTTCATTCAGTGTATAGTTGGCAATGTGATGCAAATCAAAAGGCTGCCCTGGGTCATCAACAGAGGCTGAATCTGAAACCTTCAGCACAAAAGCATAGGCTGCTACCAGGTGAGCTAAAGGAGTGACTCAATGCATTACTAGAAGTAGTAGGCTTTTATTCTGTAGATTAACAAGTAGAAAGGGATTTGACACACTTAGCCAGATTATTATACACGTATACCTTTGTCCAGTGAGTAATAAAATATATTAAAAAAACTTCAGAGCATTTTGCTATATTGAAAGAGTATTAAATTATGTTTCAGTTGTTCTATAGCAGTGTTCTTCCAGTTCAATCCTACCACATTTTGTATCCTGAAGGTGGGATCACTATCTTCTTTATGAAGAGAAAGGTAGGCAGAGTTTCTTTTAGCCTTTGAAATCAAAGAGAAAATCCATTCTGCTCCTCAGGTAATTAGCCTGATGAGTGTCTCCAGAGCCCTATTAACTGTGTCTGAGGCGTCTTCTTTCTAGGCTAAAATATACTTCTACCATGCAAATGGTTGGGTTATACTTCATTGCTCTGGATAAGAACTATATAGGCAAGGGGAGCGGGGGAAGGAAGCAGTCGATCAAAAGGACTAAAGTAGTTCTTGACCATCATGGTAGCTGAAGCAGAACACAAAAGTTAATTGTTATCTTTGAAAAGTAAAGACTTTTTTTGAAATATTTTTTAATTATGACACTCCACTGAGTTCCAGGAAGAACAACTAAGTACTGTACCTATATGCTGTGTTTGTTCAGTGGTTCTGAAGTACAGGGCATCAGACAGAATGGAATACTAACAAGGGTACTAAATCTTTACATTCTGATAGTTTGAAGCCAAACTTCTCCTAAGGAAATCTTCCCTTCCCTTCCCTTCAATCTGCCTGAGGTTCCTTTGGAAAAACTTCACTTACAGAGGCTTATCCTCCTGGAGAATTGTACCACAGGACTAGGTATCTTATTCATATATGAAGCATAACAAAACAACTACCTTTTAAAACTAGATAATCTCCTTACCTTGTCTGGTAATTTTGTTTCACAAGGTAGGATTTTTTTTGTCTGCTGAATTTTAAGGGGAAACCACTAACTTTGGGCCACACATCCCACACCTACTTACTAGGAGTAAAGGAACTATTTTATCAAATATTCTCAAACGAGGAAAAAAATAATCAATGATTTTAATTTGTGTTAGAGGATTAATTTTCTCATTTATAAAAACTTAATCCATGCAGTTTAATTTAGTTTTCTTTTAAAATTTTGCATTATTATAAAATACCTTAATCAACAAACAATTTCTTATTTATATAAACAACAGCCAAAACATGCTGGTGAAGACAGAATCTTGCTAGCAAGTAATAAAAGTGCTCATATATAATCAGTCCACATTTTTTTAAAAAAAGGTACATGAGCCTTGTCAGAAAATTTTGTACGAAAATGGAAACAGCTCAGTTCAGCCTAGACTCCCTAGAGATCACATCAAAGATCTTCACATTGAGACCATGCTTTGTCAGCAAAACATACATCAGTTTCCACTGACGTGTAATTTATTGTGAACAAAAAGTAATCCCCCAGTATACTTTAATGAGAACTGTGCCTGGTGCTTTTTAATTGGTCACTGGGTTTTGATTGCCTACAGTCAATATGTAGAAGTCCATATCTTCAAGAATTGGACATTTCTACTAAGCTCTCTTTGCCATTTGCCTCTTCCTAGGCTTTTCCCATAAAGACAAAAAAAAATTCCCAGTAAGTAGATTCCTTTTCTGAAGAATCCGTATAATTCTGAATCATATTAAAATAATTCAAAGTAATAGGCAGCCTGCCATATTTTTAGTTTAAGTCTATGCCACTAAATTGACAATAAAATGTCCTTTTTTAAAGGATTTAATATGAAATGGCCATAACACTCTATCATAACACAGTCACATTAAAACTAATTTCTTCCTGACTCTGCCTTAGCATTCACAAAACTGAAGGAAAATCTATTCTTGCTCTAACCCTTTACTGAGGGAATAAAAATTGAAAATAAAGTCAATGCCAAACATGATTGCAAGCAGTCTAGGTCAATATAAGCCTTACCACTTTTATCTAATTTATAATTGAGTATCCTCTAAAAGCTTTGTTCTGTCATGATTTATTTTTATAGTGAAGTTTTGGGTTTGGGTCTTGATAGTTTATGATCATCCAAATATCATGAAAGCATCATAAACAATGTACCATACATACACATTGAAAATAACTGAGAAAGATCATGTACTTTATCATTCAACTCTTGAGGCAGCTGGAAGTTGTACAGACCAGAGGGAAAAAGCTGGGGTTTGAAAACGGACTAATCTCCATCTGTCTACAGGACTGTCATTTTTCATAACCTGTGGTACTAATCATTTCTGTATGGCATTCAGAAGGAAGGGCTCAACACTGCCAAATATTTCTGTGGGGAAAACAAATGATTAATCTTAATAAAATAATAAAACTGATAAGTTTTTGGATCTGAACCAAAAGAAAAGCCTCTGTCAATCTACAAAACCATGTCAAGACCTGTGTAATTTAGACAATAATGTTGCCATTGTTTTCCCAGCTGAGTGCCACTTTGGAAATTTGCCAGGGATTTCAGCACCATATTTAGTTGCATAAAATAGAACAGAATAAAACCACCTTTATCTTTAATATGTATGAGGGCCTGATTCTGCACCACTGAAGAAGTCATGGAATATTTGCCAATTACTTCAGTGAGAGCAGAACTGGAATTTGGAGTGGCCTGCAGAAAGTACATGTCCTAGATAGAGCTGGACAAAACTTTTTTCATCAAAATATTTCCTAAATCTGTGTCAATTCTGGCAAATTGTATTAGTTGGAGTGGCAGGAAGAAGATGAATCAGAATTGTTTAAATGGTTCATTTGACATTTCCAGAATGAAACAGTTTTTTGGAGATAGATGTGCAAGGGGATGTAGTGCTACTTTCAAAACTGAGGTGTAGGTAGTGGTCCCTTTATACACTAGCAGCTAGGTGGGAGACCAGGTTTAACTCACTGCTCTAGAGAAGGGAGTTGACCCCAGGTCTCCCATAACCACAGTGAGTGCCCTAACCAGCAGGCTGCTCATAACCTATGGTAAAAATAACTTTGTATGGAATTCAGAAGGAAGGAATCAACACTGCTAAGTATATGTGGTTGTATAGATCTCAGTCTCTCCTGTTGGGAAGCTGTTCTAATTTTTATAAAATTTAAATACTCAGTGGGCCAGAGAGTGAGTGATTTCTACAGCATAGTGTTTGGGGCACTATCACCTTGGAAGGGGAACACTAAGGTTCCCATCCCTCTGCAAGAAAATATTTAATTATTTTATAACAAGTGAAACAGCTTCAAAAGGAGAGATGGAGTGACCCACTCCAGAATAGTCAATAACCTGTGATGAGGATACTCAGACTTCAAGTCCTTGCTGATGAGGTAGGTATTTAAACACAGGTCCCCCACATCCCAGGTCAGTATCCTAACCATTGGGTTGTTGTGTTTGAGCAGGGGAGGGGGGGCACCATCTCCTTAGCTTTATGAATCCAACACTTCCTATGCTTTCATTTGAAAAATGGTTGGTTAAAGATGAAACATTTGACCAAAAATGAAACATTCCCTGTGGCTTCCCAAATTTTTTTCTGATTTGTCAGCTTTTGCCAAAAAATCCCTCCTGCCTCCCTAAACTTGGGGGTGGGAGGGTTTAACCCAAAACATTTTTTCCGGAACAGCCAACAAACTGAAAAATCAGTTATTCACACAGCTGTAATCCCAGAATGCAGTCCTCCATCATGCAAGCAGCTTTCTGCCTTGGTCAAAGTAGAGAATTTCTATGCTTCAACCAGGAATTATCACTTCCACATTCCCCACTTCCACATTCAAAATAAAAAGTCATGTACTGCTTTACACAATTCTTTTACATGTATTTGACCTGCAGACTACACTTTGGCAAATGCTTTGGGTTTATTCTTCTGATGAAAATATTTGTAGTAGGTCTAATCAGACAACTTGACTCTAGTTTATATTTTGCTAAGTGTCTGCACCAATTACATCAATGGGCCTAATTCTCAGCCAAGGTACTACTCAAGGTAAGTAAAGGTGGTAGACTCCAGATATTTTTAGTAACTAATTCTTCACTTGTAAATCATATGTGAGCAGCCACTTGATAGTATTCAATATCTGAAATATGAGCTGTGTTGGTTAGTTTCCCGTTGGACATATTGGTCACCTGGTATGTCCTTATTTTCTAATTGGATGAACCCAGGTGAATTCATTTACTCATTCTACATATGCACTTATTCCCAAATATATGCTTAAAATATAACTTTCTAGTTTTGTTGCTATTGGCAGAATTTTAGAAAGCCTTAGAGCTTTTTATTTGCTGATATAGGTCAATTATCTTTAGTTATCCTTTGGAGCCACTGATTCTAATATATTTTGGAAAGGGGATTTGATTGCAAATCCTAATATTCATCATAGTAGCCAAGTGACTTTTGGGATCATGTTATAGATAGCTAGCTTTCTGCTCTTAACTCATTAGCCTCCATTTACGGAAGGGCACCAATGTTAATTATTTATTAATTCAATAAACACTCAAAAGTGTGCTAGACATCATACAGACACTTAAGCTGACCCATCACATTATATTGTTGTAAAGACTTAAAATTAGATCTGGTTGGAACACTTTTGCGAAAATATGTTGTTTCTTCAAAACCAAAACACAACCATAATTTTCATTCCATGAAGTTTCTGTGAAATGGAACTGTAATTCTCTCATCAGACCTACTTTCAATAGTCTTTACTCTGTCAATAATTCATACTGGATAAAAAGTAGAATTAATGGTAGATTTCATAGAATTCTTTTATCTCTTGAAGTTTACATATAAGCAAATAACCTTTATGTCATCATCTCCAAGTCATAAGTATTAACAAGTAAAAGCCTGGGTGGTAGGTTAGAAAAACATGTATAATTTCATTGAAGAGGATGGGGTGAGTGTTTATTTGCATAATTATGTATGAGGTGGACTGAGATGAAACTATTATGTGACTATTCAAAAGAAATGTTTGTTATGAAAGATTTATTGAAAAACAGGAATCTAAGTTGTTCATCCAATACAGAAGCTGATATGGTGAATGCTTATGGGAAAGACATGAGAGAGAGTGAGATACTAATATATCCCTCTCATGAAACACTGGGGGGACACTTACTTCTTGGGGAGTATGATAATAAGCCAGAAAGAAAACCCTTGAAAGGGCTGTGAGTCAGCTAAGATAAGGGGAGAGGGCAACAGAAATGATGAAAGACACCTGAAATGGGAGTAATACTGCCTGTGAAAGTGGTCAGAAAGAAGAAAGGCCATGTGGTCTAGAAATGTGAGATTGTTTGTCCTGTAACTGCATGAATGGTACCAATCTAGATGACTTCTTGCAGAGTCTTAGACTCAATATTCTATATGGTTTTGATTTTTTTCTCTATTCATAATAATTCCATTTAATTTGAACATCTGAGTCTTAGATTGGTTTGAGGTAGGTTACATCCTTGAAAAGGGAACTTTCTGACCTCTTGTGAAATGCAGCCAGGAAAAACCTTGCAATTCACAGTTGAGTCAATCCTCTAATAAGTACCTTGCAGTCACTAGCCGTGGTAAGGAGTGGCACAAGGAAAGTCATTTGATTATAAGGAATGGCAGGAAGGGGAGACTTCCATGATTATTTCTAAAATGTTCTCAGACCACATTCTTTCAGGTCCCCTATAACCTTTTCTAGTACTTTCAGAAACCTGTTTCTCTTCTCCAAGCCTCTCTAGTTCCTTTGTGCTCCAAAGGTTCCCAGTTCATTGTCTCTTTTCCCAGACCTTTCTAACTCTGCCTCATGCTTGGCATCTCCCTTCCCTTTCCTTTCTCTCTCCAACCATAGCTGTATCCCTTTCTTCCAAGGACCCCATATGTGTTTTCATGTTAAAATTACTAATTGCACCTCTTCCCCCTCTTCTCATCACAACATCTGCTACACCATCTTGCATATTCCCCAGTGTTGGCTAATGGTACATTCCTGTGGCAGAGCTGCTCATCTGGGCAGGAGATAGTTCCTTTCTCTTGCAATGTGATGGCACATAAGCCAGTGTCCAAAATGTTTGGTTTCATAAAAAATCAGCAGAAATTAAGTGTATTTCAATCCCTCAGGATGAACAAACCCTCCCCTTGATGATTAGTGGCTCCGAACTTGATTCCCCATGCGCCCCCCCCCCCCACACCACTTCACTGTCAGGCCTGGTTTTTAATTTAAGTAGATCTGGATACTAAAAATTGTCCTATCCCAAACTTTTTAAAAGGTAGTTCTATAAGAAAGGTGACTTCCTTGTTCTTTTCTTCTCTTCTCCAACGCATCCACTGCCTGGGTAGCTCAGTTTGGCTTCCACAGGAATAATTACATTTGGCCTGCTGCCAATGCTCTTGCTGTAGCAGGCTATAGCATCTTCTGTGTTTATTCAACTCTGGTTAGTGAGTTGTTCTATACTTCAGCGAACTTAAAAGGAAAAGCATGTGCTGTATAATTGGGACTCTTTAATTATTGTTTATTTGCTAAATCTGTTTTTGTTTCTTTAATTACAAAATTCCCTTCTTTTGGGAAATTGAGATGAGCAACTCTTTAGAAATTCTATTAGTATTAAAGCACATAGGTAGGTACTTTCAAGAATACTAAATACAATTAATTTACTTGGCATTAATGTATTCTGAACTGTATGAGATATTTGGGGGTTCACAGATTCATAATTCCAAGGCCAGAAGGGACTTCCTTTGAGCTCCTATATTACACATGCCATAGAACTTCGCCAAAATAATCCCCAGTGATGGAGAATCCACTACAACCATTGGTAAACTGTTCCAGTCATTAATTACCATCACTGTTAAAAAATGTACACCTTGTATCCAGTCTGAATCTGTCTAGCTTCAACTTCCAGCAACTGGATTGTGTTATACCTTCATCTGCTCCAATGAAGAGCCAATTATCGAAAGTTTGTCCCTCATGTAGGTACTTGCACTCTGTAGTCCTGTCACTCCTTAACATTCTCTTTGTTAAGCTAAATAAAGTAAGCTCCGTGAGTCTATCACTATAAGGCATGTTTTCTAATCTTTTAGTCATTCTCGTGATTCTTCTCTGAACCCCTTCCAAGATATCAAGATCATTCTTGAATTGTGAGTACCAGAAAAGAACACAGTGTTCCAGCAAGAGTTGCACCAGTGCAAAATGGAGGTAAAATAACCTCTCTGCTCCTACTCTAAATGCCCATAATTGCATTAGCCCTGTAGCCACAGTGTTGAATTGGGGGCTCAAGTTTCTTCACAATCCCCAGAGGAGGAGAGAAGGCAGAAAGAGACTCATGGTGTCACATTCTTACTTCAAAGTATGTTTAAGTAAGTTTCCCTTAAAACCAATTATCCTATGCTTCTATTGGTCTTTTATAGCACCTTCCTTATTTACATACTTTTCATTACTGTGGTAAATTGCTAAAACTCAAATTGTTATATAAATACTGAGGGAATATTGCAGTTTTTGATTTGTTAAGATAGTGTTTGCAGCACTGGATGTTGAGTAATGTATACAGAAGCAATGTTGCATGGTTAAAAATCTTAAAAAGTAACCTAGAGAACAAGCAACGTTATCTACCTTTTAACATATGTAATACTTTTTGTAATCTGGATGCATGTCTAATTCTGATACTTGGGGGAGTGGTGAATATTTCAGATGGTTTTTCAACAAGCATTTCCTGACCTTATTTTCTCAGCTCTCGCTCCCATTTTGCCTGGTGTGAGAAATTCCTTTCCTTAGGTGATGAGTTGATGGAGATAACTTTGACATTATCACTCTGGAAAGTATACACCCATTTTTTCCAGAGGCTATATTTGCATTATTTCATTTATCATTACTTAGAAGCAACAGTTTCCTTTCTGAATACTCCTTTTGGGGGAAAGGGAGTGAAATGAGTGGGAAAATATTTATTTTTAGCTTGGTTAAGTTTTCACACATATCTTGAAACCAATAATTCTGAGGATTGATCATCTAAAAGTAGAATTTTCCCTAGGTATTCAAATCTGGAAATCCAACACATCCATCAAGGAGAGAGTAAAACATAAATACATTTCTAAATAAGGGCAAAAGCCCACTCTAGTATCCATTCTACAGATCAAGTTGGTAAGTGCTTGCATATTTATTTGAGGTAAAATCTACTCTTGAAGAAATGAACAGATTCCCTCTGATTTTAAAAACAGGCAATTCTGTGTGTTTTAGAGAAATTGCTCATTATTTTTCACTTTAAGGGGATATCACTAGAGCTGACTGCAAAAAAACCACAATTTCCACAATGTATTCATTATTCAAATATCTCGTTGATTTCTCTACATATATTTTTGACTGGATTGATTGCATACAGTTCACTGCAAGTTAGAGTTGCCGACCCTCCAGGATTGTCCTGGAGTCTTCAGGAATTAAAGATTAATCTTTAATTAAAGATTGTGTGATGTGATGAAACCTCCACGAATATGTCCAACCAAAATTGGCAACCCTACTGCAAATATCTGTGCTTGTTTGCTTTAGATGTTAAAATAAGTCACATGATATTGTTTCTGTTTCCCTGAGACCCTAAGCTTTGCACACCACATTGTCTTTCCAAGATTCAAATTCCCTTTCTTGTCCAGCTAGCTCTTTCCCGTACAAATGCAGGACTATTTTAGGAGACGGAGGGGCTCAAGATCTATGTGCTGCTGAGTATGTAAGGGCTGATGCTCCCAGTGCTGGGTCTGATCCATTGCTATGAAGTGCTCTGGGACTAAGACACAGTGGAGGAAGGAAAGTACTGATTTTATTTTGAATCCTTGTGAATGCATGTGAGAAAATCTTCCCAGAAAGTAGGGGACTCGTCAAGTGAACCTGATGAAATCTACTCAAAGAAGCAGTCTGAGCTATGGAGGAGGCCAATATAGATGGTGATTCCTACAAGTGACTTCATTCTGAATTGTGGGGGAAGGCTACATCTTGGTTTTAGGCAAAGGGGAGCTTGAGCATTTGGGTTTAGCAGTTCTATGGTACTGATTTGATGTCAGTTTAAGGATACTGGTGATTGCCTAGAAAGTGAAAAATATGATTCCCCTAAATACAAATACAAACTACCTATATTATGAAACGTTATGAACCAAGAAATTAAAATAGCATGAAAAGCTTTTATTGTCAATCAAGTGTCAAAAGTGGATTTTCATCACAGGTAAAGCAAGAATTTCATGTTCAGTAAATGGTTCTATAAAAGGGCTCTTAGGCAACCCCTTTAATTGTTAGGTGTTGGAGAGAGCCTCCAACTGCAGCCCCAGAAATCATTTAATAGGAAAACTTAAGATCTGACCTTGCTCTCAACTACAATCTCTAATGATTTGACTTTTATTCCTAATATGAGGGAGAACCTCAATTTCTCTTTAAAAAAGGAATTGGAGGAGCCCCAGCTCCCAACTATACATTTAAAATAGATAAGAGGAAGGAAGAGTAGCCTGTTAGCACAGTGAGGATTCTAACGAATTTAGATAATTTATATACACTCTAAAATGATTCAGTAAAAAGTATGGAAAGAACACTGCACCCTTCTGATTAAATAGAGACATAATTTTTGCTTGTCAATCCTTAGTGTTTTAATAACTGAAAAAGAATAGATAACTAGCTGCCAAGAAGTAACAGGAATGACAAATGCTGTTTAATGATTTAGTTAAATATTTGTTTTTCTCATTAGGATTTTTTAGTGTACTTTTGTGATCAAGACTTTTTGTGTACCAAGCTGTTCATCTCTCAAACACAGTATATATTACCTGATTGTTGGGTATGTCATTTTCATATTTGTTTTACATGTAAAATTATTGATTTGGCTTCTGTTTCATCTCTGTAAATAACAGCTGGTTCCAGCTTTGTATCATTTATCTTTATTTATTTTATTTTGATTTCTCTGGCATCTATCCAAAACTTTAGCAGTCATGGACAATACAAATCCCATCATAAAGAATCAATACATTCTAAAGATTTAGGATCTTACCATAAATCTTCAGTGGATTTTGTTTTCTCCAGAATCTAAGCTTTCCCTCAGGCCCCTAGGAGGTCAGGATATAGGATATTTGAACCTTAGTGATTTTTCTGATCACACCTCTGTTCTCAAAACAGTTTCTCTTACAGTGGCCTGTTCAAATGCTACGGTGGATCTGCCACCTGCTGCCCTGTCTTTGCTGCAACTGGGGGCATGTGTTCTTTCTACTACCACAAAATTACTACTATTGTCATTCTGAGTCTTCATGAAACAAAGACCCGGTGTCCTTTGTTTTATTTGGATGTCTATTATTCCCCTTCTAGGACTGAGTGGCAGAGGTGATTATGAAGTATCACCTTGATGAAGATGGTATAGTTGATATCTTAATGTTTTTGCATTGAAAAGTACCAATTGGAAAGTTCAACACTTTATGAAAACATATTGATTTCTGATAGTTCATTTCAAATGAAAAATTCATAGTGTTGAAACAGTTTCATCATCTTCAAAACTGAACACTTTGATTTTTCCATTTTGAAATTGTTTTTTGTTTAGATTTTATATGAAACTTTCAAGTCAAAATGGATACAAAATATTTTGACTCAACTATTTTTTCCAGAATGTAGGGGGAAATTTTTTTTAACTTCCCTGCAAAACAACAAACAAACACCAAGATCGAGTTACTGGTCAAACTGACTGGAATTTTAATATGGTGTGTCACTTGCAAGGGATGTAAGTGGTTGGCATTCTTGTTTTCTTTCGTCTGTTCTAGTTTCTCAGCATACAGCCTTTTAAAAACCAGTTTGAACCTAACAGTATACTCTAAATCCATGAATGTACTTTGATTCAGTATTTCTTTGCAGTTTGTGCACACTTCTGAAAATAGATGTTATGTCTATAATACTCCACCCTTTGTGCTGGATATGTGCTTTGTGTTGTACTTGAATTGTTATAAATTTACAGGCTGGTGTCTGTTATTTGTTTACCATTGTATTCTGTCTTCATGCCTTGTTGTGCTCTTTAACTGCATGCACTTCTTTTCTTTAATTTCTTGTTAACACTTTTATTTGGGAAGCATCATTTTCATGAGCAGTAGCCTTGTTTTACCTAGTTATCAATTATACCAAATGAATTAGTTTCTAATTAGTCCTGATAACTGTTCAGATTTTCATGATTTATTATGCAGGTATACAACAATTTTGAGTGGTATCACCTGGCAGCTGGCTTCTTGTAAAGAAAATATGACTTTCGCAAGAGGCATTGTTGTTTGGATCAAAGTGTTTTTGACGTTTTTTCAATGACTTTGTCTTCCAATTTGTGGTTTCCTTCATGCTCTCTGTCATAAATATAAAGGGAAGGGTAAACACCTTTAAAATCCCTCCTGGCCAGAGGAAAAATCCTTTCACCTGTAAAGGGTTAAGAAGCTAGGATAACCTCACTAGCACCTGACCACAGTGACCAATGAGGAGACAAGATACTTTCAAAGCTGGAGGGAGGGAGAAACAAAGGGTCTTTCTGTGTGATGCTTTTGCCAGGGACAGAACAGGAATGGAGTCTTGGAATTTAGTAAGTAATCTAGCTAGATATGCATTAGATTATGATTTCTTTAAATGGCTGAGAAATTAGACTGTGCTGAATAGGATGAATATTCTTGTCTTTGTGTCTTTCTTGTAACTTAAGGTTTTGCCTAGAGGGATTCTCTATGTTTTGAATCTAATTACCCTGTAAGGTATTTACCATCCTGATTTTACAGAGGTGATTCTTTTAACCTTTTTTTTTTTTGGTATTAAAATTCTTCTTGTAAGAAATTGAATGCTTTTTTCATTGTTCTTAAGATCCAAGGGGTTGGGTCTGTGGTCACTTATGCAAATTGGTGAG
Organism: Dermochelys coriacea; assembly: GCF_009764565.3. Classification (NCBI taxonomy): domain Eukaryota; kingdom Metazoa; phylum Chordata; order Testudines; family Dermochelyidae; genus Dermochelys; species Dermochelys coriacea. Next base: position 84,778,125 of record NC_050071.1, on the reverse strand, counting down.
GATTTTTATCAAGCCTTCCCCAGGCAGGGGGCTGCAAGGTTTTGGTGAGGATTTTGGGGGGGTAAAGACGTTCCCAAACAAGTTTCAGGAGTAGCAGCCGTGTTAGTCTGTATTCGCAAAAAGAAAAGGAGCACTTGTGGCACCTTAGAGACTAACAAATTTGAGCATAAGCTTTCATGAGCTACAGCTCACTTCATCAGATGCATTCAGTGGAAAATACAGGGGGGAGATTTACACACTCACAGAGAACATGAAACAATGGGTTTTATCATACACAGTGTAAGGGGAGTGATCATTTAAGATGAGCCATCACCAACGGGGGCGGGGGAGAAGGAGGAAAACCTTTCATGGTGACAAGCAAGGTGGGCCGTTTCCAGCAGTTAATAAGAACGTCTGAGGAACAGTGGGGGGTGGGGTGGGGGGGAGAAATAACATGGGGAAATAGTTTTACTTTGTGTAATGACTCAATTCAAGCCTAAGTTAATTGTATCCAGTTTGCAAATTAATTCCAATTCAGCAGTCTCTCGCTGGAGTCTGTTTAAGTTTTTTTGTTGAATATTAGCCACTCTCAGGTCTGTAATAGAGTGACCGGAGAGATTGAAGTGTTCTCCGACTGGTTTTTGAATGTTATAATTCTTGACATCCGATTTGTGTCCATTTATTCTTTTATGTAGACTGTCCAGTTTGACCAATGTACATGGCAGAGGGGCATTGCTGGCACATGATGGCATATATCACATTGGTAGATGCGCAGGTGAATGAGCCTCTGATAGTGTGGCTGATGTGATTAGGCCCTATGCTGGTGTCCCCTGAATAGATATGTGGACAGAGTTGGCAACGGGCTTTGTTGCAAGAATAAGATCCTGGGTTAGTGGTTCTGTTGTGTGGTGTGTGCTTGCTGGTGAGTATTTGCTTCAGATTGGGGGGCTGTCTGTAAGCAAGGACTGGCCTGTCTCCCAAGATCTGCGAGCATGATGGGTCGTCCTTCAGGATAGGTTGTAGATCCTTGATGATGCATTGGAGAGGTTTTAGTTGGGGGCTGAAGGTGATGGCTAGTGGCATTCTGTTATTTTCTTTGTTGGGCCTGTCCTGTACTAGGTGACTTCTGGGTACTCTTCTGGCTCTGTCAATCTGTTTCTTCACTTCAGCAGGTGGGTATTGTAGTTGTAGGAATGCATGATAGAGATCTTGTAGGTGTTTGTCTCTGTCTGAGGGGTTGGAGCAAATGCGGTTATATCATAGAGCTTGGTTGTAGACAATGGATCATGTGGTGTGATCTGGATGAAAGCTAGAGGCATGTAGGTAGGAATAGTGGTCAGCAAGTTTCCGATATAGGGTGGTGTTTGTGTGAGCATCGCTTATTAGCACCGTAGTGTCCAGGAAGTGAATCTCTTGTGTGGACTGAGGTTGATGGTGGGATGGAAATTGTTGAAATCATGGTGGCATTCCTCAAGAGCTGCTTTTCCATGGGTCCAGATGATGAAGATATCAATGTAGCGCAAGTAGAGTAGGGGCATTAGGGGACGAGAGCTGAGGAAACGTTGTTCTAAGTCAGCCATAAAAATGTTGGCATACTGTGGGGCCATGCGGGTACCATCGCAGTGTCGCTGATTTGAAGGTATACATTGTCCCCAAATGTCCAAACAACTTGCTCAAAAAATAAACCCGGACGTTTGGTGGTGGCAGTGGAAGGCAAAGGGTAAAATAGTTCGTAGCTTGGGGAAGTTTTAACCTAAGCTGGTAAAAGTAAGTTTAGGAGGTTTTCATGCAGGTCCCCACTTCTGTACCCTACAGTTCAGAGTGAGGAAGGAACCTTGACACTTCTTAGCCTTAATAGTTAGTCCTGCTTCCCTTATGCGCTCAAAGACTTTCTGTAGATGTTCCAGGTGTTCTGCCCAGGAATCTGAAAATATGGCCACATCATCAAGATAGGCGACTTAATATTCTCCTAATCCCGCTAGGAGACCATCTACAAATCTTTGGAAGGTGGCGGCTGCATTCCGCAGCCCGAAAGAGAGTACATTAAATTCATACAGCCCAACATGCATGGTGAAGGCTGACCTTTCCTTGGCAGATTCATCTAGCAGTACCTGCCAGTACCCCTTGGTTAAATCCAATGTAGAGATGAATTGGGCCTGTCCCAGTTTCTCTAATAGTTCACCTGTGCATGGCATTGGATAGTTGTCTGGGTGAGTTACAGCATTTAGCTTACGTGCACCCGCCACCTTCCAAAGACTTGTAGATGGTCTTCTAGCGGGATTAGAAGAATACGCAGTCGCCTACCTTGACGTTGTGGCCATATTTTCATATTCCTGGGCAGAACACCTGGAACATCTACAAAAAGTCTTTGAGCGCATAAGGGAGGCAGGACTAACTCATCTGTACCCTAGAGTTCAGAGTGGGGAAAGAACCTTGACACTCCCTGCCTGGGGAAGGCTTGATAAAATTCCTCACCAATTTGCATAGGTGACCACAGACCCAACCCCTTGGATCTTAAGAACAATGAAAAAAGCATTCAATTTCTTACAAGAAGAATTTTAATACAAAAAAAAAAAGTTAAAAGAATCACCTCTGTAAAATCAGGATAGTAAATACCTTACAGGGTAATTAGATTCAAAACAGAGAATCCCTCTAGGCAAAACCTTAAGTTACAAGAAAGACACAAAGACAAAAATATTCATTCTATTCTGTACAGTCTAATTTCTCAGCCATTTAAAGAAATCATAATCTAACGCATATCTAGCTAGATTACTTACTAAATACCAAGACTCCATTCCTGTTCTGTCCCTGGCAAAAGCATCACATAGAAAGACCCTTTGTTTCTCCCTCCTTCCAGCTTTGAAAGTATCTTGTCTCCTCATTGATCATTGTGGTCAAGTGCCAGCGAGGTTATCCTAGCTTCTTAACCCTTTACAGGTGAAAGGATTTTTCCTCTGGCCAGGAGGGATTTTAAAAGGTGTTTACCCTTCCCTTTATATTTATGACTCCCACTGGAATGCCCTATAGATCTCCAATGCTTTTGGGCATGACACATGTAGCTGCAACTCCCGCTTGTAATTCTCAACCAGATTTCCTTCCAGATTTAGGTGGCTTCATTTTTATGAAAGGTTATGTTCTGTTTTGACACAATTTTAATAAGGGTATGACATACAGGGATACTGGTATGAGGCTGATCTTTATTTTCTAGACCCAGTCACATGACATGGGTCAGGTTTGCAAAAGGTTGTATTCCAGTTACATGGCAGAGGTCACTGTTCATTGAATCCAGTGGCTAATATGACAAACATAAAATGTGAGTAGTACCTTCCAACAACATGCAGATTTGGGGAGAAGCTCCCCAAATTCTGTGGATTTGGTGGCTAGAATGAGAAATTCCTACAGTTTTTACTAAAATAGCTTGCTGCTTTCTATTTTCCCAGCTGGTCACTGAAGCCAGTGTAATTTCAGTGTACTGTATGCTTAAAATATCTCAAAGGGTAAAGCAAAATTAACTCTGTTCATCTAAATGTCTCTTACAATGCCAGGTGGATCAGTCCCATTGCAGTTGTAGTAGATTAGTCATGAATTATTCAATATCAAAATACATGTAGCAATTGGCTTGTTATGCAATATACATAATTCATAAGGCATCTGTTCTATGTTTTCATATTTAAGGGGTACAGAATGGAAAGAATGTGAAATAGAAATATAGGAATGTTTCACTGCATAACACTGTGTGTTTTGCTAACCTGCTCAATAATGTTAGGAACAGGGCTGTGAGTCAAAAAAAAAAAAATCCAGATTTCTAAAATTCTTTTTGAACAGGAAAAAGATCAGTAAATAATTTCCCCTTGTCATGCATCACTTTTCTTTTACTCTCAATTAGGTATAAAGCTAGGACAGTATCCCTTGGAGTTAGGTTTACCAAGAATTTGTCTAAACAGGGACACTCAGAAAAATTAATCCAAATTAACCCAGGGTGTGAATTTAAAGTGCATTAATTAAACTGCATTAAACCCCTGTGTGGACACTCTCATTCATCATTAAGGCACTTTAAATATGTAATAGCATAATCTGCTTAAGTATTTATTAAATAAATTAGTTAATAAAATATAACACTAGAAACAGTGGGAGATTTGAATCAACCTTCTCCCTCCCCCGCCCCAAACAAATAGCGTTACTGTGATGGAAAGAAGCCACCTCCCACAGGTGGAAAGGAATTCAGGCAGCTAGGGTTGTATGGCTGCTTATAAATTCAGCTGTGAATGTTTGGAGCTGCAAGTGGACGCTTATGTGACTCCAAACAGCACTGGCTTGTCTACACTACTGGCCAGATCGACAGGCAGCGATCGATCCAGCAGAGGTCAATCAATCATGTCTAGTAGAGACACGATAAATCGACTGCTGATAGCTCTAGCGTCGACTCCAGTACTCCACCTCAATGAGAGGCACAAAAGGAATCAAGGGGAGAGCATTTCCCATAGACGCACCAAAATGAAGACACCACAGTAAGTAGATCTAAGTACATTGACTTCAGCTTGGTTATTAGCATAGCTGAAGGTGCTTAACTTAGATCGATCACCCCACCCCAGTAGTGTAGACCAGCCCTCAGCAGTAGTGAGAACATATCCCACAAGTAAAAATAACTTAGGTGGCTTCTTATCTAAGGATTTGCTCCCACAACTGAGACTCCTATGTCCATGCAGCACCCCATTAAAGTGAAGTGTCTACCTTAGCAGACTGCATTGCAGGACTAAGGGCTTGGGTAGCATCACTCTGAAGAAATCTAAGCTAGATTTGACTGTAGACAATGCCTTTCAAGAACAAAGTCCAAGTTAATAAGAAAATAATTTCTAATTGAGCTGGGGTTTGTGCAGGAGCGATAAGCTCCTTCAATCAACATAAGATCCAATGATCTTTCTGTGAAGTAATTCATTCAAAATAAATTGCTTCAGTGGGACTTTTGTTGATTACTCTATACTAGTTTCTTCAGACAGTTACAGCAATCAGGATTATTGAGCTTCAGTGAGAAGAAAGACTTACTCATGAAGTTGATAGGAAATTTGTTTCCTTAATGATATTCACTGCAGTGCTGCAAAACTAGTAAGGCCATCACATGGAAAAGCAATCCCAAATATACTTAATTTAGAGCCAATGGCAATAACTAAATGATTTTACAAATGTTTATGAAAACATTTGAAATTAACCATTTGACATATATTGTTACTCCTTAATGTTATGATTTGTTTAACCAAATCATAAATGGTCATTGCCTCTTTCTTGGTTATACAAAGACAATGTGTATGATGTCCTTATTTGGTTCTGCAAAGCTTTGTTAACATTATCAATTAGTTTGGCATACAAACAATGTGCTGCTTCTTTAATGTTAAATTATTTTTCACTAGAAATTAGTGAGAGATGGTAGAAAGCAGCCTGCCAAATAAGAAGGAAGAAATACATTAGTGTGCTTTTAAGAGTCTCAAAAAGAACAATTAAAAAAAAAAAAACAGAAAATACTTAAAGAAATTGACAAGCAGTGGGTTTTTTTTTTTTAAAACCCTTTCACTGTTACGATCAATGTAACGTTAGTATGTAGTATACCTACTCAGTACCTAAGCTTACCTGGATTGTTTAGTATGAGGCAAGTTGTCAATTAAAAATTTCCAGTGTATTATTCAAAACACAGTAAGCACAATATCCAGCGTTGCCTTCGTGCTATTGCAATTATTTAATTTTTAGTTATTAATAGTGAATTTCTTTAATTGCCAAAAATGAAGGTATTGTAAGGCTTCTGAAAAGTTCTGTATACGTAAATAACCAGTCTCTCTGCTGGTCTTTCTCCTCTACCACTACACACTTTCCAGAAAGAATACACATCTTTTCCACATGATTAGAGTAGATAGGTTTATAGTACCATTGCACATGGACACTTATCTTTCATTAATATGATTTTGCAATGTGGTGTTCTTCAAAATAAAAGGAACAAAAAAAATTTATATTCAGCATAGCTGAATCATAGAATTGGAAGGGACCTTGAGAGGTCATCTAGTCCAGTCCCCTGCACTCAAGGCAGGACTAACTATTATCTAGACTATCCCTGACAGGTGCTTGTCCAACCTGCTCTTAAAAATCCCCAATGATGGCGACTCCACAACCTCCCTAGGCAATTTATTCCAGTGCTTAAATACTCTGACAGTTAGGAAGTTTTTCTTAATGTCCAACCTAAACAACCTTTGCTGCAATTTAAGCCCATTGCTTCTTGTCCTAGCCTCAGAGGTTAAGAACAATTTTTCTCCCTCCTTGTAACAACCTTTTATGTACTTGAAAACTGCTATCATGTCCCCTCTCATTCTTCTCCAGACTAAACAAACCCCATTTTTTCAATCTTCCTTCATAGGTCATGTTTTCTAGATCTTTAATCATTTGTGTTGCTCTTCTCTGGACTTTCTCCAGTTTGTCCACATCTTTCCTGAAATGTGGTATCCAGAACTGGACACAATACTCCAGTTGAGGCCTAATCAGCATGGAGTAGAGCAGAAAAATTACTTCTTGTGCCTTCTTTACAATACTCCTGCTAATACATCCCAGATTGATGTTTGTTTGTTTTTTGCGCAACAGCATTTCTGTTGACTCATATTTAGCTTGTGATACACTATGACCCCCAGATCCCTTACCACAGTACTCCTTCCTAGGCAGTCATTTCCCATTTTGTATATGTGCAACTGATTGTACTCCCAAGTGGAGTACTTTGTATTTGCCCTTGTTGAATTTCATCCTATTTACTTCAGACCATTTCTCCACTCTGTCCAGATCATTTTGAATTTTAATCCTATCCTCCAAAGCACTTGCAACCCCTCCCAGCTTGGTATCATTCACAAACTTTATAAGTGTACTCTCTATGCCATTATCTAAATTATTGATGAAGATATTGTACAGAATCGGACCCAGACTCGATCCCTGCAGGACCCCATTTATTATGCCCTTTCATCATGACTGTGAACCATAGATAACTACTCTCTGGGAACAATTTTCCAACCAGTTATGCACCCACCTTTCAGAAGCTCCATCTAGGTTGCATTTCCCTAGTTTGTTTATGAGAAGGTCATGTGAGACAGTATCGAAAGCCTTACTAAAGTCAAGATATACCACATCTACCACTTCCCCCTGATCCACAAGGCTTGTTACCCTGTCAAAGAAAGCTATCAGGTTGGTTTGACATTTTTTCTTGACAAATCCATGCTGACTGTTACTTATCACCCTATTATCTTCTAGGTGTTTGATTGCTTAATTATTTGCTTCATTATCTTTCCAGGTACAGAAGTTAAGCTGACTGGTCCATAACTCCCCCGGTTGTCCTTATTTCCCTTTTTATATATGGACACTATATTTGCCCTTTTCCAGTCTTCTAGAATGTCTCCTGTCTTCCATGACTTTTCAAAGATAATTGCTAATGGCTCAGATATCTCCTGAGTCAGCTCTTTGAGTATTCTAGGATGCATTTCATCAGGCCCTGGAGATTTGAAGACATTTGACTTGTCTATGTAATTTTGATTTGTTCTTTCCCTATTTTAGGAAGGGTAGAAGGTGGTTCGATGCCATCTTTTGTGACTTGCACACTCTAGGGCACTCCACCTTTACCCTTCCATGGGCTCAAGATATAACCCAATTAATTTAGGCACCCCAACCCTTATCCAGTTCCCAGAGCTCAGGGTGTAATCTTCTGTGGGTTTGCTGCACCTTTTACCAGTGAAAGAGTCTTGCAAAGTAATACCCTTAATCTCTTTTATTAAGAGTTACCAAAACAGAATACACACACTAAGCATACAATACTCACCACTCCCAATAAGGCAGATGAACTTTTTCTGGTGGCCAGTCAGGATCAGGTCATCCATGCTCCAGCTTCTGCACAGTGTGATTGGAGGTATGTTGAGGTCTGGCAGCTCTGATCTTGGGCTGTGTCCTGAAGTTAGGTTCCAAAAAAAACTTCCTTTTGAACCCTAGTTTATATAGTTAAACTTCTGTCCTGCTTAGCTAGACCTTAACCTGCCTTTTTGAACCAAAGTACTACCAAACCATATTTTTCACTAATCCTAGCCTATTATGAAACAATTCTTTACCCAATCAGATCCACCACTTAGTTGATTTAAGTCTTGCAAAATTAGTTATGCAACAGACAAACAATTAAAGAATCAGACAGACCATACAGATAAACAATAGAGAATTGGGAACCATAAAGGTAAAGCAATAGAAGTACAGATTTCACAATCTCAACTGTTGGTAAGTGATTTATGGTCAGACAGAATGCTATCAAACGAAGTTTTCTTAAAGAAAACAGACCTTATCTGGTGATGGTGGGTACTATTACGAGAGAAGAGCCCTCTTAACAGCACGATATTACATTGTTTTGACGAAATTTAGATGAAATGTAAATTGTAACTGAAATGTACATTCCACTAATTACTGACTGGCTGGAGGCTAAAACTGCCTTTGGCGTAATTTGGAGCACCTATAGGGCTCTCTAAATTGTACTGCACTGGCTAAGGATCCGACAGCACCATGCACTCCGCCCAGAGCTCCTCCCTATTTTATTTCATCTCCTACAACAAGAGGAGAGAGAGTGAAGGAATAGAGTTGGCTACTCTGGCTCTGTGCTACCTGAGGATTCCCTACGAGAGGGAGAAGCCTCAGCTGCCACTTTAAACACAGCTTTACCACCATAAAGCATTTTGGTCCAGGGCCTAGGAATATGCAGAACACAATCAGACCTTATTCTGTGTAGTGAGAATAAAAATAAAGCCACCATAATTGATTTACACAATCCTCATTCTTAATATAATGAAATGGATGACCAAACTTTATACACCCATTGGCTCTTTATCAACTAAGAAACATGTCCTGCTGAGAGGCCTATAAACTTTTCTGACCCCACTAGCAAAGTCCTTTGGAAACTTTGTTGGCGTCCCATGTTTTTAAATGCATACCTCTCATTTCAACTCTCAAAAGGGCCTTTCAATTTATAATAGATGCAAAGTATTTCTTCAGCTGTCAGAAGAATTTTTTTTTCCAGATGAAGAGAGGAAATGGCAGACAGTACAGAGCTGCCATTTCTGCTGTTGTTTCTCTTCAGCGCTGAAAAAGAGCTGTTCTTTATTTAGTTGTCATACCTCAAATCCAGTCACCCTTACTTCAAACTTGAAAAGGCCTTTCATTTTTAGTTTGCAGATGTTTTAACATATCTGTACAGACGTAGTCAAATAGAATGACAAAACACAGCTGGAATACAGACTTAAGAACATAGTATGAAATATTTATGGAGAAATACTCTTGAGCATTATAAGATAAATAGTTCCCTAACAACCACTCCCACCCCAAAAAATAGATGCATCAGAAGCCCAAATCTACTTGGAGTCAGTTTATAATGCTCAAAGTGAAAGACCATCTGTCTTCATGATTGGATCTTGCACCGCTACAGATTGTCAGTATTTTTCCATGAGGGTTGTGTTGCTTATCTCAGTTAGCCAAACAAAGAATGTTAGGGGTAATAACAGATAGCCATTTTACAAAAATGGCACTTTTGGTCACTATAAACATAGCAGCAATCCCTTTCCTGGCATTACTCCAATAGGGTAAATCTTCTAGAAAGCTCAAAACACAAAATGCTTGATGTAGGGGAAACTCCTACCCAGTCACGTTAGAGCACCACACTCTTCCTTCCAGGATGTGAATACTTTGACATTCAAAGGCTAAGACAGGATTACATTGGAGCTGTCACATGTCCAACATTTACTATGTGCATCAAGTCCAGCTTTATGCAATCACTCAGGAGGCCAATGATAACTATTTAGAATTTCTTTCTGAAACACAAAAAGAGAGAAGTGGATGGTGTATGTATACTGTGCCAGATATTAGTCCAGCTTTTGGAGGAAGTTGAGCTTTTTCCACACACATTCTCCCATTTTTCTTTTATGGTATAGTCAAACAGGCTAAATCAGCCATTTGCATGTGTTCACCAAAAACATTGTGGGTATCATATTTAAGGAGCACTTTAAGTGGAATATTTGTGGACTGCCAAACAGATTTCCCCAGCTCCTTCACAATTTAGAATCAAATCTTATTGTAGAAAGGACCTTGCTTTATTGGTAGCTGGTATTTATCATGAAAATATATGAAGGAGGATAAAGTTATCTGTTCAAGAATCTTTTATGGTTAATATGCTCTTGGTTAGCCAAGAGGATTTGAGTTTCAAGATTAGGAAATTTAAATTGGGGATTATTCCAGATTGGCATGAAAAATTGGTAAAGTTAGAAGTACTAATGGACTTGATTTTCTGAAGAACGCTCCAAGAGCAGGTAAATGTTGTGTTTTTCTTTAAAAATGCAGGCAGATGTTTTAAAAATGGAAGTTCAAAGAGAAAGCCAAAAGGTGTTCACTAATTTTTTTTTCTTCAATGTCAAGCCATACTGCAGTTTGGGAACAGCTGATGATACAGAACCATTTTGTTAAAAATGGTAACGGCAAAGCTAGGTGATCTAAAAACAAGTTAGGTAATTGCACCCTCTACCCCATTTGGCAATGATTCTTAAGTATTTTATGGGATAACTCTAGTGTCTTCATATTCCAGAAGAATTGTTGTACAACTCTTTATTCCTGTGAAAGTTGAAGCAGGAAATTTAAGTGAAATTAAGATAAACATACACATTAATCTTCCTACACTCAGTTTAATAGCTTCTACCTTCCCCATAAATATACTGGCAGTGAATCTCATTTCTCCATTTCTTATGTCTTACGTACTTCTCTGAGTACAACATCCATGTTTGCAGATACTATCTTTGATAAATCAGAACATACCCTGATATGTAAGTAGGTTATCTCTTTGCATGAATGAAAGGAGAATGACTATTTGACATGGATTTGGTCTATGAGAAATATCACTTGTGACTTGTTCCTGTTTATCTGAAATCCAGATAGTAGCTCTGGAAGTGAGGAAGAGGGATTTTTGAGAGAGTGAGCAGAATGTCCTCCACATCCGTCAGCCATGTATCCTGGATGGTAGAGACCCTCTATTGAAGACATTATCTACTAGCTGTTCCATGGCTATATCAAATAGTAGAAGCAATTGAGGGTATTCTTTACATGTTCCTTGATTTAACTGAAAAATAGAGGTGATAACTCCTTTGTCAGAACAGAAGGAAGGAGTGGTTGTAAATATCAATCCAGTTCAAAAAATGTAGGTCCAAATCCTAATTGTCTCAGGATTGTTTGTAGTTATGGCCCTTATGCTCAAAGATCTATTAAGTATCTAACAATAGGATAGAGCATCAGTTGTTTCTGTCTAGCAGATTAAGCAGGATATCTTCTGAGTGTTATCTTCTGCTAATCTGCCAGAAATAAAATCCACCAGGTCCACATGAATGAATGTTGTTTAAGCATGAAGCAAGGCCCTTGTTGGGATTTTATAATCTGTGTTTAACGGAGAGGTGGGGTGGTAATTGCCACAAATGTCTTTGTCCTATAGACTAGGTTAATTATCACCATCCTCATGTCCCATGACACTTTTGTAAGCATTTCATTTTAGACTTCTAACAGTACTAACTGATTGATAAATGTCTTACACTATTCTGCTGGAAAGCCATCACACCCAGGCACTTTGCCTGAGTTGAGTGAGCTAATTGCTTGCTTAACTTGGAGTAGAGAGATCTTCATCCATATAATTTATGAGGTACCAAGAATGTATTTAGGGTCAAATAGATTGCAGTTGAATTCACCATGATCTGTGTAAAAGGATTCATACAAGACTTTGAATTGTCTTAATTTTATCAGGTTCCAGAACAGAAAGACCATTGTCCTGTAGCAAAAAGAATATAGTGTTATTGGATTAAGCCATTTTCATTTTCCTCGCTAGGTGTAGGTCCGCTTTACCTCTTTCCCCTATTCATAATGCCTCTCTAACTGTGCTAAGCATGCATTCAGTCTGAGTCGACACACATTATATTTGTATTTTGAGTGATGAGAGAGTGCAGTAGCTCATTATTCTGCCAAAGAATTTATTCCTATTCTTCATTTCAGATGTGAATTTCGTGCATTCTCCCTTTAAGGTAGCCTTTAGTGGTTCCCATAAAGTTGTAGCATAGGAGACTGTTTTTTCCTTCAAGAAGCTGAAAATGAACATTTCAATCATCTGACAAGATGTAGGGTCCCTAAGTAGGTGTGTGTGTTTAATTTCCATCTTGAGGATCTTGTAGCACTATTACTAGTATCTGAATGAAAAGAAATTAGAGCATGATTACAGATAATGATATCATTTCTGCCTCCAGACATGCAGGAGCTAGCACTTCAGCTATATAAAAATCTTAATTTGGAGTAGGAGACATGAGCTATGGGGATATACAATCACACTTCATAAGATGCTTTAGTCTTCTAATGTCCACTAATCCAATATCCTCCAGCAGGGATAATGGATGGTTTTGCAGAGACCTGATATTTTTTGCCTAGAACCTTGAGATTTGTCCATGATATCATCCATGACAGCACTACAATCTCCTCCTAATACCAATGGAAATCAGCCCTATTGGAAATAATGTCAGTTATTTCTGCAATAAAGAGTGCATTCCCACCACTAAGATTACATACATTACCCAAAATTAATCTTAGTGTTGAAAATGTCTTCAATTATTATGTATCTTCCCTCTGGATCTGAAGATGACTGAATACATTGAAAAATTAGACTCTTGTGCTTTGGTATCACTACTCCCTTGTTTCTAGAGTTGAAAGAGTGATATTCATGTCCCCTCCACAGTTTAATTCTTCCTGCATCTTCATTGTTTACATGGGTCTCCTGAAGAAAAGCTATACAACATTTATTTAATTTTCAGTGCCTCAGTTTTGAATCTCTTGGAGGGTTTGTTAAAACCCCCGTACTTTCCAGGAAAAAAAAAAAAAAAAAAAAACGAACAAAACAAAAAACCATACTACCTAAATTGTCCTTAATATCCCAGATTTCCAGAATGGGCACATTCAGATCCCAGATGGTAAACACCAGCACCCACCCTCCCCACAAGCACAATATGAATTAATTAGGAATCTGCCAGAAATATATCTATGTTTAACAAAATAGATGTGTTAAGGTATATAAATGAATAAAACCTGTTGCTTCATAGATATGAATGCATAAGATGTAGTACATAAATGCTAATAGTCACATGATATATAAATATTTATATCCATAAACTAATGAAAGGTAAACATGAAGTGACACAAGTGATGGTGTGTGGAAATAAATATGAATACATCATACATATTATAAATATAAGATTTACACATGGATAGAAGCATAAAATTAGTACCCATATGAAGAGATATAGGTAGTCACAAACATCATGCAAGTAAATAGTTATGAATATTAGCATCATGTATATCTAACAAACATCTAGACCAGGGATCAGCAACCTTTGGCACACAGCCCGTCAGGGAAACCCATTGGTGGGCCGGGATGGTTTGTTTACCTGCAGCACCCGCAGGTTCAGCCGATGGCAGCTCCCACTGGCCATGGTTCGCCGTTCCAGGCCAATGGGGCCTCTGGGAAGCTGCGGCCAGCACATCCTTCAGCCCATGCTGCTTCCCATGACCCCCATTGGCCTGGAACAGTGAACCACAGCCAGTGGGAACTGCCATCAGCCAAACCTGTGGACGCTGCAGGTAAACAAACTATCCCAGCCCACCAGCAGATTTCCCTGACAGCCCACATGCCAAAAGTTGCCAATCCGTGCTCTAGACATACATAAGCTATATAAGTAGAAACAAACAGGTAAGTGCAATATAGTTATGAATATATAGTATGGCAGAGCTCCAACCTTGTCCCTATGGATCCTGCACTTCCAGGCAGTTTATGCTAGCTTCAGAGGTTCACTGCAACCCTCCATGTAGCCCTTCTCTCTCTAGGGCCAGGGATACAGTCTACAGAGTCCTTTTCATCATAAGTCAGCAATGGAGGTTGGTGAGAGAATTCCCACAGTCTCTGTTACTCCTACAGCTTCATGCCAAAACAGTTTACCCTCCTGTCCTGACAGGGGCCTGTTTTCCCCTCCCAGGAGGTGTTTCTGTAGTGGAGGGTTGGGGGGAACCCAGGCCCACCCTCTGCTCTGAGTTCCGACCCAAGAACCCTAATATTAGCAGCCAACTGTTCACTACCAGAGTTGCTACATTTCCCTGGGCTACTTCCCCACAGTTCTCCTGCTTTTCCCTTCTTCCCCCTTATCTTAGGGCTCTCTTACCAATAACTCAAGGATGTCTTCATTAACCAGCCCTTCAACCATACTTCTACTCCCTTCTGCCTGACTGGAGTGAGCCCTTTTATATTATCAGAGGGGTCAGGTGGTCACAGTAGCTTAATGGCCTCACCTGATTCTTTGCAGGTTAATTGGACTCAGGTGTTCTCATTAGCCTAGAGCAGCCCCTGCCCTGGTCTCTCAGGGAACAGCAACCTGTTCACCCAGTGGCCAGTAGATCTGTCTCTGACTTCTCTGCTGAACCCAACTGGCCTGGAGGAAGGAAGGAGGAAGATTGCTGCTGCTGCTGCTGGCCCTGGGGCTCTTGCTGCTGCCGCCACAGCTCCAGCTACTTCCCTGGCTGGGCTGGGCTGGGCTGGGCTAGACAACACCCAACCCCCTTCTCTGCTACCTGGTTGCTGACTAGCTGCTGCTGCTCCAGCTGCAGCCTCTTGGAGGGGGAGCTGCTGGCCCACTCCCCGGAGGGGGAGAGTGAGGGACCCCTACCCCAGCCATTGCTACTGCTGCTGCTGTGGATACCTCCACCACCACCACCACCACCTGTGAGGGGTCCTTTCTGCCTGCCTGGCCACCGGGCTGCTGCTGCCTTTGCTGCCTGGGAGCTGCTGGACCCCGGCGGAGGAGGGGACGAGGCCATCTGCTGCTGGGGGAGCGCACAGGGACTCTGCAGACCACTGTGGAGGGGGCCTTCAGGCTGAGTAACTTTTGAACTGTGCTCTTGTGGTGGGGGTTTCGACTGTGTTTGTGGGGACACCAGGGGTGTGGCATGGAGCCTGCCCCCCAGTTCATCTGTGTGGTCCCAACCCCCACCACCACCATTCTTGTCGCTGCCCAGTCTACCTCCCCCAGTGGACGCTTACCATCTGCCTCAGTCTCCTGCCTCTGGGACTCGGCTGTTTGCTTGGCCGGCTGCGCCCTTTCACCACCTTTTGGGCCTGAGGCAGCAGCCAGCCCATACTGACTCTTTGAAAGCGCATGTGGATGCACGTGCCCCCTCCCCGGACTGGACCCCTTCAGCAAGCCCCCAGCTTTGTCCCTTGTTACCTGCCCCATTTTGCCCCTTGCAGCCTTTTTGCCCTCCCCTTTACCCCAGCACTCGCTGGCTTCAGTTTTGTTTGCCTGCCCGCCCTTTTCCCTCTGCAGTTTTTGTTTGTTTGCCCTGCCCCAGCCTCTGAAGCTAGCTCCTCGGTTCCCTGTCCTGCCTCCGGCCTGGTTCTCCCCCCTGTCCATGGGGTACCCCTGCCCTGATTGGCCTCTTACTCAGTGCGCCCATGCTCCCGCCCATGCGCTTGTGCTCTTCCCCTGTTTGAGTTTGCCCCCATTTCACTGCACCCCCCCTAAAGTTGTTGTGACCTCACTCCCCTAGTGCAGCTAGAGGAGCCGGAGTCCTATCCTGAGTTGGTGACTGTCCCCTATGAGCCCTTGATACCCCTGTGTCCAGCCCCCTGCTTTTGGCGCCCTCCTCCCCTGCCTGCAGCCTAGCGAAGAGGAGTGGTTGACCTGCCTCCCCTTTCTTCCCCTCCTCTCTCTGGTGTTTTTCCCCTCCCTCCCTGCTTATTATGGCGGGGGACACGATGAGTGGGGCCCCTCCCCAGCCCCAGATACCTCTTCCCCATCTGACCCTCCTTCACCCCCTAAGCCTCTACCTCACCCGCTGCTGCCAAACCACCTGCCCCTGCCACCGCCACCGCTGGGGTGCCGGCAGCAGCGGGCACCGGGGTGACCTCCGCTGCTGCCATGTCTCTCGATCCCTTGGATTCCGGGGGAGCCCTCGCAGCAGGCAGGAAGGGCCAGGGGAAGAAGAAGGGGAAGGGCCCCGCCAAAAAGACCAGGCCCTTCATGGCAGGGACTGCCCCCACTGCCGTGGCCCCGCCACCAGCCGCGGAGTCCCTACCCACTGCTCCCTCCACCAGCTCTGCGGGTGTCCCCCCCCCCCCCGCCCCCAGGGCGTACACCCAGATGGCGGCAGCCCCCCCGCCTGCCGCTACATCATCTCTCCCGCCCACTGCCTCCGCTACCATCTATAGCGGCCGGGGCCCCTTTCCCACCATGACCAGGAAGCACAGTGTCCATTGCCTCCTGGTGCCTGCCTCACCCCACATGGAGACCTATGTGCGGGCATTGGTGAGGGTGATGGGGCCCACAGCCATTGTGGTGCCTCCAAAATGTACAGGAAGGTCATCTTCTTTTTAGCATTGGAGGGGAGATGGGCCTGGCAGTGGGGGGCATGTTCGTCCCCCTGGAGCCGCTGGACGACCTGGGCGTCCGCCTCGTCCTGACCTCAGTCCCTCCCTTCCTTCCCAATGCCGCCCTATTATCTGCCCTCTCGACCTTGGGGAAGCCCATTTCCATCCTGAGCCCTCTCTCACTGGGCTGCAAGGACCCTGCCCTCCGTCACGTCCTCTCGTTCCACCGGCAAGTGCAGCTTCAACTGCCGCCGGCGGCGCATGATGGAGAGTCACTTGAGGGGTCCTTTTTGGTCCCCTACCAGGGGGCCCATTACCGGGTGCACTATTCCACGGGGGAGGCCCAGTGCTACCTCTGCCGGGTGATGGGGCACGTCCAGAGGGACTGCCCCTTGGCCCGGCAAGGAGGGGCATCCGGGACCCCCAAACCCTGGTGGGGCGCCGACCCCGTCATTGCCGGTGCCCCGGGTGACCGGCACCTGGAGCCGCCGCTCCTCCCACTCAGTCCACCACTGCTCCTGCTCAGGCCCAAGAGGCGCTCCCCCAGCACGCCCAGACGAGCGGGAGAGCCCCGCCTCTGCTGCCTGCAGTCCAACGGGGCATCTAGAGGTGGGTGTGGCAGGGATACCACCGAGCGTGGGAGAGGGCCCGCCTCAGGGGGATTTTTCCCTCCCTCATGCTGCCGCACTGCTGCCTCCCACAGTCCCTGAGCCATCGCCCCTGCCTCCCGACTCGAGCCCTGTTAGCTTGCCCCCTGATGATGCCATGGAGGGCTGGGCCCTAGTCCAGGGGAAGCGGGGCAAGTGGAAGGCTCGAGCTCCGCTCCCTTCCACCGATGCGGAAGCCCCCCGGAAGACCCCGGTCACCCAGGGGGAGGATGACCCTCTGCCAGTGGGCCTCGATCTGAGCGACCTCACCCCGCCCCCTCATATTCCCTCCCCAACTGCTGCTTCTGCTCCCACCCCCGAAGGTTGTCTGGGCTCCTCCATCTGCCCAGCTGTGGGTGGCACCCTGCTGTCGGCCGCCGAGCCCATTGAGGCGATGGCCAGTGCCGTGAGGCTGGGACCCGGGCCCCACAGGCTGTCCCTTGTGGGTGTGGGGCAACCGACGTCCTTCCCGGGTGGGAACCCCACTGGAGATGCTGTGGCTACTCCGCCAGCTGTGGTGCCAGAGCCCGGCATCGTGGAGGGCCCCCTTCCCCCCCCGTCCCTTGAGCTCAACCAAGGGGGGGGCAATCTCCAGCTGCATGGCTCCTGGAGCCCAGGATCTTGCCTTTGCCCCTCTCCCTGACTCTGCTTCTGACCCCTTTCCTGCTCCTACTCTGGATCCCTGCCCTGCCCTTGATTTCAACCCCGTCCCTGTCCCCTCCACCTGCCATGATATCATTGCCACCCTTGGGGCAACCATCTCCTCGCTCCCAGAGGATAGCCCCCAGGGAGCGGCCTCTGTATTTCCCAGTCCCGACTCACCAGGGGCTGCTATCTTCCCTCTGCCACCCCAAATTAAGTCAGGATTTGAGGAGGGCCATATGGTGCCAGCCCATCGGGCGCCATGTCGGGGATCCACCCTTTGCCTGCCTGTCTTGGTGGGCCACGGGGCTGTGTCGGTGGTCCCTCCAGAGCAAAGCCGGGGGCTAGTGACCCCAGCCCCCCATACACTGAGAGAGGAGCTGCGGGAGTTCCTTGAGGACGTCCGTGGCTCCCGTAACAAGGTGCAGCTCGCTCTCCAACGATGGGGGGACTTCCATCAAATCCTGCAGGCCGCGAGGGACCTCATGGGGGAGGGTAAAAGGACTGGGAAGCAGGGCTCCGCGGCCTACCAGCAGGTCCGCCTCTTCCGTGACTCCTTACTCACCTACGGGGTAGGTCAAGGACTATTGCGCAGCCTGTCGGGAGCCGCGAGCGTCCCTGCCGGTGAGGATCCCCTCCAGCCCTCCTCATGGCACGTCTTACCATCGCAACATTGAACACCCGCGGCTGTAGGATGGGTCTCCGCAGATCCCAGGTGCTCCCGTTCCTTCAGGAGCGGGGGTACTCTGTGGTTTTCCTGCAGAAGACCTATACGGTTCTGGCCGCTGAAGACAGCTGGCGGCTGGACTGGGGGGACAGGGTCTACTTTAGCCATCTCACAGTTCGTACGGCTGGAGTGGCGACCCTGTTCTCCCCTGACCTACGGCCCGAGGTGCTGGGGGTCGCCAAGGCTGTGCCGGGCCGCTTGCTGCACCTCCAGGTCCGTATGGAGGGGCTCGTGGTCAATCTTGTCAACGTCTATGCCCCGACATCGGGCCCGGAGCAGCTGCGTTTCTTTCAGCAGGCTTCCGTCTTCCTCAGCACCTTGGATCCTCGCGAGTGCCTGATCCTGGGCGGGGACTTTAATACTACATTCTAAGAGCAATACCGCTCAGGGACTGAGCAGTGCCTGACTGCCGCGGACATCCTTTGGGAGATAGTTGACCATCACGCCCTGGTGGACGTTTGGCGTGACCACCACCCGGACGACATCTCAACGTTCACCTTTGTCCGGGTGGAGGTCCATCGGTCGTGCCACTCTCAGTTGGACCACATCTATTTATCACGTTTCCACCTTTCACAGGCCCACTCCTCCAGTATTCGAACGGCCCCGTTCTCCGATCACCATTTAGCCACCATGACGGTCTCTCTCTGTGCGGAGAGGCCGGGGCTGGCCTATTGGCATTTTAACAGCTTGCAGGAGGATGCGGGCTTCGTGGCATCCTTCCGGGAGTTCTGGCTGGCCTGGTGAGAGCAGCGGCGTGCCTTTCCCTCAGCGCGGCGGTGCTGGGACCTGGGGAAGGTGTGTGCCCG
The DNA here is from genome assembly GCF_009764565.3 of Dermochelys coriacea. Taxonomy (NCBI): domain Eukaryota; kingdom Metazoa; phylum Chordata; order Testudines; family Dermochelyidae; genus Dermochelys; species Dermochelys coriacea. The sequence continues at coordinate 84,758,853 of NC_050071.1, read as the reverse complement.
GCTCTTCTGCCGTGACTACAGCTGGGGCGCCAGCCGATGGAGGGATGCGGTGATAGGGCAGTTGGAACGGGAGGTCTTAGAGCTGGAGAGGCGTCTGGCCGCCAGCCTCGAGGATCCATCCCTCTGCAGGGCATGCCGGGAGAAGCGGGAGGAGCTCCGGGCCCTCGAGGACCATCGGGCACGGGGTGCCTTTGTTCGATCCCGCATCTGCCTCCTTCGGGAGATGGATCGCGGCTCCTGCTTCTTCTATGTCCTGGAGAAAAAGAGGGGGGCCAAGAAGCACATCACCTGCCTCCTAGCAGAGGACGGCACCCTCCTCATGGATCCAGCGGAGATGTGTGGGAGGGCCATGGCCTTCTACGCAGGCCTTTTCTCCCCGGATCTGACTGATCCTAACACTTGCAGAGCGCTCTGGGACAAACTCCCGACGGTCAGCATGGGCGATCGAGACCGGCTAGAGCTGCCTCTCACTCTGGCTGAGTTCTTGGAAGCCCACCGCTGCATGCCCACCAATAAATCTCCAGGCATGGACGGGCTGACCATGGAGTTCTACCGCGTGTTCTGGGACATCCTCGGCCCAGACCTAGTCACTGTCTGGGCTGAGTTTTTGCAGAGTGGTGTCCTCCCTCTTTCGTGCAGGCGAGCCATGCTGGCCTTATTGCCAAAGAAGGGGGACCTCTGCGATTTATGAAATTGGTGTCCCGTCTCGCTCCTCAGCATGGACTACAAAGTTGTAGCGAAAGACATCTCGCTGCAGCTAGTGTCTATGCTGGCGGATGTGGTCCACCCAGACCAGACCTACACTGTCCCAGACCGCACCATCTTTGACAACCTATATCTGGTCCGGGACCTCTTGGAACTTGGGTGTAGGGATGATCTGTCATTCATCCTTCTGTCCCTGGATTAGGAAAAGGTGTTCGACAGGGTGGACCATGGGAATCTCCTGAGCACTCTGCGAGCATTTGGCTTCGGACCCCAGTTTGTGGGTTTTCTCTGGGTGCTGTACGCCTCCACAGAGTGTCTGGTCAGGCTCAACTGGATCCTGACCGAACCAGTCAGCTTTGGGCGGGGATTATGGCAGGGGTGTCCCCTCTCTGGCCAGCTGTATGCTCTGGTAATCTAGCCCTTCCTGTGCCTCCTCCGTAGGAGGTTGATGGGTTGGTGCTGCAGGAACTGGAGCTGCGGCTGGTCCTGTCGGTGTATGCCGATGACCCGGCGACTTGGCGTGGGTGGAGGCTTGCCACGCCATCTATTCAGCAGCCTCCTCCACCCCGGTCAACTGGATCAAGAGCTCTGGCCTGGTGGAAGGGGACTGGTGGCAGGCGAGCTCCCTTCCACCCGCACTTCAAGCCATCCAGTGTAGCTTGGGTCCACTGCTCTATCTCAGCCTTTACCTTTCTGCCACACATCCCTCTCTGCCAGAGAACTGGCATGATTTAGAGGGCAGGATGATGGCTCTGGAAATGGACAGGACTACTTCAGTGCCTCTCCCTTCGAGGGAGTATACTGGTGCTTAATCAACTAGTCCTGTCCATGCTCTGGTACCACCTCAACACCTTGGTCCTGGCCCCAGGTTTCCTGGCCAACCTCCGGACATCAATTCTGGAGTTCTTCTAGTCAGGATTGCTCTGGGTCTCTGCGGGGTTTCTCAATCTACCCCTGGAGGAGAGAGGGTAGGCCTGATGTGTCTCCACACTCAGGTCCACATCTTCCGCCTCCAGGCCCTGTAGAGGCTCCTTTATGGTGCAGGTAGTCTGGCATGGAGGATACTGGCGCACACCTTCCTGCGCTGTTTCCCAGGACTCCGATATGATCGGCAGCTCCTTTATCTCCATCTGAGAGGTCTTCTGCGAGACTTCTCCGGGCTGCCGGTCTTCTACCAGAATCTCCTCCAGACTTGGAAACTGTTCTCAGTGACCAGGTCTGTGGTGGCCACCATGGGGGTAGATCTCCTCACGGAGCCCCTGCTACACAACCCCCAGCTCCATGTGCAGCTGACCTGAGTCCCTCTCAGTGTGCCAGCAGTTGGTCCTGGCTGAAGTCACCAATGTTGGAGACCTCCTGGACTACGACCGGGGAAACTGGTTGGATCCCCTAACACTCGCTCAGCGCATGGAGCTCTCCAGGCCTCGTACTCCCCGGCATGTACTTCAGGAGGTGAGGGCCACTTTGCCGGCCACTGCTTGGGCTTACCTTGACCGGGCCCTAAGAGAGGGAGCGCTCCGCCCATCCTCCACCCCAGACCCTCCAGACGTTTTCATTGGGCCTCTGCCCTGTGGACCCGACCGCCCCCCCCCCCCCGTCCCTTCACTGTGAGCTGCTGCACATTTCCAGACCGTGCCAAGGACACATCTATACACGCTCATGCTCTACACCCTTCACATCCTCATCTTCGCGTCCAGCCCCGACACAAAGTGGCAGGACCTCTTGCCACCTCTAGAGGGTGAGGAGCCCCGGTGGGCCAGTTTATATTCCACCCTGGTCCTGAGGCCCACCAGGGATATCAGTTGGCAGCTCCTTCACGGGCCCGTGAACATGGGTGTGTACTTGGCATGGTTCACCCCATCCCAGACACCTGCCCCTTTTGCAGCGTGAGCGAAACCCTTGCACAGATATACCTGGAGTACATCAGGCTGCAGCCCCTATTCCGGCTCCTCACAAACATTTTGTTAAGATTTTGGTTGCACTTTTCCCCTCACTTCCTTATTTATGCACTCCCTATCAGTGGTCCCACTAAGTCACAGGACCTCCTGGTCAGCCTCCTTCTGGCCCTGGCTAAAGTGACCATCTATAAAACCAGGGTGAAGAGGTTGGCCGATGGAGTCTCCTGTGACTGTGGGGCCTATTTCTGATCCTCCGTCCATTCACATCTCCGGGCAGAGTTCCTCTGGTCATTGTCCACTGACTCCTTTGACGCCTTTGAGAAGCAGTGGGCACTGTCTGGGGTTCTCTGCTCAGTATCCCAATCTGGTTCCCTTTGTTTGACCCTTTGACTGCATTCCTGTCCCTCTTATTTCATTAGTTGTCCCCCGTAATTATTTGGTTTTGCTCTTAGGCTGGGGGGGGGATCCTTTAGCTTTGCCTGCCCACTTCCTGGATCCCAATAAGGCTACTCTGCTGTACCCAACTGGCCTGGGTCTATCACAATAGATATACACATATTGGCTTATCAATATATTGAAAGTATTAATTACCAAGCTATACTAAATAGCTTGTCTAAAAGTACTAGTTATACTTATAAAACTATTAAATATCAAACATCAAATATGTCCATGAGTTACCTGGTTTTCCCAATCATGAGTCCTTTTCTTCAGGGCTTATACTCTCCATTTTCTTTTCCCTTATGAAAGGATGATGCCTTTACCCTTAGTGAGATTTGGTCTGAATTCCTGTAGTGCTTGCCAAGCATCTGATAGGGTATTGAAGTGTTTCACAGAATCTGTCAGCTTCATTATGAAGATCACAGGATATTTGAGGCTGCATTTAATATCTGATCCCCTGAGAATTCGTTTGTTGCTGCTCTCTTCTTGCTTAAATTTCCAGAGAAATCTGGATACAAAGAAAATTTAAAATCCTTATACTTAAGAGTTCTTTTTGCTTAGCAGCAGATATCAGCTTAACTTTGTCATTAAATGTTAGCAATTTAAACATGCTGGGTCTGAGTTATTATTGTTCTCTCTCCTTCTGGCCCCTGCCACCCCTTTTAATCTCCAGAGGAGGCAAACTGGGATCCAGTCCCAGTACCTCAGAGAGTGTGTTGTAGAGAAAGCTTCAGTGGTTTTTATTTTTTTTTTCTTCCAGCCTTTCAGGGACCCCCAGTAACTGCAAATTATTCCTGCATGATCTGTTTTCAAGATCATCTTGTTTCTTCTCAAGATTGGTTAGTCTTTGCCTGAAGGGAACATTCTCCATTTTAACCATCTTCAATTCTATGGCAATTTTTCATAGTTTATCTAAATAGGTTAAATGAGCTTTGATTTTACCCACATCTTTAGAGAGCCCATGTATATCTTGAGCTAAAAGATTAAATTTGGTAGTTGAAGTCCTTCATAGCTGCAAAGTTCTGTGAGAGAGACTGCTGGGTTTCCTCGGCCTTACCTTTCTTTGGAGTCTCAGTCTTGGATTGTCTGGTGTTCCTATTTTCCCTATCAGGATCCATAATAACACAACAAGAAGGACTCCTCTCACTGAATTCGTAAATTTCTGACAAACTTATTATTTAGATACCTGGGGGCCCCACATTGTTAAGAATTAGTGGGCGGGGGGAAGAAAGAGGAGACCAGGGGTCTGGCATTCATCTTCTCTATAAAATCACATTTTCCCCCTTCTCCTTTTTACTTTTTTTAATACATATAAAAGTATTCACTTATTATGACTGGTTTTCAGTCTAAAAACTGTAATTAGATGCCTAGCAATCGGATATACAGTAGAATTGCAGTGAAATATCACTTCCCCATGCTTAAAACTGAGAGAAGGAGAATCTTCAAATTTTGCAAGTGTGTGTTATGCTTACTTGCATTTCTGACTATACAAAATATGCCTGTTTCTGCACTCCATTCTATGCCACTGATTTTAAACACACCTGTTTAAACAGAGTTACACAGGCATAAAACTGCTGAGAGAGAATCATAACCACCATTTCTAAAAGGCTTAACATAAAATGAAAGCCTGACAAAAATTGACCTTGATAAGCATGAACAGTTATCACTAACATCAGTGGAAATAGCATCCACCTTTTAGGTGCAGTAGAAGGTTCTTGGTTTCAGACTCTGGTCTAGCCTACAGGGAAGCTGATCCACAGGATCCAACAGAACATCATTCTCACTCTAATACAATGTTTTTTTTTTCTCTGAGTGGGAGGTGAGAGAGGCCCAAAGCTGCGAGTGACATCAATGAGAGTGGGAGCAATGCACTAAAAACAGAACTTTTAAAGGTCAAATGCACAGGTATTTTTATAAAAATCACTTAAACTCTCCTGTGAGATTCCAAAAGAGTAAACAAAGAAATAACCACTGTATTTCTTTAAAAAAAAAAACCAATATATTTTAAAAGAAATTGTAAATAGCTGCCGCCTACTTAATTTGATTGCCTTGAAACTATTTTTGTAAGGTGCTTAGATATCATGGTGAGGAGCAAAACAGAAGTAATTAGACAGGGGAGACAATCTTCCTACAATGCATTCATAGGGATTTTGTTCCCCATTAGGGTGGTAGCACAATCTTCCATCAGATTCCTTTTTAAACAGTTATACAGATGATTGTCTCAAGGAATATTAGACATCCTACCTGAGGGTTGAGAAGAGCAGGATCCGAAGGCAATAAGAACAACTGGGTATGTAACATAGTTCTAGGAGCACCTCAAGAGGCTGGGAGGTTTTGCTTGTGAAAACCTGCTGGGCACTAGTAGGTGCAAAAACAAACTTACAACAAGGATGCATACCTATGGATCTTCCAACCCCTGAGGACTCAGCACTATTATTGCTTCCCAGCATGGAATCCATAATGCTAACCACATGGCAAGCACTTTTTGAAGTGGTTTGTTAAGTTGGCCCTGCGGACAACAAAATCTGCCTGCTGGGGAGGTGGAAAAAACCTAGGTTTTACCATGAGAACCTGCTTAATTCTTGGAAAACCAGAGCTGGGATGTTAACTCCAGAGCTGGAGCTGGGAACTCAAGTGCCCATTCATCAAGAGCCAGCATAAGTGCAGCAAACTCCTACCTGAACAAAGAGGCCAGGTTTTAAATCTCATTGATGTCTTTCCAAATATATTCTCCTCTGCCCCTGGCCGGCCCCAGTTGATTATACCATCACATCACGAATCCTGGGACAGCAGGTTAGAGAGAAGCCTCACACTTTATCTCTGCAGATTTGGGAGATCATCCAGGATGGGTTGCAGGCTTCACATGATCTAGGGCTGGCTGAGGAGTCCTAAAGTCCCATCATTCTTGTCCCAAAACCTGATAATTCAATGCACTTTGATATAGACTTCAGAAAAGTTTGACGCAATCTCAAAGTTTGACACATATCTGATGCCATGAGTGGATGAGCTATTAGAACATTTAGGGTCTACCAAATATATCAGTACTATAGATCTTACAAAAAGATACCTGTGTCATCTGCATTACAAGACAAAGTGGCTTTCTTGAAGGCTTTAGGGCTCTTCCACTTCCAAGTAATGCCTTTCAGCTTACTTGGAGCAGCCACGACTTTTCAACTGTTAATGGACATGGTGCTCAGGCCTCATCGGTGGGATGATGATGCATATTTGAATGATATCATTATGAACCTGCAATAAGTCCTTGACTAAAGCAGACTGCAAGGCCAAGACGGCCAAATGAAGATTGGTGAATAAAAAAATTACTTACCTGGGTTATAACATGTAAGAAGACCAACTTAGGCCACTAGTTAGCATAGTGCAGGCAGGTCCTATTCCTCCAACAAAAAAACAGATAAGATACTTCCTTGGGCTAGCTGGTTATTACAAGCAATTTGTTCCTGGTTTCATTACCATTGCAGCCCATCTGAAGGTGGGATAATAGAAGGTGGCAGTCAGAAGATCTACTGAAGCAACTACGGTGAAAAAGGTCTTTAACACCTTGAAAAACTGATTGTATCAGGAGCCACTCCTCTTCAATCCAGATTTCTCAAAGGATATTTTTTTTTTTTTTTTTTTTTTTTTTTTTTTACAGATGGCTACCTCGGATATGTATATATCTCATCTGGAAGAAAGGGGAAGTTGATAGTAATAAGCATAAATCAGAAGGTAGGAACTGTAGAAAATTGATAGAATAAGCAAAGGGACAAAAGGAAAAACTCCATGGCCTGCAGAGCTAAAATGTATAAGGAAAAAAAGAATTCTAACAAAGATATTGGTCCATTACTAGGTGGAAATGGTAGAATTTATTCATAATAATGCAGAAAAGGCAGAACTGTTAAATAAATACTTCTGTTTTGTATTTGAGGGGGGAAAACACCTGAGGTAGTCGTATCATATGATGATACTCTTTACATTGGTACGCCGAGCCTCTGTTTGCCAGAAGCTGAAAATGGGTGACGGGATGGATCACTTGATTACCTGTTGTGTTCATTCCCTCTGAAGCATTGGCCACTTTCAGAAATCAGGATATTGGGCTAGATGGACCTTTCATCTGACCCCGTATAGCCATTCTTATGTGCTGTTCCACTAGTATCTCTGGTGGATATTAAACAGAAGCTACTATAGTTAGATATCTTTAAATCAGCAGATCCAGATAAACTTGTATCCAAGAAGTTTAAAAGATCTGACTGAGGTACTCCCTGGATGGTTAATGATTATTTTCAATAAGTCTTGGAGCACCATGAAAGTTCCAGAAAACTGGAAGAAAACTACTGCTGCGCCAATATTTTGAAGGGGTGAATGGGATGACCTGGGTAATTATAGGTCTGTCAGTCTGACTTAGATCTTGGGCAAAATAGTAGATCAGTGGATACGAAACTTTAAATTAATATAGAATTAGAGGATAATATAATTAATGTTCATCAAACTGGGCGTATGGAAAATAGAATTGTCAAACTAACTTAATGATTTTTTTAAATGAGATTATAAATTTGGTTGATAAAAGTAATAGTGATTATGATGTAATATCCTGAAACTTTAGCTTGATACTGCATGATATTTTGGATGCATACACAGGGGAATCTCGAGTAGGAGTAATGAAGTTATTTTAACACTATGTTTGACACTGGTATGATGACTTCTGGAATACTAAGTGTAGTTCTGCTGTACACAATTTTAAGAAGGACGTTGATAAACTGTAGCGGGTTCAGAGAAGAGCCATAAGAATGATTAAAGATTAGAAAACATGCTTCATAGTGATAGACTCTAAGAGCTCAATCAATTTAGCTTAACAAAGCGAACATTAAGAGGTGACTTGATTATTGTCTACAAGTACTTACATAGGAAACAAATATTTAACATTTTTTCTCTTCAGTCTAGCAGATAAAGGTATAACATGATCCAGTGGATGGAAGTTGAAGCTAGACAAATTCAGACTAGAAATAAAGTGTAAAATTTTAACCATGAGAGTAATTAACCATTATATCAACAAACCAAGGGTCATGGTGAATTCTCCATCATTGACAATTTTTAAATCAAGTTTGGATGGTTTTTCTAAAAGATCTCCTCTAGGAGTTATTTTGGAGACGTTCTCTGGCCTGTGTTATACAAAAGGTCAAACTAGATCACAATGCTTCCTTCTGACCTTGGAATCTGTGAAAAAGTTCTTAGAAGATATTGCTGGCCGAGGAAATAATGTTGGCTGAAGTTAATCTTTAACAAATCTTGAAATACCAGGGAATTTCTAGAAGACTGGAAGGGTTCTAATGTTGTGGAAATATTTAAAATGGGCTGCTCATTTAGAATGACCTGGGTAAATATAGGCCATTTAGCCTGACTTCTATACCAGGCAAAATAATAGAAAAGCTGATATGCAATTTATCTGATAAAGAATTAAAGGTTAGGAATATAATTAATGCTAGTCAACATGGTTTCATGGAAAATGGGCTTTTCAAACAAAGCTGATTTCATTCTTTGAGATTATGAATTTGATTGATAAAGATAACTGTGCAGATGTAATATACTTACACTTTGTAAGGCATTTGAATGAATTCTACACAACCTTATGATTAAAAAAAATTAGCATTATACAATATCAATAAAGCATACATTAAATGGATTAAGAACTGGCTGACAGATCTCAAAAAAGTACTTAAACTCACTTAAACTCGTCCCAATTAATGTTGTTTTGTTGTTACGTTGCTGATCAATTAGGGAACATGCTCATTTAAAGTTGTGCAATGCTCCCTTATAACTTTGTTTGGCAGCCACCCACTTTGTCCACACTTGCAGGAAGAGCAGCCCGTTGCAGCTAGCTGGTGGGGGCTTGGAACCAGGGTGGACCGGCAGCCCCCTATCAGCTTCCTGCTCCCCTAAGTTCCCTGTGTGGCAGCCACCCAGCAGGCTACCAATTGCCTGCAGTTCAGCTGTCCCTCCCCGCACTACCATGTGCTGCTCCTGCCCTCTGCCTTTGAGCTACTCCCAGGAGCCTCCTGCTTGCTGTGCAGGGTAGGGGGAAGAGGGAGACTAATGTCAGAGTGTCCCCCTCCCCCTGTCCCCCATTTACCCCTTCTCCATATATAACAGGGGGGAGACACTACAGGGCTCAGGACGGAGAAAGTTGCTGTTGTTTCAACTTCCTGACCTTTTTAAAGGTAATGTACTTAGAATGTGGTGTCAGCATACTTAAAGGGGCAATGTCTCTCCCCCACACACAGGGTATGTGTCTCTGTCTCTCACTGCCATGCTGTGTCCCCTCCCTCCATTCGTGCTGCCTTGTAGAGTATGAGACTACATTAACAACATGTTAACCCTTGAGGGCTCAGCCGAGTGCTAGTTCATCATTTAGCAGTAAGGCATTCCCTGGGAAATATCCCACCCTCTAACTTCACCACCTCAACCAAGCTTCACAATCATCATTGCTGTGTACAGTAATAAATTGTTTGTTTAAAAGTTAGTGTGTGTGTGTGTGTGTGTGTGTGTGTGTATACATATATTTACACACGCATACGTTTAGAGTAGCAGCTATGTTAGTCCGTATCCGCAAAAAGAAAGGAGTACTTGTGGCACCTTAGAGACTGACAACTTTATTAAAGCATAAGCTTTCATGGATGCTTTAATAAATTTATTAGTCTCTAAGGTGCCACAAGTACTCCTGTTCTTTTTACACGTGTGTGTGTGTGTGTGTGTGTGTGTAAATATACACATGCGCGCGCGTGCGCGCACACACACAAAGTATAAGTTTTAAAGTTATAAATAATTTAAAATATAGTTTTTTGTCTGGTGAAAATAATTTCCCTGGAACATCCTCCTCCCCTCCATTTACATTAATTCTCATGGGGAAATTGGATTCTCTTAACATCGTTTTGCTTAAAGTCACATTTTTCAGGAACACAACTACAACATTAAGCAAGGAGTTACTACAGTTGTCAATGGGGAATCATTATCGAATGGGTGTGTTTCTAGTGGGGATCTGCAGGGGTCAGTACTAGGCCCAATGCTATTCAGCATTTTCAATCATGATCTGGAAAATCACTGCTGATAACATTTGTGGATGGCATAAAGATTGGTGGAATGGTAAATTATTATGAGGACAAGGCACTGACACAGAGTGATTTGTGGTCACTTGGTAACCTGGGACCATTCCAACAAAATGCATTGTATTACAGCTAAGTGCAAAATTATATCTGGGAACAAGGAATGCAGGCTATATCTACAGAATGGGAACTGTATCCTGGAAAGCAGTGTCTCTGAAAAAGATTTAGGAGTCACAGCGGACAGCAACTCAACATGAGCTCTCAGTGATGCTATGGCAAAGGGAGTAATGTGATCCTGGGAGGTACCAACAGTAGAGTAGGGATCTGATTATTCTTTTGTATACAACATTGGTGAGACTGATACTGGAATATTGAATCCAGTTCTGGTATCTGCATTCAGAAAAGAATGTTGCAAAAATGGAGAGAGTGAAAAGGACCCACAAAAATGATTTGAGGGCTTGAGAAAATTCCTTACAGTGAGACTTGAAGAGTTCAATCTGTTATTTTATTAAAAGGGAGATTGAGAGGTGATTTGATTAGCAGGTTGAACTACCTTCATGGGGAGAAAATACCAGTTACTAAAGGCCTCTTTAATCTATCAAGGAAAGATATAAAAGAAGCAAAGGGGGGGGTGTCTGTGTACATATGTACACTGTGGGGGTGGGAGGGTGGAGAGGGAGAATTGCAATAGTGTAGCTACATAAGGTAGCATACAAATGCCTGCTGTATACGTACTGCATCAGTGTTGGTCCTACTTTGCAATGACACAGCAGGTCTACAGTTGGGATTTGCATCAGTGTAACTACATGTGTGGGAAGCGTGGCGGGGGGGAGGGAATGGGAATCACACACTTGGCATAAGAGAGGAAAGAAGTGGAGTGTGGCTGTGGTCACCACAAGAATCTCTCAAAGTGCTATTTATGTGTCAAAAAAGTTTCTTCTTGTGATTTTTAAATTTTAAAATATTTGTTTTTTGCATTGTTGAACCACATAAAGAAATTTCATTTTGTCAAGATTAACTACAGAGGCGTGTAAATGAAGACCCAAGAGCAAATGTCCTGAACATTTTATTTTATTTTATTTGTGTGGGGAGGGAGGAAATCCAAACATGGATTTTGTAGCAGAAGTTCGGTCATGGTCATAAAGATCTAATCCTGCACTTCTTGCTCTGTAAAACAAAATAATAATCCCATTGGTTTCAGATGAGATTTTGTATGAGTAAAGAGTGTAAGATTAGATCCATACAGACAATACATTCAGCATAATAATAAAAATAATTAATATGCTCTCCCTACCTCTCTTCCCACAGTAAGAATGTAGTTATTGAAAGAGAGACAGAAATTCACCAGTATATAGTGCACTGGTTGCCCTATTGTACTGTCCATAATGTAAAGTTCATTACTTTGGAGCAGAATTTACATCCATTTCACTGAAGTGAAAACATGGACTAAATTTTTATAGGCACCAAATGGTTTTCTCTTGCTTCTAAACAGTGATTGGGCACGGAGCTGTACTAGCTAATAGCATTTCACATGAACTGATCAGGAAAGGGGTATTTCCTTTTTTTTTTGTTATTTCTGAAAAGATACACTGTCTTTATTGTAAACTCAGAACAACAGAAGTTTGGAATGACAATGGCTAGTAAGAAGAAATTGTCTTCAGGCAAAGTCTGACATATCCAACATTAAATTGCAAGTCATCACAGCATGGGTCTAATTGGGCAGAAAACTATTCAGGCTAAGTCAAGAACAAAACAATACTTTTCCTGACCTAAATGTGAGTATTAAACTTTCCCAGAGGCAAGGCAAGTACTATTACTGTCAGTAATTTATTTTTATAATCACAGCAGTGTGTTGCAAATGGACAGCTGTATCTGCCTTAGCCTTGTCTCCTAATTCTTCATCTTTAAATGCTGATCAGGAGAAGATTTTCCTTATAAGTGAGGTTTTGCTTTAAAACTTTGACATATTTAACTAAACTCTCAGGCTGTCAAATGCCAGAAAGACCACAGAATCAAAAGTGTCATAACAGTGGGATTATTACCAGCTGATCCACAGGCAGCTACTGTAGCTTAGTTATTACTCCATCTATTTTGCTCTTATTGGGCCATGTAGTATCAGAACAGGGACATATATTGCAATGCATATCTCTTCGGTGGTAGCAGCTATCTCATTAAGAAAATATCCTACACACAAAAAAACCCTCCAGTTTAAATACCATAATAGCATTTCAAGAGGGTGAGGGGAATCTGTAGGATTTTCAATTGCTTTGTTCAGCAATCACAGGAAGACGAAACTAAACATGACAAACCACCACTGTAACCAATCAGACCATAAACATTTTTTTTAAATCCAAGTTGATGGATGAGGTAGATGGGGGGGGAGAGACTGCTTTTAATGCATTCCAGCCTTTAAAAAAAGATGTTTGCAATTACTTTAAATAGTCAGATGAAATTTCCGTGTCGGCTCTGATGGTCTGCTGGCTCCTTGCTTCATGAGAGTCCATCATCCCTATGTGTATAAATTATTATTATAAATGGAGAGGAAAGACCTTCCATTTGGATTTCATTGGACTAAAAAACACATCCTATAGTGGTAGATTCAAGGAGCACTATTTATTTATCTTAACAAAGAGAAAGTTAAAAGGTGCCTTGATTAGTCTATGTAAGTACCTGCATGGGGAAGAAATATTGGATAACTGGCTCTTCAATATAGCAGAGAAAGGTATAACATGATCCAATGGCTGAAAGCTGAAGCTAGATGGATTCAGACTGGAAATAAGGTGTAAATTTTAACAGTGAGAATAATTAACCACTGGAATAATTTACCAAGGGTCGGGGTGGATTCTCCATCACTGGCAATATTTAAATCAATGTTAGATGTTTTTTACTAAAAGATCTGCTCTAATGATTATTTTGGCGAAGTTCTATGGCCTGTGCTATATGGGAGGTCAGTCTAAATGATCGCAGTGGTCCCATCTGGCCTTTAAATCTGTATATCCCCCAAATCCTTATACCAGTTCTGTTGGCAGGCACACTAAAACTGGCAATAAATACCATCTCCAAAAGGCAACTGTCTTAACTAACCACTTTATAGAATCCCCAAGGTTTTCAGTACAATTTTGTATGACCTTTAGCTAAAGGCCTCCTCTGCTAGGCAATTGATTTTTTTTCAGGTCCCTTCCCTTGGGTGGTTTCTTAACACAGGTTTCACTGCATTTTAGTACAGCTGTGCTCATATCAAGAAGCGAATGGGGGCTGAAGAGCAAAGTATTGAATTTCTAGCATATACATGCAGGTAAATAATTATTAAATTAGTTAGCCTACAGGTTCATTTTACTTGCTTAGCACTGCATTTTATATTCTGAATAATAATATTTCAACCACCCATGTATTTTAGTTGGCTTATCTCTATCACATCATTACCATTTGGATGCATATCATTTTGAGCACTTGGGTGCAGGTCCAGTTTGTCTTTTATTCCCAAGAAGAAGGTCCATTTGTTTCTGTTCCCTGATGAAGCCTCAGCTCAATCTGCTGGAACAGCAAGTGTCATCTCAGTGTTTATGACAGGGCTGATGAGATTACAGTCTTTAGGGTAGCTTTGCAATTATCTCCTTCCAGAGCATCTGTGCTATATGCTCCCAGTGTGACAAGAGTGACTTGTGAAAACAATATTGAGCTCTACAAAAGAAGCCAGCTTGGTAGCCACAAAGGGTTAGTTTCATAAAAGAGACAGGTGCACCTGACTCCTATATGTCCTGCCATCCAGTGAAATTCATAGCCCTGGGTTAGACAGTCAGGCTCCCCATGCTTTGTAGGGGGAGAGTTTGGCACCTAAAAAAGAGATTTCCAGAATTCAGCTATTAAGTAGGGAGTCACCTAAGCAAGGCATGAATGAAATGCAGAAAACAGATGTGGGGCCTTACCCCCATTTCTCAACCTTGAACCACCTTCTGGAGTTTGTCACCTGAGGTATCGTGGCCTGCTTCAGTAGCCTGAGCCCTCGCAGTTGAAAGGAGGTAGACCCACTCTATTATAGACAATAGTCAGTGATTAAGGAACTTGTGTGGAATCTGGGAGACCCAAATTCAAATATTTAATTATTTGAATAATAATTCAAATAATAATCCAGCTCCAGAAGGAGAGTTTTAGAAGCCCACCCCAGAATAGCTACGGATATGGGGAAATGTGGGCTCAAATCCTTACTGCAAATTAGGTGTAGTAGTTTTTCAAACCTGGGCCTCTCAAGGGCCATGTGAGTGCCCTATCTACTGGGTATAGATTAACAATGAAGTCCCTAAAAATTATTGCCCCTGGTTGTCATTTGTGCAAGTTAGATGTACTCAGAGCATGCCCACCAGATCAGGCCCCAAAGATGAAATAGGTAGGGGAATGCCTAGTCTGAGAATCCTGCCAGAGCTCAGGTGTGGGGTAGGGCACCAAGAAGCTTGGTGGCATGAGGACATAACTGGCTTTGTGAATGCCCACCATCAGAAATGTAGGCTCCTAAGGAATTTTACCAGCAGAAATTTAGAGATTAAGGAGTTTAGGTGATTACAAGAGACAGCTGGATGGTTATTTTGTCAGTCTCAGGGATGCCTAAACAGCAGACTGAGGTGCCTGAAGAGGTGGTTAAGTGTCTAAATCCATAGTACATGGCAGTCCACCAGACAGTCATTATAATGTTCAAGATTCTTGATACCATAAAATATACATGTACAGAACTCTTGAAAAGAATTCACTGGGCTCTCCACCAGCTTCACTACAGGGCAGAGAAAAATACAAAAGAATTTCTAATATATAGATTAGTCAGGCTCAATTCAAATATTTAATTATTGGGAGGCAAATGATGAAGTGAACATCTAATCTGTTCTTCCTTCTTCTACTCTGTCTGCCACCTAATCTAACTTTAACAGTTGAACAATGCAGGAAAGTATTATTGTCACTAAAAAAAGAATGTTTTGAAGATAAAACCCAGGCACAATTCTCTATCAGCACACTTCGATTGTCAGCTTCTCTCCCACTTCGGCTGGAGTGGAAGAGAAGGGAAACCTCTAGTGTTTATATGAAAACTTGCTCAGCTATTTGGGATGCAAGAGAATGGAGTTGTTTCTTCCAAGTTACCATAAAATCTTCACTTAGGGGAAAGGGAAGGAAAAAAAATGCAGCATAACAATCTTGATTTAGCTACTCTTCTTACAGGCAGCATGCCAGAAAAACGCTTCCTTTGGAGAAGTTTTTTTTTTTCAGAATTAATTAAATAATCATAGTCTGGATCCTCAGCTGAAGTCAATGGAGCTATGCCAGTTTATATCAGCTGAGAATCCTGCCTGTGTATTCACTGAAATAAACACTGTCTTTGTCCCTCTGCTGTCCCAACCTTTTATGTCCCAAAACACAAAATAAAAATAGCATCAGGAAGTGTTTTGTCAATATAGTTCACTCTTATAGGCCTCTCAGATGTGTCGACATTTTTCTCACAATTTTCTGGCTGTAAAGAATATAAGCGCAAACCATTGCTTGCTATTTTTAAGAGGCTAGGAAACCACTAATTTAAAAGAACTAAAGCTACTTTGCTTAAGATACTTTAACAAGAGGTATGCCTCTAAAATTTATTTTCTCCATTCAATATATAAGCAAGACACATTCTCTGTTATATTGAAGGAGAGCTGCCACAAATGTGAACTCTGAAGAAAAGCGTCCCTCAAAGTGTCCATTAGGCTTTCATTGAATCATATATGTGAAATTAACATTATCATACCATAGAACTTTCTGTTAGGGATGAGGAGAAGCCAATGGAATTGCAGAAACTACTGGAAATTCTCAGAACCAGATCACTCATTCTGACTGGATGTTTTCTGAATCAGATATTCGTTTTATCTGGTATGTGAGGTGAACCAAGACTGGTGGGGGAGTATGTGTATGTGAGAGAAAGAGAGAAAAAGAAAATGAGTAGAGGCTTATATTGAGAAGTAATGGGCAAATCTTAAAGTGTTCAGAGATTTGGACTGAATAAGCACTCAGAAGTTCAGATGCTTATCCAAAGTGCACTCCAACCCCCTTAAATCTGCAAAATTATTCTATAAATCTGATGAAAACAGGCTCTCACAAAAGGATTCTCTTATTTTTTACTTCTGTTCTGCCTGGAAATAAGACAAAACAGCCCCTCTCACAGCATTTTGGCACTTCTATTTCTGTTTTTGGGTAGACCCAGGAATTGTAGATGAGTATGAAAATGACAAATAATGGAAGAGAGTATGGGGGGATAAGAGTTAGCAAAACATTTTCAACCCTTCAACTATCACCCTCCCCAACGCTGCATGCCTTTTTGAACTCTGGTTCTTCTGCACCCACTTTTCATTACCTCACTCTGAATGCACACAACTGACCTGGACCCAGTGATTCTAATTATTCTCTTTTCTTCCCATGCTTCAGTTTCTTCCACTGACATTACCCCATTCTCAGTACTTATGTATAGGGCTCCCTTTGTAGTCCACATTACCTTTAACTCCTAGTAAGTTTGGCATTCTTTGCTGGGCCTCAAGTTAGCTGCTGTCTTAAAATTTCACACTCCAGGGATTTCCTATGCCAGTACTTCTGAGAGAACTCTGGAACTTGTGAGACTGGAATGGAGCATCTGGTGCAGGCCCAGCAGAGGCTACTATAACCACTGGGAATCTGAGGCATCATGATGGCAATACTGGGTGGGCCTATCAGAGAAGGGCAAGACATAGAGGGAAGACAAGTAAATGAAGAGAGGGCAGAGGCAGGGCTGAGTAGGTTTATCAGTTGATATACTTGAAGGGAGGGAGAAAATCATGTCTTGGAAATTTGGAGAAAGGAAAAGCATCTGATTGCATGAGATGCAAAAAATGGGGTCATGAAAATCAAAAGACTCGTAACTTAAGGGGAACATAAAACTTCTTTGATGAGAACCAAATAAAATCTCTCATTGAGGTTCACTAATCACAAGCTTTTATAGATGGATTATAGGATGTTTTTTAACATCATTACTGTCTTTTATACTAATGCTATAAGACCAATTGACTAGTGTTCTCTCTATGACTGGGAAACATATCCAGTTTGCACAGATGTTTACTTGCATCAAGACAGAGGCAGACATGTGCACTGAATACAAACTTGGGCAAAAGTATCTCCTATTGTTTGTTTAACATAAAGCAGCCATGCCATCCTATAGCTCAGATGACGTACAAGGATAATGATGCCAAACGGCAGTAACAGAACAGAGCATACCCATTTATGAAAGGATCACATGACAGTAACAAACTGCCATGAGATGGAAACAAAAAAAGTAAGATATTTTACACCATCACAGCCCTACCTGAAACCTGGCACTCAGCAAAAATAGTAAATGACCAGAAACAGCCTCAGCAATTACTGTGCCATCAGTCAAATCCAAAGTTGGCTAAAACAGGAGTATTTTAATATAAAAACTATGTATTTAAGAAAACTTTTATCCTTAAAACCATTCTGGCTGCTGGTATATTGCTGCATTTTACAACCTTATAAAGAAATAAGGAGTCGTTATACTTATGATGTCAGCAGTTTGCTGTCTCTGAGCTAGGAATACCATTTAGCAGATTTATATCATACTGTGTTTAATGTCAGAAATTTGCAATATACAACAGATGAATTTTTGAATCAAAACTAACAGAAAATAAATCACACCTTTAAAACTTTGTATTTCCTGGTGCTCTGAGTTATGAACTTTATTCAGGTTTGAAAATTATCCTAATCTTTTATAGATCTTTGTTTCTTCTGCGGATAGTTCACTATCCTCTCTCTTTTTCATAAAAAATTTAAGAACTTGTACATTACTTGACTTATCCCCACTGTTCCAGGGTCAATCACAAGGGATGGTCCAAACAGAATACAATGTTTAATTGATATACAGCACCAAATTAGGATGGTGCCATTGCAACTACAATCATTCCCTTTGGATGACCATACCCTGAGGTGAATAATAAAGTGTCAAGAGAAGGATAGCAAGAAATTTGGCTGCCAGGCTGCTCTGAATGGAGGATACCCACCAGTGGTGCAAGTGGAATCCACTTCTTACCAGTTCGGGAGGGAGCCCACGGGAGGCATGTGACCTCCTCACATGACTCCTCCCCATCCCACCCCCCAGCGCAGGCCCCCACACTTTCCTGTCCCCTCCCCATGATCCACCCCCCCTTATCTAGGGAGGGGGGCCTCTGCGGCTATACTACCCCAGCCCTTCCATGCAGCGTCTCCTCCGTCTGTACAGCAACCAGCCCCGCCAGAGCAACCACAGCGGGGAAAGGAGCAGAATGCCAGCAGCTCCTCGGCAGCTGCATTGCCCCAGCCCCATTCCACAAGCCCTGTCCTCCAGCGAGATGCTGCTGCTGCTGCGAGCCGGAGGAGACGCAGCTCTCTGGAAGGGCAGGGGGCGGAGCTGGGAGTTCTGCACCATTCCTTGCGGCAGTTCCTGGGAGAGGAGCAGAACATGGGGCCCACGCCCGCTGCTCCGCCGGCATGGCTGTACCGCCCCTAGCCCTGCCCCCAGCCCTGTCCTCTGGTGGGGCTGCTACACAGACAGGGGAGATCCTGTGTGGAAGGGCTGGGAGCGGCACAGCCGTGACGGAGGAGCCACCGAGCGGCCCCACATTCTGCTCCTCCTCTTTCCAGTATGCCTTACCAGCTATAAATATCCTGCTGGTGTGGCATACCGGACCATACCGCCCAACTTGACCGCTGATACCCACTTATCTGTCAGAAAGGCCATTTTTTGCCTCCTCTCACTTATAATGATTCAGCCAGATTAACATAAATAATAGTTCTTTATTTACAAGAGACCCTTTTCTTAGCATAAGCCACTGAAACAAATGGCACAACTCTGCACAGTTTAAATTTTGAACTCATCCCAAATCAGCCTGGAGGACCAGATCATTGACATTTTGCTAACATGTGTGGAGTAGTGGTGACCGGAACCAAAGAGAACAGATATGCAGAACCTATGCAGTTAGCAAGAGTTAAGCTACTCAGCCCCCAAGCAGCAATAATATGCTTTTTTTCTTCATCTTTTCTTTTATTAAAGAGAGTTTCTAAAAAATCCGATTAACCTAGGGGCAATAGCGGTTGGAAATTCCTGATTACCAATGGCCACAGCATAATCTGTTTGTTCAATCTCTAAAGGAATGAGAAGGTTTAATTGTATTATCCAGAACCAGTTACCCACAAGAAATGCGCACTTCCCCTTGCTTCTCCTGTAATTCCAGCGCCTGCTGTTTGGAAGCCTTTTCTAGAAGTATCATTTTAGAGGAGTGACAAATGCAGGGATGGTATATGAATGAGTATTTCCTTCATGAATGGCAAAGGTGTGGCAGAGTAGATGGCATACCCAGAGGTGAGTGCGTGTCCTCATGCTCAGAGATGTTCAGGGTGTATATTCAGCACCTCCAGTTGTACACATTCAGGGTCAGATTCCTATATCTGTTGCGACTACTTCTTACTCCACTGCCAAGGGAAGCTGGTCCCAGAGCCATTGTGTCTGGTCCCAGGAGGATCACTTCAAAACAGAGGGAACCTTTGTTTGCATAGTGACCGTTTATCAGCTTGTGAAGAAATGTACTATCACTTTAAAGGACAGTTATGGGGTTATGGCCATAGCTGCTCTAACTTACAAAGACTGATCAACCCAGCAGTCAGCTCACTGTTTAGGAAGTGAAGTGGTGATCCTAATATCCCTTTTGCTATGTATGATCCTCAGATGTAGCTGAAGATTTGGCCCCTGTTGTTACTCATCAGGGTTATTATTCACTCCCCATAAAAAGCACGTCCCACTACAAAAGATCTATAACAGTTTAACTAGCACACAGTAGTGTACAAAAAAACTGAGTAAAGAACTAATTATCCAGATTAGGGGGTATGTAACGGGACACAAAACCTCTTATCTAACAGGTCTCTCTTGAGTGAAAAAAAGTTGTTATAATCTCATAGGTGTTTGGTGCTCAGTGAGAATTGGATTGATAGTTCCACTCTAATTCTTAGTGGGCAAAAATAGTCATTGCATTTGACACTGCAAGGCCTTTAACTGAAATGGGCATAGAACATGAACTTTTTAGCAGGGGTCCTTCCAGATGATGGTTGAGGAACATTCATTGATGACCTGGAGCTCACAAGCTCCTTAATAGGAGAGCTGAGTTTTGCATTCAGTGTTGGAGACTCTCAGGGCCTGGTTTTAAGAAGTGCTGAGCAACCAAAGCTCCCAAAGCTCCGTTCAAGGTGTTGGTCCTCAGCATCACTAAACAATTATTTTTGAAAGCTAGTCTCTGGTTTTCAAAGTAAACTTCTAGACCTTTTCTCAGCAAAGTTAACCTTGAAAATGTAACCAATATCAATCATTGTAAACCAATTGCTGGGGTTGAAATCAACAATCTATGTTCACTTCTGCAGCAGGTGCCTGGGAGATAGTTAAATATTGCGTGTGTGTGTGCACATATGCTTTTGTATATAAGTTTGGGGCTTGTCCAAAAAATAATGTTGCTAACCCCCCGGGTCCTAGGCTGGTCCTTCCCACTGTGGATTGATTATGCTGCAGATTAGGAACTGATCATGTCTGTGGAGGGGAATAAGGAAAGTCAGCAAATATTTATTTTGAAGGCCCAGTCAAAAAAGACAGCTCTATTTGTTAAAATCATTTCTGATGCTGCTCACTCAGAACTTGCTTGTCCCTGCCCTTGCACACATGGGAAGAGGGGTAAATGTGCAAAAAGTTATCTCCCTGAAGGGTCAAGAACAATTATAGTCTCTGGGAATGCACATTGAAAAAGCAGGGCATGATCCTTCCCTTATTCTGTACCAGCTATAGCACAGCCTGGCACACCAGCAGAGCAGTAAGCATATTAAGGGATAGTGCAATCTGCACACATGCACCCTTCTCTATTACACAGGGTTATGCCAAATAGATACAACCTAGCCCTTCGGCACCAGCTGCATTATGTGTGTACCCAGTGCTGTTGCAGCTTCTGCAAGGGCAACATCCATCCTGCCTCTGTCCCTACATAACACCACATACTCCCAGCTGCCCCAACAGGAAGGGGAGAGGAAGTAAGTTCAACTAATGCCGCACTGAGTGGAGTCCTCCAGCCACTACCACCTACGTCTCTCTGCCCAGCCTCCATTTAGAGTTCAAAGAAGCAGGCAAAATCTGCACTTCTGCCTGGCCTCAGACTCTAGCCACAGAAATCAGTCTTTCACTTGACACTCGTGCACACACCCATTTAGGAGAAGAGAAGACCCACTCATCCCAAGAAGCAAAGGGAACCCATTCCTCACCCAGCCTATCACTGAATGGACCTTGTTTCATTCACTTACTAACACTTACTAGCTAGTGGCCACAGGACATGTGGCTACCACTATTGCAGCCACTCTAAGGAACAGTTCCCAAGGGAGCCAACTAGAGGATCCACCAGGAGGTGCTGGAGTTGGAAATCTGGTGGACTGAGGCAGATGGAAGGACAGAGGGGTTTGCAGGAGTGGGGAAGAATATGGAATTAATAGATGATTTTACTCAGGAAATGTGATATGTATTGGTGACTGAGGTGATTTATTATTAGCAAGACCCTTGTAAAGATAAAAATTTATTGCATTACTGGGAACAAGTGGTGGGAAAATGTGTGCTGCCACTGTCCATTCTGTAATAAGATTTAATCCCCAGGGCTGTCAATCCAGTACTTTACACTAAACAAAACAAAATGAAAAATGTTCCATGCTTGAGTTTTTCATGCAACTTTGAACTCATTGTACTAAACAATTACCATTCTAATTCCTGAATATGGCTTTGAAAGACATCAGTTTTGAAAGATGATTTGGTTAATCCTCATACGATTCTGATGTATTTGCTCATAGAGTTATTTCAGTACAAAAAATGCAGGAAAAGATTTGCCTATTTCAACTAATGCTATTGGTGCATTGCCAAAGGGTCTTTTTAACACAAACCCTGCCTATTAATAACTTCCCCTATATATTTGAAATTCTCAAATGGTTATGATTTATCGGTTATAATTTGCAGCATATTCTTTTAGATGAGACACCCTGAGAATTTAGTCATTCCTCTTAACTATCATTCTGAGTTTGCCTCTAATTTCTGTGGCAGCTTGTGGGAAGTTGTTACACATAGACTGTGCACCATCTTATATGTAGGTGCTTGAAGAATGAAAAGTTCCTTTGGGGTAATTATGCATAGGGGCACTAGTGATCTGAATTTGCTGAGAATCTCAGTGCTGTTGCCAGACTCAAATTTGGCTTGGCTACTCTCTTTCCCTTCCCCATCAGGGTGGCTAGGCCAAACCTGAGCAGTGCTGAGATCCTATGTGCCAGGGGTCAGGTCATGATTCCCAGAGTATGGAGCCATGCCCAGCCAGCCCCATGTGACAGAAGCCACAGGAGACACCACTGCAAGGTGAGTGCAGAGCACAGTCTCTGCAACTTACCATCCCCTGGGATAGCACCTGACCACCCTTCCCTCAGACCAAAGGAAGTTGCAGTGTAAAAATGTTAGGAATTATACTGTTTTTGACTGTTCCATTGCAAGGCAAGATTGCCACCCCACCATGGAACAACCACCCACTTGTAATGTGATGTGGCAGACAACCCTACCCCCAAGAGGAACATTGTGAAACACTCCATGATGGGAATCTCCCCAAAGGCCCTCTCCTGCACATTTGCTATAGGAGGAGATCTGTGTTCTTCCACCATGAACAACAATCCCAATAGATGGCACATGTCAGATGTATGAAGAGGTCTACATGTCCCATACTCACATGCAGTTGTCTGTTGGCTGCATTATCCAGCTTGCAAGAGCAACAAGAGGCTGTCTGAAATGGCAATGACCATCACCTACTTTCTCATAAACCAATGGAAAATAAGGATTCTAGGACTTCTATTATTTTAAAAGGGTGTCTCAGAATGCTCTATATATTCTTTGATATTCCTATAGATTTTTGAAAAAGTGGATATCTTATTTTTATTTTTTATGGAAAATTCATATGATACAGTTACTCGACATTTTCCCTAAATACAGTGAAGCTGTTTCACCTTTATACCAAGGCATCATTCTTGCAGTGTAAAAGGATCTTAAAATAGTTTTGTGTATTTGCACCAACTTTACACCACTCTGACTGCATGAAAGGGCCTTAGCAGTAATGTAAATCAGGTTTTGATTTCATTCTTGAGTGTCCATAAACTATATGATTATAGATTGAATGTACTGGCTATCTAATTCCTTACTTTACCAGCAGGTATTGAGAAGCACCTTCTTCTAGGAAGTAAGTCAGCCTACCACTTACTCTTAAAAATAAGCAAGTGATACTCTACTTATTTCATCTGTAGCTATGTTAATGGTGAGTTGTTATTATTATATTTATTAACTTTGACTTGGCTGTTTTAAATTATACTGTAATTAAAACTGTTAGAATTTTTTGAATGATCGATTCATTTGTGATTGTAAAGAATTTAAAACTAAAATGTGACTAAGACATGAAACAATAGGGAATTTGAAATATCTGTAGAAATTAACTTATTAGATGGAGCTCTTATCTCATACTCTTAGCCCATCAAGGATCTAGACATTAAATGAATAAATACAAATATTTTCCTTTTGTTTAGATCTAGATATATTTTAGTGCAGGAAAAATGCACATCTTCTGCCTAAAAAGAGCATTTATTGTAAACACAAACATCAAAGAATAAGATTAAACATATGAGACAGAGTTGAAAAACCAAAGGCATCAAACTGGGTTCATGAAAAGACTCTTTTTGTTTCATTCAAATCTTCGTCTCTAAGTGTGTCTTAATTCTTGTTATGAACAGTTACGCTTTCTTCCTAATTAATACTTAGGAAAATTTACAAGACCAGGAAATATATATCTTCACCTGGAATTCTGGTTCCATTGTAATCAATGACAAAATTCCCATTAATTTTAGTGGGACCAGAATTTTGCTGCTGCTTTTTACCATGATGATAATGAGAAAACTAATTACATCTCACTTGCTTGTTAAAATCTCTTCCTGATAAAGTGCATAAGTATACTTTTGTGTGCCTGTGCTAAACTCTCTCCACTCCACTCAAAGAAATGTACACTATTTTTGAAAGGGGTTGCCTGGACTTGATAATTTTGTAGGCCTATAGGTTATAATCATCAATGGTGAATCACCAGATTACATTGGACTAGTAGGGGAAGGAATAATGTCACCAGGATCTATGCAGAGGGACCCTGCATACTACTTGCCTGGTGATGGGAGCAAGAAAGACAGCCCTGGTGGTTCCCTACAAAGAACTATGATCTATGCATAGGGAGGTACCAGAGGTTATACATGACCAACTAGACACAAAGATAAATCTGTCCCCATTCACCAGGTATATCTGCCCCCTATTAACCTGGTAAATCTGCCCCACTTCGAGAGAAGTTTGTGGTGGCATCTGCTGTCAGGAGAAATCCTTGGTCATGTGGATCTACTGGAATATCACAACCTGGGCAAAGTGGAGATCTTAGAACCAGTGTGGAGGCACTGGGCCTCCTCCAAGAAGACAGTGTTACTCCAGCAGATCTTGGAGAAGCTGTAAGGATTGGAATACAACCCTCTGCTCCTCCCAAGGAGACAACATTGGTTCATCACCCTCCCCCAACCCTCTGTGGTTAAAAAAAACCAAAAACACGATTCCTCCCCTGCCATCCTCTCATCCGGGCATTTTTCTGTGAAGGAGGCAATCATCCTTCTCTCTCTACCCTCCCTGCAAGCATCATTCACATGTAATGTATTTCAAATATAGTAAAGGAATTAAACATCTTCTATTTCCACTGAGTTTCCTGACCATTGATCATGTCACTTTGAAATATGCAGAGGCAGTACCTACATCAAATGGGAACACCTTCCAAAACCAGCTAATGCAAACCAACATATGGTTGAACAATATATTTTTAAAAATGACTAAAGAATTCAGAAAAATATTGTTGTGACTAAGAGTTTTACAGAAGATCAAATAGAAGGCAATCAAATATTGTTAGGGCTAAGTCTTCATCTAGTATCCTAGCAAACATGAAATATTCCATCACTGAGAAGAAGTTCATGTGGTGTCAGGACTGGAAAGTGAGTGATCTGACCTACTGGTTGAACCCAGAACAAGGAGGGATTGGAAATCAAAGAAGAGGGTTAGAGCTGGAGCAAGGAATGGTCAAGAGCTAGAGCCGAGGGTCACGAGTCAGGACACACTAGAGAGAGAAGCAGGGGACCAGGCAGGGGCAAGAGCTGGGCTTTGTTGGGAACAAGGCAAGAGTATAGCTGGAAACAATGCAGGAGCAAGGCTGGGAACAAGGCATGAGGAAGGCAGGAACAGGGGTGATTGTGACTGTGGGGGAAGCATTGAGCAGCCAATGACCTGTTGGTGCTGCTGGGCTTAAGAGGATGCCTGATGGCTCCCTTCCACCAATCAGGTTTGTTGGCCAATCAAACTGCCCTGCTGCAGCCCATCTGGGCTCATTAGTCTACTTGGAGACTGAATTAGCTATCTCAGTTTCAGCTGCAGGCCTTCATTCCTGAGATATGGGTTCTACTTAATCATTGTACCAATTTCCTTCCACTTTTTCCACTTGCTATGAATCTGAGTGGCCTCCATATCTAGGAAATGTTTTTTTCAATACCTTGCAGCTGTAGGATACAGCAGTGTCTGTTTTTATATGAGAGAGATTGAGATTGATTATACTGTATGTATGACAGCAAGATGAAAGGTACAGTAACAATTACAAAATTTCTCTCATCAAAGATAGGAGTTGCCCTTCAGGTATGCCTTCTAATTAGTTCACAGTTCTGTAATTTAAAATGCCATTGTAAAACTTATAATAATACCTTCTGACATCTGTTATAGTGATTTTCGTCCATAGCTCTCAAAGCACTTTATTGAAGACGTAAGTCTCATTATCCCCATTTTTGATGTGGAAACTGAAACACAGAAAGGCAAAGTGACTTGCTCAAGGTCAGTCAGCCAGCCAGTGGTAGAACCAAGAAAACTACCTAAATCTCTTGAGTTCATAGATTCCAAGGTCACAAAAGAATATTGTGATCCACTAGTCTGGCTTCCTGAAGTGCACAGGCTGTAGGTCATCCCCAAAATAATTCCTAGAGCATATCTTGTAGAAAAACATCCAATCTTGACTTAAAAATTGTCAGTGATGGAGAATCCACCACCACCCTTAGTAAATTATGTCAAAAATATATGCCTTATTTCCAGTCTGAATTTGTCTAGCTTCAACTTCCAGCTATTGGATCATGCTGTACCTTTCTCTGCTAGATTGAAGAGCACATTATTAAATATATAGGTACTTATCGACAAATCAGGTCACCCCTTAACCTTTTCTTTGTTAAGCTCAGTGTATTGAGCTTCTTGAGTCTATCACTGGAAGACATTTTTTTTAATCCTTTAATCATTCTTGTGGCTCTTCTCTGACTCCTCTCCAATTTGTCAACACCCTTCTTAAATTATGGCACCAGAACTGGACACAGTATTCCAGCAGTGATCAAATCAGTACCAAATACACAGTCAAAATAACCTCTCTATTCCTACTCAAGGTTCCCCTGTTTATGCATTTTGGTCACAAAGTC
Source organism: Dermochelys coriacea (assembly GCF_009764565.3). NCBI lineage: Eukaryota > Metazoa > Chordata > Testudines > Dermochelyidae > Dermochelys > Dermochelys coriacea. The sequence continues at coordinate 84,732,080 of NC_050071.1, read as the reverse complement.
ACATTGTTCATCTGATTTTAGATAGATAGATAGATAGATAGATAGATAGAATATTTTTCAGAGTCACTGCTTCCCAGGACAGATTCCTCTATCCTATAACTATGGTCTACATTTTTTGTTCCTAGATGTATACATTTACATTTAGCCATATTAAAATGCATGTGTTTATACCCAGTTACCAAAGTTTCCAGATTGCTCTGGATCAATAACCTACTTTCTTCATTATCTACCACTCCCATAATTTTGTGACATCTGCAAACTTTCCCAGTGATGACTTTTTCTTCCAGGTTATGGATATAAATATTAAATAGCATATGGCCAAGCATCAAGTGGGTGGAAACACACCCATTTGATTGCTATTCCTCATTTACAGTTACATTTTGAGACCTAGTCAGTTTTTAATCCATTTAATGAGTGCTGTGTTAACTTTATATCGTTCTAGTTTTTTAATCAAAATGTCTTTTGGTACCAAGTCAAATGCCTTACAGAAGTCCCACTGAACGCATCCGATGAAGTGAGCTGTAGCTCACGAAAACTTATGCTCAAATAAATTTGTTAGTCTCTAAGGTGCCACAAGTCCTCCTTTTCTTTTTGCGAATACAGACTAACACGGCTGCTACTCTGAAACCTATATGAACACTATTACCCTTATCAACCAAACCTGTCATCTCACCAAAAAAGGTGTCAGAGTCCACTCATCAGAAAAAGAGTTCCATATCGGCTGGACCATGCTGAGTCAATATTAATCTCCATATCATGGAAGATTCAGAAAAAGTAGTCTGAAAACCATCTTTCTAAGATGGGGGGGGGGGTTTCTGGAAAACAAAACTCTTTGGAGGTCAAGAAGTAAATAAAGAAATTAAACTAGTACTAACCAGACCTTATATTCTCCAATAAAAACTAGACTGAAGAAACTTCATATATCCTTTCTGAAGACTCTAAGACAGTGGTTCTCAATCTATTTACCATTGTGGGCCAAATATGAAGCTCCCTATGTGTTATGTGGGCCACATCCACACAATATATGTGGCCTTGAGGATGTTACATGGGCCGCAGCTGTGTGTTGATTAGGCCAGAGGTTGAGAACCTCTGCTCTAACACAACAAAAGAATATGTGTTGTAGTCACAATCCAGTCAGTGGAAAAAAGGAATCAGGAAAGTCATCTTGTTCCTTTGGGAGAAGGGATTAGTTAACTATGTAGATGTTCCTGCTGTTTCTGCCCACTGTTTCAACTGTTTTTCAGAAGATCTGAAACTAATAGTTCTTACCTGCAAAGACAGGAAGGATACTAAGAGAAACTAAATGCTGAAGGAGATGCTTGAACCTGAGTCACGTGAAATAATGAAAACAGAAAAGCTAAACTGTGGTGTCAAGAGGACTGTTGCCAGCTAATATTCATTGACGTTTTTTTGTTTTCATCTTAGGTTCAGATATAAAATAGTTGAACAGGAAAGCCAAATTTTTATCTATAAAAATAATCTTCTACCTGAAGTGGGTTTTTGAAGATCTTGTATAAGAAATTTCAGACTCCAGTTCATATGTTGGAATGACCAGAACAAAGTAGCGATATTGGATGCTAATTGGTTATGACTTACAGCATCATTCAGTAGGAGGATCAACTGTCACATTCTAAAATCAGATTTTGATACCCTTGCTCTTCCTGAGTCACACCTTAATGCAAAAGCATTCCCAGTCACTTAAATAGGAGTTCATATGGTATATGGCACAATTCAGTGCACAGGTATTCGTATCAGGCCCTTAGTAATTGTCCATGGGCCTGACCCTGTGATTCTCACTTGAGTTAATTTTTCTAGTGTAAGGGAGTTTTGCCTCAATAAGGACTTCATCTCTATTTTTGCTCTCCATTATTGTACTTCCCTTTTCATGGTTAGCGCAGGGCAGCTACAGGAAGAGTTGAAATTGCAACTCAGTTCCAGTATTGCACCAACATAGAGGAAATTAAAGTCAAAATGAGGAAATCAAACTTCTTTCTTCTTAATGTAGCCACAGTGGAAAGACATCATTTTCTATGTCCTGTGCTCTGCTTTTGAATGCCATGGGCATTGTCCTGAATCGTACAAATCAACCAGTGTTGTGGCCAGGCATGATCATCAGAAAAGGAAGCTTACAATGAGAAAGCATTGTTTTTGTGCCAGTTTTTGATTCTGCTGTATTTTTTCAGCTGTTGAAATTGAGAGAAAATGAGTTTGTGGAATGGGCATTTATCTGAAGTTTCTTCTCTTTGTCCTCATTTGAACTAATATGAACCAAACCAGATTTTAGAGGCTTATACATACTGTGAACCCAGCCTATGCCCATTTATTGAGGAAACCGCATATTAAAAAATTCAGTCGTCTTATGCTATGTCTTTGTCTCAAACTGAGCCTTGGAAAGAAATTGGTCCTGACTTCCCATTCTCATAGTTCTGTTAAGGGATAGAATGTATAGAACACTTTTTCCGTACATTAAAAAAAAAGTATAAAAAAGCTTTGTCATCTATTAAGAAATAAAATTCTTCACCTCAAATAAAAAAGTACATTATGAAAAGAAAGTTTCATACTTTAAAGAAAGTTTTGAATAAAAAGAAACAAACCCTTTACCTCAATAATAAATCCCTTTAAGGATTATTGCTTGAATGACCATGAAAAACTACAGCTGTGAAATCTCACTTGTAATTAATGAGGTAGACTGAAGGTGGGTAACATTGTTTATTTCCAGGCATCTCATTTGAAATGAAATGCAAAAGCTGTCAAAGGGATGCACATTTCACTGCTTTAAACTACTTTGAATAAAAAGTAATTATTATAGTCACTTAAAGGGAGAAGAAGAGATTTCTGAAGAGAAAGTTTGATTGGTGCATACCTTATGCTAATCACTCAACCCTATTTCTATCATTATATTTTATCTTTCACAATTATAATTACAGGAACTTCTTGGAAGTAAATGGAAAGGTATATATATTATTATAGCAACCAATTCATAAAAAGAAGTTCATGAATAAAACATAAAATGAATATTTTCCTGGAGTGCTTTATCCTTTTTGTATTAGATTGTATTAGATTAGGTAAACAGTTGTAAGCAAAGATGAATTTTTAACATGTTTTTGAGTTCCTATAGTGGACACTAATCTATCTGTAAAGAAATTAGCAGTTATTTTTCATTGTTTATCTTCTTTCTATGGTCTATGGCTGAGTGTAGAATTGGGAGAATACCACAAAAGTATTTCCACGAGTATTTCAATTTGTTTTGGCTATGCTCAGCCCACTATTGTGTTCACTTTCCATGAATATGCAATTGTTTTGAGTCAGATTCACATGAATGGTTGCAAATAAATGAATTTTGGGGCAAGATTCTCAGCTACGTTCCAGCTCCTTTATGCCTCTCTAGCAGTGAAAAGGGGATGGAAAGCAGCTGTAATGGAGTAGGTGAGGATTCCTTCCAGTGTCCCTATCCCACAACCCAGCACTGAGTGGAAAAGGGACATAGCCAGAGGGCGCTCCACTCTGACAGACTGGTTTATAGTCCAGTGCAGATTGTGTCTAGCTGGCATAAATTAGAGCAGTTTATAGGTTGCTCTAATTTATACCATCCCTGGAGCCATTGCAGGTGCCCCAGGAGAATTTACATTCTGACAGTCTTTTTCTTCAAAATCTTCCTCTTAAAAAAAAAAGGCTTTCCACTAAAAGAATGCCAGAACACTGAGAATCTTAGCTACCTGTAAACCCCTACTAAAGAAACAAAAATAAATTAATAAAATCTTTGTTTAAAAAAAACCCTACCTCATGCAGCATTTTGATGACCCCCCCCCCCATGGAGACATGCCAGAGACTCCATAAATTCCACTATGGACATTATTGCTATTGATTTTTACAAGGAAAGTACTTAAATATTGCAGTGATGGGTGTCAGAATAAAAAAGATAGAAAAATATAGACAAAAATGCAGTGCACATGACAATTTTGTATGGAATCAAACACATTTTAACACAGCAGGGGCCAGTGTTCTCAAAACCCCTTGCCAGAGTTGTGGCACACCATCCATTTCATGAGCCAGTCAAGGTTGCAACCAAGACAGCATGCTTGCACAGTTACATCTATAAATGTGATGAGAGACAATTAAATCTAAAATCTACACCCAGCCATTAAATTTTGAAGTAACTTATTATATTCAGGAATGAGGCTTTGGGCAAAGCTAGTGTAGCCAAGAAATGAAACACAAACACACATACACACCAGGAAAAGTTCCTTCCTTTTCCTCCAATTCTTGACTCCCATCCTGAAATTTCCCAAATAATTAATAAGTATGTAGTCACTATACAGATACTTAAACTCAAAAATATGGTTTATCTACTTAATTAATATCAAATGTGCATTGTTGCAGCTAGGTTTACAGCATCAGTTCAGATTTACAGTACTACATATTTAATTTTAAAATAGTTGAAACTGGATAACTATGCAGATAAGGAGATGTTGCTATTACATAATGCCGGTACTAAAACTCATTTTTTCATTTTTAATGATATTTCACATAAAATTAGGGGTCATTTTCTATTAAGGTGCCATTTTAAAATAGCTTAGAAAAGTTTCTATTAAAAATTAATAGATATTATGAGCATGTGTGACCCTAACATTATCTCAGTGCAAGAGAACAAGGGCTTACTGGTATCTGGTAGTGAGTTTCAGCTGGCCTGACCAATTGAGTGTACTCTAATGCATTAAAGTTATAAAGTGTATCTTATATGTGTCATGTAGGGTATCTTTGGAAAACAAATAACAAACTGATCATTAATATTATTGCATGGTGTCTGTATAGTAAATGCCCAAGAGGCCATACAAATATGAAAGAAATGTGAAAACAAAATATTGACAAGTCTGGGGAGTGCGTAAACAGGTTTCTCCCAGACAAAAGACATGCTGTGCCTCCAGACAGGTGTCATCAGAATCTATTAGCAATCACATGTAAAGTGGCCATTCATTTGCATCCTTTACAGGGCAGGAACAGGTCAATTTGCCTTTTAGCAAACACCTGTAGGAGAAGAAACCAACATGGAACTTCCTTCAGTACCAGATTCCATGTCTTCTTCTTCATAGCTTTAATGAACTTAATTTTTGGGCGGTAACCATCAGAAGAATCTATTTCAAAGGTTCACTGGACTATCAAAGAGAGGGGCAAAGAACTCTACATTATCTTTTACATAAGAAGACAAAGGAACCAAGCACTTTGTTTTGGGGGAGAGATCCTGACAAAAAAGGGGAGAGAGGGAGAATCAGCCATCTTGATGGAAGGAAGTGTGGTAAGAATCTTACCTTAAACCAAGGCTATATATTTGTTAAGTCATAGTTTCTAGAAAGCATTTTTCAGTTTAATTTGCTTGTAACCATTTATAACTCTATCCTTTATACTTGAATTCAATAAAAATCCTATCTCCTTTTGTTGATAAACTTGTTTTACTTTTATTTTAAACCAGCCCAATGCTGTTTGAATTTAAGTGATTGTTAACTTCAGTTAAAATGATAAACTGTGCAAGTTGTCTCTTTACAGGAGCAAACAAACCACCTTATTCTTCTGAAGGTCCAGGAATGGGCTGTAAATTGCAGACTGGGAGGGGTGTTTGATTACACCTGGGAAGATGACTCCTAGTTGGTAGATGCCAGAATGTGGCTGGGGTGTAACTAGAGGGCTGCTGGATTGAGAGTGCTGAGCCAGAGCTGCTTAACACAGAGACACTCAGTGCATGCTTGTCTGCTGGCTGCCAGTATCCAGGTTGTGGCCCACAGCCTGGAGCATTTAACACACTGAGAATTACAGGGCAGGTGGTGACACAACCTGTCACTGGCCTGGGCTGTGCTCCATAAGGTAACAGCATGTTGCAGATATTAGCAGTATGTTAGAGAGACAAGGTGGGTGAGGTAATATCTTTTATAGGACCAACTTTTGTTGGTGAAAGAGACAAGCTTTCAAGCTTACACAGAACTCTTCTTCAGGTCTGGGAAAGATACTCAGAGTATCACAGTTAATAAAAGGTGGAACAGATTGTTTAGCATAAAAAGTTAACACGTTGTAAGAGACCATTTTAGGAGAAGTGGGCAGTCAACACCTCTGCAGTCATAAGACAACAGAAGGTTGGTTAATAGGTTACAGACTATTTTAATGAGCTATTAAACCAGTGTTGTTGAGTCTATGATTTTCAGTGTGTAACAAAGTTATGATTTTAAGCTCCCAGGCTCATCTTTTGGAAGTGTTATGGAGGTTTTCTTTGAGGATGAGGACTGAGAGGTCAGATATGGAGTGGTCACTTTGTGAAAAGTGTTTGCCTATGGGTAATATGGTGGTTTTGTATTTTATTGTTTTTCTGTATGAGTTCATTCAAAAACATAGTGATTGTTTGGCTTCACCCACATGGATGTTATTGGGACATTTAATACACTGGGGGAGATAAAACACATGTTGTGACAGGCATGTGAGGGACCCAAGGATCTTGAAAAGTATGTTGCAGAGGGCATCGATCATCATGGAAGTGGAGATATGTCTGCAGGTTTTGCATCTGTTGTTATGGCAGGGTCTGGTGCAGATTTGAGTTGGTGGGTCCTGATCTTTGGGAGCTTTCTTCTAATGACAGGCTTGGCAAGGTTGGGAAGATTGTCTGACAGTCAGAAGAGGGAATTCAGAAAAGATATCTTTCAGTATTGGTTGTAATTGTTTAATGATAACCTGTATGAGTTCCAGTGTCAGGTGGTAGATGACAATTGTGGATGTTCAGCTGGTGGCAGGGGAGTCTACTGAAGCAGGTTCTCTCGGGGTATTTGAGTGGCCCTTTTCATGATGTAATGTACTTCTCTGGTGTAGTGTCCTTGTTTGGTGGAGGCGGTTTCAAGTGGGTATCCCAGAATTTCTCCAGGGAGCATATTCTGTAATATCTGATTGTCTGGCTGCATTTAACAGATTACTTGGTGTGTTTGGGGTGGTTAATGGATCTGTGAAGGTAAGTATGGCAATCCATGGGTTTTTTGTATATAGTTGTCTGTAGTAGTATGTGTTTATAAATGATTTTGAATACAGAAGGTGTTGTCTCAGTAGTTAAAACCCATGACAATAAGCAACATATTGTCCTGTTAATTCTATAACAATTGACTAACTTTTTATTAACACAACTATTAATCAAGTATTAACCCTTTATAAAATATTTACAAATTGAATCTTAATAAAAAATTGTGACCAAAATAAATGACACAGTTATTCTACATGATACGTAGTTAAGAATAAATATAGCAGGACAGAATTGAAAATAAGACTATACAGATGTGTAATATGCTTTTGCTTTATAGCCAGGCAAGTTTCCATACCCTCCAGCTGGGATCTGCAGATGGATTCTGTTGAAACGGATCTTTTAACGGCCCACAGTTGGGCAGATGTTTACCAGTACCAGAGAGAATTCGGAAACCAATATGCTTAATGCACAGTCATTTATTTGAGAGAGAATCACAAAAGCAGTTAAGGTGACATGGTATACATTTTTTCTATAAACCTCAGTTCCCCAAGCCTAAACCCTCAGTAACTATGTTGGCCTTACACAGTATCCTGATTGGCAAACAAAGCAGATATATCTACCAGCTCTGAATGAGGCTACTTATCTTTCTTCTTTCCCCTCTCTGGCACGTAGTCTGTTCCTCGAAGCAGGGCCTTGGTGACCCTGATGACCTTTGGTTCTAAGGTCCCTCGAGGCAGGGTCTTGGTTACCCCGACGACTTCCGTCTCACAGTCTCAAACCTCTTAGGATGTTAATTGGGGAATTGATCTGACTCATTTACTTTGCTTAGCATTTATATACCTTTTTTTTTTTTTCCTCAAAGGAATCACATCTTCCAGAAATATGCCTTGTAGGCATTTATTACTGGTTTTCTTCATAATTTTGGAAGGGATTGCAAAGCAGACCCACAGATCAAAGCTCATCCATGGTTTACCCTCTCATAAATCATTCACTCAAGCTCTTAGCGTGAGGTTATCCAAAAAGGGTCATTTTGACCGATGTCAGAACCAACCCACTGATCACATGATCTTACGTGTTGTTTACTTTGTGAGCAGGTTCTCAGCTGATATATTCCAAAGTTCAGGGTTAAAACACACACACCCATCAAGTCTTTGTTAACCATTCCAGTGCAGTTTCAGCACCTTCAATAGTTTTCCACATCATTCATCTAATGCTAAGAGAATTCTGCTCCCAGAATCCTCTAGCACATTCAGACATACCAAGCCATACCAAACTCATGCTTGCCACATTTATACATATAAATCATAGCAATTCATAATAATTTGGCACTGTCTCAACAGATCCCTTCAGTTGGGTCATTAAGAATAACTATACACTGATTAACAACATAGTTAAGGCTGACATTGTATCCTCAGACTTGTTGCAATCTTGTGATGCAATGTGTTGCTTCTATTCTGAGTCTCTAACAATGGCATATATGTTTTCTTTCTCAATTATTTCCAAAATGCACTATTTTGTATAAAGTGTTCCCAGTAGGAGGCTTTCTCCCAAATCCTCCTTTTTAGTACATTTTTAAATTGCTGTGTGCAAAAATGACTACTTATAATGCCATTCTACCTATCTAATGTAGGAAATGTTCCCATATGCTAACTGAAACTAAACTGCCATCAAACAGTCTTCCAATCCCAAATTTATTTTACTACATAAAAGCCTTTAGTCTAGATTCCTTGTTTTCTCTCTTCACCACTATACCACTTGTTGCCAACTTGTTTTAAACATAAATAATACAATAATGGAGAAACATCCCCTCTGGTAAGACACTTGCATCGCTTTCCAGTATCAGCAGTTAAAGATGACAAGTATAATACCACATAGTTACGTAAAACATCATATGAATTCTGAAAAACACATTGAGTGGCATGTAGATCTAGATAAGAGGAAAAAGCAAATTAAAGTATATATTAGGAAGGGAAAGTCCACTCAAGTGCCTGAATCTTCCTTCCACTGTTTGTGTATACAGTTGTCCTCTCTTTTTATTCTCCAGAAACATCAGAGCATCTTTTGAAAAATAGATCTGACCTCCACAGCAAGCCCCAAGCCTAATAGCATAAAAAACATGCAATCCAGATTTACACTTTTCTGCCTCACTCTAAAAATCAGAATAATTTTCCAATAAAAACAAGGAGGACAAGGTACCCAGATAAAATACAGTTTTAGAATCCTGAAAAATAAACTTGGATTTATGTCCTATTGTTCAAATGTTGTTTGTCAAGCCAATAGTTGCCCATTTTGGGCTACACTGTATTTTAGCCTAAGTCCCAAGTAAGGGACAATTTGTAATTCCCAGTTTAAAAAAAGACAATTACAAATGTAAAGAAAAATGTTGTAAAACATGAAAACTTTTAAGACATCAGCATAGTCTCACAAAATTTTCCTTTTTCTAAAGAAAGCTTTTTTGAGACAGTGAGGCTAGGGGAACCTCCTTAATTCGAAAAATTTTGATCAGTCCTACTGAGACATATTTTCTATAGGGAAGCTATTTAATAATGTGTTTTAATCAGGCTGCATACAGGATTTACAAAGTCCAAAGTGAGGGTGGATCCCCTCTGCATCCCAGTTCCAGGGCCAAATTCAGGGGCAATATAAATGGTGGTGTACATCACACAGTGATAAGGGTGCTTAATTTACAAGCTGAGGGGACAGAAATGAGAAAGGATCAGGAAAATCCACTAACAAGAGGGCATAGCCAGGTGTAAGAGACACCCATATTAATCTTACACATCTCATTACACCCCCTGTTAATTTTGAATATTTTTTACCAACTCTTATGCCAAATCCACTTGTAATTTACACTCACTTGTGGACATGTAGCTTACACCACCATTTATCATTCTTTTGATTTTTAGTCTTGAAAGCTCACTGCTGTGTTCAGTCAGTCACTTTACTGTGGTAAAAAGTTACTTGGGGCTAAATTCAGCAGAGATGTAAAAAGTGGTGGTAGTTCGTAAGAAAAATGGGTATAAATTATAATTTAGAGTAACTGGCAGCAATTTATATTCAGTGGGTGGCAAAATAAATGTAAGTTGTGCAAGGAGGAGGTTCTGATTTTCATCTCATGCTATTTTATACCCTAGTGTGATCAAAAATCAGTCCTTGAGAGAATGAAAGTGAGGTGTGTAGCTATAAAAGCAATTAACAGCAGGGTATACAATAAACTGGAGTTGCACTGGTACCTGAGAAATTGCACATTTTTAAAAAATAGGATATAAATAAGAATACAAACAAATAGAAAAAGGAGAAGGGGCGGAATGGGAGATGGAAAAGATGACGATGGAAAAATTCTACGAGCTACATAGTAAAATAGATTAATAGATTTTTAAGGCCGGATGGAACCATTGATACCTAGTCATACACCCTGTATACCACAGGCCGTAGAACTTTTTCTAATAACTCCTTTATTGAGGCCAATAAAAAATGTGTGACTAAAGCATATAAGGACTTGGATACTGTGAAGGTAACCGCCTACCTGGACAATTTTGCTCACACAGAACCCAGCTGAAGATAGTGAGATTCCACATGGGCAAAAGGATATGTGCACGTGAATTCCTTTGCAGGACTGGGGCCTAATAGATTAAACTCTTGTGGGTTTTGCCATGCTTTTGTTTTTTTGGTTGGTTGGTTGGTTGGTTGGTTGGTTGGTTGTTTTTAAGGAGACTTTCTAAACCACTTCTGTCTTTCATCTATTAGCCACTGTTTGAACATACGAAGATGAACTATACTATACAATACATACATTTTTTTTAAAGGTAAACAATTCCAGTGAATTTCAAAATTTTAGAATTAATGAGAATCTTATGTGGGGGGAGACTTTCAAAGCAACATAAAATAAAATTAGCCTTAATCAAAACGAAAAGATAAAATATATTCCACAACAGCTGCAATGTTGACAAGCAGTAAGTCAGACAAATCAGGACAGAAAGAAGCTCTTTTTTCCGTGGAAGTCAATGGAAAAAGCACTAACTAGACTCTTAATTCTGATTTTGAATCTTGGACACAAATTGGTAATAAAATAATAAATAAAAATTATATTAAAACAAAACTATATTTACCTGCATATTCTTATAAAAATTATATTTTAAATCTGCCTTCAATCTGGGGTCAAAATTTATTGCTTTCCTATTGATGTCCTTGATTCATGAGTTTATTACTGTCTTGATTTCTTTTTGTTGTTTGATTCTCCTTTTTGTTAGCAACAAAAGCATGGAGCACACACATCCATAGAAAAATTGAACATTCATAAACCGTGTATACACACGCACACACGCACGCATGCACACACACACAACACATGTCCCTATGCACAACTGTAAGATTATCTAGTTTCTATTCATGTGAGTTAACAAAATACAGGATCATAATACTTTTGTCATAAGTTTAATTTTCCATTAATCAAACCTTCATGTATGACTGAAAGGCTTGAAAACTGCATACTCACTAAGCTTTTTGTTTGTCCACAAAATCAACAAGTTCAATGTTAAAAGCAGTTGCAGACTGGTGACCGGCCTGCACACTGGAAAACTGGTAAGTACTGATGAAGAAAATCCTTCCCCCCCTCTCTCTTGCCTCCCCCTCCCCCCACCACCCAGTTTGATTTTCCAGTTAGTTCCCTACAGCAAACTGTCTCCATTATCATGTTTCTTTTTCTTTTGGCTTATGTAGCTCTGTTCCAGTATTTACTTGATCTCTTTCCAGTAACATACAACATCTTCTGGTGCTACAGACTTTGATTTAAAGAGTAGAACTTGACTGCAAACAACAACAACAAAAATCCTACACAATTAGTCTCCAAGGGTCTCCCAAGTCCCAGTGTGAAACTTAGTGGGGGAGCCCTGGTTTGTTAGAGCCAGTGTTGAAGTTAAGGGTCAAGGTCAGGATTTCACAATCTATTCAAGCTTTAATCAAACTTGAATCCCAAGGACATTCTTGGCTCAGCAATAATACACAGTGGAACTACTGCCCAGGCTCTTTTCCTATCACAAGGGAAAGATTCATTATTGTGCTTTATTTTGTGTCCAGTGAATGTTAGTTTATTTTTAATGTGAATCTAATTAGGGGCTCAAAACTGATATGCACCTATATTAAATCATACACACAACTGTTGATATTGCATAATTTAAAATGAATGCTGCAAGACCTCAGAAGTCATGGGGGTGGGGGGAAGGAAGCAGCATCAAGAAACAATGGAGGTGTTCTTACAATCCCGTGATTCTCTCTTCCCCTGTAGCTGTTTACCCCACAGCAGACTCCTTCCTATCAGTAGTTGTCTTGTGGAGGGAAAAGACCTATGACTGTTCCTTTGTGGACAGGGAAGTCAGCAGGCCCCATCTCAGGATGTACTCCATCTGTTTCTTTCCCCCAAAATTATTCCCTCTCCTTTATTTCTCCCCTCCTCCAGTGTCATGACCATTGGGTCTTAAATCTGGGTCTGCAGGCTTCATATGGATAGCCATGCTCCAAATCTTCATCTGGCAGCCTTCTGATACTTTTATTCCAGGAATCCATGAAACGGAGCCCCAGTTTGAGGCTCTGCCTCTGCAATACTATTGGTGGAGTCCTGGAACAGTTGACTGGCCTACTCACCCTTTTTAAGCCAGCAGCAGGAACAGAAAGCTATCTGAACAACTGGGATCCATCCTGTTCTGGAATGTGTATCTTTGCTCCCTGATTTCCTCGCATCTGATTTGTTGTTCTGATCTGCAATTCATCTCCTGACGCTAACTCCCTCCCGCCCCCGCTCCCCCCACCACTGGTATCCTGACCTGGCCTGACTCTGGTTCCTGACAAGTGGTTCTGATCTCCAGTTTGTCTCTTGCTTCTGACTTCCTGATATCCTGACTCCTGTCTTGACAGTGAACTCTGCTCTGACTACATGACCCGACTGTGACATCCAATTCCTGTAAGTGCAGAAGAAGGGGTTTTGTTTTGTTGGGGGAATTTGGAGGCAAGAGAGATGTGCCTGTTAATTCAGCCTCCATTCATTTCACCACTACATGAAGATGGAGGAGCTTCCGCTTCCCTTCCTACTGTACTGAGTTGGAAGAAGGCCACTATTGAGTTTTCCTTGCTGCTCAGTAGGGTTGCCAGATATAAAACAGAAGTAGTAGGGACAGTTACAAAAACTCAGTTACACTCAGTTAAGAGTGGCTTAAAAATCACAAGATTTTTATTTAAAAAATTGGGCATTCTTTTTGCCTGCTGGTTTCTGAGCCTTTAGGGTTACACTCACTTCACATTTTCCAGCTTTTGACCACGATCACCAGAGCTAGAAACTTCCCTTCTTTTAAATTCTCTGGACTCCAGCAACTGAGACTTTAGGAAAATCACCAAAAATTGCTAGACTTGCACTAAAATCACAATGGTGGAAAGACTGGGTCTCTCGCCTGCCTATTTAGGATCTGTATGTAAAGAGCTACACACAGAAAAGCATTTGCAGAACAAAACAACATGTTTTATTGGTCTACAAAACCTAAGGACCATGCTGCATATTACTGAGTGCCATCTACTGGCACCTTATCTGCTTTTTGTATAGACAGTATACAGACATCTGTCTATAACAAAGCACTCATGTAACCCCCTACACATGTGGGTATCTCTCCGTCTCCTTCCCTTATCCTATCCATTATATAGTATTGCACAATTATGTGTCTTGTGGATGATGGGAGATGAACTTTTTTTGTCATTTCCTTCATTGGCCACCAGCAGAGACTGTATTCTAGCCTGGGTGAAGCATTATTTCGTTTTCTTTTGGTAATTGATATGTTCCTAGAATGTCTTACACTAGTTTTATTATATTTTAATATGTCAGTTTTTATGACAAGTTTTAGCCATTCACAATTGGAATTAGCTGTGCCATAAATCTTGCTAAATAATTAGCAACAGGAGCAGTGGCAGACCCTTGAAGACGGTGATGTTAACGAATCCTGCTCTAATGGTTCTGGGCCCAGATCCTAGCCTAAGCTGCAGCTGCTTTCCACTTGTACTGCATGTGCAAATCAGCCCTAAAGTCACAATAGCTGGGCCATGGAAAGATGACCTCAGTGTCAGGGAAGGGTCTAGTGATACAGAACTGACATGGTGGCTCCTACACAATCATCTCTCCCTGCAACAAGAGAGAAAGGGGACATGTTTGTATATCTTTACCACACTGATCCCTTGCTGCCTTTAGAATAGTTTTCAGGCAGTAAAAGTTAAAGCAGCCCTCAGACTGCTCCGATTTATATCAGAGATCTGATCTAATGTGTATCAGTTCTAGGATCTGGGGAGTCCTCTGTACTACCTTTGCATGCACACACCAACATGCTTGTACTCCAAATTCCACTGAACACTTCTCAGCTATGGATTTTGGCCCTGCTGTAAATATAATTGTAGCCAAAAGTAATCACTTTTCTGTAGTTTACTTATAAATAAGATGACTGTTGCAATGACTGTGCATTCAAAAAATGCTAAAATAGTATCAAGACAGCAACCATAGTAAATTCAGGTTGAAAAATGAGCATATCCATTTTCACAGTATATAATCATGTTTTAAAAAAAAAAGCTTTTTTGGAGGAATGTGGAATGACTCAGAATCTTAAATTATATGACGGGTAAGGCAATTTGTGATTGTTCAGAATCTGAAACATCAAAAAAAGTAGGGCTGAAAAACCATAATATTGTGGAATTCAATCAACTAAAAAGTGGTTTGTGAGAACTTGAAATTATAAATATTTTTGCATGAAATGAGAGTGCTTACATGGGAAGGTTTTTTTTTTCTACCCTTAGTAACAGGAAGCAAGAAAAAATATTCTCAGCTTATGAAATGCAACTTGAAAATTCCAATATAAACAAATCATGGGAAAATCTCCTAAAGGCCATGGCTTATGCACTCTTTGCTTTAAAAAGCACGTGCTGTGTTTTCCTTACTTTGATGGTTAACTAAACACTGAAAATGCACTGCTGGTTATTTTGAAGGTGTTTTACTTTGGAGATGTGTAATATAGCTGTTTGGCCTTAGAGAAACAATATCAAACATACCATACTTAATTTGGTATGAGAAACATACCAAACTTAATTGTTACTGTCATACTAAAATTTAAAAGCCACACCAAAGAATTTGCTTTCTTCCCTCTTCAAAAAATAAACAAAACCCTTAAAACCCTGTTGGAGTATCCAAGTCTGCATTTAACTAGGGAGCACTTCAAATGACCTTGAGAACAAGATCAATTATATAAAACTCTAGAAATGGAATTCTGACTTGTTCCTTCCTTCCTTCCTTCCTTCCTTTTGAAAGGTTGTGACCTGTAATAAGTCTGAACGAATACATGTTGTGTCTGAGAACTTTGGTGAATATATTGGCTATCTTCTGTGAGTTACAGTAAAACCAAAAATGATGTCTGTTGGTGATCAAAACACCATCCCATCTATAGGGGAAGATAATTATCTGATCAAGGAAATGAGTTTGAACCGGGGAATGTTATTAGCACTCGTACCAGAAACTTGGGAGAGAGAGAAACCCACAAATAGGACCGATGTTAGAACTCTCCTCTACTTCAATCCCAGTTCAGTGCTGTCATAATTCTCAGAAATACTACAAATCCTGCTTCCTAGGATCTGAGCCCAATTAAAAGCCCATTGAAGTCAATTTGGAGACTTCCCATTGACTTCAACACACATTTGCTCTGGTCCTAAACAAACTACTTTTAATTCTTTCAGCCTTGGACTGAACTGATGGTTGATGTTGGTTATTACCAGAAACATAAGCTCCCAGATTTGGTGAAGACAAAACATATCAACATTGCCAGTCTGTACCACTTTGTTTAAAATAGAAAGGGAAGGTTGTAATAAAACACTGTGTTTATAAGTAACCAAAAATATTGAAACTCTAAATAACATTAAAGAATAATTTAAGTGGCAAAGCCTTAAAACAAAAAAGTTTATTATTATTGTTGTAGATTTCACTGTTGTATTAATTCATTTCTATATTAAACCATTGAAAGAAAGGGCAGGAAAATGACTAAATATTGACTAAACAATTTATTTTGTATTTTAGATATTCTTCACATAGGACCATGACCTATGCAGTCCTTTCTCAGGCAAAACTTCTATTGATTTTAATGGAAGTTTTGTCTCAGGAAGTAGCTCAGGATCAGGACCACATAAAAATATTTATGTATTTAAGTTATTGGAGATTCATATATGGCGGTAAAGACCTGAGTTTTAATTCTTCCTGACCCAAAAGGGAAGCATTTAGGCCCCAATCCAGCTAAGCTAGTGGTCCCAAAACTTTTCATTGTTCTGCCCTCACTTACCCCTATCCGTGCCCCCCCTACTCCAGAGCCACGGACATGAGCAGGGCCATGGCTTCTGGGATGGGGGAACATGGCAAGGATAAGGAGACTGCAGCTGGGGATAGGGCTGGGGCAGGGAGTGGGGCTGAGTGCAGAGCCGTGGCCAGGCTGTGGTGGGGGGCTGAGGCTGGGGGTAGGGCTGGAGCAGAGCTGGGAGTAGAGCAGGCTCTCTCTCCCCCCACAGCACTGCACCCTCCTAAAGGGACAAACCCCACAGTTTGGAGACCTCTGACCTAAGCACTTAAAGGACTTAACTCAAATGAGACTACTTAAAAGACTCAAAGTTAAGCACATTCTCATGTTGTTTACTGGATCACAGCCTTAACCTATACATTTTCAAAGAACTGAGCTTGATGCATCACAAACATAAAAGGGAGTCACATGGCTAAACTGTATATAGGTCTCTGAAAATGGAGCAAGAAGTGTTTTTATTTAAAATTTTAAATATATTTGATTTAATAAACAATGAGTAGAATTTAATCTTAAACCAATTAAACGTTAATTCTCTTTTGTTCATGTTACTGAATAATTTGCTCACTGATAGACAAAAAATCATAATGAATAGCTACTGTAACGATTTTTTGCCAGTTTTCTGTGACAAATTGTCCACAACCTATTACAATTTTCTCAAATGTCATTATTTAAAATTACTCACTGAATAATTTCTGCCAAAAAAATGGATTTTAGATAGATTGATTACAAGTTCATTGTGAGATTTCAATATTCAGAATTCGACTGTTTTTGATTGGAAACATAGATTGCATTATATGTCACTTTTTTGAATAGATAAGTGTAAATCTTAACTTCTGGTGTAAATACTCATACTTTTGAATTCAGCATTTCTTACCATAGATATTCTGCAATATTAAAAATTTAAACTTGCTCTTTTCATAAATATTTGAGTCAGGTACACACATTTTCTAGAGTATTTATGGAAAATTGGACCAACCAGTCAAAGCAAATTAATTTAATAATTCTAGAAATGTGTTTGGAATATTGTCGAGACTTAATATTTAGAAGAGATTCAATGAAGGCAATGGAAGTTTTGTTTAGTAACTGCAGAATTTGGCTTGCTATGATAACCCAAAGATTTCTCTCCTGTTAGTTATGGGTTAGTACCCGTGTTTCTTTTGGATGGAAGAATTTGAATTCATGGAATTCTAAGCTACTCTCATTCTGAAAAGGGCTACCTTCTGTCTTTCCCCTCTTCTGTGTTTAATCCTACTGACTTCCATATGACATAAGCATGTGTTTAAAGTTAAACATATGCTTAATTGCTCTCCTCAATAACAATGATTCCCTGAATCAAGGCCAGATCTTTCTAAAATTCTTGATTTTGGTTAAAAGAAAAAACTGCTGATGATGTACACATAAATTGGACTATTTATTGCTTTATGCAGTTACTCTGTTAACACAGAATGATAGCTTTAAGACTGCTGAATCAGGGCAAGAATCAAGGTTTTTTTTTATACAAATACTCAGAATTACATTTGTAAACTTGCTTTCCATCTATGTTCTGTAATACTCACTTAAAAGTTGCTATTTTGGCACACATTCCCTCTAGAAAACTCATTTGCTACAATATTAACTGAAAGAGAACATAAAAAGGATGTGATCCTAGTAATAGCATATTTTAAACAAAGTTGAATTGTTGTAGATGGAAAATCTTTTGCAATATTTATCCGGTTCTATAATTTACTAACCACTTACTTAAAATGAATTTTGGGTAGAGGCTTTATTTCTTAACTAATAATTCTCTGGTTTTGTTCCTAGTTTTCAGTAGAAATTCTGGCCCAAACACAGGAGTACAAACTGTTAATGGCATTTCTATTTTAACTTTTTAAATAAATATCATCCATTTCCTTTTGAAGGCAAAAACAAGACAAATACTTCACATTAAAAATATGATGAATAACAGCCATTTTGTGCTCAATAGAAACACAATTAATTTCTGTGAACCAGTGGTATTCATTTTTGCAGCAATATTTCATTTGAGTGGCTGTGGGAAATATGAAACAAAACCATAAAACAAACTTCTGAGGACATTTAACCATGAACATATTATACTTTTCTACAAAAGAGAATTGTGAAAGAGTTCGTCTTGAATTGATCTTCTCTTTGAAACATGAAAATTAGTGAAGAAAATATATTCTGCTCAGCTGTGTTTCTACACATCTGCACAGGACAGTTCTCCGGTAGGATTCGTTGAGAAACAGGAGAATTCTCAAACAAGAGAATTCCAAACCAGCTTGGAAAAAAATATCACTTTGCTCAGTGTGTCAAGAACTAGTGATGGACAAACCAGGTCCATATTTGACTCAAACCTTTCCAACTCCCTTGAACCAATCGAATCCCTCTAAGAGGTTCAAAATTTCAGCAACCATTTTTTTTTCATTTTACATACCTCTATATTCCTTTGCTGTAGATTGCCCACAAAGAGAAATACTAGAATACTATGTGAAAAACATTCTATTATTGCGACCAGGCTGATCAGCAATAGCAAATGCCAATCAGTAGCATACTTTTATCACAAATGTACCTTGAGTATTTGTTTCTACACCGATATTAGACCAAATTTCAATGAGGATAGGTTGTCATTTATTTTTTTAAATAAATTGAGTCCCTGTGATGGTGTCAGCTTGGCATCCTTGGAGAACTAAGCCGTCTTGGCATCCATAGTACAGTGTAGGCAGTGGAGATTCTTTCATACTGTCTCGGAAACAAAAAGGCAAATGTGATTTGGACAAGGAGCATATCTAGGGATAAGAAAGTAGCTGATCGGGGCACACTGGTGAATGAAAGACTGACATACGTATCAATTTAAGTGGCAAGCACAACATTATTAACTTAATGGGGAAGGGCACTATTGACCCTCCCACACATTTATATAATCAATAACTGGAGGTAGACCCTCTTGAACCTTACTGTTAGGACTTATTCACTTCTCAATGCTCTCACCCTGTTCTCTGTGAGGGGAGCAAAGGATACTAAACAGGATCTCAGTCGGCAAAGACTTCAGGACTCCCCTTCTTTTTACAGGCAAAATGATCCCCAGCCATATCCCAGATCTCATGTGCCTTGGGGAGCTAGCCCTTTTAACCTTTCTCTGCACTGTACACCGGCCACAAATTTGCAACGAATGAAGCATTCCTATATCACTGTGGCCCACATAGATGAGGAAGAGCCCAGAGAGGCCCTGGTGGTAGTGCTAGCTCCACCCCTCTTGCCACGTCAATCATGCATGATGGGGAGAAGGCCTTTAAAAAGGAGGAAACTTCAGTCATGGGGCAGGGGGAAGGAGCAGGATTGCCCCAAGGAGCAGACTGCAGGAGCGACCTTTTTTTTTCTTTTTTTAAGCTATTTTAAAGAATAGCTTAGGCCTGTAACAAATGCGGATGCCAGAAGTGGATCCCATGTCCATTTACCCCAGATGGAAAACTGGTAGCAGCTTCCCCAAGAGAGGGTCCCATGCAAGTCCTGAGAGAACAGATAGCATGTGGTTGTGACAGCAGATTTTTCCTAACAGTCATTCTTAGTGTGATTTTCCATAGTGACCTCAGGCCTGAAGCCTGTCCATTGTGACAAAATTGGACCGTGTTAACTATAACCAGAGCATATGGACTATCTAATTGGACCCAAAATAATGAATGTGGCTCTTCAGGTGAAGTAAGTGAGAGTTGCCTCTTGTAAGGGTCAAGACCAGGCAGACTAGTTTGTGTTCTCTTCTTTCACCAACAGCAGAGAAGTATCTCTTTTAGTTCCCCTAGGCAGACTACCCAGATGAAGTAGAGGTGAAGACTTTAGTCATCAGCTGTACCTTCCTGACCAGTCTCTCTCCTCCACATCTGGTGTCAAGCTCTAACCCAGCGACTCTCTCACCTGATTCCAGTAACTGCAGCCATGTAAATCAAAGATCACAAGACCCTAAAGCAATTTGAACTCTTACCTTAAATATCTTATTTTTCCTTTTCCTTAGTTTCATATTTTTATTTGGAGAGGGATGCCTCTTTGTTGTTTCTAGGCTGTGAATGTGTGTTCTGAGAGTATGTGTGCATTCATGCATGTCTTTTTGGGAACGCGGCATTAATAACCTTAAATGAACCCAAATCTATCACTTAATCAGTAAAGTGCTTCCTTGGTTAAAAAAGTATTATTTGAAGCTGCTATTGTGAGCTGTGAACATTGTTCAGCAACTAATTCTGTTCTGAAGTCACTTAGTAAAACTGGCATAGTCTGTGGGTGAGGGAATAAGCAGAGAAAAATATTAGCTTCCATAACAGTAAGATTTAAGGAGGAAGTGTGGAGTAGCATTGAGATTGTAGGTTAAAGTATTCAATTTGGTGTCCACACTATTTAAGACCTAAGTGGAGTCTACTGCTCCAGGCAGTAGTCTAAAACCATAATGGATAGTCACGTCTTACACCAGCTAAATTGATTTCACTGTCGAGACAGGATCTCTTAGTTGTTGTTGTTTTTTTTTAGGTTAAAGCAAAACACTACCTCCTTTAGTCTCCTGATGCAGGATTAATAAAAGGCAATTCTTTCTTATGTCAGCCTCATGAATTGATTACCCACTGAATTAATATGGTGATTTGCTAAACTGATGATCTAAGCCAATATCATTATTAACCCATTGAGCTATTGATTCAATCTAAGTTGTGACCTTGATTTGATCATTGTATTGTTTCATTCTTAATTTAGTGAAGTAATAGTAGCTTTAACCTTAGTGATATATTTGTTTAATTTTAATATTTGCTTGCTTATTCTATTTAATAAATCCATAAAAGTATACCAAACTAGGTTATTCTTTCAAATTGCAACATGGGTCAGAATCACAAGGACTAAGGTAAATTAGCTGAGTTCCAGAGAGCTGTTTGGCCTTTTCCTTAAATTAAAACCTTTACCCTCACAAATGCAAAGTATTGTGTGTATGTTGCTATCCTCAGAACATAAAACACAATAAATGTATGTGGTTTTTCATTATAAACAGCAGGAACTAGTGGCATTAGATTAACTGTTTCTGAACTGATGTTGTTTCATAGAATATCAAGGTTGGAACGGACCTCAGGAGGTCATCTAGTCCAACCTCCTGCTCAAAGCAGGACCAATCCCAATTTTTGCCCCAGATCCCTAAATGGCCATCTCAAGGGTTGAACTCACAACCCTGGGTTTAGCAGACCAATGGTCAAACCACTGAGTTTCCCTCCCCCGCTGTTTATAGATGTATGAATTGTTTATGGATATATGAATATGAATTAAGGCAAACTCTTAAATGCTTTGTAATTCAGGGGCCTTTCTGGCACTCTGTGGCCATTTTCCTTTCCAGTCTGCTGAAAGATTATATATTGGAGATACTGAACAATAGATTAAAGTTATAGCCCATACATATTCAACGATTCTGTCCCCTATAGTACCATTGCATTGATGATCTGTTTTTTTAAGAGGTCATAATCACATTCCACCCCTGCTGTGAATGTGTGACTCATTCATTTGGAGCAAATATGGTGAGTTTACAGATTTGGGGGTGGAAGCTGGAGAATGTAGGGGGTCAGTGAGAGGAGCTTTTCCAGCAGTTGGATAACCGGTGCCAATTGCATCATCCTTCCAAATGAGGAGAGGAAAATAGTGACTCACTGCAAGCTGTTTGTCAGTAAAGACAGACTTTCAAAAATTCATATCCCGAGGAATAACTTTGTATTCCATCTTCTATAAATACAATGTGTGCATATACAACAAACACATGACCCCATTAAACAAATTGAAAACTGAGGGACCTATCTTTATCCCTAGCTGGGATAAAACAGTGTAACTTCACTGACAAAGAAACTACACCACCTTACATCGGCTGAGGATCTGGCCCCTAATATACTCTTAGCCAAACACTCTATTTGTTTGCTTTTATTTTTTTGTAGTTTGTGTCACAGAAGTTCACTTTGAAGAATAAAATCAGTATAAGCTTAAGTTATTTTTTTAATTAAATGTTAAGTTTTGCACTGAAGACTAAGAGCAGCTAACAATAAATGCTGAAGGAGGGATGAGTTGATGTTGTATGGCTACGTGAGATAGGACCAGCCACAGACACATCTTGCCATGTAAAATATTGGCAGACACAACAATACCCTCAAGCATCTATTTGGCTTCAGCTTCAGCCCTAGCTTCAGCTAAGTCCTCTGGGAGTTTGGGAGTAACACTGACAAGGACAAAATCATCTGGGCTCATTCAATAGAGACCTCCATTCCTTCTTTCTTTTTGCCCCTTTGTGGCTTATGTAGCTATGTAACCAGAAGATATCACTGTTTTCTGTGCGCCACATGTTCCACTTCAGAAACCCCCTCAGCAGGCAAGGGACATCTGCCATTTTGTGTTTCAGTTCAGATGCAGAATGTCAGAGTGAGTCACTCTGATTTCTGTCTCTGCCTAATAGTCATATCTTTGTTTGTTGTTTCCTTAAGCTGACAATATCTGTTTTCCTCTGTCTCTGTGGGAAAACATCGCTCCCCAGACCTCGGCTGTCAGGCTGCTGTTGCTACTGTACTTCTTTCCAAGCTGCATGATGCTGTCTAGTGTTTGGATCAGGGCCCTGTCAAATGTACTCAGCCATTGTGTCAATTATTCTTTTCTGACAGTGCTTTCTGTCATCTTTCTGTCAGGCACAAAGAAGGAGCCCATGGTATTTTTAAATCAGGGTCCACAATTGTAGTGCTTTTGATTACCTATTTCACTAAGGTGGCAGTTACCAGCCAAGGAATCCACTTTTTTTTTTCTACCAGACCTATAGTCCTTTTTCTTGTTGCACCATGTGGACTTGAGCTCACTTTTTTTTTTCAAACAGGAAAATCAAATGGAATGACCTGGCAAACATGAGTGTGATCCTCATTGGACAGAATCTTGGAATTGTCAAAGGGCTACGGAGTCCTTATTAATCACTCTGGTGAACAGAGGGAGATAGCATGTGTGTGAGACATAAAATTGAGGCTTGTGGATACTAACAATGCACTTCACCGATTAAATAGTATCCTTCTATATAGGATGGGGGAATGCACAGTGGGTCTGGGAACCCACATGGCAATTAATCTAACCAAATCAAAGAAAGAGGTGACTTCATTATTCACAAATAGCGTTGCAGATATAATATGAAGAGCCCTTTCCAGCATTGCCCGGGCATGCATAAGCATCCTTGTGTGATCACTTAGCTGGCAAACTGGTATGGGACTTAGTGTGTGGAGAACCTTGTGTTGGCATATCACTCTGAATATGGCAAGGGTCAAAATGAAGAAAATTCTAAATTGTATCTTAATAAGGCAGTTGAATGGTTGAAATCTTATGTGACAGACTAATGAGATTTTGGATTTTGCATGTATTCAGCAGCCAATATTGTGCACCAAATTTCACTTACTTTTGTCTTTTACTAGCCCTACTCCCATTTTGCTTAGGACTTCAGGAACTTTGTTTTCCTTTGAATACTGTATCATTTGAGATGTGGCCCACTACTGCTAACACTGAGGGTATATCTTCACTTTGGAGTTAGCCTGGGCTCTTACTAGAGTGTTTCATTTAACACCCCTCTTATCCACACCCTAAACCCTCTCCCTCAAGTTTAGTGCTGCTTTCAACACTGTCTAGCCTGCCTAGCTAGGGGTGCAGGTTACAGACCAGATTCCCCTCTCACTCAGGCTGGTAACCCACCCTCTTTGCAGTGTTGACACAGGCTAAATCACCTGAGAGCTAATAGTCTTCCAGTGTCTTCCCACAATTCTCTCTGTGTGATCAGAAGAACAGACAGGTTCCCCCCAATTGACTGGCAAAGAATTAGAGCAGCTCAGCTTATTACAGCACAAAAAATTATGGGATATGCCCTCAGAAGTGCTAGCAAATATATACCAGGGAGTGCAGCACTCCCGAGGACAGAGTAACTCGATTGTGACTAAACAGAACTGGGTGTTGACCACACAGGCAACTCTGCAGTGAAGGACATACCAAGATATGGTGAATTTAACTCATATGAATAGTTCCACTGGCCACTGTCACAGATAGGACACCGGGCTTAATGGACCATTTGTCTGATCCAGTATGGCTGTTCATATGTTGTTAAGTAGTCCCATTAAAGATAAACTCATGTATAAGTGTTTGTAGGACTGGAGCTTTAATTTTAAAATATCCAATCTGGGCAAACAAATAGTAATAAATTGAAACAGCACAGTAGGAGATTTTTTAATATACAGGGCAATATAGATGACCCACTTGAGAACTACATGTGTGGGATTAGCTGCTTGTATGAGGTTTAATTGTTTGTCAAATTAGTAAACAACAAGGAATTTCCACTTGGCCTATTGGCATGGACTTTGGGGAAAATTTTGCTTTCATTTGGCACACTCAGCTGAATTAGCATTGCCTAAAATGGACATTTGCTCACTTGGGTCCTGATCCTGTGTGGTGCTGAATACTTTCAACAATCATTGAATTAAACTGACTGAGAATTGAAGGGTCTCAGCACCTTCCCAGTTTGGAATATTGATCGGTTTTGTTCTGTGGGAAAGGACAGGCATTTATAGATATTGGTTTACCTCTCTCTTATTCTGTTTCTGTTTGGAATCTGAGCCTTACAGGTACAGCACATCCCAATATGCAGAGAGGTACATGCATAAATCCTTGCTGAAAGAGATAAATACAGCGGACCATAAAAGGTTTAACATGATTGCAGTATACTTCATGGGAATCTAACAGTTAGAGCATGAAGTATTGTGTAATGCTTTTGCAGAGTCTGTCTCAAGAATGTGGAATGTGACAATGTGATAAGCGAGAGAAACTGAAATTTTCTTTATAGCTTGCAACATTCTTTCCAACTCCTGACTTAGCTCCTGGATATGTTTGCAAATTGCACTGCCTTGAAATGCTGCTATTTAAATATGTACCCCTTAAAATTGCCAACTTCCACAGAAAATGAATGGAAAGGAAGCAACTTAAACCAGCAAACATTTTTGTAAGTTAAAAGAGACACCAGCCTGACTTCAATATGGCATTTCAAGAATGTTACAAATGATCAAAAATAAATACAGATGGAAAAGAGGGATGGACAAAACTTCTAAGAAAGCTTTTCTCTTACTATTGCTACTGCTTAATGGTCTTGGGTGGTCTAGTAACAGAGAGAACCTACCATCTTGTCTGAAATCAGTACATTTTTGTTTACATGGAGAGATTTTGGTGCACATTGTCAACCTTGTTTGTTTCAAAGCCTTTCAATATTGAATCATATATCATAATATTTGCTAATCACAAATTCTAGTTTCAGGAAGGGCATGATGTAGATACCTTTATGAATCTTTAAAGAAATATTTGCATTACATAAAATGGGCGCTATTAACATTTCATTCCTAAATCTTTTCAGACGGACTTGTGGTTTTTATTCTCAAAACAGTGAGTTCCGTTCTCTGTTTATGAGCATTAAAATCATCAGAGTGAGTGAAAATAGGGTTATATTAGGGCTTTGTGGGCTTAGTTACATCCATTTTTAATTTCTATCAGCTGCAGTACTTGGCAATGAGTTTTTTCAAGTTCTGAAAAAAGTCTCTGATTCCACTCAGCACTCATCTGTCCCAGTAAACTAATGGAATTTTGTTGTGGATAAATATACAAGGGCAGAACAGTGATATTTGTACTTCCGAAGAGCAGTGTATGCATTTGTTATGCATTTGTGTAATTTCACACACATATGAAACATTTCCAGGTTCCCTGTAGCTTCACTGAAAGATGAAATGGATGACCAGTTGTCAACAGTGCCTCTACTACAATCTTCCTACAGTACCTCCATTACAGTCTATGATCATTTGATTGTGTACAAACCCTGCTTTGAAACAAAAACAATTGCCAGAGCAATTTTCAATATGTTGACCTTCATTTTTAAAGTTCCTCATGTACATCCAAAAGGTCTGTAGAGCTAAACAATGAAAAGATTTTTTGTTGTTGTTCATTTCTATGGAGCTACGGAAAGTGGCTCTTAAAATATGCATGATTCCCACACAAAATTCAAATAACTGAAGCCATTTTGTGATTGCTCAATCATATGAATTAAGCTAACACTTAGCTCTGTATTAATTCTACTATCAGGTAACCATTATAATTAAACAGCAGCCTTTAGATCTTCAGAATTTTAAGCTCTTCAAGTGGATTACCGTCTGAAAAGTGCTGTTTTCAAATACCAATTAAGACTGCATTATCATTGCTTTTCACCAAAGAACAATGATAATACCAGCATTATCAAGGTCTAGTCCAAAGCTAATACAAGCTTCAAATTAGGATCTCAACAGATCTCTTAATGTATATTATAAAAGCAAAGAGTCTATGCCCAGACATGTCCTTTTAAAAATATTTTATCCTTCTGGCAAGGGAATTTAAATGTGTAGTAATAATGATGAAATTTAATTGGTGACATGGAGCTGCAGTTCAATTCTTTTTTACTTTCTAGTCTGAATGTTTCTTGAAGTCACTTATGTCATAAGATTTTGCAATTATAACTTAGCTACAATATTTTGTCAATTTAAAATATTTTAATTGAACTTCAATTCCCAAAAAGACGCCAAGGGCTCTTAATCTGGGTAGAGAAAATGTGGATAAATGAGGATGAAAGTGTCAAAGTGGCACCATTTTCTCCTTTCAAATTCATATTTACTGGAAATTATCATGTGCTAAGGCAATCATCTACAAATGGGAAATATAAGGGGGCAAATCAAATTCCCAAATCAGTAACTTAGCTGATTTGTATTATGTAGGAATTAACTTACTTCTTCAAACCTCTCTGAACTCTACAGAAAATGTTAGGGGATTTATGTGACTTCACTTACAATAGAGCATAACTCAGCTACATTTAGATAGGGGTTTTTTTTAAGACTATATTGTCCATGTCCTTGTCATTATGAATTGGCTTAAAAGGCAGATGAAAATACTATCTGGTTATGATTACCTTTTAACTGTGCCTTCCTAAATAATTATTGCTAACAAAGTCTAAGTGGAAATGGCTTTGTGCAAACTTTAGAATGGTGGCACAGAAACACTTGGGTCTGTCTCATCCATCTCATGTTGTAGTTTTTCAGTTTTATCTATTAGTTTGGATTTTTTCCTTTTTCTCTGCATTTACTTTTTTTTTTTCCAGTGGATGCACTTCCTTCTTTAACTTTGCATCTTAATCACTGTTAGCACAGTTCTGCTAGCAGGAGCAGGTATGAACCGTACAGCTGGGAATCCTCTAAGCATCATGGCCCAGATCCACAGATGGGCAGTAAAATGCCTAGGAAATCAGTGGAATAACAATTGGGATCTACAATACCTAAGCCTAGGATCCCCATCAATGACTGGTGAGAGATAGGCACCTAAGAATAGGATGCACAAAAGCCAGTATACTAGATGGGGAGCCACTTAAGACAGCCAATGGGAGATGCTGAGAAGAGTGGTGTTCTCTAAGCCTTGTTGCTCTCAGGGAGTTCAGTGCCTAATGCCAGGATGCAGGAAAGTGCCTATCTCTGCTTGCAATCCATGGTTTCCTGGAGTTAGGCAGCTTAGCTGCTTAAGCTGTTCCTTGCAAGAAGGAGTTAAACAGGTGCCTGCCTTCACACAAAATGGCATGGGGGAAGAGTGAGAAGGACAACAGTCTCCCTTATAACTGTTAGTGTCATGATTAGGGTACAGAAAGCAATAACCAAAGAAAAGGTTTGTTAAAGAATTTCTCTAGTATGTAGCAGACTTTTTATATGCCGAGCTACTGTAGGTGCTGATATCCAATTTTGCATCTAATGGAGATGCAAAGTCAAGGAAGAGTTTTGGGTTTTGTTTCTGTCTTTGGTTGCAGCACTCTGGGGACTGGAGTTGTCCCCCATGTTGGATCCAAGAGGCAGATATTGTTTCTGGGCTACATCCACAGCCCTCTGTCCAAGTAGTCTCTGCTGTTCAGGCAACACAAACTGACCTGAAAAGATGGGTACCTGGGGATTGCCCTACCACAGGAGAATCCTCAAGAGCTGTAGGGCTATTGTAACTGGTGTTATTCCACCACCCTAGTGTAGAGGGCATATTGGTGGTGATCTGGGGCATGGGTTTTACCAGTGCCAGATAGAGAAACTTTTTTCTGCTCCTTAGATCCAGCATCTCAATCAGTTTGTGTGGGATCCTAAGGATCTGGGTCTCTGTTTTTAATACTACTAAGAATATCTGTTTTTCCATGTCTTATCTAGTTCAATACAAGTTTTGATATTTTGTTTGTTTGTTTTGTTTTAAATTGACAGAGACATGTTGGGACATGTTGTGTAAAAGAACTGTTTATATTTGCACTGCTTTGTTTACCTGTGAGCAGCAATCAATATCGCTTGTATTTCACCCTGTTCATCTACCAAATGTGCTCTTAGAATATCATCTTTTACTATCTATTCCTCGTAGCAAGTAAATGCTTATTTGTAATGCTTATTACCTTCTTAATGAAGACTTAAAATCTTTGGGTCTGTACATTTCTCTTAGTGAGAGAACTGAAAAGGCTGAAGTTGGTATACTAAGAGAGCATAACATGGATTGGCATTGGAATACAGGTGGTTCTTGGATGGTTTAACTCTCATGTTCAGTAATAAACAAGACAAGACCCTATATATTCTGTGGCAAGCTGGATCTAAGTTTTGCAGCAAAGACCCAGTAGAGCTGATAAAAACATTTTAATTGAACTTTTGAACATTTGCAACCAGCTCTAGTCTCTCTATTCTGCAGCAATTTGGCAGAAAATATTGCACATTCTAGTGCAGTTTCCAAGACATTTTTAAAATGGAGATTTTATTGAATCAGGTATGAAATGAAATAATAAAAGCACTACAGCAGCCCTTATATTATACTCTTTTAATATCATGTTATGTTGTCCCCACATTTTCCATTTTTAGTATGCCCCAGATTGTCATCTGGAGGTTTCTTGGTAGATTTGTTATCAGATTACCAGAAAGGCCAGATCCAAAGCCAATTGAAGTTAACACAAAGACTCCTGTTGACTTCAATAAGCATTGGATCAGGATGTTATTGCACTTTGAATGCCCCTAAATCTGCTATCATATGTCAATCATTTTCTTGAAATTATCATAACTTGGGCATCATTGTTGCTCATATTTCATGAACATAAATGTGTACTGAGAACAGTTATGAAAAAAGACTAATCCATAAACCCTGCGCTGTTGAACATATAGAAAATCTGAAGAACTATCCCCTGGTTGGGGGGACAATTAGCACAGAAAGAACAGAGGCATGAGAATGTGCAGAGAATCCTGACCCTGTGGATCTCCGTGTGGAATACCAGGTCCTACTTCTCCATATGCTATCCTAACCTCCCTCATTCTTGTAAAAATGGTCAAATCAATGGCTATGCCATCACTGGTCCCTTAGTCACTGGCCACACAGTACAGTCCCCTCCAAAGATGGTACAGGCCATAGATACAAAATTAATGCTAAAGCAATATTAATTTATACTACACTTTCCACTGTTACTTAGGTCAGAATACCCCCTAGACCAACTGACTCACAGTGCTTCCCCCATCAGCCACTTCCCCTTAGATTTTGTGGAGATTCAGACATGTGTTTATGCACAGCAGCAGCATAAAAAGTTGTTTTTTTCTAGTCTCCCCCACTTCTCACACCCTGCCTCATTTTCATGTATTTGCTTTTCTCCATGGTTTGCCACAGAATAGAGGGGACCATTTGGCCCTATATGATCACAACAGTCC
The DNA here is from genome assembly GCF_009764565.3 of Dermochelys coriacea. Classification (NCBI taxonomy): domain Eukaryota; kingdom Metazoa; phylum Chordata; order Testudines; family Dermochelyidae; genus Dermochelys; species Dermochelys coriacea. Next base: position 84,701,967 of record NC_050071.1, on the reverse strand, counting down.
TTTCACTGTTTCAGAGTTAAAACCCTGGGGCTACTATTGAATAAATGTTTCCTCTGGAGAATTCAGACCAGATCCTGACCTCATTGACACTGGTGTACATCTTGTGTAATCCCACTGACTTCAAGAGTTTCACGCTTTGTAAAACTGAGCTTAGTGTCCTTTGGTAATAAATACAAAAGATGTATAAGAGAGAAGGATGTTAGCTAACCTCCAACATTGCTGACAGGACATTTCTACCCTTGATTTGTGCACAAGAGCCCCTGATCCTGTACCTGTTGAAATCAATGGAAAGACTCCCATTGGAATGCATCCGATAAAGTGAGCTGTAGCTCACAAAAGCTTATGCTCAAATAAATTTGTTAGTCTCTAAGGTGCCACAAGTACTCCTTTTTATTGGTTTCAATGGGTGCTGGATCGAGTCCAGATTCTCCAGGGAGCTGCCTCATTGTAAAATCTCCCTGAGCCGTACCACCTACAGCACTGGCAGATGATGATGTGATGTCTCTCTCAGAATGGTTGCTTCCTGTAGTGATTTAATCTAACATGGTGAAGCAAGTCAAGCATACAATTAAAATATACTTCCTGTTGGCTTCTAAGCACACATGATTTGCTAAAATTATCTGAAGTTTGCTGCTGTTCAGATGATCTCTCATATAATTATTATTCTAGTTTAAATAGCATAAATTAAGCAACATTTTAGTCAATTTCATGTATCTCTTTTAAGCCTGTTTCCTCTGTTTATTTTTATCATTTTATTGTCTCTGCCACTGTTGTCTGTTATCACTTTCCATTGTCTGCCCATGGCCACCATAACCTTTTTATTTCTAGCACTTAGCTGATCCTATCCTAAATGCCTTTTATCCCTCACTGAATGTAATCTGACCACTTAACTTCCACATATCTATCCCCTTCTTCTGTCCTCTCCTTTTACAAGGGTATTGACTCCCCAGTGTTTTCCTTTTCACTTTTACTATGTGCTTCTTATTTCCTGCAGACTGAAAAAGGCCCCTAGACAAGCCATAATCTGTAATCATATTTACCATTTCCAGTGTTTGTTTTAGAAATGGTTTTTTATCTTGTAGCCAGCACATTGACATTTATTCTTTGTTTTTAATGTTACAGGTTTTTTTTTTAAGCAAACTGAGATAGCTGACTTGATGACAAAGAGCCGCCTGTCTGCCACAGGGCTGCCAACAAGGAGACTTAATCTTAAAACTAACCCTTGGGAAGGGAGCATTCAGGGGCTGTTTCAGATCTCACATACATTGGTAGAAATCAGGAATAATGCCACCAAATCAATGGAATTATGCTGCTGTAAAGCAGGTGAAATGTAAGATTGGAATCTGCCCCTTTGGAAGGTTTTGCTGTGCTTATACAAGCCGCAAACTAATCCCGCTCCTTACAAACTCATTCATAAACTTCAGGCCCATTGAAGGAAGGTGATGCAAGTCTAGCCAGAGAAATGTGGAACTCTTAAGGAGGAGAAGGGACAACCCCAAGAAAGAAAGACTTAGCAACAACGCACAAATAGAAGCCCAGTGAGTAGAGCTTGTTGGAAATGTGACAAACATCCTTCTGTCAGAAAATTCTGCTTTCAAAGCTAAAGCTTCCTGGAGACCTGTCCGTTTTGATGACATTTTGTTCCAGCAGGAAAAAATGAAAAAACAAACAAACATTTATAACATTTTCAGAATGAACGTTTCAACTTTCCATTTCAAAATGACTTTTCATTTCCAAATATATTTAAATTCATTTGTATAACACGAAATAAAAATGTTTCCAGTGGTCCAAAACACATTTCTTTCAAAATTGCCTGAAAACAACATTTAAAATGTTTGATTCTGTTCGGTTTTGGAACAGAAACATTTTCAAAATCATGGCATTTCCTCTGAAACAGAAAATCCTGTTCCTGCCCAGCTCTATGAGGGAGCGAGACGGGGAGAGAGTGAAGGCTAAAGGAAAATAATTTTCCTGGCTTTTCCATCTTTGGGGAAAGTAGAGATGATTTCATTTTATAGCACTCGGATTCAATAATTTTTAAAATGGCTCTGTTAGTTTCATACCAAACCTCAGTACATCCCCTGTAAGAACAAGAAATTGTGTACGTTTGCTGTAGTGTTCGTCAGATAAATCCTCCTACAGAGTCTTCTTGTTCAGGGAGAACAGAGTTAAAGTTATGTTAAGTGAAGAAACAGATTTTCTGGATTTGTTTGGAATTATTCATGACACAACTTAAAAGGTTTGCAAGTTCTAAAACGAATAATTCTGGAGATGCCTCTTTGGAAGGATTAAGATGCAGAAAAGATTCAGCTTTAGGTTTTTAATCAGTGAAGCATCATGCACTCCTGCTTTTAGGGACTTCTTGTAATCTGCCTTCTCTTTCTCAATCTTGTTCATTTGGTACAGCAACTCTTTCAGATGTATTAGTGATAATTTACTTTTTCTCTTCAAAGGGCTACTACATTTTTCTCATTTTCTGATGCCCATTCAGGTGTACAGTGTAAATGGAGAAGGGGATGGGGGGGGAGGAAGGGGAAGAGACTGTGATTCAGCAAGACAGCAACTCATAACTAGCCTACACTGGTGGCAACAAGACAATCAATGTGTTTATAATAGTTCTGACCTTTGCTCTAGTACAGTAAGCCCTTTTATTTTATTTTAAGAGATGGAATATGTATTCCTGCCTAGGTACAAGTTTGTTTTCATAGACCAATGGGAGGTCTTACTGTGGCAGAATTCAGTCAATGAGTTTCTTTAATATTCCTGTAGTCAGTGAGTAAGAGAGAAACGATAATTCTGGCAAATGCCTTGATAGGGTTTTCAATACAAAATGTTGCAAGAAGTTGCTATATAATAGTGCTGTCTTTAGGAAGGAAAGAAGAGTGCTCCAGAACATTTAATGAAATATTCGCACATTTCATACCAATTATCCATAATTTTTAGGAACTCATTCAAAGCACTCAGCTACTTGATTATTATAATTACTGTACATTCCATATCTCTGAAGAGCACCAGATTCCTAATAAGGGGGAAGAAATCTGTCTTGAGGCATGCTCTAACAAAACAATAGAAAATAGCCCAATAACAATGCCCTTTTCATGGTGCTTACCATGCCTGACTGCTGTGTAAGCAAAAGCACAGCAAACTTTTAATGTGAATTAAGAAAATTAACTTGATACCTGGGAGTTTAGGAGGCCAGAGAGAAAAAACTTGCCTTGTGAGACAGCTTTGCACATAATTGAATCCAGTAATATGTTTGCTATCAGAACAATGCACCAGCCTACACTTTCTTCTTCTTTAAAGTAATCTTCCTGAAAAACAAACTGACTTTATTATTAGTCTTATTGTTCCTGTTGTAGTACTTCAATAGAAGTTGTAAACTATTTTCATTTTTTTATTTTGTGATAAAAAGATAGTTCACATGTTACTGTACTCAGAAACTAAATGTTACATTTATATTTTCTTTTTTTTTCAGCAGAAGTTTGCATCCATAATCAGTCCCTTTATTTCAAACAATATTACAGCAAAATCCTATCAAGGGATGTGTGTTTTCTGAAGATATTCCTTGATCCTACAATCCAACTGGATTTTTCTCTGGAAGCTTTTTCTTCTTTCTAAAATATAAATGTATTGACTTGTGTGCTCATAAAGGTACTGGATTGATAGTCCTGGAAACTTAATTCCTTTATGCAAAAGAGGGACACAGCAACAGTACAAATTGCCCTACACTCCCACCACCAATTTACTTCAACACTAATACACACAGCAGTGCAGGGGGCAGTTGGAATGGGGCAGGTGTGTAGCCAGGGGCAGAGGATTCAGTGTTGTGACTCCTGCAGGTGTCTGCCATGTTATCGTTCTCAAAGGGCTACTTCAACCAATTGGATACCCAAATACTGAGCCTAGGCACTGACCTGAGGATTTGGTCCTTAGTACAAGTAGTTTTTCCATTAGTGTTGTGGAGTTTTTGAGCTAAGCTCTGTATATCTCCATATTAGAAATTGTACTGAAACCTTTAAATCAACACATATGTGCAACTGAACATAACAATGTATTTGGTTACTACAAAATGGACCGGATTTGAGCTGATGAACTAAGTGAAAGGTTACTTTAGGCCATTGCCAGTCCCCTGAGTTATCCAGCCTGAAACTACCTGGAAATGTTGTTAAATGTAATGACGTATATTCTGCCCTAAGTGATACCTTGAAATCCTGTTGACTTCAGTAGAGCTGCAGCTGTGTCACTGTGGGCAGAATTGTGCCCTCTCATGCACCCTAGTAATATATAATTATTTTATTGCCACACACAATTTTTTTTTCTACTAACATCAGCTCTACAGATTCAGAGCCACTTTTGCAGCAGAGAACTGTATTCCATTCTGTCTTTCACATCATCATCCTCTCCAGAATGACCAGCTGGGCTCGATTTCCAGAATCTTTTACTGCAGTTTCTGGAACCTTAACCCCTTCCCCCTCCCAACAACCACCACTCATTCGCATTCATAAGGGCACAGACTACAATGTCCTCTCCTGGTTGGGTTGGTAGAAAACAAAGGGAGAAGCCAAGCAGGAGATGTAGGTTGGTAATGGTAGTGGTCACAGGGAGGAATTAGGACTTTGAGTGACAATCATCTCCCAGGGCTGTTGCTGGAGCAGAACTCAGTATAGTCCATTCACAGGCAGGATATAAATTGGCCTGGTTAAGATTTACAAAAATTATTTAACTTGTATCAAGGACCAGGATCCCATTTTGCTAAGTCCTGTACAAACACAGGACAAAAGATGGTCCCTTCTCCAAAGACTTTATAATCTAAGTAAAACAAGAGACAAAAGCTGGATATAAACAAGGGAGCATGAGGAAACTACAAGACAATACTGGTCAATGTGATAGACATTAGTTTCAGCACACCAGTTGCCTAATAGTTGTTGATTATTTTTTTTTAAGCATCACGAAAAAGGAGAATTGTAAAAGAGGAAAATGAAGTAGCTTTGCAGATATTTCTGGGGAGCTCCTCCCAAGCATGAGAGGCAGCATGGGAGAAAGCACTAATCGTTGATGAATTTAGTGACTTTTTGGCTACAATCTCGTATTTCCTAGCTCTGTGAGCCAAGCCATGTTGTTTCCAAATTACTTAAGGCCAGATTTTGTCACTCTTTCTCATACTGAATGGTATCTTGCTCAATAAGTGATTTTATTGATTTCAATGAGCTTTCTTGTACAAGTTGCTGCTCATCAGTGGGACTAAGGGGTTCATGATTTGGCCCAATATGAGTACGTGTTGCAGAATCAGATCCCTAATGTTTTTCTAATATTCTTTTTAATATGAATATTGAGCAGAAACTCTAAGATAGTGAATTATCAGGACTATGTAAATATAGTACAGTATTTCTATTAAAATATTTTCAGCATTTCTGAATAAAAACATTTTGCATACATCAGATGATGTCACTCCTGGGGTAATTATAGATAAAATTATTCTCTTTGGTTTGTTATCTGCAGTATGACTCTCTGTTCCTCATTTTGTGTTTGTTCCACCTGTGAAATGAGTACAAAATATATAATACAAATCTACAGTAAGGATCAGAGCAGAAGTTTTCCCTTTGTTTTTGTTCATTACAGCTTCAATTACTTGTCATGCAACCAGGGTGAAGAATCACAAACATAGTTGCATTCTAACACTAAACAAGAAATGTTACTAGGATAAGAAAATAGCTTACTAAAGCTACTTCCTCTCTGTCTGTCTCTCTGTTCTCCTCTTCCGATCTAGAGCATGCTTTTACTGTTTTTACAGATTTAAAGAAACAGTACACATTTCCTGACTAAGTACTATTTTATTCTGATGAGCACAGAGGCCAAGATCCTCAAAGGTATTTAGGTGCCTAAATCCAATTGAAATACACTGAAGGAGGTAGGCACCTACCTAACTTTGAGGATCTGGGCCACTGTATCTAGGTTATGGCTGTGTCATGTTGCAAATTATTATCAAATATTTGGGGCCAAATTCTGCTCGCTTTTACAATATGCCACTTCATGGGGCACATTGTTCATGTCAAAGGGTGCTCTGCTTGAAAGCATTGCAATTGTAGACATTTGGAACTAAATTCTTCGCCCTTAAAGAGGTGGCCCAGGTGTAACGAGAATCAGCATTTGTCCACAAATGTTTTCTGAAAGTGCTGTGTGTCCTCAGAGTGCTCTTTTTCTTTAATAAGGGCTGCTCAGTGGAATAAAAATTATGCAAAAGAGCCTCTTAATTAACATTAACCATCTTTGGAATATAATAATATCAAACCATCTCCAATTAGACTTTTAGTAAATTGAAACTGATATTGTAAACAGAGTGTTTGACAGTGATTAGCAAAGCTCTGTGAAGAATGCAATCATTGAATGCTATGCCAGTTATTCATTGAAGGTAGAACTCAGAGATGTCTAACCAGAAAAAGATTATGATGACAAAGTTGAGGATGCATTACATTACATCAGAATATCCTGCAAAAGTGTGGGAACAAACTGTAGCATTTTCTATAAACACATTACTGTGAACAAATTATTATTTTGTCTTGATTTTTTCACCCACAGACTTTTATGAGCTTCACAAATAATGAGAAGTTTAGTAAAAAATATATTAAAAACACATTTTCCTTGGAGAAGTATAGCAAAGAAAAATTCTGCTTGTAATAAAACAGACTATAGCTAGCTATTGCATCATGCTCATTAAGGGCTGCATTTATAATTGTTTTAATAATGATTTTCCAGATTGCTTTAATGATTCATAATGGGCTCAGTCTTCCAGTTCATGCAGGGCTGGCCTACCATAGGCGAACTGAGGTGGCCACCTCAGGTACCAGACTGTGGGGGGGCACCACTAGGACCCAGAGCGTAGAAAATTGTGTCCGCTGCTGGTGCATATGTATTCTCTCTGCTCTAGATGCACAGAGATGGTGGAGTGCTGTGCTGGAGGAAGGAGGGCACAAGAGACATAACAGGGAGGCAGGAAAAAAGGTGAGAGGGAATAACAGAAAGCAGCAGGAACTGCAGGGAGAGAGAGGAAGAGAAATCTCTTATGTACCTCTCCTGCACCCCCAGGAGCCTGGACTGATTAACCCCAGTTTCTCAGGGAGCTTCCTGTTTCCTGCTGCTTCCCTGAACCCACTTGAGGAGAACAGGCAGTGAACTGAAGTAGTAAGAGCCAGTTAGGCCCTTAAGACGCTGCTTCCAGCCTGCTTATTTGTCCCCTTCAACTGAGTGTTGAAAGCCACTATAGCTGGCACAGCAGTCATGAGTGAAAGAAGAAAACGCCCTTCTGGGGCAGCATTCAGAAAAAGAAAGAAAGCAAAGGAAGCTTTTCTATATAAGCAGGAAGGAGCTCTCCTGAGATACATAGACACAAATGTTCACGGTGAACCTTCCGGCCCCAATGAGGATGTGAGTGGTGAGGCCTGATCTTCCAGTTAGTCAGAGTGCAAGTTACCTGGCAGCTACTGCAGCATCCTTATCTCCATCTCAAATGGATGTAACCATGCACATTCCTGAAGAAAAGTGTAGATCAAAGAAGAGTGTGGTGGAGCTGCTGAGTGTAGTTCCTTAAGTCTAGATGATCCAGGACTGTGGACCCACTTGAGCAGTAGCCTGAGGGACTTATACTGCATGGGCCAAGCAAGTGAAAAACTTCATGTTCCCCAAAGACAATGAAAATAGAAGTTTTCATCTAACACATTACTGGCGTGAAATCCCCAATGGCGACAAAGTGGAGAGGCCATGGCTTATGTACTCAAAAACCCAGAATGCTGCATACTGTTTTGTTGAAAACTCTTCCAGTCTAATGTTCCAGCCACATTGGGTTCTACAGGAACAAAGACTGGAAAAATCTGGCTAGAAATCTGGCATGCCATGAGAAGGCAGCAAATCACCAGAGAGCATTCCATAGGTGGAAAGAGCTTGAGTTGAGACTAAGGTTAAAGTCCACCATAGATGATCAGCATCAAGAGAAGATTGCATCAGAGTCTCTTTACTGGCAAAATGTTCTGAAAAGGCTCATTGCCGTTGTGAGAATGCTTACTACCCAAAACTTAGCATTGTGTGGCACTTCAGATCAGCTGTATGTGCCAAACAATGGAAACTGTCCTAAAATTGTGGAGCTGATGGCTGAGTTTGATGCTGTACTCTAGGAGCATCTAAGAAGAGTCACCACCCAAGAAATGTTTCAGAGTAGCAGCCATGTTAGTCTGTATTCGCAAAAAGAAAACGAGTAGTTGTGGCACCTTAGAGACACCAAGAAATGTACACACACCACTATGTTGGAAAAACAATTCAAAATGAGATCATACAGTTACTGGCAACAAAAGTCAAACACAAGATTGTGGCAGATCTGAAGTCAGCAAGATATTATTCTGTTATTCTGGACTGCACACCTGACATCAGCCATACGGAACAAATGACTTTAATGGTTGAATTCTTTAACCAGGTGCTAGATTGTGCAATACAGTCAGTTGAAGAACATTTCATGCAGCTCAAGGAACACAGCAGTATATTTGGGATGTTGTATGATATTCCAAAACTCCTCACTATACCTGAAGAAGACCTACACCAGCAATGCAGGGCACTAGAAACCGTGCTGACATATGATGACATGCACAATATTGATACGAGTGATTTAGGTGATAAACTGAAAGCCCTTTCAAGATACATTTCAGCAGGATCAACTCCAAAGGCTTTTCTGGAATATATGTGCACAAATAAGATGACCACCCTCTTTCCAAATGCTTTTGTTGCTCTAGACATACTTCTAACACTTCCTGTAACAGTTGCCAGTGGAGAACGCAGCTTTTCCAAGCTGAAGTTAATAAAAACATATCTACTCTCCACAATGACACAGGTCGGCCTTGCAACCATCTCAATAGAGCATGAACTGGCCCAGACTGTGGACCTTCAGCAGGAAGCAGTTCAAGTCTTCGCAACCAAGAAGGCATGGAAAGCACCACTTTGATTATTCAAACAGATAAAAATGCCAGTGTTTACTATGAAGACAAGAAAAGTTACATTTGCTGTTCAGGCATTTGAAAGTTTTACTTAAAATTTCTGAACAAGGCATTTTAAGTTATTAGTTCTCCTTTATTGGGGTAGGTAGCAGAGCAGTACCATGAGAGGAGTAGAACAGGAAGAACGCAGAACTGAGACCTTTAAAAGTTTTGGCCCAAGCGAGGGGGCATGAGGGCGTCATTTGAGCTCCCCGCCTCAGGTGCCAAAATGTTGTGGGCCGGCCCTGAGTTCATGGGCACCCAAAGCTCGTTGAGGTAAAGAGGAGTTTAGATTATATATGAAATGGAGGACAGGATCCAATAAATGTGTTTTTATACAAGCATATTTGTACCTTTTTTCTTTTGTATCATGATGACCTACGTATAAACCTCAATTGTCCCAGTCCCAAACTCCACATTCAAGGTCCAGACCAGCCCCTTATTCTCATGGAGCTAAATCACGTATGTCATGCAGGCACACGTTGTTGGGAGACGGATTAAAGTGCCTCCCCCACCTTGCATGGCCAGTGTAAAGGGGGTCCAGAATTACAGCTTCTGTGTCCCAGGAAATGTTAGGGGTTACTATCCAGCTAATCCTCTGGGAGCAACTTGCCAGAAAGTGGGAGGCAAGGAATAAGTGGAGTGATGGCTCCACCCCTTCTAGGCATCAGCTCATAGACATCAACCTGGCTGCATCATGATGAAGGAGGAGGGAATACGCTGCACTTTAAAAATGAATTTAGCAAATTGTTCTCCCTTAGTACACCAGGGAACTCCACAAAGTATTCTGATCCAGGGTAGTCCTATATAACGTAATAAGGAAATCAGTAATGGGCACACAGGACTGAGCCCTCAGTTCTTGCTTGGCCAAAACTCCCATTGACTTCAAAGGTAGTATTGTCCTTAGTATTGTCAATGGAAAAACAGTCTCAACCACTTGCTTCCTGATATTTTAAAATTCCTCCTGAATTGTAAAAATATGATTTACAGAGAGTGGGGAAAGGCATTCCTTTCCATTTGGTAGCAGTTCCATATATTATGCTCCAAAGTCTTGGAAACAGCTATGTATAAGTGGCTGAATAATATACCAGACGGGTTTCTGTTCCTGTGAAACTGAACTGCTTGACCTCAAAGATAATTTTGCCATATTGTAGCTATTGCTACAACAAGAAGATTCAAATGAAATTATACTGATGTCTGTGATCTACATAATCAGTCATTTCAAGTTTTATAAATAATTTCTGCTATGCTGTGAGTGTTTGCCACTTGCATTTCACAAAGTCTGTGGTAAGACAATTAATATTTCTGGGGAGGGGGAAATAGATTAAATATAATTACTCTCCTAGAAGCATGATTTTTTTTTGCTATTTTTTCAATTCCTTGTGTAATTTGCAGGACACATCTTATTTGGAAAAAGAAAAAAAACATGCTCTAAGGGATACACCAATAATTCCTTTCAAACTAATTGGGGTTAAAAATACATTGATGATTGGTTAGGAGTAATGCTGTTATTGTAGAATCTATCAAACAAACAATAAGCAGAGTAAAAATGCTACTAGACCACAGGTAGCCTGCATTTTTGACATTTGTAAATTGTAATTTCAGTATTTGAAACATTTTGAGAATAAAAGCCGCAGGCAATAATATCTAGCTTATACTTTTTCATGGTACAGTTGTTTGCAACAATACATCCATTCATAAGCCTCAAGAAGTAAAATGACAGCTACAAGTGCCTTGAAGAAATATGTGCTCCTCTTTACATTGTCCTGCAGGTTACTCCTGAAGTGCATTAAATCTGCAGTATGGTAACTTCAATTTAAAAGAGAGCATTATGCAAAAAAATTATATCATGGCATCAAGGGACAATATTATTTACATTTGGAGCCCAATCCTGGTCCCACTGGAGCCAGTGCAAAACTCCTGTTGACTTCAGAGAGAACAGAAACTGGGTCTTACTGTAAACACTTTGCTTTTAATTAGCACAGTGCATGTATTTGTTTAACCAGTTCAAAGCGCTCGCCCAAATTCCTACGACACCGGATGAGACAATGTTTGTCCATGTTAAGATGTAGGGCCTGATTCTTCACTGCCTTGCAAGTTGATGCTGCATACTCATTTAATCTTGAGTGCAGCTTTTATTTTGCTGAAGTCCTTGACTTCAGCCCAGCACACTCAAATCACAATTGGCCCCTTCTTCATATCGTCAGCTTGGTGAGGCAGCTGGCCACCTGCCAATCCTCTTGGCTAGCCTCTAAAATGCACAGATTACATAGGCCTGTTCAATAGAGTCAGTAAGAATAATACAGAGCTTCTCAGACTCGTTTCTTAGGCATCTCTTAAACAAATGTCTATTAATTTTTATCTGATAGCATAACATTAGAAAAAATTCCAGGAATCATGCTAAATTCATTGTTCAGTGATGGATCCAGGATTTTCACAAGGCTCTGTGGTAAGAAATGGCAGGAATAGATTAGTTTCTTGTAAACTCTGATTTTCAGGGATTCACACCTCTAGGGGAAATCTTCTGGGGCTAGAACCTGACTAGTTTTCAGTATCAGAAGTTTCAGAGTAGCAGCCGTGTTAGTCTGTATTCGCAAAAAGAAAAGGAGTACCGGTGGCACCTTAGAGACTAACAAATTTATTAGAGCATAAGCTTTCGTGAGCTACAGCTCACTTCATCGGATGCATTTGGTGGAAAAAACAGAGGAGAGATTTATATACACACACACAGAGAACATGAAAAAATGGGTTTTTCATACACACTGTAAGGAGAGTGATCACTTAAGATAAGCCATCACCAGCAGCAGGGGGTGGAAAGGAGGAAAACCTTTCATGGTGACAAGCAAGGTAGGCTAATTCCAGCAGTTAACAAGAATATCAGAGGAACAGTGGGGGGTGGGGTGGGAGGGAGAAATACCATGGGGAAATAGTTTTACTTTGTGTAATGACTCATCCATTCCCAGTCTCTATTCAAGCCTAAGTTAATTGTATCCAGTTTGCAAATTAATTCCAATTCAGCAGTCTCTCGTTGGAGTCTGTTTTTGAAGCTTTTTTGTTGAAGGATAGCCACTCTAAGATCTGTGATCGAGTGACCAGAGAGATTGAAGTGTTCTCCAACTGGTTTTTGAACGTTATAATTCTTTACGTCTGATTTATGTCCATTCATTCTTTTACGTAGAGACTGTCCAGTTTGGCCAATGTACATGGCAGAGGGGCATTGCTGGCACATGATGGCATATATCACATTGGTAGATGCGCAGGTGAACGAGCCTCTGATAGTGTGGCTGATGTGATTAGGCCCTATGATGGTATCCCCTGAATAGATATGTGGACAGAGTTGGCAACGGGCTTTGTTGCAAGGATAGGTTCCTGGGTTAGTGGTTCTGTTGTGTGGTGTGTGGTTGCTGGTGAGTATTTGCTTCAGATTGGGGGGCTGTCTGTAAGCAAGGACTGGTCTGTCTCCCAAGATCTGTGAGAGTGATGGGTCGTCCTTCAGGATAGGTTGTAGATCCTTGATGATGCGTTGGAGAGGTTTTAGTTGGGGGCTGAAGGTGATGGCTAGTGGCGTTCTGTTGTTTTCTTTGTTGGGCCTGTCCTGTAGTAGGTGACTTCTGGGTACTCTTCTGGCTCTGTCAATCTGTTTCTTCACTTCAGCAGGTGGGTATTGTAGTTGTAGGAATGCATGATAGAGATCTTGTAGGTGTTTGTCTCTGTCTGAGGGGTTGGAGCAAATGCGGTTATATCGTAGCGCTTGGCTGTAGACAATGGATCGAGTGGTATGATCTGGATGAAAGCTAGAGGCATGTAAGTAGGAATAGCGGTCAGTAGGTTTCCGATATAGGGTGGTGTTTATGTGACCATCGCTTATTAGCACCGTAGTGTCCAGGAAGTGGATCTCTTGTGTGGACTGGTCCAGGCTGAGGTTGATGGTGGGATGGAAATTGTTGAAATCATGGTGGAATTCCTCAAGAGCTTCTTTTCCATGGGTCCAGATGATGAAGATGTCATCAATGTAGCGCAAGTAGAGTAGGGGCATTAGGGGACGAGAGCTGAGGAAGCGTTGTTCTAAGTCAGCCATAAAAATGTTGGCATACTGTGGGGCCATGCGGGTACACTTCCTGGAGGTTTTCCTCCTTTCCACCCCCTGCTGCTGGTGATGGCTTATCTTAAGTGATCACTCTCCTTACAGTGTGTATGATAAACCCATTGTTTTATGTTCTCTGTGTGTGTGTATATAAATCTCTCCTCTGTTTTTTCCACCAAATGCATCCGATGAAGTGAGCTGTAGCTCACGAAAGCTTATGCTCTAATAAATTTGTTAGTCTCTAAGGTGCCACCGGTACTCCTTTTCTTTTTGAGTATCAGAAGTGATTCTTATTTTTTATACAAAGAAAAAATAAATAGCGGAGACACTCCTAGTCCTGGTGTATAGGAACTGTTTTTCCCCTCCTCTAACTCAAAAACAGACTTGGTTTTGAAATGGACATGTGGCAGCAGAACATAGGTTCACAGTGTCGACAACTTGCTTTATATTGTTTTAGTATCTTACTAGTAACTGTTCCCTCTCTTGTATGAATGGATATTTTTTCTTGTTAAGGAATTCCTTAATAATACTCACATAATGCAGAAATTTTCTATTCGGAAGACATTGGTTTAAAACATTATAGTCCCCCTAAAGTTATTTGGCAAAATCCTGATTTGCAATGACAGAGCAATCAGTGAAGCTCAGAAACAGAGGGTGCAAATGTGATTTAAGTTTCCTTTTTTGTTCTCACAATTCTTGGCCAGTACGTGCAGGGCCAGCTCTCCCATGCTACTTGGAACAGCCAGAAATTGTGCTGACTGCAAAAGGCCATTTCAACAACTGGGATTTGCCAGAGCACAGGGACACCTTGGCCAAGACCCTTTTCCCTGGCCACAATCCAGGCTGGTTGCAGGATTCACCATTCACTTCACCATCCAAAAAATCCTCCAGGAAATACAGAGAAATTTGCACTAGTCTAGGGCCTGTCCCAATAGCAATTTGGGGACTGACTTCAGTTGGCGTAAGATTGGACCCTGCTATTGTAGGGCCATGATAAAGCAAAGAAAGATACACTTTAAAAAGCTGCTGAATATGGCTATGATAGTGCTGCTGAAATTATATTGCCATTAGTTCTGTTTTGACTAAAGTATCTCATCAAAAATATATTTTTTAGTACTGTACAGTTTACATCCACACATTCATTTAACTTTTCATATCAGTTTGGACAGAAGAATTTTCATCCCCTCTCATTATCCAAGAATAAAATGACTTAATCCTTGTCTACACTAAAGGGAAAAATTGATATAAGCTACACAATTTGAGTTACGTGAATAGCGTAACTCAAATCGATGTTGCTTAGATCTACTTACCACAGGCTTCACACTCCCGTTGACTTACACTTCTCAATCTGGTGGAGTACAGGAGTCAACGGGAGAGTGATCTGCAGTTGATTTAGATCTGCAGTCTTCACTAGACCTGCTAAATCAACTGCCAATGCATCAATCATCGTGTGTCTATCTCCCAGTAAATGTAGACAAATCCTTAGATTAGCATATTTCCCAGCAGTGTCCTTCAATGTAGATTCACATTATTTGTCTAGAAATAGCTTTAGTACTTCAAGAACTTTTAGGTACCAAAGAATAGTCTTAGCTACTTTCCATATATATAGACACAAATATGATATGATTAAATGCCCTGTGATTAAGAAAGAAGTAGGAGAGAGATGTTCATTAGCAAATATATGGGTGTAAAACTAAATGAAATAGAAATTAGTAGTTAGAGCACAAAAATGCTAGTCAAGATTTCTGAGCTCTTTTCTCAGTTTTTCCACTTATTTATTGTCTGACCTTAGTCAAGGCACTTAAGGTCTCTGAGATACCCTTTCTATGGATGGATAAAAAGCGTAGTAATAGCTTCTTCACAGAGGTTTTGTGAATCTTAATATATTAATTGCAATGATGTTTTTGTGATCCTTGGATGAAAAAGGAACGTAAGAATGGCCACACTGGGTCAGACCAATGGTCCATCTAGCCCAGTATCCTGTCTTCCAACAGTGGCTTATGCCAGTTGCTTCAGAGGGAATGAATAGAACAGGGCAATTTATCAAGTGATCCATTCCCTGTTGTCTGGTCCCAGCTTCTGGCACTCAGAGTTTTAGGAAGGTTAAGTGCTGTAACTATTATTATATAGATATGTAACTAAATATATGTGTTACTTTAAAATTGTACTCTTATCTCAAGGGGAAAATGACACTGTACATCTGTAATGTAAATAAAGGACTGTTGCTTTTGAATAGAGGTGTGAACTGGTGCATATTAATATCATCTTCAGATAAATCAACAACTCTTCAGTTCAGGAAAATTAAAGGTTACGATATTCAATATAAGCAAGATTTGCTTTTTCTAACTGTGCTGAATATTGCCTATTTCAAAAATACTTTAATTATAACAGCATCACACTTTTTTTTTATTTTGTTGTGACAAGCTCTAATACAATTCTATATTTTGCAGTCCTAGTCAATTTGCCAGTTTTGCTCCATTATCTGAGTCTGGCCTAGCCTCTCTCAGCATGTTAAGTGGATGCTTCAAAATATGTTTTTTATGTTTTACTTCCACAAAGAGGCTGAAGTGGAGAACAGCAGCAAATGGGTTATCGTATGTCTAATAAAAGTTACTAATTTTGTAATGCATAATCTTAGTTTCAGCAAGTTATGCACTCACACAAACACACATTATTTTCCTTCCTCATCCTCCTAGCAAACACAAATATAAAAGTAATAAGGATAAATGGGATTTCTCTAATAGGAAAATACTAATTTTGCATACTTTAAAGGGTATAGTTGAAACTTATTCTACCTTTGACAAAGAGGAGTCTATCCAAATGAAAATGAAGGCTCCAAAATGAAGGCTAACACATGCTTAAAATCTCAGCTGAGATACCTTTCAGTAATTAATGCATAGGTGTTGAACCATTCCTCCAGTCTCCTTGTCATTTTTATGAAAAGAATATCAATACCTGGCCTACTCATGAAAGCAAAGCAAGAATGGAGAGTGGGCAACCCATGTGCTAGCGCTATGTGCATGTTCGGTACCCCAGCTCTGGCTCTGGGATTTAGCAATTCTACAGCCTTTATGCAATGGAGGACAAGATGTAAACACACATTTGTTTGGTTCATATGTTTCTGTGGTATGTAAGAGACATGGAGGGAGTGCAGTCAGGCAGAAAAATATGTGTGAAAACAGCTGTGGAACTACAGACTTCCCCTCAGATGCACTGAAAGGAGAGATGTACATATTAAGCAGTCTGCGTGGGCATGAAAATGCACACTGATCCTGAAAAAGTGTGAAAGGATCCAAAAGTCCATAGCACATATGAGGGGAGGAGTGTATCTTGCTATATGGAGATATAAGGGGCTAGTGTGTTTTGCTTGATTAAATAAACACTAGTATTTGCAAGCATGTGGCACACGGTCAATCACTCATGGAGTCATAGATTCTAAGAAGGGACCATTGTGACATCTAGTCTGATGTCCTATATACCGCAGGCCATAGCACCTTCCCCAAAATAATTCCTAGAGCAGAACTTTTAGAAAAACATTCAATCTTGATTTTAAAATTGTCAGTGATGGAGAATCCACCACGACCCTTTGAAAATTGTTCCAGTGGTAAATTACTCTCATCATTTAAAATGTACATCTTATTTCTAGTCTGAGTATGTCTAACTTCAACTTCCAGCCATTGGACTGTGTTGTACCTTTGTCTGCTAGATTGAAGAGCTCTTTATTAAATATTTGTTCCCTATGTAGATACTTGAAGACTGTAATCAAGTCACCCCTTAATGTTGTCTTTGTTAAGCTAAATAGATTGAGCTCTTTGAGTCGATCACTAGAAGGCATATTTCCTAATCCTTTACTCATTCTCATGGCTCGTCTCAGAACCCTCTCCATTTTATCAAAATCCTAGAATAGTGGGTACCAGAACCAGACACAAGATTCCAGCAGTGGTTGCACCAATGCCAAATACAGAGGTAAAATGAACTCTACACCTCCCTCTGATACATCCCAGAATCACCTTAGCTCTTTTGGCCATAGCATTGCACTAGTTCATGTTCAGCTGATTATCCACAACAACCCCCCAATTTTTTTCAGAGTCACTGCCTCCCAGCAGAGAGCTCCCATCCTGTAAGTATGGATTACATTCTTTGTTCCCAGATTTGTACATTTACATTTAGCTGTATTAAAATGCATGTTGTTTGCTTGTACCCAGTTTACCAAAAAAAGAAAAGGAGGACTTGTGGCACCTTAGAGACTAACAAATTTATTTGAGCATAAGCTTTCGTGAGCTGTAGCTCACTTCATTGGATTCATGCAGTGGAAAATATAGTAGGGGGATTTTATATACACAGAGAACATGAAACAATGCATGTTACCATGCACACTGTAACCAGAGTGATCAGGTAAGGTGAGCTATTACCAGCAGGAGAGAGGGGAAAAAAAACCCTTCTGTAGTGATAATCAAGGTGGGCCATTTCCAGCAGTTGACAAGAACGTGTGAGGAACGGGGGGGGGAGGGGGGGAGGGGGAAATAAACATGGGGAAATAGTTTTACTTTGTGTAATGACACATCCACTCCCAGTCTTTAAGCCTAATTTAATGGTGTCCAGTTTGCAAATTAATTCCAATTCAGCAGTCTGTCATTGGAGTCTGTTTTTTTGTTGTAATATTGCCACGTTTAGGTCTATAATCGAGTGACCAGAGAGATTGAAGTGTTCTCCCGACTGGTTTTTGAATGTTATAATTCTTGACGTCTGATTTGTGTCCATTTATTTTTTTTGTAGAGACTGTCTGGTTTGGCCAATGTACATGGCAGAGGGGCATTGCTGGCACATGATGGCATATATCACATTGGTTGATTAGAGACCTAAAAGTGGCAATATTACAACAAAAAATAAAATCCCCCACTGTATTTTCCACTGCATGCGTCCGACGAAGTGAGCTATAGCTCACGAAAGCTTATGCTCAAATAAATTTGTTAGTCTCTAAGGTGCCACAAGTACTCCTTTTCTTTTTGTGGATACAGACTAACACGGCTGCTACTCTGAAACCAGTTTACCAAGTGATCCAGATAGTTCTGAATCACTAATCTATCCTCTTCATTATTTACCACTTCCCCAATTTTTGTGTCATCTGCAAACTTTATCAGCAATGATTTTATGGTTTCTTCCAGCTTATTGATAAAAATGCTCAATAGCATTGGGCCAAGAACTGCTCACTGTGGGACTTCATTAGGAACAGACCCACTCAGTGATGATTCCCTGGGTACAGTTAGATGATTGATCCATATGAGATGTGCAAGGTTCTGTTCATCTGATTCTCACATTGGGCATCAAATGCACCCAGTTGGTACAGGGTCGGTAAACTGCTCAACCCTTGTTCCAGGTAAAGTCAAGCTTCATTATTCTTGCGCTATTGTGACATAACCATATTCTCTTCACCATAGGACTGTGCTATTTCCCCAGCAACTAACAATGTAGTTTGGAGAAGCATATATGTTATATGATCTTTCCACATCTTTCCTATGTGATTTCAAAGGCATATGACTCCTTTCTGAGGACTCGATCTTTGCCTTTACCCGGCCCCCTTCCCATTTCCCCACTTGTAGTTCTCCATGGCTTTGCAATGCTTAGTGCTTTTTCCACACTTGCCCTGTCTGCCCATGATATGACTAATCACTGTTTCCCCTGCAGTGCTCTGTCTGCAAATTTCTTTTCCATCCAAATTTCTCTACAATATTTTCCACATAGTTCATAAAATGGGAGCTTCCAGCCCTGAGGGTCAGTTAAAAATAACATGCATAAGGTTCACAGTAGGTTAAATGTTGAGCCTTTCTGTTTGACAGTGACTCCTTAAAGGTAAGATCCATGTAAGATCTCTCTTATTTAAATGACATGGAGCAGAAATCATGACAGAATAGTGCCCTTTGTTTAATTTAGTATTCTGTCAGGAAATAGCTTATTATAACATACAGAATGATCTACCTGGTGGCATTCTGTTATGGAGTATTCATAGTAATGTACTGCTCATATCCAGGTTCCAGAGTAGCAGCCGTGTTAGTCTGTATTCGCAAAAAGAAAAGGAGTACTTGTGGCACCTTAGAGACTAACAAATTTATTAGAGCATAAGCTTTCGTGAGCTACAGCTCACTTCATCGGATGCATTTGGTGGAAAAAACAGAGGAGAGATTTATATACACACACACAGAGAACATGAAACAATGGGTTTATCATACACACTGTAAGGAGAGTGATCACTTAAGATAAGCCATCACTAGCAGCAGGGGGGGGAAAGGAGGAAAACCTTTCATGGTGACAAGCAAGGTATGCTAATTCCAGCAGTTAACAAGAATATCAGAGGAACAGTGGGGGGTGGGGTGGGGGGGAGAAATACCATGGGGAAATAGTTTTACTTTGTGTAATGACTCATCCATTCCCAGTCTCTATTCAAGCCTAAGTTAATTGTATCCAGTTTGCAAATTAATTCCAATTCAGCAGTCTCTCCTTGGAGTCTGTTTTTGAAGCTTTTTTGTTGAAGGATAGCCACTCTTAGGTCTGTGATCGAGTGACCAGAGAGATTGAAGTGTTCTCCAACTGGTTTTTGAATGTTATAATTCTTGACGTCTGATTTGTGTCCATTCATTCTTTTACGTAGAGACGGTCCAGTTTGGCCAATGTACATGGCAGAGGGGCATTGCTGGCACATGATGGCATATATCACATTGGTAGATGCGCAGGTGAACGAGCCTCTGATAGTGTGGCTGATGTGATTAGGCCCTATGATGGTATCCCCTGAATAGACATGTGGACAGAGTTGGCAACGGGCTTTGTTGCAAGGATAGGTTCCTGGGTTAGTGGTTCTGTTGTGTGGTGTGTGGTTGCTGGTGAGTATTTGCTTCAGATTGGGGGGCTGTCTGTAAGCAACTCTAACATTTGATATTTTTATATACGATATACTTTTTGTAAAGGAATTGAGATGTTGAGCCAGATCCTCAGCTGGTGTAATTTTTTGCTGCTCCATCGACTTTCAACCACCTGATGCCAGTTTATACCAGCTGAGGATCTGGCTTGTTGTGTTTTGAGTGTTGGCTGGCTTTCACTGAAACACAAGTTCAGTCTGAACTCTTTTTAATGTTTTTGTTTCAGCATCGCATATACCCAGCTTATCATTCTAGTACCGCTCCTCCTCTCACATTCTCCCCAACCTTCATCTTAATCAATTGCAATCGTTTTCCATTTCTGAAGTGCATTTTATCTCATGGATTCAAACCTTGATTTAAAATATATATATATACAGTGATAGGCCCAGGCCAGTTGGGTACAGCAGAGTAGTAGAAGGCAGATATACTGGCCACTGGATAAGCAGTTTTCTGTTCCCTGAGTGATCAGAGCAGGGGCTGGGCTAGAGCATCAGGAACCTGCTAGAACCAATTAAGACAGTCAAGCTAATTAAGACACCTGGAGCCAATTAAGAACATACTAGAATCAATTATGACAGGAAGACTAATCTGGTTTAAAAAGAACCTCCCATCAGTTAGTGGAGGGCATGCAAGGAGCAGGGAGTGAGAAGGCGTGCTGCTGGAGGACTGAGGAATACAAGCATGATCAGGCTTCAGGAGGAAGATCCTGCTGTGAGGATAAAGAAGGTGCTGGGGGGAGGCCATGGGGAAGTAGCCCAGAGAGTTGAAGCTGTCACACAGCTGTTACAGGAGACACTGTAGACAGCTGCAATCCACAGGGTTCTTTGCTGGAATCTGGAGTAGAGGGCGGGCCCGGGTTCCCTCCATCCTCCCCAACTCCCTATTTGATATAAGAGGAGTTGACCTGGACTGTGGGTCCCACCAGAGGGGAAGGTCTCTGGCCTGTCCCCCAACCCACTAGGTGGGCCAGCAGAGACTGCAGGGATTGTTCTCCTCCTTTTCCCCATGCTGGCCAGTGATGAGGTTAGCTGAATGAACGACAGATTTGCGCCACCGGCAAAAGTGGCCAAACTGAGGGCTGCCGTGAATCTCTGAGTGCTGGATCCACCAAGGCAGAGGAGGAACTTTGTCACTATATATATATATATATATATATATATATATATATATATATATATACACACACACATACATTGAGCACAACTGAAATACCATCACCTCTGGAGAGGAGGACAGAAGGCAACCAATGTTCCATATCATGTTCTAGTGCAGTCAGGAGCAAAGAGCATAGGCATGTGTGGTTTCAGCAAGTAAGTTGCTTTGGTGATGAAAACCCCAAAAGGATGTAGCTGAATTAAAGCTAAAGTAAAGAGAGCCACAGTGCTAACTCTTTCATTGCCTAACAGCACACACAACTCAATGTATCGTAGTCATAATGATTCCATGTCTGCCATCTCTTCATGCTCAGAACCCTCTTTGAAGTCAATGGGAGTTTTGCATCAAGGATGACAGCAGGGCATGGCCCTCAGGCAGTAGTTTTCTTTGCTTTTCCTTCAGATTCCAATAATTCTGGCTAAGAAAGCAACAGCAATGATTAAGTATGAGACGATCTTTGACTCCAGACAGTCTTTGTTTTCCAGGCTAATTATATTACAAACGCTCTCTCTCCTTTTTAGTTTGCCTTGAAGCTTCTCCAGCTGGGCATGTTCTGCATGCATGGCATCAGATGAAATAACTTCCCCCAAATCAATTGGTACTATCAGTCAAATAGCGTCTTCCTGATTCAAAGCTAACACCATAACCGCTTTCTCCTTAATTATAGTAACAAGTTGGAGGGGGTTGTTGCTGAGCTTTGCAGCAGAAGGAACCAGTTAAAACCTTAGAAAAATTATGGTGTGCTTAGAGATCTGTCGTAGCAGCTACTGGTTGTCAGGTGCAGAAAATATCTCCCCACAAAGGGCCAAATTCTGCTCTGGTTTACATAATAGAATCACATGCTGTGTGAGCAAAAGTTAGCTAAGGTGCTTTTTGATTGACTGACAGGTTATCCACAAAAAAAACCCAAGCTGAAACTTTTGTACTAATTTATTTCCATATAGCTCCACTGAAGCTAGTAGAGTGGTGTGGGTGTAAATGAGATCAGAATTTGGCCTCTGTCTTCTCAAAACGTCTGTTAATTTAATGGTAGCCATTTCATTTTGGGTTATGTTGGCTAGATCAGAATTTAAGGACCAGATTCAGATACCCTGCAGAAATTAAATGGAGCCTTATTGTATGAGTGATCCCACTGATTTAAATTGGACCGTTCATGGAGTAAGGTACTATTCAGCACAAGGAAGAGCAACTTGCATGTCCAAATGTGACACAACATAGCATAATGATACCCTGTATTCCATTCACTGACCTCACATCAGATGCACCCTGTTGGTATAGAGTGATGAAGATGGCACCACTGAAGGGCTGCTGCATCCCTAGGGAAGGTAGAGCAGAATTCACCTCGGAGGTAATCCCGGCGGTGTTTACATTGCTGGCCATTCTTAGGCAGTACACTGGGTAGAGGACCTTTCAGTTCTGCTGGGGATTCAAAGGAGCCCAGGCCGCAATGGCTTAGGAACAGATATGCCTAATTAGCACATCCCCCAGTGTCTTAGCCACACATCTCCTAGACCAGCATTATCCACCTGTGCTGGTTCCTGAAGGTTCCCTGGCTGAAGGGATGATGCCTTGAGACACTAGACCGCTACCCTTTAGC
Organism: Dermochelys coriacea; assembly: GCF_009764565.3. Taxonomy (NCBI): domain Eukaryota; kingdom Metazoa; phylum Chordata; order Testudines; family Dermochelyidae; genus Dermochelys; species Dermochelys coriacea. The sequence goes on along the minus strand of NC_050071.1, from coordinate 84,679,206 downwards.
ATATTATTACAGTGCTGAGGGCACTATGCCAGGGTGGCAGGAGTTGGATATCACAATTTCATAGAATTGTTGGTGAATCTGAGTTTCTTTGAAAAGCAGCTCATTTGAATTCTTCATGGATTGTTGTTTCTGTGTAGAATTCATTACCTGTACATTTCTAATTAGAATGGTTGCATTGGAACAATTGCTTCACTCTCTCCAGCTGACAATTATTTCTTCCCTAATCAGCATGCAGGACCTTTTTTGTTGGGTTGATTTGCAACAGAAATTTGAACTGCAATATTTTTTATTTGTCCACTCTTTCCACTTACTCATACTTTTATATGTCAAAAGTTACATTAAACAAATCAGTATTCATACTTTCCTGCCTAAAAGCACAAGTTTTCCTTCCAGGGGACGTTTTCACAGCAGCCAAAAGATTTGATTTTTATATTCATTTTTCCAGTATAGATAGCACTTTCCATCTCAAAAGTCTATTCTCCAAAATATATTAGCTGAATGGTGTAATGATCATATGGGTCTCTGCTCTTTTACTCCAGTTGCTTGCCACATTCCATGCCAAATTTTGCCCTGGATTCATGTGCACTGAACCCTTTTTAATAAGAATCCTTCATGCAACCCAGGACAGAATTTGGTCCTTTAGCCAACTAGTATGGAAAAAGCAATACTATTGTCCTTAAATATAACACACACACACACACACACACACACACACACACACACACATACACAATTTTTCAAGCATTACAGCAGGGTCAATCATTTCCTTTAAATATTTTTACTTATTTTTATCCCAAGAGAAAAGTTATGAGTTATTTAGGGATTGTTACTGTTGTTATAGGGAGAGAGCAATCAGACTGAAGAAAATATGCTGCTAGTTGGGGAAAGATCGTTAAAAGTGTAGACACACAGGCATGTGCACACACACACACAGAGATCAGCACAAATCCCTATATCTGTTAAAGAAAAGAATAGGCAGATATTTGAGCTCCACAAGGTAACAATGATTAGTTTTAAAGCATCTCCTTCATGGCTTTGGCTGTCTTCAGAAAAAGAAAAGCAATGGCAGATGATTTGTGCTCTTTGAGTGTTTAATTTGAGATGGCCAGAAAAGATCATTCAGCTGAGTTTGGGGATTATTAAGGATGTGTTATCTTCCTTGCACCTTCCGGTACTTTAGATACTACAAAGTACTACAGCTTTAGTTACTACAAAGTACATTTTTGACATAATATTTTTTCCTGTGACACTTGTTTTCCTTGTATGTATGTCATTGTATCTCAGTTATTTAGACATTTTACAATTAATCGGAATACTTGCTTGCATAATTAGAAATCAGCCGTCGGGGTTTGAGTTGCCTGCTGCACTTGTAACTGATTTGTAACATATACTAAGTGAGTAACTGGATTTCAGTCCCATGCCCTTCTATTATCTCTGAAACAAAATTAGACTTGCAATAAACATCAAGATGTCACCAGACAGTTTAATTGATTACATTTACTTAAAGTATATAAAACATAATTCATCTGTGAGATACACCATAAAAATTAAAATTAGCTTAACATAATAAGTGCCAGCCTGCACCTCGAACTAGGATGACCAAATAGCAAATGTGAAAAATCAGGATGGGGGTGAGGGGTAATAGAAGACCCCTATATAAGAAAAAGACCCAAAAATAGATCTGTCCCTATAAAATCGGGACATCTGGTCACCCTACCTCAGACCCTTTTTTTAAGCTAATTTATGCTTATGCTTTTTATGAAGATTTGAATACAACATCATTAAAAAAACCTCTCCCCAAAATCAACCATGCCCTGCTTCCCTCCTGGCATGCAAGCTTCTCCCCTTCCCTCCCCCTTTATGTGGACAGGCTGCATTGCCAATGCCAACACTGCTCCTGGCTCCTCCCCTGCACATGTGTCCAGACAGAGATTCTAACTAAGTATTCCTCTACCCAGATCCTGGTGTGGATTTGCAGAGACTGTAGCCTGCATTTCTCCATCATAAGAAGCCAGGCAGGGAGGATTATCCAGCATGAGAGGGGCCCACCAGTAGAATTTCTCAGGTGAGAGGAGGTGACTAGGCTCAGGAGCATCCATGCACATGAGGAACTCATTGAAATTATGCATATGGAGAGCTCCAAGGTTGAGAATGCAATATAGCTGGTGAGGACTGCAGTGGCACCACCAAGGGAGGAAGAAAAAGAAAGAGCTCCTTCACAGGGAGGAAGCTGGCTGCTGGTTATTTCTGGAAACAGGCAGTGCTCCACCCCTGCTCCTAATGCAGAAATAAAATAGAAATAAAAAAAAATATGCTGCCCTGGTATCGAGGGATGAGGAATCTCCCCAAAGGTGGAGGAGGAGAAACCATATACCCTGACATCTGGAAGGATCATGGCCAGCACTCCCAAGAGATAACTAAAGATGGTGGTAGTTGGTGACTCCCTTCTAAGGGGGACAGAGGCATCCATCTGCCAGCCTGACAATGTATCTGGGGAGGTGTCTGCCTGCCAAAGGCCCATATCTGAGACATTACAAAAGGATTGCTGAGGACCATCCAGCCCTCTGCCCATTACCCCATGCTGCCCATCCATGTGAACACTGATGATACTGCAAGGTCTGACCCTAAGCAGATAAGAAGTGACTACAGGGCTCTGAAAATGAGGATAAAGGAAGTGGGGGTGCAAGTGTGTTTTCATTGATCCTTCCAGTCATGGGTACAAGCCCAGGCAGAGACAGACACATCTGGGGGTGAATGCATGGCTGCCTGGATGGCATTGCCGGGAGGACTTTGGCTTCTCTGACCATAGGATGCTGTTCCGAGAAGAACTGTTGAAAAAAGATGAGATCTGCCTATCAGGTAAGGGGAAGAGTACTTTCAGATACAGACTGGCTAACCCAGTGGAGCGAGCTTTAAACTAGGTTCAACAGAGGAAGGAGACAAAAGCCCACAGGGAAGTTCAGAACATGGAGACCTGAGTGAAGGCTCAGAATCTAGAGGGAATATGGGCAATCATAGCAGGGACAAAGGAGAGACAAGAGGGAATATAGGGGGTGATCTAATGATCATCTTACATGTGTGTATACTAATACAAGAAATATGGGGAATAAACAGGAAGAACTAGAAATACTAATGAATAGTCGCAATTAAGACATAGTTGGCATCACACTGGTGGGATAATTCACATGACTAGAATATTGGTACAGAAGGGTATAGCTTGTTCTGGAAGGACAGTCAGAGAAAAAAGGGAGGGAATGTTGCCTTTTATATAAAAGATGTATTCACTTGCACTGAGGTTAAGATGGATACAGGAGACAGACTTGTGAAAAATCTCTGCATAAGGATAAAAAAGATTAAAAAAAACAAACAAAAGTGATATCATGGTAGGGGTCTATCATAGACAATCTAACCAGGAAGAAGAGATGGATGAGGCTTTTTTTAAACAAATAAAATCATCCAAAGCACAGGAGTTGGTGGTGAAGGGGGACTTAAACTATCCAGACATCTGTTGGGAAAATAATACAGCATGACACAAATTATCTAACAAGTTCTTGGAGTACATTGGAAACCATTTTTTATTCTAGAAGGTAGAGAAAGTGACTGGGGAGAAAGAAAAGGAGTACTTGTGGCACCTTAGAGACTAACAAATTTATTTGAGCATAAGCTTTCGTGAGCTACAGTTCACTTCATCGGATGCAGTGCACACGACTGCTATTCTGAAACTGACTTGGGAGAAGGAATTCCCTATTTGTCAGAGTCAAATCTAGAGGAACTGTTTGAGAATTTGAAGGTGGAAGGGCAGCTTGGGGTGAAAGTGAACATGAAATAATAGAGTTCATGATTCTAAGGAATGGGAGGAGGGAAAAGAGCAGAATAACAACATTGGATTTCAAAAAGGCAGACTTTAGCAAACACAGAGAATTGGTAGGTAAGAGCTTATGGGAAGCAAGTCTACAGGAAAAAGGAGTTCAGGAGTGTTGGCAGCTTTTTACAGACATTATTAAGGGCACAAAAGAAAACTATTCCAACATGTAGGAAAGATAGGAAGAATGATAAGAGACCACTGTGGCTTAACCAAGAGATCTTCAATTATCTGAAACGCAAAAGCGAGTCATGCAACAAGTTGAAACTAGGTCAAATTATGAAGGATAAATAAAAAAAAAAATCCACCAGCATGTAGGAACAAAATTAGAAAGGCCAAGGCACAAAACAAGACTAAACTAAACTAGGGGCATACAGGATAACAAAACATTTTACAAATACATGAGAAGCAAGAGGAAGAACAAGGACTGGGTGGGCCCATTACTTAATGAGGAGAGAAAGACAATAACAGAAAATGCAGCAATGGACGAAGTGTTAAATAAGTTTTTTGTTTCAGTTTTCACTAAAAAGATTAGCAATGGATCGGACAACAAACATAGTGAACATCAATGTAAATTGGGTAGGCTCTGAGGTTAAATAGGTAAAGAACAAGTTAAGAATTACTTAGATGTCTTTAGGTTTGCAGGACCTGATAAAATGTATCCTAGAAAACTTAAGGAACTGACTGAATAGATCCCTGAGAATTTGTGGACAACGGGAAAGATTCCAGAAGACCGGAAAAGGGCAGATATAACACCCATTTATAAAAAAGGGAAATAAGGATAACATATGGAATTATAGACCAGTCATCTTAACTTTGGTACCTGGAAAGATAATGAAGCAAATAATCAAACAATTTGTAAACACCTAGAAGATAATAAAATTATAAGTAACAAATCATATCAAACCAACCTAATTTCCTTCTTTGACAGTATAACAAATCTTGTGGATAGGGGGCAAAACAAGTAGATGTGATATACCTTGACTTTAGTAAAGCTTTTGATACTGTTTCACATGACTTTCTCATAAGCAAGTTAGGGAAATATAGCCTAGATGAATCTATTATAAGGTGGGTGCACAACTGGTTGGAAAACCATACTCAGAGAGGCAGAGTCCTGTGACACCTTATAGACTAACAGACGTATTGGAGCATAAGCTTTTGTGGGAGAATACCCACTTCATCAGATGCAAGACGTATTCACCCACAAAAGCTTATGCTCCAATACATCTGTTAGTCTATAAGGTGCCACAGGACTCTCTGCTGCTTTTACAGTTCCAGACTAACATGGCTACCCCACTGATACTTGACATATTCAGAGAGTAGTTATCAGTGGTTCACGCTCAAGCTGGAAGGGCATATTGAGTGGGGTGCAGCAGGGATATGCTCTTGGTCCGGTTCTTTTCAATAGCTTCATGTATTATTTGAATAATGATATAGAGAGTATGCTTATAAAGTTTGTGAATGATGCCAAAAAGGGATGCCAAACTGTTCCCAAAAAAAGCAAATATTATTCTGGGCTGTATTAGCAGGAATGCTGTGAGCAAGACACAAGAAGTAATTCTTCCACTCTACTCAGCACTGATAAGACTTCAGCTGGAGTATTGTGTCCAGTTGTGGGTGCCACATTTCAGGAAAGAAGTGGATAAACTGGAGAATGTGCAGAGGAGAACAACAAAAATTATTAAAGGTCTAGAAAATATGACCTATGAGGAAAGGTTGAAAAAAATGGGTTTGTTTAGTCTGGAGAAGAGAAGGCTGAGGTAAGGACATGATAACAGTCTTCAAGTACATAACAGGTTGTTATAAAGAGGAGAGTGATAAATTCTTATCGGGGCCATCCCTAGCAGAGGGGGAGCCTGAGACAACCCCCATCTCTGCCCCAGGCCCCGTCTCTCCTTCCCCCAAGTGCCCACCCCCCCACACTTTTTCTCACCCCCGCTCTGACCCTGCCCCATCCCCAATCCACCTCTTCCCCAAACCTCCCCTCCCTCACCCCGCCTCTTTCCAGCTTCCACCCCCTCCTCTGAGTGACGCTTGGAGTTGGCGGAGCAGACCAGGGGCAGGCTGGGGTTGGGTCGCTCACTGCTGCAGGTGCCAAGGTCCCTGCTTATCCCCCAGGCCGCTCTGGACCCCACATCCCCCTGAAGCGCAGGTCCCCCACAAAGCGTGGCGCCCAGGGTGGTTTTCCGGTTCCTCCTATGGACAGGACAGCTCTGCTTCTTATCCACTGAGGACAGGACAAGAAATAATGGGCTTAAATTGCAGTAAGGAAGTTAGGTTAATCATTAGGAAAAACTTTCTAATTGTAAGGGTAGTTAAGCATTGGAACAAATTATCTAGGGAGGTTATGGAATCTCCATTACTGGAGATTTTTAAGAGCAAGTTAGACAAACATCTGTCAGGGATCATCTATATGGTCTAAATATACATAGTCCTGCCGCAGTGCAGGAAACTGAAATAGACCTAATAAGGTCCCTTCCAGCCCTACATTCCTGTGAGTCTATGATTCAAGCCTGTTCCATCTGTCTCTAAAAATGCAGTCCAACAGCCTATCTTCCAGCCCCTTTTCAATTCCCTGTCTTAAAATTTGGGATATACTAAGATTTTTGAGTCATATCCTCAGTTCTAGTAATTCCAATGGAACTACATTAGTTTCCATCAGCTGAAGCTCTGGCCGTGTGTGTGTGTGTGTGTGTGTGTGTGTGTGTGTGTGTGTGTGTGTGTGTAAAAGTAATAGAGTTCCCCCAGCAGGCTGTTTAGCTCAAGCCACAAAGAGTCATGTGTTCAGTTCTTGAGGCCTCTGTCTCAATTGTTGGTGTTACTCAACATAGCAGCTTCACATAATTCCATGCTTTAAATTGTTGGGGGCCCCGATGGCTAGGGTAAACTTCCTTTGTCCAGAGCAGATATGTAATCTGCTGGTTAGTATGTGTTATGCCTGTCACCTGTGCCTGATCCACAGAGGAAGAGTCAGTTACAGAGCCAGGCTATTTAGCTCAAGCTGTAGCGACTCATGCTTTTACCTCTGTAGGTCCTTTGTTCAGTCTCTAGTGTGTCTAGTGTGTCAGCCAAAATAGCAACTGTCAAACAAGCAAGAGAAAATGATAACTGAAAGAAGGCTTCAAGGTCCTGCGGCATGACCGCAAATGAGTCTTGAAAGGCAGAGGGACAGGTTGAGCAATTAATTACTGCACTAGCTTGGGGGATGGATGGAGCTGCACTGTACCAGTAAGGCCTCCAGGAGGCACTGTGTCTTATTGTTGTGCCAATTATTTTCTTAATCTTTCCAAAATATTGATCAAATCCTAACAGTATGCAAAGGAGGGAGGGTAGATGATGTACAGCAATGTAAGCAGAGTCAGGATGAGCTCTACCCTAACATCTGGTGGTGAATTGTGGCAGGTTGTGGAAAAGAACTTCAGGGGCTGATCTCATTTGCATAGCCACACCCACTCCACCTAGATGCTCACTTTGGCTGCTGTGGGATCCCCAGATTCTCTGTTATTGGGGCAGGAAGAATAAAGTGTTATTATCCTGATTATGTGAATCAAGGACAGTGAAACTGTACTTGGGTTTTTGTTATGATGGAGGGACTTGCTATGAACTAAGCAGCACTCGATAGACAAGGGACATGGGTTCCAAAACTTAGTGAATGAAGAGAGGTTGGGGATAGGCATTTGTATCTTGTGGTATGGTCCCCTTCTGAGGGCCCTAAATGCCAACTGTGTAATAGCAGAGCTAATTTTGATTCCACTAGGAGTTTGGTTACAGATTGTGAGTTGAATTCACTTTGGGCCAATGGTGCACCAGCACTGGGGCTCCCCTACTATGAGCTGAAATCACTAAGTACTGTGTTAAGTAGTAGGGGGCCGGAAGATATATTGGTGAATGGCTCGCAGGACAGCTACTGGAGAGGAGCAGCTGGTGGAGAGGAGTGGCTGGCAGTGAAGGCTGCAGCAGAAACCCATGGAGAGGCAGGGCAGTTGGCCGTCGGAGCATGTAAGGTGCCCCATTTCCACACAGGCTGGGGGGGGGTTAAAACTCTGCAGATGAACTTTTGAACTCTAGACTCACCAAGGACAGAGACAGAGACTTTTGAGTTGTGGACATTGGGATTGTTGGACTTTTGGGACTTTGGGTGACTTTTGGGTTGCTGGACTCAAGAACCAAAGGGAAAGGACATGGCCTAATTTGCTTGGGGTGGGTTTTTGCTCATGGTTTGTGTTATGAATTCTGTTGGTGGTGTTTCCCCAACATAATGCCACGTTGTTTCTCTCTGTTATTAAAAGGCTTTTGCTACACTCTGTCTCTGTGCTTGTGAGAGGGAAAGTATTGCCTCTTACAGGTGCTGGGGGAGGGGGTGGTGGTATATATTTGTCCCAGGTCACTGGGTGGGGTCTCGTGCTGGTTTTGCATTGTGTTATTGGAACGGAACTCCTAGATATTGAACCTGGCCCTTGTTGCTGCCAACTCTGACAGGCAGAAGGGTTACAGCTAAAACCAACCAAAATCTTGCCAGTTCAGGATAGGATGCTACATATTGTCCTAGCATACTGCACTGCAAGTCACTTCTTGTTGCTTCTATCCACAATATAAATATGCTGTCAATGACACATACTGACACACTGTGTATATGACAGCATGTGTTGTCATTACACATTAGCTGGCTTGTGGATCAGCCAAGTGTCTCCTCCTGCAGCACTAGGCTGGTATAGTCATGAGGAGCACTGTTGTGCAAGAAGCTGCATGCTATCTGGGTGGCCATGTTATATGCACTGCTGCTTAGATCCTTTTTATTTTGTAAACACTTGTACAGGGCAGGATTTAGGGCTATGTACTTCTAGCACATTCATGTTTCCATTCCACATAACTTCACATTAGCTGATACCATTTCAATAATATTACAGCATATAAGCAGAATTTTCTTCTTTCCTTTACTTGTGGTGATTTATTCTTAATTTTACTGATATCCTCCACTTCCTTTGGCAACCCCTCCCCCCCCACCACCATTTTCCTTCTTCTTTGTCTTCCTCTGGATGAAGAAGGAGAAGAACTGGGGTGTGTGGGTGAATGATGTTCTCTAGGTTAGTAATTTGGCTGTAAAATGTTCTTCCTTTTTCTCCACAGATCTCTCCCCTTGTGTCTAAATTAGGATGCCCACCTTTTCAAAAGGAAAAAGAGGTACACATGAAGGAGCCCTGCCCCTTCTGTGGCCCGACCCCTGCTCCTCTTCACACAAGGCCCCACTTCTGCACCTCCTTTCCTTCCCCACCCCCGCCCCGTGCCCTGTCCTCTGGCTGGGCTGGAAGCAGGAGCCAGGCCATGGTAAGAGCCACCCAGGAAGCCCAGGCCACTGTGGGGAGCCCCAGACCCTCCATCTGCCCTAGGCGGAGTAGTGGGGTCCTGAGAGCTGCCTCCAGCCTGTGTCCCCACCCCTTGGGGTGCACCAGCCAGGGCAGGTGGAGGGTCTGGGGATCCCCACAGCAGCGTGGGCTCCCTTGGCAGCTCTTTACTACTGCCTGGCTCTGACTTCTGGCCTGGTGGGGCCTTGGGTGGGAGAAGAGGAGCAGGGAGCCGGGCCCCCCAGGGAATCCGGGACAAATGCTGTCTTCGAGTCATTCAGCCCAGGACTGGGACTTGAACTTTGCATTTCAGGACTGTCCCTCCCAATTCGGGATGGGTGGTCACCCTAATCTAAATTCTTCTTTCAATCTTCACTTTCGCTATTCAAGTAAATTAATGGCAAACATGCCTGCACTTTAATTTTGCAAAATTTCCCATTCAGTGTTGTTGCTCCCTAAAAGAGGAAGTTTCAGCATTACAAAATGTTGTTTCTCATGGATGAAAATAAGTTGTTCTGCGCTTGGCTTCAGTAGCCTGTGTGTGGCCCTGGATTCCCTCCAGGCTGCAAACTAATAACAGAAAATGGGGGGGGAAAGAACAGCCTGTTCACCAGCAGAGGAAGAAACAGAGTGAATCAGGAAAACAAACACACCTAATTTGCAGGTATATTAGTTTCATTAGTAGGAAAGGAGCTGCATTTTGCAATTACCTTTCTCCTTGTGGTCAACAGCCTGAGAAAGTGGCTATTCCAAGTTCAACATGCCTTCTGTGCCATAAAATCTTTTAAAAAGTAGAAGAAGGAAATGTATTTATTACTCACCCAGCCAAAAGCTTTTGAGTGCTAAAATATGTCCCCTTCTCATTATTTATTTTTTTCCAATTTGTAAATGTTATGAATAATACAGATAGCCAGCACATCAAAATCATTTCCCCACACATTTTGCCCAGGACCAGCCCTGCTTTCAATTATGCAGATTTTGTGCATCAAATTCAGATATTGCAAAACCAAAGTTGGGGCAGTTTGGGTCTAGAGCCCTTTTTATTTAACACTCACCCTTCCTCACCCTCCTAAAATCGGAATTCAAATAAATGGATCTGGGTTTGGTCCATATTTATTTTTTTGTATCTGAAAAATAAAAAGTATATGGAGATTTGGTGCCATCCAGGATTATACACAGTTTAGAAGGGTAAATAACACGACTTCTGTATAAGTACAGTAGAAGGAAAAACATAATTAAACCCTGACCTGGTTTTGTTGCCATTGACTTCAACAGGGTCAGGATTTCATCCAAAGACTTCAGAATATCAAATGAAGGCTTTCACTATTGTGATGCTCAAAACAAATCCAAGAAGTCCATGTACCCACTCTTCTTTGTAACAATTTTTCTGTGATTAATTATATTTTCCCCAATCTCTGTCACCTGTGCAAGTAATAAATACAAATGATTGAACAATAATTCTTTTCTATCAAAATTTCTGAAGTACAAATTTGTAAACTTGGGATTTAAAAAGCCTATATCCATTCCACCTTAAATGGTGATGCTGTCAATCTCCCAAATTGAGTAGAATCATATTGGACTGGTATTTAAACAGGATACTTCTAAAGATCAAGTGCAACAGGAAATATGCTGATCATTTAGTAGGTGGTACTCATTATTTTGAATCATCACTGAAATAAACACCCAGTATGGTATTAGGAATATCCATTAGAGGTGCCATTTTTCATATGGAACTTAGAATTGATCTCCTGACAAATTCTCATTTTAGATCACACAGCACATTTCACTGAGTTCTAGCCTATCTATTTATCTATGCTTATATGGCACTAATCACCCTTCTAGCTAGTATTAACCTTAGCATCCTGCATAGTTCCAATTTAGATGAATACACTCTATTTACCTAAAGTAATTTTCCACTTGCGTTTCTGATGAATGAATTATTTTTCTCTTCCTGTCCTAAACTATGGTGTAGTGCTGCTATGTGTTGTTAAAAACACAGGACCACATTCAGATCTGATGTATGCAGATGCAAGTCTGTTGAAGGCAATGCAAATTCACCTTGCTTACAGTAAATATGAGTTTGCTCTGTGCCGTTTTTCACTCCAAAGTGTATATCGATTCTTCAGGATGAAAGACACTATATAAAGTAAGATACTGTTATTGATCTCCAGTGGGGGATCACATTTTATTTCCAAAACGCTAGCCTCCAGTAAATCCAATTATCCCTCTTAAGACTCAGTAGCCTCAAGCCCTTCTTTAATGCCTAATAGTAGATGATGCTTACCTGTAATTTCTTTTCATTTCAATTGTTCCATTTTTAAACAATGTATTATCTTGTATTACACCTGAGGCTGCTGTCAGGCTTCTATTTCTGTTTTTAATACAGTGTTAAGAACTTAGAATTTGAAGATTTTCTTGTTCAGGGTGCTCTCTAATGTAAAGATCCATGCATCAAAGGTTTTTTACTCATGATTTTCCTCTATTATTTCATGGCTAATAAGGCCTCTATGGACTGTTTTAATGCCACAGAAGGTTCTTGTGTATCAGCACCAAAGTGTGAGAGACATTGGTGCACTGAGGTGGAAGATCCATATGGATCTGTTACTTTCTGTTTTCCACCAAATGCATCCGATGAAGTGAGCTGTAGCTCACGAAAGCTTATGCTCTAATAAATTTGTTAGTCTCTAAGGTGCCACAAGTACTCCTTTTCCTTCTGTGCAAGCTTTCTCGGCCACCTGAAGAGAGTGCTCTGGGTCTTCTCCACAGAGAGTCCCGGAGTCTCTAGCACTGTCACTGTCTTATGTGCCATTGTAACCATTATGCTTTTGGGGGAAAAAAGTGCAAAGAATTCTGAAACTCACCCAAATGTCTCTTCTCTTTTGCATCCTATCATACAAAACAAGTGATCCTTAAGTTATCATGTATGAATGAACAGAGATGTAGTACGCTATTTTGTAACTGGTGGTAAAGAGAGAAAAAACAGAGATAAAACCTCCAAATAAAAACCAAGTGGATGCATATTTTACATTAACAAAGCTGGACATAATACCTGCAGTTGAAACACAGTGAGGAAATCCTGCAAGCTTAAAATATATGCACATGGGTCCCAATTTGACAAAACACACAAGCATCTGCTTCAGTGTTTTGCTAAATTGGGTCCATATTCCCAAGCGCCACTGTGAGAAAGGTGGAGGAATATTTCCCCAGGCTGCCGAATCACTCCAAAATGTCTACTGCACCCTAATGGTCCTTAAATGTCCTCTCCCTGCAGATCACATGACAGAAGGATTCATTTGGCAGTTCTGGTCTCATCTCTGTCTCATTCATGAGTGATGCTCCCACAGTGGTCCCCCAGCATTCAGCCCTCCCTCCATGGCAGAACTGCACCATCTCAGCAGCTTGAGGTCTTCCTATAGCTGCAGTCATGGGGGCTGCATTTGCCATAGAAGTGGGGAGGGAGGATGCTGAATAGGAACCTAAAAACCAAAATGTGCTTGCTGGGAAATAAACTGATAGATCTGGGGATGTAGATTGGTTCCCAGTTCTTTATAGCATCCCCTAGCATAAGCAATATACATTATCATCTGATCTCTCACACAAACTGAAACAGTTAAGTAGCATGACAAGTATAAGATTAAGATTGTATCCGTCACCGATTAACATAATACATTTATTCATAATTTATCCATTAATTGATTTTTGGAAACCAAATCCTAAAGATATTATTGGTATCACAAATCAATCTGTAGCCCCTAAGAAAGCTTTAAATTCAGATCTGTTAATTAGATTAAAGATATTTAAAATCTCATGCAGGCACTTATGGTTATACATTTTGAAGTTTAAATATAAGTTATTCCAACAAAACTCAGCAGTTTCAGCAGGATAAGAATAGTTTAATTCTTTTGCTAAGTGTGTCCACCTTTCATTTAAACATGCCCCAGGAGAAACTGCCATCATAAATACAGAAGACATAAAGAGATGGAGGCTTGAATTTTTGGTAGTTTGTCAGAACACTGAAAAATAAAAAAGACGCATGGATGCTGTTCTCAGCCACTAACATTGTTATTTTTTTCCTTTTTTCAGGTTTGTGGGGCAGATCTAGGAGTAGGATTTTCCCCAAAGGCTTATATTATGTTCTAACATATGTTCTATATAATATGGGCTAGAGAGGATTGTGGAATGCTGTTAAGAAGCAGATCTGGATTCATACACAAGCTTCCCCAAAGTTCAGGAGTGTTCAGAAGTGGAATTTTACTTCTGATCCATTGTGTGGGCTATATATCACTTTCCATTCATATACCTGGCTCTTGTTCATGTCAATAACCAATCCACATGAAGATGGTATGGCTCTATAAGAAATGTTCATGATGGGAATTTCTCTTTGGATAGTCTAACAAACATAGTATTATGAAAAAAATACAGTGTTCCATTTGCATGACTTGCCCCAGATACATCTTGCAGTGCAATACAGTACATAACTGAGAAGCATATAAATTGTGTGCAGTGCTGTTGTAGCTGTGTTGGCCCCAGGATATGAAAGTGGTAAGGTGGGGGAGATAATAACTTCTGTCTGTGAAACAGACAAGCTTTCGAGATCCACAGACCCTGAAGAAGAGCTCTGTAGAGCTTGAAAGCTTGTTTCTTCCACCAATAGAAATTGATCCAATAGCATATATTACCCTACCCACCTTGTGTCAAGCATATAAATTGTTACTTATACATTTATACTTTTCATTAATTACACCCATATTTAGAGGCAAAAGCAGGGTGGGTTTTGATTTTGTTTTTTTTTTAACTTAGCAGAAATTCACTTTACAGTCCTTTTTGTTTCTTTTGGCCTGCCTTACATGCTTTGTGATTATTTTTTTCCATATTCATGTGTTGTGGTCAGTTTTATTACATGCAGGTCACAAGACAGCTTGATAAACCAAGAAAAAATTGGAACTTATGTAGGAAAAATACATTCTGTACTCTTCTCATGCAACTCTGCAAAAATGTTATCAGACAATTAATTTTTTCATTAAAAGGGCCCACAATATTCCTTGGTTATTTCTCTGTTATCAAAATGGTATTATATTCCTCCGCAAAATAAACCAATCTCCTATTAGCTTCAGAAAATGAAACTTGCCTGTTTGTATTTATTTATTTTAGCATTTAATCCATAATTTTAAATCCTTGTTCATTTTTTTTAATATACCCCTTGGTACTTTTATATGAACAAGGTCAAAGACTCACCTCTGTTGCTTAGCACAGAGAATAGCAAACATATGTAAGTACAAGCCAAATGTGGCTGACAAGTTCAAAAGGATACGGTAGCCATGCTTGCCTTGCTCCCAAAGCTTTCCTACGATGCTCACCTAAGCGCTTTACACTTGTTAATGAATGTATCCTCACGTCACCCCTGTGAAGTAGGAAAAGCGTTATCCACATTTCACAAAAGGGGAAGTTAAAGCATAGAGTGAGAAGTGATTTGCTACAGAAAGTGTGCTTTAAAACTGGAAATCAAACCCACATCTCTTGGCCAATCCAGTGCCTTAACCATAAGACCATAGTTTTGCTATTAAAATGTTCAGTGTTGTGTGGAGATTGACCATGAAAAAGGAAGATGCTAAGAGGAGCAACAATACCACACAATTTCAGTTGAAACTAGTTGTGTTCCTTAAGGCCTGTTCCTGATCCAGCCAAGTTAATGGCAAAACACCCACTGACTTCATTGGAATCAAGTTCAGTCCTTTAATTTTTCTCTTTATATTATTACATCATACTTCACAGTTGCTAGCCTCCTAAGAAGGGGATGCAGTGCCCTCTTGTAGGAGCCATTGAGATGATCATGCTATCAGGAAGAAGAAAGACATTGAAGAGCATGTTAAAGGGTAGCTTCCTTTGGGGCTTGCCTCTTTTCTCTTCCTCCATGGAAATCGTTGTATTATCTATGCTCTTATTCAAGTGTTTTTTGAAACTTAAGGGGTTTCTCCCCCTTTTTTAGTTTTTCCATATAGAGGGGGATTTCACTGCACTAAATAACAAAAAGTTTGCTAATTGAAGAAACAACTGCATAAAAATAAATTGAGGAGAAGGGATCATATATTGTCAGCACTTCAAATATTTAGGGCTAGATTCTCAAGTCTGCTACACTCATTTTGCACTGAGAATGCAGCACAAGTGAACATACACTGACTAGACACTCCCCTGGACAATTCCCACTGTGCAGGGGGAATCTTCAGATGGTATAAAACAGGTAAAGGCAACCAGCTGTGTCACCCATTCCTGTCACCTGGAGCATAAGACATTAAGTAATTAAGTAATTAATGAAGAAAGCATTTATATTCTTAGAAAAGAAAAAATCAATGCAGAATGTCAGACAGCCCCCAACCTGAAGCAAATACTCACCAGCAACCACGCACCACACAACAGAATCATTAACCCAGGAACCTATCCTTGCAACAAAGCCTGTTGCCAACTGTGCCACATATCTATTCAGGGGACACCATCATAGGCCCTAATCACATCAGCCACACTATCAGAGACTCGTTCACCTGCGCATCTACCAATGTGATATATGCCATCATGTGCCACCAATGCCCCTCTGCTGTGTACATTGGTCAAACTGGACAGTCTCTACGTAAAAGAATAAATGGACACAAATCAGACATCAAGAATTATAACATTCAAAAACCAGTTGGAGAACACTTCAATCTCTCCAGTCATTCGATTACAGACCTGAGAGTGGCTATTCTTCAACAAGAAAACAGACTCCAACAAGAGACTGCTGAATTGGAATTAATTTGCAAACTGGACACAATTAATTTAGGCTTGAATAGAGACTGGGAGTGCTTGGGTCATTACACAAAGTAAAACTATTTCCCCACCCCACCCCCCACTGTTTCTCAGAAGTTCTTGTTAACTGCTGGAAATAGCCCACCTTGATTATCACCACAAAAGGTTTTCCTTCTTTCTCCCCCACCCCCTTCCTGCTGGTACTAGCTCATCTTAAGTGATCACTCTCCTTACAATGTGTGTATGATAAAACCCATTGTTTCATGTTCTTTGTGTGTGTATATAAATCTCCCCACTGTATTTTCCACTGAATGCATCCGAAGAAGTGAGCTGTAGCTCATGAAAACTTATGCTCAAATAAATTTGTTCATCTCTAAGGTGCCACAAGTACTCCTTTTCTTTTTACTTTTACAGCATATTTTCCCCCATTGATCATTTACATGGTGTCCTTTATTCCTGTTTTCTCGGCACTGGTATCTCTTTCAAAGGTTTTGTACTTGTAAATTTTTCTTGCATAATAAAGAACTGATGTTTGTATCTATCCTGTGTTTGAGATCCAGTGCCCCATAACGCTCTCCATTTGTCCTGTATCCAATGCATTGGTCAAAGTGCATACTTCATCACCAATTATGTTGTGTCATATAGGCTATGTTCTTTCTCTAGAGAAGAGTTGGTGATGTTGCGAATTATACCTGATCGGTCACGCGCGGTTCAAGTTTTAGGCTGAGGCACCAAAAACCAGGTCCAGATCTGCAGAGTTTCCAGTCTGTGTTTAATGTATTACGCTCGAGCGTGGTGCCCCCCCCACTAGTCAGGAGGGGACCCCGTATACAGTTTATGCAAAGCTTATATACCATCTGACATCGCGTGCTGCCCTCGTGCATCGGCACCCTTAACCAATGAATTCCATCCTTACCCCATCCTCAGCCACTCTCTGGTGGGTGCTTTCTTGTGTTCTGAGAATGTCAACAACTTCATCATTAAAACGAAACATGCAGTTACACAATGTGCCTCGCATACCACAAAGACAGGAAGGACAACAGTTTCAAGGCCCGAAACGATTCCCCAAATGTGCTGCGGTCTGTGCTGAACAGTTTCAAGGCCCGAAATGATTCCCCAAATGTGCTGCGGTCTGTGCTGCACAAACAGTGGTTGGCGCCAAAAGGTGCCAGCTCTGCACATATTAGCTTTTCCCTCAACAGTCCTCCCTTTTTTTTTGTACGTCAGTTAACACTATATAGGAGCTGAGTAACCACGATGAAGGACTAATAACTGCGAATAACACATTTTACAACATTGAAGGCATACAAATAACACGGCAAAGAAAACAGCAATCAATATGAACATGTACAGAGCACGTCTTCCCCAGACCCCGAGATCCGGCATCCATGATGTGAGCCAATTCCATACTTCCTGCAATCCAGTACTGGTATTATCAAGACTGATATGATAAAATAAAGTCGCCTGTTGCTTGAGGATATGGATATCAGTCTCTACCCTATGGTGTTGATTTATAAAAACACAACAGCTGGAGTTAACTAAAGCGCATACCCCACCCTGATTAGCGAGGAGGTAATCTAATGCTAAGCGATTTTGCAGGGTTGTTTGAGATAATTGTGTGACTTCAGTTTGGAGGGCAGATAAAGCATCTGCAGTGGCATTGGCCATCTGCTCTAAGGCAGCAGAAATATTAACTATAGCTTTTTCTAGCTCACTTACTCCTAACCATGGCAGAAACCAGCGCGCAAAGGAATGAAAACCCGTGGGCCGCTCGATAAGGGAATTAAAAGGGATACTTCGCCGATCCCTCCATACTATATTGCGAATTTCTTTTCGTGTTAGACTCTGATAAACTGTTACAGCAGGGATTATTGCTCCTAGGGTGCAGGTACCATACCATCCTACTGGAAGAACTTTATAGGCTGTGTGGTTACACAACCAATACCACCCTGATCCTTCAGGGATGAGCCAAGGGGCCCTTGAATAATTTGAAACGGTTGCCATCCCCGAACTAATTTTGATAGTACGATTGCACCCCATAAAAGTTCCTACAAAATTCCCATTTTCAGGATTCCAATTTCTTCTAACACAGATTGCATAATTGCCCTGGGCCACCATGTCAATAGACCATGTTTGAATAGTGATATTCCAATGAAAGGTAGTATTAGCCCATAATGTAGACAACCGCGTTTCATTAGTAGGGATAGGGACCCCCACCAATGGAATTCCCTGACTAATATATGTGGGGGTATGGATACATATCCAACATTGTGTTTGATTTATATTCTGCGTAATAGCCCGAGTCAAATTCAAAAAACTATTACCTGCCCACCCTTGTACTGGACTTGGGAGTAGGGGGAAAAACCCCCGGGCCAACCATACCAATAATAACATCCACCCCGGTACCATACAAAAACCCCTATTCCCAATATACAAGTCCAAAAGAGAAATACAAGAAGTCCTGGTGGGCTGTGAAGATTCCAGTAATTGGAGGGTTCGGTCCACAGGTTGGTTGTAATATTCATCTGTGGAATGGCTCGTACACTGGATCACTCGGGTCCTGGGGAGGCGCTGTTGTTGCTTTAACGTAGTTGTGGTGGATCCACGAGCTCTTTCCTGCAACCTTTAAAGCAGAATAAGTACATAACAGAACTTGATACGGCCCCTCCCACCTAGGTTCCAAGGGGTCTGTGCGGGGAATCCTTTTTACCATAACCCAATCCCCTGGCTTAAATGAGTGAATTTGCAATCCCAACGGTGCAGTTTGACACAATTGAGCTTTAAATTGATTATCAATCAGCTCCTTTTGTAACCTAGCAACATATTTGGCCAGAGTTTCGTCACCATCCAAGAGACTAGCATGTGCTGGAACGTAGGTTCCTGGAATTAAAGCAGGTCTACCAAATAACACCTCAAATGGGGACAGGCCCAGGGGCATGCGCGGTGTCCGCCTTATATGCCATAAGACGATTGGCAGGATTTCCGGCCATTTAAGTCCAGTTTCCTTACAGAACTTTGCTATCATTGTCTTTACTGTTCAGTTCATGCGTTCCACCTGACCAGCAGACTGAGGGTGATACGGAGTATGTAATTGTCGAGTGATTCCCAAACATTTATACAGCTCCTCCAAAATTTTCGCAGTAAAGTGCGAGCCTCGATCTGTATCTATAACTTCAGGAACACCAAACCTAGGTACAATATCCTTCATTAGAAACTTAACTACAGACCTTGCATCTGCTTTCCTCGTCGGTACCGCTTCAGGCCACCCAGATAGCTGGTCCACTATAACGAGAAGGTGATGGAATCCTGAACACTTGGGCATGTCTGCATAATCCATTTGCAGACGCTGAAACGGAAAATTCACCCAAGGTCTCCCCCCCCCGCGAACTGGCATCAGACCGAGTCATAGCAGAGAATGCCAAACAAGTTGAACAGGATCCAAGAATACGCTTCACCGCAGGATAAATGTGGTGCCGCCCAGGATTGGAGTATGGCAGCCACTGTGCCTTGAATACCAGCATGGCCCAGGGAATGAAAATAATGAGCAGCTGCCAGTAAATAATGACGGGGAAGGATAGGTTTGCCCCCGATTCGCCAAATTTTGTCCGCGCCCTCCACACCCTCCCAACGTTTCCACTCGCCCAATTCCTCCAAGGATACATCAGTGTACATTAATGTCCAATCCGCAGGTGGGAAAGACCCATCCAAGGGGAGGGTAACCGACACAGAAAGAGGTTGTAGAGCTGCCACTTTTGCAGCTGAATCAGCTAACGCGTTACCTTGAGAAACAGCACTATCGGAGTGCTTGTGTGCATAGCAATGTACCACTGCCACCTGGCGTGGAACTAAAATAGCTTCTAGCAACGCGGCAATCAAGGGACCATTAGCTATTTTTGCACCTGATGAAGTTAGAAATCCACGCTGTTTCCAAAGCTGGCCTGTAGCATGACAAACTCCGAAAGCATATCTCGAGTCTGTGTAAATGGTAGCAGTTTTTCCCGCGGACAATAAGCAAGCTCTCGTGAGCGCATACAACTCTGCACCCTGGGCACTAAATGATGGTGGTAAAGGAGCGGCTTCTATAACATCGGTCTGGGAAGTCACTGAATACCCCGAAACCCGATAGCCATCTAAATAATATGAGGACCCATCTGTGAAGAGAAACAGATCGGACTCCATTAAAGGAGAATCTGTTAGATCCGGGCGTGGCTTACCATTCTGGGTGACGACGTCCATACACACATGATGAGGGGTGCCATCCTCTGGGAGGGGTAACAAAGTCGCTGGATTAAGAGTGTTGCAGCGGCGTAGAGTGATGTTATCAGCGGCCAACAAAATTAGTTCATATTTATGAGCTCATTGTGGAGACAACGCCTGGGTAGAATGCTGTTTTAAAAGAATTTCAACCTCGTGGGGGACCCAAACAGTCAGGGGATGTCCCAGAACTATAGGTCGCGAACGCTCAACCATGATTGCCACTGCAGCAATCGACCGCACACAGGAAACAGAGCCCCGGACAACAGGATCCAGTTGTACTGAATAATAAGCTATGGGGCGTGGGCGGTCTCCAAGATATTGTAGGAGGACTCCACTAGCCACTCCCTGTTGTTCATGACTAAAAAGAAAAAATGGTTTACCGTAGTCCGGGAATCCCAAGGCGGGCACCGTAACCAAAGCCTTTTTAACCGCTGTAAAGGCAGTCTCCCTCTCCATAGTCCAGGAAATCGGGTCGAGGGTTGATGACGTGGTAGCTTGGACCAGGGGTTTTACCAGTTCTCCAAACCCCACGATCCAAGGTCGACAAAAGCCGGCAGCCCCTAAGAAAGCCCGTAACTGTCTTTTTGTTGTCGGGCGTGGGTAATCCTGGATTGCCCGCACTCTATCGGGAGATAATAAATGCTCCCCAGGCCGAATTACAAAACCCAGATAAATTACCTGATTTAGGCACAGCTGTAACTTGGATGGGGACGCACGATGACCTTTATTCGCTAATGCAGTAAGTAAAACGACAGAATCAGTTAAACATGTGCTATAGTCCAAAGAGGCAATCAACAAATCATCTACATACTGAACCAAAACCGAAGAACCGGGCAAAACAATGTCCTTCAAATCTGCTGTGAGAATGCAAGAAAAGATAGTAGGGGATCCAGAGAATCACTGGGGGAGCCGCGTCCATGTTAATTGCTGACCTTTCCAGGTAAAGGCAAATAGATATTGGGAATCCGGGTGCAAAGGGATACTAAAAAACGCGGCACACAAATCGACTACAGTAAAACAAGTGGCCAAGTGAGGAATTAATGTCAAAATAGTACTCGGGTCAGGAAGTGATGGATGGGGGCTATAACGTAGTCATTAATAGCGCGTAAATCCTGAACAAACCGATAAACTGGGTGCCCGTCAGTTCCTGGTTTAGGCTTTCTTACCGGAAGGATGGGCGTATTACAGGGTGAACTACAAGGAACCAGAATTCCTTGTGCCAAGTAGCTGTCAATAACACGTGAGATACTCTCCTCCGCTTCCCTTGGCAAGGGATACTGCTTCACGGAAGGGGGCGGCCCATCTTTAGTTGTTAGACTCACCGGAACCGCAGATTTAAGGAGACCCACATCAGTGGAATTTGTACTCCATAAAAAATGGGGAACACTAGACAATTCAAAGGGTACACTGGGAACAGACGTAGTCAATGTCATAAGAGAGGCAACTGTCGAATCTGGAACAATCAGACGAAGCCCCTCAGGGGCACAATATATATGTGCTCCTAATTTGCCCAGCACATCTCGTCCCAGAAGGTTTGCTGGGCCCTCCGGCATTATAACAAACCTATGGGATAGCTTTAGAGAACCAAGCTTAATGGGGATAGGGTAAGATAACCGAGCCGGGCAGGGGTTTCCTTCTATACCTTGCACCCACACCTTAGTATTAGACACGGGCCCTGGCACAAACGTTATAGTGGAAAGGGTGGCTCCTGTATCTACCAAGAAAGGCACTAAACGTTCCCCAATTTGCAGGTAAATTTGTGACTGCATTCCCAGGTCCCACTCCAACTCTCCCAAAGTTCCCAAAATCTCTGCCTCCAGTCACTGGGGGTCAATTTGATTCAAAGGGTTGGTGGAAGGATACCCTTGAGAAGTCTGGAAAAAACCGGACAGGCCATTGTGCACTGGCTCCTGCCAAGGGGCCCCCTTTGGGCGGAGGGGACATTCCCTTTTCCAGTGTCCTGGTTGTTTGCAGTAGTTACAAGTGCCAAATTTCGTATTTACCCAATTTCCTCTTGGCTCTGTTCGTCCCCGCCCCCTGCCTCTCGCCCCGCCATGCTCCCGCCAATTCTGACTCCCAACTGGGACCTGCAACGCGGCTGCCAACATACTTACTTCTTCCTTCTTTTGTTTACGCTTTTCCTTAGCTTTCTCCTCATCCCTGCCATTAAACACGAAAGTGGCCAAGCGGACTACTTCCTGGAGAGGTTTCCCTGGCCAATCAGGCACATGTTTAGAGAAATTTTTTCTAATGTCTGGGGCTGCTTGATCGACATAAAAGGAAACCATCATTGGACGGTTTGTCTCTGCTTCTGGGTCGACGCCGCCACCGTATATGCAGACTCGTTTCGACAAGCGGGCTAGGAAGGCAGAGGGATGCTCAGTGACCTCCTGCTGACATTCACGAATTTTAGACCAATTAGCTGACTTACTACCTGCTTTACACACCACCTCTAAGAGACCATCCCTGCCTGCTTTAAGGAGGTCCATTTGGGCAGAAACATTAGGGTTCCAACCAGGATCAACAAGGGGCCAGGCAGTACGGACATTATCCTCTCCTGCCCAGCGCCTATTGGCATCCAAGATGGAATACTTCTCATCGGTAGTAAAAAGTGTGTCCAAAATTACCTGAACATCCCCCCAGGCAGGATTAAAAGCAGTAAACACAGATCGAATTGTTTGTAATACCTGTTCCGGATCATCACGCAGGCGAGGCATCTGCTGTTTCCATGTTATCAAGTCGCCTGGGCCAAAGGGGCGGTGCACATAGGGGAAAACAACTTGTTCACCTCCGTCCACCGTATGGGAGACAAGAGGTTGCTGAATAAGAGGGGCTTGCAAAGCAATCGGTGGATCCAGAATGAGTCCGCATGAACAGGGAGGCTGCGACCGGGAGGATTGCGGGCATGAATCAGAAGGCTGAGAATAAGCTGGAGGAAAGGGAGAGGAAGTAGGCAGAAGATAGGGTGGGGCCGAAGACCCCTGGGACAGATAAGAAAAAGAAGAGGTAAAAGGACGTCCTTTCGCACGCGCATAAGCCCAATTGTCCCATACATACCAGTAATCCATCTGGGCTGGAGCCTTATCTTCCAGCCTCTTTCTCAACGCAGACAATATTTCCGCTGCAAATGACCCGTCAGGTGGCCATTGCATAGATATCTGAGGAAGGGCCTGAATTACTGGCCATTCTACTTTACATAAAACAATAGTTTTCTTCTTCTTTAACCCATGGGTGCCTGAAATATTCTTCCAATTCTCTAGAATTTCCGCCAAAGGGGTCCCCTTCCTGATACTCTGCCCAGAGCCCATAATTGGGCAACTGAGGGGACACCTAATGTGCCACCTTATCGTCCGAGCGACTGTTCGTGTTTCCCCCCGTTGGAATTCTCCAAGGTAAATTCACCTTTTGCCGGCTAGAGCTGGCCGCGAGGAGGAACGCGACCTCAGTACGCCTTTTGTGACGAGCCTAAAGTCCCATCTGGGGTGCCAAAACTGTTGCGAATTATACCTGATTGGTCACGCACGGTTCAAGTTTTAGGCTGAGGCACCAAAAACCAGGTCCAGATCTGCAGAGTTTCCAGTCTGTGTTTAATGTATTACGCTCGAGCGTGGTGCCCCCCCGCTAGTCAGGAGGGGACCCCGTATACAGTTTATGCAAAGCTTATATACCATCTGACATCGCGTGCTGCCCTGGTGCATCGGCACCCTTAACCAATGAATTCCATCCTCACCCCATCCTCAGCCACTCTCTGGTGAGTGCTTTCTCGTGTTCTGAGAATGTCAACAACTTTATCATTAAAACGGAACATGCAGTTACACAACGTGCCTCGCATACCACAAAGACAGGAAGGACAACAGTTTCAAGGCCCGAAACGATTCCCCAAATGTGCTGCGGTCTGTGCTGAACAGTTTCAAGGCCCGAAATGATTCCCCAAATGTGCTGCGGTCTGTGCTGCACAGACAGTGGCTGGCACCAAAAGGTGCCAGCTCTGCACATATTAGCTTTTCCCTCAACAGTGAATGTATGTGTTGGATTTAGTGTGCCTGTGCTGGGTGGTGTTGGTAGCCTATGATATGCAGGAGGTCAGAGCAGATGATCTGGTGGTGGTCCCCTCCGGCTTTAAACTCTATGATATGCCTTAGGAGAGCATCACAGACCTGCACAAAGTATTTCCATGCTTGTCATCTCTAATTTTTGCTCCAGACCTTTTTGTTCATATTTCTAAGTGTATGCCTAAAAGTCATCATAATTCCTAAGTAGATTAATATAACATGACATATAATTACTTTTTTGCACCTGTTCATACATACATATATCCTCATCAGCGAAGAGTCCATTACTGGGCTTCTAAATGTGGATCTTTGTAATAAGCAATTGAAATGCTATGTTATTTCATTTCCTCTTTGTTGAATTCTTTTGATATAGCACTGTGACTTTGGTTTCACATATCTTTGTCTTTTCTATCTTTGTGGGTCTGTGATTTGCCATGGTGATTTTTAGGAAGGGTGTTCATAGGGCAGGGGGCAAAATCATAGAAACACAAGATTGAAAATGTCCAAAGTCACAGGCATTATTCTGTGTCTGAAATGAGCTTTATCTTTTCATGCTTAGGGTGAATAACAAGAATATCACATGTGTTGTGATAACAGCGAGTAATTTGGAATACAGGAATTCGCAGACCACAAATTCAACCAAAGACCCCACATTTAAATAGACAGAGGGGACCTTCTTAACCCTTAGGGATTAAAGTTTTCAGAAAGACTTCTAGTCTTATATGTTGTTTCCCTGTTGTTACTGACCATTCTTGTAGCCTCCCATGAACCCTAAGATTTAAATATTAAACTTTTGATGAATGTTTATTACCCTCACATTCATTCACTTGTACACAACAATGTCAAGAGCTAAGAGAAACATGACAATCAATTGAATCCATGACCTTTTATGGCAGCTGTGAGAACATTTCCGCTTAAGCTCTAAGATATTTAAAACAAGCTAGAAGATGTATTCATTACCTCCACTCCTCTCACTGTCTAACAGTGGACAACCCTGGCTAGTGCTAGTCAATGCAAAGTAGACAGCTAATGAACTCAGCAACATCCATGATTTCATTGATTTCTTATATAGCCTAGGCTCGCATGACATGATTTTGGCTCACCGTTTTCCAGCATGGCATTCAGATCAGCATGAGCCTGAGGAAGATCAGGGAAGGGGAGTGGCTGTGCTTTTTACCTCTATGGTGTAGAGGCTTCTTCATCACTCCAACAGATTCCTAGTCCTGCATTTGTCTGGCATGGTGTTATTTGTTAACAAAAACAGCCTATTTGTGGTTTGCAAATGATTTAACAATGTCTTTAACTTTTTTGCATTTGCTATCCATTATTTGTGGTATGTAACTGGTCACAGAAATCAAATGGTGGTAGTTCTGTTAATTGAGTGGATAACAAACTTTTAAAACAGGCAAATGATAAATGATGAGTAGTGAATAATAAATAGCAAATAATGCATTTCCAGGATAAATTTTCAGGACTGGCAAATATTTTCATGAATAAAATGACAGCCATCTGAACACTCATGAACACTGAATAATATGGCCCCACAAATAACACAATATGCTTGCCGCATTATTTCCAAAAATATTCATGAACCACATTTTTTACTATTTAAATAGCTCTGCTTTCCACACTTCCACTTTCACTTTTCTAGTTATATTCATGTTTGTTCCCACGTGTGATGCTTTAGATTCCACTGTGATGGGTGCTGACTTCCATAATGTGACTATTTCCATAATATGAGTATTTCTCACCTTGATTCATTACCAGTTCACTCATTGGCCTTCTCTATAACTCTTTATCAGAAAGACTCCAATCTGCATGTTAGTGAGTAACTGTACTACAAGACAAAGTTGTAATATGTCCAAGCCAGCAGTCCTCTTTCTCCAATAATATGAGACACAGATGCTAGTCAGCTTTTCTGGCACACCTCCTTGTTTGTTATACAGTGGTACCATCTCACATTAGCTATGCATGTTAAGCGTGTGAAGTTGAATGCATCAGGGCATTTAGCACAGAAAAATTCTGAATTATTTCGTCTTGCCAACCTATTAGACATAGATCATCACAATTATATGTCCAAAAGAGTAAATTTGTCCCCTACCTTTATTGCTTCATTATTATTAGTGCACTCTCCCTCTTAGATTTCTTCCTACTTCAAATATTGTATTATCTCTGTTGGGACTCTTTGAAGTTTTCTTTATACAAACTCTATAGGACAAATTCTACCTCATGATGTATATAGATGTATATCTGCAAACCTTTGGCTGGCAGCAGAAATATAAGCTGGAGATTAGCTATGCCAGTTTTATGTCTTCTTAAATATGGTGCTGGTGATCTCCAGTTTTTTGAGACAGGAGTGAAGAAGGGTTGTGATAGGGCATAATGAAGGGACCAGGACATGATCCACATATTAATTTGCCCATATTCACTGAATTAGCCCTGGCTGCTGTGCACATCTATCCATGCAGATCATTTCTGCTTTTTAGGGGCTATTCTGATGTAGGGAGATATCCGAAGTATTTGGGGGCAGGTGTTGGGTATTGGGCTGCTCATAAAGATGTTAAGACTGAGTAAATTGTCAGAATTGACTCATGTGATCCAAACAGTAAAACAAAGAGTCTTTCAGAAAGATGGCTTCCCTCCAAAATCTTTATTATCCAGCTTGTGGCATTAACTAAATTTAAAAACAAACAAAACACAAAGGGTTTATAACAAGCAGAAAAACAAAAATCCTTAGTCATGTTACAAATAAAGAACCACTTCTCCATCTGATCTAGTATTCAGCCTCCTCACAGCACCAACCCTGCTAACCTACGAGTTCTTTTTATGGAGCTTCCTGGATTACCCTGATCTCTTTATATCCAAGGATGAAGGCCCAGATATCCCTTTACTGCCAGTAGTATAGTAGGGACACTGCCCTCTATTACACGTTTTTTTTTTGCAGTATCTATGTGTACTGGTTTGGGAGCATATTATACCACTTTCCCCCACACTCATCAGAGTTTGGCATTATGATAAGTATGTAGGGCAGGTTGAAAATTTTCAGTTTAAATGAAAATTTGTTTTTTTCTAAATTGTTCACTAAAAGTGTATGATTTCTGCAGAAAATTTCAATCAAAAAATCAATGTCCAAGTACCAAAATGCTGCCACAGTGTCTTATGAGAGATATAGTCCAATTGCCTCATGTTCCCATTCTCCTCTATGAGCCAGGTTTCCCAGCCAGACCACATCCACAATGATGCACAATGGCCAGAGACTCCATTTATGGATGCTGCCGCTTCTCACTCTGAGGAGAAATGGCAGCATGTCATGGGAGGTGTAGTCTTATAGAGGAAAATTGGAGCATGAGGCACTGCAGAGGCATTTCCAAATCAAATTATTTCAAAGTTTTCAGCCAAAATATTTCCGGTTTTATTATTCTCCAAAAAGTCAAAATTTTCCCTGGGATGAGGCAGGGCAAAGAATTCTGATCAGTTCTACGAAAGTGTTCAAATTAGGGTGACCAGGTGTCCCATTTTTATAGGGTCAGCCCTGGTTTTGGAGACTTTTTCTTATATACGCGCCTATTTCCCTCCACCCCCATCTCATTTTTTCACAGTTGCTATCTGGTCATCCTAGTTCAAATGCAGAGGCCTAATGCTAGTCACTTAAATCCTCATATGGGCACATAAATAACTGGCCTGATTTTTTTTCAGAGATGCTATGGACACTGAAGTGAATGAAAGCTGCAGATGCTCAGTTTATTTGAAAATCAGGCCAAATACTTTATCTACATATGGATTTAGCTGACATTAGGCACCCATACATGAAAATTTGGACCTAGTCACTAACTATAGGTCCACTCCAACATCTACTGAAGTACTTGGAAAGACTCCCAATGATTTCAACAGGCATTGGTTTAGTATCTAAGTGCGTGCGTGTGTATTTGTATGTGTACATGCAATCTAAGTTCTTTAGTTAAAAAACAAAAGCACAAGAAGAATGACATATGCAACTTATTAGTGTTTGCTTTACCATCCATAATTGGATGTAAAATCTTGGAAGGAAAATTGACTGACTCAGAACAAACGATGACAACATTACGTCTTTCAATCACCTTTGTATCCCTAATAGCTCAAAGCTGGAAGAGCTACAAAATAATAATAATTATAATAATACAAGAAAAGGAATCCCTCAACAGAGAAGATATGAAAATAGTCAGAAATATGAACAGCCACTTGCTGGGTAGATTCCATATAAGTAAAAGCGAAATAAAGTTAAAGAGAACAATGAGCCATGCTGCAAAGACGTATATTGACAGCTCTTCCTTGACAGAGGAATCCCACAGAGAAAATGGAGATAATTATTTCTAAAAAGCAAAATTAGTGTTAGTGCTTCCTAGCAGATATGCAAAAAGAAAAGCAGTACTTGTGGCACCTTAGAGACTAACAAATTTATTAGAGCATAAGCTTTCGTGAGCTACAGCTCACTTCATCGGATGCATTTGGTGGAAAAAACAGAGGAGAGATTTATATACACACACAGAGAACATGAAACAATGGGTTTATCATACACACTGTAAGGAGAGTGATCACTTAAGATAAGCCATCACCAGCAGCAGGGCGGGGGAAAGGAGGAAAACCTTTCATGGTGACAAGCAAGGTAGGCCTGCTGCTGGTGATGGCTTATCTTAAGTGATCACTCTCCTTACAGTGTGTATGATAAACCCATTGTTTCATGTTCTCTGTGTGTGTATATAAATCTCTCCTCTGTTTTTTCCACCAAATGCATCCGATGAAGTGAGCTGTAGCTCACGAAAGCTTATGCTCTAATAAATTTGTTAGTCTCTAAGGTGCCACAAGTACTGCTTTTCTTTTTGCGAATACAGACTAACACGGCTGCTACTCTGAAACCTAGCAGATATGGTAATATTCTGTTATAAGTCATCATTATACTGATATATACACATGTGTATCTGTAGATAGATATTGTATAAGGTTTAGATGAAGAACACTACATAAATATACCAAAAATATATACCTGAAATGGCAAGGCTTGTGCACATTTGCTATTGAAAATTGTTGCTCATACAAAACAGTTCTTCCTCCTTCTCACCTTTCTATGTATATTCTGACACCCATTGTCCTCCCCTTATAAATATGTAACTCCCATTGGGCTATATTCTGCCCTACTTGTGCAAAGAGAAGCACATTGTGCCTGCCTGTCCTGTTCTGGCCTGCACCTCTTAGTTAGGGGCAGCTTTAATCTCCACTGAGGGCTCAAGTCCTTCCTTGAAAATTTGCTAAGGACATGAATAATGCAACATTTCTTTCGGCTGCCCAGCACATGCCTCCTCCTTGGCTGCCGGCTTTCTGGGCTACACTGACTGGCTGAAAGCCCTGAGGGGAAGGGACAGTTTGTAGGCAGCCTTCCAAAGCTGGTACAGACCCTGGGTGAATGTGGTCCATTGACTCCAATGGAAGCTAGATCAGATTGTAAGAGAAGACTAGATCTTAACTATAAGGATGTATATTTTATTTTCACACAAATATTTGCTTACTACAAACCCAACATTCATGCAAATTGCTACATTCCTAAATTTTCTCAGCAGATTAACATTTCATTATGTGTGGGGAATGTTTTGAAAATATAACCTCCAAAGTGTTTTCTCTCCTTTTATTTCTCCCCCATCCCCTTATCAATTTAAACAGTTTTCACATCCCAGCTGAATTCTTTCTATTTTCACTTTCTTTGTCTTCTTCAGGTTTGTTCTTATCACATTCACTGTTCATACTTCTTTACATGCGTACGGCCTTCCTCAAAAATTGTCTCATTTTCCAAGGCTTGTCAAAAAATGTAAGAACTAAAGGACCACAAAAGAGTAAAATAAATAATATCTGCTTTTGCATACAGTGTCATTTTAAAATGTTAGTATCTGAAGGATGATAAAATAGTGAATGGGGATTTTAAAAAAATGTTTACTTTATAGTTAATTACAAATAGCAAAAACCATCAGTTTAAAAAAAAACACCTAATGGATAATACTTGTGTGTGTGTGTGTGTGTGTGTGTGTGTGTGTGTGTGTGTGTGTGTGTGTGTGTGTGTGTGTGTGTGTGTGTGAGAGAGAGAGAGAGAGAGTATAATGAAGGGCTCAGAGGACTGGCAATGGACTAATAGAGTCTCCCATCTTTAGATCACTCATTAGCTGCAATCTTGACTAAACTGGCAAAGTCATTACTAACTGATTGCAGTGTTGTAGTTGTGTTGATCCCAGGATAGGTGAGGGACAAGATACTGGGTGAGGTACTATCTTTTACTGGACCAACTTTTGTTGATGAAAGCGACATGCTTTTGAACTACACAAACTCTTTGGAAGAAGGCATGATGGCATAACACAAGGCTCTCTGAATAATGGTATAACTCATGTGTAATTGTAAAGAAACAACGGGAGTCTTGTCAACTGTAACTTTTATCAGCTATTTCAGTAAACCATTTCAAATATATAAATGAGGTCAAATTTATCCCTAGTGTAAATCTACTGATATCACCAGAGGGACACTGATGTGGAAATCCATTGACAAAATCAGTGTCTCTCTAGTGATGTCAATAGGTTTACACCAGGGATCAATTTGATTCCTTCTGTAAAATGTTCAATATACATCACTGTCCTCTACCATAGATTTCCAAACTCTTCAATACATTATTTGCATTTTGGACAATAATGCAAACCAATCCCTGGTTGTACACAGTGTGATGATTATATGATTCTCATGCCTTTGTGTTCAGAGAAGAAAGGCAGTGACTGTGCTGTTCCTGAAAGCCAACAAGCGCTCTCGAGCTAATATTATAGTCTATGTCAATAGCAGCTTTAGTAGACAGATGTGATGTTAACATTCACACCAGAGATTACATTAGAATGACATCAGTTAAAAAAATACTGGTGTGCAAGCTATTCAAAGCGTTGGTGTACATTTTATTTAAAATATAGTAATATACAAAGTACCATAAAAGTACAGATGCACAAAAATATATTCCAGGCCTGATTCTCCACTGTCTTGCACTTTGTGTAGGCTTTTACCTCTGTGCAAACTGAGTATTAAGTAAAGATTCAATCCATTCTCATTTGGTAACATTTTACACCCACCTGGCATTAACTCTGCACCAGGGGCAAGGATACAAGAGGCAAATAGATGCTGGGGAAGAAGTAGCCTAATTTTACAGATGTAGAAGCAGAGGAACTGTGTAGCTTAATCCGAGGCTTAGTTGTGTCCCTGACTGCTCTTGGCTGACTGAGTAAGGGCCTCAGTGCTATTGAAACTGCTAATTGGGCAGCCACCCTTTTAATCACACCCATGCACCATCCACTTGAAGACCTCTACCCCCAGATCACTCAAGACTCAGGAGCGTTGGGTACAAATTGTTCAGAAAATCACCTGAAGTCATTTTGAAGTTCACAACAGGTCACCTGTGCAAGCACAAGCTTTTGAACATCCTGGCATTGACAACTAGTGCTCAGCTCTTATAGCCCTGCTTACACAATTGCTCCCAGGCCCTGATTCTCTTGACACTTACACCAGTTTTATGCCATTGCATCTCCACTGTACATGAGATCAGAATCAGACCCTCAGTAGTTGATCATGTTGCCACTGAAATCAACAGCAAACTTTCCTTTTATTTCAATGGGCGCAGCATTGGGCTTTATGTGACTTTATTGCATATTTGAGTTAATAGCACACAATCAAACCTGATATCAGCCATGTTTCATTATAGATAAGGGGTAAGGCCACAATCCACAAAGGGACTTGGGTGTTGTGATGCTCACCATCACAATACCTATCTTTATGTCACCTAGAAAATTGCTGGAACAACAATGGGATCCACAAACCCTCAGTTAGGTACACAGGCTCCCTGTACCAGTGATTCCCAAACTTGTTCCGCCGCTTGTGCAGGGAAAGCCCCTGGCGGGCCAGGCTGGTTTGTTTACCTGCCGTGCAGGTTCAGCCAATCGCGGCTCCCAGTGGCTGCGGGTCGCTGCTCCAGGCTGGGAGCTGCTGGAAGCGGAGGCCAGTACGTCCCTCAGGAGACAATGGGGAGAGATAGGCACCTAGGCATGGGTTCTACAAATGCCAACATGCTAGGTGGGGAGTTGCCTAAGGCAGCCTATGGGAGATGTGATGGGGGGAGTGTCAATACTAAGCCACTCCCCTCTCACAGAGAAGTTGCCTATCTCTGCCTGTGAGTCACAGCCAGAACCCCCTGTGCTGGAGTAAGGCAGTTCAGGATCCTAAGCTGTTCCTTGCATGAAACACTGGAGAAAGAGCAAGAGCTTCTCTTACAACATTTAGTCCACTGGTTAGAGTGCTTACTCAGGATGCGAGACACATGGATTCAATTCCCTCTTTGCCTCAGGGGGAGACAGATTTGAATAAGAAGTTCCCCACCTCTCAGGAAAGTGACCTAACAGCATGCACTGTATGGTATTCCAATGAAGGTTCTCTCTCAATCTCTTCTGTTGCAGTTGTTTCACTGTGTATAAATAACTAAAAAGTCATTTGAGCAGGATGGACTCTGGGTCTCCTGCCTCCCCTTGGGACATTCTAACACCCAGCCAACAGAGTTTTTCTCTCTCTTTGGCCCAATGACTATTTAAATATTTTCCAAAGTGGAACAGCTTCAATGGGAGAGACTGAGGCTGATCCACAGCAGGGGTTTTGTGACTCACTGTAGCACTGGCATCTGGGATTGAGGAATTTAAATCTGGTGTTTAGGCACTAATTATCTTTGTGGATCTGGGCCCAAGGGCTTCTCTCAAGATCTGGCCTCTTCATGCCATATGAAAGCACCAGAGCAACATAAAGGGATTGTAAAAGGCCTGTATGCAGCTGCAAGAGGATTCCTCCAGTGCAAGTACTGCAGCAGACAATTATAAGGCTACCTTCTGAGAACCCCCTCACAAACCCTGCCAGAAATTCCAGGGAGCACTGCATCCCTTGGGCAGTCCAAGGAGGCTGCTGTAATTTAGACAGGCCTCCAGGGCTGTTAAAATTATGCGGGGGCCCTCTCCCACCTCCAGAGCCCCTAGGTGGTGAGTTCTGTGATGCACTTCCTAGAAGCACAGCATATAACCTCACTTAAGAACTTGACCTGGGTTCACCCCTTAATGGAAGCTGGCAAAACCCAGGCTGTGGGTCCCTGTCAGCAGTACAGGGACTGAACAGGGACTCTATGCTGTTTATAACTCCTGGAATTGAGAAAAAGCCAGTGATTAGTTAGACCCAGATTTAAGCAGAATCAGGGTGATTATGAATGTTTTACTCATTCAGTACACTCATTAGGGAGCCTCTGTGGGCATGGCTTTATGAAGCCGTACCACCCATTAAAACTGAAAAGAGAGCCACTCCTCCATGGCTGAACTCCTGGGCATGGTAGACAACAATACTGCCACCAGCCCTACCCCGGGGGCGAAAGCCTCTGACAGCAGAGATTCCCTATTGGGCTGGGGGTTACAATTTATACACCCATGCCATAGGGGGAGAGGCAAGCCCAGGAGTCAATCTGACGCTTAACAGAGAAAAAAAAATTGAGCTCTAAAAGTAAGCAGCAAAATCTACTGGCAATGACTCATCCAGATCCCCCTCATGCCTGATCCCCCTCCCATTGAAGTCAATGGGAAATTTGTCATTGACTACAGTGAGATCACGGTAGTACTCTACAGTTGCTACATGCGTAAACCTGCTGTAAAATACATTCCATAATCTGTCTTCCATTAGTGGGGTCACATAAACATCAGTTATGAGCATGTTTACCAGAGTCCTTTATTTTTCCAGTGCTTTAAAAGAGATTATTTATCTATGCCATAAATCTCAAAGTTTCCACATACAGTGTTAAAATGTGGTAGAGTATCTGCTCATACAAGAGATGGTCAGAAACACACACAAATGAAATGTAAGTATCATGCATGCTTTTAAGGGCTTTTCATACTTACGGTTGAATTGCTGGAGAAGTATATTTTCTATTAATCAAAATATGTGTATACCCGCAAACTCCAGACTTCTTAAAACAAGTGTGGCCGCGTGTGCCATTGCAGCCACTATAAGAGCAATCTTTGGCATAAGTTGTGCTCTTTTATTTGAAGAATTGTAGGTCTAAATGTAAATATCAAAATTTAAGACAGATTGCCCGATGATAGCTGCTACAAGCATAAGCCTGATTCAAAATACATTGCATAATCCGTTTTCCATTAGTGAGGTCATTAGCAGATGTTGTAAACACCAATTCTAAGCCTATTTACCAAAATTATTTGCCCCCCCCTTGCTAAAATAAAAATATTATTTATCTATGCCAAGTTTTTTTTTTAAGTCTGTGAAACATGTCTTGTTCAAAAGAAAAGATGCAGGTTATAAATCTTTACTTATGTTAGGGTAAAATACAACTTCTTATTTCTTATTTCCTTCCCTTCAGCTAAAATTAAAATGTCTGTGGTCTATCTAGTTGTTTTTAGCATTCCGTACTCTACAAAATAGGGTGAGAAATATAAACTACCAGAGATAAACTAGTATCCTGAATTTGCAAGTTTGTGTATTTTATATATTTGTTTGCATTAAGTGCTTTGAACTAGGATGATGTGATTTATATTGAATTGCCTTCTAAAAAATGTTCTTTGTGAAGTGATTCCAAACTAGGCAACAATTTTTTTCTTTGATAGATTCACCCCATTTGTATACTGTAGTTTGTATTCTCTCCCTTCTGCTTAGC
This sequence comes from Dermochelys coriacea, assembly GCF_009764565.3. Lineage (NCBI taxonomy): Eukaryota > Metazoa > Chordata > Testudines > Dermochelyidae > Dermochelys > Dermochelys coriacea. Next base: position 84,644,181 of record NC_050071.1, on the reverse strand, counting down.
TGTTCTATAGCGTTGTTTTTTGTATTTTTGAAATACTAACAGACACACATACACACATACCCTCTGAAGCCCATTGAGTGTATATTGAATGACTGAACTCTTAAACAAAAAATATTGCACATTCCCTATTTTTCTCTCTTTCTGCCTTCATATCTATTTTAGTTACTTTATTTTTTCCCTCTCGGATCACTACTTCAAGATACAAGATCAAAATGAACTAATTGGTAGCCACAATTAGTATGGAACAATTAGTTCTTATCCCTTGTTAATTCTAGAGCTTGGGCAGCTGGTCAGCCCCACATAAAGGGCCAGATCTTCAGCTGGAGTAAATTAGTCTTACTCCATTGATGTCAATGAACCAATGCCAGTTTTACATCAGCTGAGGATCTGGCTCGTTGTTTATTTTAAATTCCTGATAAAGCCAGCAAAGCGCAATCCTCAATTCTGAAATCCTAAGGCAATTTAAGCAAACATTAGGCTATTGGTTAGTTTTGTTGTTTTTTTCTCTCTTTCTTTATTTTTTTTATTAAGAAAAGAAAGATAAATGTGTTAACATGTATCTTCTTGGCCTCAGAAAATTTTATATGCTTGTATAGACAATTTGATACTGTTTTCAGAGGCAATAATAAGAAAATATAGTCTGCAAATTATATTTTATTCACTCAGTTTCATGTTTTTAGTATTTTTCTAAGAGCTAGAGGGATTAAAATTGCAGGTATATGAAAATTAAAAATTCTCCGTATTTTGCACACTTTTTGTTACGCATGCTATGGGCAAGCTAATAAATTTAGATATGCCAATGATTAGGAATGAATACATTATTGCTGCATTATAATGCACAAACAGGTTTTATGTTCTTCTGCATAATATTAGAAGCTCAAATTTATTGAGTCACAGCATTCTTATCATCATCCAGTTTTTAAATTAAGGCTGCAACCATTGATTTATATCAGACATAAAGAAGTTCTCTTGTCAAGGTGCTTGCTGATCCATAGCATATAATTCTGATAAACTACTGGTGTCTGTGACTGGGTCATTAAGAATTTACTTGGATGTTTGTTCAAAAAAAAAAGTTCATTTTTACTGTTAATCTCGTTAAAGTAGCAACCTCCTATTACATGCTATTATCTGCTATGAAATTGTAAGCATTCACCAAATCCACATGCACAGGTTTTCACTTCATAGAGCTTAAAGATAAAATGTAACTGCAAGATAAAACATAAAAGGGAGATACATATCTGTGACAATGTGCTGTAATGTATTTTGAATGGGTAAATATTTTGGGGTAAATAATTTAGCTGTAGAGACTGTTCTGATAGCTAAACAATCATTCACTCATCCAGTTAGCAATGATTAAGGACCTCATCCTGGCTGCTCTCTTTGAAATCAGCAGCAAAACTCCCATAGACTTCAATGGGATAAGCTAAAGCAGTGTTTCCCAAACTTGGGACTCCACTTGTTCAGGGAAAGCCCCTGGCGGGCCGGGCCGGTTTGTTTACATGCCGCGTTCGCAGGTTTGACCGATCGCGGCTCCCACTGGCCGTGGTTCGCCGCTGCAGGTCAATGGGGGCTGTACCTATTCCTTCTGTTTGTTTCTTTTCATGGGCCTGATCCTACAGCCTTTACATATGTGAGGAGTCCCATTGATTTAAATTGGACAATTTTCATGATCAAGAGCTGCAGGATCATGCCCCATGTATATATGTGCATTTTTGGACATTATTTACATCTGTTTCTCTAGGATAGTTTGTGATACCCTCGCTCACATTGAATAGTACCTGAAACCATTAATAGTCCCACTGAAGTCAGTGGAACTGTTACTACTTGAGGAGTAATTACTACTCAGTATGAGTAAGAGCTTGACTACATGGTGAGGCAATGCTCTCTATGGAGGACATGATTTCTAAAGCATAGTAACATGTGGTGCATTTATTGGTCCATGTAAATTCTTCTGATGTGCACAAAAGATTCCCTGGTGTGTTTTAACATAGTACTGTTACAAACAGCACTACATTAAAGCATATCAGCAAGGTCTACACAGACTAGTTAATATACAACATGTCAGTGCACTTCAGAAATCACACCACTGTAGGCTGTACCCCATCCTTCACCTTGCAGACAATCTGTAAGTGTATCACAGTCTGGCCCTTTAATGCTAAAAAAAGCAGAAGGTCCAAGGAAGAGATTTCAAATGGGTAACTTTGACTATCTCCTGACATTTTGAGCTAGATTCTTCCAAACAAAAATGATCTACTATTTGATTTTAGTTTAGATTCTGAGAAAATTAAGAGTCCAGTTCTGCAAAACATTCCTCACATGAGTAGTCCCATTGACATCAACAAAACTATTCTCATGAGAAAGGACAGCTTGCACAAGTGTTGATATTAGGGTATTTCAAATTTGAACAAATAGCTTCAGTGAGAATAATCAATCTTCTGTAGTGAAGGACAACCAAAACTTCCTAAATACTGAATTAGGCTAGTATATACCGTAAATTATTTCATGGTATTTACAGTGTCTCCCAAAAAAGGTGAAAATCTATGCACTCCAGTTTGTCAACAAAATATAAATAACACTGCTGAGTATGTGAATTTTTTCTGATACTTTCTGTGTTTATATAAAACAGATCTGATACTCGTGTGCTGTCAAAACTTTTCTATGTATCCTGTCTATCATATAAGATATATCTTTATTTAAACTGCAAAATGGACTCGGCCTGATTGCTGAGACGGATTTAAATAATGTCTCTGGTTATCGAATGTATATATACACTGAGAAGAAACAATCCCAAAAACATGCTTCCGTCTTAAAGACTTGATCCTGAGAACACAGGCTACCCCAATTAACTTCAGTCTTCAGTATTTCTCAGGATCCGACTGTGAAGTGCTTCAGGAATCACTTGAAAGTATTACAAATTACATAAACATGAATGGGGTCTATTTTATGAATTTGCTGATGTGCCAGTTAGCTGTAATCTAACAAACTAAATAGGCCTATCATGCTGACCAATACTGTATCATTGGTTCCTTATACTCCTATGTCTGTGTGTTTCCCTCTGTTGGCTCATCTTATATTTAGATTACAAACTGTTTGGGGCAGGGACCATCTTTTGTTCAATTTTGTACAGCACCTGGCACGATGGGGTCCTATTGAATGGCTGGGGCTCTTAGACAGTATGGTAACACAAATAAAAATAATAGTTATTTTAATTACAAGCAATGTACTTTAATTATAAAATTCTGGTACAGAGACTTCATTGGTAGATTTCCTAATCTTCATTCTGTCTAAACTTTAATTTACAACTTTTCTTGCTTTTTCAATGTCGCAACAGTTAATACTCTGCTTCTACTATACAAGAGACTCAAGATCCATGTGCAGGTCTGGGACCTGATTCTCTTCTCACTTGAGGAGGAAATAAGGGAACTTTTATGGAGGATCCTTTTAAAAATTAAGAACTGTCACTACTTACATATCATGACTTCTGACACAGAATTAGCTGAGCAGTGAGTTTTATGTCTTTTGTTCCCTCTGCCAGATTTTGCTATCTTCCCTTTGATAGTTTCAAAATATTTCAAAGGAGTTGACAATATTACACCCTAAAAACCATTAGGATCCTAGATCCAAGTCAAAATGAGATTATCCTGGGTACGATACAGTAGTTCCAATTTGACACAAAAAGAATACCTGCACACAGACAAAAAAAAATCTTTCACAAGGAGGATAAATCCAGTGCTTGTAAGTAATCACAGTCAGCAGTAACTGCACAATTTAATTTATGTTGTCTGGCCAATTTAGGATCTATAAGAGAAATGTGGCTATTAGGCCTGATTCGCCCTTCACTTATACTAGGTTACCCAGGCATAAATCCATTGATTCCAGTGGAGTTACTGCTGCTGATTTACACTGATGTAAATCAGACCTGCAGTTTTAAATCAGAAACCTGTCCAGTCATTAACTCTTCTTTAATAACCGTTTACATTAGTTTGCATTTACAGCACATATATTTTAAGAACACTGACAGATATGGTGTATTTTAACTTTGCACATTTCTGCAATTAAGAGAGAAATTACAGAACAAATGAAAATTATTTACACTACTAACTTACCTAACAGAAATTAAGCACTTACTCTGCTGTTGGAAGCAACACCTTCAGAAACACATCCTTTCTAAATTGTTGTTGGAGGCTCTCACAAATATGGGAGCCAGAAGTTAAATAGTCTCAAAGATTGAAGAAAGCCAAGATGCGGAAGAAGTAGATATTATGTGTCTGATTCCGATTCTAATACAGTTTGAATGCATTTATGCTGGGATAGCCATTGAATCTCAGCCTCAAAAATATTTTTTACCTGAGCTAAACTTGCTTTCTGCCAACATGAAAAAAAAATTAATAACGCCCAGAAATGTAAGTAAAATTCCTGACTTAAAATCTAATTTAGCTTTCTAAATTGCATAGAATACTACTGCACTATTTCAAGAAATGACAGCAGGCATATAAAATTTATGGAAAGCAGAGGTGAAGGGAGAGTTATTTTACTACATTTTTGATAGAGGTTGTGCAAACCAAACTGGTATAAATATTCTTATTAAATTGAATTTTTTGACAAGTTTTGTCATGGATGGTTAGGAAAATGTGTAGGAAGCATGCTGAATGTGTAGAAAATAATTGCAGAAATGACTCCATTTTGGTGCATTTCTGCATAATTCAAATACTGTAGATAGTATGTTCATTAATATGTAATAACCTGCAATCTAAGTCATCTGTGGTTACTGAATAAGTCGCTTGTAATTACCACTGATGTGGCACATTCATGCTTCTGAGTGAATTGTTCCTTCAAGATTTGTATTTGATTAAACACAGACAGGTAGTAAGGGATTGTATAATATCTTTCAGTGAAATTACACAGACCCAGCTACAATAATCTCTTTTGAAAATTAACAGCATTTAGAAGGACTGTCATGCTTTGAGCTTTTGAAAAACTTCTTAGACATTTGCATGAAAACCACAGGTTAATAATGCAGATTTTAATTGTTCTCCATTGATTACACTTTTGTAGGTAATACAGTACGCATGTTAAAATGAATCAAGAAATAATTTTAGCTGTCTTCATTAACTCAATTTCTCTCTAAATTTTGGGTCTAGGTCAATAAAAACATAACACCCTGCACGTGAAATATCCTCTGACGATGGAAGTAGCTGCTTTAAAGAGTAGGAAAGATATAAAAACATGAATTATTAAGCCTGAATTTTTTTCACATTCCTACCAGGCTAGGTCAACAAAAAGTATTTAGGAAAGAATGAACTTTTTTTCTCCCTGCCAGATATAATTCCACCATATAGTGGACCATGATTTCCTTTTAAAGCCAATCTTTCAACTGTGTTCATCTGTGTCAATACACATAATGCCTAAAGCAATGAAGGAATTTTAAAAAAATGAAACCCATTAACAGAGTGAGGCTGGACAGCTGTTATTTTTGGTTAAGGATATTATATTTTATAGGAAAACTCCCAGAAAAGAATGGAATGTTTATATGTACATTCTTTGCAGATGAAAGTCATTTAAGTATGGCTTGGTGGTAAAGCCCTATAAATATGAATGTATGGATGCTGGTAGTAAAGACAATTGTATATTATCACAATCCCCAGGAAACATTTGTTTTAAATGTGTTTATTATGCGCTCATGGAAAAAGAAATGTATTGGGCCTCATCTTTTTCCCATTGAGCCCAATAAGAATTTTGTCACTGACTTAAGCAGGAGCAAAATCAGGCCCAATAATTCTATATTAACGAGACAGGTCAGTTTATATATCTCCAATCCAATGTAAAAATATATGGCCTGGATCTACGCACCCAGCAAGAACACATGTTAAAAAGAAACTCCTTCTGAAAATTGAAATTCCATTCATTTTAAAGATTCTGTCATACAGGTGGCAAAGAGATTTGGGTAAATGTGAGTTCTTTGACAATTGTAACTAGTATGCATAGCAGAATAAACAAGTTTAGTTGGTGTAGATAAACTGACCATATGTTTCTGATCTTATGTAATAACAACAATAACTGTCACTTACATAGTAGATCTCATAGCATTTTATAAAGCACTATTATCCATTCCCATTTTATAAATGGGCTAAGTGAAGCATACAGATTTGAAGTGATGCAGCAAGTAAATGGCAGAACCAGGAATAGATCCCCCTATTCCCTGACTCCCAGTACTATAGTTGCCTTTCTGCTAGACTATAAAAACTTCCCACTACTTTGGTTATGATGACTAAACATGGCATAGACATCACAAATGACATCCTAAATGTAGGTAAGGCACCTTTTTTCTTATGATGTATCTGTTTCAAGCGATGTGATATTATTGACATAAACCGTGACCGTCTAGATCATTGTTGCAACCAGGATCCTATGGTTACACCAGTTCTTATACAGAGGAGGCCACGTGGGTGTCTATGGGAAGGTTGTAGTTTGCTGGTTATAATTATGCTGTCTGTATGTGTGTAATCATTTTTGTATTTGAAGTTATGAATATTGTCTATGTATTTGTTTGATTCTAAGTAGCCCCAGTAAAGCATTTGGTCAGGTTTTTGAGAAAGGAGTATTCTCAGTAAGTGCCCAATCAAGAAACACTTAACTGACAATGGACTTTGGGAGATGCTAGTCCACATCTGAGCTTTCCTTGGAACATTCAGACTAGCATGTAAACAATGGCGTCAGCCTGCAAAAAGCTGAATCATTCATAGACATGTGACTTGCCCAGGTGACTGCAAACTACATCTTGTTGAGGGGATTTTACACAGAAAAACAAAGGGGTTTCTACCCACAAGAGAAAGACTATAAAAGGCCCTGGAAACCCCTCCATTTTGTCTTCAGCTGGCTCAAAAGATAGCCTCTCCACCCCAAAGAGATGCCTGAAAGAAACTGGAACAAAGGACAATAACTACAGGGGTGTAAGTGATTGCTGGACCCAGACTAGGAAGGAGTCTAGTCTGTCAAAGAAGCTTATTGAAACGTCTCTGATGATGAGATTTACCTTTACATTTAGTTTCTCATTGTATTAGGCTTAGACCTGCATGTTTTTCTTTTATTTTGCTTGGTTACTTTGTTCTGTCTGTTATTACTTGGAACTACTTAAATCCTACTTTTTCTATTTAATAAAATCACTTTTTGCTTATTAATTAACCCAGAGCAATTATTAATACCTGGGGGAGCAAACAGCTGGGCATATCTCTCTATCAATGTTATAGAGGGTGAACAATTTATGAGTTTATCCTGTATAAGCTTTATACAGAGTAAAATTGATTTAATTGGGGTTTGGACCCCATTGGGAACTGGATATCTGGGTGCTGGAGACAGGAGCACTTCTTAAACTGTTTTCAGTTAAGCCTGCAGCTTTTGGGGGATGTGGTTCACACCTGAGTCTGGGTTTGCAGCAGGCTAGCATGTCTGGCTCAACAAGAGAGGATACTGAAGTCCCAAGCTGTCAGGGAAAATGAGCTCAGAGGTAGTCTCAGCACATCAGGTGGCAGTTCCCAGGGGGTTTCTGTGCCCAAACCCATCACAAGCAGTATCTATAGTTAATTATGACTGAGCAATAGATAAGTCAATTACTGGCATCAAACTGCCTTTCTGTAGTTGGAAATGAAGGCAACCAATGTTGGACCTTAGGAAACCTTTAAAGCATAAATAACATATGATCGGACAATTAAATACTGTAAAGGTTTGGACCAATGCACTGAGATGAAAACCCACTTAGAAACCAGGTACAGAAGCAGTCAATGGATATTTAAAGAGTAATTCTGTGAGAACAAATTTATTATCCTTTCAGCATTTCCATTTCCAGTCCTGGCTGGAACCCAGAATGGCACAATTGCCCAAATTAACCTGAAAATTAAGACATTAAAATAAGGACTATAGATAGGATGAAAAAGGAGAAAAGTTTAATATCACATAGAGTTTTGATAGGACTGCTAATAAACAGATTATGCATATAAATGTAAGAAAAACAGAAGTTTGCACTTAACCATGAGATGATGGAAGACTTTAACTGATGCTATCAACTGACAAGACAGAAGAAAAGAATAGAAACACATCAACCACAATATGTGATCAATATCACAAGGTTGAAGAAAGTGACTAGTAGCAGGCCTTGTCATGATAGCTTTAGGGACTTCCAGAGACCAATTGTAACTATATAATTGTATAGTTTTGTATATACTAAGTTTATATCTATTTAAGTTGAAAAACTTAAAAAGTTGTGTAAGATTTCTGTTGCAAAAGAACAGATCAATTAATAAATAGAATAAAAGAAAAAAGAAATGAAATGGGAAGAAATTAAAAAGGAATGTTTTTACAAATCTCTGCATGAGCTGAAACAAAAATCAACCCATTTAAAGATTAGTTTCAGTTCAGTTCATCTAAGATCTCTGATTTTACTGAGATTTTTTTCACTGTTAAATCCAACATCTTTGGGGGAGATTGCATGGAAAATTGCCTGTATACATAGTCCAGGGTCAAATTCAGTTCTCCTCTGAGGTCAAATTGTTCACTGACTTGTACTCAGTGCAGCCCAGTTGAAAGAAGTGGAGTTGCCCACACTGTAAATCAGTACAGACTCAGATATGGTCCATTGTCTCTAATGAGACTGTGCACAACAGAATTCATCTCTTTATAGACAAATGTGTAAATCTTGTTGAATTGAGTTCCAGTTTATGGTGGATTTTCTTTTAAGTCATTTTTTTTTCACTCCTGGCTTCTAGAGGCTCCACATTATCCATAGGAATCCAGGCACTCTTCCAACAAAGAATTAGCAGAGTGTTTTTTAACAATTTTTTTTAAACTCATGGTGTGTAATAAGAATTTTCTTCCAATCTTGTAAAAATGCAATATTGTGAACATTTGGACATCTGATGTGGTACCAAATCTCTTGGTCTACACTATGGGGTTAGGTCGAATTTAGTTGCGTTAGGTTGATTTAAACACAACCAACCCCGTTCCGTCAACTTAAAGGGCTCTTAAAATTGACTTCTTACGCCTCCCCAATGAGGGGAGTGGTGCTAAAATCGACCTAGCTGGGTCGAATTTGGGGTAGTGCAGATGCAAATTGATGGTATTGGCCTCCAGGAGCTATCCCAGAGTGCTCCATTGTGACCGCTCTGGACAGCAATTTGAACTCCGATGCACTAGCCAGGTACACAGGAAAAGCCCCAGGAACTTTTGAATTTCATTTCCTGTTAGGTCAGCGTGGTGAACACAGCAGCACTCAGCAGCACAGGTGACCATGCAGTCTCCCCATAATCGTAGAGCGCAGAAATATCCCCCTATCATCTCTGTCCCTGAGGTTATTGCAGATTAGAAGGTGAAAAAATCGCACTCGTGATGACATGTTTTCTGAGCTCATGCAGTCCTCCTGCACTGACAGGACACAGCTTAATGCATGGAGGCATTCAGTGGCAGAGGCCAGGAAAGAATTAAGTGAACATGAAGTGCGGAGGCAGGACACGATGCTGAGGCTAATGGGGGAGCAAACGGACATGATGAAACATCTGTTGGGGGAGCAAACGGACATGATGAAGCATCTGTTGGAGCTGCAGGAAAGCCAACAAGAGCACAGACCCCTGCTGCATCCACTGTATAACCGCCTACCCTCCTCCCTATGTTCCATAGCCTCCTTACCCAGATGCCCAAGAAAGTGGGGGGGGGGAGGCTCTGGGCACCCAGCCACTCCACTCCAGAGGATGGCTCAAGCAACAGAAGGCTGTCATTCAAACAGTTTGATTTTTAGGATCGCTACAATAAGCTTGTCCTTCCCTCCTCCCACACTGCACCCGGGCTACCTTGTCCATTATCTCATTTTTTTTTAATTGAGAAAGAAAGAATGCATGGTTTCAAAACAATAGTTACTTTATTTCGAAGTTGGGAGGGTGGTTGGCTTACAAGGAATTAAAATCAACAAAGGGGTGGGTTTGCATCAAGGAGAAACACACACAACTGTCATACCGTAGCCTGGACAGTCATGAAACTGGTTTTCAAAGCCTCTCTAATGCATAGCACGCTTTGCTGTGCTCTTCTAATCACCCTGGTATCTGGCTGCTCAAAATTGGACACCAGGTGATTTGCTTCAACCTCCCACCCCACCATAAATGTCTCCCCCTAACTCACACAGATATTATGGAGCACACAGCAAGCAGCAATAACAATGGGAATGTTGGTTGCGCTGGGGTCTGACCTCGTCAGCAAACAGTGCCAGAGAGCTTTTAAATGTCCAAAGACACATTCTACCACCATTCTGCACTTTCTCAGCCTATAGTTGAACTGCTCCTTACTACTGTCCAGGCTTCATAAGCCATGGGAGCAAGGAGTAGGCTAGGGTAGGTGCGACCGTGCGGTGCTGCCGGCTGGGAGAGTAGCCTGAGGCAAAAGCCTCCAGCTCGCATGATATTCCAGGCAGGACTGAATCTCCATGAGATGAAATTTAAAGAAGAGAATGACCTGGAGTCTCTGGCTCCCATTTGGTGCTCTAAGAGGAGAATAGCCATGTCTGTCCAGGCGCCCCTGATCGACCTCACCAAGGTCTGCCAGGAGCATCCAGGAGACGTACGACAGCTATCAGTCCTACTGCTGCAAAGGCAAGGAGCTGCTGCTGTGTAGCAATGAAGTACTGCATCTGCCAGCAGCACCCAGGAGATGTATGGTGATGGTGAGTTGAGCGGGCTCCATGCTTGCCATGGTATGGCATCTGCACGGGTAACCCAGGAAAAAAGGTGTGAAACAATTGTCTTCCGTTGCTTTCACGGAGAGAATGAGGCAGGGGGGGCTTGACAACATGTACCCAAAACCACCCACAATGTTTTTGCCCCATCAGGCATTGGGAGCTTAACCCAGAATTCTAATGGGCAGCGCAGACTGCTGGAACTGTGGGATAGCTACCCACAGTGCACCACTCTGTAAGCTGATGCTAGCCCCGGTAGTGAGGACGCACTCAGCTGACTTAATGCACTTAGTGTGGACATATGCAATCAACTGTATAAAATTGGTTTCTAAAAATCGACTTCTATAAAATCAACCTAATTTTGTAGTATAGACATACCCTTATGCTCATAAGTGTACAGATACAAACATAAGAGAGGAAAAAGATGAAGAATAATATCACTTACTGTTTAATTAACTACAAAGTATTTTGTTTGATTAGCCAATAGGTTTGTCATATTGTTCATTGTGTTACATTATTCTTGGTTGCAATTATGTTGCTTTAAGAGAGTTTAGAGTTATTACTCAGAGAAGGGGAGAGAGGGCTCTAGCATTCATTTTTCAAGTCTTCTTCTTCGAGTTTCTTCTTCTAGAGCAATGTTTTAAGTAGATGTCACCAATCCCACTGTTTAATAAAATAAAAATAGTATTTAATAATAATAAACACTAAGCATTTACCACTATACAATACTTTGCAAGCATTAAATAATTAATCACCGTGATGCATCTGTGTGATAAGTTTTACTATCCCCATTTACAGATGGGGAAAGAAAGACTACTAGTTTAACTGTTTTTTTCCAAGGTTACTCTGTGAATCAGTGACACAGCTGGGATTGCATAATACTGTATTGTGCTTAGATCTTCCTTGCCCCCCTCTCATCTCCCAAATCTCTATTCTTCATTAAGTCCTAATAGGCTGTAAAGGCAAAGAAGCAAATACAATAAATTTAATCTCCTCTTATGCTTTAAGAAGGACAATAAGAGCCAAATTTTAAAAAGACATTTAAATTAGGAATGCAGAAATGTAAAAGAGAACAGAAGCAGTTAACTTTACAATGAAAACAAGAAGATCCACACAGAAAAGCAGTTATGCACACAAGTTAGTATTTGCAGTCACTTTATTCATGTGCCCAAATCCACATATGTTTCAGGAACAACTTAGGAGTTCAGTTTTGAAAACTTGGCCTCAATTGCCCAGCACAAAGACACTCGAATGGCTTTTGAAAAACACAGAAATGCATTTATAAGGCAGAGCTCTAGCCTTATACAAATACTGTATTTTCCAGGAATTGGCCAAAACACTCTGAGTGCTATTATAATATGTAGGGTAACATTTTTCAAAGTTCCTAAGCAGGTTAGATTCCTAAGATCAATAGGAGTTAGACATCTCACCTGCTTAGGCACTTTTGAAAACCACAGCAGGCTCCTATTTCTCTAATTAGGCGCCTCAATGCCTTTAAAAATCTGACTCCTAGCCACTTTTGAAAATCCTCCTGGTGCCTATCTGCATCTTTAGGCACTTAGCTACCTTTAAAAATCTACCCTCAAAGTCACATTGAGCTAGACCCACTAAGAGATTTAGGCACCTAACTGCCACTTAGGCACCTAAGTCACAAAGTTTAGATCCTCAATACCTCCTCAGCTGACACCTAATCCTGTAGGAACCTACATTTCCATCAGTAAAGTCCCTGGGTACCTACATTTCTGTCAGTGCTCATTCACAAAGCTGCCTAAGGCCTGACACCACCAAGCTACATGGCACCTAGCTCATGTCTAAACCCAGCAGGATTCAACACACTAGATGTTCCCCTGCCTATCCTGCCTGATCCAGTAAGCATTCTCAGAGAATGGCTAACCTGCACAAAAGATGGGCAAGGAGATGGTGGTGAATCATATCCTCCTTTTACATAAAAGAGACAGAGCACTCACCTTGGGGACCCAGATTCAAATCCTTCTCTTCCTGATTTTCAGTAGAGACTTGAACCCAGGTGAGTGCCTTAGCCAGTGAGCTATAGGGTATTCGAAGCTGGCATCAAATGCTCCCACTGAAGCTATTCCACTATTATAAAATACTTTAATTAGTCGCTGGGCCACAGAGAGTGTGAGAATGCCTCTATAGCCTAGGGGTTAGCATATTCTCTTGGAGACCAAAGTTCCAGTCCCCGCTCCAGGAAATTTTTATACAAAGTGGAATAGCCTTGACAGGAGAGAAAACCCAACCCTAGAATACTGTATAAGCCACTGATTAAGGCACTCAGCTAGGAGACCTGGGTTCAAGCTCTGGTTCTGAATCAGACTTATGTGGGAATCTGAAGCTAGATACGTCCTGGGTGAGAGTGCTAACTTCCACCACTATTCATTGTGAGAAAGGGTTTAGACACCTAAATCTAGGAGCAGGTTTGTGGCTGTGAATCCTGAGTGGAGATAGGCGCCTCCCTCTAGCCTGGGGTTTAGGGGCCTAAGTTCCCTTGTGAGGCAGAAATTAGGACCTACCCCTCTCCTTGGCATTTCCCACTAGCTCTCTTAGGCAGCTCCTTGCTCAGCTTGCTGGCTTCTTTGAATCTCATTCCAAGACACGTTTCAGAGTAGCAGCCGTGTTAGTCTGTATTTGCAAAAAGAAAAGGAGTACTTGTGGCACCTTAGAGACTAACAAATTTATTTGAGCATAAGCTTTCATGAGCTACAGCTCACTTCATTGGATGCATTCAGTGGAAAATACAGTGGAGAGATTTATATAGAGAGAGAACATGAAATAATGGTTACATACACACTGTAACGAGAGTGATCACTTAAGATGAGCTATTACCAGCAGGAGAGCTGGGGTGGGGGAAGACCTTTTGTAGTGATAATCAAGGTGGGCTATTTCCAGCAGTTGACAAGAACGTCTGAGGAACAATGTGGGGGGGGGGGGAGGGAAATAATGGATACAATTAATTTAGGCTTGAATAGAGACTGGGAGTGGATGGGTCATTACACAAAGTAAAACTATTTTCCCATGTTCCTTTTGCCTTCATCTTTCTTTTTAAGACCAACAGTATCTGTCTATTGACAGTTATATAACGTTGCAACTGGGGAATTAAATTAAAAATTTAAATCTCAGGAGATAATGACTCCATTATGAGAGACACTGCTTAGGCCTCATCATGAATCAGCAGGAGCTGATGTTAAATTGGAATAAAGACTTAATATTGAAAGGTGGCTTAATAATGATATACGAGTATATGTGGGGGTGAGGTGTTGGGGAAAGGGAAGATATGAAGGTAGGAATCCACTTGCTTTCAGTACAGTATTATAATAAAATTCAGGGGAATAAACTAAAATGATAAAACAGATATTTAACCTGGGTCGTAAAAAATAAATGTTTCATCCAAAATGTTGTTAAAATATAGAAGAGTCTGCTAAGGGACATAGTTAAAGCTAAAAACATCAGAGAATTTTAAACTGATATAGATGAGTATTTGTAGTCTCATCACATTTTGTGATATATCTGCTGAAAGCCAAGTTGAATCAGTGATAGCCAAAAGGCAACACATGAAGTCCAAGAAGCCTGCAGTGAAATACAGGCAACACCACTGAGCACTCCTCCCTAATTTCAAAGATGAACTTGGTACCCAGCTGTATCAGTGTTGGATATGATATCTTCCTGTTGAATTGCTGCATATTTTAGCATCCAGTAAATTCTGGGGTGTTCCAAATCCCATATGATACCAGATTGTGTGACATCAGACCCTGCATATCCCAGATTCTTGCATGATCTGATGCACAACACTTTGCTTATGAAGTGGCACCTCAGGGCCCAATAGATATGTATGGATCTCAAGATCAACTATGTAGGTAAGGAGGGTCCACCAGAGATCACTACAGAGGAAAGGGGGGAGGAAAATGTAAGGGAATGCTTCTCATGGGTTTTGGCTCTAGGAGGGAGTGATCCAGCTCACTGCCTCAATCTATATCATGTAAATGCTCTCAAAGTTTCAAGGCAAATAGATGCTATTTATCTTTAAAAGAACAGCTCACTAGAACTACATTATTTTGCATCTGTCTATTATTATTATTATTGACCTTTTAGATCACTAAATCATCTCCATAGCACCACACATTAAAGAAAAATATTTTTGGAGGTAAAGGGTCCCAGATACAAAATGCATGTGTAGGCCACAATGTCGAAAACATCCCACATTACATGGTGCTGCTACTCCAAAACCAAAAGAAATGTTTTCAAGCATTTGCCCATCTTCTAAAAGCCTTTAACATTGTTATTGCCACCAGGGAACTGATGTCTCTTCTTGCTAACTGGAAAATACAACTTTATAACTGCATTAAAAAGCTACTGTGAGACAATGATCCAGAGATGTGTCTAGAAGCATTTGTCAAGTCATTATTTCATTGTGTGGCATTATATGCTTAGGGCACCTTTCATGACATGGACAAATGAAAGATTACATCTGGATGGTCAAGGATACCTACAAAAATAACAATAAGAAAACTTGAAGTGCCTTTTCTTTCAGGATGTTGCTGTGGTTTTGAGAGGGAGAAAAGGGCTTTAAAGAAGGTGAGTTGCACTAGGTGGCTTGGATCTTATGACACAAACTTTTTTTAATTAATTTCAAGTTTAGGCATCAAGGACCAATAGGGAAACAGTAGGATCAAGTTAAAACAGAAGTGTATAATCTTTCAGTCTCATGGCAAGTGGTTTTGAAAACTTGAATTGAAAATTAACTAATTAAAATGAGGAAACAGATTTTTACCCTGTGGGTGAAACACAGAACAAAAGGCAGATAAAAAAACTAACATATGACATGTTAAGCCCTGTGCAGGTACCACCTCTGCATCTTCACAACAAAACTGAGGGCCCAGTCCTGCATTCCACGCTCATGCCAAACTTCTTCTGAAGTCAATGCATCAAGAAAATACAGGCTCAGACTTTGATTGTTTGGCGTCATCATTTTGCTATATTTATGCTAGCTTTAATTAAATGCTAATACAAAAGACTTATGCTATAGGGTAATTAAAAGAACAAGGCTTACCTTTTCCTGATTTGCTCTGCCTGGTGAAAGGAATGTCACTATTGTAATTCATTTCCTGTAGTGTGCCCACTGGCCTTCCCACATTAAACATTGCAGCTCATATCTTTAACAAAAAAAATTAAAGACATGTAGAAGCACAAATCTCTCTTAACAATTGATCTTCTGTTAGGAGAAAAGATGACGTGACATAACAGAGCAGAGCAGGTAACATGCGGCTTCTTTCTTAATGAAAAATAAACTGGTTTGATTGTTACTGATGTAGATAGTGGAACTGCACTGAAAGGTATAGAAGAGGCTAGACAAAAGTATGATTGACCTGAATCTTTTATGTAGCAATTGATCATGCTCACGCATCAAAAGAGCTGTCTTATTGTGCTGCTTGTGACGGATTCCAGGGCTGGCAAGCAAGCTCCTTCAGGATCTCACAGACTTTCACATGTGAATCAGGAGATGAAGAACATGTGAAAATCACACAAGACTAAATTCACAAAAAGAAAAGGAGGACTTGTGGCACCTTAGAGATTAACAAATTTATTTGAGCATAAGCTTTTGTGAGCTACAGCTCACTTCATCGGATGCATTCAGTGGAAAATACAGTCGGGAGATTTATATATACAGAGAACATGAAACAATGGGTGTTACCATACACACGGTAACAAGAGTTTCAGAGTAGCAGCCGTGTTAGTCTGTATTCGCAAAAAGAAAAGGAGTACTTGTGGCACCTTAAAGACTAACAAATTTATTAGAGCATAAGCTTTCATGAGCTACAGCTCACTTCATCGGATGCATTTGGTGGAAAAAACAGAGGAGAGATTTATATACACACACAGAGAACATGAAACAATGGGTGTATCATACACACTGTAAGGAGAGTGATCACTTAAGATAAGCCATCACCAGCAGCGGGGGGGGGGAAAGGAGGAAAACCTTTCATGGTGACAAGCAAGGTAGGCTAATTCCAGCAGTTAACAAGAATATCAGAGGAACAATGGGGGTGGGGTGGGGGGGAGAAATACCATGGGGAAATAGTTTTACTTTGTGTAATGACTCATCCATTCCCAGTCTCTATTCAAGCCTAAGTTAATTGTATCCAGTTTGCAAATTAATTCCAATTCAGCAGTCTCTCCTTGGAGTCTGTTTTTGAAGCTTTTTTGTTGAAGGATAGCCATTCTTAGGTCTGTAATCGCGTGACCAGAGAGATTGAAGTGTTCTCCAACTGGTTTTAGAATGTTATAATTCTTGACGTCTGATTTGTGTCCATTCATTCTTTTACGTAGAGACTGTCCAGTTTGGCCAATGTACATGGCATAGGGGCATTGCTGGCACATGATGGCATATATCACATTGGTAGATGCGCAGGTGAACGAGCCTCTGATAGTGTGGCTGATGTGATTAGGCCCTATGATGGTATCCCCTGAATAGATATGTGGACAGAGTTGGCAACGGGCTTTGTTGCAAGGATAGGCTCCTGGGTTAGTGGTTCTGTTGTGTGGTGTGTGGTTGCTGGTAAGTATATGCTTCAGATTGGGGGGCTGTCTGTAAGCAAGGACTGGCCTGTCTCCCAAGATCTGTAAGAGTGATGGGTCGTCCTTCAGGATAGGTTGTAGGTCCTTGATGATGCATTGGAGAGGTTTTAGTTGGGGGCTGAAGGTGATGGCTAGTGGCATTCTGTTATTTTCTTTGTTGGGCCTGTCCTGTAGTAGGTGACTTCTGGGTACTCTTCTGGCTCTGTCAATCTGTTTCTTCACTTCAGCAGGTGGGTATTGTAGTTGTAGGAATGCATGATAGAGATCTTGTAGGTGTTTGTCTCTGTCTGAGGGGTTGGAGCAAATGCGGTTATATCGTAGAGCTTGGCTGTAGACAATGGATCGTGTGGTATGATCTGGATGAAAGCTAGAGGCATGTAGGTAGGAATAGCGGTCAGTAGGTTTCCGATATAGGGTGGTGTTTATGTGACCATCGCTTATTAGCACCGTAGTGTCCAGGAAGTGGATCTCTTGTGTGGACTGGTCCAGGCTGAGGTTGATGGTGGGATGGAAATTGTTGAAATCATGGTGGAATTCCTCAAGAGCTTCTTTTCCATGGGTCCAGATGATGAAGATGTCATCAATGTATCGCAAGTAGAGTAGGGGCATTAGGGGACGAGAGCTGAGGAAGCGTTGTTCTAAGTCAGCCATAAAAATGTTGGCATACTGTGGGGCCATGCGGGTACCCATCGCAGTGCCGCTGATTTGAAGGTATACATTGTCACCAAATGTGAAATAGTTATGGTTGAGGACAAAGTCACAAAGTTCAGCCACCAGGTTAGCCGTGACAGTATCGGGGATACTGTTCCTGACAGCTTGTAGTCCATCTTTGTGTGGAATGTTGGTGTAGAGGGCTTCTACATCCATAGTGGCTAGGATGGTGTTTTTAGGAAGATCACCAATGGACTGTAGTTTCCTCAGGAAGTCAGTGGTGTCTTGAAGATAGCTGGGAGTGCTGGTAACGAAGGGCCTGAGGAGGGAGTCTACATAGCCAGACAATCCTGCTGTCAAGGTGCCAATGCCTGAGATGATGGGGCGTCCAGGATTTCCAGGTTTATGGATCTTGGGTAGCAGATAGAATACCCCAGGTCGGGGTTCTAGGGGTGTGTCTGTGCGGATTTGTTCTTGTGCTTTTTCAGGGAGTTTTTTGAGCAAATGCTGTAGTTTCTTTTGGTAACTCTCAGTTGGATCAGAGGGTAATGGCTTGTAGAAAGTGGTGTTGGAGAGCTGCCTAGTAGCCTCTTGTTCATACTCTGACCTATTCATGATGACGACAGCACCTCTGACAATCCCCCACTGTTCCTCTGATATTCTTGTTAACTGCTGGAATTAGCCTACTTTGCTTGTCACCATGAAAGGTTTTCCTCCTTTCCCCCCCTGCTGCTGGTGATGGCTTATCTTAAGTGATCACTCTCCTTACAGTGTGTATGATAAACCCATTGTTTCACGTTCTCTGTGTGTGTATATAAATCTCTCCTCTGTTTTTTCCACCAAATGCATCCGATGAAGTGAGCTGTAGCTCACGAAAGCTTATGCTCTAATAAATTTGTTAGTCTCTAAGGTGCCACAAGTACTCCTTTTCTTGTAACAAGAGTGATCACTTAAGATGAGCTATTACCAACAGGAGAGCGGGGGAGGGGCTGGGGGAGAGGAACCTTTTGTAGTAATAATCAAAGTGGGCCTTTTCCAGTAGTTGCCAAAACGTCAGAGGAACAGCTGGGGGGAGGGGGAGATAAACATGGGGAAATAGTTTTACTTTGTGTAATGACCCAAGAACTCCCAGTCTTTATTCAAGCCTAAGTTAATTGTATTCAGTTTTCAAATTAATTCCAATTCAGCAGTCTCTCGTTGGAATCTGTTTTTGAAGTTTTTTTATTGAAGAATTGCCACTTTTAGGTCTGTAATCGAGTGACCAAAGAGATTGAAGTGTTCTCCGACTGGTTTTTGAATGTTATAATTCTTGACGTCTGATTTGTGTCCATTTATTCTCACAGATCTTGGGAGACAGGCCAGTCCTTGCTTACAGACAGCCGCCCAACCTGAAGCAAATACTCACCAGCAACCACACACCATACAACAGAACCACTAACCCAGGAACCTATCTTTGCAACAAAGCCCGTTGCCAACTGTGTCCACATATCTATTCAGGAGACACCATCATAGGGCCTAATCACATCAGCCACACTATCAAAGGCTCGTTCACCTGCACATCTACCAATGTGATATATGCCATCATGTGCCAGCAATGCCCCTCTGCCATGTACATTGGCCAAACTGGACAGTTTCTACGTAAAAGAATAAATGGACACAAATCAGACGTCAAGAATTATAACATTCAAAAACCAGTCGGAGAACACTTCAATCTCTTTGGTCATTCAATTACACCCTATACCGGAAACCTACTGACCGCTATGCCTACCTACATGCCTCTAGCTTTCATCCAGACCACACCATACAATCCATTGTTTGCAGCCAAGCTCTACAATACAACCGCATTTGCTCCAACCCCTCAGACAGAGACAAACACCTACAAGATCTCTATCATGCATTTCTACAACTACAACACCCACCTGCTGAAGTGAAGAAACAGATTGACAGAGCCAGAATAGTACCCAGAAGTTACCTACTACAGGACAGGCCCAACAAAGAAAATAACAAAACACCACTAGCCATCACCTTCAGCCCACAACTAAAACCTCTCCAACGCATCATCAAGGATCTACAACCTAGCCTGAAGGATGACTCATCACTCTCTAAGGTGCCATAAGTCCTCCTTTTCTTTTTGCAGATACAGACTAACATGACTGCTACTCTGACACAAGACTAAATTGTGTCCCTCCTCCCCCATAAGGAGGATCAACCCCATGTGGGTGCTCAGTGGGAGAGATAGGGAGAAAGGAGTTTTCTCCTCATGTAGAAAAGAGGCCCAGAATTTCAACTCTGGGTACTACCAAATAGCACCTCCCTGGGAGAAGAGAGGGGCAGGGAGCAGGCAGAGCTATGGTTCTGTTTTTTCTGTGTATTAGTCAGCAGAGCCAGCCAGCCAGCTGAGGAGCAGGAGAAGAGATGTTTTAGACAGCATTCCCTCCCATCCTCCTAGTGCTATCCCTGATTATAGTGCAGCTCTGGGCCCCTTGGTGTTAGCATAATCAAAGCCAGAGTGTCAAATGTATGGCAACTTGAACAGATGAAAATAAGGGGAGTGTGGATTGAGCCCTTAAGGTTTGGCATTGTCCCTATATGAATTTGAATAAAGTATCCATACAGAAAGGAAAATACAGGAGATAAAACTAAATTATGTCTTGCTATGTTCAGGTACCTAAACTTAAGGAGGGGAGAAGTCAAGTGAACTGAAACTGGAAAAAAGATTCAAGTGAACCCACTGCAAACCAAAACAAGTAAGCTTGGCATTGGCACTGCACTGGTTTAGTTGTTTAAGCTAGACAGGGATCGGCAACCTTTGGCATGCGACCCGACAAAGAAAGCCGCTGGAGGGCCGGGATGGTTTGTTTACCTACAGCATCTGCAGGTTTGGCCGATTGCAGCTCCCACTGGCTGCGGTTCACTGTTCCAGGCCAATGGGGGCTGCAATCGGCTGAATCTGCGGATGCTGCAGGTAAACAAATTGTCCTGACCCACCAGTGGCTTTCCCTGACAGGCCACATGCCAAAGGTTGCCGATCCCTGAGCTAGAATGAAAGGGCCAAATTGTGAGCCGCTACTCACAGGAGTATAAGAGAGACACCCTAGCCTTAAATATGTAGGAAGAAATCCTGGCCCCAGTGAACTGAATGGGAGGGTTTTTTTTCCATTGACTTCAATAGGAGCCAGGAGTTCACGCTTGTTTTCAGTTTGTATAACATTATAGTGTGTTTAAATAACCCCTGGGGCCAAATTCATCCTTGGTGTAACTCAAGAAACTTCCATGAAATAAGACCACTTTCCTTTAGTGAACTGATCCTAGGAATTGTGTTGTAACATCTGAACTATGATATTTTAAGGACCGAGGGCAATGTCATTCACAGCAGCCATGGCTCCTCAAGTTTAAATAAAGACATGACAGACAGACAATGCTGGATCTCTGTATGCAGCGAAAAGTCCAAAAAAAATGAAGTCATGCTTTGATTGTATTTGAATAAACCTCATTATCTGTAACCTTTTTACCAAAAGGTATTCTTCAAATAACAATAACTGAAATACATTTTTATAACTACTCAATATGTTTGTTTTCCTTTATATAGAGAGGCTTAATACGAGGGGCCGTCAAAAAGTTTCTTGCCTTATAAAGAAAAATACATAGTTTGGGTTCAATTGTTTTATTGTCAGTATATATCCTCCCCCCTTGACATGAATACATTTGGTCCTGAGCAGCTGCAACTTGACTATGCCTATTCTGTACAAGTTCTTGTCCTGCATGTCCAGAAATTTCTCAGCTGATAGAAGTAACTCATGATAATCACTGAAACTCTTCCCTCAAAGGTCTTCCCTCAGCTTGGGGAACAGGTGGAAGTCTAAGCGAGCCAAATCTGCTGAATAAGCTGGATGGGGAAGCAGCTGAAAGCCACATTTGGTTGGTATAGTCACTGCAACCTGGGATGTGTGAGGTGATTCATTGTACTGGAGAAGCAAAAAGTTCCAGATATTCCCTGAAAAGGTCAAGTCACTCTCTCGTCTGATCATCCCTCAACATTCTGGGCACCCAACTTGCTGACACCTTTCTCAAGCGCAAATCTTCTTTAAGGTGGGCATGCATTGACCCAGTGCTGATGCCCACTGTCTCAGCTATGTGTCTGATTTGTTGATCTTCTTTCATTCACTACCACCATGTGAACTGCATCAACTTTTTCAGAGGTAGTGGCCTCTCTGAGGTGTTCTGACATTGACTCTTTCTCAGTCCTGATTCTCCCTCACTTAAATTGAGCAGCCCAGTTTTTTACTGAGGCATATGAAGGAGTATCTCCCCCTGTGTCATCAGCCACCATGTCTTCATGGATTTCCTTTTGGGAAGCCTTCCTTACGGAAGTACTTAATTACCATTCTGATTTAATTCTTATAAATTTTTCAAATCTTCAGTGACTGGCTCACTGGGATACATCCATGTACAAATTCTGAACAGATGGAAAAAGTGACTTTGAACAAAGAAACATCAAAATATCAGTACTTTGATCTGTGAAATCTGATGGGCCCTAGGATATCATTAAATATATCAGGTTAGACACTCATATTCTGGTAAGTTGGTAAGTATGGTAAGTTATTGCCATGTAACCAAGAGGAGAGTTTTGCCCATTAGGGGCAATTCATTTGTTGTAAGATTGTCATTTTGTGCTCATGCATGCCCATTGGCTGGGGTTTTGTCAAAGTATAATTGGGGAAAAAATGGTTATATATTATGCATGAGTAATATTTGATGTACATTTCACAAATTATAATGTGAAACATATATCTTACAAGTTTCATTTTAGACCATGACATTTTAGGCAAAAGGAAAGGAGCTGAAGCTCATTTGGTCACTACACCGTTATTTTCAATGAGAAATGTAGCTTTTCATTGTATTTCTTTTCATACTCTTCTCTTTAGATGTTCCCCATCATCCCATGTTTCATGTGTGTCCTCAAGGTTTCCACAGATCCCAAGAAAATCTGGCATCAAACTAATGTATGTAGTTTGATGTAAGATTTAATAAATGGATCTTGGTTTTATTAGGTAATATAAATTATTATGCATCATGTTTTACTGACTTGTATGAACATATCTGTACTGACTTCTAAATAGAGCTTGAGGAAGATATGTCTTGTACCTGCTTATGAGCTGAATTATTGAGACACCCTTGGAAAGTGAGTGTTTCTCAAATCATGCGGAACAAAAAGACATAGCCCTTGAAGGAGTATGCCATGCAGTCACCTTCTTCCCAGCTGCTTGAACCATAGGAGTCTGTATTTTTCATCTTCGAAGGAACGATGAAAAAAACAATGTTTCATTGGTTTTAATGTTTTTATTGTTATTAATTATTTACAGTAAACTAACCACTCCACATTTCATGGTCTAAAACTTTCCCATGTGCAATTAAATAGATGTAAAGATCATAGCTGCTTGTTCTTTTTGATGTATTATTTTTATTATATGGTTGTAAATGTACTGCCTTTTTTGTCAGTAGGGAATAATGGTAATGGTATGTAGCAGGTGACCATATACTGAGTTTGTTCAAAATCGCATGCAAAGGTTAAAACTAAAGGACAGATTCTACACTGATTTTCTTCCTGTGTAACCCACTGAAACTCCTTGTGTAAAAGACACTGCAGAATGGCACATATGCTTATGGAATTAGCATCTTGGGCTAAGATTTTCAAAGCAGTTTAAAATAGTAGGAAATTAAAATGATTGGGAACTGGGCATCTAATCCCCTATGGCTTTGTCCAAATTGTTTTGAAAATCTCAGCCTTATTGCCTGCTCCATATCTGTTTTAATGTACTACATAACCTGAAAAGGAGCAAGTTATCTGTGTAATCCCCTTTAGCTGCCAGGATTGATTAGATGTCTTCTGGAACTACTTCATGGAGATTTCTTGCATTTAAGATGGGGGTCAAATTGGAAAAAAATAGTGCTACTATCCAATGCTCTATCTCGAAACTCAACTCTTGGTTTGGAGCACTAAAATGAGATGCCACCTAGAATAGATTGTGCAGATCTCTAACATATGATTATCCCTCTGTGACCCTTATAATCTATCAATGCCAGCTGGCAAGAGGGTTGCAAGAATACCCTGTTCCTGGTCTGTGCATTCTGGTTTTCCAGAGAATATCATGTGAAATCTTAAATGAAAGCCAAAGTCACACTGGTTATTAATATTGTTGTAAAATGTATTTACAGATACTATGCAAGAAGTTATGTATATATACTGAAAATATGTTCCTGAAGTCTGTATCAAGGCAAAGTTGACAAACAGGTTTTCTGTCATACCAAAGATGTTTATTCACCTGTCTCTCTGGCATGTAAATTATGCATTGTAAGTTAACACAATGGAAAGTTATTTACATACAAAATTAACAAGGGTGTGTGAAATCAATAGGGAGGCAGCACACTAGAGAATAAACTATGGGGGTCATTCTGAAGCACAGACAAAGAACCTTGGGGAATACAAGGAAAAGGCAAGGAGTTCCTGAGTTGGATTATTCAAGCTGTTCCTTTTTGGACAGCAGACCTAGTATTACTGTGAGTAGTGGCGAAAGAGCTGGACATTACAGGCTAATGCTTCCAATGGTCTCCAGGACTGGGGTATACCTATAGTTAATCTTCAAGGCACATGAAGGGCTGACATAGCCCAGTGGAGACTTCTCAGGTGGCTGACATGCTGGACCTGATACTCAGTTAAGGACAAGTAGGTTTCCCTCTCACTAAAGGCTGGGAGGTAACAAGGGCACTCAAAGTCCTGGCTACCCCATGGACCATCACACCTTCTCCTTTCTTTTGTGATTTGAACAGTAATGAAATAGTTAACAATCTTTAAAAGTTACTGTTTCAAGCTGTCTGCAGACTCAGGCAGACTTCACTGAATTGGTTTACATTGGATCATATTTTGAAGGTTATCTTTGAAAAAGTATGGAGGAAAGACCAGTTTTACAAAGATATTTAAGCATTTACCAATGTAGATAGAAGCATAGTAGGATTTATAAAGACAGCTAAGTGAGTTAGGTTCCTAACTCCCATTAAATGCCTAGTGGGATTTTCAAAAGCAGGCTAGACACCTATCTGCATTTTTAGGCACCTGAATAATTTTGATAATCTGTCCCAACTATCTTAGATCATGGAGCACCAGATAATAACCTCCAGAAAAATGTATTTGCTTGTTGCGACACAATGAGCTGGCCCAATTTGCCCTACTGTCTAAGATGATTCTTGCATCTTTCCTTTTGAATTACATTAGTAAAGATAGGTTTCAGAGTAGCAGCCGTGTTAGTCTGTATTCGCAAAAAGAAAAGGAGTACTTGTGGCACCTTAGAGACTAACAAATTTATTAGAGCATAAGCTTTCGTGAGCTACAGCTCACTTCATCGGATGCATTTGGTGGAAAAAACAGAGGAGAGATTTATATACACACACACAGAGAACATGAAACAATGGGTTTATCATACACACTGTAAGGAGAGTGATCACTTAAGATAAGCCATCACCAACAGCGGGGGGGGGGAAGGAGGAAAACCTTTCATGGTGACAAGCAGGTAGGCTAATTCCAGCAGTTAACAAGAATATCAGAGGAACAGTGGGGGGTGGGGTGGGAGGGAGAAATACCATGGGGAAATAGTTTTACTTTGTGTAATGACTCATCCATTCCCAGTCTCTATTCAAGCCTAAGTTAATTGTATCCAGTTTGCAAATTAATTCCAATTCAGCAGTCTCTCCTTGGAGTCTGTTTTTGAAGCTTTTTTGTTGAAGTATAGCCACTCTTAGGTCTGTAATCGAGTGACCAGAGAGATTGAAGTGTTCTCCAACTGGTTTTTGAATGTTATAATTCTTGACGTCTGATTTGTGTCCATTCATTCTTTTACGTAGAGACTGTCCAGTTTGGCCAATGTACATGGCAGAGGGGCATTGCTGGCACATGATGGCATATATCACATTGGTAGATGCGCAGGTCCACATGCTCTGTCCACATATCTATTCAGGGGATACCATCATAGGGCCTAATCACATCAGCCACACTATCAGAGGCTCGTTCACCTGCGCATCTACCAATGTGATATATGCCATCATGTGCCAGCAATGCCCCTCTGCCATGTACATTGGCCAAACTGGACAGTCTCTACGTAAAAGAATGAATGGACACAAATCAGACGTCAAGAATTATAACATTCAAAAACCAGTTGGAGAACACTTCAATCTCTTTGGTCACTGGATTACAGACCTAAGAGTGGCTATACTTCAACAAAAAAGCTTCAAAAACAGACTCCAACGAGAGACTGCTGAATTGGAATTAATTTGCAAACTGGATACAATTAACTTAGGCTTGAATAGAGACTGGGAATGGATGAGTCATTACACAAAGTAAAACTATTTCCCCATGGTATTTCTCCCTCCCACCCCACCCCCCACTGTTCCTCTGATATTCTTGTTAACTGCTGGAATTAGCCTACCTGCTTGTCACCATGAAAGGTTTTCCTCCTTCCCCCCCCCTGCTGTTGGTGATGGCTTATCTTAAGTGATCACTCTCCTTACAGTGTGTATGATAAACCCATTGTTTCATGTTCTCTGTGTGTGTATATAAATCTCTCCTCTGTTTTTTCCACCAAATGCATCCGATGAAGTGAGCTGTAGCTCACGAAAGCTTATGCTCTAATAAATTTGTTAGTCTCTAAGGTGCCACAAGTACTCCTTTTCTTTTTATTAGTAAAGATATGTGGTACTTGCTGTTGTCTCATATAACTGAAAGTTAATGTTTGAAAATTTTTACTCTGGCATCCTAACTTTAGGCACCTGAAGTTTTATTTAAATGTTGGTCATCAGGTTCAATCTTGCACACCCTTTTACACTTCAGTATTCTTACTCAGAGTAATCCAATGGAATTTCTCATGTGAGCAAGTAAGGAGTGTTTGAGTGAGTAAAAGTTTGATATTCAGGCCAGAGTCAGGTTCCAGATTTGTTCTGTAATTCTCTACTCTTTGTTTCTTTGAATGATTTCTCCCTTCAGATTTTCAGCCCCAAAATCATCAGCTGTCAGTGTTTTACTATATTGCACTAGCACATCAACTTTTAAAGAATGGTTATACCTGTTTACATGGCCTGAGAGTGAAAGACCTTGATTTGTAGCTATTTGACAGCACCAACTTTCAATGGCAACTTTTAACAGTAGATATCAGTTTCTGTTGTCCAAGAGCAGATACAGCAGCAATGGTAATGTCTCATAAGAATACAGCAAAAATAGGGTTTGGTACTGATATTATCCAATACATGGCTTCAGTTCTGTGTTGTGTTGGGCTTTGTTTATCTGTCTTGGGGGCTGGGACAGTTGCTACATCAGTATTTCATCTTTAAGAGGGCCCATATGCACCCATTTCATTTTGCTATGTATGTTGCCATGTATTCTTGACTTTGTTTTCACATAATTTAAATTTCAATGTGTTTTGGAGTCTTTCTTTCTTGTGTATCTCAACTTTTGTTTGATGATAGATAAATAAATAAATATTATGCACAAGCCCAATTTTAGATATTGAGGTGGATCAATGAAATGTTTTCCTGGAACAGGCTCAAATTAATCTGACTTTTGTATAAAAAGGAGATCTTTGCCACATTCCCCAGCCTTCTGTTACAGGGGAAATGAAGCCCAGATGCTTGTGATGGTGTCCATGTATAGTGAATTTTAGTTATTTTTCAAATGTATTAAAGTTTCTACCTCAGAACTTTCCATTGACTTGTACAAGCATTTCAAATAAATGGAACCAAAGTCAAAATACCTATATGACAACCACCCAACTAAAGATAGTTTTCCCTCATCCAAACTGCCCCCATAACAAAACCCAGGAGCCTTGCAGCACACTCAGAAGTTCAGTAATTCCAGTTTCTGGTGGACCAAAGGAGGATATGAGTTCCACAGTCCAGGACCTGATACGGAAAATGCCATCACAAAGCACAGAAGACTTAGTGTTGTCTAATTTGTCAGAAATTTTTCTGTCCCCATGGGGGGGGGGAGGGGAGGGGACAGCTCAGTCCAGATCTAAATGATTATATCCTCCAAATACTATAAGAATGGCTTACAACAAGAAAAACTCAACTCTAAGCAAGTGGAGGCAACTGAGGTTCATCAAGCTGCCCAGCACCCTGAACTGTTCTGCTGTTTGAGTGTCATGATGGTGACTGTTTAGGAGTGTAATACCCCTTTAAGGGACAGCCTAGGGTGTAATCAAGGAGGCCCTGCCCCATCCTAGGACTCAACTATATATAAATAGGAAGAGGAAGCTAAGTGTGAGAGAGAGAAGTGTCAGTTATGTAGAGTTGTTTTCTCTCAGGTTCTAGGGGACTAGCCTAACCAAAGGCTTTGTTTGTGGACTTCAAATTTGAGCCTTTAACCAGTGGTGAGGACCTTTTGAACTGCTTATCTGAATTACTCCAGACCATGAAGGACATGCTATTTTGTTCATGTGTGTTGGCTTCTTTTTCCCTTGGGCTGCTAAAGCAAACCTCCTGTTGCCCAATCAGGGGAAATTAAGGTGTGGCACACTGACAAAAACACACTAGGTTAAAAACGGGTGCTCATGGACTGCTTACACCTTTACCTATGGTGCCTGAAGAGGGACCTGAGTCTCATCTCCCATCAAGGAGGCATTAGATTGCAGAGAGGTGACTGCACTATCCTTGGCTATGATTGTCCAACCTCCCAGACTGGCAAATGAAGCAACTATGATGATCTAAGAAGTTCTGGTCCCAAGGTTGGCAGGGTACCCAGTGGCTGCAGCAGTGACTGGACAGACTGGCCCATTATGAGTGCCAAAAGGAAAGGAGACAAATGGTCCTGCCAATCAGGTGTGTGCACTGTCACCTAGAGGGACATATAAGCTGTGTGTGCCCCTGGGGAACCAGAAACTATATGGCTTGCTGGCTGACACAGGGTGCTGAGATACTTGGGGAGGCCTGGGCTATTGAGTATACTGGGACCCAGAGATGAAGGAGCCAGACAGCTGCAGCAGCTGAACAAAGGACTGAGGGGACACAGTTTAAGGCCAGGAAAAGTGACACCAAACACCTTGAGTTTGGCCTTCACCACAGGCTTTACCCCATCTGACTCAGGGACCTCCAGGAGCTTTCTTCCTCACTGCAATATCTGCAAACAGTTGCCATCTGCAGCTGTCATGGCTTCTCTTCATTCCCTTCCTCTTTCTGTTTATATAGCCTAGCCCTAGAACAGGGCAGGGCCTCTTTGATTACACCCCAGCTGTCCCAGCTGCAGGCTACAGCCTATCCATTAAAGAGGTAGTACTCTGAGACCCTAACAGCATCTCAATGCAATAGGGCAAGGGCCTCACTGGTATCCAACAGTGAGTTTCATCTGACCTGGCCAACTGAATATACCCCAATGCACTAATGTCACAACCTGTATCTAAAAGATAGCAGTAAAAAGCTAATAACATATAGACCATTAATATTATTGTCGTGTATGTATGGAGGACAGATTCAAAATTACAAACCTATTGGAAACTATGCTATCAAAGTGTGTCTGTCAGGCAGGGCTAAGGTTACTGCACGCTAGGCACAGGAATATGGTTCTGCAATTTGGAAGGCATTTCCAAGGTACATTAATAGACAATGGGAATGCAAATTATAAAGAAGGCAAACCAGACTATCAAAACAGCATGGGGATGAGACTGCAGGAAACAGATCAGTTTGTATTTTAGCAAACGCCATCAGGGGAAGAAACCAGCATGAAACTTTCTTCATTAGGAGACTTCATGTCGCCTTCTTCACTGTTTGAATGAACTTTATTTTGGAAGGGTAACCTTCTGAAGAATACATTTCAGAGGTTCACTGGACCATAAAGAGAAGGGCAGAAAAACCCAAGTTATCTTTTACCTAAGAAGACAAAGGAAACAAGCTCAGAGGGGTTGGTCAGCCAACTTGTTGGAAGGTAGACCATCAAGGTAACTACCTTGAACAAATACTGTAGCTTGTTTTGTTAAGTCTTAGCCTCTAGGAAGTGTTTTTCACTTTTATTTGCTTGTAACTATTCCTTTATACTTGAACCCACTTAAAATCCTATCTCCTTTTGTTAATAATCTTGTTTGACTTTTAATCTAAATCAACCCAGTGCTGTGCTTGATTTAAAGTGAATGTTAACTCCAGTTAATGTGGCAAGCTGTGTGGTATTGTACTTTTAAAGGAATAAACAAACCTTAATATCTCTCTGGATGGTCCAGGAGAGGGCTGGATATTGCAGAACAATGGTTTGGGGAAAAACTGGGACTAGAGCATGTTGCGGTCATCTTGCCATGTGTAACCAGAATGTGGCAGGCTGCTGAAATCAGAATTGCTGAATCAGAGATGTTTAATACACAGTCCACACAAGCTTCTCTGCAACAACTACCGAACATTTTGAGGTATGTAGGGTTACAGGGCAGCCAGTGACACAACCCCTCAGTGCTCTGGGTTGCACCCCAGAATGTGACAGAGACTCCTTCACAGAGATGAAGAAACTTTTCTTCATCTTCTGGACACCCTGGCATAATAATTACAGATAAAACTTTGTTGCAATCAGTCCTTAGACTTCTATCACTGGCACGCTAGCTGTCTTCTAACTCACTTCATGTTTCATGAACCACCACTACACCATGGTGACAAAGCCAGGGACGAAGACATGTAGGGGATGATGAATCCCTGTTGAGGTTACAGGGACAAACCATCCCGATGAGTCGAAAGAATAGTAAATATGGCAGGCGACCAGCTTGGCTTAATGGTGAAATCCTAGCGGATCTTAAACATAAAAAAGAAGCTTACAAGAAGTGGAAGGTTGGACATATGACCAGGGAAGAGTATAAAAATATTGCTCGGGCATGTAGGAAAGATATCAGGAGGGCCAAATCGCACCTGGAGCTGCAGCTAGCAAGAGATGTCAAGAGTAACAAGAAGGGTTTCTTCAGGTATGTTGGCAACAAGAAGAAAGCCAAGGAAAGTGTGGGCCCCTTACTGAATGAGGGAGGCAAGCTAGTGACAGAGGATGTGGAAAAAGCTAATGTACTCAATGCTTTTTTTGCCTCTGTTTTCACTAACAAGGTCAGCTCCCAGACTGCTGTGCTGGGCAACACAAAACGGGGAAGAGATGGCCAGCCCTCTGTAGAGATAGAGGTGGTTAGGGACTATTTAGAAAAGCTGGACGTGCACAAGTCCATGGGGCCGGACGAATTGCATCCGAGAGTGCTGAAGGAATTGGCGGCTGTGATTGCAGAGCCCTTGGCCATTATCTTTGAAAACTCGTGGCGAACGGGGGAAGTCCCGGATGACTGGAAAAAGGCTAATGTAGTGCCCATCTTTAAAAAAGGGAAGAAGGAGGATCCTGGGAACTACAGGCCGGTCAGCCTCACCTCAGTCCCTGGAAAAATCATGGAGCAGGTCCTCAAAGAATCAATCCTGAAGCACTTAGAGGAGAGGAAAGTGATCAGGAACAGTCAGCATGGATTCACCAAGGGAAGGTCATGCCTGACTAATCTAATCGCCTTTTATGATGAGATTACTGGTTCTGTGGATGAAGGGAAAGCAGTGGATGTATTGTTTCTTGACTTTAGCAAAGCTTTTGACACGGTCTCCCACAGCATTCTTGTCAGCAAGTTAAGGAAGTATGGGCTGGATGAATGCACTATAAGGTGGGTAGAAAGCTGGCTAGATTGTCGGGCTCAACGGGTAGTGATCAATGGCTCCATGTCTAGTTGGCAGCCGGTGTCAAGTGGAGTGCCCCAGGGGTCGGTCCTGGGGCCCGTTTTGTTCAATATCTTCATAAATGATCTGGAGGATGGTGTGGATTGCACTCTCAGCAAATTTGCGGATGATACTAAACTGGGAGGAGTGGTAGATACGCTGGAGGGGAGGGATAGGATACAGAAGGACCTAGACAAATTGGAGGATTGGGCCAAAAGAAATCTAATGAGGTTCAATAAGGATAAATGCAGGGTCCTGCACTTAGGATGGAAGAATCCAATGCACCGCTACAGACTAGGGACCGAATGGCTCGGCAGCAGTTCTGCGGAAAAGGACCTAGGGGTGACAGTGGACGAGAAGCTGGATATGAGTCAGCAGTGTGCCCTTGTTGCCAAGAAGGCCAATGGCATTTTGGGATGTATAAGTAGGGGCATAGCGAGCAGATCGAGGGACGTGATCGTTCCCCTCTATTCGACACTGGTGAGGCCTCATCTGGAGTACTGTGTCCAGTTTTGGGCCCCACACTACAGGAAGGATGTGGATAAATTGGAAAGAGTACAACGAAGGGCAACGAAAATGATTAGGGGTCTAGAGCACATGACTTATGAGGAGAGGCTGAGGGAGCTGGGATTGTTTAGTCTGCAGAAGAGAAGAATGAGGGGGGATTTGATAGCTGCTTTCAACTACCTGAAAGGGGGTTTCAAAGAGGATGGCTCTAGACTGTTCTCAATGGTAGCAGATGACAGAACGAGGAGTAATGGTCTCAAGTTGCAATGGGGGAGGTTTAGATTGGATATTAGGAAAAACTTTTTCATTAAGAGGGTGGTGAAACACTGGAATGCGTTACCTAGGGAGGTGGTAGAATCTCCTTCCTTAGAGGTTTTTAAGGTCAGGCTTGACAAAGCCCTGGCTGGGATGATTTAACTGGGACTTGGTCCTGCTTTGAGCAGGGGGTTGGACTAGATGACCTTCTGGGGTCCCTTCCAACCCTGATATTCTATGATTCTATGATTCTATGGCTGAGGACAAAAGATCACTCTGAAATTCTAGCTAGAGTGTTGTGGTTTTGTTTTTATATTTTTAGATAAGCAGTATTTTCCCTCATTGCCATCTGAAAGTGTATAGCCCAACAGGTGCCAATATACTAAAAATGATTTCAAGGAAGTAATTTGTCAAATAAGCTGGGTGTTCGAGGGACACATCCAATGAAGTGAGCCGTAGCTCATGAAAGCTTATGCTCAAATAAATTTGTTAGTCTCTAAGGTTCCACAAGTACTCCTTTTCTTTTTACAAAGGGCCTAGCCACTGAAGTGTCTTGTGTGCACTTTGATTAATTTCAACACTTAGGTGGCAGTGCTTTATAATCCCAAACTAATTAGTCATCACAACAGCCCTGTAGGGTAGACATTATTATCTTCATTTTGCATGTGAAGAAACAATAATATAAATGTTGAGTGATTTGACTAAGTCCCCAAAGCCTTCGTTTAAGAAGAAAGAGAGGAATGCAAAGACTGACATTGTGGCTGGTCCCTATGCAGAAGTACAAGGGGAGAAGGCACCTTGCACTTTCTCCAGTACAACTATTGTCAGTGGAGCTAGACACAACAGAGCCTACAGAGTACTGGTATAAAGGAACATGTTAATGTGTGTCTACTTCATACCTGTGTAACAGAATAGGTATTAACTAATAAAAGGGTTACCATGGTAAAACCTATTCATTTAATAGAAGATTGAAAAGGAGCATAATTAAACTATGTCAGTTTATTTTAGAATAGGATATTCTATCCCACATGCTTGTTTCTAAAAATATTTCAAGATTTTAAACCTAATGGGGAAAACAGTTAAAAAGATCAATTCTTGCCTAATTGTGTTCCTGTTTGATGACTGCATAGCCCACAAATGAAAAATTTAAAGGTGTCCACATATGGAATAAACTATCACAAAATTTACTTTGAGAATATTACATGTTTTCACTGAATTCACTCCCATCAAACAGATTGGATTCATATGTGGTTTTAGACTTTGGTGAACAATTTTCCTTTTGATCTAGCTTTATTTGCTAAGAGATCAATTCTGCAACCTTTACTTGTGTTGGTAGCACTTTTGCAGGAAGTTCCATTCAGTGAGAGTTACAGAACTGACCCTTAATTTTTAAAGGGGCATCTTTTAAAATAAAACATTATTTTAAAATGAATTTACCGTCTGCCTGAATTTACTGAGTTAACCGCTTTAGAAACTGAATCCCTCAGTCCATTGAATAAGTACACCACAGAGAGTGAGACTGCAGGCTTCCCTGTATATACCATGTGTGCACTAAGCTGGACAGAGGGTCATATGTCTACATTGGAGCTGGATGGGGTAAATTCCAGCTTGATGAGACATAATCATGCTAGCTGTGATGAACCTAGCATGCTAAAAAAGAGAAGTGTAGCAGTGCTGAAAGGAGGGACTAGCCATTCTGAACTCATACCTGTGGTCTCAGACGAGATCGTACTTGGGGTAGCTAGCCTCTCATGCTGCTTGAGCCCCTGCAGCTGTACTTGACTGGAGTGAGGAAGGGGTGATGCACCCAAAATCAGATACTTCATCTGACTTGAGATGTAGACACATTTGATTCAGGAAGGAAAGTTGGTGCAGTCTTTATTGATCTGAGGGCAGTCTTCGACACTGTGTCACATGCCGGACTGACTGCCAAGCTGCTGCAAGTTATTCCTTGTAGGCCAACAGTGTGGTTCATGCAAGAAAGTATTAGCAAGTAAAGCTTCATTCTGTAAGTTGGAGAGAATACCAGTCACCTTAAATGTCCCCAAAATGGCCTTCTATGGGGTCAGTTTTCGCTCTCATTTTTTCAAAATATGCACATATGACCTTCCTGAAATGCAAGGAAATAAATATGTGCATTCTGATAATATCTGTATTGCTGACACTGGAAACAACTTCCAGAGGATTGAAAGGAATCTCAGCCAAGACATGGATACTTTGACCACTTACTTCCAACAATGGAGACTAACTTACAATGAAACCAAGACAGTGGCAACTAGTTACCATCTAAACAATTGTCTTGCCAATCAACTCATCTTGATCCATGACCAAGGACAGTTACTGCCATTCCATCCAATTGCCACATACTTGGGAGTAAGACTTGAACATTTCCTGACATACCAGGCTCACCAGGTACATCTGAAAAGGAAGACATCTTCCCATACTGCCTTGAAAAACTATTAGGAACCTCCTGGGGAGCAGACCCTTCATGCATCTATATTGGCCCTGGTGTTTGCTCCAGCTGAATCCTGTTCTGCAGTCTTGGTTGCAGCCACCACAATAAGCTTATCAACATGGAGCTGAATTTGGCCACTTATATTATTAGTGACATAATTTTTGGTGATTTAATGATTCGTAATATAAAGCTCTGCCGCCCCCCCCAAAAAAAAGTGTGGGGAGAAAATTTCTTTAACATAATAATGAAAGATTAGTGAGAGCTTTGAAAATGCTGATTTTCAATTTAGATGTTCAAAATGAAGGTAGGAAAGAACAAATTTACATGTACATTAAATCCTTTTAGTTTAATCTTCATTTTAATGTACATATTACTTTTGTTGACAAAATCTCTTGAACATACTAAAAATGAGGAATCTGTTCCATTAACAGTACAATTTTATACATTTTCCTACCAAAAAAGTGCTTTTTACTGGGCCGCTCTTAAACTATGTAAAAATACTGTATCCGTCCTATAGTAAAGCAAACATTTTCAAAGTTGGGTGTCTAAAGTTAAACATCTAAATAGACATTTAGGTACCTATATAAAACTGGCCTGAATTTCCGAAGTGCTGGGCAGCCACAACTCCCACTGAAGATAATAGGAGCTGCAGTGCTCAGATGATCTGAAAATTGCTGGGGGCTATTTAAGAGCCTTAAAGTGGATTTGGATGCCTAAGTTTAGGTATCTGTATTTGCAATATTTGGCCCCAGCTTTGAAAAATTTCACCTATATTTTCATTAACAGTGGTGAAGATATTTTACTTTGTATGGGAATTTATTTACGGATTGATTATTAATTGACTGAGTCCCAACAACAGAGTGATCCCTGCTACCCTCATCTCGGTCATTTCTACTCTTAGTTGGAGGATGCTGTTTAATGCCATAAGAAATATATTGCTTCCAAGGAGGCTAGGTTGCCTCTCTCACCAATCACTCCCCTAGTTCTTCCTTACCATATCTCTTCCTATCCCTTTATGGCTCCTCCTCCCTCCTCCAGAGACCTCCCATCTTCCCCATTCCCTGCTTGCTGTACCAGAAGTCCCAGGTGAAAAGTGTTCCTTGCTACTCTGAGCATCTCTTCTTGGCTACATAGGTAGGGCTTGCCTACATGGAGAGTTAGTGCACAACATGCCAGGGTGTGAACCTACATCACGCCAGCCTGCCACACACTGAGTCATTGTGTGGATCCTGCTACTGTGCACTAAAAGTTCCACAGTGCACTTTGTGCCTAGCAAGGTGTACACAGCCAGTTAATGAGTGGCACCCTGTAGATTCACACCCTGGCTTGTCACACACTTTCTGTGTGGATAGGCCCTTAGTCTACTGCCATATGGCCTGATTCAAAGTCCGCAAAAGTCAGTGGGACTCTTTCCATTTACTTCAGTTGGACTTGGATTAGGACCATATTGCAGAACGTAGGTGACGAGAGAGGTTGTTAAAGTATTCTGAATGAGGTAGGGAAGTGAAGGAAAGCAGCTTGCTGGGTAGGCCGCTGTCTTCTGCATGTGATTCCATTGAGTAGGGAGCTGCAGGAATAGAGAAAGAAAGAATAAAATTAAATTAAATTAAATTAAATAAATAAACACCGTTACTCACTGGCCAACAAAATCTAATCAGCCTGGATTTAAATACAGTTTAATTACACCTAGATATATTTGTGCAAGGCTGGTTTTAATGTGGTGTATATATAGATCAGTGATTCTCAACCTGATTATCATTGTGGGCCACATATGTGGCCCACGTGTTACATGGGCCACAGGTTGTTAGATGGGCCACAGGCGCTCCTCCCAAACCACCCACAGTCCCCTATGCCCAGTGCCCCCCCTCCTCCCCGCAAGAGTGGGGCCAGGAATGGAGCCCTGGGTGTGGGCCAGTTGGCCAGACCATGGGACCCTGCTGTGTGGGGAGGAGTGGAGTGCCTGATGCGGGCTGGCAGCCAAAACCCAAGAAGGGGAACCAGGAGCAGAGTCCCACCTAAAACCTGGGGCTGCTTCAACACCCCAGCAAACCCCTAGTTCCCACCAACCCCACTCCCTCACTGCCCAGAGCCCCTCACCCCCACCCCAAGCGTGCCCAGATCCACTCTCCTGTCCCCTGCGGCACTCACCAGCTCCCTGCTGGCAGGAGCACTGGTGCAGGCTACAAGACGCTATCTCCCCCTCAGCCAGCTCTACCCCGTCAGACCAGAGAAGCAAATTTTGAATTTTTTTTAGCACGCAGCTGGCCCGCAGCTGTGTGCTAATTGGGCCACGGGTTGAGAACCGCTGATATAGATATTCATGTAATTTTAGGTTGTACGTTGGCTTGAGGGAATCACTATTTAATATGTATGTGTAAAAACTGTATACAATATTAAAGAATGTCACTATCAGTTAATTAGTGTCAGTGGTGTTGGTTGTCAAAAAATGTCTAATTTTATGTCTTTCACTATATTTGTGAAATTAATACTTCAGAAGTGTGGTAGTGTTTAGTAAAAGAGTTGCCTGAAATGATGCAAATATAAAATTGTATTACTACAGAATGTTAAATATTTTTAAGAACTGTTTGAGACACTGATGTAAAAAACCCACCCTAAATTAAAACATAAACGTTTTAAGTCTACTATATTGTAAACTATTCAATGAATTGAAATAACTTTAACTAGAGAATATAAAACCATGCTGAAATGGACACTGTCAAGGAGTTTAGATGCAACGTTTATCTTTGGAAGAAAATAAATAGACTTTTCCCTCTATGAGTTAAAAAATTATTCCATGAAAACAGGGTTTTTTTAATTTACAAATTCCTTTCCAGTGTGCAAACTAGGGACACAGCAACATTGTGCTAGTGCATGAGCACCAGAAAATAAATGGTTATATCAGGCTCTGCTGGGTACATTACAGGAATTATCACTTGAATCACTTTGAGTGAAAGTAAAGTAAAGTAAAGTAAAGCCAGCTCGTAACAACACAGTACCTTCAGCTTCCCACTTTCAATCCCCTCACTATATCACAGTCTTTGAGCCCACTGACTGCCCTTCTTCTACTCCTGTATCCCAAGGCCAGACTTTTTCTTCTTACTGTCTTATGTACTTCACCACTTTAGTTACTAGGGACCAAACCCTCCAAAGGTATTTAGGAACCTAACTCCCATTCATTTCAAATGGGCCAAAGGCTTAGTGTTGCAAGTCACACTCAGTGTTACAAGGTCTAAATCTTATTTTCAAATGTGACTTAGGCACTTAAGCCTAGATCTACAAAGATACTTAGGCAACTAACTGCCTCTTTAGGCACCTATATCCAACATGTAGGTGCCACTGACATTTTCAAAACCACTGCTCAGTTGCCACATAACTCCTGTAGGCATTTGAATTCTACTAGGAGCCTGTGTTTCCCCTGTTAGACATGCCCAAAGCT
Organism: Dermochelys coriacea; assembly: GCF_009764565.3. Lineage (NCBI taxonomy): Eukaryota > Metazoa > Chordata > Testudines > Dermochelyidae > Dermochelys > Dermochelys coriacea. Next base: position 84,605,835 of record NC_050071.1, on the reverse strand, counting down.
ACCTGGGCCCTTAGGCCCAGATTTTCAAAGGTATTCTCTAAGTGTCAAGTGGTCATAATACAAAACTAACTACAGTCCAACACAGATTGACTGAGCCGTGGATAACCAAAACTTGGTTATGGTCGCTGTGGCACGCAAGGGATTGTTTACTGTATTGTTTACTGCACTCTGAGCTCCTCAAGTACAGTATAAAGCGCAGTGAAGAGCCACTGGCTAGCTTCCCTGAAGTTGGGGATTTGAAAACTAATGCGGATGATGCTGCCAAGTCTGCCTAGCACTGAGCAGCAGACTACTGTTAGAGATCACAGGCCTTAAAGTAGTGCTCAGGCCATAATTGCCACCCAGTTCACCTGCATAACTAGGGAAGGTCCAGGGAAGGGCCTGTCAAGGTTTCTTCCCCACTCTGACCTCGAGGGTACAGAGGTGGGGACCTGCATGAAAGACCCCCTAAGCTTATTCTTACCAGCTTAGGTTAAAGACTTTCCCAAGGTACAAACTTTGCCTTGTCCTTGAACCATAGGCTGCCACCACCAAGCGTGTTAAACAAAGAACAGGGAAAGAGCCCACTTGGAGACGTCTTCCCCCAAAATATCCCCCCAAGCCCAACATCCTCTTTCCTGGGGAAGGCTTGATAAAAATCCTCACCAATTTGTACAGGTGAACACAGAGCCAAACCCTTAAATCTTAAGAACAATGAAAAAGCAATCAGGTTCTTCAAAGAAGAATTTTAATTAAAGAAAAGGTAAAAGAATCACCTCTGTAAAATCAGGATGGTAAATACCTTACAGGGTAATCAGATTCAAAACATAGAGAATCCCTCTAGGCAAAACCTTAAGTTACAAAAAGATACAAAAACAGGAATATACATTCCACTCAGCACAGCGTATTTTACCAGCCATTAAACGAAAGGAAATCTAACACATTTCTAGCTAGATTACTTACTAAACTTTATAGAAGTTCTGAGTCTGCATTCCTGATCTGTTCCCGGCAAAAGCATCACACAGACAGACAAACTCTTTGTTTCCCCATCTCCAGATTTGAAAGTATCTTGTCTCCTCATTGGTCATTTTGGTCAGGTGCCAGCGAGGTTATCTTAGCTTCTTAACCCTTTACCGGTGAAAGAGTTTTGCCTCTGGCCAGGAGGGATTTTATAGCACTGTATACAGAAAGGTGGTTGCCCTTCCCTTTATTTTTATGACAGGGCCCAACCCCTAAAGCTCCCAATTGGAAGAAACATCCAGCCCCTTGATTGGCGAAGGAGAGCTATATAAGCCAGGAAGTCACATCAGGATTCAGGAAGTTGTCTGAGCAACTAAAGGAATCATTGGCTGGCTGCTACCATGGACCCTTCCTGCCAGTTCCCAATTCCTGCTTCCCCACCTGCTCCTGGTTCCTGTCTTCCCATCCCAGACTCCTGTCTACTCCCAGTTCCTGCTTTCCTGCTCTACTCCGGGCCCGTGCTCCTCTGCCTTATCCCTGACATTTTCTCTGGTTCTGACCTTCGGCTTGGTACCTGCCACTGTCTTTGGTTTTGTCCCTCTACTCTGACTCCTAGGCCTGACAGCCCATGCCCCAGTCATTGCAGCTACACATTGGTTTGCCAGCCCCAAAACACAATGAACAGTAAGATGGATGGCATTATAAAGAGCCAGTTGATTCATCAGAATTCCAGTTTGTTCACTATATAATGAATAGCTTATCTGTGGGCCCAGGTTTTAGCCTAAAGTAGGTTGGTGGGGAAGAGTGTAGGTTAAGTAGGTTCACATTTCCAAAGCACAGTGAAGCTGTTCCCCAAATGTTGGCTGGTACTTAAGGGTAATCGGTACCCTTGAAATGCAGTGAATAAAATGTTGCCTGTCTTGCTCAAGGTCAGTTGGCATTTGAGTGGGAGATGCACTGTAGGCTTTCCAAACTTGCTGTTAAGAGAGACGAACAGCTGGCTTTTCAGTTTAGCTAGTTCTCCCAATTAATCAAATAGAGATTATCCAAATATTTTGGTTGTCCCCAGACATTTGGTTAATTGGAGTTCAACCAAAAAACAAAAAGTGAAATAATTGGGATGTTGTACCTTTTATTGTAACCCTACCAAAGACATCTTTATTATAAAATGCAGGTATGTATAGTGGGAATCCACCATAGGGTCTAATGTTTGAGTTGCTTCCAGTACTTGTCTTCAGGCTCAGAGTACACATGACATACTACCAAATAGTTGAGAGGGCTTTTGCATTTTGTGGAATTCATGGTGATATACGATTTGTTATTTTGAGAGTATCTCTTTGAAAAGTCTTTATACGCACAATAAAACAGTAACTACATCACATAGTTGTGTTATTTCTATGTTGTGTAAAGTCCCTGGCTATAATTTCAACAAAAAGCTACATTATGAAAAATAAAATATTCCTACGTAAATACTGTCAGCTAATTGAGTGTGTTCAGTGCCAATCCTACATATGTGTATTGGCCACCCAAAACTTTGCTCATGCATGTGGGTTTCCCCAATCCAAATCACACCTTTCTCCTGCCAAGACATAGTGGTGGCATCCATAGATAAGTGAAGGTGAGGGGAGTTGCTCCACTCTACTAGGTTTGTGGAGAGTCAGAGCCAGGAATCATGCAGCATCTGGGACCTTCTGTCCTCCTCATCCTGGACCTGTAAGGAAGGGAAACCAAAGGCAGACCACAACGAGGAACTGCTGAACCCTTCCTACTGTCCAAAGACAGGACCACTATGGAGCATTTTCTTTTCCCGGGGTGGGAGAAATAAAGTGATGATTAAGCTACTGATGTTAAATGGGAGAAGAGAGCATGTCCAGAGCACAATTTGTACCAACTACTGTAGCATCCCCTCTTTTTCTGCTTCTCCTTTGAGGGCATAAGTGGCATTTAAGTGGACATAGGCCCAGCACAGGAGTGAATTGCACTGTTATCATATCACTTCATATATAACTAATTGAGAATTTGCTGGAAATTGTGCCTGACCCCATTACTGAAAAGGTATATTAGCCCTTTGCCATGGAGGCTCACAATTTTACAGATGGTTATGGATCCTTGATTACTCCTGAAGGCCCAGACAGCTTTGATGTTCAGAAGTACCTTTTATCATCTGCACTTAGTGTGACAATTGCCACCTTTTCTCTCTGATACAGACCTTGTCACAATTGTCAGTGTCTTTGTCATCTTTAAATTGGATGTAATTCAAAGCGCTGATTTTCATCTTTAAGTCTTCATGTAGTTTAGGTCCCTCTAGCCTGAGTAACTGCAACTCTCCCCAGATACAATCGCAATAGTTGAATGATCAGCTGAAATGCATGAGAGCAGTCCCTCAATGTAAACTTCTGGGGGATGGTGGCAAGGCAATTTCTGCAGAGAACCCTTGACTTCAGTATTTACTTTCACTTTTGTAAGTGATCCATCAGAACTCTAATTTGTTAACTATAGAGTAAAAAGCTCATTTGTGTGCCTAGGCTTTTGCCTGAGGTAGGTTGTTGGGGAAAAGTGCTAGGACCTTAAAGAAGGTTTTTTGATTATTGTGTTTGGAGATATTATTTCTGAGTTTCTGCTCCTTTTTATGATGCGTCCTTTTATGTAGTCAGTTGCTTGGAGTATGATGTTGAAAATTTTATTAGCTGTATCTTAGTTGCTGTAAATAGGCCCAGAATTTTAGACAATGGGTGTATGTTTCTTTTTTAAAAAAATCTGTCTAAAGAGCTAAGTATTATCAATAATAATTGGCTCCATGTCTAGTTGGCAGCCGGTGTCAAGTGGAGTGCCCCAGGGGTCGGTCCTGGGGCCCGTTTTGTTCAATATCTTCATAAATGATCTGGAGGATGGTGTGGATTGCACTCTCAGCAAATTTGCGGATGATACTAAACTGGGAGGAGTGGTAGATACGCTGGAGGGGAGGGATAGGATACAGAAGGACCTAGACAAATTGGAGGATTGGGCCAAAAGAAATCTAATGAGGTTCAATAAGGATAAATGCAGGGTCCTGCACTTAGGATGGAAGAATCCAATGCACCGCTACAGACTAGGGACCGAATGGCTCGGCAGCAGTTCTGCGGAAAAGGACCTAGGGGTGACAGTGGACGAGAAGCTGGATATGAGTCAGCAGTGTGCCCTTGTTGCCAAGAAGGCCAATGGCATTTTGGGATGTATAAGTAGGGGCATAGCGAGCAGATCGAGGGACGTGATCGTTCCCCTCTATTCGACACTGGTGAGGCCTCATCTGGAGTACTGTGTCCAGTTTTGGGCCCCACACTACAGGAAGGATGTGGATAAATTGGAAAGAGTACAACGAAGGGCAACGAAAATGATTAGGGGTCTAGAGCACATGACTTATGAGGAGAGGCTGAGGGAGCTGGGATTGTTTAGTCTGCAGAAGAGAAGAATGAGGGGGGATTTGATAGCTGCTTTCAACTACCTGAAAGGGGGTTTCAAAGAGGATGGCTCTAGACTGTTCTCAATGGTAGCAGATGACAGAACGAGGAGTAATGGTCTCAAGTTGCAATGGGGGAGGTTTAGATTGGATATTAGGAAAAACTTTTTCACTAAGAGGGTGGTGAAACACTGGAATGCGTTACCTAGGGAGGTGGTAGAATCTCCTTCCTTAGAGGTTTTTAAGGTCAGGCTTGACAAAGCCCTAGCTGGGATGATTTAACTGGGACTTGGTCCTGCTTTGAGCAGGGGGTTGGACTAGATGACCTTCTGGGGTCCCTTCCAACCCTGATATTCTATGATTCTATGATTCTAATAGACAGTGGAACTAGGTTTCAGAGCTAAAGCTTAATCCATTATGGGCACCTTTACAAAGGCTTGGTCACATTCATTGATCAGGTATCAAGGGGTAGCCATGTTAGTCTGTATCCACAAAAACAACAAGGAGTCCGGACTCCTTGTTGTATTCATTGATCAGGTTTGTGATTACCCTAGTCCAGAATATTCTTTTCTCCAAAATGCACTGTGTTAAAGGTCTTTTATAGTGTCCAAGTCTCTTCTCCCAGACTTCTCAACACTGTGTCTCATAACCATGGGCCCACATGACTCAGTCTTATCTTTTCAGAGACACCCAAAGTGTTTTTCTCTTGTACAGACACCCTGTTTTGTTTTGGAATGAAACAATATATACACTGGTGCCTGTATTTTGAATCTAGCCTCTCTGTCTTGCTAGTGGGTTTGTTAAATACCATCATAATATACCAATTTTCTCTTGGATAACAAGTTAAAAAGTCACCCTGCAAGGATACATCTTAAGTATGATGCAGTCAAATATAATTATAATTGTTTGTATGGACATTAGTTGTACGACCAAAAAATCAAAGAGGAGAGAAACATAAAATGAAAATAGAATATTGAGTAACCATCTTGCAAAAATTACCTAGTCAGTATGGTTCATTATCTTGGAAACCTATTACAGAAGATCATAAAAATTATACACATAATAAAACTTACAAACACCAATGACTAGAGATAAGGGCTTATCCTTTTCCTTATAAATATCACCACCCAATGTGTCAGAGTGACCTTGTGTCTCCTTTGTTCTCTATTTTAACTCCCTATGAACCACGCAGCATAGTGTGGGAATGAGATAGGATAGGGTGTTCTATGAGTAGTAGTAGTAATACTCACCTAAATCGCAATCCTTCTAAATTCTGAATTTCTAGACATATGCACACCTTTATAGCTTCTCCTAAGAGAAGTTCACGGGCCCACCTTTGGATGGTCATCATTTCATCAACCAGCTAGTGAATGTCTCCAGATCTTGGGAGTCTGAAAGAAAGCCTACAAGGCTAGCCTACTACCTTGACCAGTTATTATCTGACCCATGAAAACCAGCTGTGACAAAGTTCCTCCTCTGCCTTGATGGGTCCTGCGCTTTTTGACAGATTTGCTCACTTCAGAGGTTCATGGCAGCCCTCAGTTTGGCCTGCTAGAGGCTCAAACCGGCCATTCATTCAGGTAACCTCATCACTGGCCAGCATGGGGGAAAAAGAGAACAATCTCCACAGTCTCTGATGATCCACCTAGTGGGTTGGGCGCAGGCCAGATCTCTTTTCCAAATCAGACCTTCCCTTCTGGTGTTTCTCACAGACCAGGTCAACTCCTCCTGTGGCTGTTCAGGAGTTGGAGGGATAAGGGGAATCCAGGACCACTCTCTACATGGGGTTCCAGCCTAGAGGCCTGTGAATTGTAGCTGTCTACAATGTCCCCTGTATCAGCTGCGTGACAGCCACAACTCCCTGGGATACTTCCCTATGGCCTTCCCCCAGCACCTTCTTTATCCTCACTGCAGGATCTTCCTCCTGAAGCCTGATCACACTTATACTCTTCAATCCTCCAAGCAGCACACCTTCTCACTCCCTGCTCCTTTCACAGCCCCCCACCACCCAACTGATGGGAGGTCCTTTTTAAACCCGGTGTTCTGATTAGCCTACCTGCCATAATTGATTCTAATAAGTTCTTAATTGGCTCCAGGTATCTTAATTAGCTCGCTTGTCTTAATTGGTTCTAGCAGGTTCCTGATTGCTCTAGGGCAGCCCCTGCTCTGATCACTCAGGGAACAGAAAACTATTCATCCAGTGGCAAGTATATTTGCCTTCTACCAGACTCCTGTACCCTGCCCACTTCCTGGATGCCAATAGGACCAGACTCCTGTACCCTACTGGTCTAGGTCTGTCACACAGCCAACAAGATATATAATAGTCAGCTTCAAAATACTGGGCTCTAATAAGACTTGGAAAGATTAGATAATTATTGGTAATTGCTGATAATCTTTGATTACATTGTACACACACAGACTGCCTATCTGAAAATTTGATTTATTGATAGATATATTTTTCCATCAAAGTAAGAAAAATGCTGCTTATTAACTTATTAGAGTTTGATTTAAGAATATTTACTTAATATGCTTTAATATGTGAGGTTGACAGTTTGTGTTTTAACAGTTTCTAAAGTTTTAGCTTTTTGAATCTCAGTGTCTGCTGCTATTAAATATTTTTTGTCTGACTCCCTCCATAAGTTCTTGTAACTGTGAAAATTTTGATTGATAAAAATAAAATATGCTTAAGACCCTCAATTTTGCCCAACTGTGAACATTTAAATTGATAAAAATGAGAACAAAATGCTTAAAACTAAACATCAATATTATTCATCAAAACTATATAAAAAGTAAAAATCAAATTCTGCCAACTCTAACTATTATTCAATGTTGGCGTTTTTGGTGACCACACAAGCCACTCAAGTTGGAAAGGCCTGTGTAGAAACCAGAGCCCTCAAATTGAATTATAGTCTTGTAATTCAAATGTGGTTGTATTTATTTCATAAAATATATATAAATGTGACAATTTAATCCAATTGAGGAAGTAAGCCATTTATGTGAAGAAGAAACCACATGCTTAGTCTTGGAATAACATGAAATGAGGAATGAGATGATGAATTATCCACATTTGAGAAACCACTCCCACTTAATCAACCATTGAGGAGGCTTCACCTTTGTTTCACCAGAGGCTCATAGTCCCTCCCAGTCTTTCCCTCTTCCTTCAGTGGCCACCTCTTCCTCTGGCAATGTGAAGAAAGAAGGATATGAATGATCACCATCTGTTGCAAAGTCTGATGTGGGTTAATTTCTTATTGTTATCCCGTTAAGTTGGCCTACCATGAGGGCAAGGCCTTCTGTACCAATTAAGCTCCATATAGTTGCTGTTCTGGAGGATCTGCTGCAGAGTCGATCCATAACTCTTGATAGTGGGAGGGGATACAATTTAAAGGTTTGGGAGCACATTGCCTCTGGCCCCTTTGTTACTCCCCCTGCACCTCCTGCACCTGCTCCAAGCCAACGCCACCTTGCCCCCCACTCCCTTCACAGCTCCTTCCCCACTTACTTCTCCTATTGCCTCCCTGCTGCGGGCATGGCATGGGCCAGAGCAAGCTACAGACACCGCAGGTAACTGTGGCTGCAGGTGAGGAAAGGATGAGACTCAGAAGGCTTCCCTGTGTCCCCTCTGGTGGAGCTGCACTGCCAGCCCCATCTCTCCTCCCTGCTCCAGGCACCTCCTAGCGGGGCTCAGCATGAGTGCTAGGTGTCAGTGCCTTTCCCAACCACATCCCTCTCAACCGTGCAAGACAACTCCCACCCTGGCAGAAATCTTGAGGGGCACATGGCCTCACATGGCTCCTTACCTCTGGTCTGCTGACGCATCACCCTGTACCTGCTGTACTCCAATGCTCCAAACCTGAGGTGAACTACAGGAGGGGCTACAGTTCCATTTTTATACAGATGCAGTAACCCCAGTACCTTAAATGTGTGACAGAAAGAGGCTGTAGATGCTATTCCAGTAGGACCCTGGGAATCCTTCCATTAACTTCAAACGGCTTTGGATCAAGGCCATAGATTGTAAAGTGATTGAAAATACTTAGGGATGAAAGGTGCTATACAATGCTACTTTGCACTTCTACTCCATCATCCACCTGAGAATCTCAGGGTACTTTACAAATTTAGTCTCACAACACCCTTGTGAGGCACATAAGTAAGCATTATTGTAGGAACAGCAGTGACTGCTCTAGTCAAAGTCACATAGGCAAGTACCATTCTGTTTCAAATGCCTTACCATTCTGACCCCCTGTTTACAGTTACTTGCAACTTTCTCAAAAAGAAAAGGAGTACTTGTGGCATCTTAGAGACTAACAAATTTATTAGAGCATAAGCTTTCGTGAGCTACAGCTCACTTCATTGGATGCATTTGGTGGAAGATACAGAGGGGAGACCAATGCATCCGATGAAGTGAGCTGTAGCTCACGAAAGCTTATGCTCTAATAAATTTGTTAGTCTCTAAGGTGCCACAAGTACTCCTTTTCTTTTTGCGAATACAGACTAACACGGCTGCTACTCTGAAACTTGCAACTTTCTGAAATTTTAACCTTTGAGGCTGAAATTTTCCAGTCTGGTTTCTGCTGGAGGGTGATTTTTTTTTGTTTGAATGGGTAAGCAAAACAGTTTATTTAGGTATTGGATTATGAACAGCGTGGGAGAAAAACATATCTTTTCCCGTTAGAAACAAAACCAACCCTTCCCCCTTTTATGTATGCAGATCTAGTGCCAAACCAGCTGGGGGGAGCACGGGGGGTATTGGAATTTCGCATAATCGCCTTTTTTGACTGTCCTGTTGATAAATGGCCTGGAGTTGATCCAGGTATGACCTGCTGGAAATTGCACCCGGTGCATGTGCAGTACCCTCCGGGGGGTGGGGTATTGGTAAAGCGTTTGGGGAGTAAATGATGAGAGCGGAGTCGTAGCTCAAAGGTTTATAAGGGGAAAGTTACCCAGCCTTTGCTACAGGCTGGGCTGTGCTGCTGTAGTGCAGAGGCCGAGGGAGGGGGCGATACAGGAGTGGAGGAAGCGCTTTGGGAAAGGGAACGGCAACAGCCCAAACTTCTGCTGCCAAGAGGGCTGGAACGGTGACAGCGGAGCCCGACTCCCAGGCCAGGGGCTTAGACCCGGGACGCGTCCCCACTGAGCTCCAGCTCCAGGGAAGGCGGCGGCGCCTCACCTGCGGTCACACACGGGCTCGGGAAACGCTGCGAGCGGTAGCGGGAGAGAGGCTCCGGCTCAGGTGTCTGATCGCCAGTGCTGTAGAGGCAGAGATCCGCCCCCAGGGAGTCGCTGGGGCCGGGGTAGGAGGACAGGCTGCCGCCGCTGGAGAATCCCTTCAATCCAACGCTTGGAAGAGGGAGGGGACGGCGCTCCAGCGAGCGATGTCCAAGAGCGAGCGAGGGAGAGGAGAGGGAGTGAGTCACTGAGCCACTGCAGCTCGCTTTCTGCTGCTGCGGAGCCTGCTGCTCAACTCTACCCGCTCGTTGCCTGGACATGTCTCGAAACACTTGGGTCGCTCAGTCCCTCTCCTTTCTCTCTCTCCCCCTCCCCACCCCCTTTCAAGTTTGAAAATCGAATGGGTACACGCCGAAATGCGGCCATCGGGATATGAGCCGGGGCGCTGGATTTGCTACGCGTTGGGCATGTGCTGAAGAACAGAAAGGTGGCAAAGTTCGTACTTTAGGCGCTTGACAATTGTTTTAATTAAACAAAGTGTGCGGGGATCAACTAAACTAGAGTGGACTTTGGGAGAGAAGTATTAAGTCCAGCTGGTCTGGTGAGTTCTTAGATTTTGTTTTCCCTGGATTTTAAAAAATATTTAATTTTGTATATTTATGTTGTCCAGTAGCATAAATAGGCTTTAATGAAGTACACACTACTGTGTTTCAGAGTAGCAGCCGTGTCAATCTGTATTCTTTTTCTTTTTGCAACTACTGTGTTTGTATGGCTAGTGTGTGTGGGTATATACACACACTCCTATGCATACCTATGTTTTGATCCCTCAACACACACACATCTATTTCCCTCCCTCGATATAGACAAAGATATCTAGATAGTTCAGTCAAAACCTGTAAAATACAGAACCAAATTCAGAAGGCTTGTTGCAAAGATGTTCGACTGGGTTTTGCATTATTTTAAAGTGTAACTTGTTTTAGAAATGGTGCCTGTGGAAGAAGAACAAGGAGTCCGGGACAATGTGTTGTGGTGCAGCGCCCTCTAGCCTGCGCGCTGGGTACAGCGGCTCCTTTCCCCCCCCCCCAAGGCTGCCAAGTTCAGCATTGTCCGGAGACACGGGGGATCGGGAGGAGCCCCGTTGCTCTCTTATCCCGCTGGTCCTTGCTCCAGAGGTGCTCCAGTTCCGTCTAGAACCATAAATGAGGTTGCGGGGTCTTTGCGTCAGGACTCCTGTCCTCACTTTACAATCATTTCCATCAAGCCACTAAAAAGGCAAACTTGAGATATTTGTGAGTCGATTACTTCTGATCCGGTCCTGAATGTGTGAAGATTTAGTCATAGATCAAGCGGGAATCGTTGGGGCTCCCAGTGTTGGCGCATCGATTGATTGATTTGGCTAGGAAAAAAACGGTGCACGGCGAATGCGTATTAAATGTGCTCCTGTAATCTTCTCTCGCCCTTTGCTTGCTTCCTGTGGCGATGAACTCCGGTTTCTTCCAGGCAATTAGGTTTCTCAGTGAGTCTGCCGAGTGAGAATTCCCCAAACAAATGTTTGATCGTTATTAAGCGTTTATCATTTATTAATGAATGGAGATCACTCCAAGGAATATTTGGGAGTATTAATCTTTAATGTTATTTACATATACATACCAGGACGATATCATTTTAGCTTTATCCCAAGTGGCTATTTCTTTATTGGCAGCATTTACTATTTCAAGGAATATCTAGGAACTAAATCAAAGGTGTTGGACCTTTTCAAAACCAATGTACCTTATAGCTAACGTGCAGTAGAATTTCGCAAACATTGTAAAAGATAAGACTTCAGGATCCACTCAGGTAACCGCATTTTACATCTGGTCATTTATATAAATAATTTGGCCAATCCCACCCCATTCCTGTGGTTAAGATTTTCTATCTCAGAAAACAGGGATACGTGTGTGTATGCATATTAGGTTGCACGCTATTGTCTACTAAACTGCAAATTGTACACAGTTACTACAAATAAAAGTTCCAGCGAGCCCAGGGTTATAATTTCAGGTCAGTGTAAAAGTCCTTTCTTTATATGGAGCAATAGTGTTCTATCTCGATGTCCCCGTAGTTATTTTTCCCCCTTTCCATAACTTGTTAGAGACTTTCATGTACACCGCTACTGAATGATGACAATTGAATTCAGCTGGGAGCCATGAAATACCTGACCTTGGTTTTCCCTCCTCTCCCAAAAAAACCCTTTCTGGAGAGCTCCATATTGAGAACAATCTCTTTGGCTCCCATGATTTAGGTCTCCACTTCTTTTAAACACCCTAAACACTTGTCTCTAAGGTTGAGGGAATAAGCGAAGGGCGAGAGATTCTTACACTGAGCCAAATCTTGCTCTCTTCAGTGTAATCACTGTGGTTACTCGTGTGAGTAAGGCGTGCAGGATTTGGTCCGGTGTCGCTTACACTTTGGATTTGATAATCTTTGTGCATAAGGTTTTGCTTTATTTTTGGTGTATCTTTGGACTGCCTTTTAGATATTTACAAATGTCCAGACTACTGTCTGAAGAGTTCTGCTTTTTTCAAATTTTAAATCAGCAGTCTAGTAAAATAACTGTACACAATGGAATGCAAAGCTGTCCTTGTCTTCCAAGTTGGTATTTTTGTCTTTTCCGTCTTCAGTTTCTGGCCGGATAATGAGGCGGTTAGTGGTGTTGGGGCTACAGGGCGTAGTATGCATGCCACTTTCCAGAGCTGGAGTTGGCAGAGTTTAGGTTTTCTTACCCAGCTGTGCATACAAGTCCTGGGGAAACACTCCCACTCGTTGCACTGGGAACTTTGTACTGTGTGTTATCCCTGGAGGAGGTTGATTCGGGTCTAGCCGGATTCCTTTTAGGGCTCGTTGAATAAGCAGGAAACTATAAAGTAATGATGGTCCTGTAAACAGGAGAAGATAAATTTAAATGCCGATTGCAATAATCTCGGATGGTTTGAGACAGCAACTCTGAAGTTTTTATAAGAAAAGAAAAGACCCCCCGTTTTCAGCGTCTAGATTACTGACCTCATGCCCTGCTCTGCTCGTTTTTTAACTTGCAAATACCAACAGAAATAAGAACAAAAATTAGCAGGGCGAAGGTTGAGTTTTCACTGCGTCTGCTTTGTTACCGAAAGCTTTTTTTTTTTTAAACAAAAAGCAGTGAAATGAGTCCTGCCATCGAGGAGAGATAGTGGCTCTTTTGATGTGAAGGGTATAATAATTTAGGAGCCAGATGGTTGGGAGCCCGGGAGTCTCTGGAAGCGTGGTTTAGGTTTTCATGCCAGGGAAATTAGTTCCGGAGGGGGGTGGTGGTGGCAGGCCTGGCCCGCGGAGGAATATAGAAATGCAGAGTAGAGCGGCCCGGCCGAGGGAGCGGGACGGCGGCGAGGGGAGAAAGGGAAGGAGCGGGGCCGGTCACCATGCGGCGCCGGGCGCCCTCGAAGCCCCTCCGCACGGCTCCTCCCCGCCGGCAATGAGAGGTGAGGGACGGGCGCGCCTGGCTCTGGCGGCCTCTTGGGGGACTTGCGGGCGAGTTTGAGGCGCGGGGCAGAAGTTTGGGGCTGCGGGCCCGGGAGAAAGGAGCGCAGCCGGCAGGGTGCAGAGCCTGCCGAGCCCGGGCTGCTGTCTGCGGGCTCTGCTCCCGCTGCCCCGCTCGCACGCAGCCCCCTGGCCCCGGAGCGGACTGTGTCCTGCGAACTTGGGCAGGGAGTTTGGGGGCAAGAGGGGGCGTTCGGGGGAGGGGGGGCGGTGAATGGGAAGGTGCCTGTAGCCCTCCCCCCGCCGCTGCCTCCTTCCTGCCCGGTTGGTTGCCGCCGCCGCTCACTGCCTTGCCTCCCCCGGGGACGAGGAGCATGGTGGGGGGCGGCTGAGAGGAGACGTGCGGGGAATAGCAAGTCCCTGGAAGTGAGCGTGGAAACAAGAGGCTGGCGCGGCGTTAATGGCCTGGATTCATTTGCTACACAGTCAAATCAAAGCCACGATGCGGGGGCAGGGGGCGCGGGGGGAGTTAAACCTGCGCTCGCGAGTCTCTTTTCCTGCGTGGCTCCATCAGGCCACGTTATCGCTGAAAAATGTGAAAGATCTTCTCCCATTCTCACCCCTTCCAGCTATGCTTTAGAGACTTCTTTTTGTGTGGCCTGGTGGCTGTTTCTGGTCAGTTCGTTATTAAGCTACCGCTTCTCTCGTTTTAATGCGTGTAAAAGGGTCTCGTTATCTCGAGATTAAACGAGCAGAGAAATATTCAGAGACTTGGCTGTAATTTTGTCTGCCGGAGTCTATTAAATTACGCCTAGGAAGAGAGGAGGAGATAATTTTGTACCCTGAAGGGAAGGTGTCTGTCTGTACGCATTATGCATTTAATGGCCCATTGCGAACTTAATATATCCATGGTAAGCCCACGAAGATTCGCAATGAATAAATATCTCCGGCTGATTTTCCTCTTTGTTTGCGCTTTTGCAATGTATCTACCATTGTTTGTCCCTCGGATTCCTTTGAAACTTAAACAGCAAAGGGTGCACTGAAGAACTCAAGGTTTCTGATTCCTCCCTCTGCCCCCTCCCCCATGTTTCTATTTCTAAAATGCTCGAGCTGAAATTCTTCTTTAGGCGTTTACATTTTGTGTAGCAACCATAATAAATTGTGAAGTTTCACTACCAAAAATGTACTTTTTAAAAAACAAAGAACCAAAACCCCTTTGGTAAGTTTTCACTTACCATGTATTTATTACAGTTACAAATTTGACACAATAATAAGCATAATGTTAATAATGTCACTTATTTTTAGGGGAATTTCTTAAAAGCTATTATACTGCCCGTGATATCTTTGAATATTAAACTTACGATACGTTTTACACAGTTTTAAATTACTGTATTAATAGATGTATGGGAGGGATACCTACATTCATTTTTTTGTAGTTATTGTGTTCTTTAAGAGCTTTATGCATAGTATATTTATATGTGCAGATTTAAATATTGTTTGATTGAAACTTCATCTATTACTACTGTAATGTCTCTTCACTTTAAAAGAGAAGCAATAATGGGTGTCAGTTGTGTCAATGCTCTAATAACTTCACTTGAAGAAAAGCTTTATAGGGCCCAATTCTGCTTTCTTTGAAGGTCAGTGGCAAAACTCCCATTCACTTCTGTGGAAGAAAGGAGTACAATACTTAAAAGAAAAATCTTAAACAAAGTTGCGCTTAAAATGTTACCCCTTTAGATAAAGTGGTTTGGTCATGAAAAGTTTCAAGATAATCACTTGCTACATTGAGACTTAACACTTTCTCAGTATTTGATAGTTTTCTGTATATTATAATAAAAAAAGCATTATGTTTATTGCACAAGAGATTATATGGTATCTCATTACAATTTTCCCTTGTGAAACTCATCAACAATAATTGCTGATTAAGAGTCTTTTAATGATAGAGTATCATTAGAGTATCATTAAAGCCACTGTTACATATGAATGTAAGAAAGTTACAGAGTTGTTTTGGCATAGTAAGCCGTTTGAGACACAATAAAGATTAAAGTCTCCTTTTCCTGGAGTGAGGGTTCAGTCCTTCAACCTTTACTCAAGCAAATATCATTACTAATGCAAAACTTATAAATTTTCTTTTTGCCTGTTGTAGGTTTCAGAGTATTTGTGCACAACATGAAGTAGTTAGGAAATAGGTCAATTTCAGGGATTTAATAAGCCAAAATGTTTATAGCCTATAGGGCTTAGTTTAAACTTGTGGGTAAACACATTATGTTAATCTTCCCAACAATGTGCATTTTCCAAATAACTTTCTGGCTTTAATAAAATAATTCAACTGTAAGCTTTCATCATGTGTTAATTTTTTGAATACAAACCCTTCCCCCCCACCCATCCCGGCAAACTAGTCTCGGGATTTTGACCTAAAACTTGAACTCGCCTTTAAACAGTTACAATCTAATATGGAAACTTCAGGGCTATAAGCAACTATTCTTTTAAACAGGTAATGCTTAATTGCTGAGAAATGAAAATATATTGATAGGGTCTACAAACTCATTGTCTTTGTCTCCCTCTTGAGGCTCTGCAGCAAAGGCCTGGTCATGCAAGCTCTTACTCATGTAGCAACTTTTTGAATGAAAAATGTGTTTGCAGATTCATATCCCAGAAGTTTACAAATTCTACTCACCACAGCTTTTTGATGTTAATTAGTGATGTTGATGCATAAAGATGTTTTGGCTTGTTAAGGTAGTATATAAAGTAAAGAAGTTGTTAATGTGTGTGTGTGTGTGTGTGTGTGTGTATGCATATATATTTACATTTTTTCTCTCTCTCTCTCTCTCATATATACACACACACACACAATATTAGTTCCCGCTCATTAAAAATTCATGGGAAAATCTCAGTAGAACAAAACACTAGAAACACTACTGTAGAGCCCAATTTTCACTGGCAGAAGACTGTACTAGAGGCATTTCTTGAGTACGCAAAACTCCCATTGAAGTTTCCCTTTAGCTATAGGACAAACTGTGCTAATAAGAGGCGCTAATCCTGTAGTCATGTATGCATGTCCCACTGAACTCAACTGGATAGTCTTGTGTTGGAACTGCCTCTTACTAAAGTAAGAGTGTGTGTGTGTGTGTGGTGCCTAGTACATGGGGGGGGCCAAGCTTGGTTATAGTCTCTAGGCAATAGTGTATAAATTATAATAAGTTGCATATGTTTGTGAAAGATCGGTGCCCAGTTTAATTCAGTGATTTACAGCTATGGTAGTGGTGGAAGCATACTAGCCCTAACTTTTGGCCTAATTTTAGAAAATCATTCTTTTTATTGCTGTATTAATATTTACTAATTCTACATTGTCTTAGTATTTTCTGTTATTCAGAATGATATAGTATCTTTATCAGTTAAGTCTCCTTTTATGTAAGAAAGCTTCCACTACAGGAAAACAATTGCATCATATATTTAAAACTGAAATGTAGAAGAAATATGTGAATATTAGTTAAATCATTTCTTCCAAATAGGAAATCAAAGAATGTCTGGTTATGGCAATCCAGAGGAGTATACTGTGTACTTTTATGAACATGTGCTGATGAAATCTAGTTAAGCAAACTGTTTTGCTATATTTTGAAAATGGATAGAAAATTATAGACTTTTGATATTTCAGAGATAACATTTTAAGAGTTTAAAATGTAGCTTTGGCTAAAATGTTTCTGGAAAGTAGTCATTTTGGCTCACTAAGAATGAGTTATAGGTGATTAAAATACAGTCTGATGTTTTTATAAAGCGTTGTATACTATATCACCTGACATCTTTACATTGTTAAATTCCTCCCCTTCCCCTAATTCTTTTGTCTATAGAATTAACATTATTTCATATCTTTGGGTCTTAATCATGACATATTACATAGTGGTCTTCAGATAATCTGAGATCTATTATTTAAAATTTCCAATATCTGTCTAAATCATGTCACAATCTAAATATCCCACATATAAAACTTCATGTTTTGAGGTACAGAAATATCAATTCGTAATTTTGTCTAGGTGGGTTATTATTCTGTGTAACTGATAGACATCTCTTGTTCCAGGTTTTAAATCAGCAATTTGTCCAAGGTGCTGTTCAAGGCTGGATTCCTTACTGGCAGCCAGGCAATCATGATTTAAATATTTGTGTACTGTTTAGAAGTGACAGATTCTATATTTAAAGTTCATATGGAAATTAAGCAATAACTGCTTAAAAGTATAATACAATATTGTTAGATGTCACATAATAATATTGGAGTAGTTAAAATGCTAATGGTATTTACATCTATTCAACTCAGAATTCTGAAAAGTATAATGTATTTTCATAAATTCAAGATTCGCTTTTTCAGTCAAAGTGAGATGTGAGGAGGACAGGATAATAATGCATTCATCTGTAAACAGACTTCACTTTTCTTTATGAAGGGAATATGATCTTTCAAATTTTGGTACCATATGAACAGCTAGTGGTAAGTTTAAGGTTGGCAGGATTGTCAAAAGTCAGCAGTGTTATTAGTAATGGAAACACACAGTTGCCAACTTTCACGAGGTAAATAAGCATCCCGACTTTCACAATAAGCCAAAAATCAAGCTAATTCCATTTCAAAACAAGACAGAAACAAGCCAATCCCTAAGAATCCCAACACTCTGTGAATAGTTTTCCCCCTCGGCATGCAGTCTGGGACTGTGGTGGATCCGCTGTGCACCCCTCACTCTCTTTTTCTCCCCCCCCAAAAAAGCAACAAGCTACTAGCCAACAAGCCAATTAAGCCAAAAACAAGTGCAGTTTCTGCATTTTTTTTGTTTTTTGTGGGTTTGGTATGTCTGATTACCTTTCTAAAAAGAAGAATTCCATAATATTATTGAGGGAGGAAAGGGGAAATGTGCATTGTGACACATAATGTAAGCTCTATCAAAGAGTAGTTTCTGAAAGTTTGCTTTTGGATTAAAAAAACCAACCACCACCACCCCAAAATTGGAGGAATTTAAAATGTAATCTTAGATGCCAACATAAATTCAGATGCAGACTCCTTCCTCACCCTTTAATTTTAACAAATTGGGCAAACTATACCTTAATGTGAAAATAGCCACAGGAAGGCACAAGAAATTCTGTAGGATGAGTTTGTGGAGTTTCCATTAAATCATCCTGTCTGTGGGGAAAGTTTAGGGATGGCACAGAGGAAGAAGATTCACTGATGCACAGAAAGGGGATTATTAATGCCATGCATGCATGGTGTGCCCCTCTGTACTGCTGCCATGTGCTTGACCCTGGCTTCTGCTAAAGTTGTTGCCCCTTCTAAGGGGATGGAGACCATAATCATCAAGCTTCAGCTCTGCTCACTGCTTAGGTACTAAGATGATCGGTGCTCCATAAACACCTTGGAGAGATGGATAAGGCATGGGTATAATCTGGACAACTCTTCCACTCCTGTCTATACCCATGAAAAGTGAAACGTGAACAGCTTCAGTGAGGGGTTCGCGACTGTGGAGGTGACAACCCTTCCTATATTTCTGTGCCACCGAAAGCAGCGTCCGCTTGCAAAAGCAGAGATACAGTTGAGATCCTTGTATAGTCAAAGCACTTTTGTGAGATGTTTCGGTTTAGTCTCTTGTTGATTGCATTTAAAAAAGTGGCTTAGTCATTTTATAACATGTTCTTTAGCACAATTTAATGGCCTCTTAAATTGCCCTGAGTTTTCGATCTATTGACATACCCACATATTTATTGGAATAATTTTAGGGTGAAACTGTTCATTTATTTATCTTGTTCAAGTGAATTTATTGCTAATAAAGTCCTGGGGATCCAAGGTCACACAACAGGTGATAGCCTAGGTAAAGTGTGCAAGCTTCCTGTCAAAGCTGTCATTTGAGGCCCACAAAATCATACCTCCCACCCCAATTTTAAGATAATTTAAGTACCAATTCTAAACTTAGATTTAATTTTTAAAAGATTGTTGTCTCTTTTAGTTGTGGAAATAGCCTTGCTCGTGTAAGCTAATTACTTGGTTTGAAAGATTATCACAGTGATTTTGTTTTTCCCAAACAATTACTGATCAGGTTATCAACCATTCCCTCTGTGGTTTCATATGGCCACAGGAGTCATGGTCCAAGCCTTAAGTCCCACAGCTTTCAGGGACTTTGATTAATTGATTCGTGGTTGTGGGTGAGCCATTATGCCTAAATGAATGTGCTCTCTCTCTCTCTCTCTCTCTCTCTGAGTCGTCATTGTGACATCTAGCCATGAGATGGACTAGCTTAGTTCTTGACCTAGGTCAGGTGCTTATCAGTGTGTAGGGTAAAGAGGTAGTGGGGATTTGGCCCACTTGTCCTGTTTCAGAAGCCTGCTTGAGGGAGTGGGAACTAGAGGAGGGTGAATCCTTGTGAGGAGAGATGGAAAAAGAAGGCACAATGGGAAGGACTTTGGAAAGAGACAGTAGGAGGGGGCTGAAGCCATGCTAGAAGCAAGGGCTGGAGGGAGGGAGAAGAGAGAGATAATAGAATTCAGGAGGAGAGGAGGATCACAGGAAGAACAACAATGGAAGAGCACAGTGAAGAGTCAGTGTGACACTGGAAAATGGGTAAAAATAGGAAAGACCGCATATGGTAGGTAATGAATTAAGAGAATACCAAATGAGAGAGAATAGTCAAACGTAGGAGAGAAAAATGGGATAACGGAATTGAAGAAGGGATTTAAAAAAAGAAAAGATTTAAAATGTCTGGGTTAGTGAATTTTGTGTAATTCGTGTGACTTTTTTTTTTTTTTTTTTTGGTTTGGTGTTTTCTTGGCAGATGTCCTATGTAATAGCCTATATTTTATGAGGAAGGAAATGGAACTCCCAAAGCCTCAGGTTACCTGGAGTGGATCCACCTCAAACATCTCCAAACTATCTGTTGTGGTTCTTTTACCATATTCAGCATTGTGGCATCTGAATACCTTTGTAAAATCTAAATTAACCACCCAAGGATCTCTGAACATCTCGTCTCTTGTCAAAAGAACTATATATTTATTTTTTGCTAGCAATTTTCCCTAGGATAGGGATGTCAAAGAAGAGGGTTTTAACATTTTGATCTGACAGCTTGGAGTTTTGGGGTGATTCTGACATCTATTGGGAGTAAGTTTCATGTTCATGGGCCAGCTGCAGAGCAAGTTTTGCCTCCTGAGCCCTAGAGCCTTGCTCTTGTGGTTGATGGTTCCATTCTTCCAGTGTAAACTGGCTGTTTAAGGAGGTCATGTGCATGCTATATGAGGAAGAATCTCTGCTAATCTGGGCCATTCCTTTAGAGGGCTTTGAAGATAATGAGAAAAGCCTTGAACTTGATTCTCTATTCATTAGTATTCAGAGGACTGGAGCGATTTGCTCTCATCGTTCTTTTTTGCTGAATAAGCAAGGCTGCTACTTTTTTTTTTTTTTTTTTTTAAGATTGGTGACTTAATTCCAACAATGCATTGCATTGCATTGATTAAGCATGGAGGCCATGAATGTGAAGATCACTGTGGTTAACTTTCACAAAAAAGAAAAGGAGTACTTGTGGCACCTTAGAGACTAACAAATTTATTTGAGCATAAGCTTTTGTGAGCTACAACTACATCTTTTAGGATGGGGAACACACACTGGTCCTGCTGTAGGTGGTAGGGTCGAGTCCTTACATCTGTTGATATTTAGGTATGTTTGTTACATGTGGAGGAATTTTATTCATATGCATAAAGGAAGTGCACAACTGAAGCCATTACTAGGCCCACTAGTTTTAAGGTCAAGATGTGAGAAATACAGCATTAATAAGCTATATGACAAAGCATTTTAACTTTGAGTAGTTATGGAAATAGTTATATTGAATGAATACTTTCCAAATTAATTTGCAAATTACAAAAATGAGAGAAAGCCCTTTAAGTAAAATATTAGGGTAGTCTTAAATTTAGTGTTATATAGCCAAACTTAATATTTGCAAGAAAATTCAAACTGAATTTTAGATTTCTTTAGTAGTTGCTTTCAGATGTTCCTTTCAAGACGGAGTAAAAAACTGTAATTAACCTTGGCATTTAATTAATTAATCCTTCCATGGTATAGCAGTATTCCCTATTTTTCTGGTTTATGAACTTGCATCATTCAAGTGTTACATTTTTAAGATTTTTATTATCTGACTATCTTTAAATAGTCTGAAACATATGGAAACTTTATTGAGAGAGCATAATCTAGTCATGTTACTTTTAGCCACATTAGAGATGTAAGACTTTAACTAAATCCTTTGTATTTTAAATCACATAATTAATCAAAATTAAAATGACACGTCAGTAATTTTTGCAAAGCCTCAGTTAATGATTCTTTATTTTGTTTCAGGGGTTTTGATAATTGACACCATGGGGAGACCCTTGACCATGCTGCTGTTGCTGCTGGTGCAGCATTTTGGAAACGGTGAAGGAAATCAAAGACCATATCATACTTCACTTGTGCAATTTACACAAGTCCAGTTCAATGCCACGGTGTATGAAAATTCTGCAGCCAAGACTTATATTGAGCCGCCAGTAAAAATGGGCATTTACCTTGCAAATCCACTGTGGGATATAAGATACAAAATTATTTCTGGTGACAATGAAAACTTCTTCAAAGCTGAAGAGTATATTCTTGGAAACTTTTGCTTTTTGAGAATACGGACCAAGGGAGGAAATACAGCTATTCTTAACAGAGAGGTGAAAGACCATTACATATTGACTGTAAAAGCAGTTGAAAAGAATACTAATGCTGAAGCACGCACACAGGTCAGGGTGCAGATACTGGATACAAATGACTTAAGACCCTTGTTTTCTCCAACGTCTTACAGTGTTTCTTTGCCTGAAAATACAGCAATAAGGACCAGCATTGCAAGAGTAAGCGCAACAGATGCAGATATTGGAACCAATGGAGAATTTTACTACAGTTTTAAAGAAAGAACAGATATGTTTGCTATACATCCAACAAGTGGTGCAGTGGTTCTAACTGGAAAACTCGACTATGCAGAAACTAAGCTTTATGAGATGGAAATCCTCGCAGTGGATCGTGGAATGAAATTGTATGGCAGCAGCGGTATTAGCAGCATGGCAAGGCTAACTGTTCACGTAGAGCAAGCAAATGAATATGCTCCCATTATTACAGCTACTGTATTGGCTCCTTCAGAATTGGACAAGGATCCAACATATGCAATTGTAACTGTTGAGGACCTTGATCAGGGTTCAAATGGAGAAATAGCATCGTTAAGTATTGTGGCTGGTGACCCACTTCAACAGTTCAAAACGGTGAGGTCTGTTCCAGGAGGTAAAGAATATAAAATCAAAGCTGTTGGCCACATTGATTGGGAGAGCCAATCTTTTGGATATAATCTGACTCTTCAGGCTAAAGATAAAGGGAATCCTTCTCAGTTTTCTTCTGTAAAAGTTATTCATGTGACATCTCCACTGTTTAAGTCTGGACCGGTCAGATTTGAAAAAGATGTATACAGAGCAGAGATAAGTGAATTTGCCCCTCCAAACACTCCTGTGATAATGGTAAAAGCTTTACCTAGTTATTCCCAATTAAAATATACTTTTAAAAATGCACCAGGCAAAGTCAGATTCAACTTAAACCCGCACACAGGTCTTATTACCACTTTAGAACCAATAAAAGCACAATATGCCTCCCATTTTGAACTTGAAGTCATGACAAGTGACAGAAGAGCCTCTGCAAAAGTGTTGATTAAAGTAAAAGACACGAACAGTAATCCCCCTGAATTTACTCAGACATCATATAAAGCTTCCTTCGATGAGAATGTGCCAGTTGGCACTAGTGTCCTGAATGTGAATGCAAAAGATCTTGATGAGGGTGAGAATGGTTATGTGACGTATAGCATTGCAAACTTGAATCCTTTACCATTTGTGATTAACCATTTCAGTGGTATTATCAGTACCACAGAAGACATGGATTATGAATTGATGCCAAGGGTTTACAATTTAAGGATTCGAGCATCTGATTGGGGCGTACCGTATCGTCGAGAAATTGAAGTTCCTGTTACTATTATTTTAAATAATTTGAATGACAACACACCACTATTTGAGAAAATAAATTGTGAGGGAACAATCCCTAGGGATCTTGGTGTTGGAGAACAAATTACTACTGTATCTGCTATTGATGCTGATGAGCTCCAGTTGGTGAGATACCAGATTGAATCTGGAAATGAATTAGATTTATTTATCTTAAATCCAAACTCTGGGGTGCTTTCCCTGAAGCAATCTCTAATAGATGGTTTAGGTGCTAAAGTATCTTTTCATAGTCTGAGAATTACAGCTACAGATGGTGAGAACTTTGCAGTACCATTATATATCAACATAACTGTAGCTGCCAGTCGTAAACCAGTAAACTTGCAATGTGAAGAGACTGGTGTAGCCAAAATGCTGGCAGAGAAATTACTGCAGGCAACTAAGCCGCACAATCATGGCGAGGTTGAGGATGCTTTCTTTGATACTCACTCTATGAATCTACATGCACCTCAGTTTCGAAGTACTCTTTCAAGCAGTGTTGAAGTAAAGGAAAACCTACCTGTGGGTTCCAGCATAATACTTATGAATGCCACTGATCTTGACACTGGCTTCAATGGAAAGCTAGTTTATGCTATCTCTGGAGGTAATAATGATAGTAGTTTTACTGTGGATTTGGAAACAGGAATGTTAAAGGTTTTATCTCCCCTTGATCGAGAAGTAAAAGATAAATACGCTCTGAATATTACTGTGTATGATCTGGGAATACCACAAAAGTCTGCGTGGCATCTTTTAGATATCAAAATTTTGGATGCCAATGATAACAGACCAGAGTTTTTACAGGACAGCTATTTTGTTGAAGTGAGTGAAAACAAGGAGCTGAACAGCGAAATCATTCAGATTGAAGCCACAGATAAAGATTTGGGGCCCAATGGGGAAGTGAAATATTCTCTTCTTACAGATACAGACATGTTCGCTATTGACAGTACGACAGGTGTTGTGAAAGTTGTAGGGGCTTTGGATCGTGAAATCCAACACGTGCATTTCCTGAAAATAGAGGCCAGGGACCAGCCAAATGAAGAACCTCAGTTGTTTTCCACTGTAATTTTGAAAGTATCTTTAGAAGATGTCAATGACAATCCTCCTAAATTTATTCCATTGAATTATCATGTGAAAATTCGAGAGGACCTTCCAGAAGGAACTATTATCACATGGCTGGAAGCGTATGATCCTGATGTGGGCCAGTCAAGTCAAATACGATACAGCCTTTTAGATAGTGGAGATGGAACCTTTGATGTAGATAAATTGAGTGGAGCAATACGTATTGTACAAAGACTGGATTTTGAAAGGAGACAAGTTTATAACCTGACTGTACGGGGCAAGGACAAAGGAAAGCCGATTTCATTATCTTCTACCTGTTATGTTGAGGTTGAGGTAGTTGACGTAAATGAAAATTTGCACCCTCCACGGTTTTCCAGCTTTGTGGATAAGGGCTTTGTAAAAGAAGATGTCCCTATTGGTTCATCTGTGATGACAATAACTGCCTATGATGAGGATGCAGGAAGAGATGGAGAGATTAGGTATTCAATCAGAGATGGATCTGGTGTTGGCATTTTCAGAATAGATGAAGAAAAAGGTAAGAATTTTTTGTCAGCATCTTAATTCACTTATTCTGTTTCCAGTATTTCAAGCAAACAAAAAAACCACCAAACCTAAAGTACTAACAGTAATAATGTTTTTACATTATTTTATTAAACATTTCTTATATACACAGTTTTAGTGGATGCACACTGTTAAGAAGGGAAACAACGTGAAAATGTTTGCTAAAGTTGCATTTTTCCTACTTTGATTAAATTTTTACAGCACATATAATAAATTGGTCTCAAAACCTCTCCCACATGAGCACCAAAAGGAATAACATGGGGCCCAGATTGTGGAGCTCTTACTCACGTTGTTGAGAACTTACTCATGTGAATAGTTCCATAAGTGAGGACTCGTCAGAATGCCACAGTCTGGCATTAGGAAAATAGTGGAAGCTTTAACTCTGAAATTTTCTTGCTTTTTTCCCTCTTTGTTAGAGAAGCTATATTCAAAGGATAGCAATGTTATATCTGTGATTATATTCACTGCTTTGGGTAAATATATTGATAACTTTCTCTGTTGTTCACCCTAACAATAGTAACTGTATATTTTTAGTGAACAAACAGAAATAAACTTCTTCCAAACAAAATATAAATACATTTGAAGCTTTGTTAAATATCATGGTGATAAAGGATCCATACATGCATTGATATAACAGATTTAGAGGTGTTGCTTTGTTGTGTCAGTGATTCATAGGTTAAGAACTGCTGTAGGCATTTTATTCCAGTGTAATTCATTCAAAGAGGCTATCTATCATCATCTCAGTAAAAGATTGAAATTCTATTAATTCTTGAATAAGTGTCTCTAGCACAGTTAAAATGAGAATTGCTACTCATTCTATCTTCCCCCATACAGTTTTCTTCCTTTAAAAAATAAAATAAATTTAAATATTGTTAAATTTCACAAAAGCAAAGAAATTCAGAGTAATGTCATCTTGTACAGTCTCCGATACTTTGTGTTCAATAATTGTATGGATTTTCACATACCTTCAGTGTTAGATTACTAAAACAAAAATAACAAAGTTAAGCAGCAATCATGGGCAAAGTTCTGCGCTGTTACACCATTGGTAATCTGTCATAACTCATATTAGTTCATTGGTATCTGAAGATTTTGCTCATGTTTTGTTAATTGGTCTCACAGGGTATGTCTACACTGCAATTAGTCACCTGTGGCTATCCTGTGTCAGCAGACTTGAGATCAAGTGCCTTAGGTGGGGCTGTTTAACTGCAAAGTAGACATCCAGGTGTAGGCTGCAGCCTGATCTCTGAGACTCTCCCACCTCGCAGGGTCCTAGAGCCTGGAAGTCCAACACAGCAATGAAATAGCCCTGCAGCCCGAGCCCCATGAACCTGAGTCAGCTGGCATGGGACAGCTGCGGGTTTTTAATTGCAGTGTAGACATTCCTCCTGTCTGTGGGTAATTCTAGTTACAAGTTACAACTCCCTTAATAATGATCCCATATATTATACCAGGGGTCTGCCAAATTTGTGTCCGTGGAAAAACATGTCACGGACTGTGAAATCTGGTCTTTTGTGTACTTTACCCTATAGTAAAAGTACACCAAGTTTCTCAAACTGGAGGTCCGAACCCAATCAGGGGTCGCAAGTCTATTATAGGCGGGTACCGGTATTGCCACCCTTACTTCTGTGCTGCCTACAGAGCTGGGTGGCTGGAGAATGGCGGCTGCTAGCTGGGCACCCAGCTCTGAAGGCAGCACCGCCAGCAGCAGCACAGAAGTAAAGGTGGCATGAAATATAAAACTGTATGAACTTCTCCACAAAATTTGTTGTTTATGCCCTAACCAACCTGTGAAAAATGGTGATTTTGTCGCAGTTTAGTTAGACCCCTATTTATACATGTCTAGTAGTGTCCCATGAGTACTGGTGAGTTGTGCCCATAAGATTGCTTACCTCTTCAAAATTTAGAAGAGCAAAATGTCACTTGAAACATTGCTTAGAAAGTCAACCATTTATCAAAATAATATTGGACCTTGTTAAAGAGCAGGTCTCCAGAGTTGTAATTAAGTCTCACCTCTTTTACCTTATATTTGTACAAAGAACACAGTTAAGATTACAAAGTAGGTTTAGAAAAGTTAAATGAAGTACTTTCAAAGCCTTAGTAATTTCACATTTAGTTTTTGGCTTGCTTAACAGATTACTTACGCTTTTCAGTATGCTGCCTTTTTCTTAGTGCAAATATATTCAAGTTTGCTTTATTCTGAGCTTCAAAGTTTTATGTAGAAAAGTTTTACTAGTCCCATATGTGGGTCTGTAGAATTAATCCAGTTTTGCCATTTTACTATCTAGGTACCATTCTTTCTTCTTCAGCGCCAGTTCATTCATGCATGGGCTGTGATTCTGCCACTTTTATTAAGTAGGTGGCAGAATCACGTGTCTAATGTTTTCTTTTACTCCTTCATTTACCTAACTTTTTTTTTTTTAAACCTTGTTTGGCTTAGTTTTTTGAATTTAATAGGACTACTCATGTAAGGCAACCAGGATTTGGTCCCAAGGCTTATATGTCTAAGTATTTATACCACTCATCACCGTGGTATTCTGCCTCTGCTCTTGGTAATAGGGAATAGGCTGATAAATAGGTGACTGGGAGGCAGTGTACAGAAGCAAGAGATTGGACCCGGGGAAGAGACCAGATTGGACTTCTGACAAACAGCTGGGTGGCTGATTTTCTAGATTCACTGAGGAGGAGGGGAAGAGCCCTTTATTCCTTGAGCCAGTTGTGTCTCCCAGGTATTCTCCTCTGGCAGCATCATATTCCTTCATTCATGTTACTCCCAGTCCAAAGGTAGGTAGACTTCATATTTTAGGAAGCTTTTTTGAGTCAAAACTAAGATACTAAGTATCTAAAGGGAACCACTTATCTTACATCTAAGGAATTGAAGGTGGGAATCACATGAAGTGCATCTGGGGAATTTAAAATCTATGAGAGGGGTGGGTGGGTGTGTGTGAGAGAAAACAGTTCAACATGATGGAATTTCTTGGGGCTGGAGGTGGTTTGTTTTTTCAGAAAGCTAGGAAATTACCTACAAAACTTGTATTACAAGAACCTTGAGTGTGCAAAGTCAAGCTCAAAAGTTAGGAAATGCAGTAGCACCTCAATTTTACAAACACCAGTCTCTCATGAACGACTGCTTATATGAACCTTTTTTGAGGGGGGCGGGAATTAATAATGAAAGCGATGTCAGTGAAGAACAACATCTTTTCACATTCCAATGCCTTCAGTGGATTGGAAATCACTTTGCAGTGGTTGAAAGGATACGAAGAAAACAGTGCAGTGCACGATACTAATACTTAGCACATTACCTACTGCAACTTTTGAGATGTTCAGTTTTATGAACTTTTTGATTTTTATGAGCTACTCTGTTCCCAATTAGTTAATAAAATAGGGTTCTAGTGTACTAGAATTAAGGTTGGTTTCTGAGTGTCTGTGCACCCTTAAATTAGCCATTTCTTTTCTTTTTTAAATGCTTGATTTTTGCCACCTTAATATTCTTCTAATGCCTTCACGCCAGTTGCCCTCCTCTAGAACATGCTTTTTAATGTCCTAGTATGTACATACCCTCAGAAGATATACTCTCAGGGAGCCACATGTCTTTATGCACCCCAACTCCCCACCTTGGCAGCCAGAGGATTGGGAAATGATCCCCTACATGTGCTTCTGTTGTTTTAAATGCCCTTTTTGTTTTGGAGCTACTGCGCCCTAGAACACCCTGTGGAGAGAAAGAACTCCAAAAATGAAGGGGTATTTCCTAGTCTCACTGCTATTTAATGGTGATGAGGAAGTTGGGCACCCCTTGCATTCCCCTTTCAATACTTTATTTGGATCTGTACATGGGACAGGCTTACTATATGGCTACTAAAAACTTAGAGTGGGGGCAGTTGGCCATCTTTGAAGGTTGAGTGGGAGGTTTGTAGTCACTGCCTTCATTCTAGAAGACAGCTTAAGGTCAGGAGGCCCTACTGGAGACTAGTTGGTGTAGTGGGGTAAAACCTGTTCAGATCTTTATGAAACAGGTATTTTATTGGGGTTGGCTCAAGATTTGCTAGGAAACCAAAACAAGCAAACCTCAGGGGAAACAGCTGGGGCCATCAAGTTTAGGTTCACCAAAAATGTGTGAACCCAAATATACATTTCATGTTGCTCCAGGGAATGATACCATAGCTAGTTCTATGTGTTGAGAATCATCTCTGATCTAGTTCCCAGAGATGTAGCATGAAAGCTCCAATATGTTCCATAACAAATATATGTACTACAGACAACAGACAAAAATATTGTATAAATCGTACACGTGCACCTGGGGCGCTGGAGATAAAGTATTCTGTCTTTTGAGGTCCAAAATCAAAACAATCTGTCACTTGAGCCTAAGGAGAGCTTCCCCAGTTAGCCAGATGCACTCATGCAAATAGCTTAATTCAGTATTCACTGTAAACGCTGATTAAGATTGGGTTTTAAAAAAAAAAGTTAACATCATACTACTGCTGGCAGAACTTATATTATGGATTCTTTGTCATATTTACTCCTCCAAAGTCTGGTGAATTTAGAGTAGTTGTAGAAGCTTTTGAAAATGGCCAGCTATCAGCTGCTTAATAACATTTTCCTCCAGTTGTGATAGCAATTAGTATCTTAGTAATATAAGATGATTTGTCAAACATCAAGAATTCCAGCAGTATAGCTAACTATGTTGACAACTTCAACTGCTGTGATTTGCTTATTAATAAAGACTTTAGATACTGGGGATTACTAATAATCGTAAAATGGGTTTTATAGTAAACCTAAAGTTTTCCATATTTTTTGAGTGCATCATCAATCGGTATTTTAATGATAGTATTCATTTGAATGCTCGTTATAGTACAAGCGAAAGTGTTTTTTCAGAAACCTGCTAAAATCAATTGAATATACTGAAACATATGTTTAAGTATATATTTTTAATTGTTTATGTGGTCACTTGTCCTTTATTGTATTTATTGATTTTATTTTTAATTAACTGAAACAAACATAAGTTTTTTATAATATTAATGTATAATAGCTTAATTTATATTCTTGAGGAGAAATACAGTATAACCTTGCTACTCCTTGCTTCAGTAACCCATGAATCTTCATTGATCATGGATTTTTATGTTCACACTTTACTGGATCACAAAATGGTGAAGTGCTGCTGCCATGGCAGAGCAAATGCAGGTGATATGTACCATGTGGTCCAGTGGGTGAACTAACTTATCCCCTCTCCTCATTCTATTCCAGGTGTTAATGCTCTACAATAGAGCTACAGCACTGGCTGCTGCTTCTGCTCAGCATCTCTCTCTTTCCTGTTGCTTAAAGCAAGGTCAAGATCTGACTGCTCCTATAATAGCTTTTCTGTGACTTCCATTGAAACTGAGAGTAGCCCAAGATCATTATGTGGAGTGAGGGACTCTAGTGAGGCAGTTTCCCACCCCTGTACCCGTTCAGCAGTGGCCGTGGCTATTAAGTAAATTGACTCTGATCCTCGTGGGGTTGAGTCCAGCTGTGGAAAGAGATTAAAGATGACATTTGGATCAGAAGCCGCTAAAATCAACATAAACTGATCTCTGTTGTGTGACACTGGTATTATATTTTTGTAACCCTGACCCAGGTCAGGTGTCTGAGGGCAGGAAATAATGATCAGGCTCTTAGTGGTGTTTCTCTTGGTTGCAAGTGTGTCACTCCCAGCACAATTTACAAATAAATACAGGCACAAAATATACTAATGAATATACAACTGGAGAAGAAAGATCTTAAATAATGATGCAGAAAGAACTACAACAGACTTGTTTGTGACACTTGAAATAAGTAAACACATTTGCATTTCAAAATAAATATTGCAGCTGAGTGCAAAATAATCCAGTATACTCAAAGATTAGTGTGCACTCAATGTTAAAATTAAAAACTAAGATTGTTTCACAAAGCGAACCTATTCAGCAAAGCCACACTGGCAAATCTGGAAAGAAAGATGCCACGCAGTAGACCTTGGAATAAAAGAAAATAAAGTCCCACGTTCTTAGGTTGAAGAGCAGTCTGCAAATTCAGATGATCAGATATATCTACTAAACAAGAGGTAAATATATTCTTAAAGAATTTGAGGAATTTAACAGTTGAATATATTAATGATAGAATGCATCACCTTGATATAGATTCCAGTGTGGTGGTAAAAATATACGCACTGAACAATGAAATTGAGATAAATCATTCCAATTTTATGCAGCTGCTGCTGTTTGGAGAAGCTCTGAGGGGCAGCAGAGGCAGACACTAGAACTAGTCATAGGTGAGGAAGACACAAAGCAGAAGCTGTTCAGGGCAGAAACACAGAAATCCCTTCCCTCCTTATCCTTGTCCCAAGTCTTATATTGGTCCTGAAATGATGCTCTACAGAGGGAAGGGAGAACAAAGAAGAATGCTTGTTCCCCTTTCCCATCAGCCAGTCATTTACATCAGCCAGAGGCTGAAATGAAATTGAGCCCCTAAACAGTTTCCAGGAATAGTGTCTGATAGTCATCCCAGCACCCATTTCAGCTCTGGTTGGGAGGCTGAATTTCTCATCAAGGCCACCCAAGTTTTGTGTTAACTTCTGGATTGTAAGTTTGGTCCTCCAGCTAGCAGGTGTCCTAGATATGTTCCAAAGCCTTAGCCAGTGCCAGGCAGGGTCATGGGTTATATGGCTCACAATAACCTTGCAACCAACATTCAATCCACATATCTACTGGGTCTCTTCTTGTCCTCCCTTCCTATCCCCATAACCATATTAATGAGGTTCTAGCATCATCATCTGAACAGTGCAAATTAAAGTTTGTGATATTTTTTGTGTATTACAGAATAACAATAATTTTGTCCTGAAAGTAACGCTCAACCCTTGTTTTGCTTTCAAGTGATTCAGAACATCTTATATCCCTGTGATTAGTTGAACTTCAGAAGGTTAATACACTTGCCAAACTTATACGGTTAGATGAAGTTGAGACAGAAGGTTTTGTGTGTTTGCTAAAAAGTGTAAAAAATGGTAAAGATTTATTGAAGAGTAGAAATGACAGACACACACACACACACACACACACGAAAATCTGCTTTACAGGATTGTGTCTGTGTGCCATAGAATATCATCAGTAAGACTTACTGGGTATCAGACATCCTGTTTCCAACACAATACCAAACCTATTTCCAAGAGTGAAAGGAGGTAATTCATTAGAATTGTGAATAAGATTTAGAGTAAAATATTGAATTATGCTGCTAATAGGTGCAGGACAGTCTTAACCTGGCATATAATAAACTGAGCATATTAAAATGTGCTTACAACTTGTAATTATCCTTTTTTAAAGGAACATGATTTAAATTTATGATTAAATACTTAAAAGGATTATGTCAAGTTCTACATTTTCAGTGGCTGCCCCTTGGCTTTTATTTAACTTTTCTTGTTGTTGCACCATTCATTACTGTTGAGTTTTAATACTGTAATGAGTGTGAACATTTACAAAGATTAAAAATTGTGATCATTAAATGAGCACATCACCAAATTCATATCACCGTTGGGAGAGGCTTTTTAATCCAGTTTTATGATACAGAATTGAAACCTTAGGACCTCTTGTTATTTCCTTTAAGCAAATCAGTTTTGTAACTCGGCAGTCCTATAACAGATCTTTTTAGATTTGCCTCAAATTCATATAGTAAACCAATTTGATCTACTTGCCCTAAAACAATACCTTGAGAATTTTTTTTAAATACATTCCAATTTGTTCCCTTTTGTAAAAAAAAAAAAATAAATAAAACTCAATCATAAGGAAATATGAGAACTTCATGCTCTACTCAAGTTTAAAGAAGACCGTAATTTCCAGAGTTTACACCTAAGTGATGTTAAGACTATCAGTTCTTTAAGCTAAATGGAGCAGGCTCAGATCATCTTCCTATTAAAGCCATCTGTTGCATATTTTGTGTGTATTTCTAATCATGCTAAATCTGTCAGCTGTTTTAATAATTGAATTTTTTTTAAATAAATCTTCATATTTTAATGGTTTACACTCAGTGAAACTTGCAGTGGAAAAATTGGTGACCAGACCACCTTTTTTATAGACGGTATTAAGTGTGAGATTGAGGAATTGTTAGTTGATTGGGGAAAATGTGTTTATATATCACATTTGCATGTGTGAGACACCGGAAAATTTAGTAAAACATTTTTTTCATTCACCCCATCCCTCTCTACCCTTAAATTGTATACCTGGCATCAGGGCAGGTTATTAGAAGGGTTCCAATCTTTTCCTGAGCATGAATTTGAGATTAGTTCGATCACCTACCACTAATCGGGAGAAAGACTGACAGGGAAACCTTTAGCAGAGGCTTTCCCAGGGTTGTCAAAAATGTGGAGGAGCTTGCAAGCCAAAGGCAACACTTATTGCCTTAAGGGAGATGTGTGGAGCCATTCCAAAGGCTCTAAAAGGAGATATGAAAATACAATCCAGAATGAAGATACTAAAGCAGCCCAAAGAGGAATCAAGCGATTCATTTAATTATGTGATCAGCAGGCATACAAAGTAGTTAATCCATGTGGCTGCTGTGGATGAGCTTGTCTTCCCTGATTTCCTGTTCCATGAGATGGTGTTAAGAAGGGCAGAAAGGGACACTGCTAGTGGTGTAAAGATTGAGTCCATTCCCTGCCATGTTGAGGGAATAGAGTTCAGCAGGCTAGTAATGATGAAGCCATAGATGGGGAAAACAAACTGGCATATGAATGACCATGCTAAGCCACAAAGAATAATAATATAAGATTAGTGTGAGGGAAATAACTATTTATTGGACTCAACAACAACAACAAAAAAGCGCAAATATTGTGATTACTGGGCAGTTTGTCCTGGAGAGCTCTTGTAGTGCTGATAATTCTATATAATTTTCTTTTTCTAATGTTTTGGCAGTAATAATGAGCTTGTTTTGTTTGGTGATTTTGCAGTATCTATCTACCCTGGCCTCCTAATTGAATTGGGGAAGCGGGACAGCATAAACTGCATTGAGGAGAGATAAGCAACTTTAATTGATTTGGGGGACAAGGACTATCCTGGTGTCTTCAATTCTGCATCCCCTAGTGGCCATGAAAAGACCATGCAGGAATTTCCTTCATGGACTTTCCTCCCACCCACCTGAAGTCTGCAAAACTGATTGATTTGATTTGCACATAAAACATCTTTAAAACAGATTTTATAGTTACAGACCATAATGATCCATCAGTTATAGTGCTTAGCAAAAAATAGACACCACATCTTACTAATATCATTTCATCCATTTGAATGGGTTTGTGTTCCATATGGGTAGGGATGAAGGTTGAGAGGGGTGAGTGGGAGTGGAGCTGGGGCCCTGGCTCAGTCAGTCTGCTGTAAGTCAGGCTCTCTTGTCTAAGGAACCATGAAACTGCAGGGGCAATTTTAAGATTGCACAGTTACATAGACATTTTAATGTCCCAGGGTTTTAATCTAATATTCAGATAGGATGGGAAGTGTTCTGTTCTTATGTTCTGTCTGTAATGATCCCTTGGGGGTATGTATAGGGGAAATGAGCATGATGTGGAATATAGGGGAGAAGTCTGTTGCCAGGACGCCCTGTGTGGTTTCAGTTCTTTGCTCCTGCTAGTAGTCTTGGCAAGATTGCCTGTCAAGGGGAATTGCACTGGATGCTAGTTCAGGGCAGAGTTTGGCCTATTGTATGTAAAGTCAGCTGGTGTTTAGAAACTTGCATAGGGTTGCACTACCTGGGTTAGGTTGAAAAGTCAAGTTTAAAAAGCCTTAGCTTAAAATTTCATAGCTTCTTAATTTTTTCACTAAACTGTTGTGCTTGTTTAAATTAGGTAGCTGGTGTTTGTTGGGATTCTTTGACCACATAGAACAAATATCTCTAATGGCAGTTTGATGAGAGTGGTTATTTGATATCTTTCTAAATCCACTCCAGATTTTCACTAATGCTGAGAGGATGTCCCCTCAGTCTCCTGGAGAGCTAGTGTTAAATCAGAAGTGTGATCAAGGATCTAACCCCAGGTGCAGTAGAGCAGAAACTCAGCTCTGATATACCATTTCTGAATATAAGATGGATGCAGAACATCCTTAAGCAGAGTTTAAAAATGGTAGTATGGACTGGGTTTCAAATAAATGTTTCTTTTTTTGTAATCTACAACTCTTTAGATTTAAGAATAATATGAAGACAAATTAAAGTGTTGTAATTGTTTTGGATTTTGAAATTTATACCTTGGAATAAGCTTTATTAGTCTTAAACATGTTTATTTTGTGTTTTGCTGCTGGCAAAGACATATGGTAAGGTAGTTTGATCATTTTCTTGAATATCCTGCTGGGTAAACCATCATGGTGACAGGTAAATAGAGACTCCATACAAAGGCTTGGGCTTGCCTCAACCTCCACTTCTGCATGGCTGCTGAAAGTAGGGATTGTTTTGCTGTGAACCCTATTGATTAGGTCACAATCTGGTCTGATGAAAACAGAGCTGCCTACGGGCTGTCTCACTGTAGGAGATTTACTGACACTGTGTGAAACAGCCACATGTGGTCTCAAGATTACCTTATAAACAGGAATCAATTCAGGCAGTAGAGTGCACGTTATGGGCCTATTAACTTGTTCAGTCCTATCTCTGACTTGAAAAGCACTTGTGAGCAAAGGAATAATAAAAAGGAATGATTGCCAAAAGCTGTGGAAGGTGCTTCTTGCCATATCACTGTTGGTACATCTGTTGACTTATGGATTTATTTCCTACTATGACATCTGCTTAGCTTTTGAAGTATGTTTTAAGGTCAAATGAGGGGAATTTGAAAATTATTATGTAATGTTTACTCTTTTCTTTGAGATTTAAAATTTTAATCAAACACCATTTGGACAAGTTTAACAAAAGGCAATTCTACACACTTATTTGGCAGGCTCCTATATTTTTATAGCAATAAGTAGTCATAACTTTAGAATTCTGAATTAATTCTGAATTCTTGATCCCACTGAAACTCTGGTTTGCATGTCAGTTTCTTAATTTTTTATAATACTCATTGCATCCATAATTTAAACATACTTGTCTGAATATGAAGATTAATTTTCAACTCTGTGCTCCAACCTAACTAAAAAAATAATGTGCTAAAATACTAGTGATTTTTTTTAAGAGGGCTTGTTGGAAATTCTAAAGTAGCCAAGGAATTCAAAAAAATGGTTGCAAAAAATATTTCATGGTTCAGAAAGGAATCATTTCTATTAGCACTTCACCTTGCACACCACTTGATACGTTCACACTTAAATAGCTGCCTGCATTTCAGTTTAACTTGCATATCTGGACAAGGCTCGAACAATAAACGATATTTCTTTTAGAGAATTGTATATTTTTGGTAGGTACTTGTGATGAAGAAGAAGTTTATGGACCAGTGGATGTAAATTGTCTTGACCAGCCAGTAGTGAAGATAATTTGAATCTTTGCATTCAGAGTTCTGTAGCTATGCAGAAACTGTCATTTTGCCATCAAGAATCCACAACTTGAGCATGTATAGCTATACGATGAAACATTATATATAAAATTTAGTGGTTGTACTCTGTTAGGGCCCAATCCTACAGTGTGCTGTTCTCCTGAGTAATCTTTACAGGCGGGAGTAGTTCCAAGGGCCTTTTTAATTACATCAGCCAGTTACAAATACATAAATCACAAGTTTAGTTACTTATACTACAGACCATTTCCATTTTTAAAAAATCATGCTATTACTGTCAAAGAAAATAAAAGACCAGAGCCTGCTGAGTCTTACTTAGACTGATTTACAGGATCGGGTCCTTGTTTTACTGGGGAGAGACCATTATTATATTGAGCTTCAACAAAAGGAAAACAGTCTGTACAGGTAACAAACTAGACTTTTGATTTAGGTGTCATTGGTAACTGGGTGCTGGTATTATAAAATTAATACATTTAGGCAGATAAATTCGGTTAAGTATGGGTTAACCTGGGAAACCATTGTATTAACCAATGTGTCTTTCCCTTTTATAGCTCCTCCTAATTGTCCTTGTAGTAGCTATGCCTAGACTGAGCAGCTCAATGGACCTGTGCTACCAGGAAGCTTTGGGTGTGTCCACAGGATCTAGAATCAATAAGGAGATGTGCTTTTCATGCTGATGGCTGTGCCCTCTACTCCCCCCTTCCACAAGAATGATCTGGATTTGGGAGGTTTGGGTATAGGCTCCACAGCCTTTCCGGTGGATGGGTATGGTGAATCAGTATCTCACAGAGATCTTTCTTCAGATCTCCTCTGTCACAGTAACTACACCGTACTTCCCCACCCCCCCATGGTCCACTCCAGGAGTGCTCTGTTTGGTCTCAGGCCTCCAGCAATCACCTGTCTCTGGGTAGAGGCCCTTTCCCTTCTGACTGGAGGTTTTAAGGCTGCATTTCCCCCTGCCATATGTGGCGATTATCCCCAGCAAGCCAGCCTCCCTAAAGCCCAGCACTTGGGCTGTGCCTTTTCTTCTAGTACAATGACTGTGTTTTTACAAGTGACCACACAGCTCTATCTTAACTGAATACATTTATTTTAAGGACCAAAATGCATACAGAGGAAACAGAAAAAGTATTAAAAGTTCTTACTTGTTCGGTGAGAGTTTCAGAGGTCTCCTCCAACTGCTGCAAAAGGCTTTGGTAGGTGTCAGACTTTCCAACCCTTCAGCAAGGGTTGGGGTTTCCCAGTGTAGGTTAACTGGGAGGTGTGATTCCCAGTGCAAGTAGACAGATGTGCGTTAGCTCCGTTCAAGCTTGTGCACTAAAAACAGCAGTGTAGACATTGTGGCACTGGCAGCAGCTCATGCTAGGTGCCTGAGCTCAGTGCTAGGGGTTGAGTGGGTTTGAACAACCAGTGCTGCAACATCCAGCACACTAGCTTGAGTCTGTCTACCCATGCTGGGATTCACACCTCCCAGCTGCAGTGTAGAGGTGCCCCTGAGAACCCATGGTCCTGTCCATTTGCTGAATCAATATGAAAGTCCTGTGTCAGTTAAAGCTTAGCTTTTTGTACCAAAAGCTCTTTCTTTGTTTGAGTCTCTAGGAAATCTAATTTGAACCAGTATTTGCGAACACCTCAGGTGGTGCTTTTCTGGAATTGTTTATAATCCCCGGGGTAATCACCCAGCACTGTTTGTTTGTAAATCATGGATGAGCTGTGGTAACCCTCCACCGTGGAGTAGAACACAGTCGTACATAAACCATTCATAGTCCCCAAAGATACTACTGCAGGGGGTAGATATATATTGCATCTTCCCCCATAAACAAATGGTAAGGTATTTGACTGGCATCCTAAGGGAACTAAGGGCTGTGGAGTGCCATTTAAAGTGGGGTGTGTGTGTGGATATTTCTCCTTCTGCCTGACCCCTCCCCTCTTGCCCCTGGGCCCCTATACTCGCCCCATCCAAATTTGAGTGAATGCAACTGACATGGGGTCGCAGTGTCCAGCCAAAAAGCGGTTGGGCCATGGTCTGGTTGGCCATGCCAGCTCTTTAGCCTATGAGGAGAACCCACAGGTTTATTCCCTTGATGATGTCAGCCAGTTCCTTTTTATATCTTCACATTTCAACAATTCATGCAATAAAGATTCTCCTCCTCCCCCCCCATAGCCAGGTTTCTTCCTCTGTCCCACCTTAGGGCCTGGGGAGTCTCGTGACATAACCTCAGGGCCTCTAAGGCAAGGAGGAAGTATTGACTCACCCGCACACTCTAGGTTGGCAGTTTGTTCTGCACACACTGAGTCAAGGTGAGCAGTATTTCCTCCCCCTCCTGTTTCAAGGTCCTTTACATTTTTGTTGTATTGACCAGGCAAGGTACTAACAAGCTTCAACAGGACTTTATTTTCAAAATGGAAAAACCTCTTTACCAAGCTGCTTCTACACCCTCTGTAGCTCTCTCCCAGCCTCTCAACTCCTCTCCCCTCCTTCCTGTTTCCTGTCCTTTTTTCAGACTCCCAACAGCCAGTGCTCCCAATTCTAATAATTAAAAACAACATCTAAACACCACAATTTTCACAGACCATCAGGAAGTCAGACTGGGGGAAGAAGTTCTCCCTCCTCCCTGGTTGTTTTATGCATCAGTTTCTTACCTACTTGCACTACTTCCAGTCCCCTCCCCCTCCCCCCGCTTTTTCCGTATCAGCTCCTCTTTCATTCGGGCTGACATCTTTCTGCATTTTGAGTCAGCTAGAGGCACCATGTCTACAATAGCAAGTTTACAGCAGCAGAGCTATACCAATATAGCTGTGCTGCTGTAAGATCATTTGTGTAGCTGCTCTGTGCCAATAGGAGAGAGCTCTCCCAGCGACATAATTAAACCATCTCCGACAAGCGGCAGTAGCTGTGTTGGCAGGAGAGTGTGTCTCCCACAAACATAACGCTGTCCACACCGGCTTTTCTGTCAGCGTAGTTTATGTCACTCCCCTTTTTTCACACCCCTGAGTGATCGAAGTTGTTCGGACAAAAGTGCTAAGGTAGACATAGCCCCTGTCCGTCTTTGCTGGTGGAAAAGCTGAATTTGGGTTTAGAGCTCAATTTTCATTTCCAAAAAGAACATGTCATAAGATGTAACCTCACATATTCCTGCAGTCAGAATCCCTGAACTTTCTTTGGTGTCCATATTGACTCAGGCTACAGGCAGAGTGCTGGGGTTCAACATATCCAAATCTGCCTGCTTGCTAGCCCTGATTAGGTACACCCCCATTGTGTTTTGTCTGAGTCTCGTTGGTATGACTTGACCATCTTCTTTTCTTTGAGCCAGTGGTATTTGTCCTGGTCAGCAAGCTTTTGTCACTCCAGCTCCATCCATCGCTCCTGGGCCTTTCCAGCTTCATCCTCCATCTCTGGTCCTCTCACTATTTTCACTACCTCTGCTGGACCATCTGTGGCACCATCTCCATGGTGCCCTATAGGAGGGAAAGGGAGTTCTCCTAGATCCCTGTCTGGAGTAGGTTTCCCATTCTGCCTCAAATCCTGGGAACATAGCTTGGCTTATCACCTTTAATTTCTTCAAACCAGCAGCAAACTAATCTTACTGCTGATACAAAATCAAGTCAACAGCTGCTGTTTCTTCACTGGTTCTTAATTGCTGCTTCTGTCTCCCCTCCCCCCATTAGTTTCTTGAAAAGACTGAGACCTCTTTTCCCTGTGCTCTGGAGTTGTTTATAATCCCCTCTCTGTTGTTAGTTCCTGGAGGAGCTGTTGTAACCCTACCCATGGATTGGAACACAATCATACATGAACCATTCATAAATTTAATAAAACCATTCCCAAAAATACTTGTATATCACACTGTACCTGTAGGTTTGTATATTCTGTCTCTGTGAAAGTTAGTTTTCCCTGTGAGAGGAGCTTAGTCTGCTATGTAGTAGCAGGCATGTGGAATTTTCTCTTTGATCCAGAAGTCATGCTCTTCCTATAACAAAGGCAAGGTAGGGTGGTGAATCAAAGTGAGGCTGATAAGACTTGAATTTGTGTGTTATATGGCTATAATTTTTGATGTTAAAACTCTGGTCATATACTTGTCCAAGAGATTAGCAACAGTCCTATTTCAT
Organism: Dermochelys coriacea; assembly: GCF_009764565.3. Classification (NCBI taxonomy): domain Eukaryota; kingdom Metazoa; phylum Chordata; order Testudines; family Dermochelyidae; genus Dermochelys; species Dermochelys coriacea. The sequence continues at coordinate 84,565,600 of NC_050071.1, read as the reverse complement.
TTATTTTAACCCCTTTAAAGAGACTGTTTTAGTTACAAGTGTGAGGTTTTATTGTTGAATTCCGGACTCAGCTTAAGACATAGAAGGAGTTGCCAAAGTATCAGAGACTGGCATTTGCAGTAAGTAAAAACTGCACTTCAAGTGGTAGATGCAACTGCTCTTGGATTACTTCTTTGGTGTAAATTTGTTGCCCTATCATACTATTCAGTTCTTTATTTTAAAGTTATTTCTCTATGCATCTATTATGAAGATGGGGTATACTAGCATGTGGTTTCTCTCCCTCCTTTTTTTATTCACTGAACAGCTAATGATTAACAACTGTTCAGCTACTTATATAAGGAATGTTGATTGCTTTGAGAAAATGCATGGTAATTATGTGAAGTTTCCTAAAGAAGGTTTGTACCATAGTTAGTTCACTCTGTTGAAACTAGACTGCATATCAGTTATAATTTAAGTAATTCACTGTGTTCAGATGTGGAAAAGGAGCCTCTTTGATATTTTTGAATAGTACTGCCTATGCATGTGATTTGCACATCATCCAACAGGGGATATGATTTTGACTTGTTGGTTTTTCTGTTTAAAACATTTTATGGTAAAAACTTGCTGTGAGAAAATGCACATTTGTCAGAAGTGCTGAATTTTTGGTAGGTATATGAGGTGGTATGGGTATTGTGAAAGACATTTGCCACACTGTCAGCTTCAAACCACTCCCAATCAGTTTCATAATGAGGAGTCACATGGGCTAAAGTAGAAAGGTCCAGAGATCTGGAGTTGTATTCATAAATATTTTCAACTGCATGTTTGTTGGCTAGATATATCCCTATGTTTTCTGAGAAGTAAGTTCTAAACACTGAATGGAATAGCCATCTGTAGTGTGTGCTAGTGGTGGAATTTTATTTTATTTTATTTTTTTATTTATTTATTTATTTGTTAAATCCATCCAAAGGAAGGTAATAATGACAGAAGTACTTAATCTAACATGTTGACATCGAATAGTGCTTCATTGTAAAGAGACACTGCTGCTTCAGAGGAGGTCGGTGAAAGTCAGTGTGAGGAGTTGGAAAAACCGTGATAGAAAAAAATGATTTGTGAAGTAAGTGACAAGGGAATCAATTCACAGATGTGCACTGGCTAATGAGCCTACAGTTAAGAGAATATGGTGATGGCTGTAGATTATTAAGGGTTAGGTTTAAAGTGAATATTGATCCAACGTGTGACCTTTAGGTTGAATAGAGCTGGGAATGTATGCTGTGCTATGTGTGTAATTCAGGGAATGTAAAGTCCTTTGAAAATTCCGTTGCTCGCTCTACTCTAATATGAGAATACAAAGTACTTGAATATAATGTAAGAAACAATCCTGGACTGGCAGGAGGATAGAAAAGGTCACCTACTGGTCTCTTCCGTTTCTAATTTCTGTGTGTGTGTGAATCTCTCTCAAAAACAAATAAAAAAACCTTCTAAAATGGTTCAATAGAAAACTCAGTTTTGTCAATGGTTTATAGTTTACGTACAATAATGGTGATCCTTCACTTGCAGTACCTAAATCAGTGTAGGAAGAACCCCTCCCCGGGCCCCGACCAGCCGAGCCCCAAACCTGCCGTGGTCGGAGGCAGGTGTCCCAGCCTGGTCCGGACCTGCTGCGGCTGGGGAGAGGCGTCTTTCTCTCTTCTCTCCCTCGCCCCCGATGCTGCTGCGGGAAGAGAGAGCTGGGTGGGGAGTGGAAGTCCTCTCGCGCCACCCCAGAGCCTGCAATCCCATCCAGAGCGCTCATCTCCCTGCACCCCAACCCTCTGCCCCAGCTCTGAGCCCCCTCCCACACTCTGAACCCTCGGTCCCACCCCAAATTTTATGTGCACCGATGAATTCTGTTATGTGCACCAATCTGGAGGTGATGGGCCACACATCACCTCCAGATTGGTGCACATAACAAAATTCATTCCGCACATGGGTGGGAAAAATTAGAGGGAACACTGATATAGTCCAATAAACACTGGAAAAACACTGAAAATTGCTACTTCTATCTAAGGACTTGTCTACACTGTACAGTAATGTGGCTGACGGGTGTGATTTCTAAATATCAACTAACATATTGCATATTAATTTTTCTACGTAGATGCTGCTGGTGTGCACTAGGGAACATCATAAAAAGATTACTCATTACAGTATATAGCAGGCTTGTGATCTGTATGTGGCTCTTTTACAGTTAGTGTGGCTCACAGGGCCCCCCATGCTCCCCTACCCCATTCTCCATTAACCAGACTGTTTGGGGGAGCTCAGGACTTCTGCCCTGCCGCAGGGTGATAGGACTAGGGATTTCCGTTCAACAAGGAGGTAGGTCTTGGCGCTTCAGACCCATGGGAAGTGCCTGATGGGGCTTTGGGCTTCAGTGGAAACGAGGCTTCAGCCCCAAGCCCAAGCAGGCGTGTCCAGTGGGACTGAAGCCTCCAGACCCCCTTGACCCCACTGCAGGGCTGAAGCCTCGATCTCTGACAGGGGCACCCTGACTCTTGAGCTTCTGAAGATCGTCGTATGCAACTCGGAGGGTCAGTAAGTTTGGCCATCCCTGGTATATAGTACTATAATGAATAAAGTATATACATTATTCATTAATGTAAATACAAAGAGCCCTAAAAAATCTTGATTTTTGGACATCTACCTAAAACTCAAAAATTGCTAAAAATACCCTCCCAATGAAATTAATAATAATAAAAGCCCTACATATATTGAACAGAGCCCTGCAAACTTGTTATCCATTGTGTCTGCTTTTAAAAGGATTGTAGCCAACTTTTAACTAATATAGCTGCTTTCAACTACCTGAAAGGGGGTTTCAAAGAGGATGGCTCTAGACTGTTCTCAATGGTAGCAGATGACAGAACGAGGAGTAATGGTCTCAAGTTGCAATGGGGGAGGTTTAGATTGGATATTAGGAAAAACTTTTTCACTAAGAGGGTGGTGAAACACTGGAATGCGTTACCTAGGGAGGTGGTAGAATCTCCTTCCTTAGAGGTTTTTAAGGTCAGGCTTGACAAAGCCCTGGCTAGGATGATTTAACTGGGACTTGGTCCTGCTTTGAGCAGGGGGTTGGACTAGATGACCTTCTGGGGTCCCTTCCAACCCTGATATTCTATGATTCTATGATTCTAATAAATACTGGTACATTTGATGCTGTAAGTCATATTTACCTGGTGTAATGAACTCTTTATGTTCTACAAGTTAACTGTTGATTCTTCAGTGCATACCTAAGAATTTGTTTAGATACGTAGGGTATTTCTAAATACTTGCTAATTTAATAATCAAGACCTAAAATAACCTGGTATCAAGGTAAGCTATTTGCCTATATCCCTTTAAATACTTTCTCTCCTATTTCAAAAGCAAACCACAGATTATTTTTACACATGGCTTTGTTTTAAAAGCTCCTGTACAGAAGTAAACAGTACAAATTAGTGCAACAGATATTAATTCAAGAGTAAAATCCACCCTGATTATATGAATACAAATATACCTATCCATATCCTGTAAGTGAAAGCCTGAGGAAATAAATGGATGCCTTTTGCAGGTTAATATATTTGGACTCTGTCAAAATATTGATGGAGGTGGCTCCCAGAGTCACTGGACCCCAGATATTCCAATCTAGGGATTTTTAGACCTTGAATAGATAAAAGAAATTGACTGTATTAAGAACTACTTGATCCTCCTAGCTCTTGTGTAAAACACCTTCACAACCAGATACACAGATGCCGCAAATGCTGGAAACACTGTTAGTTTGCTCTGTTTTAGTACCATTGTGAATATAGGTGGCAGGTTATAATAGCATGAATGGTTCAAGTAGTTCTCCTGCTGTTCCAAAGTACACCAGCAGTTGTTGATATCTCTCCATAGTATCCCCTGTTTCTGAGAGCGGTGCTGGGAACTGTGGGAAGTTATCCAGAGGATTCTAATAAGCGACGGCCACATAAACACCACCCTGTACCAGAAACCTACTGACATACATGCCTCCAGGTTTCATCCAGACCGCATCACACGATCCACTGTCTACAGCCAAGCTTTAGGATGCAACCGCATTTGCTCCAATCCCTCAGACAGAGATAAATACTACAAGATCTCTACCAAGCATTCTTAAAACTGTAATATCCATCTGGTGAAGTGAAGAAACAGATTGACAGAACCAGAAGAGTACCCAGAAGTCACCTACTACAGGACAGGTCCAACAAAGAAAGAAACAGAACACAACTAGCAGTCACCTTCAGCCCCCAACTAAAACTTCTCCAGCGCATCATCAAGGATCTACAACCTATCCTGAAGGACGATCCCCCACTCTCACAGATCCTGGGAGACAGGCCAGTCCTCGCTTACCGACAGCCCCCCAACCTGAAGCAAATTCTCACCAGCAACCACACAACAACTCCTCTAACCCAGGAATCTATCCATGCAAGAAAGCCCTTTGCCAACTCTGTCCACATATCTATTCAAGGGACACCATCATGGGACCTAATCACATCTGCCACACCATAAGAGGCTCGTTCACCTGCACGTCTACCAATGTGATACAAGCCTAATTTAATGGTGTCCAATTAGCAAACTAATTTCAATTCTGCAGTTTCTCATTGGAGTCTGTTTTTGAAGTTTTTTTGTTGGAGAATTGCAACTTTTAGGTCTGAAATTGAGTGTCCAGGGAGGTTGAAGTGTTCTCCTACTGGTTTTTGGATGTTATAATTCTTGATGTCTGATTTGTGTCCACTTATTCTTTTGCGTAGAGACGGTCCGGTTTGGCCAATGTGCCAGCAATGCCCCTCTGCCATGTACATGATGGCATAGATCTCATTGGTAGATGTGCAGATGAACGAGCCCCTGATGGTGTGGCAGATGTGGTTAGGTCCTATAATGGTGTTCCTTGAATAGATATGTGGTCAGCATTGGCAGCGGGCTTTTTTACATGGGTAGGTTCCTGGGTTAGTGTGGTGGTGGTGTGTGGTTGCTGGTGAGTATTCAGCTAGTAACCAGCTTCAGGTTGGGGGGCTGTCTGTAAGCGAGGACTGGCCTGTCTCCCAGGATCTGTCAGAGTGATGGGTCATCCTTCAGAATAGGTTGTAGAGCCTTGATGATGCGCTGGAGAAGTTTTAGTTGGAGGCTGAAGGTGACGGCTAGTGGCGTTCTGTTGTTTTCTTTGTTGGGCCTGTCCTGTAGTAGGTAACTTCTGGGTACTATTCTGGCTCTGTTGATCTGTTTCTTCACTTCAGCAGGTGGGTATTGTAGTTTTAAGAACGCTTGATAGAGAACTTGTAGGTGTGTGTTTGTCTCTGTCTGAGGGATTACGTTTTGTGGAAAAAAATAAAAACATTTACAGTAAAACCCCATTTATCCTAGCCTCCATTATCCAGTTCTCCATTAACTGAACCAGGGCTGACAGCCCCAGCCTGAACCCTGCCACCAGGGGCTGACAGCCAGAGAAGTATTTGGTATATGTAAGAAATACAAGTAGCAATTCTATTAATTTTATTTTATAATGACTGATGGCACTGGTAGGCTTTGAATTTGCTTTAAAACGGCAAACATCAGTAAAATATTGTGTTCAACTGCTAGCTATATATAGCGTGGCTAGGAAAGCTAAAGTTTAGCGTTTCATTTTAATTACAGAAAAATGCGGACTTTTTTTTTAAATCTGAAAATTTTGGTATTTTTATCACAGAAAACTAGTATCCCTGGTCAATATGCTTCCTCAGCAACTGTCTCACCACACACTCTCAAAGCTTGTCCTCTACAGCCTTAGCTCTGTGAGTTTTGGGACATGACTGCAACCAGTGCACACCCATGTGTGTTCTTCCTTAGCTGTTGCTCAGACTGGAAGTGTTCACACGGAAGATGAGATTTTTGGTTCCCTTCCCTTCTCTTGTTGGCTTCCCATTTGTTTTCTGCTTGTCTATGGGTTGAGATATTCCTTTCAACATTTTCCCCCTGCACCTTAGTATACATCTCACAATGCTGAGAAGATTGCTGGAAAGAAAAGGTGTAGGTTTCCCAGTTGTAACTATGTAGCTGTCCGTTGTGTCAAAAGAGGGTCTTTCTATAGAGTTTTTCTTCCCTCCTCTTACCCCTCTATTGTGACTCTCTTATGAGGGTCTAGTCCAGAGGTGGGCAAACTACAGCCTGCCCAGGCCCCTCCCCTGGAGTTATGCTGCTACGCGGGGAGCACAGCTTGCGCCCGCCCACCTCCCAGGCTTTCCAATAAGCCTGTACTGCCACTCTGAGCGGCCTGATAAGGTGCAGGAAGTCCCGGGGGGCAGTCGGGGCGGTTGGATGGGGCAGAGGTTTTGGGGGAGGGGCAGTAGGAGACAGAGTGGGGGGGAGATGATTGGGGGGGTCCCAGGGGCCCTGTCAGGGGGTGGGGAGTAGGGGTTGGGGCTGTCGGGACAGGGAATGGGGGAAGGGAGGTTAGGGACAGGATCTCCTGGGAGGGGGTGGTCAGGGGCGGGGTGTCCCGGGAGGGGGCGGTCAAGGTACAAGGAGTAGGGGGATTGAATGGGTCAGAGGTTCCGAGGGGGACGGATAGGAGCTGGGGGCCAGGCTGTTTGGAGAGGCACAGCCTTCCCTACCTGGTCCTCCATACCCTTTCACAACCCCGATGTGGCCCTCTGGCCAAAAAGTTTGCCCACCCCTGGTCTAGCACCCCTCAGCACCCAGTCATCTTGGGTACCATGTTCTTTGATCCCCACAGTCAGATAGGACAGGGAGTGTAATCAAGGGACTTGGTGGTGTTCAGAAAATTGTAGGACCTGAGGTCAATTCTAGATTTAAAGTAGCTGAATCAGTTTGAGAAATGGCAGAAACTCAAAATGGAATCCCTCCAAGCCACCATAGCTGTGATTGTCAAAAGAAGTTTCTGGCCTCAGATGATTTGAAAGATGCATAATTTCACATTCTGGGATTCCTCAGATTTACAACAGACCCATATTGTTTCCACTGCTGGCCCATTACCTTTAGTTTACCTCCTCCCAGGACATTTATAAAAACGATGGTGACAATAGCAGCATGTCTGGGGAGTTTGTATATCTAGATGTAGATACCAATTTTGTCTTTCCCTGAAGACAAGAATGTGTCCTGAATGCCAATGAGGATAATTGGAGAAAAGATTGTGCCAAATCATGAGAACATACTCTCATCAATAGCCCCAATAAAGTTAGCTGGATTGCTTTAGTAAGTCAGGAGAGCAGTATTTGGCCCAAAGTCTTGTGGCAGTTTTTGTTTTTGTTTTTTTTCCCCAATAATATTACCATTGTAGTGCTTCATTGTTACAGTAGCATAACCATGGCTTTCAGGCCCCTCTCTCTCTCTCTCGCGCGCGCTCTAAAAATCTTGTTGATTGACCATGCCATAACAAAAGCTGCTTTTCCTTCCCTTTTTTGCCAAGAAATCAGGTTGCACTTGTCTGTGCATAACTACATTTTCCTAGCAATATAATAATTAACATTTCATTTAATATACACTAAGTTTTTTTTTTTTTTTTTAAATGCCTCTCTACATCAAGGTTTCAGCAGTATAAACTGTTTTTGGTATAGCAATTATACTGTTTGTCCAACAATCTGACATACAAGTAGCGTAGTTGACAGAAATAAGCTTGAGCTATTAAAATAATGGTAAACTAGAAAGATAATAGGAGCTGTCTGCCTTTTGTCCCAAAAGATTTCCTGAACTGGAAGTAATAGGCTAAATTCTAAGGCAGCCGCATCAGGGATCTTCTGATTGATTGCATCAACTTTTCCCCCTATTTCTCTGAATGCATGCTCACTTTGTACTCTAACACACTTTTTTCTTTTAACCCAGATATGGTTCTGATGACCCATAATTTTTGTGAACAACTTTTTAAAAGGCTATTTTAAAAAACATAGTTTTGACTTTTTGTGTAAGAATGAAAGCAACGTGATCACTCTTTTTTTGTTGAGATGTAGTTTTACTTTTTTTTTAGTCTTAACTAAGATTTGTGAAGTCTCTTCTCAGTGTTTACAAGTGTATTCTTAGCTTAATGCTCAGTTTTGACCAACTTTAGCCTTTAAAAGTTTGTATCCTCTTTATGAGCTCAACTAAATTTCAATTAGCCATTAGCTGACTCCAGAATTTCTCTTCCATACCACTTCCATACTCTCCCATACCACTGGACTGTTTGAGCATGTAGTGCCAGTCCAGAGTGACTGTTCCTTTCTTTCCTCCGTATTTGAACACAATTTATCTTGCTGCCATCTGCTCATAGTAGAGAAGTGAGGTAGTACCAAACAATTCTGCTTCTTAAGTTTTATGTCAGGGTTTTTGTTCAACTACATGTTGCAGCATTCTGGGTTGTCCAGTTTTGTTTGGAAGCAACATTTTACTGTGTATGAATTTTTCAGTTGCTTTACTTTGTGGTATTGAGGCTGTCGAGGTTTGAAGCCTGTCTCTTTAGCCAGGTTCTTTACTTATACAGGATCAGGTTAATATTTAATGTAAAATGTAATATTTTCATGTTTCATGGTATCTTTGCCTTAATAAAAAGTTTCAGAACAGATACTGAGATACATAATTCTTCTACTAAGGGGGCTTTCTTCTACTATAGTAACAATATGCAGAAATAGTCTCATTTTCATATAGTATGAAGGGAGGGTGGAGAGAGGGGGTGCCACCCAGCCACACTCTGCTCCCAGCTGCAGCCCTGGCTCTGCTCCCGGCTACAGCTCCTGACCGCAGTTGATGGGGAGAGGGGAGGCGGACAGGTTCCATTACTGATAAAGGGGGGGAGGCGACAGAAAAAGTTTTGGGGCCACTGATATAGCAATTTACAACACTTAACAGCTTTGAAAAATATGTACTCACATCACAGTTACTTAATGCGTTGACAGTAGACCAAATTCTATTCTCTTTTCCACTAAGTTCAGTGGAGTTGTTTGAGGTATAAATCAGGACTGAATTTGAACTGTTTTATTTTATTAATATTGAGGTTCTACTTTGTTCAGTTTTAAAATAGAGCATTAGATATGATCATGCAAATGTTGCTTATATTTTTCTGTACAGGTCACTATATATTGTAGAGAAATATGCAGTAGTAGCAAGTATTGTATTAAAGCAAAATATCTTATGAAGCAGACATGTGACTGTATTTTTCTGCTGCAAAAAGTATATGTACCCAACTGCACCAATGGCTAATACATAATGTATACTCCAAGCACCTCATTCCCTCTGGAGTAATGTTCTGCTCCCTCTTCCCCTGTCTCATACACTTGTTCCTACTTAGAAGAGGAGAAGGTCCAATCATGCTCTGAAGACCCTTCTGCTGCAAAGTGGAACTGTCATCTACCTGTTAATGAATTTGTTAGTGCAGACGCACTACAGCTGTAACAGATTGCTGATATTGCTAGTGATTAGTTACTAGAAACTGAGAAAGTTATGTATACTAGAGAATGGGCAGTTTGATATTCTCAAGGACTATTAGAACAGTTACCAGTATCCTCTTTCATTTATTAACCCTGTCTAGCAGGATATATTAGTAACTGGTTTAGGTAAATGTTAGCATGACTATATACAGCTATATTAAAGAATCATCTTTAGTGGTAACTAAAAAAAATCTTTGTTGACATCATTTAATTTTCTTTGTACGTTTACTATGTGTGTCTTTAAGGCTGAAAAAGAAATTGAAATTCCAGTATACTCTTATTTCAAAGTGAATTAATTATATAACCTGCCCTTGCTTTATTTATTCCTACCTGCGCCAGCAAAACATTCTTCTGAGAGTCCTTTGAAGCAGAAATTAGAAAGTCTAGGAAAGAAATCTTTAAGTATTTTAATATCCTTCTTCTCCTGACTAATTGAGGGAGGAATATTGAATCTGCAATGCTGCATAAAACCAGTTCATAGAAAACTTATTAAATTAAGTATGGCATATTTTATTTAATAATAAAATTTAAACATAAATATGACCTAAAATTATTAAAATTGAAGAAAAAATCAGATTACCTGAAAGGTGAGGTAATATTATCTAAGGACTGCTGTGGTAAATTAGAGAATCCCTAAATATACACCCCACTGCATTGTTGGGTTACATTCTTTTTTATCAGTTTTTTAAATTGATTTTGAAAGCATTAAAATACAAACAACTTGAATACATTTAAAATGAGAACACAATTGAATTCTTTAACAAATTTAGAAATGTTTTATGTTGTAGGATTCATCTTTGCTCAGATATAAAATAAATGGGCCATTGAAATATCAAGAAAGTATACAAATCAGTGAACATACTTGAAACTAAATTGATTTTTTAATTATGCACATTCATACTTTTCCATAAGTTTGCAAACAACTAATTTGCATGAGTTAGTAAATTGGCTGGCATTACATTGGCTGTACATTAGCTGGCTGTTGCTAAGTTACCAGTCTCTTTATTTATGCCCAGTTAGAAGTTTCTAGAGCAGAGAAAAAAGCATGTGCACATGTAATTCAAAAATTGCAAATAAAGATTAGATTTTTGAAACAAGGGCAATTTTAAATCAGTTTTAAGAAATCTGATAGGTGATTTACGTGGGTAATCCAGCTTTATTGATGATAAATCTTAAACTGCCTAGCATTTTCTGTATGGCTATCGCTCCTTATTCTTCAGAAAAACTGTCAAATAATGCTTTCTATTCAAAGTATAAATGTGATATAAGTAAAGAAAGGGAAAGGCTAGCATTTTTTGGCTCAGTTATGCTATCAAGACATTATTTAAGTCAGCTAGTGTGTCATTTTTAAAAGCTCACATTGGCTACCACAGATCCTCAGCATTTTAGGAGTTAGACTGTGCCTCTTTTGGCACTCTGCCCTGTTTATACAGTACACAAGCTGACATTTTAGTTTAGCAAAAGGAATCTCATTCCATTCTTCCTTTAGCAGGAGATTGCTTCAAAGAGTTCACAGCACTGAGGTTTTGGTCTTTTCAACTGACATTTTAAGTGCTGAATAGTTCCTTTCTCCATGACGGGACATTACAGCTTAAGTGCTATGGGGCAATCGTTTTGCCTAGTTTAAAGATTCAGTAAAATCATGTGGTGGGGTTTTTTATGTGGTTGGACAAATAATATGCAGTTTTGTTGACATTACTCTTGGATGTTGTTTTAGCAAAACTGCAGACAAAAGGCTCAATTGTACCTTATAAGGAATGCCTCACATTGGGAGGTGTGGGGAGTTGCACCAGATTGAGGGCATGAAATAATTTTACTTTTGGGAATTCTGTAGGTTAAATGTTTTCAAACTCCTTTCCAAAGGTAGAACTCCTTCTGGCATACAAGACTGTGGCTGTCCATGGCAGTGGCTCAGGGTTGTTCCCTTTCTCTTACCCACTCTTGGCACAGTCATGCATAATCTGGTCTAATGAATCTTCTAGAAGATTTATAAATTTTCAAAGGCTCAGAACTATGGAATTGGCTATAACTTTACAGTAGTACTCATTTTACATTTTTACACGCTGTAAAGAACAGAATATACTGGACTGAAATGTGTTATCTCTGTGTGTTAGAAATATAGGTTGTCAAGGTTCCTTCCCCACTCTGAACTCTAAGGTACAGAGGTGGGCACCTGCATGAAAGACCCCCTTAGCTTTTTCTTACCAGCTTAGGTTAAAAACTTCTCCAAGGTACAAACTTTGCTTTGTCCTTGAACCCTAGGCTGCCACCACCAAGCGTGTTAAACAAAGAACAGGGAAGGAGCCCACTTGGAGACGTCTTCCCCCAAAATATCCCCCCAAACCCTACACCCCCTTTCGTGGGGAAGGCTTGATAAAAATCCTCACCAATTTGTACAGGTGAACACAGAGCCAAACCCTTAGATTTTTAAGAACAATGAAAAAGCAATCAGGTTCTTCCAAGAAGAATTTTAATTAAAGAAAAGGTAAAAGAATCACCTCTGTAAAATCAGGATGGTAAATACCTTACTGGGTAATCCAGATTCAAAACATAGAGAATCCCTCTAGGCAAAACCTTAAGTTACAAAAAGACACAAAAACAGGAATATACATTCCATTCAGCACAGCTTATTTTACCAGCCATTAAACAAAAGGAAATCTAATGCATTTCTAGCTAGATTACTTACTAACTTTTTACAGGAGTTCTGAGTCTGCATTCCTGATCAGTTCCCGGCAAAAGTGTTGCATGGACAGACAGACCCTTTGTTTCCCCCCGCTCCAGATTTGAAAATATGTTGTCTCCTCGTTGGTCATTTTGGTCAGGTGCCAGCGAGGTTATCTTAGCTTCTTAACCCTTTATAGGTGAAAGGGTTTTGCCTCTTGCCTCTGGAGGGATTTTATAGCACTGTATACAGAAAGGTGGTTACTCTTCCCTTTATTTTTAGACATAGATAAATACATTAAATCAGGGGTGGGCAAACTTTTTGGCCTGATGGCCACATCTGAGTATGGAAATTGTATGGTGGACCATGAATGCGCACAAAATTGGCGGTTGGGATGCAAGAGGGAGGGCTCTGGCTAGGGGTGTGGGCTCTGAGGTGGGGCCAGAAATGAGGAGCTCAGGGTGCGGGAGGGGCTGGAGCAGGGGGGTTGGGGTATGGGTTGGGGGGGCAAGGGCTCTGGCTGGGGGTTTGGGCTCTGGGGTGCAGTAGGGTGGGACTGAGGGGTTCAGAGGGCGGGAGGGGGATCAGGGCTGGGGCAGGGGATTGGGGCCTGGGAGGGGGTCAGGGGTTCAGGCTCTGGGCGGCGCTTACATCAAGCAACTCCTGGAAACAGCATGTGGCCTATGTGGAGCCATGGCGCTGGGGCTCTGTACATTGCCCCGTACACAGGCACCGCCTTTGCAGCTTCTATTGGGCCTGTTTGCTGGCCAGTGGGAGCTGTGGGGGAGGTGTGCGGAGCCCTCTGGCTGTCCCTATGTGTAGGAGCTGTAGGGGGGATGTGCCGCTGCTTCTGGGAGCTGTGCGGGGCAAGTCCCTGACCCCGCTCCCTAGCAGGAGCTCGAGGGCCGGATTAAAACTTCTGAAGAGCCGGATGTGGCCCCTGGGCCATAGTTTGCCCACCCCTACATTAAATGAAACATTTTGCCTTCTGTCCATCTACCTTGCTTTCCTTTACCATGTTTGATGGTGAGTATGAGTCTCTAAAAGACACACAACACATAGAATCGCACGTGCCAACTCTCCTGATTTGTCTTTGTCGCTACTTGAAGGGGAAACAGTTGTGATGTTCCTCCTTGAAGCCTCTTGAGACTGCTGAACAGCAGACAAACACTGCCTCTCCTCCTTTTCCAGATGGTCTTCACTTCTTCACCCTGCTGGTGCTGCTGTCTTCTTAGTAACTTTACAGGTCAGTGAGGCACATAGGATGAGGAGGTGGTAAAGGGGCATCAGTAGCTTTCTCCCACCTAGCCAGCCTTAATCAGAGGCAGCAGCAACCTTAAGATTAGGGCCAGGGAAAGATCATGCTTTAGGAGAAACTCATAAACTGCAAAGGGAGATGCAGAGAGAGTTTACGAAAAAGAGAATGGCACCGGAAGAGACAAAAGTGGGAATTTTGTGAAGAGGAAGAGAGAGACAGAAATACGTCTTGCCAAGACAGGAGGAGCAGTCCAGCAAACATTCCCATCTAATCTAGTAGTGGAAGGGGCCACACTTCTTCCAAACTGCCCCAGAAAGACAAAAACAGGAGCTAGAATTCCAGATTATTTGGATCAGAGAGGTGAGACTGTGTGGGTATATGTACTTGTGTTCAAGTGTGGGGGATGAATTAATAGGAAAATCCAAATCTTTCTAGGATGTTTAACGAACCATATAAAATGGGATTACCCCCCCATCATAGTTGATATAAATTTGCACTGAAACATCGTTATTGTAACATCATTACATCATATATTAAGGTGATGTCATGTAATATAAAAAGGCAGAGGATGCAAATGTTGGAGGATATCTCTCTCGCTTTATTTTTTTTTCCTGGACCTTTGTCATTGTAGAAGAGTGGAGTTTTAAGAACAGCTGGAAAATTGTATCTGTTTTGAAGCCCTTATAATAAACGGAGAAATTTTGACAGCCTTATTCGTGCTCCCCAGAAGTCCCATCAGTATCACTTAAGGAGCATGGTACTAATGAGCATAATATAAGTATCAGAATCTGTCCCTACGTGATTCATATACTTAAAAACAACAAAACAAACACCAAAAAAAGAACAAACCAGAAATTTGACCAGAATTGCCACACGGTCATCTGGTGGCCGTGGGCCTTCAGGTTGATTTGAACCCATTTTTCAAATATTGGCAACTGTGCATAGGAGAAATACAGTTGTGCATACATTTACATAGCAGAGAGGGACTGGATGAGAGAGTGAATTTCAATAAACATTAAGTTAAAGCCGCCTTTGGATGTTTTTTTTCTTTTGCTATTTGAAAATGGATAGTATACAGCTTAAATAATGTTTTGTACTTTTATGTCTCATGAGTTAAAAGATTGGAGAAGATAGCGTACTGTTTTGCTGTCAATACGAACTAGTGGCAGTAGGGAAAGCATGCCTCTGGGTTTGTAATAGATTTAATCTATTTAATTTTTAATCCTTCATTTGGACTGTCTATTGAAGGTCATATTTGATCAAAATATGTGTTCACACAGTTTTCAAAATAGTACTGCTGTTACTTCATATAGCAGTAACAGGATTTAAAAGTGGCTGAGGAAGGTTTTGATTTACCAAGCTTATTAGAATTTAGATTAATTAAGTTTGTAATCAGATTTCAAGCATCATGTTCCAGGCCAGGGATTTCTCTTTGTTTGTTTCAAATGTCATTCCCAGGGCAAGCTCTGCTAAACTGCATTTTCATGCTTTGCTGAGAAATGATTGCAGGTTTTGATTTCCATTGCGGAGTCATTAATATTGTTAATGAGAGTTTTCGTGGATAAGCACACTTAAGGAGGATCATCCCTGGGAATTGGGAGTATTATAGTTGGAGCATTTGTTAATTGGTTGGAATTGGTGTATATAAGACTGTCTGTCTGCCTTTTTTTAGATTTATACATTTATTCTTGGTTTATTAGTGACTTTGGTCATAGTGGTTTTGGGCTTTTTAATTTAAATTAGACATACTATTAAGACCTTGAAAATTCACATTTTTGTCAGTTCTTTTTTGTTGAGAATGAGAAATGTACTACATTTTAAATAAGTCCATTTTGGCTTTTGTAACCTACAGCATCCATGATATTCTCCAGATTGTGAAGTGGCTAAAACATGTGGCATGTGGCCCCGGTGGTGAAGGAAAAAGAGGGTTGTACCTCTCAACCTCCAATCCTAATTCCTCAAATATTGTGCTCTTGGGGCAATTTATTCTTTGAATTAATTTAGGATCATCTGCTCTTACAGCCGATGAAGTGAGCTATAGCTCACGAAAGCTTATGCTCAGATAAATTTGTTAGTCTCTAAGGTGCCACAAATACTTCTTTTCTTTCTGCTCTTACTGAGTGTCTCTTACTGAAGTCATTAGCTCCAGTGGGAGCAAGATTTGGCCCTAAGTTTGCAACTGTGTGTAAATGAGGGAAGAACTTGGCCCCATGTTCAGCTCTGATTGGAGAACACTAGTGAATTTTCTTAACTCTAGGTTAGTATTTTTTTTTTTTTCCCAAAAGGAAATATCAGTGCTGATGCCCCTTTGCAGATTACAGTCTAGGATAAGATTCATCAGATAATTATGTTATCTTCTCACTAGTCTAGGAGTAAAACCCTAATTTTGTCCTGATCTCTGGAAAGGCTGAAGAACTTCTACATCTCGCCTAGGAAAAAGGGTTTTGGAGCTGCAGATTTCACCATCCCCCAACAGAGCTATATTTGGTGGACAACAATTCTTTAGCAGATATAGAAACTAAAGAAACTGTTAATGGTGATTTTCCTTCTTTGCAGAATGCAACTAGGTGTAGGAGCAAGATAGGGAAGGGAGCATAGCATTGTAAAAAGGCAAGATTACCAGGCTGCCTAGGCAAAAATGGGTGAAGAATTCACTAATAAAATTTCTTTTCTATGAAAGAAAAGTGATTAAGAAGTAGTAGTGCTTATCTGTAAAGTGTTTAAAATGTAGGGGAGGCCATTCAACCACCTTCCATTTAAAAACTGCCTAACAACACTGAAAGATATTAGTGATGCTTATGAAGGGCCGGATTCTTGTTTACATTAAAACTGCTTTATACCACCCTGGCAGTGTAAAAAGACCTTTCAGTAGGTCTGTGTAATTTAGTCCCACTTTCAAGACCTCCTTACACTACCAGATTGATGTAAAAGGGGCTTAATATAAATGAGAATCTCGCACAGTATGTGCATTTTGATATTCTACCTTTCCTCTTCATTCTGAAATACTGGCTTTACTGTCAGTGTGATATGAAAAATCGTCCTTCAGCATCTTCATCTTTTGTCATGAGAGCAGGTCAGTTGGAGGT
Source organism: Dermochelys coriacea (assembly GCF_009764565.3). NCBI lineage: Eukaryota > Metazoa > Chordata > Testudines > Dermochelyidae > Dermochelys > Dermochelys coriacea. The sequence continues at coordinate 84,549,199 of NC_050071.1, read as the reverse complement.
GTGTTAAGGGAAAAAAAATCAGAAATATAAATCCCAAACTCTGTGTGGTGGTGAATGTTCTATATTTATGTCAATTAAGCATTTGTTAAAGTGATGGACTTGCAGCATGGATTAGAGCCAAGTGTAGCACAATTAGGAATTGAAATTTACATTTGTCTAAAGTCCAGCACTTGCTATATTTGTTCTTGGACCCATGCCAAAAAAGCAATGGAAGATGGAGGGATAAATGTAGATCTCATGTAGCTTAAGACCTGATACCTTGTAAACCACCAGAGCTAAAAAATATATTTATTTCATACTGCTGAAGAGATGGAAACTCTACCCACAGCTATCCCAGTGGAAAGAGCATTTATTTACTGACCTTGTGACCAGCCAAGTCATCAGAAATCACACCTTTCTGATTCTTTCTTCTTCTTAGTATTTGAAATGAAACATAATTTTTGTGACTGCTCTCCTGAAAACCACTGAAGCTCTAATCCAATGATTTACTAGGTCTGAAAGCTTAGAATGCTGTCTTCCAAATGGCATAAAGAATTAGTTTAGCTAGCATAAAGCATTAGTCTGCTCTAAAACTACATAAGATGGGCTACTAGAATAATATGGTAAAGATTGCAAAGAGGAATAGTTGGCAGACCAGCACAAGACCTTTAAGGACCAATTCACTTTTGGGAGCACTGATCCTGGACCAGTGATAGGGAAGAAAATATTGTTATCCTTGTGAAAAGCATCTTCATCCTGGTTTAGCTGATCTGTTCCAGGCCTGTAACTTCATGAGCAGAGCTTGCAAATTTTATTGAATATTGTGTGTTTTTTGTGTGCTCCAGTGCCCCTTGAGATTTAAGGTGCGACTATTAGTGTCATTTTTTTTATTGGTGATTTAAAACATTTAAGGTCAGATATGAAGGAGAGGGGCTGGTAAGAGATTTTAAGGTGTGGTTTTGTGCATAGTTTCTGATACAAACTGGACTGTGATTTTTAAACTATTGAATGTATTTTGGGTTGTATATTTCTGTAGAGGGAGCCCTGGAAAAAACTGGCGTGTCACAGCCAGAATTCCTCTAGGGGGAGTGCACATTGGATTAGTAGCTCTGCCCCATTTTGAAAGATGTACTCCTCAGAGCTTTCCTGGTGTAAAGGGGGAAAGCTGAGTCATACCCTCACACTCATCCTTCCCATATCCCTTTCATCAGTTTAGCTCTACTAACCTGGAGTAGTGGGTCTGGTTCCAAAAGAAAATGTGGCTGACCTGTGTGCAAAGGGTGAGGGAAAGCTGCTTGGCCTCATTTCTTCCAGTTCCCTTTTGCATGTACCGTATACTGAAGCAGTGGCTTTTTGTATCTTCATTTTTAATATTGTCAGACTAACTTAATTCTTAGAATGTATGTGTGTCCATTTTTAATGAGGTATCTATCTTCTCTAATTGCCTATCACTGATATCTATTCTGAAGTGAAGGGAGGTGAAGTTTGTATTTCTGCTATATTTCGTTTGCAAATTTGAGGAGTCTTTGCATCAAGTAATATTTTATTTTTAACATTAAGTTCAGGTCCCAATACAGATATCAGTGTTATTGTTTCCTCAACTGTTCCTTAGAATGAACTTCTTTCATACTTGTTTGATCTGATTCAAACTTTTAAACAGCAGTCCTATTGAAGAAATATTTGTTCAACAGTTTGGGATTTGTTCCAACAGGAAAAAATGGAAGAATGATTCATTTCACTCTCACTGTCAGCTTAGGTAGCTCAGGTTTCCGGATGCTAATCACTAATGCAGACTTACAGTGCAGGTGACCCTAGAGCAAGTTAAAATTGGAAGAATTCTGAAAGCCAACGCTATCCTGTTGGGTAGACATCTGTGCTAGATGAGTTGTTCACTGGTTAATTAATCAGTAGCACTGTAGGTTTGTCATTGTAAATTTTCACAAAAATCATAGCTTTGTCAAAGTGAAGAGTTTGTAGAAATCATCTTATGGACCCAGACCGAATTTGAAATAAAACGAAAAATAAATGTACTAACATTTTCAGGAGTGTCATGTTTCTGGTTGTTACCCTGATAATCCTTTTACATTAGAGTTGCCAGGTGTCCGATTTTTAACTGGAACACCCAGTCGAAAAGAGACCCTGACAACTCTGGTCAGTGCTGCTGACCGGGCTGTTAAGAATCCAGTTGGCAGCACAGTGAGGCTGGCATGCTCCCTGCGGCTCCCGGCAGGCTCCTAGGCGGAGGGACGGCCATGGAGTCTCTGTGCACTGCCCCTGCCCCAAGTTGCGGCTCAGCAGCTTCCATTGGCCTGGAACCATGGCCAGTACAAGCTGTGGGGGCGGTGCCTGCGGCCAGGGGCAGCACCTGGAACCCCATGGCCACCCTTTTGCCTAGGAGCTGGAGGAATATATCGCTGCTTCCAGGGAGCCACCTGAGATAAGCGCCATCTAGAGCGTGTGCCCCTACCCTCGTCCTGTGAAAAGGAGCAAGTGAGCGAGGGTGGGGGAGAATGAGGGAGGGGGGAGGGGGCCTTAGAGAAGGGGCAGGGCCTCGGGAAAGGCGTGGGGCAAGGATGTTTGATTTTCTGCAATTAGAAAGTTAGAAACCTATTTTATATGGTTCCCCTCTGAATCTAGGTTTCTTTTGTTTTTGTGCAAAAACATTTTTCTTGTTTTAAATAGTTGATTTAAAGTTTTCAGGTGTTGGAGAGAGATGTCAAGGGAGCAAGACTTTGACAGTCTGTCTGTAGCTAGGAGTCACCATAACTGAGGAGATGTGGAATTTGTAAAAGGGGGTGGGTGAGTGCCTTGAGGAGGTCTGTCTTAAAGCTTACCTTCTGAGAATTTTAAAAACATACAGGGCCTTTTTAATATTAATCATTTTATTTTGAGATAGCCAGTGTTAAGAATGCAGGGGAGGCATATTATGGTGATAGCTGCTCATAATAAGCATGCCACTAATAAGCATACCACTGCATTCTACACAAGCTGCAAGTGACAGAGAAGCCCTGCTAGGAGGGAATTAACGTAATCTAGCTTTATGGTCAGTAGGGCATGTAGCTTTTGCGAAGTTGCCACAGGGATAAATAAGGGCACAGCCTGCACAGATTGTACAACTGAAACTCCTGCATGCCACATTCAACACATGGGGTTTCTATGGAAATGCTGTGGTTAAAAGTGAAGTCAGGATTCTTTATCTGGTTCATTAACTCTCAAGTAAGTCTTCTTAATAAATAAAAAGACATTAAAAAATACAACAGGAGTAAATAATAGAAATAGATCCTGGACATTCAGGGGGAATACAGATCACAGATAGATGCACTTAAAAATAATTTGTTTATGTTCTCTGTGATATTCAGAAATTATGCTTGCAGAATGAAGTGCATAGCTAATTGGCAACTGCTTAACAGAGATACAATGATTGCATATGATTATTATTTGTGGCTTTTTGAAAGACAATCCTAGGTAAACAAAGTACAAATACAAAATTGAAAATTGGAAAATATAAAATACCAGCTTATTTTAAAGTAATACCTTATCTTTTCAGTACTTTGCTGGTATTAGTGGATTCCTCTGCAAAAAAAAAAGTACCTAGACAGACACTATTATCTATTTTGTTTTTAAGAGCATCCTATACAGAATATAATTTAATATACAGAACTCTCATTTGCCCTTGTCTTTACTCCGGCCCTACTGCTTTCTACATTTTACACAACCAGTTTCCATAGTGACATCTGGTGGTAATTCTAAAATGTTGAATACTGTGTTTGAAATTATGTGCATTTCTGCTTTAACAGTAAATGGTTACTTGAATTTTCTTTCTTGTATTAGAAGCTAGCTTTTCCAGAAAATAACCCTACTATCATTTTTGATTCAGGGTTTTCATCATCAGACTCTCATGCAATTTCCCATAAGGACAAAGACACAGTTAAGAGTTTGAGAAACTGTTAATTGTATTCGCAAAAAGAAAAGGAGTACTTGTGGCACCTTAGCGACTAACAAATTTATTAGAGCATAAGCTTTCGTGAGCTACAGCTCACTTCATCGGATGCATTAATTGTATTATCTTCTTCATCGGCCAAATTATGCTCTCTGTTCATGCTACTCCTAATGGGATCTCAGTGGCAGTTACGTTTGGACCATAATTTGTCCTCAGATACACAATCTGAAGATATAAATTTAACAATGTTTAAACCTCTTAGAGTAGTTTTGGTGAGAGGCAATATTCCTCCCCCCCACCTACGAAAAGCAAACATTCATTATGTTTAATGAAGGGAAGGGGATTACAATGCATCTAAAGCAGGGGAAATGAAGCAATACTATTTTTACAAACATCATGCTTCAGAAGATGCACTCATAAATGTGTATTTACATAGATCCAATTTTACTGACAGCATGCATGAGCAGAACACATAGGCACAGGATAGTAGAAAATATTACATCATGTAAATGTGTCCCCAATCCCAAACCTAGCTGGCATGTCAGTGTTTTGGCTCATTTGGACTCCAGTCACAATTGGGTCTTTATGCATTACTGTAGCATAAATAATAATGATAATGGTTAATAATGACCGGCCTTCACAGTGCCCCTTTATGATTATCACATACTGTTGCTTTTTTTTTTTGGTCCCTCTCTTTGTAGATATTAAGGTATTTTTATGTCAGGTCCTCTTTGGGTCTAGCTAGAAAATGATGCCTGGGAGAAGAGAGTCTGGATGATGTAAGAAAGATTGGCTCAAAGAAAAGAGGGTGAAATGATTTTAGCGTGTCCTGCTCTTTGAAACCTTTTGATATTATCCCACTTGTCAAATAAATTACATTTTATGCCACATTCTTGGCATGGAAACATATACGTTATAATTTTACCTTGGGCAGTAAGATGCGTGTAAAATAGTGCTATATGTATTTTCCCTTTATTAGGTCAGATTTTGAGATCCTTGTTCAGATAAACTCCTGTAGATTTGGGAGATAAATTGTATTAAGTGTGTATTCTGTAGCTGCTCCTCTGTTTCTTTAGAAATAGTGAATTTTAGTTCTTTTTCAGGTACACAGTGAGGGTAAGAGGAGCACCTTCATTTGCCAAAGTAACGGCAAACACTGTAGCTAAGGCTGAAAAGGGCAACATAAACCAACATAAAATATTTTCAGATTTCTCAGAAAGGTTGTGTATATGGATTCAAGTATTTATACACATTAAGAAACATTCATTTACATAATTCACGCAGACACATAGATACATATGAGTGTATGTGTCACCAAATTTTAACTAAAAACAGGAGTACTTGTGGCACCATAGAGATTAACAAATTTATTAGAGCATAAGCTTTCATGGGCTACAGCCCACTTCATCGGATGCTTAGAATGGAACATATAGTAAGAAGTTACAGAGAAGGTGGAAGTTGTTATGGTATCCTCCACCTTCTCTGTATGTATGTGTACACATATATAGAGATCTGCTTACTATATCTTCCATTCTATGCATCTGATGAAGTGGGATGTAGCCCATGAAAGCTTATGCTCAAATAAATTTGTTAGTCTCTACAGTGCCACAAGTACTCCTGTTCTTTTTGCGGTTACAGACTAACACGGCTGCTACTCTGAAACCAAATTTAAATAGGTTCTCACTAATTTAAATGGTGGTAAATAGTTCAAAACTTTGGTACTAAATCAGTTAGATAATTTAATACAGTGTTAAACTCTCATTGTCAGGAGTGATGAATTGAGAGGGTAAATCAAGTCCCAAAGACTTCAGATAACACATAATTAATATCTTCTAGGCAGAAATAGTTTCAGGAATGATGTTAAATGATCAGATAATTCTCAAGAGAGGTTAAAAAAGAAAATAGATCTATAAATATTGAAACAATACAATATAAAAATTCAGACCCTTTTAGTACTAACTAAGGGCGTTTGGTTTTTAAACATTCAGGTTAACCCACGCACACACACACACATACACACGCGCACACACACACAAGAGTCTGTGCCATTCATTTGTGAGTTTTGTGTTGGGTTTGGTGGGATTTTTTTAAAAAAAATTTCTAACTTTTTATACTTATGGGGCATTTAATATTGTTGCTTTTTTCCCTCGTGTTGAACAGGTGTAATAGAGACAGCTGATCTGCTGGACTGTGAGACTACCTCACATTACTGGTTAACTGTTTACGCAACAGACCAGGGTGTTGTGCCTCTATCTTCCTTCATTGAAATCTACATAGAAGTTGGGGATGTTAATGATAATGCTCCGCAGACAACAGAACCTGTTTATTACCCAGAAGTCTTGGAGAATTCTCCTAAGGATGTATCTGTCATTTGGATTGAGGCATTTGATCCTGATTCCAGCTCTAGTGAAAAGTTGACCTACAAGATTACAAGTGGAAACCCACAGGGATTCTTTTCAATAAACCCCAAAACTGGTACGTATACATCATAGCTTTATGTGACGTGTATCAATTTATTGTCCTGTGTAAATGCTGTGGAATGGACATAATTAAGAAAGTATTTTTTACCTATTGAGTAGCTTTTTGATTATAATGTTCTAGTCATACTTTCACATCATACAGTTACAGAGAAAACCAGATATTTCAGTGATTTTTAAACTTGTTGGGCATAATATGACCCTCACATAATTTTCTTTCAAGTTGTTGTGTTTATTCTTTCCACTTGAGATTTATGTTGACAGGCAAATAGCATAGGGACGATCATCAAACATTTTCTCATACAAGTAGTTCCACTGAAATCAATATGGACTACCATACTTGTGTAACTGTTCACCTGTGTAAAGAGTTCGTAATCTAGCACATAATTTGAAAATGGTAAACTGGAGAATGTTTTTATTCTCAAAATATAGCAGATACAATTATGTTGCAGTGTTATGCCTAACATTTGGGGGAAATCTAGAAATACTGCAATTTCTAACAGAAGCATAAATAAGAAAGGGGTGATGCTGAAATTAGAAGTACTGAAATGTGTGTAAGAATGGAGAGATGGGAAGCTAAATACTGTTGTCTGTTTTAACTGAAACAGAACAATGAACTTAAAGAAAGTAAATGTTACTTAGGACAATGTAAAGGTTACCCAATAATATCTGCCTATGGATGACTGTAGAAAACATTCAAGATATGTATGCTATTTTTTTCATTAGTCTTTACAAAAGGTACAGGAAGTGGTGCAAATGCCGAGACTTGTCAATGATTCTCAGTTTAAACTTATATCATTGCTTAGGGCACAGCTCTGTATTGTATGTGGGAGGTATGTGCAGCTGCTATATTACAGTGGAAGTCCCAGGAAGCACTTCTGACTGAGTCAACCAGAAATGCCTCCTGGGTATCCAGGGAGGTATATACTACAGCTGTACTTTGTCTTCACCCACAACCTGCCTCCCTCTCTAGGCAGGTTAGTATTGCTTTCATTGCTAGTACAAGCAGTGGTTTCACTCTCCAACCACACACAGTCTAGGGAACAATGGAAGTAATTCTGCATTTCCTTCCCCCAACCCAATCCCCCCCCCCCATTGCCCTTGCCCATTCACACATGGACTAGTCACAGGGGATTCAAAGGACCAAAGCTTAAAGTTAAAATCCTGTTTCTAAATCTAAATAATATAATTGGGAAGTGGTGATCACAGACTAACATATCTGTTAGTCTGGGGGAGACTGGGAGGTGCTGGGGGGGAGAGGGAGCTGATGGGGGCCTGCTTATGTATTACTGTGGCTCTTTGGCAACGTACATTGGTAAATTCTGGCTCCTTCTCAGGCTCAGGTTGGCCATCCCTGCTCTATATTATTACTTAGCATAGACAGCACATTACAAATTTTAATTAATTATTATACTCAAAAATCCAGGGATGTAGGCAAATAAATATTATTGCTCCTATTTTACAGATGGGAAAACTAAGGCAAAGGAGGTTAAGTGACTTGTCCAAGTCTTCAAAGAGCATTTGGGTCAAAGCTGACATTAGAGAGTAAGAATTCCTTATTCTCAGTGCCATGCCCCCAAAGGGCCTTAGACTCTCTGCCTGATTGTTTGGTTTTAGAGTACTGATCTGCACCAGATCCCCAGTCAGTGATCAAGATGCACTTGGATTGAGTTTATGAGGGCCATTATCTTCCAAGTATCCATTCTGTCTCTTGGAAATCAAATACACTTAGACTGATTAGGCCCTGTTTAGGGCTAAGGTTTTTTTCAAATGGGTTAGAATGTAAAAAAAGTTACAAAATCTCTTTAAACGACACTAGATATTGTGTTAACTACAGAATGCAATTTTCATCATTCTGTAATAGTAAAGTCATAAGTATTTTAGTTAAAATAAGACTGAATTGAGCAGTACATCTGGGTACAAGCGATCTCCTTATGAGTGAGCTCATAACCTGCTCCACTTGCCCACATAGTGGATATAAGAGTGTTTAAAGGTTTTAAAAAAAGAAAAGGAGTACCGGTGGCACCTTAGAGACTAACAAATTTATTAGAGCATAAGCTTTCGTGAGCTACAGCTCACTTCATCGATGAGCTGTAGCTCACGAAAGCTTATGCTCTAATAAATTTGTTAGTCTCTAAGGTGCCACCGGTACTCCTTTTCTTTTTGCGAATACAGACTAACACGGCTGCTACTCTGAAACCTAAAGGTTTTAAGTTGCTTCTTTATAAGGGCTACTGAACCAAGAGTTACTGCATGGGGAAAAGCAGCCTTCATGGTGCACCTATGCTCCCTCCCACATGGATAGACAAAGGTAGAGAGAGACTTAACTCTGCTCCACCACACCATCCAACGGGCTGAGCCGTCACAGAAGGGGAAGTAAACGGTGCCAGATAAGGGGCTGGTGCAGATGACTTTCTTCCTTTGGGGAACGGGGGAAACAAGCATGCATTATGATTCTGTGTGTCACAGTTCAGCCCCGATCTGCTCTTGGGGCTGCACAGCCATGTGAGGCCCTGTAGGTAGCATCTTGTGACAACTCTGTGGTCAAGCCCTATGTTAATAAACCAGGTATAAATGATCAAATTATTACTAATGGTATATGTTTTAGAGCCATTATGTTATGATTCTTAAAGTGTATACTAGAAATACGCTTGAAATGGTTTTAGATTGTCACCTACTCTTTGAGGTACCGACTGTCTTTTTATTCTGTTTGTACAACAAGTAACACAGTGGGGTCCTGCTCCATGACTAGTGCTCCTAAGTGCTGCTGGAGTATAAATAATAATAATCTAGATGTAACCTGTGCTAACACAGTGGTTCTTGTCCTCTGCTGGTGGCTAATCCATATATAGAGCTTTATGGGTCTCTTAGCCCTGGTCTACACTACGGGGAGCGGCTGGGGGGTCGGCCTAAGATATCTTAGGTTGACTTACCTGGCTGTGAGGACGGCGGCAAGTCAATCGCTGCCGCTTCCCATTAGACTCCGCTTTCGCCTCTCGCAAGCTGGAGTTCCAGAGTCGACGGAGCGTGTTCAAGGATCAATTTATCGCATCTAGATGAGACATAGTAAATCGATCGCTACCTGCCGATCCGGCAGGTAGTGAGGACCTGCCCTTGCAGCCTTTACACTAAGGGGCCTTGTTCTTAGGCTATGTGTACACTACAGATGAGTCCAAATATAAATAGCAGTGTAACCATGGTATGGCAGTGGAGGCACGACTCATGTACATATCCACCAGTTTCAGGTGGGTTGGTATGTGGCATGGCTCAAACATTCTTCTGCTGTTGCTACCTGTGCTACCATACAACGTGGTTATTTATACTTGTGCTAGTTCATTGAGAGTTAGCGTGCAAATGTATATATACATGAGCAGGGGAATCGCACCCCTAGCTTGTAATGTAGACATAGCCTTAGCATCATGCAGGAGAGGCTTATGTTTTTTTTAGATCCCTACAGACAATCACCTATTTAGGGGTGTCATGCTGCATAGACCTTAAAGTGCAAATAAAACTATTTTCAACAAGTGGTACCTGTAGAAGTGGTATGTCCCATCTGCCTAAGGAAGTCCAGGTATCGGATATCCTCTGCTTCAGTAAACATTTAGTAGCCCTTGGAAGCAATTTCTCTGATTATGTTAATTAGTTATAAACACAACTGTGCATTTTTAAAACTTGTTACTAACATATTTCTTTATTTTGTAAAGAGAAATGCTATGCAATAGCTCTAGTTGAAATGAGAAAATGTAGCACATTTCCTCTTTTATATGCGACAGTTTCTTATCTTCTTTACTTCAAGTACATCTGTACTTTGATGAGATTAATGTATTATCATGTTTTTGGATCTTGAAGTTCACTTGTAATGAAGAAAGATGCTGCACAAAAGAGCTAGCCAGCAAGAATGAGACTAGTATCATAGTATTGGTCATTTAGCAACTGACAAGCAAAGCAGAGATTAATTGCAAAACTTTCCTGGTCTTAGAATGTAGCCAAATATGCAATCCATGATAACTATTCTATGGTTTTGATCATTGAATCCATCAGTATGAAAGGATGACTTTCCCTGTTCACTAGCACACGTAGAGCCCTTCACTGTTCTTTCATTCTTCTTTGCAGAAATGGATTAAGGCTAAATATGGCCCAGGTTAAACAAAACTGTGGGACTCCATACCTACTCGGAGATTTTGGAAGAAGGAGGTTGAAATAGAAACATTTAATAGCCTTTCAGAGTACATGGCTCAGGCCAGTCGATCAGTTTGATCCTACCACTGCTCAGAAATGGAATCCAGAGTGGAGAGATTGTACTTTGTCCTTTATAGCATCTTATATGTATATATTGCTTTTTATTCTGATGGATGTTCAGTAGTGTGTCTGAATTTACCTACCACTAAAATGCAGCCACTTCTGGGCGGAACACAGCAGATGTTTAGCAGAAATAATTGATTACCAAAAAATCTGGACTCCTGTGACTCAGGTCCACCACTGTAGGCTCATGTTCAGCTCTTTTATTTTCCCCTGATATGTCTGATAGGGAGCATTTTACCCATTTTCCCTACCCATTAAGTGCAGTCCACTTATTCATTTTCTGATTCTTAGCACTGGAAGTATCTTACAGCAAGGATTTGTAGCATAGTCACACAATATCAATTAGTTACTAGCTTTTATATATGGAAATGTGGAGTTTTTCTTTGAGAATGGTGAGCCAAAGTCTCAAAGATCCAGTTTTTTAAATTTTAAATTGCTGGATTCATGTTGGCAAACACAACTGACTAAACACATTTGACTCTGATTCTTTTCCCATTGCTTTATTAGCAATTTACTACAACTGGGAGATTTCAGATATTATTATGGTCTTGTCATAGTGCTGGCCCTTAAAGGGAGTCAGATGCCTAGCCTAGCCTACCTATGCCAAGCTCCACTGAAGAGAATGAGCCAACTTGTGTCCACCTGGGGATAGTTAACTGCCTAAGTAGCTAGAAGGCAGTTAATTAATTAAAAAGCACATGGACCTAATAGAAAGCTTAGGAGAGCTCAGCTGAAAAAAGTTCCTGAGAAGAAAGGAAGCTCCAGAGGAGGGGAGCTCCTAGGGAATCTGAACTAGGCAAAAGCTCTCCAGATAGGGATGCCTGGGAGAGACCCTAAACAACCAGGAGAGAGACTACAAAGGTATACAGCCTGAGGCCTTACAGAAGGAGCTGCTGCTGGAACCTAGAGATATTTTGTTTTGGAACTTTAAAGTTTTATGCAGGCTCTTAGGTAAAAGCCTTTAAACCCTTGTACAAGTGCTCCTTTCAGCAAGCTTTATTTATTGCTGTAAAGTAGAGTGGCTTCTCCTTGACCGAGATGTTTGTGACCTCAGTGTCCCCTTATTAAGCGGAGAAACTGAGGCTGGCCACAGCAGAGCCACACCTAGTCACAAGGGGGTGCTTGGGAGGCAACGAGGCACCTTCTAGAGATACAAATTGCTATATAGGAGACAAATGTATAAGAAAACTCCACAAAATTATATAGCACTAACCTTTTACAAATGCTGCCAGATTACAAAGAGACTATTTAAACACAAGCATAGCGCTATAGTTGAGTAGAGGAAAGAGACTTTTTCCAGTGGTGCATTTCAGTTGGGGAAGAAAGTCTAAAAACAAGATGAACTTTGATGTTTCCTCGTATCCATTCCTTCACCAACATACTGGGACTCTCCTGGAATAATACATTTACTTGAGATTCAGAGAAATGTGTGTATGAGATGCTATATAGCACCCAGCACTAAAACAAGTACTACTAGATTCTCTACTTGCAAACCTCCTGTTTGCCTTAGGATAGCTAAATAAAGATACAGAACTGGTGGAGTCAGGAAATCTGACTTCGTGTTTGACTTGATCCTTGACAAATCACTTAATCTTCATTTTACAGGGGACTTATATTTATCTATTCTACAGGGGTTTGGTGAGTGTATTCATGAATTCTTTTGTAAAGCACTGTATATTTTTGTTTATGATTTATTTTACATAATGCAATTACTTTAAATTTTATATATTTCCTTAAGGTAGAATCCCCTTGTGGCAGGATGCTGTTTTTCTATTATTACTTCCTGTAATTTTGTACTGTCTGTTGTTTTTTGTTAGCCTGAAAACTTCACTGAAAGGAAAGGGTTGAGCTTTAACTGACCAAGTAATAATGGCTCAGCAGGTAAAACACATGAGTTTTGTTAATTACCTCTGGCCTAGAGCCATTAAGTTGTTGTCCACAAACAAAGGGGTTTGATTGACTTTTGGCGGGGCAGCCTCTGAATATATGTTTCACATGGATATGTTAGTTCTGCTCTACTGTGGTATAAACCAGGCTCTTTGTTAAAGAATTCAAGCTGTATTATAACTCAGGGTATGTCTGTGCTACAGCGACACAGTTGCTGTGCTCCAGCTACGTGACTGTAGTGCTTGTGTTATAAACGCTTGCCACAGTGCCAGAAGGGGCTTTTTAGTCGCTTGTACCTGAGTGTCTACCTAGTCATGTCTGCATTGGGGCATAGGTCGTCTTAACTATGGCTCTTAGAGTGTGAACTTTTGCACCCCTAAGTGAGGTAGCTAGGTTGACCTATGTTTTAGGTGTACGCCAGCCTTAAGAGGTAGACAGGAAAGGATGGTATTTTGAGCTGTCTGGAAAAGAGGCCTGTGCTGCCTGATGTTACTTGGGAGGACGTGCACTGGGAGGGTGGGAATGGCATTGCTAGCCCATGTTAGGACAGAGGGCCACCGTGCAAATGGGATACCAGTTACCTTGGTAGTGGATTTCCACCAAGTATATCATTGAGCATGAGGCTAGAATCCTGTTCAGCTGCCAGAGAGGTGAAAAGGCTGCATGCACTCTCTTCCCCAATAGAGATCCATCTATTCAGGCAGGGATTTGTCCATTAGACTGTAGAATAAAATTAATTTTTGCTAGATTGATATGTCTAGTCTTTTCCCAGAGGACTCCTGCCTCATTCTATGCACAGGACAGACTGCATTCTGAATGAATTGGGCATGTGCAATGAATGACACTACTGTCTGTAGAAATCTCTGCCACATTTTGTTGTAGAAGTCAGGTAGTGTACAGAGAATGAGACGGGATTACAGGATGAGAAAGAATGGTCTCCTGTACAAGGAAGTTGAATGCCACCCTGGAGAATTGGATTCTGCCTCTGCCACAGAGTTCCTGTGTGATCCTAGTCAATTCACTTAAACCCAAATTATCACAGGTAGTCACTAATTGTGTGTTCCTTGTTTTCTGGGTGCCCAATATGAGACATCTGGGTTCAGATTTGCAGAAGTGTTGAGTGGTCATAACTGCAACTGAAGTCAATTGGATCTTCACGTGCTTTGTGAACATATAAAATCTTATGTAAATGCTAAGAACTCTGAAAAATCAGGTAGTAGGTATCTTAATCTGGGCAGCCAAAATTAGTGTACACTGACATTTTTGCTTTAATCTCTGTGCACCTCAGTTCTCCAGCTATAAAATGGGAATAAAACCACCTAAACTCATGGGTGTCATGAAGATAAAATGCATTTGTATCTATGAAATACTCTGAGAACACCATAGCCATGCCCATGAAGAAACTAATAATTTTGTATTCAGTACAGGGTTTGGATGGTAGGTGGCAAATACAGCTGGGAGACACACATTGAATGTGGAGAATAAAAGGGAATATTGAATAGCTATCTATTCAGTGAGCATAATCCATCTTGTACACTGAATGAGTCAGGGGGCTGTAGAAAAACTACTATGTTGTCATGTAATTAAAGACCACAGGGTGGGCTGATTTAAATCACCAACCAGGAAATCTTGATTTAAAATATTTATTTTAATCATGTTTCACATTGGTACTTCTAGCTAGTTGATGTAATCATTTCATGCCTCCTTTTTCTTCATAGATTGGAAGAGAGAAACTTTTTCTGCTTTTGAACTCCCAATTGGTTTCTTAACTTTAAGTGAACTAGTCATTGAACTATTTGAAAATACTTAAATGAAGAAAACATTCTCTCTGTACCTGCAGAAGAAGCTAATGCTTTCAAAAGCTGACTTAGCACTTCAAACTCTGGTTCCAGATGCTCAGCCAATGACTTCAACCAATTCAGTCATTTGGCTTTCTTTAGGATTTTGGCAGCAAACGTGTCACTTATTTTTTGTGTGTGTGTTTAAAAAAAATGATTTGAATAGATTATAGTAAGGTTAGGGCTTAATGCAGGTTGTAATAATTTCAAATGTACTTTTATGTAGTTTTTAAAATCTGTATTTAATTTTTATTAAAATATACAATTTAAAAACCTGCTTTATTTATTTGTTAAAATTTATTTATTTGTTAAATTATTTTTAATCCTCCCTGAAAGAGGAGGGATACACACAAAGGGAGCGAATTAAGGTTGCATAGGCAGTGTTAATCCTGGTATTTCCTAACTTGTGAGCGGTTGAGTTTGCAATCTTAATGTTTTTAAAATAACTTCTTAGATGTAAGACTGATAGTTTTGCTGCACTTTTTTGTTTTGAATGTTGGTTTGTTGTTTTGTTTTTTAAAAAAGTCTGATAGGAATTTTGCTAATGTGTGGCAGCTCCTGTAGTTCAAACCATAGCCTTTGGACCTTAAAATGTGCATAACAATTGAGCACGAAAAAAGTGTTTGAATTAAAGGCTTTTTTTTTTTTTTAAAGAAAATGTCACCTTTATTTTTATATGTAAAGTCCCACTGTATAATGCAGATTTAATTAAAGTTTAGCCTCAGACAATGAGATTAAAATTTTGGTCATGCTTAGTGTAAGGATTCTCCTGTCAATTGACTAGTCTTTGCTAATCCTTAGAGCATTATGAAGTCATAAAAAGCTAATAGTCAGTGGGTATAATGGCAGATCATCCAGGTCACATGCTCATATCAGTTTACAACTGTTCCTAACATTCAAAGCAATGTCAGTTTGCTGTGGCTGATCCGGAGACTGAGCAAAGTGTAATAGGAAATGGCTATAGCTGCAAACAACTTCCAAGGGTTTCCGATATCGTTGGAGAACTGCTTAGTGAGGAAATGAAGGCCCTGTGGCTACCTTGGGGTATATGCTTCTTTTTAGCAAAGGAAATCTCCATTGTTTAACATTGTGGTTCTTCATCCTGGTTGAGCTAACATTTTCAGAACTAGAATCAAACATCTTTTGTTAAATCATATGCTAAATCTGCTGAAAAATGAAAATTGCATTTAGCTGCGATTTTTAGCTGTTCAGATATTGCCGATTTATTCCCTATCCATTTATGCCACAAATCTTGGAATATATATAGTAATTATATGATTAGCTGTTGCTTATTTGACATATATTGGGGAGAGGAATAAATGAAGATGTGCAGTCTTGCTATCTTCAGGCCAAATTTTTGTCTTATTGAAATTAATAGGCTGCAAAACTGCCATTTCAATCAATAGGGATTGCACATAGAGACTGAGGTCAATATATACCCCTACATTTGAAGACAGAATTTAATTTAGCACAGGACTACTGTTCTTCATAAAAGTACTATCAAGCGTTTGAAGGTATGTGACTAGACTATTGACAGATTTATTTCAGATGTCTGCAGTCTTTTAAATGAATATTTTTTCTTTTTAAATATAGTTCCACTATATTCTTCTTTTAGAAAAGAGATGGGATATGAAGCAAGAAAAATAAAGAAAATGAAAGAACACCACTACCCCAGAATTGTTGTCACTCTAAATTGCAACAGGATAGGCCATCTTGTGGCCTGGCTTAAATAGCATTGCAGAGGCATAAGGAAAAATAAGATCCCCTTCCCATGCTATTGTGCAACCACTTCACATCCCTGCTGCAGGCATGGTACTATGTACTTGGAACTCTGCTTGTGTGGAGGGGATTGGATGCCATCACAGATGAGTTGAGCTAGAATGTGGAAATAATAGTAATCATAGCACATTGGAAAGGTAGAAAGCACATTACAACCTTTGGAATCAAGAAGAGTATTGTGCCTTTCTGAGGTATGGTTCCTTACCTGTTGGATGCTAAGTATTGCACCTTGCACAGAGCTGATTTTTGTAAGTGCAATGTATAGACCCAGATGGAAAATGGAAAGTCCTTCCCATGAAAAAAAAATTGTTTTTGAAAAACATTTTGCCCCAAAATGGGACGAAAGGTCAAAACCACATATTTTTGTGGGAAGGTTTTTCAATAAAAATTCAATTTCATTTTGTTTTGGATCTTTACAAGTAAAGTTGACGAGCCTTCCAGCCTAGCTGCTGGAGAGTCAGAGTCCACAGTTTCAGCACTGAAGGGGAAGAGCACCCAGGTTGGACTTCCAGGAGCTTGGGGGCAGATGGAGTGCCTGGGCTGTCTGCTGCTCCAGCCCCAGAGTTTGGGGCTGGGCACTCAGCTTAGCAGTCCTCCAGGAAAGCTTTGTGTCAGTTTCACTGACAGAAAATGAAATTGACAAAAGTCCTCTAGCAGGGTACCATCAGTTTGATTTTGGTTGTGCAAAAAGGACATTTTTTTTCTTTGTCAGAAAATCACTTTGAGAATGTATCTGTTTGTGTTTAATATTACAAAATTTGTTCCTATTCAGAAGTGGTTAGGTAACCAGGTAACTAACTCCAGCTTGGCTAGTTTTTATTTGTTGGAAATCCAAAAACTAATCTATCAAGAAAGGACGTTGAGGACTTTTAGTGTTAGCTGTGGAAGATTTCACAGTTGAATCACATCTGTCCCGCAGCCAGTTTAATAATTCCTTTTCTTATTCCTAGGGCTAAAATCAGACCGTCTGTTGGTATTTTACCTTTTCAGTTTTCTGCCTTTCTCACAAGTATTGTATATTGGGTTGTACTGGTTGTGCAGTTAAATTTTTTACCTTTTGAGATGTTGCAGGTTCCAGCAATATTCCGCATTGTAGGTATAGGGAACATCTCTTACATACAGGTAAAATGACAAATGAAACCTTTTTAATTCTGTCACCATTATGTATACACAAAGTATTAAAAGCATTTGAAAGAAGAAAAAAATAGGACAGATTTCTGTTAGGTTGCACCTATTTATTTCATGTTTGCATAGATACGAGAATACACCTCTGCTGTTTTGGATTGTCTTTATTTGAGCAAACACAATCAAGTTACTGGACTTGCATTGAGAATTAAAGACCAGCTAGAAGGAGCAAGGGGTCTCGTATATAGGCCTCCCCCTTGTTGCTTTCAAAATGTGCTCACTACAGCTTCCATGGAGTGAGTCCTTGATGATGGAGGAAAAGGGTTCTTGTTGCATTTGAGTTGTTTTTTCTATCCCCGTCTCCCCCTAAATGGGTAGTAGAGGGGGATGAAGGGGAAGTTTGTGGAGAAGAGGAGGAAGCAACTGGGCTTACTCAGGAGGAGGGCACTGCCATTCTTTCTGACCAGGAGACTGAGACTCGGTGGGTGGAGTGGGGGAGATATTTTTCCCCTTACAGAACTTACCAGGATTTGGTTGGCAGCACCTACCTATGAAATTTGCAAAAGGACCGAGTTTCCTCATGACTTGCTGTGGGCATCATACTAATCACCCTTTTTCCTTGGGGCCAGGGAAGGAATTTTTCTCTCACTGCCAGACTGGCCAAGGTGTGGTGGGGGTTTTTCTCCTTCCTCACAGCAGGTTTGGCACCCGGTGAAGTGGTGTTGGGGAGTTAGGTAATATTCTCACAATTTAGTAAGTGAAACTTGCGGCAGCTGTTCCATGCAAGTTCTTGTTATGGAAGGGATACATTTATCAGACAAAATGGATTTGAGGAGGATTTGAGGGAAAGCATCCCTTTATGGAGTTAAGAAGGGGGAGTTTTGGGGCATCTGTGTCTGGTACAGTGGAGAGCCGACCCTCCTCTTGTGAGGGGAAGGTCGCAGGGTTCTAGCTACAGTATGGCTGGAGCCAGGTAGGGGATTATGTGTAAATGGTTAAGGAAATTATGATAACCTGCACTGTACAATTTATTGCCAGGTATTCCCAGATATTTTTGGTGAATAAAGTTGCAGCCTAATTAAATCACATCCCTTGCCTCCAGTCTTTCTTCTGGCATGGCTGGCCAACTCTTCTTGGTGAAATATTTTTACACTCAAACGTCTGGCACTGATCTGTGTCCTTCTCTCTCCCTACTAGCAGCACAGAGCACTATCTTTAGGCTAGTGTGTATTCTAGGGCTCTGCTGTTGGGAAATCCCTCAAAGAAACTTTCAGCATCTAGTATGGGTTGAAATTCCACCACAGAAATAGAGGAAGAGGAGTAAATTTGCTCATGAAAAGGAAGAAGAGGGTCTGGAGGAGAGGGGGAAGCTTCAAGTTCCATTTTCAAGTATGGGCAGTGTGTTTTTGCCTATTTTTATTTAATTGAACCTACTTGTCAGTTGGTGTAAACAGGGCAGGATAAGTTAGATGGCAAATGTTGGAGTTCTTTGTGTGTTAATTCTTAATTTTGAATTGCTTTAATTTATTATTTTAATAACATGCATATGGAACTAGTAGCCTGCAGCAATGCACGCACACACATCACAAAAAGAAATCTTAAGATAATGTATAAATCTGTCAGAAGGAGTATTCCTGATATCATTTTGAACTCCTGCTTCCTCTGGATTTCTGTCAGTGTGCATATGTCCAACATAAACCATTCTTAATATCAAAGGATAAAAAGACAGTAGATTAGAATCCCATCTCAGAGAGTTGCTATACTTTCAGGTTAACTTTTCTTTCATTTTGAGAAGATTTAGATATGTAATCAGAGAAAATTTCAAGCAGATCAGTGTTAAACTCATAGCAGCCCAGCAAAAAACAAACAAAAACCAAGCACCAAAACGTTTGGAATTTCATATTTTCCTTTCAAAGACAAGAATTCTTTTTGCTGGAAAAAAAATTCATTGTGAGACAGGCTGGTTAATGCTATATTTTTACGTCTCTTTTTATTGTTTTGGGTAACCAGCCATTACTTACTGTTTCAGTTTCGTGAGAAATGTATCATGTCTAGGCACAGCTCCATCCAAATCTGCTGTTTTAATATGCATATTTTGAATCTTTTGGAAAACTCTCCACTTTTCTCTTGGTATTAGAGAGGGAGTTATGTATATTATAACTTTTCTGTGTGTGAAGCCAAAAATCAGTTCTCAAAGTTGCTACAGGAGACCTGATTCTCAACTGGAATGGAGTACAGCAGTTGTTAAAGCTGATGAAGGAAATCCATCTTTTACAACTGAAAAGCTTTCAGTGGAAGCAGTGAATTTAAAGTTTAGTATCCTAAAAAAATCCCTGTAAATCAGATAAATAGACAACAAAACAATTAAAACAGGTAAAAATAGCAAAACAATCAAACAAAAGCTAATAATTTAGCTCAGAAAGTTGTGTTCCCCTGTCCCATGTGTAGTTTAAACAGAATGGAAAGGAACATGTTTTTGTCACCTAAGCAGAATGCAATCAAACTAGCTTAGATTTTCATCCTTTGTTTTGAGATTTTTCTTTAAAGTGGATAACATTTCTTAATCATTTTTTAAAATATCTTCTCAAATCAAACTAATTTGCTGCTTCATCTTCTCTAAAATTAATATTTACCATGTAATGTGTTTTGTTTTCTCTGCTTGTGTTATAAGGCATACTGTGGTAACACTGAATGTGGTGGGGAGTGGGGACTGCAACTGAATTATCAGCTGCATCTGCATTCTTCTTGATTTCCTATATGAGAGAGGTTTCAGAGTAGCAGCCGTGTTAGTCTGTATTCGCAAAAAGAAAAGGAGTACTTGTGGCACCTTAGAGACTAACAAATTTATTAGAGCATAAGCTTTCGTGAGCTTGAAGTGAGCTGTAGCTCATGAAAGCTATGCTCTAATAAATTTGTTAGTCTCTAAGGTGCCACAAGTACTCCTTTTCTATATGAGAGAGTTTATTTTGGCTTGTGTAGGCCACGGGGACTCTCACCAATTAACAATGAACCCTTTTGAGGGCAAAATTGAATATAGTATCTCTTTACATTTAGGTCCAAATTCTGTTCTTGATCATTCTGTGTAAAGCTAGAGTGACTCTAAAGAGCAGATTTTCATCTTGATTACCTTGGTGTACTCTAAAGTTTGCTTTCCAAGGACAGAGTTACAACACTGTAACAGGACAGACTAACTTAACATAAAACATGCATGCTGTTGCCTTATCTGACATCTTGTATAGGGTATGTTGGAACGTCTTATTTCCCAAAAGGCAGCTCCTTTTTATATAGTACATTAAGTACTAAGAAGCTTACATGTTAAACCACACATTTTAATTTCTTTTTTTGCTTAAGACACCTCACTATAACTTTCCTGAAATCTTTTGATTTCATGCAGCTGACTACATAAACTTTTGTGGATCAACTGTTGCTTTGTTGCACCAGTATGTAGGAGAGCAGAATTTGGCCTTATCTCAGTGTGTCAGACTTCATGAGAGAGTTTGTGTTACTTTTGTAGCTGGCAAAAGATGGATTTTTTTCAAGGAGTAATTAATTCTCTGTTTTATGTTCCATGATGCATTTTGATGTCTGTAGAAATGTCATGTGTCCAAAAAGAGTTTCAGTTGCTGAGATTTTTATTTTGTTGTCATTTTTACAATTTTCAATAATGTTGCCATTTTTCTTGTGCTATAATTGAAAATAAAGCACAAATGAACATTGTGGAAGTATTTTTCCCTAAGTAAAAACAGTTTAATTGTATTAAAAATAAGTTTCCTGACAATTGTAACAGCTTGGAAAAACTGCTCACTATATTTTAAAATGTCTGGGATGTTTCTCTCTGAAACAAGACATTGCTAATTACCAAATAATATGAAAATGGCAGGTTTAAAGTTCATAAACTGTTTGCACAGCAGGGCGAAGCCACCATAAATACTGAGTCCAATTTTATGGTGGTTGATAGCTGGCTCCACTATACAAATGTATTGGATTGAATAGATGAATGTCTTCAATGAAAGCAAGAAAAAAAGTTAAATATTCAAGTTTGTTTAGCTACAGTAAATGTCAGATCCAGTATCCACCAACCAAAGTTTTACAATGAGCAGAAAAGCCCAAAGAGTTATGTATGGTCTTTTTTTCTATCCTGAAGAATTCATCAAAAGCTTCTGTGATTCATACTTATTGTGCAGACATTTTATGGCAGATTAATCATGAAGTATAAAAACATCTGGAGCAGATGAAGTGAACCTTAAAACTAACTAATCCTGTAATCATTACTCTTTTATGTTTCTGCTTTCAGCTGATCATGACTTTATTACACATTAACAGCTAAAATGTTGGCCTCATTGAGATTTTGCTGTTTGAGTAGAGTAGTATATTTTTGCATTAGCTGAAATAAACCTTAAGTTTTTTATAGAGGAGATAATTTTTAGTAGCTGTTTAAACAATACGATTATGACAGCTTGAAACTGTCTTGCCAGGTATCATGTGAGACTGGGCAAATAGCAGTGAGCTTACTATTAAAGAGCTTATGACTCAGGAAGAGGAAGAAATTGGCGAACAATGAAAAGGAAGTAACCTCACATTGATTTCTGAATGGACTTGGACTGTTGGTATTTTATTTGGTTCTGGCTTTGGTGGTTTGGATGTCACTGAAGGCAGTATACTGTTGCAAGGAGAGAGGAGACTTAACAGGAGTTCAATGCTACTTGCTCCCTAGTGGTAATAAAACCAAGGCTTGTTCCAACAAAGCCAAGGTTCATTTCACAGGAAATTATGAATTGTTAGCAAAATAGCAACAGAAGCAAACATGAATACTTAGAAGGAACCTGACTATGCACAAGTATACAAAGTAAGAGTAAGCGGACCGGAAAAACTTGGGAGAAATTTGTTCTCTCACTCATCAGTTTCAGTTACAGAAACCTTAGGTCTCATCTACATTTTAAAGTTTTACTAATATAACTGTTTGGTTTGTGGTGGAGATGGGAGGGAGTGTGTGGGGTGTTCTCCTCCCCCCTCCCCTCTTTTTGGTTTAAAAAAAAAAAGTTAGACCAGTAAAAGGCTATAAGATGCAATGGAGGAACTGCAAAGAATTTATTTTTTTCTTTTAAAAAACAAAAAAACGCCCCACAAAAATAATATTATGGGATGGAACAGAGGGAATTGTGGGAATTTCATCTTAAGCTTCCACAATTCCCTGAGAGGCACACTGATGTCCCACAATGCACTGGAAAAATTTTCCATAAGGCAGTTCACCAGACAGTGGCATGGAAGATAACTGAGATACCTACCCACACTGCAGCATACCTTGCTGATATAACCTGTTGCTCTGAGGACTTTAGGTACCTAGAGAGTGCTAAGCAGGGGTTCTGAGGACTTGAATTTTTGATTTAGGCACCTAAAGTAGTTGCAATTAAACATCTTAAATCCCTTTGTGGTTTGAGCCCTAAAATATTCTAGTGTGAAAACATTTTTTTAAAGTCTAGATATTACTTTCTCAAGGAGTTATGCCTTCATAAAAGGAGTCAGTACAGCCTGAAAGTAGCTGTACTCAAATCTGCATGGTTACCGTTTGATGTCGCATATAAGCAATTTACCATAATATACTCACTAAGCTAGTTTTCAGCCTTCTAATACAAAAAGTTAAAGATTCAAAATGTTTATTCGCTTGACTGACTTTCAGATGTTTGTGTAATGCTGTTTTTTCCTCTCTAGCCCATACATTATTAATCTCTGGGAGGCTGCAGGTCCTGTCTGTACTTCCTGAGTGAAATCACTAAAATGATTAATGCCTTCTATGATCAGCAAATTCCAAATCTTTGTTGCTGACGACTGTTGAAATAGTGCGGGGAGGTAGGTCTGCCTGAAAGAGACATGAAATTATGTACTAGACTGAGTAAAGTTCTTTGGTTACTGATAACGCAAGTGACTCTGTGAAATATTAGATATGGGATAAAGTAATGACCTTTGATCCAATATATAAAGTCCTGCAGTCTGTCATGGCAACACACACAACACTCATAAACATTGACATCATTGTACTTCATTGAATTTCTAACTTTATGATACAAGCTCATCAGTAAGGGCCAGGCTACCTTTTTACTCTCATTAGGTGAAATCCTGTCACTATTGAAGTCAATGACAAACTCCCATTTACGTGTTATTTTTACCTATCTTGTTGCACAGTTCCATAGAACTGTTCAGAGTAAGGCACTACTTGAGTGAAAATAGCAGGATCTTGTCCTAAGTGTTGGAGCCATGTACATAAGCACTTAAGCAAGTACAGTAGAACCTCAGAGTTACAAACTGACCAATCAACCACACACCTAATTTGGAGCTTGAAGTACACAATCAGGCAGCGGCAGAGACCCCCCCTCCCCCCCAAAAAGGGGGGGGGTCAAATACAGCATATTGCTGTGCTAAATGTAAACTACTAAAAAAAATAATAGGGAAATTTTAAAAATGTTTTTGAGAAGGTAAGAAAACTTTTTGTTACTGTTTTATTTAAATGAAGATGGTTAAAAGCTGCATTTTTCTTCTGCCTCATAAAGTTTCAAAGTTGTATTAAGTCAATGTTCAGCTGTAAACTTTTGAAAGAACAACCATAACATTTTTTTCAGAATTACAAACAACCTCTATTCCTGAGGTGTTCGTAACTCTGAGGTTCTACTGTATTTAAGTCCCATTTAAATCAATGGAGCTACTCGTACTTGAAGTTACACACATAGAATCACAGAAATGTAGGACTGGAAGGGATCTTAATAGATCAGCTAGTCCAGTTTCCTGCACTGAGCCAGGACTAAGTACTATTTTATCTAGACCATGCTTAAATGCTTTGCTGAATAGGGATGGAATTAAGCATGTGCTTAAAGTTAAGCAGGTATTTGAACTGCATTGCTAGTAGCTATGTGACTATTTAGTGATATGCATAGTCCACTCGTTCAGCACTTCACTCAAAAGCTACTGGAGACAGCTTTTTCTAGATTTAAAAACCATTAATATTGAGACATTAAGGGCAGGCTAGGTCAGAGGATTGGAATCCTATCTAAGTGTTAAGGAATTATGTTTGAGTCTATATGTACCATAGCTGTTCAGGTACCACACACAGTTTTGACTCAGCAGCCTGCATTCATAGTTAGAGATGTGCTGCGGCAACATATTGATCAGTTTTAAATCATCAGTGCATAACTGCCAAATGAAAAAGAAAGAAAAAGTATATTTCTCTCTGTTGAAAGGCAAAGCGTAATATTCTTTTCAGTTTGAAAACTGGTAGGAGCTAATCTTGTTGCTTTTCATTAACCTGTTAATTGTATTTGGTTTTGAAGCTGTCACTTTAAAAACATGTCTAGAGAAAAACAGTTTGATCAGTCTTGACTACAATATGTATGAATAAGATAAGAAGAAAACCTTAACTATTAATTGTTAGGAAGGAAATATTTGTTCTGCTGCTGAGTGTTTAGGAAGTGAATTAGGTGTAAATCAGGAGTAAGTTAATTGAAATGAATTGAATTACAGGAGTAGAAGTAGAGAGGCAGTATTCTTTTTGCATATAGCATTGGTGAGACCATTACTTGGACTACTGTGTTTAATTCTGGTGTCCATGCTTCAAAAAGGTTGCTGAAAAAATTGGAGATGGTTTAGAAAATAGCAACAAGGGGTCTGCCTCTCAGTGAAAAACATAAGAAGCTCAGTCTGTTTAGTCTACCAAAGGGGAGATTAAGAGGTGACTTGATCTCTGAGTCTGAGAGTCTGAAGGTGAGAAGATACTTAATACTAGAGGGCTTTTTAATCCAGAAAACAAAAAGTATAACCAGTTCCAATGGCTGGAAGTCAAAGCTAAACAAATTTGAACTGGAAATAGGGTGCAAATTTTTATGCAAATTTTTATTTTTATTTTTTTTAGTTTAATTAACTATGGTACTAATTTACCTAGCGATGTGATCGATTCTGTCACTTGAAGTCTTTAAATCAAGATTGGATGGTTTTCTAATTCAACCAGAAGTTATGCTCTGTGTTATGCAGAAAGTCAGCCTAGACAATCACAGTGGGCCCTTCAAAACATTCAATCTATGCTCCTGTAAACTTGTATAGCGATTCAGGCCCTAAGACTTTTAAAACCAAGATATTTATTTTCAACACTACATAACAATTTTTTCCCCCATAAATGAGAGAGCAATGTTATTGGTTTTCCAATCTGTTCTGTGTTAAAATAGATTTTACATTATAGAAAATGGGTATAATTTTTCATGATGATTCAATAAAGTTTTTCTATGATTACTGGAGTGTAAAAAGAATTAAATTTAGAGAGGGAACCCTTCTCTAAATGAGCATTTTGTCTTGAGCGCTGAACATAAATGCAACCCTGCCTGACCATTCAATATTACAAGCTTGCCTATATTAGAAAACTTGCATCAGTGCAATTATATCAATTTAAATGACCAAATTAAGCTACATCTATTTAAAGGCAATTTAGACTGGTTTAAGTGCATTTACATTAAGAATTTGCACCAATGTAATTTACTTGTGCAAAAAACACCTTGTGAAGGGCAGCCCTAAATCTAGTGAGGTGCTATGTGCCTTTCTGAGTGATCTGTGATCGCATACAGAATATAAGACTCCAATAAGGAATTTCCATTAAATCTGTGCACCTGAGGTTTTACCAGACTAGCTCCTGTTCCCAATTTCATTGAACTTTGAGAGGTGTGAGTCCTATTAGAGAAGAGGTCTGCAATGAGTGGTCTGCCTCTGTGCAAGATTCCCCACCTTCCACATAGCAGAACTTCAATGCTTCTGTGCAGTATGTCTCTGCAGCTGCAGAGGAAGCCCCATACTGCTTGTGCTTGAGAGAGATTTCTCTGTGTGCCTCTAACATGTATTACTTTTGTTTTCTTCTAATAGGGTATTATTTAATGTTTGTAGAGCATTCTAGTTCACAGCAAGGTCCACAGGTCCATGACATTGGGTCTTTGCTCTGTGCAGCCTTGGTGGCAGACAAAACCTGTCAGTAAGCGGCGGGGAAGGCATGGCTCCATCTCTGGAAAAAACACCAATTTTTCCTTTGCCTCTGCAGCTGCAGGCTGGCAGACCAGCTGCTCCTTGATGCCACGCAACTTTAGAGGAGGGAGCAGAAGAATAACAAGGGGGTGGGTGGTGGTTGGTTTACTGCAGGTTCGGCCGATTGCGGCTCCCACTGGCTGCGGTTCGCCGCTCCAGGCCAATGGGGCTGTGGGAAGCGGCGCGGGACCAGGGACGTGC
This sequence comes from Dermochelys coriacea, assembly GCF_009764565.3. Classification (NCBI taxonomy): domain Eukaryota; kingdom Metazoa; phylum Chordata; order Testudines; family Dermochelyidae; genus Dermochelys; species Dermochelys coriacea. The sequence goes on along the minus strand of NC_050071.1, from coordinate 84,522,623 downwards.
TGGCCACCCTTCCCACAGGTCAGTGGGAGCCGCGATCGGCCGAACCTGAGGACATAGCAGGTAAACAGACCGGTCCGGCCCGCCAGGGGCTTTCCCTGAACAAACGGTGGACTGGCTTTGAGAAGCACTGTTCTAGACTATGACCGTGTAACAACTGGTGGTTTCTTAGAGGGAGAGCCATACCTCCCTTTCTACTAATAGATTTGGTTTGCCTCCAATGCTGCAGAGAGTGAAGATGCAGCATCATGGATCTGTGGACCTCATTACTCCAAGAAAGAAAGTTTTCCTATTGTGAGCATAGAGTATATGCATATTTAGGCACAATGGGGTAAACTAAGGATGGAGCAGAAGACTTTTCTCTGAATGTGAATTAAAATCAGTCTACGTATGTATTTAAAGTACTGGTTTTAAAAATAGGGTTTTTTTCCGTTTCCCAAAGTTTATAATGTTCTGTTGAGGAAATAAATGTTACATTTACACGTCTATGAGTTTTGTCGCTTTTCTTAGATAATGATCATTTTAGGAAAAACTTTCCCTTCTGTTCCTGCACAAGTCAATCTGGTGATAAATTATTTACTTGGTATTTGCAAAAGCATCATCATTAGTGCCTGCATGATTCTAGGACTAAAGTGTGATCATTGCACCTCTGCTCACTGGATGGCTGTTTATTTCAGCAAAACAAAAAGTGGTGGGACATAATCCATCAACACTGGTTGCTTATGCTTTTGTGTTTCAGAGTCAGATTGGTGAATTTATAAGAAAAATAAACAAACAAAGCAAGCAAACAAAGAAAAAGGATGGTCCCTGTCAGATTAAAACTATTTTAAAGTGTGGTTCTACTCAAACAAGTGACTGTAACAATAGCACCACACTAATCAGATTTCCTTCCGGTCTATTGTATCTGCTGACTTTAGTGACCCCAAAATATGTTTTTACTGCTTTTTACTTCTATTAAGCCTGCAGAGCAAAGAGTGAGCTGGTTCTTATGCATTTGTTCTAGAAAGAATTGTTTATTATATTCTAATTATTTACACCTGTGCAAAGCCATTAACAATTGGTGTCATTGAGGGCCTATTTTAGACTGTAGAACCTTTATTACTGGTGATGATTTATTTGGGGGAGGAGGGAGGAATTCCCTTAATTCTCAGATCCCAGGTTGAGTTTGCAAAGTTGGCAGAAGGAGGGAGAAGGAGATGGGTTTTTTACCTATAAACTGAATGTGCTTGATGCATAAAATTCAACAAAACAGAAAATCTTGAAACTTCTCCTTTTTTATGCCATTTTTGTTAGCCATACTGTATAAATAAATGGTCCAGTTTTTTGATAGAATAAAACAAAACAAAAAAAAGTATTAAATTAAATACATCTTCAAGTCCTTTAAGTAAATTTAAAACATATATGAAATTTAATTTCCCCTTAACTTATTTGCCAATAGTGAAATTCAGGAGTTCCCATTTCCTTTGCGGAAACTGAGATGACATTAAAAAAAACAAAACACTGCCTGTTCATTTTATAGTTTTAGGTTTTTTTAATTAAAGCTTTTGCTGACTGATATTAAATGAAGTATTATTTGGGATCCAACTTTTTGAATATCTCTTTAATGTAATCTTAGTTTTCATATGATGATACATTAAGAGTTACATAGCACTTTACAGGATTTAACTAATAGTCGCTTAATGGCCAAAGGGAGATGGTAGGCTGCTATACTGTGTTATACTTGTAGAAACTGAGAGAGCCAGGTTAACATGTGATTTGCTCACACAGTGAACTGGTAGCTGAGCTGAGATTTGAACACAGGTCTGCCAACGATGCTTTATCTAGGGGGTGATGCTGTTTGCATATGGAACCGTCTTATTTATGCTATTTACATAAAGTTCTAAATTATTACATTTTTGGTCTTCTATGTTTTTCCCCAAACGTTTCAATGGTACTTAACCTAGGCCAGACAAAACTGAAGTGATTTTAATCTGGAGATTCGAAACTCAAATAGAACTGTTTAGAAATTCAAGCAGATAGTATCACAACAGTGCGAACTCAAACGAGGAAGGAAGGAGAGCAATGAGAAGTGTTAATCATATTTTGTTCTATGATTCGTAAGATGACTGGGATTTTTAAATGTAGCCTCAACTACGCTTGGCATTTTTTGTTTAGTGTGGCACGGTAGTTGTGATCTCTTCAAAGACTCTCTAAGTAATTAAGCTGCCTTATGAAAATGTGTTACTGATGTGGCAAGTTTTGAAACATTACCGACTGTAAAATCACACCAGTTTTCTAGAAATATCACTTGTTTCATCATTAGCTCAATAACGATTTTTAATAAGGTTGTGTTTTCCCAAGATGCCTGACCTGTCTCGCCCACTCTGTACAGAGTGTATGTATTGATTCATATGCAGAATCACAGTTAATATTGTAAGTTATTGGATTTTATTTGTGTCTTTCACTCAGCAAGAGCAGATAGAATAAAAAATAGGAAAATCTGATTGTAAAATGACACACTCTTTTTCTGAACAAAAACTGACAGTTTTGTCAGAGCTCAGTACTCACTTCCCTTATTCAGAAGATAGTCACCACCAGATAATAAGGATTTCAGAACAGACCTAATTACAGGCGTAAACTACTTCTGTGCTAAATTAAACTTCATCCTTTACTTTTCCACCACTTTGGCATTCATTCTGTATTTCCTTCCTTTCTGACTTTAAGGTAAGTATGTAAACATGTTTAATTAGAATTTTTGAATTCGTCCCCCATTTTCAATCTAAATTATTTCCTGATATTGACACCCATAACAAACATGGATTGGGATTTGAAGAGTGGCAAGAGGGAAACAAAGGAAACCTTTTAAAGTATACTAGCGTCCAGACAATATTGAAAATGTATTCTATCAAAATACATTGATAACTGGACCATTGAGCATACTTATCCTTACCTAAGTACAGAAAGTAACTTTATTTTAAAACACTACAAAAGCCATGATTAGCAAAAGTCATGTTGTGCCCTTCATCTGTACACACAGGGTGCAATCCTGGCCCCACTGAAAAGTTTCTGAGAATTTGAAGCCAGTATTCACCCACAATCTCTATTGACATTAATGGGAGTTTGCTGCCTGCATGTCTGTGGAAGCATTGGGCCTTATTACTATGCCCTCTGCCCCAACTTAGTAAAGACGCATCCTTGAGTTAATACTAGAGCTCAGTAAACATTTTTGGACTACTAGTGTCTTTGCTGAAAAATTCAGGTTTGGTCAACCTGAAATTATTTGAGAATTTGACATGAATTTGCCAAATAGTTTTGGCAACCCAAAAAAAAAAAGAAAAGTGGGAGAAAGGGGACTGCTTCTTCCCTTTTAAAGCAGTTAGCTGAATAGTTAGGGCATTCACCTGGGATATGGAGATCTGTGTTCAGTGCCCCTCTCTGCTTGATGTGGAAAAGGGATTTGAACTTGGATCTTCCCCATTTGAGTAGAGCCCTCTATCCACCAAACTATGGAGTATTGTAACTATAGAGTATCAATCTGTCCTGTTGAACCTGCTCCACTTTGCATAAATTGGAGCAAGGTTTTGAACTTGACTCTCCCATAGCCTAGGTGAGTGCCCTAATCACTAGGCTGTTGAGTCATTCTTACTCTTAATTCCCAGGTCCAATAGCTATTAATTGTGATTCAAAAAGACAATGAGTTGTCATTCATAGTTCAAATCCATGCTCCAGTGACTTTAGTTATTTATACACAGTGGAATAGCTTCAACAGGACAGATTGAGATGGACCTACAGCAGTATATCCTGTAGCACAATGGCTAGGGTACTGTTCTGTAACGTGGGAGACCCAAGGTCAAATTCCTGCTCCACATCAGGCAGTGTGTGGAGTGGAACCCAGGTCTTCCACATCCCAGGTAAGTACCCTAATCACAGTGCTAACAGTTACAAGTGAGACTGCTGCCTTCTCCTCCTCCACCTGGAAAAAATATTTTTTTCGGTTGATTTGTTCGACCCTAAATTGATTTTTTTTCAGTTTGCTGGGGGGGGGGGGCAAAGTTTGCAATTTTTATATTCAGTTTGACTTGGACTGATTTTTTTTTCCATTTTTTTGGAATTTCCAGTGTACTAAAACATCAGTTATTCACCCATCTCTATTCAGGACAGCACTAAACATTCAGAATGTTTGTGTTTAATAGTGTGTAAAGGGTTTGATTTACATTGCAGCACAGCAACTATCATATTCAGATAAATGTTTAAATACTACTTATTTCTTTAGGAAAATGGATACCAATAAAGAGTTAAATGCAAAGAAGTGTGTGTGTGTGTGTGTGTGTGTGTGTGTGTGTGTGTGTGTGTGTGTGTGAGAGAGAGAGAGATTCTAAATCCAGAGGTGTTATATTTCCTTTGTTGGCATTAGTTTCTGCTGAATTTACAGGATATATATGGTGAAGACTAAACCCTTCTGTTAACAGTCTGAAGTGTTTTAACAGAACTGCGTGGCATGCAACATCATAAAACTTAGTCAAAAGATTATTAGAAAATGCTTGTTAATACATCAAAGCATATTAATTTTAATTATATTGCTTACTTCTCTGTTTCCAAAATGTATCGATCAACTTCAGTTGCAGTAAAGTCTAACCTGACAAATTAATTTCACAAATTCCCAGTTTTGGGATGCATCAGGAGAGGCATTTCCAGTAGGGATAAGGAGGTTTAATACCATTATACAAGACACTGGTGAGACCTCACCTAGAATACTGTGTTCAGTTCTGGTCTCCCATGTTTAAAAAGGATGAATTTAAACTGGAGCAGGTACAGAGAAGGGCTACTAGGATGATCCGAGGAATGGAAAACTTGTCTTATGAAAGGAGACTTAAGAAGCTTGGCTCGTTTAGCCTAACTAAAAGAAGGTTGCAGGGAGATATGATTGCTCTCTATAAATATATCAGAGGGATAAATACAGGAGAGGGAGAGGAATTATTTAAGCTCAGTACCAATGTGGACACAAGAACAAATGGATATAAACTGGTCATTGGGAAGTTTAGACTTGAAATCAGACGAAGGTTTCTAACCATCAGAGGAGTGAAGTTTTGGAATAGCCTTCCAAGGGAAGCAGTGGGGGCAAAAGATCTATCTGGCTTTAAGATTCTACTCGATAAGTTTATGGAGGAGATGGGATAATGTGATTTTGGTAATTAATTGATCTTTAAATATTCAGGGTAAATAGGCCTAATCCCCTGAGATGGGATATTAGATGGATGGGATCTGAGTTACCCAGGAAAGAATTTTCTGTAGTATCTGGCTGGTGAATCTTGCCCATATGCTCAGGGTTTAGCTGATCGCCATATTTGGGGTCAGGAAGGAATTTTGCTCCAGGGCAGATTGGAAGAGGCCTTGGAGGTTTTTCGCCTTCCTCTGTAGCATGGGGCACGGGTCACTTGAGGGAGGATTCTCTGCTCCTTGAAGTCTTTAAACCACTATTTGATCACTTCAATAGCTCAGACATAGGTGAGGTTTTTCGTAGGAGTGGGTGGGTGAGATTCTGTGGCCTGCGTTGTACAGGAAGTCGGACTAGGTGGTCAGAATGGTCCCTTCTGACCTTAGTATCTATAAATGGTAATGTGCAGAGGTAGGTTAGACCTTGGACTCCTAGTTTGGGGCATTTATTTGCAGTAAAGATGGGATATGTTAATGTATATTTGCCTTATGATGTAAGCCTTTACTAGCAGTATTTGGCATTCACTAGTGTCGTTCCCAGGGTTCACCTGATGGAGTTAGGTCTGCATGCCACTGTTGAAGCGGGGGTTCCCAGCCTTGTGGAGTAGTTGGAGTCTGAGAATCTTAAGGATCCGGAGGCCAACACAAAGCATAAGCACATGGATCTCTTAGAATGACTTTACTCTTCACTGTGGTCTCTGGTGGGCTCCTCTCTGCTCTGTTCCCCAATCCCTCAATAGCAAGACACTTCAGCAGCTGAGCTGGCACTCTCTGTTCTGCCCTGCCTTTTTCTGTGAAGGTGGTTGTAACTGCAGAAAGGAGGCTAGAGCTTCAATCCCATCTCAGATTTTCCGTCAGAAATCTGTGGGGTCTCAAGGTGCTCATGCTTCATAGAGCAATTCATTCCCCCCGCATATGTAAAGTTTCCTCAGAAGCACTTTATGGACTCCCCAGAACAAGACGTACAGCAGAGCTGCTGCTTCCCAAAGTCCTATCTAAATATTTTCTCCTTTTGCCTACATAAGGGGAGGTAAGCATCTGGTCCCTCATTTGTTCATTTCCATTTAACAGTTCCAAGCTGCTCCCTAGCATGCAGGTGACAAGAAAAGGGATGGAATGATCAGCTTCAGCCAAGAGGCTTGGTAAATGCTTTGTCTTTGAGTGTATGAAATATTTGAAGCTTGCCAGTGTTCACAGCTCTGTACTCTGTGTGAGAAGATGTAACTCTGAGGAACTGAATACACAGTCTGTGCATCTGACTTTTTCCTCTTCCTCCTTCCCCCCACCCCTCCCAAAGTATAGCTCTACTATAGTGTTAAATGGAGACTTTTTTCTGTTTTCTTTCTTCATTCATGTACTTAATTAATTAATTCCCATTCTCTTTGGATTGTATGGTGGCCACTTCATAGTATTTAACTATAAGTAAGGCTATGATTTAGTCACAGAGGTCTCGGCAGTCACGGATTCCATTACTTTACTGGACCTTCATGACTTCTTTGGCAGCTGAAGCTGGAGTTGCGACTGGGACTGGAGCTGGGCCATGCACCCCTGTTCCAGTGTGGGGGCTACTGCCGGGACCGTGCACCCCTGCCCCGCAGCTTCGGTCAGGGTCTGCAGTCGGGGCCACATGTCCCTGCCCCCTAGCTTGCAGTGAGGGCTGCAGCCAACCACGTGCACATGCCCCTGCCTTGCAGCTTGTACACTTACTTTTAGTTTTTTAATAAAAGTCACAAACAAGTCAGGGGCTCTGTGACTTTTACTAAAAATAACCATGGCAAAATCTTAGACTTAACTGTAAGTACCCATTGTATATATTACTAAAAGCTATTATAATTATTGTGGGGAGGGGGGAGGCGCATACAACAAAATGGGAGGAACGGTCAGCAAATATTAGATAGAAAAAAGTACTCACACAATGGAAGAATGAAATTGCTGGAAAACTGAGGACAGTTTTGACCATAATTGAAAGGATTGTGATTTATGCTACCCATTTCTTGAAGAATAATAGTCATCTGTATAGTTGACAGGTATTGTCATATATAGGAATTTCTCATATTATTTAGAAGTGATTGTCCATTTTTGTTGGTGTATGTAGGCTAGAATTCTTTTGTGGCAGAGTATTTGCTAGCTATACCAGATATAGAATTCTACTTCTATTGGCATTTCTATGCAAGTAAAACTGGAAACTTAATGATGATTTTTTGAGTTTCAAGCTCTACTTCTATCTGGGCTGTGACCAAAATAGATTTTTTTCAGTGTAGCAATTCAGTTTTTGTTAGTTGATAAGTTTATGATGTTTTTGTTATGAAAAATGTGTTTATAATAAAAATGAGGTAGCATGGAACTGGTAATTAGGAGACCTGAGTTCTATTCTTGATTCTGCCACTGATTTACTTCAAGATCTTGAGCAAGTCACTAACTTCTCCATACTTCAATTCTGCCAAGGATAATAGTACTTACCCATAATTGCAAAGTGCTTAGAGATCCTCAGATAAGAGGTGCTGTGGATGTGCATTGTGGTGCAGGGGCCCCGGCTCTGCTTCGACCTCAGCTTGCCCCACTCTGCCCTCCTGGTGTTCCAGCCGGGCAGCACGGTCGAGGGCTTACCCAGCTCCCTCCATCCGCACAGTGCTTCTGCCAAGGAGTGGGGTCTGGGCATGGGGGCTTGTGGCAAGCCCGTTTTTCTGGGAGCCTCCAATTGGCTGAGATCCCTGGGCACAACCCTTTGGCCCAGTGGCTATTCCGCCACTGGGAGTAGGGTGAGCTTCAGGGGACCCAGTGGAGGCAGAGGACTCCTCAGAGAGGTAGGCCTGCCACATGGGGAGCCAGGCCCAGCGTGGGACTGGGCCGGGGGCCATTACTGCTAGAGTGCGGCTTCTCTTCCCGGAGGTGGGTGTGCACCTGAGGCCCTAGGCGGCCCTAGCCAGAGCATCCACCCCCTGCAAGGTAGGCTGGTAATGGTCGGAGGGAGGCGGGCCCAGATCCCTTTCTCCCCTCCCTCCCCCCCGTCATTTCCTGCCCATCCAAATGTCCCATCTTGGGTACGCCACTGGTGTGGTGGTGGTGGTATTTTATTTAATTTTCACATGAATGTGTCTCAATGACTAATGTCATTAACCTGACCCTAGGAATGATTAATTTGGGTAGGACCTCTTCCTAGTCAGATATTAGTGTCTCTATTCCATCCTCTTTCTCTTTGGCCTCTCCACTGCTTTGGATACTATTGATCGAACCTTTCTTCTTGACATCATATTCAAAATGCTCATCACTCTCCCCATTCTCACTATCACTCGCTCACATAACCTGGTGTTTGTCTTTGGCTCCTCTCTCTCTGTTGCAGTACCAAGCTGTGTGTAATCCCCATTACATCTTCCCCCATAACATCTCTAACATCCGCCCTTTTCTTTTTTTCTCTACAGCTAAAAATGTTCAGCTCCACGTCATCTTCTTTCTTGATTACTGTGAACTCCTCCTTATTGTGTCTGCACCATATATTTCCCTCTAGTGGCCCACTAAACCAACTTTAACCTGTTTTGCACAGGTAAAGCAGCTTTAATCTGACACAGGAGAGGATCAGTGCCTAGTCTTGAGTCCTAGATTAGCTGTCTTCTGCTAAAATGGTTGACAGACATTACAATTGATTTATGAGTGAATACCCCTGCAATGAGTGGGGTCAGTTCACATATGTCTTTGTATGTGAGATGTAGACATGCAATTCCTATTGGCTCATAGGAGCTGTACAGATGTATCTGAGAACAAAATTGGATCTGCTGTCTAGACACTAAAACAGCTCTACTTTGGTTCACATTTCAAGGGATATCTTCACAATTATAGACTAGAAACTTTTTTTTTAATGAAACTTTAAATTCTGCAGACATGTATGAGACCACCAAAGAAGACATCTGGGTTGGGCATATCGCTGATTACTGGCTCAGTCTCCATCACAATTACTTTTCTGCAAGGACTGATAAATTACTCTTTTATATTTACAGGGCTAATTATAACCACATCAAGAAAGCTAGACCGAGAACAGCAAAGTGAACACATACTAGAGGTAAATGATTCTTTTAGATTTCTGAAATATAACAACTGCATAGAATATAGAACTCATTAATTTACAAGGAATATAATATTTACCATATGAGCTACTCTATATAATGAATTCAGGAAACAGAATTAGAGAGAGAAATTAATCCTTATTTTTAATAAATAACAATTCATGGAACTAAGCACCTGATAGTAACAAAGTGTGTCAGTATTGTTATTTTTAGAACAGATGCAAGACAGAACTAACATGCATGCTAATTTTTTAACTCGAAACTGAGGTGGCGTGGTTCTTCCAAATACGGCCTGAGATCAGAGGCATTGCCATGGAAATAGTTAGGTTTTCTTTTCTCTTTTTTGCTGTCTATAAATGTGAGAATAATTGTTTCATAGCTGCCTTTGGCTGAATGTGTCTGTATATCTCCGAAAGGACAGAAGCAGACTTTTAATGTTAAAATATATGGATGATATGTTAGAAGGATGACATGGTATTTTTCCACCTATTGTAACACAAATATCTGTCACATTCAAAACTTAAGGATAATTCTGCTTGGGAACCTGCATTTTAATTTGAACATATGTCTGGTAAGTTAATAGGTAAAATATTAAACATGTGTCTTGTGGGTTCAGAGTCCAATAATCTAGGTATGAAAGCCTTGGCCATTTCCTTTACTTACTTATATTTGCTTTGAATGGATGAGCTGGAGTTTAGTGCTCAGCTAATACCATCTATTCACTCTGGAAAACATTTATAAAAGAAACTCAAAAGATTGTGCTATATATAACCTAAATATACAACTAGATCAATAGTTGTACTGTTACTGTGCATGCTGCAGTTTCTTTGACATGAAACTACCAAATTTACATTTGTACACAAACCTGTAAAAGTGTAGACCCTGTCCTTTAGTCAACTTCATTAAATGTGATTTGCCAAATAGTGCATCTGTTCCCACTTCAAGAGTTGATCTACAGTTTCTGGGCAGATGAAATACTTTTGATCCAGAAATACAATAAAAGAATGCTTGTTTTTTTACTTTTTCTAGTACAATGCTTTGTTAACAATCAATAATTGTGCTGTTTCTTGAACTTCTCAACACGATTTATAAGCATTATAAACATTAATTAAACCTCATGCAACCCCTGGGTAAGAATTACTGTACCACTCAACCAGAGGGTGGCTTTTTGTTTTAATTAGTGGGGTGGGTTAATTCGCATCAGGTAGAAGTACAGAGCTGATTGGCCCTTCGTTGAAATAAAAAAAAATCTGGCTGTGGTGACCAGTGTGTTTTGCATGTAAGGTGGATGAGTCAAAGCTCCAGTTACCTGCTCAGGAAGGGGAGTTTGCTTCCTGCTCCCTCCTCAGTATATCCCCCCAATATAGGTAGTCTGTGCAGGGGAGTAAGAAGGCACTTTCCACCCCGAAATCCTCCTCATAAACACATACATTGACTCACAATCTTGTCCAAACTAAGTTTGAGAGCTCATTCACATATAACATTATAGTATCTGTTCCATTGGCCTTCATATTACAGGTCACTGTTTTCTTCATCTGCCCAGTAAGATCTGGGGTTTTGTTAGATGGACATCTTTGTGGTACAATCCTGTGTGCTAATTCATGAATCTTGCAGAATATGATGTGTTAAATGAGCCCTTCTTCTGTCTGTCTTATCCCATCACCTTTATTGATATCCCAGAGTTTCATCAACCTGGAATTTATGTCTGACCAGGTTTTGTTCTAGATCTTGATCAGGTTTTGTTTTGTAAGCCATATTTAATATCCCATCCAGTATATTTCCGTTTCTTCTGGTTCTTTTGTACTTGTAAATGGAAAAGGTGGTTGAAATTTTATCTTATTGTGTAAATTCTTGGATTACAATTCTTGGATCTTAATGCTCCCACTCCAGTCTTGCTTTCTCAATGCTGTCCTGGCACAGTGCTGATTCCAACATCCACGGTGACGGCACTGATATTCACAGTGATATTTACAGTATGTCTAATACTTCACTGGGCATTTACTTGTTCCTGAGCTCTAAGGGGATAAAAAGGGACTGCAGTGTTAGCTAGGGAAACAAACAATAGGGCACCAGCATCAATCTTGGGTTTAATCAAAATTTAGAAAGACACTAAGCCTCTAGAAGGATTCTATGAAAAAAATGCAAGAAATAAACTAAACTAGATGTACTGGTGAACTTATTCCCAGATATCATCTGTGATCCCCTGCATGCTACCTACAGCACAAGAGATCTCGAATTGAGCTTCACAATGTGCTGGTTGTGCACACCATCTTCTTGACCCCCGTCTACATCCGTGAAGCTGGGGGTTGAGTTTAGCCATTCAGTTCCAATTGCAGGGCCAATTTTTGCTATCAGTTTGGTTTTCTTATCACCTTTGGAGACAATGGGATTATGCAGCTCTAACAATAGGGCAGAATTTAGGCTGCAGAATATTTTACTGGTAACAATGAACAGCAAGATACACAGTTTGATTTACAGAGCTCAGACTGAATGTGCAAGTGTGATGTATTAGTTGGAAAAATCATCTTTGTCCATGTAAATCTGCAAAGCCATTGCATTATCCGTCTTTAAATCGCTTCCTAAAACCCACTTATACAGTGTTCCCTACAAAACTGTTGGGATTGGTTATGCAGCTGCTGTTTGTGCCCACTGTTTGTTTATTACACTGGCTATAATCATGTCAATGTTACTTTGTTCCCTATTTTTCACCATTATTTGTTGTATGCATCTTTTGTTTCTTGTCCTATATGTCCATAGATTTCAAGGCCAGAAGGGACCACTGTGGTCATCTAGTCTGATCTCCTCTATAACACAGCCCATAGAACTTCCCCCTTCTTTCATTTGTTACATATTATAATTTTTTAGAATTTTCATAGCTGCCTTCACTTGCCTTCTAAACCAGGTGGTATTTTAACCTGTATGGCCTTCTTCCTCAGTTGTGAGGTTGTGGCTAGTATCTGTAAAGTTTATTTAAACAATTCCCAGTTATCGTTCCCACTTTTCTGATTAAATTCTTCCTCCCCTGCTGAGTTAGCTTCATAATTGTTTTCAACTTTGTGAAATTGCACGTTGTAAAGCACCAAATATATGTATTATTGGTTTGGATTTTGTTTGGTTTGCATATTATAAATGTAATCAAATCATGATCACTTGTACCTAAGCTACCATTAATTTTTAGTTGTGTGATCAGTTCTTCTTTGTCAAGACAAGGTCTAACAGAATTCCCCATGTTGGGTACAGCCCTTACTGAGTTAGGAAATGGTAATCTATTATATTTAGAAATTCCAAGGATGTTTTAGTACTGGCAGCATGAGACCTTTAACATATGGCACTCAAATTGAACCCCCACGATAATCACAAAGTCTCTCCCCTTTCCCCCCCACACACAGGTGTTTGAGATAGGTGTCCTGTTCCCTAGTGTGAAATGGTGATCGGTAGCAGAGGCCAGCTAATACCCATATTGTTTTATATCTATTAGGACATTGATTCATGAGTTTTTGAGATCATTCTGAGTTGCCAGTGGCTTGGGAACAAGTAATGCCATTTTTGATATAGAGTGCTACTTCCCTCCCCTTTTGACCATTCAGTCCTTCCTAAATAGATTATAACCATTGATTTTAGTATTCCATTCATGCAGATCATCCCACTAGGTTTCAGTAATACAAATTGGATCAAAATTTATGCTAATAAATGAGCAATTGTGAGACCTCATGTTTATTACCCAGGCTGTTAGCATTGGTGTATTGGCAACTAAAGAATTTCTTCTCATCATGTTCTTTGGTTCTTTTGATTAATTTTGTTCTCAACATTTCAGTTTTGTGCTTCCTCCTCATAGCCTCTTTCTTTTCATTCACTTTCAAAACTTCATTTTGTTTTTAGTTTTGCACCCTCCTGATTACTCTAGCTAGCCTGTCCCCAAGGATATTGGCCCCTTTCTTATAAAATGGAGGTCATTGAAACTATACAGCTCCCTCTCCCACAGAAGATAGACCAGTCTTTAACAAAATCAAAAGCCTCCTGCCTATGCCGCTTACCAAGACAGCGGCTCACTTCCAGAATCTTCTGCCTCCTGTCTTCCTTTGCTCATGGGTCAGAAAGGATCTCTGAGAAGATCGCATATACACTCTTCTTCTTTGCAAGCTTCTGAGTTCCCTAAAGTCATCTATGATCTGCGATATGACCCACAACACAAATTGTAAGCTCTTTGGAACAGGGATCAGCTTTCCATTATCTGTGTAAACAGTGTTTAGTGTGTGGCCCTGATCCTTGATTTGCCTCTGGTCGCTACCACAATACAAATAAAAGATAATAACAAATAACTTGTAAACAGAGCAAATTTGATCTGAAGTAATTTCAAGGCAATATGACATGATTTTTAGATTAGGACTTCACCTAGTATTATATAAATATTACTTACTGTAATGTGCTCCATGCAAACAATAATAATAAAAGTACTGATTCCTCGTTAATCTTGGTTATTGGTTATCTCCTGGTATTGGTATACCTTCTCCTTTAGTTCTCCTTTTCCCTGTCTAGGCCATTGTGACCTAACCAATAAAGCTTTAAATTAGAGTCTGCAAAGTGTCAAAGGAAAAATTATTAACCATTATACTATAATGAAAGCCAAAATGTCTGAAATAGACATTTCCCCATTTTGTTAATTTTATGCTGATAACCTTGAAAATAGGTTGGGAAGAAACCCAGAAATTCACAGAATGGTGGCAATATACTACGCAGCTTAAGCCAAGTGCTGTGCATCTGGCTAATTAATTGAGCGTTGAAAAGTTGAACAGATGGGTTGGTGGGTTTATTCCTTGTGTGCTATTAAAATTGATCCTTGATTGTACTGTTGTTTGGATAGTAATAAATAATGTGCTCCGTTCTGTGTTGTTTCTAACATTTCCCTATTTTATACGTGTGCATTAAATGGTGTTTTTCTTTTAAACATAGCTGATTTTAATTTAGGCTGTCTTCATGTTGTCCTTTACTATTTTATTTTACCTTTCTTATTGCTAAAAGTGATACTTTGTCTCATAATTCACATTTAAACAATTCGCAAAAAGAAAAGGAGTACTTGTGGCACCTTAGAGACTAACAAATTTATTGGAGCATAAGCTTTCGTGAGCTACAGCTCACTTCATCGGATGCATTTGGTGGAAAAAACAGAGGAGAGATTTATATATACACACACAGAGAACATGAAACAATGGGTTTATCATACACACTGTAAGGAGAGTGATCACTTAAGATAAGCCATCACCAGCAGCAGGGGGGGGAAAGGAGGAAAACCTTTCATGGTGACAAGCAAGGTAGGCTAATTCCAGCAGTTAACCAGAATATCAGAGGAACTGGGGGGGGTGAGGTGGGAGAGAGAAATACCATGGGGAAATAGTTTTACTTTGTGTAATGACTCATCCATTCCCAGTCTCTATTCAAGCCTAAGTTAATTGTATCCAGTTTGCAAATTAATTCCAATTCAGCAGTCTCTCGTTGGAGTCTGTTTTTGAAGCTTTTTTGTTGAAGTATAGCCACTCTTAGGTCTGTGATCGAGTGACCAGAGAGATTGAAGTGTTCTCCAACTGGTTTTTGAACGTTATAATTCTTGACGTCTGATTTGTGTCCATTCATTCTTTTACGTAGAGACTGTCCAGTTTGGCCAATGTACATGGCAGAGGGGCATTGCTGGCACATGATGGCATATATCACATTGGTAGATGCGCAGGTGAACGAGCCTCTGATAGTGTGGCTGATGTGATTAGGCCCTATGATGGTATCCCCTGAATAGATATGTGGACAGAGTTGGCAACGGGCTTTGTTGCAAGGATAGGTTCCTGGGTTAGTGGTTCTGTTGTGTGGTGTGTGGTTGCAGGTGAGTATTTGCTTCAGATTGGGGGGCTGTCTGTAAGCAAGGACTGGTCTGTCTCCCAAAATCTGTGAGAGTGATGGGTCGTCCTTCAGGATAGGTTGTAGATCCTTGATGATGCATTGGAGAGGTTTTAGTTGGGGGCTGAAGGTGATGGCTAGTGGCGTTCTGTTGTTTTCTTTGTTGGGCCTGTCCTGTAGTAGGTGACTTCTGGGTACTCTTCTGGCTCTGTCAATCTGTTTCTTCACTTCAGCAGGTGGGTATTGTAGTTGTAGGAATGCATGATAGAGATCTTGTAGGTGTTTGTCTCTGTCTGAGGGGTTGGAGCAAATGCGGTTATATCGTAGCGCTTGGCTGTAGACAATGGATCGAGTGGTATGATCTGGATGAAAGCTAGAGGCATGTAGGTAGGAATAGCGGTCAGTAGGTTTCCGATATAGGGTGGTGTTTATGTGACCATCGCTTATTAGCACCGTAGTGTCCAGGAAGTGGATCTCTTGTGTGGACTGGTCCAGGCTGAGGTTGATGGTGGGATGGAAATTGTTGAAATCATGGTGGAATTCCTCAAGAGCTTCTTTTCCATGGGTCCAGATGATGAAGATGTCATCAATGTAGTGCAAGTAGAGTAGGGGCATTAGGGGACGAGAGCTGAGGAAGCTTTGTTCTAAGTCAGCCATAAAAATGTTGGCATACTGTGGGGACAGGACAAAGTCACAAAGTTCAGCCACCAGGTTAGCCGTGACATTATCGGGGATACTGTTCCTGACGGCTTGTAGTCCATCTTTGTGTGGAATGTTGGTGTAGAGGGCTTCTACATCCATAGTGGCTAGGATGGTGTTTTTAGGAAGATCACCAATGGACTGTAGTTTCCTCAGGAAGTCAGTGGTATCTCGAAGATAGCTGGGAGTGCTGGTAACGAAGGGCCTGAGGAGGGAGTCTACATAGCCAGACAATCCTGCTGTCAGGGTGCCAATGCCTGAGATCATGGGGCGTCCAGGATTTCCAGGTTTATGGATCTTGGGTAGCAGATAGAATACCCCAGGTCGGGGCTCCAGGGGTGTGTCTGTGCGGATTTGTTCTTGTGCTTTTTCAGGGAGTTTCTTGAGCAAATGCTGTAGTTTCTTTTGGTAACTCTCAGTGGGATCAGAGGGTAATGGCTTGTAGAAAGTGGTGTTGGAGAGCTGCCTAGTAGCCTCTTGTTCATACTCCGACCTATTCATGATGACGACAGCACCTCCTTTGTCAGCCTTTTTGATTATGATGTCAGAGTTGTTTCTGAGGCTGTGGATGGCACTGTGTTCTGCATGGCTGAGGTTATGGGGTAAGCGATGCTGCTTTTCCACAATTTCAGCTCGTGCACGTCGGCGGAAGCAAGTTATTAGTAACACCTAAGAAACTTACAACTGATGTAGTTTTCAGATTGTATTTGACTTTCTTCAGTTTTGCAACTTATTTTGTTGGGCTAGTGTAATGCTATTTTTTTTGCAAACAGATCTGTTATTTTGTACAACCTTGGCATTGCCTATTTTCCTGTTTCCAGTGTGATTTCATCATGCTTCAGCTTTATTCTAGAAGCCAGTGTGCAGTTTTCTCCATTCACCTTCTTAAGGGAAATAGCATTTAATAGTGCAGGAAAGCTGCCATATATTTGGATATGAGGATGAGTAAATGTAATTTATATTGTTTAATGTATTTGTCCTTGATAAAATGAAGACGTATAAGTGCTTAGATTTATTATTTATGCTTACAGATTGTATTATACTACATTTCAAATCCCATCCTTACCCAGAAGTCAAACAACCCTTCCCTCTTCGTGTGTAGATGGTCAGGGTGAAATCATATCCCCAGTGAAGTCAATGGCCTAGCTCCAATTTCATATTGAGATTCTAATCTGATGTTCCCCTCTCCTAGAATCTTGTTTTATATTCATGATTTCCTTGCCTCCTGCATTATTTTCCTATTCAGACTCCTGAAATCATCCAACTAATTTGTGAAAGGATCTGGAAGAAAACCCTTTATTCTCGTCCAATACTGAACCCCGCACCAGTGTTCTCCATAATCCCACAGCAAGCAGCTCA
This sequence comes from Dermochelys coriacea, assembly GCF_009764565.3. NCBI lineage: Eukaryota > Metazoa > Chordata > Testudines > Dermochelyidae > Dermochelys > Dermochelys coriacea. The sequence continues at coordinate 84,505,434 of NC_050071.1, read as the reverse complement.
GCAACAATCTTTCCTAGAGCAAGTCCTCAACAGTATTGCAGCAACCCTTTACCAAAAGAAGTTTCTCTCACAGACAGACTTCTTCTCCCCCATAAAATCCCATATAGAATTAAACTGATGTAGAGAAGAAATTTCCCCCAGAACTTACTGGCAGAGTCCTCAGGTTTTGGTTTGCTTTTTTCCATCAAGCAAGTATCCATTCGGATAAAGTGAGCATATTCCCCGCTATCAGTTTCCTGGGATTACATACTGGTGACCCTCAGTCATTCCTGTGTGTTTCCTTTGTTATAACAAAGAATATAAAGTAAAGTAAAGACATAGAACATAAAGGCAAGGAAAGAGAACAAAGAAGGAAAAAAAGAGAGGCAAAGGAAAGAAAACTAGTAGAGGACACAACAGATAACATGGAAGAAGAGACTGCTTCTCTGGGTCAAAAAACCACTCTATATTATTGTATGTGTTTTGTCAGAGATATAAAAGGCAAAAATCAAAAAGAAAAACCTGAGAAACAGAAAAGAGAAACTAAGGGACGAAAAGAGAATGAGAGAAAAATGAATGAATGGAGAAGGTTTAGATCTGTTTTCATGAACCTTGTTCTATAAATCTTCATTCTGTTTGTCTGGAAAACATCCACAACATCAACTGGAAGGCATGGGGCAGATGGGCAATCGCAGAATACTTATGAGACTTAAATTGCTGCTGTTGATTTTTTACAGGTATTGTTTTTTAAGAATGCTGATCATGCTAGCAGCTAAATTCTCCCCCATTACCACCCAATTTCTAAACGTATTGGTTGTGTAGAAGGCTGTAGGTACAGCATAAAAACATTGAACCTGACTCCCTAGCTGTTACATTAATGGAACTGTTCACGTGAGTGACAGCTGCAGGGTCAGGAGCATTAAACTCAGATCTGTTATCTCTTTACAACAGATATTAAAGTAATTTTAAAATACATATTTAACACCTTCTTGTTTGTAATGCTCTTTAGATGTGTTAAATTCATCTATACATTTTGGTTCTTTCCCACTTCATAGCTGTTGATTTCCTCTTTGCTTTCTAAATAAGTTCAAATTAACATAACATTTTTGTTATTTGTGCATCACTATCCTCAATAATGTCAGGTCAGCCCTGGAAGTAATGTTGAGAGAGATCATTTATTTTTGTGGCCTTTATAAAAATTGGGACTGTTGCTGGAAGAGTAGGGGTAGAGTTTCATTTCCCATTTCCTTTAAGTTCGGAAAATACATGTTCTGTGCCTAATATTTTTAAAAAAATACTATCTATTTAATGTTAATTCAACTTGGATAGTGCTTTTATGTCTTAGTGTTGCTATCTTTTAATGTATAATCCCGTCAAATGTTTAAAGTTATGCAGTTGCTTCTTATAAATTGCATCTTTTGAACAGGGAAATCAAACCAATAATTGCAAAATAAAACCATTAAGAAAATACCATGCTAAAAATATATATAAAAATGTTACTACAATAAAGCCATTAACTGAAAAAGCATATTAAACTTGCTCACTGTTGCTGACATTCATGAAGTTAGTATTTTAACTAGAGTGCTGGAAAATAATGCAGTTGCTTTAATGTGTACCTATTAACTCCTACATGACACACTTCAAGAGTCAAAATGTTAGGACAAAAAACTGAATAAATAGAGTGCTTTTTTAAAATTTCGTTGAATATAGTTAGCCAGTGTTCTTTGAGTAAACATAGTTGAGAAATTATTCTATGGTTAGAATAGAAACCTGTGTATTTGAAGGGTATTGGATAAAAAAATGCATTAGCATAATCTTGAAAAGACCATGCTTGAGTTGAAGACTAACCTTATCATCTTTTCTTATAAAAATAGGTAACCATTACGGACAATGGTATTCCTGCAAAGTCAACTATTGCCCGGGTGGTTGTGAAAGTCTTAGATGAGAATGACAATAAACCTCAGTTTTTGCAAAAGTTTTACAAAATCAGGCTTCCAGAGCGTGAGAAACCAGAACGTGAGAGAACTGCCAAGAGAGAACCTATTTATCGGGTTATAGCTGCAGATAAAGATGAAGGCTCCAATGCAGAGATATCTTACAGCATTGAAGATGGTGATGAACATGGAAAATTTTTTATTGAACCGAAAACTGGAGTGGTATCATCAAAGAAGTTTTCTGGAGCAGGAGAATATGATATTCTTTCAGTGAGTCAAGATCTCATATGCCATGAATCTGTTAAAGTGCTCTTTTATCTGTGCTTTCATCACTTGTCATTCAGTAGCTGATGCATGAGTGTTTCTAGTGTTTGCAGTTTAACAAGCATCAGACAATACTTGATACTGGACCAGAAGGTTCTCTTCCCCCCCCCCCCCCCAAACTGTGAATTCAACTGTGTCACTTGCATTGAGATCATGAATCCAAACAACGCTGTTCTTTTCAAGAGCTAGGTTAATGGTGACATATTGCAGAAATGAAAACAAAAGCAACTAAGCTTTAACTTTCTTCAAGGAAGCTAGTGAAATAAGTGTGAAATTTATGATAACCAAAAGTACAAACCTGTGAGGAGCTGAGTGCCCTCAACTCCGACTGGCTTCACGGGTGTTTGAGGGCACATAGCACCTTTCAAGAGGCACTCAAATCTTTTCAGATCCTTTTGCTAGTGATGAGCATATTTGGGCTTTTTTGTTATATTTTCATTTTTGTGATACAAAGATTACATGATTGCTTTAGCACAAAAGTTGTCTTTTTTGTATTTCATAGATTAAGGCTGTGGATAATGGTCGCCCACAAAGGTCCTCATCTACTCGACTTCATATAGAATGGATTTCAAAACCCATCCCACCCAGAGACCCCATTTCTTTTGAGGAAACATTTTTTTCCTTTACGGTCATGGAAAGTGATCCAGTAGCTCACATGATAGGTGTAATAGCTGTTGAACCTCTTGGCACACCACTCTGGTTTGACATTACTGGTAAGGAGGCCTTAAAGTTATTCATTATTAATATATATATTGGTGAATGTTGTGCTAGCTGATATTTTGCATTATTCCTTGCAGCCTTTTTGTCTTACCCTAGCTCACAACCTTATAAGGGGTTAAAATTCTCTACCTGTAAACATAAAATATAACACTGCAACATTCTGTTATGACCTTTTTGAAAATGACTTGCAGATATTTTGTGTATAAACTAAGTGGGATTAAGTTACTCCTAAAGTTTGTGGTAGGGGAGGGGAAGCAATAAAAAATGGCTCTTCTCTGTGCTAGTCAGGGTTGCTGCATCCAAAGATAGATTCACCTGTGGGAGAGAGCAGGCAGTGCTCACATTGCTTTCTTACACCCAACCCTAGGCTCATCCAGGAGAGGGATGCTTTAAAGTGCTGCCAATTCTTGGAGCCAAACTAATAGCTTCTAATCGGCATTTTGCCTCACTGTAACTCCCCTTCGTACCCCATTTTGGGTTGAATTTCTGCCACTGAGGGCAGACGCTGTGCTGGTAGAGTGAATTGGGCCCATAGGTGATGGAACTAAGGGTTCGGGGGGTGCTGCCACAACTCCTGGCTTTCCATTATGTACAGAGTTTACAGTTTGGTTCAATGGCTCTCTGCATCCCTACTACAAAAATTGTTCCAGCATAACGGGTGACAGGTGTCAAAGGCTGGGAGAGGCTGAGCCTCCCGAAACAGCTCTGCATGGCCCCACCAATACTCTGCCTCCCAGCACTCTGCTGCAGCTCTTCTGCGGGGGAGAGGGGGGTCGAGGCACTGGCCACCTGCCCCGGGTTCTAGGGCTGGGAGCCATACCGCCTGCCCTCCCAGCACTCTGGAGTTGGGGGCACTTGGGTGGGCTGTGGGGGAGGGGGAGCTGGCAGGCATGGAGAGTGGCCCTCTGGGCTCCAGCAGGGGAAGAAGGGGAGAAGGGAGGGACCACGGGCAGAAGGGGCAGTCTGGGCCGTGGGCTAGCCTCCCTGAACCCGGGATTCACCCATCACCAATATCCAGCACCCTTATTTGGACCCAGTAACTAACTGCAGGGTTATCTTCTGGATACCCCAAAATGTAAGAGTGTGGGGAGAATTCAACATGAAACCAATATTAAAAATAACTTATTTTGCCACTTACGTCTTTCAAAATAAGAGATTGCCAGCACCTGTTTTTGGAAATATCCCATGATGCACTATTGCTAGACATGTCACAACCTACCTGATCTGTACATATTTTAGGAGTGGGATTTTCAAAGGCATCTGCGGGGACGAGGCACCAAACTCGGTGTAAAGTCAGTGGGAGCATATGCAAAACAGTAAAGTTGGTTTCCTAACTCCCTTACTTGCCTTTGAAAATTTTAGCCATGTGCATGGAGCTGGACTGTTTTTGAGTTGAGGAAAGGATTTCAAGAATAGTCCTATTTAGTTTTAACTTAGGCTGGCTTCGTGTTCAAGTGAGATTTGTGGTGGTTGTGATGCAGTTGTTACCATTAAATATTTACTGAACCATACACTTGTGTGGCACTTTATAAAGAATTTTAAAAGACAGGTCACTGTCCAGAGATTACAATCAGATTTTAACAAATGCCTGAAAATAAACAAAGGGAAGGGGTAAAGAAGTCTTTTGCCCTACACACCTATCTAGGGGAGAGAGAAAGCATAGATGCCCTCTTGCATCCCTCTAAGGGCTGATTGCATTGTTGGTAACTGCATAGGGGAGAGAACAAGCAAGGGACTGCTATTCCTATCCCCATGCATACATGGGTGGACAGTGGAGGGGAATAGGTAAGTGAAGAGGTGGGCGGGGGTGGGATATAAACAGAGATTTGAGGCTACCCCCATCAGTGTTCCAGTCGAGTCAGTTGAGCCAGTGTGATGGGAAAATAAATCTCCTGCTGGTCACAGGCAGACAGAAGGGAACCATGAAAGAAATGAATCAGAGAGACGTAAGTGGGAGATGGTTTCAGGAGTGGTTAACAGAGAGCAAGAAAAATAAGTCCAGAGAGAAGACCTTAGACTAGGAAAGGAGGAGGTTATGGGTGACTTTTATAAGGCAGTTTCAGTGGAGTAAAGCAATAGTATTTGCTGGGATGTCTCATGAAACAGGATCTTGTGACCCCTGGTTTTGGAACATGCTATACTTAGGGCTCTACATATTCACGGCCATGAAAGATGTGTCACGAACAATGAAATCTGGTCTTTTGTGTGCTTTTACCCTATACTACTACACTGATTGCATGCGGGAGACCAGTGTTTATGAAATTGGGGGTCTTGCCCAAAAGGTAATTGCAGGGGTGTGTCAAGGTTATTTTGGGGGGAGGCACAATGTAGCCACCCTTATTTCTGTGCTGACTTCAGAGCTAGGTGGCCAGAGAGCGGCGGCTGTTGGCCGGGTGCCCAGCTCTGAAGGTAGCGCCCCACCAGCAGCAGCGCAGTGGTAAGGGTGGCAATACCACACCAGGCCACCCTTACATCTGTGCTGCTGCCTTCAGAACTGGGCGGCTAGCCAGTGGCGGCGGCTGACTGAGGGCCCAGCTCTGCAGGCAGCAGCACAGAAGTAAGGGTGGCAATGCCAAACTATGCCATCCTTACTTCTGCGCTGCTGCTGGGTGGCTCTGTCTTCAGAGCTGGGCTCCCAGCTAGCAGCTGTTGCTCTCCAGCAGCTCGGCTCTGAAGGCAGCGTTGCCGCCACCAGCCGCGTAGAAGTAAGGAAGCAATATCGCAACTCCCACTACCAAACCTTGTGATTCCTTCCTCTCCCCCCCCCCCACCTTCTTTTTGGGTCAGGACCCCTACAATTAGAACACCAGGAAATTTTAGATTTAAATAGCTGAAATCATGAAATTTACGATTTTTAAAATCCTATGACCATGAAAATTGACCAAAATGGACCCTGAATTTTGTAGGACCCTAGCTATGCTATTAGACACTTAGATCATTTGTTTCCTTTATCTCAACTACTATGTACTGTGTATAGTGTATTAATATTCTAATACTTTTCTTTTGATTTTTCTTCTCTGCATGCTGCGTAGTTTAAACATTTAATGTTCATATTTATATGCTTAACCCTTTGTGAACATACTGAAGACAGGTGACCTTGTCCTGCTATTGTTCCTTAAACACAGCTCCTACTGGGGTTTTGTGTGTGGATTGATGGTAATACTGGGTCCAGGGACTGTAACCTGTTACTTCCATTGTAAAATTTGTTCAATAAAAAATTATTTTGGATAGGTTGATAGCTATGTGACTACATCACATTGTCAAATTATCAGCTGTTCTTACAGATTCTTACTGCACCTCTTTACTGTTTCTAATAGCATGACATAATTTGATTGACAACTTTCTTTTATGTTCTGTGCTTGCTTTCCATGCTTTCTTTCTTTTTGGCTGTGCCAGGAGACAAACTTTCTAGTGAAGTTTTTTACATCTTTCAGATGGCTTGTGACCTGAACTGTACAGCAGAAGGTATCTGCTGAGATCACATAATTTATTAACCAATTATGAGATCTGAAATAAAACGTACAACTTTAGAATATCTTATCTCTTCGAGAATGAAAGTTTGCTTAGATACTTTTTTGACCTTTTGTTTTGTTATGTTATCTGTAAGTACACATAGCACCACATCAGAGTTCTAGTTTTGGATTTTGGCCTAAATTGTTGCTTCTGCACCTTTAATTTGCCAGATGGACTGGGTGCTGCTTCAGGAGATTGACAGATATCAGCACTAATAGAACAGTAATATAAGGCAAAGCATCTGTAATTTCCTTGTAAAAACACTGCAAGACTTGTATGCTTTCCTGGCCAGAAACTAAAAGTCTGCTGCTGAGATTGTCTTCATTTCAGAAGAAGTGCAGCTGGATAGGCTCTCATCTATTCACTCTGCTGTTTTCCTGTAGTGGTGAATGTGACTAAACCAAGACATGAAATTCTCCCTTTCTGTCATCTAAAAAGATTATATGGCCTACAAGCAGTAAAAGATAATTTTATGGGCACACTTTCTGAAGTTTGACTTCTGGCCCAAAACCAAACCAACATTTTATATATAAAACCCATTCAAACCAAAACTGCTGAGTTTCACATTACCCAATTTATGTCTGTGTTCATGCTAAGGAAAATTCCTCTGGGATAGGAGCTGGGGTGTAGTGAGACTCCCAAGTCAACAATTCACTTATTCATAGTTACTGAATATCTGTCAATCAGTGAGGCAGACTCCAGACCAGGGGTGGGTAATAATTCTTGCAGGGGGGCCACTCCACAAATTTTGGTAAGTCACCACAGGCCTCACATTTCTACTGTATTCATGGAGGAGGTGCAGGGGCTGGGAGGGAGTTTGGGTGCAGGCGGGAGCTCCATGCTGGTGCAGTGTGTTGGGGTGCAGGAGAGGGTGAGGAGTATGGGCTCTGGGAGGAAGTTTGGTGCAGGAGGGGGCTCCAGGCTGGGGCAGGAGATTGGGATACAAGGGGGGGTGCAGGGTCTGGGAGGGAGTTTGGGTGCAGGAGAGGGTTCTGACCTGGGGCAGGAGGTTGGGGTATGGGAGGGGGTACGAAGTGCAGGCTCTGGCCGGGAGGCACTTACCATAGGCAGCTCCCAGCTGGCGATGCAGCCAGGCTCGGGCAGGCTACCTGCATGCCATGGTCCCACACCGTTTCTGGAAGTGGCTGCAGTCAGGTGCTGCTGGCACATCTCTGCACGCCCCTTGGGGGAAGGGGAGCAGCGGGTCTCTGGGCAGAGACCAGGGCAGCACACACAGCCAGCCCCCATCTGCCCACCAGGGGTGCACAGAGACATGCCAGCAGCTTCCGGGAGTGTTGTGGGGCCACAGCAGGCAGGCAGTCTGCCTGAGGCCCCGCTGCCCAGCGGGACTTTTAGCAGCCCAGAGATCACAAGGAGGCAGCCAAAGAGCCTGGTGGGCTGGACAGAAACGTTAGACGGGCTGGATCTGGCCCGCAGACCGTATTTTGCCCACTCCTGCTCCAGACCATCTGTCCTTGTCTGATGTATCTGTCCTGTAGAACAACCTCTGAAGGCAAAATGTTTCAGGAAATGGCACTAATTTCAGTATTGTTCTTACTTCGATTAAGTCGAATTTTACCATCCGTGATATTTTACTCTCTCCCTTCTGTGCATGTCTCTTTATAGTTGAAATATAGTGATTTCCTAAGATATGCATTTATATCTTAAAAAAAAAAATCACTCCACTTATGTCTGAATAATGTGCTTCTAAATGTATAATTAGAAAAACATGTACACAATGTAATTAGGATAAATGGCTTAGCTACAACTAACAGTAAGTTGACAACAATAGAAACTAATTTCTTCATTTTATATAGTTTATCTAAAAGTCTAAACCAATTGATGTTAATGGCCAGTATTTATCACTGCTAACGACATTTGGTCTTATTGGGTAGTATGTTTCAGGGCAATCTGCTTAGAGTATCACAAATATTATTATGATCAATTAAACATTTAAATGATTGGCTGTTGGTTACTGAGCTACATTTCAATGTGGTTATTGAACTAATTTCTTCGGGCGATTTGAAGTTCTATAAGTAAACACATTTGTTTCAGAAAAGGAGCTTAGTGCCTTTCAAGATCTATGTCTTTGTGATTTTTCTTGAATGTTTCCATCTTTTTTTATTACTTCCTCTACCTTGACCTCAAAGACACTAATAGTGACAGCCCTCTTGGTTAGGAGGACTTGCTTCTCATCATAGATTTTAAGGCCAGAAAGGACCTCCTGCAAAACACAAGTCATATTATTTCAACCAGTAATTCCTGAAACAAGTTCAGTAGTTTGTGCTGGAGCTGGAGCATATCTTTAGAAAGTCATCCAATCTTTAAATCAAGATTTCAAAAGATGGAGAGATGAGAATCTTTCCACAGGATGCAATCAGTGCCATCCCATGAGTCAGCAAAAAGACATATGAAGAATTAACTCAGACCCAAGCTTAAATGTCCTAAGACAACAAAGTGTATGTACACGAAAAAGTACACCACTGCAGTGCTTTATGAACTTCTGTCTCTCTTTCAATTTTTTGAACCAGGTGGCAACTATGACAGCCGGTTTGATGTAGACAAGGGCACTGGAACCATCGTTGTAGCTAGACCTCTTGATGCAGAACAGAAATCAAATTACAACCTGACAGTGGAGGCGACAGATGGAACCAGCTCTATCAGCACCCAGGTAATGGATTTGTAATAGGGTTTGTGAGAAGAACTTGTGAATGAAGAACTTGTAGCCCTTCTTTTTCTGGACATACAAATGGTATGTATAAATTAGGGACTGCATCTGAAAAAGGAGTGGATTATGACATTGATACTGCCTTAATGTTTGGCATCTGAAGTGGAAAGGTTGTGGTAAATAGATTAGTACAATTTGAATTAACAACTTTCAAATTATTCCTATATTATCAAAGTAAATGAAAAACAGGAGCTCAGCCTTACATGTGTGATTCACTTACAAGAAAAGGATTAATTTTTAAAAATCAGCAACCTCCATGAGTGTTTCAGCATGGCATTAAATCATTGTCAATCACTTTGAGAGCTGTGGATGGAAAACTTTCAGTATAGAATCAATATCCTTGTTGTTCTGCAAAACAAAGCTAACTGCAACATATTATGAGCCATCTCTTCCTCCTCCCCCCCCTCCCGCAGTAAAAGCCATGGAAACAAGTTCTGTATGATGACATTTCAGTGAACATACCCCATTGTGGAGATTCCCTTGAATTGCCTTTCAGGGGAGGTGATGTTTGCCACGTATGGAAAAGGGTATAGGGCTGGAGGACCCAGGAGAGGTCATGTGTCTCTGTACCAGCTCTGGCTTGCTTGGAACTTCACTAGCAGGGAGTTCTTCTTGGCTTGGCAGTCTTTGGGGAGGTTATGCAGGGAAGAAAATGCAACCTGTGGCCAGGGAGGATATGACGTGCATCCCCAGAACCCATCCCAATCTCCTCCCCCAGTGTGGACCTGAATGCACAGAGAGCACTCTGCCAGGTCCAGATTGCAATGCCATGGACGCTGAGTCTCCCTTCCACGCTGAAGGGAGTAGATCCACTCATGGAAGACCCTGAATTGAACTGGAAGCGTATGATATGATTCTGAGTTAGCTCATGAAGTATGCATCACTTATAGCTATTTATCTTTTATTTTCAATTAAATGTGGAATTCTTCAATGTGAAGTATAGGTTAAAGTGAAGTATACAGTTAAAATATAAGTGTCAAGAAAAGATAAAGTGAAGGATTGAATAGCATTTCGACCCTGCAGCATTGCACACTCCTGCATGCACTTATGGCATATGTGTTATGACACAACCAGCATTATATTAAGCTACATATAGGTCTTTCTGAGCCTAGGGAAAGAAGATTGTGGCAGAAATCACAACATCCTGAATACTGCTTTAAGTAATGATGGATGCCAGTGGCCCCCAAAGGCCATTCCATCAACTGGGGATTGTATGATTCTGCTCTGTGCTTCTTAGCCCTGGTCTACACTGGGGGGGGTTGATCTAAGTTACACAACTTCAGCTACGTGAATAATGTAGCTGAAGTCGACGTACTTAGACCTACTCACCGTGGTGTCTTCGCTACAGTGAGTTGACTGCTGCCGCTCCCCTGTTAACTCGCCTGCTCCTCTTGCAGCAGTGGAGTACATGAGTCGACGGGAGAGCGCTCAGGGGTCGAATGATGCGATAAATCGACCCACCCACCCACTGCCCCACCCCCGCTGGATCGATTGCTGCCCGCTGATCTGGCGGGTAGTGTAGACATACCCTTACATGCACACAGACTCTCACTCATTGTGTTTTAAATGAGCTGCTTGTTTTACATTTTGTAAAACAAGGTGAAATTTGTAAATACTTACTTTGCAATCTTCCTCAGGAAAATTGGACTGGAAGTCATTAACCGGTCATCTTTTTTTCCCTCTAAATTCACTGATTGCTTCCTGTGGTTTTCTTTTGTCTCTCTCTGGCCTTTCCCTTCTTATCTAGAGTTGGCAGAAGCAGTGGTTGTGGTTTCTTTTGCAGGAGAACACACAGTCTTCCATTTCATTATCTTTCTCTTTCCTCTGTTGGTGGCAGAAGCATGGCTGTGCTGTTAGAATCTCATATGACTGTGGTGCATGGGTTGACGAGTGTCCATTAGTAGAAACTATAAAACTGTTGGTGCATTAACAGAATGTTCATTGGCTTTACTCTGGATATATCACCTTTCAGAGCTCATTCATCTTCCTCCTCTCTTTTATAATCCCTGACTAACCCAAATGCACCAATCTATTTAAGAAAGTCCACAGGACTAGAATTAAGAGGGTATGTTTCAGGAATGCATCCTCACATTTGATTTCACTGAAAAAGAGCTCCTGTGTAGCTCAAAACCTTCTGTCCAATAAAAAGATATTACCTCACCCACCTCATCTCTTACTTGATTTCACAGTCATGTTAATTTATTTTCCCTGAAAATGAGTTATTTAGGATTACTAGTGTGAAAACTGAGTTGCACTTAAATCCTGACACCTTTAGTAACAATGATTATAGTTCAAATGCTGAAATCATGCTGGATCTTTTAAGAACTGATTAGTAGAAAGCAAATTGTGATAAGCACAAATAAATTGTAAATCTGAATATTGTGTGTGTTCAGAAATATTAAGTATAATAAACCTCCATGGACACCTTTTAACACGCAAAATACTTTGACTAAGCACTTGAATACAAAGAACAATTTAACAAGCCTTGATTAACAGTAGTTGTTTCTCAAGTAATCTTAAATTTAACTTTCAAAAGGAAATAATTTATCATATTATTGTCTATAGAAAAATAACAAATAAAATATACAGCCCCATTATGTAAATATAGCCCATTGTATCTGACTTTTAAACTATAATGCTTTGGCTGGCTGCAAGCCATGAACATCTGTGGAATATTTGACTCTTTCATGACTTTATTTAAATTGCTTGTTTGAAAAATATTCGGGCAGTTGGCATGAAGCTGTTATAGTTTCATATGCTGCTAAATGCTGAATGCATGATGCACAAAGAGAATAAACAAATTCCAGGCCTCCTGTAATGATGTTTGACAGTGGTGGAGATGACTGGGAGGAATAGCATTGAAAAAAATCAAATTCATTCAAAGTACTAATCCTTTTGGATTATAGTGTTTTGGCCTTAAATGGGAAAGATTATGCATGGGAAATAAGAACAAATGCGTGAACTACTCAGTTGGTTTTTGTGAAAAATACTGTTTACTGCCACTGCCTCAGCCACTTGTAGTCATTGGTATTGCTATCCATTTTTCAATAAGTAGAAGTAATAGATAAGGTAGTTTAAGGCTATACAGAAATTTACTTGTTGCTCTTCTAGAAGCAGAATATTGAATTTTGCTTCATGTAAAATTTATACATATGTTGTTGCTTGGGGTCAATTTGGGAAAGGAGGATAGAATGCCACTTATTGGTTAAATTTGCGTTTTGCTTACAATGACCACACTGCTCCACAGAAACACTCCTCTGGTAGTAGAATAAGGTTACTTTATCTCACAAGCATTAACTTTTAAAACAGACAATTCATGAGCAAGAATATAACTGTAGATATTTCTTAAACTACATAAGGAAACGAGGGTAAACTAGTAAAAAATATAAAAAATAAAATTGTTTTTAAACTATATTTTACAAGGGTGAATATATTCAAAAGATGAAACATTCAGTTTTTTTGTGGATGAATTCTCATTTTGGAGTTTTACTTGTTGTGACAATGACATATTTTCTCTACAAGTTCCATCTTTGTATAATTCTATCACAATTTAGCTCTCACCTGTGATACCATTAATAGGTTTTCATCCTTGTGTTCCAGCTTACTTTCAACTCTGTTGTTCCCTAGATCTGCATGCACAGATCTCATTGATGTCAGTGGAGAAAATGTGTGCAGATCAGTGGTGTGATAAGGCCATTTATATACCTCTGTAAAATGATTTGAAAATCTGTGGTTTGAGATTGCTTTTATTTCAGAGATCCCATTCTGATCTATTAGCATCAAGCATTTCTATGGTATGTTCCTGCGATCTGCGTCTTCTCCCTCCAAGCTACTACCTTATTGTATTCAAAGCAATTTTATTTTAATTTCTTTTAAATGTAATCTATACCCTACTTTCTGCTTTTTATAGCTATTTTTATTGTATTATGGATTTCATTTTAAGATGGTATCATACAGATTGTGGTTTGTATTGTGCTTACCCAGAAGCCTATGTTTTCTGGAGTGGCCTCTAAAATTACACCTATAATTTTTTTGCATCCATTTTTTGTTGTGTAAAAAATAGGATCTAAAAATTTTATGTGAAAACCTTGTTTGTGAAAATTGTCAGTGCCAGGTAGAGACTGATTTTGAAATAGCTTTGAAAATTTGATCCATGTACATTTTTATTTTATTTTTATACACTTCCAGAGACACTGTACACTGCCATCATGGAAGTAGGTAGACACAAAATAATAACCTTAATGATTGAGAAGTTCATCCTGAAACTTAAAATTTAGTTTTTCAACTCCATGACTAGGTCAAACATAAAATGTGAGTCTTAAGTTTTTGGGCTTGATTGTGACTTGACTGATGTTTTAGGCCAGAGACAGAATGAGTGCAAATGACTGACTCAGTAGCTCAGCGGTTACAGCATTCGCTTGGGAGACCCAAGTTCATGTCCCTGCTCTAATGCTGTGGAACATCTTCAACAGGAGAGCTTGAGAGACACCTACAGCGGGATACTTTATATAGCCCAGTGGGTAAGGCACTCATCTGAGTGGAGGGAACTTAAATTCAAGTCCTTGCTCCACATTAGGCAGATGGTGAATATAAACCTTTTTCTTCCATGGATAGGGTTAATCCTCTGACCACTAGGGTACTGGGTAAAAAGTTCTTCTCCTTGCGTTTCTTTAAAATAAAAATGGGAGAGCTTAGGCACAGAATCCCAGGAGAGTGCAACTGTGAATCCCGAGCAGGGGGAGGTACCTTCCTCTGGCCCAGACTTAGGTCTGATCTACACTACAGACTTACGTTGGTATAACTATATTGCTCATGGGTGTGAAAAATCCACAGGTCTGAGTGATGTAGTTATACTGACCTAACCCTGGTATAGGCAGCTCTATGTTGGAGACATAGCGTCCCCTGTCAACATAGCTACGTCTCGGGAAGGTGAAATAACTCTGCCAAAAGCGGAGAGCATTTTTATTGAAGTGGTAAAGTGGTGCCTAAATCCTTCTTTGGTATATGGTTTATAGTCCTCACCCCCTCCTCATTCTTTCCTATTGTCTGCTTTTAGACAGCGCCCCACTCAGCTTGCTGGCTTTTGTTCCCTAACTCTTCCCATTATAGAGGGATCCTGGGTACCTAACTTGGACCTTTGGATTCCATTAGGTGGCCGTGTGTCTAAATGTTAGTTGTTGCAACTCTGTCTCTAAGTTCTCTTTGTGGACTTAGCCTTAATTTGTTTAGTTGGCAGCACTTTTCGTGGCTGAAATTCAAGCTGATGTGATCAGTTCCTCAGCAAGACTTGAGCTCATATTCAACATTAACAATGTAGTACACTATTAAGGAAATCCTCCTTGATAAAGACAGTTGTCCTTCACTTCCTTAAAGAAGTGTTAACCCTGAGGTCCCTTCTACTTGTGTCATTTGGTAGTACCAGGGAAAGTTTAAAGGTGATAATACTGGTATTGTGCTCAACATTCCCCTTCTCAGTTAAATCAGTTCTTCTACAAGTGCTAGCTCATGTTGATTCCATTCTAGGTGTGCACCCCCTATGTGCGTAGTCGTTGGTGATATTTGCCTGAGCGGTATCCGTAGAGTCGGCTGTGGCACTCCCTTGAGAGCCACGCTCATGCGTCGGTATATCAGGTGCCATTGGCCCTATGCACTCTCAGTTCCTTCTTACCACCCAAGGTGGTTAGTTGGAGTGCCTTCCATGGCAAGGGCTAGCAGTTTCATCTCTTCTGAATTCCAGCCTTAGGGCCATGTAAATAGTTTGTTTATAGTAGTTGTTAAGTGTAGTTAGAAGTTAGAGTCCCATCGTGGACTTTGTCCCAAGCGGGGCATGCCTTGGTCTCTGGGGTTTAAGCCCCACTTGGACTGGAACAGGCCTATGCCTGTTAGTGACCTGCACAGCAGTTGCTTCAAGTGCTTGGGGCAATGAAATGTGAAAGACAAGTGTTGTATCTGTAAAAACTTTTACAGGACCCAGAGAGAGCATGATGTACATTTGAGGGCTCTCCTCATGGAGGCTGCTCTCCGAACAGCTTCTGAGTCGTCCCAACTGGACTCTACCCTAGTACCTTGGCCTTGGTGCATAGCACACCCCTGGCACCAAGCTTCACTCGGCACCGCTCTCTGTCACCGGTACCCAGAAAGGAAATGAAGAAACATGGCTTCCTAGCACTAGGCAAGGAAGGCCATGGGGTATCGGACAAAGGGCCCAGTTCTGGCCACCCACTCACACCTGAGCCACATGGACATGCCTTCAGTAGAGGCCCTTAGCCCCTCAAATGATCCACTGCCGACTCCTAGGGGACCCAGACTTGTGCAGGGTCGACGCTCTTCTGGCGCCTAAAGAAGCCTCTACCAGCGCCACTGGCTCCATGTGTGTCGCAGAAGCGGCAAAGGCTCCCTACGTGGGCAAGCCAGCCACCGTGACCCCCCAGAGCGCAGTTGAGCACCGCTGATCTCCTATGCCAAGGTAGTGCTTTCCAACTCCGAGCTGTAGATCTCCAGCTTCGCAGCCCAGGTTCTCGGGGGCTCACCTTAGATCACTGGTACCATGATAACAGTCTCCGCTCTCTCAACGCAGGTTGCCTAGGGGGAGGTGCTGGTCTCCGTATTACCAGCACCGTTCAGCCTCCTGACAGTCATCTTCCCACCCCAGTACTGGTTGCCCCAGCAGCGGTCCTCCTATTTGAAGAGTCAGTCTCCAGCGGCGTTGGTCAGCTGTCAAACGCAGGCATTGACGGCTCCACTGTGGTCACCAGAAGGGGATTGTTCCAGCATCGAAGGTCAGTTTAACTTCTTGCCATGGGACATGCCTGTGATGCCCTTCACACCACTTGTGAGCCACCACCTTGCAGCGACAGTTGACGGCACCAGGCTCGGTGCGGGAAACACACTCAGAGGTCAGGGTAGAGGAGCCAGTGTGCATGCCAAAACGATAATGCTCCAGGGCATCCCTCAGCGGTAAAATCATTGTCTTCATCCCCAGATGAGACGGTGGCGGGACCCTCAAGGGCCAGCCTACTGCACGAAGAGAACACCAGACCCTGGTTTGACGGGTAGCCAAGAACTTGGGCCTAGAGGTGGAGGAGGTGGCCGAGCAGGTGGACACCTTGTTCAATGTGCTCTCAGCCTCTACCCCTGCATGTGTCACACTATCAGTGCATGATGGAATCCTGAAAATTGCTATGGCCCTCTGGCAAACTCCGTTATCCATCCATCCCACCTCCAAAAGGGCTGAAAAGGAGGGTACTCTGGCAGCAAGGTGCTCTCCAAGTGGCATAGGACAGGCTGACTCAGTGGTTGCAGTGGTCACATCGGCGGTGGTCATGAGGCAAAGCTCCTAGCTTCAGACCATTGGCCTCTCCCAAGAAACACAGACCTCAATCCAAGACCTCCTGTTTGATGGGAATGGACACTTTGCAGAGCAGACAGACGCAAGGCTGCATGGGTTGAAGGACATTCGGTCTACCCTTTGCTCACTGGGCATGCATACACCGCAGTCTGCAAGGAGGTAGTTCTGGCCATCCCCTTCACCAAGGCTTTGGCAGCCTTGACAGGGGTCTGCAAGGAGAAGGGATAGAGATACGAGCTTTAGTTGTTACCATCTTTTCTCCTCCTGCTTACCCACGCAGCCCAGTCCGGCAAAGCATCCAGGGGGCTAAAAGCGTTCGTTTTGAGGGTGTGCTCGAAACCAACATCCCAGTCATCCGCCCAGATCAACTTGGTTCTTTCCTGAACCGTCTCCGTCCCTACCATTCGGCCTGGTTCGTGGGTCACCTTGGATTGCTCAGTGCTAGAGATACGATCTTGAGGCTTTACCCTGCAACTGTCGGCTGCCCCTCCTTCCCACCCCCCCCTTCCCCATCCCTCTTCAGGGACCCTTCTCATGAACAACACCTCATTCAGGAGGACGAGAACCTACTGCACCTGGAGGCAGTGGAGGAGATCCCTCGGGACATGGAGGGAACGGGGTTCTACTCCTGCTACTTCCTGATCCCAAAAGCAAAAGGGGGCCTCAGGCCTATTCTAGACTTGTGATGCCTCAACAAGTCTCTCGTGAAGTTGAAGTTTCATATGGTCTCCGTGACCTCCGTCATCCCATCCCTGGGTCTACGAGACTGGTACTACACCCTCAACTTGAAGGACGCTTATTTACATATTTCATGGTTACAGATGCTTCCACCATTTCATGGTGGGCGGGCACCATTTCCAGTTTATGGAGCTGCCCTTTGGCCTCTCATCAGTCCCAAGTATGTTCACAAAATGTATGGCACCAGTGGCCATTTACCTGAGATGTCAAGGGGTCCAGGTCTTCCCGTATCTCAGTGATTGGCTTATCAAGGGTAGATCTCCAGAATAAGTGCAGAGGAGCCTCTATCTGATGCGCTCCAGCTGCCGCAACCTAGGCCTTTTGATAAGCGACAAAAAATCACCTTAAGGCCTGTGCAACGGGTAGCATTCATTGGAGCAGTTCTCGATTCCACGTGGACCAGAGCCATCTTTCCAGAGGTGCATTTTCAGGCAATGTCAGACCTGATCTCCCATGTGAAAAACCACCCGCTCACCATGGCTCGCACCTGCCTGCATTTATTGGGCCATATGTACTGTGACAGGGTCAGGCCAGACGGCTACTGTAGAGTAATAGAAGGCAGATATATTAGCCCCAGGTTAAGTAGGTCCCTTTTCCCTGGGTAAGGTAACAGAGAAGGTTCCAGAACAATCAGGAATCTTCTGGAGACAATTAAGACAGACAGGCTGATTAGAACACCTGCAGCCAATCAAGAAGCTGTTAGAATCAATTAAGGCAGGCTAATCAGGGCACCTGGGTTTAAAAAGGATCTTACTTCAATTTGTGGTGTGTGTGTAAGAAGCTGGGAGCAAGAGGCACTAGGAGTTGAGAGTGAGAACGCGGACTGTTGGAGACTGAGGTGTACAAGCATTATCAGACACCAGGAGGAAGGTCGTATGGTGAGGATAAAAAAGGTTTTGGGAGAAAGCCATGGGGAAGTAGCCCAGGGAGTTGTAGGTGTCGCACAGCTGCATTCCACAGGGCCCTGGGCTGGAACCCGGAATAGAGGGCAGGCCTGGGTTCCCCCCAAACCTCCCAACTCCTGGTCAGACACAGGAGGAGTTGACCTGGACTGTGGGTTCATGAAAACGGCCAAACTGAGGGCTGCCATGAAGCTCCAAGGCGAGCAAATCTGCCAATAAGCACAAGACCCACCAAGGTAGAGGAGGAACTTTGTCGCAGTATATACATAGTCAGTCCTGCCTGGCTTCATCTCTAGCCTCTGCAAGGGTGGCTGGTGTCGGGGTACCGGATCACATCCAGTTGTCTGTGGATTGGTGGTTGGACCTCCCTGGTCAGTGTTGGAGGGAGTTCCCTTCGTGACCCTGTCCCCGTCACTGACCAGAGTCTCCGATGCTTTGGACCTGCTCTGGGGAGCCCACCTGGGCAAGCTCTGCACGCAGGGACAATCTGGCCCTCTGTATCAACATTAGGGAGCTCAGAGAAGTTAGTCTGGCTTGACAGGCTTTCTTGATCCATTGAAGTGCAAGGTGGTGTGGGTCCTGATGGACAATACCGCCGAGATCTTTTACATCAACAGGCAGGGCGGAGCCAGGTTGTTGGCCCTTTGCCAAGAAGCTCTCCACCTTTGGAGCTTTTGTGTGTGGCAGGCCATTCATCTGGTAGCTGTGCACCTGCCTGGGACCAGGAACGTATTAACAGGTCACCTTGGCAGGCCCTTCTTGTCTCACCACAAGTGGTCGCTCTATCCAGAGGCAGTTAGTACACATCTTCCAGAGGTGGGGGACTCTCTAGGTGGACCTGTTCATGTCCAGGCAGAACAGGAAGTGCCACGTGTTCTGTTCAGTCCAGGGGAGGGACAGGGGCTCCATCAGATGCCTTTCTCACCCGATGGTCAGGGGCTCTGATGTACGCCTTCCCGCCAGCGCCATTGATTTACAGAGTCCTTGTGAAGATCAAACAGAACTGGGCGAATGTTATCCTAATAGCCCCTGCGTGGTCTCACCAGCACTGGTTCAGCACACTGCTGGACCTTTCGGCAGCTGCCCCTCTGGCCAGATTTGCTGTCCCACAACCAAGACAGCCTTCTGCACCCAAACTTAGCATCACTGCTGCGTGGTTAAATGCGTACAAATGGTAATGCTTGGCCCACATTCAGCAGGTCTTGTTTGTTAGCAGGAAACAGAGCAACTTGCCTAGCCAAGTGGAAAAGGTTCACGTGCTGGACCTCAGAACAGAGTATCCGGGCTGAGCAGGCCTCGCTGCAGGAGATCCTGGATTATTTTCTGCACCTCAAACTCCCAGGTTTGGACTTGTCATTGATCAGTGTCCATCTGGCTGTCGTTTTGGCTTTCCACCCTCTGTTCCAAGGCAGGTCAGCCTTCGCTCATGACATGATGGCCCGGTTTTTGAAAGGTCTGGAGCAGCTCCTCCCATGTGTCTGGGATCCCGTCCCTCCCTGTGACCTGAACCTCATGCTATCGAGGCTCATGGGGCCTCTCTTCGAGCCTCTGGTTTCCTGCGCCTCTCCTGAAAGGTTTCATTCCTGGTTTTGATAATGTCAGCCCACAGGGTGTCCGAGATCAGAGCGCTTACTTCAGAACCACCCTATATAGTATTCTTCAAGGATATGGTCCAGCTGCAGCTGCACCTGGTGTTTCTGCACCAGGTAGTTTCCCAGTTTCATACTGGCCAGGACATATACTTACCTGTCTTCTTTTCAAAGTCCCATATGTCAGATGAGGAATGCAGGCTGCATGCCCTGGATGTCAGGAGGGCATTGGCCTTCTACATAGATAGGACAAAGCCGTTCCATAAGTCGACACAGCTGTTCATTGCGGTGGCAGACAGAATGAAGAATTGCCCACTGTTTACTCAAAGGATTTTTTCCTGGATCACTGCCTGCATCCGATTCTGCTATGAGCTGGAAAACGTGCCTTTGCTGTCAATCGTGATGGCAAACTCGACTAGAGCACAGGCATCATCAGCGGCCTTCCTGGTGGAGGTTCCAAACCAGGAGATCTGTAGGACCACTACCTGGTCATCTGTCCACACATTTGCATTTCATTATGCACTTACCCAACAAGCTCGAGACGGTGCTGGCTTTGGCAGAGCAGTGCTGCAAACTGCATGACCATGAACTCCGAGCCCAGTTCCATGGACACTGCTTGTGAGTCACCTAAAATGGAATCAACGTGAGCAAGCACTCGAAGAAGAAAAAACCGTTACCTACGTTTTTGTAACTGTGTTGTTCTTTGAGATGTGTTGCTCATGTCCATTCCATTATCCGACCTCCGACCCCTCTGTCGGAGTTGGCGACAAGAAGGAACTGAGATGACGTAGTGCTGGCGGTGCCTGATATATCGAGGCATAAGTGCCGCACTCAAGGGGGTGCCATAGCCAATCCTAGGGATACCAGTAAAGCAAAATACTCCAATGGCCGTGCATGTGGGCATGCATGGACACCTAGAATGGAATGGACATGAGCAACACATCTAGAAGAAGAAGAAGAGTTACGAAAAAGTAGGTAACCATTTTTTCTAATGTTAATGGCTTTGGCAATGAATGTTGAGCTGCTATATTTGCTTACACAATCATAGCACTGCTGATATTTAACTCAGTACTTTGCACAGAGTTTTGAGATACTTTGAGCCAGGTACTATGCCCTGCTCTGTCCCCATTGCATTGCTCTGGCAGCGCAAAGAGAGTGGAGTCTGGACATTAGTTTTCCGATGGGATTCTTCCAATAAGACACATGAACATCTACAGCACGATCCACACTGACTACAACATATCAAAGAACCACAGTTACTGTAAAATAAGTAAACATTCTTTTCATTGTATAGTATACATGAATGGTTTCCATTTAAGAGACCTCGTCTTAAAGTTTTTTAACTGTCTGGACTTCTGGATTTATTCTGTGCATCTTTTTTTTTTTCCTCCTCCATAATTCCTGAGTGTCCTGTTTTCTTCTGCATTTTCACCATTATTTATCAACATAATCTTTTTTTCCATTGTGTCATTTCAGGTATACATCAAAGTGATAGACACAAATGACCACAGACCTCAGTTTTCCACCTCAAAATATGAAGTCGTTATACCTGAGGACACAGTGCCAGAGACAGAAATTTTGCAAGTCAGTGCCACCGACAGGGATGAGAAGAATAAACTAATTTATACAATGCAGAGTAGCATTGATCCCATCAGTCTCAAGAAATTTCGTTTGGATCCTGGAACGGGCTCTCTTTATACTTCTGAAAAATTGGACCATGAGGCCATCCACCAACATATACTTACAGTGATGGTAAACAAGCCTACCTGTTGTTCTGCAACAGATAACATGCTTACCTTTTTCACATTACAGTTTAGAATGCTTTTGATATACATTTAGGTCCTGATCTTGGAGAAATTTACAAATGTGTTTAACTTTTACACTCTTTGAATAGTCCCATTTATTTAAATGGCAAGGATCGAGGCCTAAATTCGTAATAGTTGTCTCAGAAATTGGATTAGTAGTAGTATTAACAAAGCTTGCTGCTAATTATTAATAATGTGTTCATTGTTTTAGGTACGAGATCAAGATGTTCCTGTCAAACGCAATTTTGCTAGAATTGTCATTAATGTTAGTGACACAAATGATCATGCGCCGTGGTTCACCAGCTCTCCCTATGAAGGACGGGTATATGAGTCAGCAGCTGTTGGGTCAGCGGTACTTCAAGTAACAGCATTAGACAAAGACAAAGGGAAAAATGCAGAAATTGTGTACTCTATTGAATCAGGTATATCCACAGTCTCGTAAGTCCTCTATATAGCTTAAAATTTACTTTGTTTGGTCCTCGTTGGCTTAAAATGTAAGTATGTAAAAATAAGCATTATAAAATCAAAGGCCAATATAAATGTTTCTATAATGTTTAAAAAAAAAAAACCCCACAAATTCAGATGGACATATTATTACATCCTAAACATTATTTCATTTGGCTGCTGCTTGAGAACCTCAAAGTGAAAATGACTAGAAACCAAATAGAAATCAACGTGAAACTGACTCATCTGTTTTTTGTTCTCCAAGTGGAGGAAATTGGAAAAAAAAAAAAAGAGCTTACTCTTAAATGAGCATAAACATTATAATTAGTGAACAGTAAATTAGATTTTTAAATACATTTTGATTTTATCTTCTAAGATGTATTTTGTAAAATAGATAAGTAAATGTTTTAATTTTAAAAATATTAGGCCAGACTCTTGGATCTGGCTTGTTGATACGTGGTACGGCATGGAGGAAGGGGTACAGAAAGTTCACTTTAAATCACCATCATGTTCCTGCAATCCATGGAGCACTGCCTCATTCCAGACTAGAAGATGTAGTGACTCCCAGGCTATGACCCATTACTAGGTGGTTTAAAAAGAGGTGGGAGTTTGCTATCAGGTAACCCTACACCACTTGAGGATTGTCCTTGATGGAAGGGAGTCCTTGGGTAACCTGTTAACTTGGGTTTGCAACTGCTTTGTGTTGGCAAACCAGTGCAAAGCAGCCACAATGGAATCTAGGATTCAGCCACTTATTTGTAACCTCACAGTATCTCTTTAATACATTACCTTGTCCATTCTGCACTTGATTTCTTAGCATTAGAAAATGAGGTCTTCCATTTATCTACAAAGTAATAAAAGTATGAACAGCATCCCATACCTGACTCGCCAGTATTTCTCATCCTTTACATGGAGAGATCATTGGTGGTGGTAGTTCACATTTCATGCTTCTTTATTCCAATGCCTGTCTTTTTGGCGTCTTTCCTAAGGTGCCCACAAGTGGCAATGATAGTAGCTTTAAGAAGTGAATAAATACCACAGGAGCCAGACTGAAATCACTACCTCATTTTATTTGGACTACCAAGCATCCACTAGTTGGTACTGACTTTTGGTCACACCAGTGAATTAGATATGAATGGCTCCATATCCCCTTGCCAAGCACCTGAACCAACCACACGTTGCAAAATGAACATGCTCTGCGTTTGTTACCAATAAAAAAAAACACCCCACCATTGGAAATGGAGTTAAATTTATTTTCTAGCTTTACAAAATGTTATAAAAACAAAAGTCAGTATCAAGCATTTAAAAGTTTATTAAAAAGTATAAAAAATACACAAACTATGTGATTGTCACTTGCAAAATTATATCTTGTGATTTGTCCCACCATAAAAGGATTTTTAAACCATACGGATTCATTATTATATTACAAAGAGATGTATTGCTGAAATTTCATTAAATATGAAAAGCCATTGCAACTATAATATAATACATGCTTTATTTTCATAATTTTCTAAATAAATTTGATTTTGATGCTCTAAGGAGGAAAACGAGTAAACATGATAAATTCCTTTAAATGTATCAGTTGTTTTCTATTTGTGGAAATAATACATATTTCCTAAGGCAATATGTAAGTATTCATGTAACTCTATTCTTGACTTACCTGGATCAACAGTGCATTCCATTTTATGAATGCCAAAGCATTTCAAGAAAAGAGTTTGAGCATTTTCTCATTCTCTTTCATCCCTTCCTTCCCCTGCCCTCCCAAGTCTTTCCAGATTTTTGTGGGAGTAAATGTTAAACTTTATCTTTCTTAGCTTAGGGGTTTTTTTATAGCATTGTCAACTACTGGAAAGTTAAAGCATTATGGCTGATATCCTAAGCATATGGAATGAACATTCCTTAAATGCTTGTAATGGCTGATGGGATTTGTAATGGGATATTCTAAGAACACCACTGTGCTTAGAGCCTTAACTAACAGAAAAGAAAATATCAACTGCCCACTCATCTGCATAATTCAAACATTTTAAATAAAATATTTTCCTGTTGAGAACATGGTTTTAGTAATAGTTGCTATATTTGCTCTGTAATTAAATTTTTGAGGAACCACAAATTCTAATTCAGTGCATGTGTTGAAATCTTACAGGCTGCAAAATCCATTACAGTTTCTTTACTTGTAAAGGGCTTATTCATAACTACTTGTTTTCAACTGTTCTATATCAAATTGCAGCTGGTAATATTCAGAAAGCTGTCATTTTTAGCACAGGATATAGCCTATTAATTAGTAGCAATTTAGAGGGGAAATGTTTGCTCTAGTTCTCTCTCTGTTGTCTCTCTATTCCATGCCTTCATCACTACATTCTGTCTTTGCCAGTTTCCTGCTGCAGTCTTAGTTTATTCCCATGTCATTTGGATAGCTTTCACTTCTGCTTCTGTTGTGTGTTCTTTGGTCTGCCTCATCACCTCTTCTCCTAGGGGTTCCAGTCCAATGCCTGTCTTGTTATGTTATTTGGCTCTTTCATCCATGCAAGTCCTACCCATCTCCATTTTGTTCCATAATTTCCTGGCCTATCGATTTCTGTTTCATTTTCCTACCGGGTTTTTTTATCTGTGATGGATTTTTCCTGGCCATCTGATTTTGAGGATTTGTCTAAAGGAGCTGTTTATGAAAACTTTGAATTTAGATAGTAATGTCTTAATAAGACTCCAGGTTTCAGTGCCATATTGTAAGACCGACTTCACAATGGTGTTAAATATTCAAAATTTAGTTTGGAAGGCAAGGTTTCTGTTTCTCTTAGCTAAGCTTAAGAGTTGCACAGGTTTGACTAGCTCTTGCTATTTTGCTTTAATTTCTTCATCTATTTCACCTGTTGTACTTAAAATGCTTCAAAAATACGCAAAATATCAGACCTCTTCTTTGTCAGTCACAAAAAGCATTATTGGTGTTTCTTGTTGTGTGTTGATTCTCATGGTTTTTGTTTCCTTGGTGTTGATTTTCAGTCTTGGAGATCATTTGTTTTGGTTTTCATGTAAAATCCTGTGGGTATGGGATAGCAAATTGAAGTCATCTACAAAATCAAGGTCCTTTTAACTTCTGTGTGAAATTCTGTTGTATGCCCCTGATTGTTCTGTGGTCTTTCTCATTACCCAGTCCACTTCTAATAAAAAGAGCCTGGTTGACATAAGACATCCTTGTTTAAGCTATTTGAGGTTACTACGAGTGTCAGTCAATTCACTGTTATGTATTATTTGGCATGTCATATGTGCATCGCTGTTCTGAATGATGTTCATCAATTACTGAGGGATTCCATAGTGTCTAATTCACTAAGGACTCTTTAATTTAGAAGTAATGATTTAAAGGATATTTGCATTAACAGCTAATTAAGATGCACTTGAGACACATTAAAAGCACTGTTTTTTCCCAAAAACTCTCCAATTAATTTTAATTCCTGAAATACAACTATAATGCCACTAACCTGAGTTCCTAAATATGTTTTTGTGTTTAATGGCTGCTTTGATTTGATTGACAATGAGCTCATTAAGAAGATTGATTTAAAGAAGCAACATCACCTGTAATTTTTTTAAGGTTATAGAAAACTTGGCATATTTTAAGACAGCCTACATTTCTGCATTTTATTTTAGTCCTGGACAACTTTTCCAGTTATGTTAAAGCAAAGTATCTTAGAGTAAAACAAAAGTTAGTACTAACAATTCTTTATAGTAAAATTCCAGATGACTAGAAATTGTTTTAGAACAAAAGTAAGAAACATTAATACCTCCCTTGGTTCTCAACATTTACTCATTCTTCTAGTTTATGGCCAGTTGGGCACAGACTCTTAATTTTTGTACATTTATCTTTGTCTCTTTCATTGTTAACTTTTTGTTTCTTTTCTTTTTTTCTCTGCAGGAAATATTGGAAATTCTTTTACTATAGATCCCATCTTGGGCACTATTAGAATTGCAAAAGAACTAGATTGTAGTAACCACGGAGAGTACAATTTGATGGTGAAAGCTACAGATAAAGGAAATCCTCCAATGAGCGAAGTAACTTCAGTGCTTATCTTTGTCACAATTTCTGATAATGCCTCACCAAAATTCACACTGAAGGAATATTCTACAGAAGTGATTGAAGGTGTCAGCATTGGTAGCTTTGTTGGAATGGTTACTGCATATAGTCAGTCTTCTGTAGTTTATCAGATAAAAGATGGTAATGTAGGTGATGCCTTTGATATCAATCCAAACTCAGGTGTCATCATCTCTAAGAAGATACTTGATTTTGAAACTTTGTCTTTTTACACACTAACTGTTCAGGGAACCAATATGGCTGGGTTGTCAACTAATACAACTGTTTTGGTGCATATTCGGGATGAGAATGACAACTCGCCAGTTTTTATGCAGGCAGAATACATGGGAATCATCAGTGAATCAGCTTCAATTAACAGTGTAGTTCTAACTGACAAGAACATCCCATTAGTAATTCGAGCTACAGATGCTGATAAAGAATCAAATGCTGTGCTGGTTTATCAAATTGTTGAACCATCTGTGCACAAGTATTTTGCCATTGATTCTAGCACTGGTGCCATTCGTACCATAATGAGTTTGGACTACGAAGAGACAAACATTTTCCAGTTTTCAGTACAAGTACATGATATGGGGACACCACATTTATTTGCAGAATATGCAGCTAATGTTACTATTTATGTAATTGATATCAATGATTGTCCTCCTGTGTTTTCAAAAGAGTTGTATGAGGCATCCCTTCTGGTGCCTACATATAAAAGAGTGAAAGTCATTACCATAAATGCTACAGATGCTGATTCAGGAGCTTTTTCACAACTAATTTATTCTGTCACTGAAGGTAATATTGGAGACAAATTTTCAATAGATCCTAAGACTGGAACTATAACTGTACAAAATACAACTCAGTTAAGAAGCAGATATGAATTAACAGTCAGAGCATCTGATGGGAGATTTGCAAGCACTGCATCTGTAAAAATTAATGTGAAGGAAAGCAAAGCAAGTCAACTCAAGTTCACACAGAGTTCCTATTCTGCAGTAGTGCGAGAGAATTCCACTGAGGCGAAAACAATAGCTGTCATTACTGCTGTAGGGAATCAAATAAATAAGCCTTTGTTTTATCATATTCTAAATCCAGACAGTAGATTTAAAATCAGCTATACTTCAGGAGTACTTTCAACCACAGGAATACCATTTGATCGAGAACAACAAGAATCTTTTGATATCGTGGTAGAAGTGACAGAGGAGCATAAACAATCAGTAGTTGCACATGTTGTGGTGAAGGTCACTATAGAAGATGTAAATGATAATGCTCCAGTTTTTGTCAATCTTCCATATTATGCTGCTGTTAAAGTAGACACTGAAGTGGGCCACGTTATTCGACGTGTTACAGCAGTAGATAAAGATATAGGGAGTAATGGAGAGGTACGCTATTATCTCAAAGACCATCATGAACACTTCCATATTGGGCCCACTGGTGAAATCTCACTCAAAAGACAGTTTGAACCAGACACGCTAAATAAGGAATATCTTGTCACAGTGGTGGCAAAAGATGGAGGAGAACCAAGTTTTTCTGCTGAAGTTACAGTCCCAATCACTGTTATGAATAAAGCCATGCCAGTTTTTGAAAAGCCTTTCTATAGTGCAGAGATACCTGAAAACATCCAGTTGCATAGCCCTGTTGTCCATGTACAGGCAAACAGCCCAGAAGGACTTAAGGTGTTCTACAGTATCACAGATGGAGATCATTGCAATCAGTTTACTATCAACTTCAATACTGGAGTTATAATTGTTGTTGCCACTCTGGATTTTGAGTCCCATCCCGCCTATAAACTGAGCATACGAGCAACTGACTCTCTAACTGGGGCTCACGCTGAAGTGTTTGTAGATATAGTAGTGGAAGATATAAATGATAATCATCCTCTGTTTACAAAGCTATCTTATACTGCAATCCTTTCTGAGGCATCTGTAATTGGAACATCTGTTGTACAAGTTAGTGCTACAGATACTGATTCTGGAACAAACAGAAGGATTTCCTATCACTTGGTTGAGAATAATAGCAAGAGTCACGAGTATTTCCACATAGATAGCAGCAGTGGGCTCATTCTGACATCAAGAACTTTGGATTATGAACAGATCCAGCAACACCAATTACTAGTAAGGGCCATAGATGGTGGAATGCCCCCATTGAGCGGTGACATCATTGTAACTGTCAATATAACTGACCTCAATGATAACCCACCATTATTTAACCAACTGCTTTATGAAGCTAAAATTAGTGAACTGGCTCCCCATGGACACTTTGTAACCTGTGTAAAAGCCTCAGATGCAGACAGTTCAGATGTAAACAAACTGCAATATTCAATTCTGACAGGCAATGATCACATGAATTTTGTAATTAATAGCAAAACTGGCATTATCTCCATCTCAAACCCACGCAAACAGACCCTGAAGCGTCTTTACAATCTTAATGTGTCTGTGTCTGATGGGGTCTTTAGAAGTTCAGCTCAAGTGCAGATAACTGTTACTGGAGCCAATTTGCATAGCCCTGTTTTCAGTCAGAATGAATACGAAGTGGAACTAGCTGAAAATGCTCCATTGCATACCTTGGTGACTGAAGTTAAAGTGACAGATGAAGATTCTGGGACTTATGGACAAATCACTTATCATATTGTAAATGACTTTGCCAAAGATAGATTTTATACTAATGAGAGAGGGCAAATATTTACCTCTGAAAAGCTTGACCGTGAAACACAAACAGAAAAAGTAACTTCTATTAGTTTAATGGCCAAGGATGCTGGAGGAAAAGTTGCTTTTTGCAGTGTTAATGTGATACTTACAGATGATAATGATAATGCCCCTCAATTCCGAGCAACAGAGTATGAAGTGAATATTGGATCTAATGTTCCAAGAGGAACATTTATCACTAAAGTTTTGGCATCTGATGCTGATGAGGGTACAAATGCAGACATTACATATGCCATTGAAGCAGAGTCTGAAAGCGTCAATGAGAATTTGGAAATTGATCCTTTGTCTGGTGTAATTACTACAAAAGAAAGCTTAATTGGTTTAGAAAATGAGTTTCTAAGTTTCTTTGTTAAAGCCCGGGATGGCGGATCCCCCCAAAAACAATCAGTGGTTCCTATCTATATTAGAATACTCACTCCAGAAGTGACTCTTCCCCAATTTGCAGAGCCATTTTATTCTTATACTGTTTCTGAGGACATTCCTATTGGCGCCGAGATTGATGTTATACACGCAGAGCATAATCAAACATTAGTATACACTCTAGCTAAAGGGAACACTCCTGAAAGCAATAGGGATGAATGCTTTGTGATTGACCGACAAAATGGAAGATTGAAACTTGAGAAGAGTCTTGATCATGAAACAACTAAGTGGTATCAGTTTGCAGTGCTGGCACATTATACGAATGAAGGTTATAATGTTGTTTCCTCAGTAGATATAAGCATTCAGATAAAAGATGCAAATGACAATAAACCGGTTTTGGAGTCCAGTCCATATGAAGCATTCATTGTTGAAAACATGCCAAGCGGAACGAGAGTCATCCAAGTGAAAGCAACTGACTTGGATTCAGGACTGAATGGGCAGGTTACATATAGTTTAGATCCATCACAAGAACTGGAAATCACAGAGTCTTTTGCCATAAACATGGAAACGGGTTGGATTACCACCCTCAAAGCACTTGACCACGAGAAACGGGATAAGTACAAAATTACAGTGGTTGCATCTGATCGTGGTGAAAAAAATCAGTTGTCTTCTATGACAGTGGTTGAAGTTACTGTTACAGATGTGAATGACAATCCTCCACGCTTTACTGCAGAGATATACAAAGGGACAGTTAGTGAAGACGATCCACCTGGTGGTGTGGTTGCTATCTTAAGTACCACTGATGCTGATACAGAAGAATCTAACAGACAAGTCACCTATTATATTACAGGTAAACATTTTAAAACATTTAATATTAACTTGAGTTATAAAACTAGAATGAAGTGAGGTAACCCGCTTTAAAAAGATTACAAAATATTTAAAATGGGGCATATATGACAACATTTTTTTGAATTTTTAAAATGTTTCAGAAGCCATCAGGATGGTTCATTTTTTTTTTTACTTACCTTGTTTAAAAATCGTTTAATTATCATTCATTTTGTCTTTGATATTTATATTTACAGAAGGAGATAGTTAGACTGAAATAAGTAGTGCAATGAAAAACAAAGCAAAAAAAATCCATAAAATAATAGATGGAACATAGTTTGAATTAATCTTCAATAGATTTTTTTTAAATGTTTTTCTGTTTAGTGTAATTGTTTAAATATGTCGTCCTCTGTAATGCTACTTTAATCACCATGGCAACATTAATAGCAAATACTGAATGCACTTAAATTCTTCTTGTTTATTTATATAAAACCTGATTTAAAATGCCAATTTAACCCCCCCTCCCAAAAAAAATCAAGATTTTTTTATATATATAGAAAGCCATGAGGTGTGATTGTTGGGGTTTTTTAGATTTTTCTTTTCTCCTAAATAGTACCACATCTCTTTTTGCTTGAATGACATATTTTTGATGTTTAGGAGGTGATCCCTTTGGACAGTTTGCAATTGAAAACATGCAGAATGAATGGAAAGTCTATGTCAGAAAAGCTCTGGACAGGGAAGAAAAGGACAATTACCTTCTAAACATTACAGCTACTGATGGGACCTTTGCAACAAAAGCTGTGGTTGAGGTTAAAGTCCTAGATGCTAATGACAACAGTCCTGTTTGTGAAAAGGTAGGCTTGAATTTTACATGGGCAGCCATTTTCAATGTATGTACACTTCCATTGTAAAATCCTCTTTATCTTAGTTGACCACTCTAGAGACTGAGAAAAATTGTTTTTTTTAATGGAAGTGACTTTCTAATAAATGTGGAGAAGAAATGTATTTGGGCCATTAAGACAAAAGGTTGCTGAATAAGGGTAGTCTCTTGGGTAAATTTCACTATAATTTAAAAACTCATAGGGCTGACCTAGTGACCTATTCATAACTCACTGTGCAACTATGCGGAGGATTGGAAGACACTGAATTGAATTTCAGTTCTTAATTTCCCATGTTAATGCAGGCATTGCAAAGATAAAGCAAAGAGAGAGCATGCTTTATGCTGCTGCCATGGCAGTGGATACTAACTGATTTCCATAGGAAATGTGGCTCCAAAGAAGTCCAGGTACCTGTACTTGGCAGGATGATACTGCTGTGCACATGCCTATAGAGGTGGAATTAAAAGAGTGCTGTGCTTAATGGTGCTGGAGCTATTCTTGATAGTAGTGAAAGGGTTGTACGGCCAGGGAAATTGCAGTGTCAGAGTCCTAAATTTCTGTAATCCATATATGTCCCCAAGCCTGTTGACAAAGCCATCCTTTGCCACTTTTGATTCCCTCATTAAAAAAAAATATATATATATTTCTGCCATCTCACCGATGAGATCTCACCTATGTCTTTAAATCCTATATGTATTGTGTTTTTGTTTTTAACTGGAGACCTATAGGTCTTAAGCTGTTTTATAAAAGGGGTGAATCAATTCCTTGAAGGTCAGACCAGACCTGGGCAATATGACCTATTAGTAGCTCGAGATAGTTGAATGAAATTCACAACAGAATGGCTGTGGATATCAGGAAATAATTAATCAAATGTTCAGGTGTTTGAAGCTCTTGGCTGTGCCTTGGCACTCAGAATCCTCGAGTTTGTGAATGTCAGTAATAAATAATTACTTCACTGAACAATTTATTAATGGTGAGGCAATTAATTAGAAAATCACATCTTTATCATTTTCAGATGTTTCAACCTCTGGTTCACTTCACATGTTCCGGAATCCTCTAATGTCAAGCAGATAATTTCATCTGTCCTTGTCCTCTTTTCCCTTCCCCATTAAGCATTACTTCTCTAATACATTTTAATCTTTCTTTAAAACTTTTTAGGCTTTATACACTGATACTGTTCCAGAGGATGCCCCTTCTGGCAAACTGATCATGCAGGTCTCTGCTACAGATGCAGATATTCGTTCCAATGCAGAAATTACTTATACGCTGCATGGCACTGGAGCAGAAAAATTCAAGCTCAGTCCAGACACAGGTAAAATTCAGAATATATTATAATACATATAAAGCTGCATACACTGCCTTTTAAAAAATATTTACAACTAAATAAAATGTATGTAAATGTTGATACTTAAATCAATATGTATGCACAAAAACAAATGTTATTTATTTTTAAAATGTTAATTTAATGTTTACTGTTTTCCTCTAAAACAATTTAACATTCAGTATTTGGAGAAGAAATAAAGAAATGAACACACAATTAACTTGTGGAACTCATAGCCAGGAGATTTTGTGAAGGCTGAGGATATAAATGAATTTTTTAAAAAAAAAATTAGATACATTCATAGACGATAGGTCCATCAAGATGGTCGGCGCACACCCCCATGCCTTGGGTGTCTCTAAACCTCTGACTGCCAGAATATGGGACTGAACAACGGGGGATGGATAATCACTCGATAATTTCCCGTTCTGTTCATTCTCTCTGAAGCATCTGGTACTGGCCAATGTTGGAAGACAGGATACTGGTCTAGATGGACTATTGGTCTGACACAGTATGGTCATTCTTATGTTCTTGAAAAATATAAAACACCTTGAAGTCAAAAGTCAGGTTTCTTTAATTGCTTTCAGACTTCATGCCAAAGAAGTTCAGAATAAAAGGATACCTTTAAAAATTTTTCATATTTAATGTATTGGTTACTAACCATAGCTTTCAAAGTAGCAGCCATGTTAGTCTGTATTTGCAAAAAAGAAAAGGAGTACTTGTGGCACCTTAGAGACTAACAAATTTATTTGAGCATAAGCTTTCGTGAGCTACAGCTCACTTCATCGGATGCATTCCCACTAGAATGCATCCGATGAAGTGAGCTGTTGTTAGTCTCTAAGGTGCCACAAATACTCCTTTTCTTTTTTTAACCATAGCTTTTGACCTGAAAAATAGCAAGTTTCATTTCAGTCAGATTCTGGTGGCCAACCCTCTGCCTGGATTTAAATCTTGCTGTACACATAGAAAATAGTGCAAAAGGGAGGTCCAGTGTTCTCAAAGCTTTGCAGCTAGTGACAGGGAATTAGATAGGATAAGTGAACCAGAACCACACCAGCTTGCTTGGAAGCATTAAGTGAGTGGTGTGCACTCCGTCACACTCTTATTGGTTGGTTTTCATGCCACTCAAGGCTACTTAAGCAAGAGTTAGATCAAGCTGGACCACTTTGAGGGCCTAAGCATCCCACTCTCCAGTCCAATGCAATGCAGGGTACAGAAGCAAAGGGTGACAAAAATAAAGCAAAGTAAATGGTGGAGCTCTAGGGATGGAGCCAAAGGTAGGTTCCCCATGCAAGGGTTGCAACTTAATGGCCTGAGGAGCTTGTGGATTTCCTAGGTGTTTGGGCAAAGGGGAGGTCTCCCCTACCAAATCACTGGCAAAAACTCTCATTTTTGGTTTTAGTACATAATGAAGCTGCTGCCTTCTCTTACTCTAAACCATTTGTAACCTTCACGTGACCATCTCTTCCTTTCCTCACTCCAATGGTAACATGTCATACATTTTCTTCTAACTTTGCATTTCATTAAAGCAAGGATTCAGACATTTCTTTTATTTAAAATGTTTGTTTTCAAATAATGCACCATGCACTATCATCTATGTGCATGCATAGATGTATATGTTCTGTGTTTCGCGTGCTGCATATTTGGTCAATTGCAATTTTAGAGGGATTTTTTAGAAAGCAAAAGGTTTCCGTGTTTAATGTTTATAAGCTGAACAGACAGCCATTGACATGTTTTGCCCAATATGGGGCTCATTAGTGTAGTACAGCTGTTGTCTCAGCCATTGATAAAATTATTCTCAAAAGGAAAATGGTTATTTAGCTTTTGTAAGTAAGTAAGTAAAAAAGAAGAAAGATTTTATAAAAACATCATGGTACAAATCATTATGGAATGCTTAATTCTGGGGACTCAAGTAAGTCCATGTATTTTACATCTGTTGTTCTGTTTATAGGTGAACTGAAAACATTAGCACCGCTTGATCGTGAGCAGCAAGCAGTTTATAATCTTTTAGTCAAAGCCATAGATGGAGGAGGAAGATTCTGCAAGGCTAATATTGTTCTCACTCTAGAAGATGTGAATGATAATGCCCCAGAGTTTACAGCTGATCCTTACTCCATTACAGTGTTTGAAAACACTGAGCCTAAAACACTATTGACAAGAGTGCAGGCTACAGATGTGGATGCAGGTACATGTTACTTAATTATATTTACTAATTATAGTAATCGTTAGCTAGTGGAGATGTAGATGTGTCTTTCAGTGGAACTTGCAGGCACTCAGCACCTCAGGATCATATCGCTAAATGGTATGTTTAGGTCTAGTAAATTCGATACAATTTTCATTTTAGTAGCTTGTGCATGTATCTAGTGCTGTGCAGGATATAGTTTTCACACTTGAAAAAAATTTGAAACTTCAAACACTTTTCCCATTACACATCGGGATGAAACCAAAATCTTCTGGATTTTTTTTGTGAAAAAACAGAGGAAGAGGGAGGCTCACCCACCGCAGAATAGCCAGTAGTCCAGTGGTTAAGGTACTCAGCTGGCAAGTGGGAGACCCTCTTTAAGTCCTTGTTATGCCTGATTCAGAAGGGCCTTGATTCTGGGTCTCCAACATTCAGGTAGGTACACTAAGCACCAGGCTGATGGCTGTTCTAGGGTGGGTTTCTCCCTCTGTCTGGTTTGATGAGAATTTCCATCCTAGTCCTGAGAAATGTCAGGTTTCGATGAATCTGTATTTTCTGACAAACTGTGTCATCAAAAAATTCCCAGCCAGCTCTATTTGTAACTAATTTTGTGCAAAATATAGAGGGGAGTGAAAAGTGTGGGTCCGAGTCTCCTCTCACATACACTAATTTTACAATGTTGTAAGTTTGTTGGCTTAGTCCTTATTTTCAGGCTCTGTGTGCTCGAGGGAGTGTCTAACAGAAGTCATATTTTTAAAACATGACCCTCAGTCTAATAGATCATGACAGTATCATACAGTATTGTACTGTTATATGATATGCAGTGGTATTGAGATAAGTAGTTTGTTGTTCATCATTGTTTAGCTATAAAGTGCTATGTGAATATGGCCTAAATTTGACATTAAAATGAACTTAGAGATACGCTTTGTGCTTATAAACTCAACAGGAGAATTACAAAAGCGTATGATTTCTGTGTTTAAAGGCACAACACTGTCCCATACCTGTCAAGTCTTGATGGTCAAGTTGGTATTAAGTTGTTTGGTATTGCCTCAGTGCTAAGAAAAACATGATTTATAATGATAAAGTTAAATTGCATAACAGAAGGTAGCAGCAGAGAGCCAGTTTCATACTTTGCCAGTCTCTGGGGCTCATAAGCAAACTGAATGGCACAAAATGCTATGTTGTTGTTTTAATACAGAACTCTTGCCAGAGAACGTCATTCATCTTGTGTACTTGATTCTTAAATAAACTTACTGGATTAGAGCCTAGTTATTTGATGCAACCTGGCCTTATGTTTATAGGGGTGGGTGTGTGTGTGTGTGTGTGTGTGTGTGTAATATAATATTTTTAAAGGATTTCACCCTCTAAAGCAGAAATTAACATTTTGAGGTTCTAATTAAATTTCTGTTACTACCCGATATTTTCTTATTAACAGAGACTGTGAATAAAACAGATAGCTACTTCAGTCTTTCTGTAGTAAAAGTTACAAATCTATAGCTTATGACATAGTTTATACCATATCAGTAGCTTCTACTCTTGACAGTAGCCACTGTAATTATGTACATTTGCTTTAATGTGAATGTCAGTGTTTACACTTTTTTCATTTGTATTGTTATCTAGATTAATCACTATAGCAATGCATTTTAGCTATCATTTCATGTTCCATTAAAAGCTTTTCTGTTTTTAAATGCAGGGATAAACCGTAAAATTCGCTACTCACTAGTGAACTCTGCTGATGGGCAGTTCTCTATTGATGAATTCTCTGGAATTGTTCGGTTGGAGAAGCCTTTGGATCGGGAGTTGCAGGCAGTGTACACTCTGACTTTAAAAGCTTTAGATCAGGGTTTACCTAGAAGGCTGTCCTCTATTGGTAGTCTTTTGGTTTCTGTTTTGGATATAAATGACAATCCACCTGTATTTGAATATAGAGAGTACAGTGCCACTGTATCAGAGGACACTTTTATTGGAACAGAAGTTCTTCAGATTTATGCTGCTAGCAGGGACATTGAAGCCAATGCTGAGATCACCTATTCAATAGTCAGTGGAAACGAACATGGAAAATTCAGTATTGATTCAGCAACAGGTAACAGAACATAAGGGTGAATTAACAGAAGCATGTGTGTTAATGTATATTTAGCTGTATCATTTTCACCAAGCAGTGTGGTGGTGTTACACATCATGCAACTGATTTGCCAAGCAGATAGACTTAAAACATATGTCCTGTAAAGTCAGTGATATCTTAGCCTGATGTGTTTTGTTAGTGTCTGCTGAAATGTTCATTCATTGAAAAATAGTCTTGGAAAGGCGTGTAATATATGAAAAATTAACTGTATGTAATGCTTTTGGTAGCTGCTATTTAGGATACCCTTACTTAGTCTACAAAGTAGAGTAGAAGTTTCCTAACCAGTGTGTTCTCCACCATGCCAAAAATAAAAAACAAACAAACAAAAAACTACTACTATAATTACAGGTAACAGTCTGTTCACAAAAGCCATTATGTATAATCTAAAAAAAGTTTTGTCAAAGAAAGACCTGAGATTAAACCGACAAGGAAAATTGATCATTGGTCCTCAAAAATGATAACTTTAAAAGAGTTGGTATGGCATTAGGGAAAGATAGAACTATGTTACCCATCAGTGTATCCAGCCTAAAGATGAAGGATTTTAGGACTGAAAGTGACTGCAGAGCTAAGTCACTTAGTTGCTTTTGAAAATTGTGTCCAGTTCTACTACTTTAGTAAAGAGTAACTTATACCTCAGTTCTCCTTACAGCATAATTCCTGTATATTGTGTAGCTTTTTTGCAAAGTTTTCAAGAAAAAGATTTTCTCTCTCCTAAGGCCTTATTTTCACACACAAGTTATACTACTTTTGGTTATTATTAAAATGGTACAACTCCTTCCCCACTCCCCACATGTAGTTATACTGGTATAAAGTGCTTATACCAGTATAACTTATTCTCATATGGGAAGAGAAACAAACTATACTGGAATTTGGCACCTTCATGTAAATATAACTGTGTCTGGTATAACAGTGTGGTACCATTTTTGGTTTTAAAAAAAAAAAATCACTCCTAACCAAAATCCTTCTACTGGTACAAAACCTGTGTATAGCCCAGGTAGTTCTATTTCTCCCACTGCTTACTACACACTTGACATAATACTCTTGTATTTTTGACATCAAAGCTGGTTTCTGTTTAAGGGAAATCAAAGGTTATTTCACATATTTTATTTATTTTGATGGAAAATGAAAACAGAACATGCTTTCTAGGAAAACAAGAGTCAGAAAAAATGAGTTGGATCCGAGACAGTTTTTTGTTCCAGCAGCAGTAGCTTCTGAATGTTTAGGGTTTGATTTCATTGCTGTGTATCTCCCATTTTACACTGTCATAACACAGAGATTAATCAGGTCATTAATTGAGCTGTTTGGAAATGAATTAAAACAAAATGAAAAGCAGTAGTATGCAATAGTACAGTAATATCAAAGTATGAAAATATGTGATTTTTCCTTGTAGGAGCCATTTTTATTATTGAAAGCCTGGATTATGAAAGTTCCCATGAGTATTACTTGACAGTGGAAGCCACAGATGGAGGCACACCTTCACTAAGTGATGTTGTAACAGTGAATATCAATGTAACTGATGTCAATGATAACACTCCAGTGTTCAGCCAAGACACCTACACAGCAGTAATAAGTGAGGATGCCATGCTTGAACAATCGGTCATTACGGTACGTATTATCATATGGTTTTGGGTTTGTTTTTCCTCTATTGTATTCAGTTGTGCCAATCATAGTTTCTCTCTTGGAGAAATAAATATTAATTTGAAGATGGCCACAAATGAGTGGATACCGATCTGCTATGTAGTAAATTGTTAGCCTTTTAAGAAATCTTTCACAACTGGGAATATAAAACATATAGGGAAAATGCAGAATATTTTGTACTAGTTGTAGTCCATTTATATAAATTATGATTTCATTTTCAGAGAGATTCCAGGGAAATTAATTTAGCTGACTTCCGTAAAATCCAAATATTGGAGTTTTTGCCTTGATAACTCTGTAATATACTAGACCTGAAATAGCTGTGCTTTCCATTAGAATGAATTTATTGAAAGAGCACCAGTATCTACCTAGATCACTTTTAAATGAAAATATGACGTCCTCTAGGTTATGGCAGATGATGCTGATGGACCTTCAAACAGTCACATTCACTACTCAATTATAGATGGCAATCAGGGGAGTCCTTTTACAATTGACCCTACCAAGGGTGAAATAAAAGTGACTAAACTTCTAGACCGAGAAGAGGTAAGTAAGTTTTATACCTTTTTTTGTTTTTTAATTCAGTTGGTAAGATTAAAATACAGGTAACTTGCACTGCTATTTTCCGAGGTGATATTTATGTAAATTCTGATGACTTCATGTGTTTTAAAATATAGGTAAATGTAATGTTTTCAGTGAGGACACTTTAAAGAAGTGACACCATCTGTTTATGGCATTAGTTTGTGTTTGTTTTATTCAGATTGTAAGAGGGTCTTTTATTAATTGTAGTATTTGATATATATTAGAGCTTTGTTGTTGGTCTGAAGTACCAGTGTATTATGTGGGTTCAAATATTTTTCTCACTTAATAAAAATTCTTCAGTTTGTCACTTTTTTCTTTCTTTAATGAATGTGTGGATTTTTTTTTTTTTAAGATTTCAGGATACACCTTGACAGTTCAAGCTTCAGATAATGGAAATCCTTCCAGAGTCAACACAACTACTGTAAACATTGATGTATCAGATGTAAATGACAATCCTCCAGTATTCTCAAAGGGGAACTATAGTGTTATCATCCAGGTAAT
The DNA here is from genome assembly GCF_009764565.3 of Dermochelys coriacea. NCBI lineage: Eukaryota > Metazoa > Chordata > Testudines > Dermochelyidae > Dermochelys > Dermochelys coriacea. The sequence continues at coordinate 84,466,248 of NC_050071.1, read as the reverse complement.
CTAAACATAGCACTATAGATTTTATAACAATCAAACTAAATACAGTTTTTGGATGTTAATCTGTGACTTGAAAATTTTTGCAACAGAAAAAATATATATTTTTTTTATTATTATGAATTAATATAAATGGGACTGTTTACCTAAGTGCTTATCAGTGTAAATAAGTGTTGTAAAATCAGCACCATATTGTGCAGCCTTATTACAAAAGTTGCAGAAAAATACTTCATTCATAGGATGTCACTTTTAACATGTACATTATTCTATTTTTATTTTGTGTTGTGCTGTACAACATTCAACATACATATACAGTACAGCTTAAAAATACATACATTACAAATTGACCTATTTTGGTAATCACAGATAGAGATTATGCTTAGAAAACTATATTTTAGCTGCTCTCTTATTGTAAAGGAGGTGTTCTGTACTCCTGCACATAGACCATTATTTAATTCATGTTGCTCCATAGTCCTCTTCGGCTGATTAAGAGATGAGGCTGAGCAGCTGTAAAGGAAATGTCATTCACGTTTCACGGAGTACAGATGGTAGATGTGAACTGATGTTTTGAAGATTTAAGTATTGAAACAAGGAGATAGAGGTAGCAGGAATACTCAGAATAAAATATAACAATAATATGATATTAAAGTAAGACTCTGAAATAAGAAACGTTTTTATATTGGGTATGCCCTTCATATGTATGCCAGGGGCATGACACAAATTTGAATTGGGCAGAACATAATGGCACTGGAAAAGAGATTAAATAAGCAAGTATTCCTGACTTGGGGAAACCCTGAACCATATTTCACTCATGTTGATGACTGATCATAGCTAACTTGTCTGTTTGGCTCTTGTGGTTTATGCCTTTGTCCTTGCATATGAAAATAAAAATAGTTAGGTGCTCAAAGTTCTCCATATTCGCAAAAATGTGTCTGACAGAACCAATAACTGAGCGCTATCCCAAAAGTATAATTCATCTATAACAACACTACACTTTAGTTTTCCATTATAAAGTGGTAATAATGGAGAATATTCTCAAATGACTAGCAGGTAATTCACTCGGATACAGGGAACTTCCTGCTGGCGGAGGCAGCTCCTGCACCAGCTGTTCCCCTTCCTCCGACATGGGAACCATGTTGAAGGAAGTAAGAGGGACTTGGGATTAAAGTTGCATTAAAGACGTTATGCTAGTGGTATAAATTAGAGCAGCTCCTCAGATGCTTTCTCTTGTTGGTACAGGTCAACACTGACCAGCACTCAAAATGAGGGACTCATCCAATGAGTCATCCTAATATAGCACCTTTATTCAAGGCTCTTAAAATGCTTTATGAAAGTAGGTAAAATTATGATCTCCGTTTTATAGATGCGGAAATGCATCTGAACTTGAGGAGTCTAGACCCAACAGCTGTAGCAGTCTCCCCAAAGTGGTCAGACAGGGCTGTGTATGCACCTGCCTTCACTCCAACTCTTAGAGCATGGGGGTAAGGCACACTGTTAAAGAAAGTAATAGATGCTGCTGGGTACATGTTTCCTTGTGCTCTCAAGGGATTGTGCTTTCCTTTCGACCAGTGGGCCAGATTTTGAAAGGTATTTAGGTGCCTAATTCCAACTGAAACCAGTGGGAGTTAGGCACATACATATCTTTAAAAACCCAGATCTGTGGTTCTTTGGAGTGATGCGCAGCCCATCCTCACCCCCAAAATATGAGCAGTTTCTTCTGGCCACTGGTTTGCTCTTACCTACATACCCAAGATCACTCAGCAAATATTCAGAGTCAAGAAGGGAAACCTGGTCTCTGGTTCTCATCATCTCTCTTATCTGTGCCAGCTGAGGTACATCTTTGGCACAATAGCTCACTCTAGCCAGAGGAGAGGAAGAAAGAGTTCTGTATTACATGAGGTTCACATCACTCCCTTCTAATCAGCTAGAGTACCTCAGGGAGAATGATGAGCTCCCCTCTAGTCCATCCACGTGTAACAAGGAAAGGAGCTACATTGGATTCAGATTAGGTTGGAGCCATAAGTGCTCAGTAGTTCTGAAAATCAGGCCACTTAGGTATCCAACTTTAGTCATCGTTAAAAAATATGGCCCTGGTCTGTTTTATGGAATTGCTGGCATGAAGAGTATCAGCTGCAAGCTCTGACCACTAAATGTTAACCTCAAAGAATCTCACCTACTTCCTCAAGTCATCTCTGTCCCAGAACCTTTTCAAAGAACAATAGCAGAAGGGCTCAAAAGTTGATAAATGGAGTGGGTGCACATTAGGAGGGTGGGTATTTTTTTAATGGATAGTTTCAGAGTAGCAGCCATGTTAGTCTGTATTCGCAAAAAGAAAAGGAGTACTTGTGGCACCTTAGAGACTAACAAATTTATTTGAGCATAAGCTTTCATGAGCTGAAGTGAGCTGTAGTTTAATTTACCCACTGCCCCCCCTAAGAGCTCTGCGCCAGGTTGTGACCCAGGGACTCCTGTCCCTTTCTCCCACTTCGTGGTTATTTTGCAGGAGAAAAGCAGTCCATGTGCTCATCTATGTGCAGGGACTGTGATTATCCTCAATAGGTGGCATTAGCTAGATTTGAAGTGTTTGGTGAGTTAATAATTAATCCAAAGGCACCAGTGCTCATTTAAGACCAACGGTCAAAAAAAATGGAGTTTCAAGGCAGGGCCGGCTCTCGGCACCAGCAAAACAAGCAGGTGTTTGGGGCTGCACATTTCCAGGGGCGGCATTCCAGCACCGGCTATGCCGCCCCTGGAAATGTGCCCCTGCCGCCCCAGCTCGCCTCCGCTCTGCCCGCTCTCCTGAGCACGCCACTGCTGCACGGCTTCTCTCCCCCCCCCACCCTCAGACTTTTGCGTAGCAAGCCTGAGAGGAAGGGAGGAGAAGCTGAGCCGCGGCGTGCTCGGGGGAGGAGGCAGTGGTGGAGCGGAGGTGAGCTGGGGCGGGGAGCGGTTCCTCTACCCGCCCCCACCCCCCGCTCACCTCCACTCTGCCTGCTCCCCTGAACATGCTGCCTCTCCCTCACCTGAGAGGGAGTGGGGAGATGCAGAGCAGTGGTATGTTCAGGGGAGCAGGTGGAGCGGAGGTGAGCTAGGGCGGGAGGTTGCGGGGGGTGGGGAAGCTGCAGGAAGCAGTGGGGGGGAAATGTGGCACACCCGGGGGAGGAGGCGGGGCCGGGGTTTTGTGGAAGGGGAGGAGCCGTGGGTGGGGGTGGGCACGAAAAAAAAGCGGGGGCGGCCCAAAAAAATTTTTCTTGGGGCGGCAAAAATCCTAGTGCCGGCCCTGTTTCAAGGCCAAGATGTTTTTTAACACAGTAAGACAAAAGAACTGGAAAAATTTCCAGGAAGTAGAAAAAAAAACTACTGTTTGACAATACTGTGATACCAATTGACTTTTTTCTGTTGTGGAAAGGAAATCCAAATCAGAGTGTCTCGCTGATTACATTATTATAATGAATCTGTGTGATGCAATGTTCCTATATGTTTATAGGAAAATAAGCCTGTTGGATTTAGTGTGCTCCAGCTTACCGTGACAGACAAGGATTCTTCCCATAATGGTCCACCTTTTCTCTTCACCATGCTGAGTGGAAATGAAGAGAACGCTTTTGAGATTAACCACCAAGGAGTGCTTACCACATCTGTTGCACTGAAACGCAAAGTGAAGGATCATTATTTTCTCCATGTTAAGGTATGAGAGGCTTATCTCTAGCCAGTTTGCATTTTTAACCAGTTTAATGAACCAGTTCACTTTTTCCTTGTGGTTGGAGGATGGCCATTTGCATATGGGTGACATGACCCGTATATCCCAAGTAGTGATTCTTCCAATGAGATTCCACAGGCAAACCCCATTGACCTCAGCAGGACTCCAAGCGGGTCCGAGGTCTTTCTTTGTGGATTTCGTTGCAGGATTAAGGCATACGTGGAGTAAATTGGGTGAACATTCGTCCTAGGGTGTTTGTTCACCCCTTCGTTTTGCGTCTGTTTTTCAGAATTTTATCCCTCTTTCATTTCTTATCAGGCATTTTACTGCACATGAAAACAGCCATACTCGAGATCAGTAGTTCTCAACCAGAGTCTGTGGCCTCTGGGGGGGTCTTGAGCAGGTTTCAGGGGAGCCGCCAAGCAGGGCAAGTGTTAGACTTGCTGGGGCCCAGGGCAGAAAGCTGAAGCCCGACCTGAAGCTGGGGGCCCTGAGCCCTGCCACCCTGAGCATCTTAGCTTCGTGGGGGCCCCTGTGACACAGACCCCCAGGCAGTTGCCCTGCTTGCTACCCCCTAATGCTGGCCCTGGCTTTTATATGCAGAACACCAGTTGTTGTGGCACAGGTGGTTTGTTGAGTTTTTATAGCATGTTGGGGGAGCCTCAGAAAGAAAAAGATAGAGAACCACTGCCCTAGATCTGTAGTGCTGTTCCTGAGACCATCTACTGGTGGTAATAGAGGGCACTGTCTTGTTGCATCTTTCTTTCTATTGTGGCTTCCAACTGAATAAGCTATTGTGGCTTCCAACTGAATAAGCTAGAGAATGCTCACATGTTCATAACAGGGGTTAATAAAGGCTTCACAGCATAGCAGCGTTGAAATATTACGTAATGATTTAAAAATACTTTTATATAGCACAATCTTCTTTTCACATGGCTCTATATAATAAAATAACAATACAGTTTTGATTCTTATGATACATCAGATACTAATTTACATGTTGTATTGTAATAGTGTTTCCACACAATGGATTAGATTCTCCTCTGATGTAAATCAGCATATTTCATTGATTCTCTAAGTCAATGAAACTGCACAGATTTTACACCAGCTGAAGATCTGGCTCCGATATTGTAACTTTTTCAGGTGCCAGATGTCTTTTATACTTTGGCTTAATCTGTAACCCAACAGGCTGCTATCAAAGCAATCTACAATAAAGGGAAGATGATCTAACTCAATAAATCTCACTTTCTTTGATAGCTTAGTTTTCCCAGATACGTTTTTGTATCTGTTAGATGACTGTGCCATAACAAAAGATCAGACTACTCTTCATTGTCTTATCAGATGTTATTTAATTCAGCTATAGTCTGATAAATAAGATAACTATGAACAGAGGAGTCAAGATCCTAGGGCTAAAAAAAAATTCCCCAAATTTTACATGTTTTCAGGTCTTACTTGTCATTTCTAGACTTCTTGTTTTGGGAGAAATCTTCTGCTCTGTTCCTACACATTCTTTAAAAGCCAATAACAATTTATCTCTCCAAAGCTCCAGATTATTCCTGTAACTAATATTTAACATTCATGAGAAAACAGAACTTTGCTTTCCACTAAAGCTGGATGTGGAAACTGTTTTCCCATCCTGCAATAATAAATTGAGATTTCCAACATTTTCTTTTTCCACAATGGGATGAAACTGCAACCATTCCCATTTTTTCCATGAACAGAGAGAGGCACCCAAGAATAGGTATTAGGCCAAGTGGTTAGGAAAGTCTCCTGGGATGTGGGAGACCTCTGAACCAGTCAGAGTAGGGACTTGTACCAGGATCTCCCACTTCTCTAAAAACTGGCTAACTGCCAGGCTACTCTGGGGTGAGTGTCTTTCTCTCTGGTTTTGAACAGGAATTCCATCCTCAGAAACCTTGTTGAAAGCAGCCTTTTCCCACAGAAAGTTTGTCTGACGAATTGGCATTTTGAGACAAAATAATGCTTCATCAAAAAAATTCAGATAAGCTCTACCTCCTACTTCTTAATGCAGGGGCCTGGAGAAGTCCTGTCCACTCTTCTGTATATGCTGATTCAGTCCATATTGAGATAACAACCATACCATACTTAACCCTAACCAGGAAGAGAAAAGAGAGAGCAGTGGTTTACTTTTGAGTGTCATACACAGATGCTATGGTAAGGGGCACCAGTATAAGAACCAATAAAGACAGAGTCTTCATTTGAATGCAGCCCAAGACTTGGGATGTAGGGAGGAAGTGGTCGGGGTAAAAAAAGCATTTGAGGAACACAGATCTTAAAAACAGTCAGTCTATATACATTCCTGCATTACCTAAGGCTTACAGATTCCCTGGATCTAGAGAAAGATAGAGCTCCTTCAGATGCCTCTGTAGAGCTTTTCTCTGTGTCAGTCTGTCCCCCGACAGCCTCTGACAATTGACATTTTTCTGGGGGCCCCCAATTTTCTAGGAGCCCCTGGCCCGAGCATCTATCCGTGCCTCCTCCCTCGTGTCCCCCGCAAGACCGGCTGGAGGGTGGAGAGGTGGCCAGCTCACTCCTACCCCTCTGCACCCCATCCCATCATTGCCCACCCACCCAAGTGTCCCCTCCTGCCTACTCCACTGCTGTACCAGCGGGTCCCCAGTATACGTCATTTTGTTATCTGTTGCACTTTTCAAGAACACAACCCTGATGTATACCGGGGACCCATTGTACCTGGGTCTTGTGTCAGACCAGGGATTTGATCCTGAATCTCCAACATCCCAAGTGCGTACTCTAACTTAGCCAGGGAAAGACTGTCCTATAGCCTCGTGGCTAGGGCACCAGATTAGGCAGAGCAGGGTTTTGAGGTAGGCTCTTCTGAGGTGTGTGTCTCTGGTTTGCACAAAAATTTCCATCCTGGACCTTAGAAACCTTCCTGATTAAAGCACTGTCTGAACTGATACGTTTCCACAAAACGTTTCTGGCAAAAATGTTGTGGCACAAAATTCCTAACGAGCTCCATTTAAAATACTATCAATATATTTATTTTAAATATAGCCACATTAGTTAATTCTTCTTACTTCTTTTTTCTACATGCCCCTTTGTTCTTTTTTATTCTCTCTTTTCTCCATTTTTACCTCTCCCCCGATCCGAATTCTGCCCTTTATGTTTTAGAACAACCATTCAGAAATCTAGGCAAAACCAAACATAGCATGCGCTTGAGTACTGTCTCCTTCTGTAAACACTTGGGTTACTAAAAGTCAGCTTTCCAAACATAAGCCCATCTTTCTAAAATAATTATACTATATTAAAATGGTAAATATTGCATATGTGTAAAACCTTTTTATAATCTTGCGTTCAGATTTTCATAAGTTTGGGTTTCTGTATGAAAATATAAAATGATTTTCCTGTACCTATCTCCAAGAACACTAACCATCTCTAGTAGTAATGCAATAGCTGTAGGGATGTTTTTTACCACAACATAGGATTTTCCTGTGCCACTCTGTATTGTGTGTGCTATTAGAGTTGCAATACTCACATTCGCTCTCTGTGACAGAACTCTGCTCCAAGAGGTAATGCAAAGAGAAGAACTGAGAAGGGAAGGAAGAGAAAAATGGAAGGGAAAGGATGGGAGGACATTATCCCACTCTCCTACTCTATTTTTCCTCTCTTTGTATCACAATATGTGTCCTTGTGCCAGAATGGGTTGTGGGTTCGCTGGCATCATGTTTAAAAAATCTTTGGATTTTGTTGGAGCTAGACAGTCTGATACTGTTTAAGATAATTAGTATAGTTATTTGAAGCAAATATCATCATAGGATGTTTTTCTTCATTACAATGACAAATCATGAAACACAATATAATTAAACACAACTTTCTGCCTTTTCAGTTTAATGTAATGTTTGGCATTTCGCAATTTGGATTTGTTTTAACTGAGGTTCTCCCAATGACTGTATGGAGAAGTGTGTGTGTTGGATGTTTATTGCATGAATCATTGTGGCTTTGTAAGATATTTCCATGTTTGAAATAAAATACTTCAAGCGCCATCTGCTGTCTGAAACCAGCTACTGTGCATTTCTTATTTGTTAACACATACCTGCAAATGCAAAGAAATCTACTCTTGTAAACAGTGTATCTGTTTAATCTTTGATTAAGTATCTAAAAAAAATTTAGATAGTGAATCACTAGGACTTGAAACTTTATTTCAGATCTTTAGCTTTTCATATTTGCTGTGATATTATTGCCTGAAAACTATGAATCAGTGGCTAGTATTGTGGAATAGTGTTTTTGGAGCTTCATATTGGCGACTTTTCTCCCTGTTTTAATAAATAGCAGTGACAATATTAAAAGGTTTCCTTGTTGCTTTATCAGTTTAAATTTTATTGCACAGATAATAGAAATACATCTATAATTTTGATACAAATTATTTACGTTGTTGCTGCTAGGTTTTTTCTCAAGCCCTGTGTTATGTATGAAACTTTAATAAGGCATCTTCTTATAAGAAAAATAATATATTTTCCTGAATCAGTATCTTGCAAGGGTATTTTACTCTCTACAGTATAGTAAATATTACTGTTAAAAGTTGATGAAACAAAGCAGAAATTCATTCTTTATATCTCTATTTTCTAATAGGTGGCAGATAATGGAAAACCACAGTTGTCATCTTTGACTTACATTGACATTAGAATTATTGAGGAGAGCATCTATCCTCCAGCAATTCTGCCGCTAGAAATCTTTATTACAGCCTTTGGAGAAGAATATTCAGGTGGTGTCATTGGGAAAATCCATGCAACAGATCAAGATGTTTATGATACTTTAACATACAGTTTGGATCCCAAGATGGAATCCTTATTCTCTGTCTCTAGCACAGGTGGTAAACTGATAGCACACAAAAGGCTAGACATAGGACAGTACCTCCTGAATGTCTCTGTTACAGATGGAAGATTTACTACTGCAGCTGACATTACAGTGCACATCAGACAAATCACAAAAGACTTGCTAAACCACAGCATTGCTATACGCTTTGCAAACCTTGCTCCTGAAGAATTCATTGGTGACTACTGGCGCAATTTCCAAAGAGCTTTAAGAAATATTTTGGGTGTGAGAAGAAGTGACATACAGATAGTTAGTTTGCAACCCTCTGATCCTCCTTCAAACCTCGATGTACTACTGCTTGTTGAGAAATCTAGTAGTTCTCAACATCCAACCAGGATTCTGCTCCAGAAGATAAACTCCTCTGTAGCTGACCTTGAGGAGATCTTAGGTGTCCGGATACTTGACATTTTCCACAAACTTTGTGCAGGCCTGGATTGTCCTTGGAAATTTTGTGAAGAAAAAGTGACAGTAGATGAGAATTCCATGTCAACCCACAGCACAGCCAGGCTGAGTTTTGTCACTCCACGTCATCACAGAACAGCAGTTTGTCTTTGCAAAGGTAAGGAAAAGATGTACCCTGAAAATAAATAGTATCATTTCAAACAACCAGAGACATTAATGGTACATTCATTTAATAGTTCAAACACTAAATATGTGCTATAGCCACCATTGACACGATTGCGCCATTTCATGATAAATAAGAGAAGAATAAAGAAATGATTTCAGGGTAGTTCTTGCCTCACATACAGCTGTCCACATTTTGATAGCTTATCCAGTGTAAACCCATAAGAGGGTTTGTTTCTAAAGCATTATACTACTTTATTTTATAAAAGTGAACATCCCATTTTGCAGCCCTACCTTGCTTCATGATTGAAGGCTAGGATAGTTACCTGTCTGTCTTTTGACATGCAAGTCCGCAAAAAGCACCTGTCTATCTCCCGGGTGCTGCTTAGAATGTTGCTCCACACAACATCTGGACAGTGCCAGGAGCCTTACCTTCAACTGGGATAGTAAAACATGGCTGCAGAACAGGAGATATCAGGCCAGACCTTCCATGGAAGTAAATGAAACTATACTGATTTACACCAGGTGCAGATCTGGCCTATGAATCTTTTTTAAAAAAAAAATAGGTACAGTATTATTTTCTAAAATAACTAAGGTTTTATGGTAGGTGAGGGATCACATCTTTTGATGGCCTTAAAAAAAAAATAACCTCCAGACTTTGGGGATTAAAAAAAAAAACACAGTAAAATAATATCTACCTGGATTTACCTCGGTAAACAGGCACATTTTTGTTTCAGAGTTTCTGCTGGCAGGAGCTGAAATCATGATTGTTTAGGAATTCCATAGCTACCAAATGTACTTGCTGCCTAGTCTATTTTCTTGTCAATCACCCAACATAACTACCACTTTACTCTCCCATTGTCTAAAGTTAAGAATTTTGTTTTGTATTTTAAGTTCAAGGTGGTTTTGCTTTAAATTACCATGCCCAAAAAATAAACCACATGTTCTGTTTTACAGAAGGAAAGTGCCCCCTTGTGAATAATGTGTGTGAAGGAAACTCATGCCCCGAAGGTACTGAATGTATAGCAGATCTTAAGGAAGGAAAGTACACCTGTGTTTGCCATAGTGACAAACCTGGCCAGTGTCATGGTGAGATTTTAATTCTAAAATGCTTTGGATAAGTCTGCAGTACTTTGAAAGGAAACTTTGGCTTTAATCTTGTGTTTAAATCATTTCATGCTTGTCTATCTTTTTTAAGCATCAGTTGGTTCATCGGTGACATTTACTGGGAGCAGCTATGTAAAATATCGTCTCTTGGAAAATGAAAACAAAGAGGAAATGAAGCTCACAATGAGGCTTAGAACATTTTCAACCCATGCAGTTGTCATGTATGCCCGAGGAACAGACTATAGTATCTTAGAGGTATATTATAATCTACCATTGCATAGATCTCTACCTCATACTTTGCTTTTACATCAGCCGAATTAAAAGATATTTTTATTACCAGAGTTTAAAGATTTAATAATTTCACTATTGCAGAATTCTCATAATGACTATTGTCTTCAAAGTAAAAAAACTTATTATTTACCAGATGACAGCAAACAATTATCAAAAGATTTTTTAATGTGTAATAATTTCTTTTCTTTAATCAAACTGATCCTTCGCTCTTGTTACAGCTGATGGTATTTGTCTAAAACTATCAACTTTAAAATAAGGATCAGTCTTTTTTTTTAAATATACTGAGATATCATACAGAAACGATATTTAAGATGTATTCTTGAAACAGCTCCCAAGTGGGAACACTGAAGAGGGAGACCCTGGTTCTTCAAAAAATCTGTCATGTCCTTTACCACAGGAAAAAATAAAGATAAAGTAAAGCACACACATTTTAATTAAGCCAAACAAAGAGCCATATGCGCAATGATTCATCATCATCATGAATGTGTTTGAAATATAACATCAATAAACCTGACGTATGAACATCTAATAATGCTTTATCATTTCTTTAACATAATTGGAAACCTCTACTGGCATAAATATTTAGCATATTTGCTTAAGGTGACAATGTTGGTTGATTGTCAGAGTAATATAAATGCTAATGATATGTTGGTGTGTGCTCTGTTTTTATTTTTCCCCTGTATAGATTCACCATGGGAGGCTACAGTATAAATTTGATTGTGGCAGTGGTCCTGGCATTGTCTCAGTTCAGAGTATTCAGATTAATGATGGTCATTGGCATTCAGTGTCTCTTGAAGTGGATGGAAACTATGCCCGGCTGGTTCTAGACAGGGTGCACACTGCATCTGGTACTGCTCCTGGCACGCTTAGAACACTAAACCTAGATAACCATGTGTTTTTTGGTGGACATGTTCGGCAACAAGGTACAAGGCATGGGAGGAGTCCACAGGTCAGCAATGGTTTCAGAGGATGTATGGATTCCATTGTACTTAATGGGCAAGAGCTACCACTAAATAGCAAACCGCGGAATTATGCACATATGGAAGAATCTGTAGATGTATCTCCTGGATGTTTACTGACTGCTACTGAAGGCTGTTCGAGCAGTCCTTGCCAGAATGGAGGCATATGTAATCCACTGCCCAATGGAGGTAGGCTTTATTTATTCTTTTGCTGGTTGTTTTAAGTCACTTTTCCAATCCTCTGATCCTGGGCTAGCTGGAGATGCCCCCAGAGCAATTTTTAAGTTTTTTCTAAAAGGATTGTTGAGTGTTTGTGGGTTCTGGAATTGTTTATATTGCTATTAACAAATATTGTCTCCATCCAAATGCCATTTCATGTTCTTTTTTCTATTTGTCTGATTAAAACTTGAGAAGTTAGACTTCCTTTCCCTTCTAAGGAGATACTGACTACCAACCTTGCCCCTTCTCCCTCCTCCCCACCTTCCCCCCCCCCCCCCCGGTAAGTTTGAAATGGTAGATTCTTTGAGTGCACTAAAGGCATGCCTTTCATACAGTGTTTGCTTGATTTTAGGTTATTATTGCAAGTGTGCTGCTTTGTTTATGGGAACCCATTGTGAAGTGAGTGTCAATCCATGTGCCTCCAATCCTTGCCTTTATGGTGGCACTTGTATTTCGGTCAGTGATGATTTTGTCTGCCAGTGCAGAGGACAGTACACTGGTCAGAGGTACGTCTTCATTGTTTGTTATAAAAATGCAGTCATTACATTCAATAACTATACTCTTCATATAAATGTATAATGTGGTACTGTAACAAGAATGCCTCTTTACAATATAAATAAGAGTCTGTATATCCTCTCCCATTTACTTTATTTAGGGCCTGACCCTGTGAGGACACCCTTATATGCACTGAAGTCAGTTGAAGTTGATGGCACCCAACACCTTACAGGATCAGACCTGTAGTTTGTACCACTTATGGGAAGTAGTAATTTATACATTTTTTTCCCTTTCCAGGTGTCAGTTGGGTCCATATTGCAAAGATAACCCTTGCAAAAACAGTGGCAAGTGTATTGATAGTTTGGATGGGCCCGTTTGTGAGTGTGAGGCTGGTTTTCGTGGAGAAAGGTTAGTTGCTTTGTACATCTGGTTATATTTACAGTTTTAGCAACATTACTTTTATTAGTACATAGCTGAATTCATACAAATATAAGAACATTTAGCCTGGGCCAGAACCCTTAGAATTTCGTAACAATGAAAAAAAATTTGCAGGAGGATTCCGATACTCAGATTTAATTATGCTCAGTATTTCCCACCCTTAATAGTTCTAAAATAGGTGATTACCTTGTATGCACAATGTTTATATCTTACTTAAATACACATTAGAGATGTATTTGGATTCCTTCATGACAAATATTGTCCAGAATATTAAAACTTCAAAGCTCTCATAGTAGTACATCACAATGCAAACAACATAAATTTGGAAGCTGTATTCTTTGCACATTTGATCATTGTAACCACACTGTCTTAAGAGAAGAGAATTTATTTTAGGATTGTCTTTTCCATATCAGTTAGTGTGGAATTTATAGACCTAATTTCCCTTCCTCTTGGGAGGAGGAAAGACTCATAAGTGTGTTAATATTTTCAGTTTGTATATTTGTAAATAAGGAAGCACTAACATTTTTGTATCGGGATCAAAAGAGGCAGTTTCGTCCTAATCTGTTTTTAATCAACTTATGCCTTCATGGAAAATTGAAAATGTCATTTGCAGTTCATTCTGTAAACTCCGACAATGTTTTTTCCTTATTCACACTGTTTCTCAGTTGTTTCCGAGCAAATTGCTCAGAAACATAAATTTGCAGCAGCTTGGCAGCAAAAAGCATTAGAACTTCCCTATCCCACCTGAAGCATGGGTTCTCCTGCTATTTGCAGCATAAGGTGCTGCTCAGCATAAATAAGGATGGCCAAATCTTGCCCAAATAAAATAGTTTTTCATCTAGACACAATCAATTAAAGTGACATGCCCAACACATATAAGGAGGCATGAAGCTTACAGTTGAAGATCCAGCTCCTCCAGTGGGATTCACTTATTCAGAAACCCGTACCTAAGTGGAATGCTTTAGGGGTTCACATCAGTAGATCCCATTATGGGATACGGGTTTAGGGACTCAGAATCTACATTGGTAATAGACAAAGCAGTTCAGATAATATATTGGTGGTACAAGGTAGAAATGGTGAAGAAAATTTGATGTCTCAGCCTTGTCATCTTTGAAATGCTTATATTTTTGGGAAGTGTAAAATGGATTCCCCTTTTATTATTTTGGGGGGAAACAGCAGAGAAAAAATTCAGATAAAAATGTTATCTGTACTCTGCAAAATACAGACTCACATAAGAAAATATAATAAAATAGAAATTGTACAGTAAAATGTATATTCTGTATATTAAAAAACAAAACAAACCTGCAACTGCTGAGTACTAGGAGTTTCATGTAGTATTAGTTAAGTAGCATCAATGTTCACTATTATTTCTCTACTCTGGCAGGTGCCTGACTGATGTTGATGAATGCACAGAAAATCCATGTCTCAATGGTGCCCTTTGTGAGAACACACATGGCTCATATCATTGCAATTGTAGCCATGGATTTGGAGGAAAATATTGTGCAGAGATTGTTCTCAATAAATACGTTTCAACGTCTTGGAACATTAGCTTAGCAGAAGTAATCGGAATTATTGTTTTCATAGCGGGAATCTTCTTATTAGTTGGGATTTTTGTTTTTTGCCGCAAACTGATCAGTAGAAAGAAGAAACGCCAGCCAGAGTCTGAAGATAAACACCTGGGAACAACAACAGCTTTCTTGCAAAGACCATATTTTGATTCAAAACTGAAAAAGAACATTTATTCAGACATCCCACCCCAGGTGCCTGTTCGTCCCATTTCTTATACTCCAAGCATTCCAAGTGACTCCAGGAACAATCTTGATAGGAATTCTTTTGAGGGGTCGACCATCCCAGAACATCCAGAGTTTAGTACCTTTAACCCAGATTCTGTACATGGCCACCGAAAGGCAGTGGCTGTCTGCAGTGTGGCACCTAACTTGCCTCCGCCACCTCCGTCTAACTCTCCTTCAGACAGTGACTCAATTCAGAAACCTAGCTGGGATTTTGATTATGACAGTAAGCAATCTTCTTTTGTTAAAATATATTTGTGGTACAACTATATTTAGAATTCAGAGTTTGAGTCTGTAGTACTGATATAGGGCTATGAGTTTATGTATGTGTTTTACACGAAGATAAAATATTGAGTCGTTTAGATTTTATTGTAAACAGCAGGACACAAGATGCATCACATACGAGGAACAGTTTACACGGATATATTTTAATGGTTATGGGAGTTGCCTCTTGCTCTGAGGTTTTGTCACCAATACTTTCAGATTGCTGAGGGGCATTAATTTTTATGAAGAATGTCCAATCCAGAGTACATTAATTTTGTGACGTTACATTTCTTTTTGCTTTCAGCTAAAGTCGTAGATCTTGATCCTTGCCTTTCAAAGAAGCCTCTGGAGGAAAAGGCCTCTCATCCTTACAGCACTAGAGAAAGTATGTCTGAGGTCCAATCCCTTAGCTCCTTCCAGTCAGAGTCATGCGATGACAATGGTATGTAATGCCTAATCATTCTTTTCTATTGCTCACGCTCATTTCTTCCCTCCCTGCCTATCACCACATATAGATGTATATCGTTATCTATTTCATAGATAGATAGATTTAATATAATACATACTTTACTTTATTGGTTAATTCCTGAAGGCTACTTAAACCTGTAAAATTAAATAAGTGTTTCAGATATATTACATTTCATGTTAAGTATTGTATCCTGACAAAATATTTATTCCACTGTAAAATACTAACAATGACAAATTCAGTATTAGGTGTTTGGTGTTGATAGGAAGTACAAAAGTTTCTTGATATATGTAATCATTGGTTACAAGTTTATCCATATCGGCTCTATAAAAAATTAGTCTCTGCACAAGTGTAGTTTTAGCTTTGACATTCAGCTTTCAGTAACATTTTTTGGTGTTATAGTTTCATTTGTTTCCTTTTTTTTTTTCTTGCTGCGGCCTCAGCTCCCATATGGATCAGATCAATACTGAGTGAGAGCAGAGTTTAAGGGACTGCTTGTAAGTTTGATTATATTAGTAATGAAGGAAGTTGTGCAAAAGGGATTTTACTGTAGAAGTATAGTAGTAATTATCTGGCTTTGGTCACGATCAGATATGAATATATACAAAACCTCCGTATATCAAAAACATGCCAATATATAAAACAAGAATGTTATTCTATAATCATTGTAAATGGTATTTCGATGCTGACTCTGGGCAACCAAAAATTACTCAGTGAACTTAATTTTCAGTCTTTGCTTTTTACTAATTGGGAAGCTTTCACTCAATTTTATTTTCGTTCTAATTACAGACACTTTTTGTTTTTATATGAACACATCATTTTTATTTACAAAGTTTGAAGGTTAAGGAAAATGATTGAACACGGTTTTCTAAATGGATAGTAACCTTACCTGTGTTAACAAATCCAAAATGATTAAATTAAGACGTCTGTTTATGTATCTACTTGAGCTTCCTTAATTACTTAGGAACAAAGTAAGTTCTACTTCTCACCAAAGAAGAATGATGTTGTCTTTTTATTAGTGTGAAGTTGTGTGTATCAGTGTATAAGAGCTTGTCAAAGTAAAATGATATCTAGTCTATTGGCAAAATGCTGAGACATATATAAGCAGGTATTATATTTTTAAACTTCTGTTTTCATTAAAAAGCAAGCTGCTGTTGTATTAATAGCACTCTTCACCTCATAATCTCTAAATATCTTTGCACAGAATTTCAGTCATATTAACGGGAAAGTAAATGGATAAAGATAGATGTGAAAGGTACCATATGTCAAGTAATATCTTGCATGGAGTAATGAAGGCAGTGAAAATGTAGTTATAGGGGAGAGACTAACCTTTAATCCACTTTAAACCACTAAGGCAGACAAAACTCCCATTGGCTTGAGTAGGAGTTCTAGACATGAAGCAACAGCAAGTTTGGACCTTGGTTTAGAATAGTTTTTGGCCAGAACAGTAGTCATATATAATGTGTACATGAGGTAGAATCTGACTTTGCAAGACTACTTCCTTTTTCTCATGTTCCTTTTCCCCTCCTTAGGCAGAGAAAGTGCACACACAAACAGTCTAGTAAGCTTTTTGTTTTCATTTGTTCTTTTTGTTTGCTTTTAACTGGAATAGTATTGTGACACTGATTTGGCATTGCAAGTGCTAAGGCCTTTGAAATTCAGCTATGCACAAGACTACTTAACTTACTAGTGCAGCTTGCTCCTATAAAAACACATTGCTCAGGTAACTATGTAGATACTTGGTATTTTCCTTGTTCGTTCTCTTTTATATCTTTTTATATTTCAGTCCCATTTCATTGGAAGATTCCCTAACTATTTTTGGTTTTAAAGTGGAATATATATATATATATTATGGCGCCCTAGTTCAATACCTTTAACCTCCCCATTGATGTCCTTTAGAAAAGTCCATTTTATAATCTTTCTAGAGTAAGTACTACAGCTAAAGTCATTTGGTGACCCAGCATTTCAGAAATTCCTATCTAACCAAAGGAACCCTATGCTTGTGCATAAATTATTTGGGTTTCAGGTCTAATTATTGTATCAAATTGCCGTTATACAGAAGAATAAATTAGACTATATATATAATTTAATATTACATTGTTATTTTTTAAGGTAGTAAAGCACTGAAAACTTATTTTTATTGTGATGTCTTTATATACATGTATGCTGTTTAAATTGATACTAACTATAGGTTTGTTTTAATTTGCTCCTTCCATACCATTTACAAGCTTCCATAGTGACTGTAATACACCTTGTCAATGCTGTTGTTGACTCGGTGGAAAAAGAAGGTATATATGTGTTTTCACTTTTTTATTTACTGCTTTGGCAGAATATTGCATGTTTTTGTCTTGTAGTAATGTGGTAGTAAAGTAGATGGGCAATTATGAAATGTTGTTTACTGATCAGAAAATGTGTGTATTTTTAGTAGCGTCTGTTTTCCTGTGTGTTGTGTATATTCTCAGTACAGATATATAAAATGTATTTACAATTTTTCAAACGTGATTGCCTAAATTTAGGCACCTAACAAAATTTGGCCTGTTTTTCGGAGGTGCCTCCTCTCCACAAATACCTGTGCAGCGGGTCAGGCACGATCCTAGTCTTTATAGCCTTATTGCATAAGGCTCTAGTATGTAGACAGGGTGGGAAGAGAGGGCTGCCATGGGCTAGTTGTCCTTCAAAACCACGCAACAGAGCTGGGCCAGCAGTGAGGGGATTTGGCACACATTGCACCAAGTAAAGGGGAGCGGTGGGACTCGTGCATTCCAGTTGGCATTTTGCCTGCCTTAGGCACAATGGGCTATTCACAATTCAGAGCCCTTTGAAGTCGGTGAGAATCAGACCACTGACATCAGTGGTCTTTGAATCTGGGCCAGTGCACAGCCCCTACTCTCATCCTCACTCACAAACACAATAATGTAATTTCAATAATGTAATTATTTACACTCAGTAATCTCCAGAAGATACAAAACATTGCCAATGAGTCTGTCAGACTCTTCGGTATATTGAGAATCTGTAACACAAAGACTGCTTTCCTTATAAAATGATTTGCTCAAAATATTGACTGTGGATCAAATCCCAGGCCCTTGCTTTGTGGCTGCGGAGGTCCCCCTACATTCAAAATCAAAGTATTTCTGATGTGAGAACTGGATAGTCGAGGTAGGGACTAGATAGTCAAGTCCATGCAGGAATGCATACCCTTTGTACTGCATGGAATCCCATTCCAGACCTGTTGCCTTCAGCAGGCCAGAGGATCCAATGCAATGCAAATAATCCATTCCTTCCCATCCCCTCCATGGATCTGCAGAGGCTGATTCAGGCATTGGGCTGAAATAGAATCCAGGGACCAGCTACTGAGAAGAAGTTTATTCCTGCCCCTCTGATTATTCCATATTCCTTAATTAGAAAGGAAGTATTATGCTTTCCTAGAAAGGATTTATCAGTTAAACCCTTGGTCAGAGTGAAGCCACCTCTAGAATATAAAATTGTTTATTGTAGCTGTGGCTGCCATTTGAATTATTGCCCTATAAAAACTAAGTACTGTGTAGTATTTATAGTAAATATATAAACAGAAGGGCAAGTAGATTAAAGCAAAGACTTCCCCTTCTAATTACAAGTGCCAGGAAAGCATTTCACTAGTATACTTTTCCAGTGCTTGATCAAAGGTTTTCAAAATTACAGTGTATTCCACATATAATGGGCAAGGTTGTGAGAATGGATGGAAGAAACCTTTGAAAAAATTAGATTTATGCAATTTTCTGTGGTTCTGATGGTTAGAAATGAGAGGTTTCAGAGTAGCAGCCGTGTTAGTCTGTATTCGCAAAAAGAAAAGGAGTACTTGTGGCACCTTAGAGACTAACAAATTTATTAGAGCATAAGCTTTCGTGAGCTACAGCTCACTTCATCGGATGCATGATGATGATTAGAAATGAGAAAAATTGATGTTTGTGGGATTTTTATTGGGAGTTACAAGTGATCTGAACAGTCTCCAAGTATCAAAATAAGAGGGAGAGATGCAGATATTTAGTATCCTTTAAAACAATTCTTTAGAGACTCAGGTTTTTATTTCTAATCATTTAATATTTTACCTGGGTTGATATTTAAACTACCCTGAAGCTTCACCAAATACCCTGCAAATGTACATCTTCTCTCTGCATTTAGTGGTAGACTTGTGCTTAAAAAGAAAACCCAGAGCTGTTTATTATAAGAAGAACTATATATAAAGCCACGCAGAACAAAGAAGCAATTATCAGGCCAAATCCTGCCACCCTTATTCAGTCAAAACTCCCAAAAATTACTTTAATGGGAGTTTTGCCTAAACAAGGACTGATTTTTTGCCTCTGCTCAGCAGTATCTTGAGAAGTCTCTAAATTCATTCTCTCTTTCCCCATGTTCTCATAATCCATTTCTCTAAGGTAGGCTCTTCAGCCCTTCTAGATTCAACAGGACAGGAAGCAAATTTTGCACTCTGTTACCCCAGTATAACCCATTACATTGATTGCACAGGTGTAACTTAGGGTAGTTCTATACTGCAATTATAAACCTGCAGCTGGCCTGAGCCAGCTGACTCGGCCTCATGGGGCTCAGGCTTAAGGGGCTGTTTAATTGTGGGGTAGAAGGCTGGGCTCAGGCTGGAGCCTGAGTTCTAGGACCCTGCAATGTGGAAGGGTTCCAGAGCCTGTTTTGCAGCTGGAGTCCAAACACCAACACTGCAAATCAATTAAACAGCCCCTTTGTCTGAGCCCCACAAGCCCAAGTCGGCTGACACAGGCCAACCACAGGTGTCTTTGCAGAGACATGCCCTTAATGGCAGATTTGCCCTCCCCAATGTTATAATAGAGAAAAATAAGGGAGCGTAGCATGTCCATCAGAAGCAGCACATGCTGTACAGCTGTTATTTGTATGCCTTCACATTAGTTCACCTATTTGATTCCTAATTCAAATGTTTTCTCCTTTTTTCTTCTCACTTTGCCATCTAAAGAGTCTTTTGCTGTTCCTGACCTCAACAATTCAAGAGGTGACTTCTGCATGCTGTTGTTCATTGATATTCACTTAACTCTTTGTTAATATTTGGTTTTAATACTCACCTTCAGTTGTTTGCTGTGTATTTGTTTGCGGTAATTACTATTTATTTGCTAGACTTCATATTTTATTTATATCCTGTAACATTTTTCCTTTTTAGTGCCTATCTGAAAAGTAAAAAGGCTTTAAACTGAGTGGTCTTTTCCACCGTTGATACTAGTTTGGCTTCCAGTCTCCAATGGAGCATTTTATACTTACTCAGAAAAAAAAGCTTACAAACAGGGAGCAGTTCTGTTATTTATGCATGATAAATTTAATCTTGTGATTTTGTTTTTATGTTTGAATGCAAATGTCTTTACTAATTGAGATGAAAAGGTTTTACAAATATGTGTAATAATTATATGCTGCAGGATTCCATTAATGAAAAAGTCATAGGGTTGAAGGACAGTAATTAGTGGAATCAGTATGTTAATCTGAAGTTGAATGGTAAAGTTACTTTAAACATTCTATATACTTTACCAAACATAGATTACTACTCTTAATAGGAAACACAAGGTTTATATATGCTAAATATATATATTCATAGGAAAAAAGACTACTGATATTAGTGTAATCAGTAATTACACAACAAATGTTGATCCACAGGAATTTAGTTCCCCAGGGAGGCTGTATTGGTTCTTTTTTTACCAAAAGAATGATTGTATACCATTGTGTGTGTGTGTCAGCACATCCCAGAGGTGAACTGCAGCACCTCCCACTTTTGGAGAGATGTCCACAATATTAAAACTCTAAATGTGGACAAAATAATAAAATATCTAATGCATGGCGTACTATAAAGTTGTTTTGTGTTAAATGTCTTTGTGAAACCAGGAGCAGATTGCTCCAGAAGTAATTAACATAAGTTATGTCCTTATTACTAGTGGTCATGTTGTCTTCAGTACAGTGTGTTGATTTTCCAGTACAAGTATACTTTGAGGGCAAAATACTAATACTACTTTTTTTTAAAAAAAAAAAAAAAACACTTCACACTGCAGGTTATCACTGGGATACATCAGACTGGATGCCAAGTGTTGAACTGCCTGGTATCCAGGAGTACCCGAATTATGAGGTGGTTGAAGAGCCAGCTCCCCTTTACACAGATCCAAATGCCATTGATACAGATTACTATCCTGGAGGCTATGACATAGAAAGCGATTTCCCACCTCCACCTGATGACTTTCCTGCACCCGATGAGCTCCCACCATTACCACCAGAATACAGTGACCAGTTTGAATCAATACAGCCACCCAGAGACATGCCAGCAGTGAGCAGCTTGGGTTCTTCTACAAGAAGCAGGCAGAGATTCAACCTTAATCAATACCTTCCCCATCACTACCCAGCAGATATGTCAGAACCTCAGAACACAACCAGTGGAGTCAACACCAATTATAGAGAACCTTATGCTCCTTACACTTTAGGGTACAATAGAGACTTCGAAGCACCCACTGTAGACAACATGTCCCTGTCTGTGTACACTTCCACTGCTTCGTGCTCCGATGTGTCAGCATGCTGTGAAATGGGATCTGAGGTAATGATGAGTGACTATGAGAGTGGAGATGATGGCCACTTTGAAGACGTGACAATTCCTCCACTTGATTCCCAACAACATACAGAAGTCTGACACTCACACTCAACAAAAGTGCCTAGGCTTTAATGAATTTTAAGGATTCCCGAGGAGCTTTTTTTTCCTTAGCAACAGTGCTTGAACGCTTTTGTTTAGTGAGCTAAAACTGGCATGGCTGCACTGGATCATGCAGCTTATTTCAACATATTAGCCTATTTCCATTTCCTGACCTACTGTAATTGGACAGATCAAAGGTTTCCATTGGCAGTGCCATTTCTGAAAGTGTTTTTTGAACTTACTTTGTCTGTTAAAGAAATGTTAAAAAAACAAACCACATACCACTTCACCATGTTAGCATGATACATGTATTTATATAGTTCTAATGCAAATTAATTTTCTCCAATCTTTTTTGTAAATTTTATGTACAGTTTTGATTTTAATAGTTTTAACTAGATTTTGTAGATATTTGGTGAATTTGTTTTCCACTAAATTTAGTGGTGTTAGTGTGCCATTAAACTAGCACCCTGACTATTATTATAATCAGGGCTTCACTGTATGGGGTTTTTTTGTTTGTTTTTTTTTTCCCTCTGAGGTTTGACATTTCATTATAAGGATTTCAGCATGTTCATGTGATTCCAGCTGTACATAGGTTAGACGACATCTGATATTTTCTGGGTCAGATATATGGAAATGTCTTAAAAGGGGTTGCTATATTTTAGAATTGTAAACATTTTCCCCTTCTTGGAAAGTGTGTTGGGGACCCTCTGCATACCTGTTTAGAACCAAAACCACCACGACACAGGTTTTATAGTGTCTGTATATTTGTGATGCAATGGTCTTGTAAAGGTTTCTACTGAAAACTACCATTAGCCAGTCTTTCTTACTGACAATAAATTATTAATAAAATACTTTAGCTCTCCTCTGTGTATCTGTTATGTATTATACAAAAAAGGGCAAGGCATTAGTGCAGCTTTTTTGAAATCTTTATTTTGTACTGTATAATAATGGCTCCAAGCAACATATTTTCCGTCTTCAAAAATTAAACTGCAGTTATGTTAGATGCCCACTAGATGGGAGTGTGCAGCTACTTACTGTTTTTGTTTTGCTTTTCAAAAGAAATCTGGCTAGTATGAATAAATATAGGTACAAAACTTAAGTAGCCTTCTCACTAGTTCACATTTTCTTTTGAAAACAGATTTGAATTAATTGAATTACCAAATGTCTACATTGTGAAGCATTTAAAACCATAGCAAAAATACATATAAAAAGCTTTGGAAGATTACTAAGTATTTTTCACAAGCAACTTTTTTCCTGTATCATACATGCAACTTCTTACAAGTGTTGCCAAAAGAGTGCATCTACTTTTTGGTTATTTTGTTTTCTTTCCTGCTAATTCACTTCCACGGTTCGATGTTCCAGTGTTATTTCCTGCAGACCCTGCTGTGCTAAGCACTATGTCACTGAAGAAAAAATCTACTGAAATATTCATTATTGCATCATAGTTGGCTCGGAATATTTGACTTTGATAAATATAAAATGTCTGCAAGGAAACAAATGTGCCATGGTAGAACCAGATACCTTGTTTGTACTTATTTATTTATTGCTCTGTGTTTGTTTATAGGACTAGAAAGGAGTTTGAAAAACAGAAGGGCCAGTTGTTTCTGGGTACAGAATAGGTGCACAGGTGGGGAGAGGAAGCAAGATGCTTCTCTGCCCGTTGCACAAGGAATCTTCCCTCCTTGTACCCCAAGGGGCTCAATCCACACTTAAGAAAATGGGGTAGGGGCTGGGCCAAAGTACTCTGCTCTGCTCCAGGCCTGGTGAACAGAGGGAAGTTGGCTGCACTATCCGCATAGATGATGCCTGTACACTCTCTTGTGTGCCAGCGAGCATTGGGACAGTGCAGCTCTACACCTTTTGTCAACATGAGCTAGTGACTAAATGTTGCAATCTCGCCCTACGTAACTGTGCTGTTAGAGATAATACCACTCACTGACATACGTACAAGATGGGCAAATGAAAGGGAAATGTAAAAACACATAAATAAAACTATCAGCCCAATGCCGTTGCAGTCAAAAAAGCAAACAGAGATGAAATGCAAAACAAGAGAAGGTGATGCTATTATTGTACAAAGCATTTGATACATCTCGTTGGAATGTTAAGTGTATTGTATTGGTATTGGTCACTGCAATACATAGCACTACACAGGATGTTATTGCCATGGGATTTGCCTGAATTCTTATTGAAGTATGGGAGTCTTTCCATTGATTGCAGTGTGTTGGTTTGGGTCCATACATAGGATGCAGTTTAGGGTAATAAAGATTACATTGGAAAAGAAAAGACTTCAAGGTGACTTTATGGAGGTTTTAGAAAATATACACATAAATTATGGACATAAATTGTATCCCATGGGAGTGAGGCTTTCAAAATCTAATGAACATCATTTGAAAATTTAGGAACTCGTTAGTAAATATGGACTATAGGAATATTATATGCAAAGGTTATTTATCATGGAATAATTTACATTGTAATACAATGCAATTGCAGTTGAAAGTGTAAATAAACAAGAATTGTAGTAAATTTTTTGTACGACATAGCGAAAAAGCAGGGGACTGAGATTGATAAATCAAATAAAGGGCTAGGATGTTGGATCAGATGGCCTTTTTCCTTTACATCTCTTCCAATAAGAAAAGAACTGTGATATAACAATTATTTCAAATAACGTTAATAAAAGCATCTGTTTATTAAATGGTTTAGAGTGGTTAATCAATCTTTTGTTGAGAAGCTCATTGGGAAGTTTACTGGTGCAGTCTTTAATAACCTGGGCCAGTATTTTGGGTCAGTCCCTGACTGTCCTATTAATGGTAAAACCACTGACAGTTTTTGCTCAGGATTGCTTAGTGGTTGGTTCTCTGTAGGATTCAGCTTTGAAAGTTAACCAGCGTGGGACCCTGTCAGTGTGAGGAAAACGTGTGTGCAAACTAAAGCTGCTTCCTAATTGGCGTGACCCCAATAGAAGGGAGAGGTGACAATCTGTCTAATATACTAGACTGACATTTTCTTAAGCAACTGAAACAGAACAAAAATGGTGAGCAAGATCAAAGGGCTAATATAAATAGGAGCGTACATTTTTATTCAGAGGGTTGGTGCTTTAACTGAAATTAAATTTACATCTAAATCAACTGAGTTGGGAAAATCTGAAAGTCAATCAAGCTTTTTAGTCTATGAAGAAAACTGCTGTAAATGTTGAGACTAAAAAAACACAAACTTTTAATTATGGTTTGTGAAAAATGGACAGCAGTAGAAAATGAATGGAATCATAGTGCAGTCGATGTCATTTGTAAAAGGTAAGTGTATAAAAAATAAAGGATAGCGTAGAGTTGCTCTCAAGTGATGCAAGGCATTCAACTCTAGTTAAAATCCTTGCATCAGTGAGGACCAACTCTATATTCTACTTTCCATATACTTACCTAATCTCAGATTGAATACCTCTAATAATTTTACAATGACTATATTATCAGGCAAAGTATTCAACCCACTGATTGTCTTTTACAGATAAAAGGGCATTATACTGGTAATTTATTTAAAGCAGAGTTTCTCAGACTGTGGGTAGGGACCCCAAAGTGGGTTGAAACTCTGTTTTAATGGGGTCACCACAGCTGGCATTAGACTTGCTGGGGCCGAAGCCCAAGCCCCACCAGCCAGGGCTGAAGCCCTGGGTGGTGGGACTCAGGTTACAGGCTCCCAGTCTGGGGCTGAAGGTCTTGGGCTTCAGCTTTGGCCCCACCCCCGCCTGGGGTGGTGAAGCTCGGGAGGGCTTAGGCTTGGGTCCCCCCTCCTGGGATCCTGTCGTAAGAAGCGGGTCTTGATGCAAAGAAGTTTGAGAACCCCTGATTTAAGGGAAGGGAGAGATCAAGGGCAGAGAAGATGATGTGCTGTAAAATTATTTGAGAGGGTGAAGAGTTAGCCTGCCCTCTAACAGTAGAGAAGAAATGCAGTACATGCTGCCTTGTCATGAGTGCCAGAATCTATTGCCTGCTTTGAGTGTGGTGGTTATGATCAAACTTGTTATCATTAAAAATACAATGAATATGTTGAGGAATGCAAAATAAACAACCTGGTGAAACTTTTAACCCTTTTAAAACACAGACTTGACACTTCTGTTGCTATCTGGCTGGATCTTGGTCCCTCAACAGGAATGGTGGGGAGTCTGAATGCTGCCATGGAACCGTGCCATTTGATTTCCAGGGTCTCCTTTTCAACCTTCTGTACTCTCTACTCCTGCAACTGAAAAAAACTTTCAGGGAACACACCAAAGCTCACAGTTGCTGCAACAGTTTTAACATGATGCACCAAAAGGCAACTGCTTTTCCTAACTGGTCTCAGACAGCCTCTAAGGCAGTTTTTGTGAGCTCGTTATCACACAAGGGATGTGTTGGAGGGGGGTTTATACTGCTTTTAGCGTGAGCTACAATAACTACAAATATTAATCTTGGTGGGCTAGATGGTGCTGTTACATCTAGCCCTGTTTAAGGAAAGGACTGCCCCTCAGCAGTCCAGGGAAAGAATTTCAGTACTGCCAATCCCAAATGTTCAGAACAGTGAGTATAATAGGCTGTAGGTTGTGGTAAACGAGTGTGAAGAACAGTAGGGTCTTTTTAACCTGCTCTTCCCACTCCCAGAGCAGCAATCCAGAGAAGCCCCAGGGTAGATGAAAGGTTTTACTTCCGTTTTCCCCCAGCACAGTTGGGCCCTGCACCAACAATTATTACTACTACATAAATTGCTCCACAAAAAGAAATGGGAAAACCTGAACAAATAAATGCCATACAAGATCTACATTAAAGACTGTTGAGGGTCCAAAGTTAGCTACTTAAATGTCAGGAAAATGCCCCCGTTAAAATTTTGCATCCTTGTGTCTATGCATTTACACACAGCTTAAGAGGCTGAGGAGTTGTGACATGGCACTTGTAGAGCATGTTGCAGTAATCATCATTGTTTCTTGAACATTTGGGTTGGGAGCTGGGTTCATGAGTAAAGGGGTCAGACATGTTGGCATTGCGGGTGACAATTGTTACATGTGCAGTCCACAATGTGTTTCCATGGTGTGAGTTCTGTTTTTGTAGCTGCATTTTAATTGCTCTAAAAGTGCCCAAAATCAGGGATAGGGGCTTTCAGTTAAATCAAAAGAAAAACTAATTAATTTAGACAATCATTTTAGCAGAACCTTGCTTCAGTCAACGTACAGGGTAGACTGCACACAGGGAATGCCCATGAGACTTGTCCCTGCATTGTGTATAATACATTAAAATAAACACACTGTGAGGAAAAAATTACTTACTTTATGTATTCCCCCCCACCCCGTTGTGCTTATTATAGTTACAGGTGAGGAGGAGGAATTAAATGTGCTCTGAGAAGAGCAACACAAAGATTCTCGTGCTCCCTTCGATTTGTTCTCACACTGTTGTGGTTTTCACTTGTTCTTTCTCAGAGATGATTAGGTGAAATTTCAATGAATTTACAAGCTGGGAGAAGGTTGATCAGTCAGTTCATCTGTCTTATTAGTAGATTGCTGTACACACAGCCAGATCATGGAATGAGCTACTGCAGAAGTCTTTTAAAATATTTTTTGGGGGAAATCTGAACTTAATTTCACAGGGCCAGAATTTTAATGGTATATAGGTGCTGAAAGATGCAAATAGTTGCCTAGTGGGATTTTCAAAAGCCTTTATGATCAACATATTCATGTGAGGGGGTCTTGGAACACATCCTATTGAGATCAGTATGAAAGTTTTCATTCTGGGTTTTGTTAAAAAACAAACCCTGGGCCAAATTTGCAGATGTTTGTTAACCTTACCTTAGTTTTGAGCACACTTGGACAGGCTTTTTTGTGAACTTGGGCCGATTGCTTTCCAAATGAAGCCATCATATGCAACTCAGTGGTTCTGCATGGTTTCTACCTGATGCAAAGCAAAACTTTATGGCTCTTGCTTAGTTTAATTTTGAGGTGTGTGTGTGTGGGGGGGGAATTCCCCGTAAAATTTGGCATTCAAATCCACACAAATGTGTAAAATAACAAAAATGAAAGAGAGAGAGAGAAGGTGCTCATGGAGCCCATCATGAATTTTTGACAGGTCTAATCATTCTTCTGCTACTGAAAATAAAGTTCAGTTGTCAGCAAGGATTTTGTATGTGATGTAGCATATTGAAGTGTGAATGTTTAACTTACTTGCTTTGATCTTGATTGAAACCTAAAAAGGCAGAGCTAGTTTGAGAGAAATTGATTAATAAGGATAGTTTATATCAAGTAATAGTGTAAGTTCCTGAATGCCTTTGTCACAAGTTGTGATATTAAAGCAGGCCTTAGAATATCAAAAATCAATGTCTATTTGCTGTCTAACCCACCACAAATATTCTTCACTCGTGACACTATGTTGCATGAGCTTTTGATTTAATGAGGCCTATTGGATGGCAACCTTATATAACTTAATAAAAAGTATAAATAAAAATGTCTGTAGGATTAGCTACCAACCATAACTATACAAATATAATGACTGTAATCAGAGCTAGAAGCAAGCAGTTTGCTTTTAAAAAAGTTCTCAAAGATTATAGTTTTGTTTCATGAACATCTCTTGTAATCCCCGTGCTGCTGTTGATCAACTTTGAATTTCTTTATCAATAGTTGAGTATTCAGTTGGGGAGAAGAATTTTGCAGTATGTATGAGGAATTGCACTCATACCTCTCATTAGTGATAGCATGATTCATTCGCATAAACCCCAGTGCACCAATTTGAAAATAAATAGTGGGAACAGTTTTCAGAGCGGGCATAAATTTGAAGTGGCGTAAGACTTCAGGTGCCCACAGTGCAGTTAAAGATGGTTAGAAAAATTCTGACAATACATTATTTTTCATCAGAATTTGCTGACTTGTTGAAATTGAAACATTTCACAGAAATGGTTCCATTTTGATTAATTTCCCATGGAGCCCAGGCAGGGTTCCAAACTCCCAGCCTAAGCAGATTTCAAAACCTGCCTGGTTTCCTGCCAGCTCATTGGCAGCCCTCCTGCTGGGCTGCAGAGGAGCTTAGGGCTCTAAGCTCTTCAGTAGCCCACTTGAGGATTGCCTCTGAATCCGGGACCCCAGGGCTCTCAGGGTTTGCAGCTGCAGGACAGCTGTCAGACTGCCCCAGAGCCAGGGTTCTGTTCCTTTTCATGGAGAATTTTGAAATTGTTGGTTTTCAATAGGAACAAAACAAAATTCTGAAATAATCAAAATCCTTGATGCAATGGAATTACCTTTCTCTGCTCGGCAATACTTTCAGGAGTTAAAATGCAAAATGATAAAGGCCTGGATGACAGTTTTGGTGATTTGAGCACGGATGAAAGGCCAGATCTTTGAAATGTTATGTAGGATGGAGCGGCAACACTTAAAAATGGGCAGGAGGGGTGGACATGGAACATGTGCTGAGTCAAAAACAGTGCCTGAGTGACCTGTGCTGCTGACCACAGATACTGATTAAGGAGGGCTTGAGGGGAAAAGTCTGAAGTTCTGTTTTGGCTATGCTGAGTTTAAGTTGATGGCTGGAAATCCACAAGGAGAGGTCAGTGAGGAGGTTGGGGACGGGGGGCACAGCTGTAGTGCAGTGGGCCCTGCTGATTCCCTGACAGAGGAATGATATCGTCCTATTTATTTATCATGGGTATTTACATGGCCCTCATCACTGTATTATCTGAGCACCACACAATCTCTGTCTTTATCCTCATAATATCCTTGTGAGGTTGGGCAGTACTGTGATCCCCATTTTACAGATAGTCTCTCTCTACCTCAGTATCCCACATGACTTGCCCAGAGTGATGCAGGAAGTTTGTGATGCAGCAGGAATTGAACCCAGTTCTTCCCAACCCAAGCTTGTGTGGTAATCACTGGACCATCCTTCCTCAAAACTGGAACATACCTAGTCTTCATACTAGTCTCGCCCGTGTATATGCTCTACTACTGAGCTACATCCCTACATGTAGCCTGTGCAAGCAAGTACATGATTCAATGCACCATTTTATCTCAGTGTGGAGAAGACATTTAAACAGGTAGTGAAATAAAGAGGGGCTCTTTCTTTCATACTTTTGAACAGTACAATGTGTGGGTAAGATTTTTAGGAGGGAGTCAAATTGTTCTGGGTTAATCTTATCTGTTATGCATAATGGCTGCAATATAACTTTGTCAAAATGGCTTAGTAATTAGGTTTTATAAGGATATATTAGAATGGCTTGAACAGCTTTATATATATATATATACAAGTGTATAGAGCTAAAGATAGGCACTTTCAAACTAAAACTAAATAAATATGCAAAATACACAAAGGGTCATCTCTGCTTTTTGTGACAGTTGGAAAAAGAATTATTGAGAGAGATGTTAAAGTTGCAATGAGGATGTAAAATATTTTCACGTACCAATGATATCTTGTTTCTCCTGATAGACCAAGAGAACTCAATCAAACTTGGAAATAACAATTTCTGTACTTTACCATTCCCAAAATTAACTAGGAAGAAAAGTCAGGTAAGCATGTTGTCCCTGTTATTCACTTGCACAATAATTTGCCAATGGAGGTTTAAATGAGTATGTAAGGTTTGTATTTTAAAATGGCTTAAATATTATGAAAGATAGTATTTATACAATGTCAAATATTGTGAAATGGGTTAATAGACTATGTGGGATGGAATGCAAATCACTGAAATGGTTACTACTCCGGCTTAATTATGTTTCCTTCCAATAATCCACCCTTACAGTTACCTAATGGACTCATAAAACAATTATTGAAGGTAACCAAAACATTTGAAACCTCACAAATGTTCAAAAGAATGGAGGCTCAGATTTGGTTTTATATTTTCTAAACATTATCACCCATCCCTAATTATAAGGTTAATAACCAAAGTAAAAAAGCTAATTAGGTTAGAAAAGTATATACATTAGTCATTATTTTAAACATAAAAATATAAACAATGTACAGTGTCATATGTTGTTTGAATGTCAATCATCCATTGGTATTGTAAAAAAAAAATTAACAGATAAATTTAAGTACCATTGAAATATATTATTTTACTTTGATCATTCTGAAGCAAAACTTTTTATTTGAACTCTGCAACAGGGACATATAAAGATGTGACATTCCCTTCTGGTCTTACCTGGACCGGTGATCTACTAGGTCACTCCAGTCCTTGACTCTGGGAGCCAGCCTTACCCTGCTCTGCTGTGAGAACCCCCACTCCTGGGCTGTTCACGCACAGCCTCTGGCACGTAAGCTGCTTCTTGGATTGTTCAACCGAATGACACTAGCCAATATCTCCGGTCCCAGACACAACCTTAGGAACCTCCATCTTGCAATGTCCAGTTATGCCCGCTGGAAGCTGCAAACTTATATGAGTTTGTCAATTTAACCAAGAAATTGATATGTACCAGGTGTGACAGGGCAAGGCCAGATGGCTATAAAAAAGTAGTGGGAGATAGATACATTAGCTCCAGGCTAAAAACATCCCTGGTATCAGATTAAGTGAAATGGAAGCTGCTCCAGGTCAATTAAGACACCTTGGGCCAATTAAGAACTTTCCAGAAGGCAGGGAGAATGCTATGTTGATTGGGACACCTGAAGCCAATCAGGGGCTGGCTGAAACTAGTTAAAAGCCTCCCAGTCATTCAGGTGGGAGTGCATGTCAGGAGCTGTGGGAAGAAGTTGCGCTGTTGGAGAGGCTGAGTAGTACACACCATATCAGGCACAAGGAAGGAGGCCTTGAGGAAGTGAGGGCTGCTGTGGGGGAAGTAGCCCAGGGAATTGTACATGTCATGTTTCTAAAAGGTCAGCTACCATAGCTGATGCTATTAGGGTCCCTGGACTGGAGCCCGGAGTAGAGGGTGGGCCCGGGCTCTCCCCCCCCCGCACCTTTGCCCCCTAATTAATCACTGAGACTGGGAGACAACAGAGATTGTGCAAGGAAGGATAACTTCTCCTCACCTTTCTCTCTGGCTTATGATGAAAATGGCTCAGTAGACTGTGACCATTGTCTCTAGAGAAAGAAGGGTTACGTGGAGGGTCATAGTGAGCCTCTGAGGCTAGCGAAATCTGCCAGGAAACGCAGGACCCAGGGAGGCAAGGACAGAGCTGTGTCCCACAGGCTTGTTATTCCAAGAGGAGTCTCTGACCCCCTTCAAACCAAATGCACTGCTTTGGGTAGAATAAGCAAACCGATTTATTATTTACAAAGATTTTAAGTGATTATAAGTCAAAGCATAACAAGTCAGATTTGGTCAAATGAAATAAAAACAAAATGCCTTCTAAGCTGATCTTACCACTTTCGATGCCCTGCCACAAGTACTCCTCTTCTTACAAACTTAGATGCTTCTCACCACAGGCTGGCTGGTTGCCCTTCAGCCAGACTCTCCCCTTTGATCAGTGCTTCAGTCACTTGGTGGTGATGTCTGTAGATGGAGGTGGAAGAGAGAAGAAGAGCATGGCAAGCATCTCTCCCTTTTATCATGTTCTTTCTTCCCTCTTGGCTTTGCTCCCCCCCCCCATCCCAGAGCCAGGTGAGCATTACCTCATTGCAGTCCCAAGCTGACCAAAAGAAGGGGGGTGACTCACTCGAGTCCAACAGATCCTTTGGTTGCTGCCTAGGCCAGCATCCTTTTGTTCCTGTGAGGCTGGGCTGGGTTTGTCCCATAATGCCCTGATGAGGTGTGAACTGCCTCTCTGCTCTTGGAGAGTTTTTGCCTGGGCTTATTTTAAGCCATGAAGACACATTTTCAGCCTCATAACTATATACATGAAATTATAACCTATAACATTGCTGTAACAACAATGCTCAGTGTATCATGAGCCTTCCAAAGACACCCGACGTGACAAACTTTGCATTGGATACCACACAATCATTTTACAAGGATGAACATGGAGGTTCCCCCAAGGGACAGAGAATCACAAAAGGTTTCTAACAATCTCTTCAGCTTGTTTCCACAACATAGAGAGATCAATACTATCAAAGTATAAGTTTGCAAATGTATCTTCCAAAAACAATCATAGCTATGTTATAAAGTCACTTAAATTGGGCCTACGCAAATAATTATGTTCCCCCACTGTTGTCAGGATTCCCCCAGCTTGTTTTTCTCAATGCAAAGGAGGTTTCTGATCAATCAATGTAACTTCTGGCTGTGTTAACTCTCTGCTAGCTTTTCTCCACTGATGTTTGGGCAGATGATGCTCATTTATCTACTTACTAAGGTATTTATAGAATGCCAGTCACTGTAGTATCTAGCCATCCCCCCAACCCAGCTCTTTTTTATACAGGTAAGCCAGGAAAATTGAGGCACAGAGATTTGTGCATGGTCATCCAGCAGGCCCGAGACAGATTGGGAATACAGGCCAGGTCGCATGAGGCCTAGTCTAGCACTCTACATGCTAACCCACTTCAGCGAACATTGACAGGTGCTTAGTCTGTAGTATAATTATACTATTCTTCTGGGGAAGACAAATGTAAAATATATTTTTGAATTTGGGGAAGAGCTATGAAACTGGCTGAGCCATGACTGGTTTTAAATGGCCTGCAATATGCACATTAATTTAATCTGAAAGAACTTCTGAATGTGAGCCATGTGGTATGAGAGAGACTAGGTTGACAGTATCTGAAGCATGATGTATGCCTCAGTTGGGACCTGAACTTGAAATCTCTGGAATAGAAGTAAGAGTGTAAGATACTGAGTTACAAACATGACAAACCATCACTATGAGGGCTTACTAATTACTTGTGCTTTTCTACTTGATAACACCTGTCTAAAGCTATTGGGATTCTGTGTCCCAGGTATAGTTTGTTTTCATTAAGAAGGCACAGTATGTGGATGTGAGTTCTTTGTCAGTGATGAGTCTGTGCACAGAGTAAAACAAGGGCAATGAGATTATTTGCAGATACTTTGCAGCTGGAATAGTAATGACAAAGAAGGGTCCAGCTTCACTTTGCCTGTCTATTTTGCTCCTCTAAATGCAGAGGGAGATCACAGGTATAGAACAAAAGGTAAATAACCTCAATAAGTATTAAAAATATAAAAAGGGTTGAGCAGAAGCTCTGTTCAATTACAGAATGATAATATGGATTTTATCTCTTGTGAAGAAGGATAAAAATCACCTGGAAAAAATTAACAAGTACAGGTGTATATTAAAATGTCCCCCAGGGAGCTTTGTGTTGTCATTATACATTACATTCCATGCTTGGATCCCTGCTTACAGCCACACAACAGTGGAGGGTTTATTAAGCAAAGCCTGTTGTTGTATAAAGTAAAGTTAACTAAGAGGTCTCTCTTCTTTGTTAATCTGGATAGCTCTTTTTATCAAGTACGTATTCACGTGACAGCAAAGAAAGGCATGCTCTAGAAATGACATACGAAAGCCCTTTGGGCTGAAAATTGGGCATTTTTTTTCTCCCATTGATGTAAGCAGAGGTAAGCATTTGCTTAATAATTAGGGAGAAGTGTTACCATGGAGTTAGGGAGAAAATGCAGTTGGAAAACATATTAACCTGCAACATTTCAATAACACTGTTTCTTTGATGATGTGCTTTCCATAAATGGCTTCCATAGAAGATAAGGTAGGCAGTCTAATAAGGAGGCTCTTTTCTCTTAAAGAGAAAAAATACCACATCTTTGCCAAGGCCAGTTTGATAGAGTGCTAAGTTTGTTTGTTTTATACGAAGCTGACTGCTTGAAATATAGATTCCAATTTTTAAAGAAAAATAATCATGTTTAAAATACTCATCAATTTAGCAGTCCCTCTTCTGATCATAGAAATCTCAGCTTGCTTGAGGCAAGATTTTATAACCCCAGATACACACTATGCTTTGCAGCAAGGAAAACAAATGGTAGTAACAATAAAATACACAAATGTCCTTTAAAACAAGATTCTCCTTTAAATGGTCCCGATTTTAATCTTTCCTTCCAGATTTTCATCAATGAGGGTAGAAATTAAAGATTGGGGGAAAACCTCTATTTTTTTCATTATGTTGCTGTATTCGCAGTCTCATTCTCCTCTTCTCAAAGAACTGGCTCAGTCCAACTGGTTACACATAAACAGAGACTTTGGAGGTAGGCTGGCTCCTAAATTAAACTTGGTGGAGGGGCCTGGCAGCCGAAGGACACTAATGTTAATGCCTCAGTACTGTCAACCCCAATTGCTCAAAAAATCATGAATCAGGCCCTAAAAATCATGAGACTAGTGAAAATTAATGAGATTTTTAAAATAAATTTGTGGTTCTCTTTATTCCCCCAGGTTTCTGAACCTTTAGGGCAGCAGAAGAATCTGTCTTATCTCGGGGCCCCTCCTTCTGCCCCTCCATCCCCACAACATGATACAGTTCTGTGGTGACCTAGAATCCTATTTTCGACATCTCCGACTCAAGGAATATTTCCAACACACCTCTGAACAACATACTAACCCACAGAGACCTTCCTACCAAGACTAGAAAAAGAAGGATTCTGGGTGGACTCCTCCTGAAGGTCGAAACAACAGACTGGACTTCTACATAGAGTGCTTCCGCCAACGTGCACAGGCTGAAATTGTGGAAAAGCAGCATCACTTGCCCCATAACCTCATTGTGTAGAACACAATGCCATCCACAGCCTCAGAAACAACTCTGACACCATAATCAAAAAGGCTGACAAAGGAGGTGTCGTCGTCGTCATGAATAGGACGGAATATGAACAAGAGGCTGCTAGGCAGCTCTCGAACACCACTTTCTACAAGCCATTACCCTCTGATCCCACTGAGGGTTACCAAAAGAAACTACACCATCTTCTCAAGAAACTCCCTGAAAAAGCACAAGAACAAATCCACACAGACACATCCCTAGAACCCTGACCAGAGGTATTCTATCTGATACCCAAGATCCATAAACCTGGAAATCCTGGATGCCCGTTCATCTCAGGCATTGGCACCCTGACAGCAGGATTGTCTGGCTTTGTAGACTCCCTCCTTAGGCCCTATGCTACCAGCACTCCCAGCTATCTTCGAGACACCACTGACTTCCTGAGGAAACTACAATCCATCGGTGATCTTCCTGAAAACACCATCCTAGCCACGATGGATGGCCTCTACACCAACATTCCACACAAAGATTGACTACAAGCCATCAAGAACAGTATCCCCGATAATATCACAGAAAACCTGGTGGCTGAACTTTGTGACTTTGTCCTCACCCATAACTATTTTACATTTGGGGACAATGTATACCTTCAAATCAGCGGCATTGCGATGGGTATCCACATGGCCCCACAGTATGTCAACGTTTTTATGGCTGACTTAGAACAACACTTCCTCAGCTCTCATCCCCTAATGCCCCTACTCTACTTGTGCTACATTGGTGACATCTTCATCATCTGGACCCATGGAAAAGAAGCCCTTGAGGAATTCCACCATGATTTCAACAATTTCCATCCCACCATCAACCTCAGTCCAAAAATCAGTCCACACAAGAGATTCGCTTCCTGGACACTATGGTGCTAATAAGCGATGGTCAGATAAACACCACCTTTTACCGGAAACCTACTGACCGCTATGCCTACCTACATGCCTCCAGCTTTCATCCAGACCACACCACACGATCCATTGACTACCGCCAACCTCTACGATACAACTGCATTTGTTCCAACCCCTCAGACAGAGACAAACACCTACAGATCTCTATCAAGCATTCTTACAACTACAATACCCACCTTCTGAAGTGAAGAAACTGATTGACTGAGCCAGAAGAGTACCCAGAAGTTACCTACTACAGGACAGGCCCAACAAAGGAAATAACAGAATGCCACTAGTCATCACCTTCAGCCCCCAACTAAAACCTCTCCAACGCATCATCAAGGATCTACAACCTATCCTGAAGGACGACCCATCACTCTTACAGATCTTGGGAGACAGGCCAGTCCTTGCTTACAGACAGCCCCCCAACCTGAAGCAAATACTCACCAGCAGCCACACAACAAAAACACTAACCCGGGAACCTATCCTTGCAACAAAGCCCATTGCCAACTGCATCCACATATCTATTCGGGGACACCATCATAGGGCCTAATCATATCAGCCACACTATCGGAGGCTCGTTCATCTGCACATCTACCAATGTGATTATATGCCATCATGTACCAGTAATGCCCCACCTTGATTATCACTACAAGGTTCCCCTTCCCACCCCCCCGCTCTCCTGCTGGTAATTGCTCTCCTTGATCACTCTTGTTACAGCGTGTATGGTAACACCCATTGTTTCATGTTCTCTGTGTATATAAATCTCCCCACTGTATTTTCCACTGCATGCATCTGATGAAGTGAGCTGTAGCTCACAAAAGCTTATGCTCAGATAAATTTGTTAGTTTCTAAGGTGCCACAGGTCCTCCTTTTCTTTTTGCGGATACAGACTAACACAACTGCTACTCTGAAACCTGTCTTTAGGGCTCATGTTTTCTCTGTAAGCTTTCAAGTGTTTTCCTTTTCCTTTTCTCTGCAATCTTGACAGTTAGAAACTTTTCTAAAAATGAAAGCTGAGATTCTCATGAATTCATGCAACTCCAGGCACTGGGGTTTTCAGAAGACCATGAAATATCATGATGGAGATGTCAAGCACTCAATGCCAATTTTTCAAAATTATGTGCCTAAAGTTTAAAAAAAAAAAAAAGTTTAATCCTAGTGAGGAAACTAGAGAGGAGTATAAACTCTGGCAAGTCAAACGTAAAAGTATAATAAAATATGCCAGTAAAGTATTTGAAGAGCAACAAGCTAAAGACACAAAAACTAAAAGCAAGTATATTTCTAGGTATACCAGAAGCAGGAAGCCTGCCAAACAGTCAGTGGGACCACCTGATGGTTGAGGTGCTAAAGGAGCACTCAAGGAAAACGAGACCATAGTAGACAAGCTAAATGAATTCTTTGCTTTGGTCTCCACTGCAGAGGATCTGTGGGAGATGCCCACACCTGAGCCACTCTTTCTAGGTGACAAACCTGAGGAACTGTCCCAGATTGAGGTATCAATAGAGGAGGTTTTGGAACAAGTTCATAAATTTGACAGTACTATGTCACCAGGACCAAATTGTATTCACCCAAGAGTTCTGAAGGAACTCAAATATGAAACTGCAAAACTACTAAGTGTGGTATGTAACCTATTGCTTTAACCAGCATCTGTACCAGATGACTGGAGGATGGCTAATTTAATAATTTTATGAAAAAAATCTGTAGAGGCAACCCTAGCAATAAATGCCAGTAAGCCTAATTTCAGTACCAGGCAAATTGAAACTACAGCAAAGTACGGAATTATCAGACACACAGATGAACATGGTATATTGGAAGAGTCAACACTTCTTTTATAAAGGGAAATCATCCTTCACCAACCTATTAGAATGCTTTGAGGATATCAACAAGCTTGTGGACAAGGGTGATCCAGTCAATATAATGTACTTGGACGTCGGAAAGCCTTTGACAATATCTGTTACCAAAGGCTCTTAAGCAAAGTAAGCTGACATGGGGTAAGAGAGAAGGTCCTCTCTTGGATCAGTAACTGGTTAAAAGATAGGAAACAAAGGGTTGGAATAAATGGTCAGTTTTCACAATGTAGAAAGGTAAATATGGGGGTCCCCCAAGGATCTATAATGGGACCTGTGATATTCAGCATGTTAATAAATTATCTGGAAAAGGGGGAAGAACAGTGAGGTGGCAAAGTTTGCATATACAAAATTACTCAAGATAGCTAGCAGTATATGTAACAGATGATAAGCAGACTTAATACAGGAAGATATGGGAAGAAACTTTCAAGGTAAAAGATTACTTTAAAATCAATAGCCTAGGGAAGAAAGTTGAGGTTTTAATTAAGGAGAGTCATAGCAGACTAAACAATGAAAGATAGAATCATAGAATCGTAAGACTGGAAGGGATCTCAAGAGGTCATCCAGTCCAGTCTTCTGCACTCATGGCAGGATCAAATATTATCTAGACCATCCCTGACAAGTCTTTGTCTAACCCTATTCTTAAAAATCTCCAGTGATGAGGATTCCACAACCTCCCAAGGTAATTTATTCCAATGTTTAACCACCCTGACAGTTAGGAAGTTTTTTTTTCCTAATGTCGATCCTCAGAGGTTAAGGAGGACAATTTCTCCCTCCTCCTTGTAATAACCTTTTATATACTTGAAAACTGTTATCATGTCCCCTTCTCAGTTTTCTCTTCTCCAACTAAATAAACCTAATTTTTTCAATCTTCCCTCATAGGTCACGTTTTTAAGACCTTTAATGATTTTTTTTTTGCTCTCCTCTGGACTTTCTCCACTTCTTTCACATCTTTCCTAAAATATGGCAGTTTGTTCACATCTTTCCTAAAATATGTCCTAGAACTAGACACAATACTACAGCTGTGGCCTAATCAGCACGAAGTAGAATGGAAGAATTACTTCTCTGGTCTTGCTTACAACACTCCTGCTAATAAATCGCAGAATGATGTTTGCTTTTTTCCAACAGTGTTCCACTGTTGACTCATATTTAGCTTGTGATCCACTGTTACCCCCAGATCCCTTTCTGCAGTACTCCCTTCTAGGCCCTCATTTCCCATTTGAATGTGTGCTACTGATTGTTCCTTCCTAGGTGGCATACTTTGCATACTTTGTCCTTATTGAATTTCATCCTATTTACTGCAGATCATTTCTCCAGTTTGTCCAGATCATTTTGAATTTGAATCCTATTCTCCAAAGCACTTGCAACCCCTTTGACCTTAGAATCATCTGCAAACTTGATATGTGTACTCTCTGTGCCATTGTCTAATCTGATGAAGATATTGAAGAGAACTGGACCCAAAACTGATCCCTGCAGGACCCCACTTGACATTCTCTTCCAGCTTGACTGTGAACCACTGATAATTATCCTCTGGGAATGATTTTCCAGCCAGTTATGCACGCACCTTACAGTAGCTCCATCTAGGTTGTATTTCCCTACTTTGTGAAACAGTATGAAAAGCCTTACTAAAGTCATCAAGTAACAGACCTATCCTGTCCTTGGTCTTCCTCTTGCTTCTAATGTATCTGTAGAATCTTTTCTTATTATCGAGTACTGTTTTACCATAAGGAGAATTCCAATCTCTGAAGAATTTACTAAATGAGAGTTATTCAGAAACTAGGAACTAGGCAGATAAATGGGAACAGATCACCACTGCTTGTGGATTCACAGAAAGCATCCGTTATAAGCAGCAGCTCCTCCTACCAAAACCTGTCAAACATCATTCCTGAATGAAGACCTACTCACAATAGCCTATCTACGCCACAATAAGGACAGTCATAAGTGACCAAAGATGATACTACTGGACACTTTATAGCTTGTAAGTCTTTTTTTTTTTTTTCGCCCCCTTCTCTTCAAAGGGGATGTTTATTTGGTCCCATGAGTTTCTGAATAATTCCTTAATATATTTTTATATTCCACATGAACAGATCACACCTGCCTAGCAGTAACTTTATGAACTATCTTCAGTCAGGTTACTGAGGAGATCAGTATAATACAAACAAACAATAGAAAAGGTGTATCTGGAAAACAGACTCCCAGCCTTACAAAGTCACATTGTTACTATACATCATTACAGGATCAGACTCCAATATCATTTTAA
This sequence comes from Dermochelys coriacea, assembly GCF_009764565.3. Lineage (NCBI taxonomy): Eukaryota > Metazoa > Chordata > Testudines > Dermochelyidae > Dermochelys > Dermochelys coriacea. Next base: position 84,425,835 of record NC_050071.1, on the reverse strand, counting down.
AGAGTTAATTTAAATAAGGACTAAGCTATTGTAATTGTAAGCATTTCATTTTGACACAATGTTGATGTGGCCTATTTCAAACAACTGCTTACTGTGGGCCCAACTGTGTCCATCCCTGTATGGATACAGAGAAGGCGGGTGGGAGGAGAGGGAAGACAGCACAATGAGCTTTCCTTCCTTGCATCCATGTACAGGGACAGACAAATTCTTTCTGCTCAGGAAATGCAAAGATTATGAGCCTGATTCTACTCTCATTAAAGTCACTAGCTACATTTCTATTCACTTCAATGGTGCAGCATTGTATCCTAAGTGATAATAGTAGCCACAGTGGCAGTAGCCTCACCAAATTGGGCAGGGAAGGGTACAGAAGGGACAGAGTCATACCACTATGCTTCCTCCACTCTGCTCCACATCTGCCAGTAGAGATTGCTATATAGTTCGGGTGGGAACAGAGAAATGCCACACTTTAGACAGTCCAGTCAAGGGGTGAAGCAGCAGCTTCACATTCCCTTTGAATCAGAGATACAACAGCCTTGATCCTGCAAGGTGTTGACTGTTCCCCGTGAAGTCCTGATTGCCCTCATCATCTACTGAAGTCAACAAGAGTTGACATCACTCACTCCCTTAGAGGAACGCTCAACACGTTGACAGATTGAGCCCATTGCCTTTAAGTGCTCCTATTAGCTCTTCCCTTCCAGACATAGTTTAGCGTTGTATATGCTATAATAATGTGCCATTCCCACACATTCCTGTGCAGCACTACAGATGCACCCTACCTTAGTTTCTCCCAGTTAAGTCATCAGTAAGTTAATCAAGCTTTTAAGTGCCAAAAGTAGCCGTCTTCCAAGGGTCTCATTTATTAACAGAAAGTTCAACAGCAATACAAGGAAGACCTTCACCCAGGCAGACATCAATTGAGTCTACCAGTCCCATATTCAGGCCCTTTAATCTGAAAGATACTCTCAGCCTTGATTTCCTCTGTTAGAGCCAGGGCCTCCTCAGTACCTGCTGACAGCAGCTCTTCTCCAGGCAACATATAGCTTCTCAGAGGTTGGATCTCCTGAAGCTGTCATGGAGAACTCCCCCTAAAGTCTTTCCTTAGGAGTTCTCCTGTTCTGTTTCCTGCATCTTCTCTCTAGAAATAATCCCTATAACTGACCTGTGGCAGCCTTTTCTTAGCCAGTTAGTTGCCAAGCAGCCACATAGGCAGCTAGTTACCTACAGGAGGGCTGAAATGGACTCATTCTCATAAAGTTGTTCTTGGATAGACTGGGCCTACCCTGAAACACATACAATGTAAATATTCCAATCAAACATTTAACTGAGACTGGTAGCAAACTCAAGAAAGCTTTAAATTTCTCTCTGCTTGTAATCTCATCACAGATACGGAGAGGCTACTTCATCTCTCTCAGGATCAATAGAATGTACATTCAGGAAATGTTTATTCTGCACGCACATTAAACTACAACTGCTGTTATTTTTTAGCCTTGCTATTATCAAATAATTTATACCAAGGAGTATTTGACTGGCTGCTCGAAACTCTAGCAACAGATTGAAAAAGAGTACTTGTGGCACCTTAGATACTAACAAATTTATTTGAGCATAAGCTTTCGTGAGCTACAGCTCACTTTATCGGATGCATTCGGTGGAAAATACAGCAGATTATTAGTTTTGCACCCTGACTCTGCTTATAATTTAGCATTTTACGAGAACAAAAGTATATCCATACATGATTCTTTTAAATAATTCATTTGAACACACAATGACATAATTAACAAGACAACAATAGACAACTCCAGAGGCTAGTCACGCCACATCCTTATGGATATACGGTTGTGTCCTTTCCTGCTCGCTGATAGCATAGGAGTTGGATTACCTTGTGTATTTTATGCCTCATTACTGAAATATGTATTGTGGTGGCCATTTTGGAAAATTGTTGTAACTACAGCAGTGCCAAGCAGGCTGTTTATAGTTAATCCGTGCAAAATTTCTCATTTTTTAAGCAATCTCTATTGCTGCCATTTTAACTAACGTTAGGCTTAAATTGGCATGGAAGTTTTAAAGGCCATATGAACATTTCCCACCCATTAGTTTGGATTTTAATCTGATGGAATATTCTTTAGCTAGAAGGAGGCAAACAAAATATTACTTTCATTTTTTAAAAGGCTATTTAAAAAAATCAAGTTGGAGTATTTTATGGTACTACTGTAGGATAGGATGGATATCTATGGTGCCAATCCTGCCATTCTTCCTGTAACATGAGCCTTTATAATGATAGGGACAATGTGTGAAATCGAGATCTGGGTTCGGTTTTCAAACACATCCATGTATACACCAAAATTAGGAGATGTTTATTCATGTCTTCACTTTAAAACTTGGAATATTAATTCAATATTAATATTATATCACCTATTCCTTGTGGTCACAGATAAGGTGGTGGTTATTTCCAAATATGTACAGCTGAGGAATGAGCTGTAAATAGGTTGTCCTAATAGTTATACCACTTATTAAAAAAAAAAAAATCTATAAAATGAGAAGGATGGCCTTGTGGTAAAGCACTGGACTGGAACTTTGAGATCAATTCACAGCTATGATACAGACTTCCTGTGTGAACTTGGACAAATCACTTATAGTCTCCCTATCAATTCACCCTCTCTAAAAATGGGAACACTAATTGCCTATGTCACAGAGGTAAGAATAAAATCGATTAGAGGAGCTCAGATACTATTGTTATGAGGACCATTAAAGACAGATACTTGTCCTTTCTCCTCCATAGTTGACATTTGTGTCTGGTGGGCTCCTGAACCCCATGCCCCAGCATGAGCATCATTGTCTATGAATGAGGCAGCAAAATTTACTTGCATGTATCTATCTATCATTAGCATTTCTAAGCTTCCTATCATGATGATGCCTAACTACTAACTAAAGGATGATTTTTCCCCTCTTGAATGTTTTGGTGTTATACCAATAAAATAAAAACCAAAAGGATCTTATTAAAGGGGAAAAGGCAAAATGCCACACGTATTGTGAATACAGAAAGAAACATAGTAAGCAGTTAGTTATAGCTATAACATTCCATTCAATTTCATATTTATTCACACATTCATACACACACACACGCACACACACGTTCTGCAAGGTTGTTATCATAGTTATCAGCCTTAGAGTTGCTCATGCCAAGTCACTGGCCAGGTGGCCTGGACATGAGGAGGGAGCAGGGCCTTGTCAGATGCTCATCTGATGCTCCTGGAAGTTAGTTTGCAGAATCAGACCCTAAAGTTCTCACTTTCTAGAGTCCATTTTTATAGGAATTTCTTCCTATGCCAGTCTATGGGAATTGCTTTATCATGCTCTTGCTGAATCAATCAGCAGATGGCACATTCCTGATGGCTCCATGCTGCCAGATGTTATCTTGTTCTTTGGTTCTCCCATTTTTGAGACTGTTGGGTGGATTCCAGTCTGCCCTCCAAGGGTCCCCTGGTTATTTCCACTTGAAGCCTTCTTCAGCCGATGGGCACTAGATTCTTAGGCTGGCACCTCCTTGATCATTCAGTTATTATCCACACCAAGCATCCGTCCACATACATCCTCTATCTCTATTTTAATCACAATTGTTAACAAAGCGAGATGAATACAACAAAAGGGCGGGGAGTCTCTGGGTGCTGTTTCTGTTGTTACAGAGTATTGCTTTGAGTCTCTCTCTGTGTGAGTAGTTGTTGCTACAAAGAATTGCTTTGAGAACGGACTCTGTCTTAGAATGTACTAACACAGTTAGCAGCTTGCAAGTTTCACACATAGAGGGAGAGAAACAGTACCAAAAACCAAGAGACTTCTTAATTAGTAATACCCTCGAATTTAAACTATGGGGAATCAAACTCATTTGTGATTTTAATACAGAACTTCTTTAATATGATCCAACATTGGAACACGACTTTCAATATTTAAAATTTGATCAAAAGCAAAGACAGGAAAACTGAAGCGCTTTTATCCATATGACTACAACAAATACATCAGAGAAATGAAAAAGGTTGATTGCAAAATGTTTCCTAGTAGTGAAGACAGTTTCAACCAAACAACTTGGTCTGATCAAAGTGCTTTTATCAATGTACATAAAGAAATCTTAATATAGAAAAATAGCAGGAATCTGATGAGCTTTAAAAGGTGAAAGATAGGTCAAACTTGTATCCGTTCTAGGCTCTTTATTTAGCTAAGACAAATAATTAAAACTGGCAACTGAACTCACACAATAATATCAAAGGACACCTTGAAATCCCAGTTGTAAAATCTCTACCTACAGATAGTTTTTGCTTTATTAACTGCAAGCCCGCCTGTGACACACGCAGAGCCCTGGCTGGGCACTCACAAGGCTGAAGATGTAAAGCACCCACTTCTGAGATCTCTGACCATATAGTTCAACTGCCCAGCCCCTGAAGTTACAGCTGGCACCCCAGAGTTCCTTTATCTTAGATACACCCTCTCCCATAATTCCACTTTGGGAATTTTAATTTAAAATTTAAAACTGTGGTTTACAGTTTAACTCTTCAGGGGCATGAGATAGCAAAAGCAAACAGACATACAGACAGACTTTGCACAGGATTCTAAACACGATTACTCCTTCCTAAAGCAATAAACACACCTGTACCCATTTCCCTGTCTGTTTCCTCACCAGTCCACAGAGTTTTTATTTTAGGGCAGAGTCCTCTGAGTAGTCCAGGTTGCTCCTTCTTCACACAGCTTCTCATAGAGTCATGGAGTCCCTTCCCCTGAGCTATGCAGTCAATGCCCTCCTGCTTTCCTAACCAAGCTTCTTCTGCTTCTGATCTCTTCTCAGAAAGGCTGGTAAGAGACCCTGTCTTTTATAATCTCTTAGCTCCTTTGTCAGGTGACTTTGTGTTCAGCTTCATCAAATGATCCGTTTTCCACCTGGCCAGACTAGTTGTTATGAATGACAGCCAACTCTTTCTCCAAGGGTGCTTCTATTCAAATAGAGGACAACCAAGGCTTAACGTCCCTCTGTTGTCAGCCCTGTGCCATCATCCCTTGAAATTTCAGTCCAACATGCAGATAAAAGGACAACAGCAAAGGCAGCAAGCCCCACATTCAAGATGGAGTTTGCAGTCTAACAGATGCACATAAAGATACCCCCATGTCAAAGAGAATTCATAAACTGTACATAGATTTCCCAAATCATCACACCATTCCTGTTTCCCTTTCACTGAATAGTACCTTATTCTGAGGGTAGCCCCCCATTAAAGTACTACTCACATAAGTAAATGCTATTCAGTGAGCTAGACTTTTGCTTTTAGCTACTCAGACTATACATTTGTGATCGTAGGGAAAGACAGGACCAGCACTACTGACTAAAGGTGTGAGTTAGAGATATTTGACATAGGGTAAGGGAATCTATGAACAATAACTGTGTTATTTGAAATTTACTTCCCATTTGTGCCAATTTTTAAGATAAACATGTTTGATCTCCCTAAGGACCATTCTACTTATCTTCATCATCATGGCAAATCCCAAAGGGATGTAACCTCCTTGCGGATCAAGCACCACCTGGCTCAATCTCTAGCTAGGTCCTGAAGGTAACTGGCCTGAATATTTACACCACTCAAAGCTTTTGATGATGATGTGATCACCAACAGTGTAGTGGCATTCTTTGGTAAACAAGCTTTGTAATTCATTGGTCTTCCATTCTAATAATATGTCTCTACTAAGAAAGCTGCCAAAACTAAAACAATGCTGATGGAGGAGTTTTCTGAGTTTGTCTATAAATAGCATCATGGCTGATTTTGTCCTGCCACTTAATATGGAGCATTTTACGAAGACAACCAGAATCAAAAATATCAGTCCATCACTCTTCAGACTTCTTCAGTGCCTAAATTTCATGGATACAATAGAGTGGGTATAACTGTGGTTCTGTAGTTCTGCAGCTTGATAAGAAGCCTGATGTCATAATGTCCCCACAGAGACCCTGAAGTGCCAAAAACATGGCAGCAGCTGCTCCTATGTGAGTGTCCACATCTTTAGAGTATCCTCCAGCATTGTCTAAAGACTTTGCAAGATATGATTATCTTCTTTTCTTCCCTACCCCACAATAGCTCAAAATTTATCTTGTGAAGCTAAGAACTCCAAATGTGAGCACTAATGAAGTCCTTAGATTTTTGAAGTATTACTGTATCCCTGTTGAGAAATTACTTTAATAGCTGCTGGCTTCTATTAAATTATACCTAATATGCTGCTGAAATAGTTTGCATCCATACTGAAAAATCTGTCATTAATATTAGAAAACTAACATACAGTAGGATTTGAAGAGGAGGTTTCCCAAACTTTTTTGTAATCACATGCAAAACTTGTTTCTCGTTATAGGATTGGGAGGATTAGGGCTCCAAACAATAAAATAGATTTGCCTGCTACTAAGCTGAGCCTTTTTGTTCTTTGCTCTCACAATTACTCACAGTTTTTGCAGAGATCAAATAAAATATTAAGTCTTTTCAGTGTACTAGAAGTAACTTACGTTAAATTGATGTTTACCTGCTCTTACCACAAAGGGATTACATTGTTAAAACTCGCCCTCTCCCTGCCCCCATCTAGGGTTTTCCCTTTATTATTAACTAAAAAACAAGCATGAATTTCAAGTTGAGCTACCTCCTGAACCTGACTGTTCCTAGAGCCCCTTTCAGAAATTGTTCCTTCTTCTAGCCCCTCCTGCTTTAGAAGAGTCTCAGCCAGCCCTTTAGGCAATGTCAGTAAGACCTATTTGGCCTGACCCAGTGAGTCAGAGGCAGCAGAATGAATGGCTCTGCACCTGTATGCACGGTCCTATGTCTATAACATCACCAAATGAAAAACTCCCGAAGGTATCCCAGCTGCCAGTATATCAGTCACAATGTATGTTAACAGATGCATCAGATCACACTGTATTGTAATACAACCACCTCAAAAGGGGCCAGCCTAAAACCAAAATGTTTATCAATGGCAACAGGTTAACATTTGCCATTATTTTGAGAAAGCTAATTGTCATAAAAATACTTTTAGACAAAATTCTTTAATCTTTTCCTGACCTAAGGGGTTTCTTTAACAAATAGTAAACTCTGCTGGTATAACAGCATTGATGGATAAGTATGTTTATTTGTATAAGAAATGAAATTGTATGAGTTGCTCCATCTGCTACTTGACATCGGTTTCATCATGTCTAATTCTTGCCGCTCCAAGACCTTTGTGATTTGGTGTGGAAAAATTCTGCATCAATAACCTGAACATGAAATGGCACAGCTTTCATTTACAAGTCAGCTGTGGTAATTAAAAGTTACACACCAGCCAGCAATTTCTAGCACTGTCAGTTTGAGTTATGCTGATCAGACCTACAGCCACTTTGTTGACACAGTTGATGTAGTCCAGTGGTTAATCAGTTGAAAGCTAATTGAAGGTATGCTGTGCTCCCTTAAAATCCCAATTCCCTACTGTGGATTCATTTTTAATATCAGCCAGTGTACATTCCAACATCTTTATTAATAGATGCATCTCTGTTTAATGTAATTGACATGGCTAACGATAGTAAGCCATGGCATAATACTTGAATTGTAAGCTTTTATGTGGTCTATGACATAACCTAATCGTTGTAGCAGTAACATTACACATACTTTAATTTATTGGTTTCAGAGTAGCAGCCGTGTTAGTCTGTATCCTCAAAAAGAAAAGGAGTACTGGTGGCACCTTAGAGACTAACAAATTTATTTGAGCATAAGCCATCTGTAGCTCACAAAAGCTTATGCTCAGATAAATTTGTTAGTCTCTAAGGTGCCACAAGTACTCCTTTTCTTTGATTTATTGTCACTCTTTGCTGTGTTATATCTGAATTACTGTGGAAGCTCCTCAGAGCAGGGGCCTGCCTTTTATTTGATCTTTAAAACTCATAGCAGACCATGGCACTGGTTAAATAATGAATAATAATAATAATATAATATCTGTTTTTGAAATTTGTTAATTTCACATACTCTTGGAGTCATTTTTTAACAAATTTGCAATTTCACTATAGAAAATGTAAGTCTATCCCCTCAATTGGTATAAATCAATCTAGCTCAATTGACTTCAATGGAGCACTTCATCTTCTATAAAGAAACGACCATTTTGCTTAAGCTTATGCAGGTTGTGTTAGCCATCTGATAGGTGCTCATTTTTAGTGACTTATGTGAAATGAGTTGGTGGCTTCAATCGAGTTCATATGAGACGAGTGTCCATATCACCAATAAAATATCATATTAGCACTAACAGTTATTCTTGTTGGCAAATTCAGAAGATGGAATAAGGAGTGAGTGAGGATGAAAAATGAATTACCCTTCCGCATTAAAAATTCTAACTCTAGAACTAAATCATATTGTCAGGATCAGGGTGTTTTGTGAATGCTTGCACTGCTACTTCCCATTTTTTACTTGAGCTGCAAAAAGAAGACTTTCTTCTCCATTGTTATCTATCCAGAAATTTTTGCAAGCACAAAACTCACTTAAAATCATCTTCTCTGAACCTCTACACCATTGCCAAAGATGTGAGGTAAAATATATCTTGCAAAAACATTTTATTTGACATTTGTCTGTTTTTGAATTGGTAGATATTCCATGTAACTACAGAATGGCTATGAATTTTGAATCTTAAAAGCTGTCAACTAAGCTTTTCACTATTATGATGAAATTTTGCAATAAATCTTTGTGTTATAGTTTTGATGATTGAGCTGGATTGATAGTTTAGTATTGCTCACCTAAGTCACATAGTTTTAGTTTAGCAAAGGCTGCCTCAGGCTGAGGGGGGTTATCGGGAAAACACATATGTCTGAGGAATAAGGTGTAGCCAAGTGTGTGGGGATTTTTTGTCACCAGTGTGGCGGGGGGGGCTTGATTTCTTTTCTTTTTTCAATCTGAAGAGGTTGGAAATGTTAATTGATTTGTATAATAATTTTTATTCATCTAATTGACAACGTGCATGTACACAGTGCCATTAAACAGACTTTCTCGCCTTGTCTGTGTGAGGGCTCAGGTATTATAATGATGGGTACATACAAGAACCATAAAGAGAGAGATTGGCTTGTCTTATAGTCAAAAAATATGTATGTTATTGTGCCTAACTCTTATTTGTTACATGTTTTCATTTTATTTTTCCCAAAATGTACAAGATGCACCATTTATTTGTGTCTCCTTATCCTAAAGTCATCTCCTACTTTGATTTATTTCAGATGTGGGTGGTGTTAGAGGGGGAAAGAACTGAAAGGCAAAGGAGGAGTGTGTGTGTGTGTGTGTGTGTGTGTGTGTGTGTGTGTGTGTGTTAAAACAAGAGACCCTTATGCTTCCTGTCTCCCTAGGTTCGGCCTCCCTGTCCAGCATCTATCATCTGGTAGGGCCCCTTTCTCCTGCAAAGAGGACCCTCCCACCCTAAATAATGAGGAGTCAAGCAATAAAGATAAAATCAAATAAAGTATATTGAAGGGTTTATAACAAAGGGTGGGACAGATAAGAAGGGGAATAAACAGCAAAATGACACAATATAGTGATTACCCGCAAACTCAATCCTAAAAACATATATATATTAAAAAAAAAACCCTTCTCCATGGATTGAAGCAATGGCGGTTGCTTGGGACCTCAATCCTCTGGCTAATGGTAAGCCTTTGGAGAGGATCTCCAAGGAGTCCCTTGATGTTCCTTCGGGACCACAGGGTACAGCAGATGATGCATCCAGGAGAACAGAAGGCAGATGATGTATCTTCTCTTTCTCCCTTTCTTGCAGGTGAGGAAGCTGTTGAAGGAAAATCCCTAGCCCTCCTATCACTATGGTGGATAGATGCCTGCAGGTAGGACCCGTGACCATCCCTGGCTGCCACTCAGATGGACATCCCTGAGGCCATGTTTGGGGCATTATTTTATACACTTGCCTGGGAAACCCCTTAGAAAAGACGGGAAGCCCCTTCTAGGAAACCCCTTTGGAAAACCAGTTCTGACTGCAAGTTGTTTACAACTCCAGAAGAAATAAAAGAGTGGGGGAAATTAATTTATAGCTCACGTGGGCATAAAATCTCCATCTTGGAACCAACATGGATTCCTGTAGTCACAAAACATATGAAAGTGAACCCAACCTAACAGTGGGTTATTCACAGAAATATGATTATTGGTCAACCTGCTATGTTGAATCCCTTCTGATGGAATCCCTACTGACATATGTGGCCCACAATGTGTTACCTGGGCCATAGGCACTGGGTGGCAGGGCAGCAGCAACCTGTACTCTGACCCTGGACCCCAGAACTCGTGGGGCTGGGCAGCTTTCCCAGACCCAAGACACTGCAGGGCTGGCCAGCGGCCCTGGACCTCTGACTCTGCAGGGCTGGCAGGCAGCCCCAACCCCAAACTCTTCCTCCATGTGGGGTGGGCCAGCAGCCCTGACCGCTCTGCGCCAGGCAGCAGGGCAGCCCAGACCCCTTTGCGCTGGGAGGCTGGGAACCTGACATACCCTGGCATGCAGGCTGGCCTTTAGCACATGGCTAAGCTGGGCCACAGCTGTGTGCTAATTGGGCCACATGTGGCCGACAGGCCGTGCATTGAGAACTGCTGATTTAAATGTTCTGACGTGTGGATGCCTGGTTAAGTATAATTTCTTAGTCTATTTCCAAACTAGTGAAGGTTGCACTGAAAGTGCCAATCGATACAATGAAAGCAATGATTATATCATATATTCGGTGCCACAATGTGATGGCTCTTGTGTAGGAGAGCATTGGGGAAGGGTGCATGGAGCACTGGGAAAGGTGCAAAGGCTTAACCACAATCGTGAATGCAGGGGAGCCTCCCACCATGCAGTCCTGTCAGTGCACAGCCCCACAAGGAGGCAGGGGAGAGCTGATGATGGAGCAAGGTGGGAAGAGCTCATGGATCAGCCTACATACGTGCACACCTGCACAGTGATGAGCCTAGGGAGGGATTGTGTCCCATACTAAGGGCTGTGCCTTATAGACACTCTGTATCCCAATATGAACATACATAAAGTTTCTATAGGTATACATACAAGGTTAACGTTTCCAGTGTTGTTAAGCAATGTACAATGATGTCAATGCCTTTTTTAAGAGCATAATTTTGGTTTCACTAATTTGATCAACTGTTATTTAATACATTTTTCTATGCCTGATCGTTACATGAATTAGATTTGCATGACAATATTGGATGTGAATGTGGTGTTGCCTCCAATGAGCATGCAATGTGTATGTTTTAGTTGCACAATTAAGTTATTTCAGAAACAATTTGGAAGCAGCAACCCAGAAAAGATGTCATCATTGAAGCGCAAGGCCAATTTCAGTACAGCAGAATCAAAACTTATAATGAAGATGAAAATAAAATGTGAGTATTTCCAGTCTGTTGAAAAATCAAGGAAATATATAACTTACTGTCTGTGGAAGATAATAGAACAGATTGGTTTTTTGTTTTGTTTTGTTTTTCTTAATGAATGCTAAATTTCACAGTGAAGTGGAAGACTAGGGGAAAAAAATCTGAATTTAAGCAAAGAGCAGATCAGAAAGACTGACCAAGTTTCAGGCACAGGATGCAGAACCTGCAGTGGGTTGTGGGGGGACCAGTATTGGAAGGACTGTTGTATTAATTTAGATGGAATATATAGGCCAAAGGTGTTCACATAAGTCAGTGCCCAACATTAAACAGTGTTAAACAAGGTCTGGGGTTTGGTATACTGAGACTGCATCCTGCTTAGTACCATGGTAAACACACCATTAAACAGCCTTTTAACTTTCATTAAAAGATAAAGAAAAGAATGAAAAACAGTTAAAGCACTTGAAATGTAATGTATTAAATCACTTCCATTGTTGTATGCAATGTAGTTGTAGCTGTGTTGGGCCCAGGATATTAGAGAGACATGAGAGGGGTAATATCTGTAATTGAACCAAGTTGTTCCTATCACCAGCAGAAGCTAGTCCAATAAAAGATATTTCACCCACCTTGTCTCTCTCCCTATTAAATACGACTTTCATTTTGACTAGATCCCTTGTTTCCTTTCCCTTTAACTGGAGAGAGTCTTTAGAATGAAATCTCTTCCACTCCCACCCCACATTTCCCAGTCTCTTAGTGTCAAAAATGGTCATAACTGTCCTTTTAACAGCATAACAGATATCAGGATATGCTTCTACAGACACAATGTTCTGAAGATTCAGAGCAGGCTGCGCAGCAGGGACAGGAGGACGGTGAAGAAATTTGGCAGCATGTGACTTCCAGAAGAAGAAAGGGGAGCGTCCATGTACCAGCAACACAGATACAGGTAAACAACCATTTTCATGTTCTCTCCATAGGTACTAATGCTGAGAGTGGACTAGATGATACATCTGAGGGAAGGGAATAGAAGGAGACTCCACCAATTGGAAGGCATGAGATGCACTGTCCTAGGGATGGGGGTTCCATGACCACCACTCCCAAGAGAAGGAGGTGGGTGGTGGTGGTCGGGGACTCTCTCCTCAGGGGGACTGAATCATCTATCTGCCACCCCGATCGGGAAAACCGAGAAGTCTGCTGCTTGCCAGGAGTTAGGATTCACAATGTGATGGAGAGACAGCAGAGACTCATCAAGACCTCGGATCGCTAACCCTTCCTGCTTCTCCACGTGGGCACCAATGATTCTGCCAAGAATGACCTTGAGCAGATCACTGCAGACTACGTGGCTCTGGTAAGAAGGATAAAGGAGTTTGAGGCACAAGTGGTGGTCTCATCCATCCTCTCCGTGGAAGGAAAAGGCCTGGGTAGAGACCGTTGAATCATGGAAGTCAACAAATGACTACGCAGGTGATGTCGGAGAGAAGGCTTTGGATTCTTTGACCATGGGGTGGTGTTCCAAGAAGGAGGAGTGCTAGGCAGAGATGGGCTCCACCTAATGAAGAGAGGGAAGAGCATCTTCGCCTCCTAGTGAGGAGGGCTTTAAACTAGGTTCACGGGAAAGGAGACCAAAGTCCTGAGGTAAGTGGGGAAGTGGGAGGAAGCACGAGCAGGAAAGCGTGAGGGGGAGGGCTCCTGCTTCATACTGAGAAAGCGGGACGATCAGCGAGTTATCTCAAGTGTCTATACACAAATGCAAGAAACCTAGGAAACAAGCAGGGAGAACTGGAAGTCCTGGCACAGTCAAGGAATTATGATGTGATTGGAATAACAGAGACTGGAGTACTGTCATGGATGGATATAAACTGTTCAGGAAGGACAGGCAGGGCAGAAAAGGTGGGGGAGTTCCATTGTATGTAAGAGAGCAGTATGACTGCTCAGAGCTCCGGTATGAAACTGCAGAAAAACCTGAGTCTCTGGATTAAGTTTAGAAGTGTGAGCAACAAGGGTGATGTCGTGGTGGGAGTCTGCTATAGATCACCGGACCGGGGATGAGGCTTTCTTCCAGCAACTAATGGAAATTACTTGATCGCAGGCCCTGGTTCTCATGGAAGACTTGAATCATGCTGATACCAGCTGGGAGAGCAATACAGCGGTGCACAGACAATCCAGGAAGTTTTTGGAAAGTGTAGGGGACAATTTCCTGGTGCAAGTGCTGGAGGAACCAACTAGGAGCAGAGCTCTTCTTGCTCACAAACCGGGAAGAATTAGAGGGGAAGCAAAAGTGGCTGGGAACCTGGGAGGCAGTGACCATGAGATGGAAAAGTTCAGGATCCTGACACAAGGAAAAAAGGAAAGCAGCAGAATAAGGACCCTGGACTTCAGAAAAGCAGACTTTGACAACCTCAGGGAACTGATGGGCAGGATCCCCTGGGAGAATAACATGAGGGGGAAAGGATCCAGGAGAGTTGGCTGTATTTTAAAGAATCCTTGTTGAGGTTACAGGGACAAACCATCCCGATGTGAAGAAAGAATAGTAAATATGGCAGGCGACCAGCTTGGCTTAACAGTGAAATCCTTGCTGATGTTAAACACAAAAAAGAAGCTTACAAGAAGTGGAAGACTGGACAAATGACCAGGGAAGAGTATAAAAATATTGCTCGGGCATGCAGGAGTGAAATCAGGAAGGCCAAATCACACCTGGAGTTGCAGTTAGCAAGAGATGTTAAGAGGTAACAAGAAGGGTTTCTTTAGGTATGTTAGAAACAAGAAGAAAGTCAAGGAAATCGTGGGCCCCTTACTGAATGAGGGAGGCAACCTAGTGACAGAGGATGTGGAAAAAGCCAATGTACTCAATGCTTTTTTTTGCCTGTCTTCACGAACAAAGTCAGCTCCCAGACTACTGCACTGGGCAGCACAGCATGGGGAGGAGGTGCCCAGCCCTCTGTGGAGAAAGAAGTGGTTCGGGACTATTTAGAAAAGCTGGATGAGCACAAGTCCATGGGGCCAGATGTGCTGCATCCGAGAGTGCTAAAGGAGTTGGCAGATGTGATTGCAGAGCCATTGGCCATTATCTTTGAAAACTCATGGCGATCGGGGGAGGTCCTGGACGACTGGAAAAAGGCTAATGTAGTGCCCATCATTAAAAAAAGGAAGAAGGAGGATCCAGGGAACTACAGGCCAGTCAGCCTTACCTCAGTCCCTGGAAAAATCATGGAGCAGATCCTCAAGGAATCAATTCTGAAGCACTTAGAGGAGAGGAAAGTGATCAGGAACAGTCAGCATGGATTCACCAAGGGCAAGTCATGCCTGACTAATCTAATTGTCTTCTATGATGAGATAACTGGCTCTGTGGATGAGGGGAAAGCAGTGGACATGTTGTTCCTTGACTTTAGCAAAAATTTTGACGACGTCTATCACAGTATTCTTGCCAGCAAGTTAAAGTAGTATGAGCTGGATGAATGGACTATAAGGTGGATAGAAAGTTGGCTAGATTGTCGGGCTCAACAGGTAGCGATCAGTGGCTCCATGTCTACTTGGCAGCCGGTATCAAGTGGAGTGCCCAAAGGGTTGGTCCTCGGGCCAGTTTTGTTCAATATCTTCATTAATGATCTGGAGGATGGTGTGGATTGCATCCAAGTTTGCAGATGACACTAAACTGGGAGGAGAGGTAGATACACTGGATGGTAGGGATAGGATACAGAGGGACCTAGACACATTAGAGGATTGGGCCAAAAGAAATTTGATGAGGTTCAACAAGGACAAGTGCAGAGTCCTGCACTTAGGACGGAAGAATCCTATGCTCCGCTACAGACTAGGGACCAAATGGCTAGGCAGCAGTTCTGCAGAAAAGGACCTAAGGGTTACAGTGGACAAGAAGCTGGATATGAGTCAACAGTGTGCCCTTCTTGCCAAGAAGGCCAATGGCATTTTGGGATGTATAAGTAGGGGCATTGCCAGCAGATCGAGGGACGAGTTCGTTCCCTAAATTCGACATTGGTGAGGCCTCATCTGGAGTCCTGTGTCCAGTTTTGGACCCCACGCTACAAGAAGGATGTGGAAAAATTGGAAAACATCCAGCGGAGGGCAGCAAAAATGATTAGAGGACTGGAACACATGACTTACGAGGAGATGCTGAGGGAACTGGGATTGTTTAGTCTGCGGAAAAGAAGAATGAGGTGGGATTTCATAGCTGCTTTCAACTACCTGAAAGGGGGTTCCAAAGAGGATGGATCTAGACTGTTCTCAGTGGTAGCAGATGACAGAATGAGGAGTAATGGTCTCAAATTGCAGTGGGGGAGGTTTAGGTTGGATATTAGGAAAAACTTTTTCACTGGGAGGGTGGTGAAACACTGGAATGTGTTACCTAGGGAGGTGGTGGAATCTCCTTCCTTAGAGGTTTTCAAGGTCAGGCTTGACAAAGCCCTGTCTGGGATGATTTAGTTGGAGACTGGTCCTGCTTTGAGCAGGGGGTTGGACTAGATGACCTCCTGAGGTCCCTTACAATCCCTGATATTCTATGATTTTGTGGGGGGAAGAAGTTAGGTGAGAGGGGCTGGAGCTGGTGGTGTTGCTGTCGTGGTTAAAGTCAGATCCTGTTTCATCCCAGGTGGTGGTTAGGATTCATCTGGAGCTGATACAGGTGGCGATGTCATCTGGGTCCTGCTTTGGCCCTGTCTGGTAAGGACATCTCTCATGATTATGATGATGAAGGCCCAGGGCCCTAAGACATGATGGAGGTGGCAGCCAGGATGGTGAAGCTTTCTTCAGTAGACTCCGTCTGTTCTTTTTATTCCCCTCCGTTCCCAAAGTCTCTCTCAGGACCCAAAAAGGGAGTGGAACTTGCACTTACTTTTTAACAGTTGAATTTGCAATTAGAGTAGGTTCAATTATCACTGCAGTTTGTTCTGAGCATGCTCCACTCCTCATTCTACAGAGTAGAAGATGGTTATTGAGTAAGGTGACCAGTTCTTCAAAACAAAAAATGCTCTCTGTTCCTTACTCCTTCTGTCTCTATATTCCTCATTGCTGCCTTGTGTTTTCGCTTGCGTCCTTTGCTGATTTTCTTCTCTGCTGGTCACTCCTCTCACTCTCCTTTTAACCTAACGTGATCTGAAAATGTTCAGATACATTACCCTCCTGCTTCTCCCTTCCTCCAAGTCTGTCACCTCTTTCTTGCTTCTTCTGCTTTTGCTTCTTCTTATCTTTACTCCAGTTTTCTTTTCCTATATTCCCTTATTTCTCCTCCCCCCGGTTCTTTTTACCACCCACACTCTTTTCAGCATCCTTCTTTCTGATTTCTTTTCCTACCCCTTGTTCTCCTTTCCTTATCCAGTTCTCCTTGCCCCCTTTCCTCCCCTCAACATATTTTCCCACTTCAGAACTTCAGTTCTCTTTCTGAGGCTCAGAATGGCCCAAAGATTCTCCCCTAGCACTGGGCAAAAGTGGCTCAAAGATTTTCTAGGAGCACAGGTGTAGCTTCCTGATACTTTGTATCTAGTTGCCAGAGCCAATCTTAGGAATGTAAAGTCCCTCAGCCCTCATGCACATCAAGAAAAATGAATTGACTTTCCCCTGGCCCCCACCCCAACAAAAATTGGCATAGTTTATAGGAACTGAGTAGAATCCCTTTAAATAGTTTGTGAGCCCTCAGGTAGCATCCACTGTGGTCTGTATATATATACCTGCCAGAGAAGCAATGTATATTGTAGCTGATCCTTGCATGTTGTACAATAAAACCTCAAGAATGGAGGTTGTTTGTAACTCTGAAACATTCATAACTCTTAACAAAATCATATGAGTTGTTCTTTCAAAACGTTTACAACTGAATATTGACTTAATATAGCTTTGAAACTTTACTATGGAGAAGAAAAATGCTGCTTTTATCCATCTTCATTTAAATGAAAGAAGCACAGAAACAATTTCCTTACCTTGACAAATCTTTTTTAAAACTTTCCCTTTATATTTTTAGTAACTTATGTTTTACACATTATTGTACTGTATTTGCTATTTTTCTGGTCTCTGCTGCTGCCTGATTGGGTACTTCCAGTTCCAAATGAGGTGTGTGGTTGACCGGTCAGTTTGTAACTCTGGGGTTCTACTGTATATAGTTAGTAAATATGGTTATTTTGACCCCATTGTGCCTGTGTAGGTCCGTCATATTATATTTATTGTGTAAAGAGCAAAAGACACACCAATTGGTGACAAGGATGGGATCCTAATCCAGGAATACAGTGAAACTGAGAGTGCCACTAGAGGGCTCACACTTTATTTAAGGGGATACTACCAAGTTGCTATATAAAGTGGAAAAGTGACAAAAATCACAGACTGAAAAACACCACCAAACCCAATCAATTCATAGAATCATAGAATATCAGGGTTGGAAGGGACCCCAGAAGGTCATCTAGTCCAACCCCCTGCTCAAAGCAGGACCAAGTCCCAGTTAAATCATCCCAGCTAGGGCTTTGTCAAGCCTGACCTTAAAAACCTCTAAGGAAGGAGATTCTACCACCTCCCTAGGTAACGCATTCCAGTGTTTCACCACCCTCTTAGTGAAAAAGTTTTTCCTAATATCCAATCTAAACCTCCCCCATTGCAACTTGAGACCATTACTCCTCGTTCTGTCATCTGCTACCATTGAGAACAGTCTAGAGCCATCCTCTTTGAAACCCCCTTTCAGGTAGTTGAAAGCAGCTATCAAATCCCCCCTCATTCTTCTCTTCTCCAGACTAAACAATCCCAGCTCCCTCAGCCTCTCCTCATAAGTCATGTGCTCTAGACCCCTAATCATTTTCGTTGCCCTTCGTTGTACTCTTTCCAATTTATCCACATCCTTCCTGTAGTGTGGGGCCCAAAACTGGACACAGTACTCCAGATGAGGCCTCACCAGTGTCGAATAGAGGGGAACGATCACGTCCCTCGATCTGCTCGCTATGCCCCTACTTATACAACCCAAAATGCCATTGGCCTTCTTGGCAACAAGGGCACACTGCTGACTCATATCCAGCTTCTCGTCCACTGTCACCCCTAGGTCCTTTTCCGCAGAACTGCTGCCGAGCCATTCGGTCCCTAGTCTGTAGCGGTGCATTGGATTCTTCCATCCTAAGTGCAGGACCCTGCATTTATCCTTATTGAACCTCATTAGATTTCTTTTGGCCCAATCCTCCAATTTGTCTAGGTCCTTCTGTATCCTATCCCTCCCCTCCAGCGTATCTACCACTCCTCCCAGTTTAGTATCATCCGCAAATTTGCTGAGAGTGCAATCCACACCATCCTCCAGATCATTTATGAAGATATTGAACAAAACGGGCCCCAGGACCGACCCCTGGGGCACTCCACTTGACACCGGCTGCCAACTAGACATGGAGCCATTGATCACTACCCGTTGAGCCCGACAATCTAGCCAGCTTTCTACCCACCTTATAGTGCATTCATCCAGCCCATACTTCCTTAACTTGCTGACAAGAATGCTGTGGGAGACCGTGTCAAAAGCTTTGCTAAAGTCAAGAAACAATACATCCACTGCTTTCCCTTCATCCACAGAACCAGTAATCTCATCATAAAAGGCGATTAGATTAGTCAGGCATGACCTTCCCTTGGTGAATCCATGCTGACTGTTCCTGATCACTTTCCTCTCCTCTAAGTGCTTCAGGATTGATTCTTTGAGGACCTGCTCCATGATTTTTCCAGGGACTGAGGTGAGGCTGACCGGCCTGTAGTTCCCAGGATCCTCCTTCTTCCCTTTTTTAAAGATGGGCACTACATTAGCCTTTTTCCAGTCATCCGGGACTTCCCCCGTTCGCCACGAGTTTTCAAAGATAATGGCTAAGGGCTCTGCAATCACAGCCGCCAATTCCTTCAGCACTCTCGGATGCAATTCGTCCGGCCCCATGGACTTGTGCACGTCCAGCTTTTCTAAATAGTCCCTAACCACCTCTATCTCTACAGAGGGCTGGCCATCTCTTCCCCATTTTGTGTTGCCCAGCACAGCAGTCTGGGAGCTGACCTTGTTAGTGAAAACAGAGGCAAAAAAGCATTGAGTACATTAGCTTTTTCCACATCCTCTGTCACTAGCTTGCCTCCCTCATTCAGTAAGGGGCCCACACTTTCCTTGGCTTTCTTCTTGTTGCCAACATACCTGAAGAAACCCTTCTTGTTACTCTTGACATCTCTTGCTAGCTGCAGCTCCAGGTGCGATTTGGCCCTCCTGATATCTTTCCTACATGCCCGAGCAATATTTTTATACTCTTCCCTGGTCATATGTCCAACCTTCCACTTCTTGTAAGCTTCTTTTTTATGTTTAAGATCCGCTAGGATTTCACCATTAAGCCAAGCTGGTCGCCTGCCATATTTACTATTCTTTCGACTCATCGGGATGGTTTGTCCCTGTAACCTCAACAGGGATTCCTTGAAATACAGCCAGCTCTCCTGGACTCCCTTCCCTTTCATGTTAGTCCCCCAGGGGATCCTGGCCATCTGTTCCCTGAGGGAGTCAAAGTCTGCTTTCCTGAAGTCCAGGGTCCGTATCCTGCTGCTTACCTTTCTTCCCTGCGTCAGGATCCTGAACTCAACCAACTCATGGTCACTGCCTCCCAGATTCCCATCCACTTTTGCTTCCCCCACTAATTCTACCCGGTTTGTGAGCAGCAGGTCAAGAAAAGCGCTCCCCCTAGTTGGCTCCCCTAGCACTTGCACCAGGAAATTGTCCCCTACGCTTTCCAAAAACTTCCTGGATTGTCTATGCACCGCTGTATTGCTCTCCCAGCAGATATCAGGAAATTAAAGTCACCCATGAGAATCAGGGCATGCGATCTAGTAGCTTCCGTGAGTTGCCGGAAGAAAGCCTCATCCACCTCATCCCCCTGGTCCGGTGGTCTATAGCAGACTCCCACCATGACATCACTCTTGTTGCACACACTTCTAAACTTAATCCAGAGACACTCAGGTTTTTTCCACAGTTTCGTACCGGAGCTCTGAGCAGTCATACTGCTCCCTTACATACAGTGCTACTCCCCCACCTTTTCTGCCCTGCCTGTCCTTCCTGAACAGTTTATAACCATCCATGACTGTACTCCAGTCATGTGAGTTATCCCACCAAGTCTCTGTTATTCCAATCACGTCATAATTCCTTGACATCACCAGGACCTCCAGTTCTCCCTGCTTGTTTCCAAGGCTTTGTGCATTTGTATATAAGCACTTGAGATAACCTGTTGATCGCCCCTCATTCCCAGTATGAGGCAGGAGCCCTCCCCTCACAGACCTTCCTGCCTGTGCTTCCTCCCGGTATCCCGCTTTCCCACTTACCTCAGGGCTTTGGTCTCCTTCCCCCGGTGAACCTAGTTTAAAGCCCTCCTCACTAGGTTAGCCAGCCTGCTGGCAAAGATGTTCTTCCCTCTCTTCGTAAGATGGAGCCCGTCTCTGCCCAGCACTCCTCCTTCATGGAACACCATCCCATGGTCAAAGAATCCAAAGCCTTCTCTCCGACACCACCTGCGTAGCCATTCGTTGACCTCCACGATTCGACGGTCCCTACCCAGGCCTTTTCCTTCCACGGGGAGGATGGACGAGAACACCACTTGCGCCTCCAACTCCTTTATCCTTCTTCCCAGAGCCACATAGTCCACAGTGATCCGCTCAAGGTCATTCTTGGCAGTATCATTGGTGCCCACGTGGAGAAGCAGGAAGGGGTAGCGATCCGAGGGCTTGATGAGTCTCGGCAGTCTCTCCGTCACATCACGAATCTTAGCCCCTGGCAAGCAGCAGACTTCTCGGTTTTCCCGGTCAGGGCGGCAGATAGATGACTCAGTCCCCCGGAGGAGAGAGTCCCCGACCACCACCACCCGCCTTCTCCTCTTGGGAGTGGTGGTCGTGGAACCTCCAACCTCAGGACATCGCATCTCATGCCTCCCAACCAGCGGAGTCTCCTTCCGCTTTCTCCCCCCAGACATATCATCTGGTCCACTCTCCGCATTGGTACCTGTGGAGAGAACATGAAAGCGGTTAGTTACCTGTGTCTGTGTTACTGGAACCCGGACATTCCGCTTACCTCTTCTGGAGGTCACATGTTGCCAAGCTTCTTCACTGGCCTCTTGGCTCCTCTGTGCAACCTGCTCTACATCTTTAGAGCTTTGTGCCCCTAGAAGGCTATCCTGAGTTTGGTCCAGAAAATCCTCAGTCTCTCGTATACAACGCAGGGTCGTTACCTGTTGCTCCAGACCTTCAATCTTCTCTTCCAATATGGAGACCAGCTTGCACTTTGTACAGACAAAGTCGCTTCTGTCCTGTGGAAGAAAGACAAACATGGCACATCCAGTGCAGGTCACAACAGCTGAATTCCCCCCTTCCATATCACCTACCTACTACGGAGCTTCCTCAGAGACGTTGGCAAGATGTAAGCCTCACTGGGCTCACTCCAGACGAACTCCCAGGCAAACTCCTGCTGTGAGCTGCTCTGCTGTCCCCGCTGCTCCGCTGGTTCGCTGCCGCTCAGCTGGTTCGCGAGGCTCCGGCTATTTTTAAACAGCCAGGCTTCCCTGACGCAAACACACAGACACCCTAATGCCCGCCCCCTGCAGGCTAGCAGCCAATCAGACACTCACTCAGGCTCCCTCCCAGCAAACACACGCTCGGATACTTCCTCAGCAAGCAAACACACACACTCGGATACTTACCAGTCCCAGGCAAACTCCTGCTGTGAGCTGCTCTGCTGTCCCCGCTGCTCCGCTGGTTCGCTGCCGCTCAGCTGGTTCGCGAGGCTCCGGCTATTTTTAAACAGCCAGGCTTCCCTGACGCAAACACACAGACACCCTAATGCCCGCCCCCTGCAGGCTAGCAGCCAATCAGACACTCACTCAGGCTCCCTCCCAGCAAACACACGCTCGGATACTTCCTCAGCAAGCAAACACACACACTCGGATACTTACCAGTCCCAGGCAAACTCCTGCTGTGAGCTGCTCTGCTGTCCCCGCTGCTCCGCTGGTTCGCTGCCGCTCAGCTGGTTCGCGAGGCTCCGGCTATTTTTAAACTCTTTTTTACTTTCAGTTACTGCTGCTTCTTTGCTGGGCTTCTGCCCTGCTCCTACCCTGAGTATGCCCCAGCTCCTCTTGAATTTTGGCCTTGTGTGCCTGATTCCCCTCCTCTTAGAGCTACTGCTTCTAGCTCCTCATGTCCCTCTGGAAAACAAGTGCTAAGCAGCTTTACTGTCTGCCTCCTTCCTCTGATCCACGGAGCGGACTGAGAGGAGAGGTGACCAGATATCTCCAAAATCTCATAAAACCAGAACAAAATCTATTTCACTAAAGCTGACCAAGCAACACAGAACTGTTCTAGTCATCCAGGACCCATCTGGAATGGCAGATTGAAATCTGAGACTTCTCTATTAGCTGATTCCCTTTCTCCCTCGCTGCACCAACATGGCTCCTCTTCCCATTTGAAATGAATTTGGCATCAAGCACATTTCTCTATATACAAATAGTCCTTTTGAATGAATTTGGAGAAGGGAAGACTCCAGATTTTAAGAGTAGACTTCTTTGAAACTGGCTGGACGGGATCCATCATTCTTTTCCTCTTCTATACTATTCCATGTCACTTTCAATTGTTTCAGCATCTGCAGAAGAGCCACTTGTGATCTGCACTCACAGTCTGCTTGAATTGGCCCTGCCTAGAACTGCATATAATATATGTATATTATAACTGAAGGGAAAGGCATGTTGCATTCTTTATTATCTTTATAATATTTGTCCTGTATTTTATCAGGTAGTTTCTGAATGGCACCTAAATTAATGCTGTTTCAGAAATATACACACACATTTAAAATCACACTCACGTACTGGTGTTGTAAAGAAAAAGCTCATGCCAACCAAACCAAAGAAGTCAGAGGTGTATGGTTAAATTCCAGGGCAAATACTATGCTGATTTAGACGCTGTCCAGTCCTACTGACATCATGAGGTCAACAAGGTTTCCCATGATGCAAATCAGTGGAGAATTTGTCTTTGTCATTAACTCAGCCTGTTTTAACAAAATATTATCACTCATATGGCCCTCTAGATCTATGTTTGGGGAGACTACAGGGCATTAGGAAATCTTTCATAATAGTCGAGATACAGTTAATAATGTAGGCTAATAAGCACAATAGAATGAGTTAAATTAAAGGCTTTCAGGTTTAGAGTCATAGGACTGGAAGGGACCTCAAAAAGTCATCTAGATCAGTCCCTTGCACTTATGCAGGGCTAAGTATTATCGAGACCAGTGGTTCTCAGAGTTGGTCTGCCGCTTGTCCAGGAAAAGCCCCTGGCGGGCCGGACCGGTTTGTTTACCTACTGCGTCCGCAGGTTCGAACAATCGCGGCTCCCACTGGCTGCAGTTCTCCGCTCCCTTCCCGCAGCCCCTATTGGCCTGGAGTGGCGAACCGCAGCCACTGGTAGCCACGATCAGCCAAACCTGCAGACGCGGCAGGTAAACAAACCGGTCCGACCCGCCAGCGGCTTTCCCTGAACAAGCGGCAGACCGGCTTTGAGAACCACTGATCTAGACCATACCTGACAAGTGTTTGTCTAACCTGCTCTTAAAAATTTCCAATAATGGAGATTCCACAACCCCCCTAGGTAAGTGCAGTGCTTAGCCACCCTGACAGTTAGGAAGTTTTTCTAATGTCCAACTTAAACCACCATTGCTGCAGTTTAAGCCCATTGCTGCTTGTCCTATTCTCAGAGTTTAAGGAGAACATTTTTTTTTCCTTCTTGTAAGAACATTTTATATACTTGAAAACTGTTATGTCCCCTCTCAGTCTTCTCTCCTCCAGACTGAATAAACCCATTTTTTTAAATCCTCCGTTACAGGTCATGTTTTCTAGACTTTTAATCATTTTTGTTGCTCTTCTCTGGACCTTCTCCAATTTTTTCACATCTTTCCTGAAATGTGGCATCCAGAACTGGACACAATACTGCAGCTGAGGCCTAATCACCACAGAGTAGAGCAGAAGAATTACTTCTTGTGTTATTGCCTACAACACTCCCGATGATGCATCCCAGAATGATGATTGCTTTTTTGGTAACAGTGTTACACTGTTGACTCATATTTAACTTGTGAGCCACTATGATCCCAGATCTGTTTCTGCAGTACTCCTTCCTAGGCAGTCATTTGCCACTTTGTATGTGTGCAGCTGATTGTTCCTTCCTAAGTGGAGTACTTTGCATTTGCCCTTATTGAATTTCATCCTATTTAATTCAGACTTTCTCCAGTTTGTCCAGATCATTTTTAATTTTAATCCTATCCTCCAAAGCACTTGCAACCCTTCCCAGCTTGGTATCATCCGCAAAGTTCATAACTTCATACGCCATTATCTAAATCATTCATGAAAACATTGAAGAGCACTTTGCATTTATTAACATTGAATTTCATCGGCCATTTTGTCACCCAGTCATCCAGCTTTGTGTGTAACTCTTCGCAGTCAACTTTGGACTTACTTAACTTGAGTAATTTTATATTGTCTGCAAATTTTGCCACCTCACTGTTTACCCCTTTTCCAGATCATTTATGAATATGTTGAATAGCGCTGGTGCTAGTACAGATCCCTCGGGGACACCACTGTTTACCTCTCTCTGAAAACTGGTAATTTATTCCTATTCTTTGTTTCCTATCTTTTAACCAGTTACTGATCCATGAGAGGACCTTCCCTCTTATCCCATGACTGCTTACTTTGCTTAAGAGCCTTAAGGGACATTGTAAAAGGCTTTCTGAAAGTATAAAATACGCTATATCCACTGGATCACCCTTGTTCACATGTTTGTTGACCCCCCGCCCTTCAAAGCATTCTAATAGATTGGTGAGGCATGATTTCCCTCATGAAAGGGCTGGCCAAAATTCCAGCTTCTGAACTTAGATGAGAAGATCCTTAGTGAGGTGTAGTCATCACTCCTTGTATTGCACATCAAGGGAATTGCAGAAATATTCTGTCTGTCTGAGACACATTGTCTCTGGACAATGCTCCCCAGGTGTGCCTCCATACCATTCCTTGACACAGGCTGTGCCAATGAAGCACTATTTTTCCTTTACGAAGCAATATACCAGCACTTCAAAGTATATGTTACACAAGCACTTGGGCTACCAAAATAACACTTTGATAAAGCAAGTACAGTAACAGTGTTTTCCCCATAAATGAGTTTATCAAAGAGCTGTATTGCCTTTGTATAGCTGTTAGAATGAGTCCACATTTCAGGGGCATCTTGGAGGATTCTGTAGCACATGGAACCATACAATGTACTTATGGGAGAGGAAAATCTGTATTGTTAAAACCAATGAAATGTATATTTTATAAAGCTGAATCAGTCACAAGGGATCTGTGTGCTAAGATCTCTGAATGTTGTCTTGTTAGTCGATGAAAAACTGGAAAATGTTGAACTTTCAACCCAGCTTTAAAAGCCCAGTGTATATGGTGATGAGTCAACGAGCAGGACAAAGGTGAGCAATTTAAGGAAGGGAACTCTAACCAGTAAGAACAAACTGGAAAATTTCATTGTTGATCTGAACCTATGTGAAGTAAATATGGAAAGAGGCTTTCTCTAACAAGCTAGTCAAAAAAGGGGATTAATTAGGGCGAGAAAGACAAGCCCTCAAGGATAAAGTGTTATTGTTATAGCTTATTATTTTGTGAGAGCCCAAAAATATGCAAGTAAAACCAAACACACAAACAAATGTAAAGACATGGTTCCAGTCCAGAAGCGCATACACTCTAAATTCAGCATGACTATAAAGGAGACTCAGAACTGGACAAAGGTTATAGACAGGTTAATAAGGAGAAGAGAGACGGTAGCATTATCCTGTAGCTACTGTGTGAGATGTATACACAACGTGATGGCTCCAGTAACATTTTTTATTTTAAAATGTTATGAATCTATGTATTTAATATCCCTCTCCTCCTTCACTTTACTCAGGTATGATGGCAGAAGTGAATCATTGAAGGAAGGATTTGAATGAGGCAAGAGAGATAGCTTGGACAATAGATTTAGGGAACACATTCCCAGCGCACAGGGCAGCATGAAAGAAAGCACGGAGACATTTGTTGAGGAGGAGATGAAAGAGGTATCAAGGCTGTCATCACTGCTGGAGAAGATAGGGTGGCAGGAAAGCAAAAGGGGACAAGACCAGTGCTGTAGGCAGGGGCGCTGTGGTGTGGGACCATGGAAGCAAGGACAAGAAGTTTGAAATTGATATACAGTATTATAGTGAGCTAGAGGAAGGTGTCAAAGAGATGGAGGATATGGCTGAATCAATGGATGAGAAAGATGATCATGGCAGCAGTATTTTGGATGGACCAGAGCAGTAAGTTTAGTTTATGTAAGAATAATGAAAGAAGAGAGATTTTAACTCTCTTTAGTAGGGTATGGGGATGAAGGGGATTAAATCTGTAATACTTTTACATGTTCTAAATAGTTGTTGTTTAGATGGTGATAAGAATAGTGTAAAGGCTTTGAGAGATTATGGAGGCATCCATAGTAGCTATTAGCCTCTCCCTAGTTAGCATTGTGTTGCAATTTAATGTTTAGAGGTAGAAAGAGAGAGAGATCTAATGTTGCTTGAAAGTTTAATCCTTTGT
This sequence comes from Dermochelys coriacea, assembly GCF_009764565.3. Taxonomy (NCBI): domain Eukaryota; kingdom Metazoa; phylum Chordata; order Testudines; family Dermochelyidae; genus Dermochelys; species Dermochelys coriacea. Next base: position 84,398,897 of record NC_050071.1, on the reverse strand, counting down.
GATACTCTGAAATATCTATTGTGTCATACGAATGTTTGACTTTGTCAATATTTCTAAATAGTAAATATTATATCATTTCAAACCTTCGCCCTCCTTTTCTGCTCACACTGATGCCAAATCCTGTTAGTTTTTTCTCCCCATCATCTCCAAAAATCCACCTGTTCCTTCCCATTCTTACCATAGAAACCCTTGTCCAAACCCTGATCATCTTTCTTATATTTTTACAACCTTTTCATCTCCAGCCTTCCTGATTCCTACCTTGTTCCATTCCACTCCTCCCAAAATGCTGTTGCAAAACTAGTCACCACACTCATCCTGGTTAGCTCCTCTTCAAATCACTATGTCTAACCAACTCATGAGTGTTTTTCTTCCACTCATGCTTTCTTCCAAGCAGCAATATACACCTGAAACTCCTTCCTTCACTCTGTCACACTCTCTCAGATCCCTGCTCAACATCCACATATTCTATATGGCCTACGAATTCTAACCTGGTTTTCTAGGACAGGTACCAAAGGGGACATATACCAAACAAAATCATGGAACTACCAAAGATACAGGCTTAACACAAGTTCTCTCCTCCTTTCTGCTTGTCCCTTCTGGGTGCCATATGAGTGATAAATCACCATAGTAATTAATTACTTTTATTTCACTTGATAGTTTTACGTGATGTATCCTGTGGTTTGACCATTGTTGATTTTTTTAAATGCCTGATTCTAACCATCCCTCATGGAGACAAGATTGCATGTAATGATCCCATGACTACGTTATGCCATTCTGCTTCTGCTCTAGTTTCTCACCACTATGAAGAATCTTCCAGCCACATTGACCACATAGGCTATCGATTTCTTGTTTTAATGGAAATAACCAAACATGTAATGTCACAATTAATGCAGCTTATTCCTCAATACAATTCCATCTTCTTCCATGCAGTTTTTTCATGGAGATCCATTTCATTGTCTAGACTTTATCTGAGAAGTGTAGAACTCAAAGAAAACACTGTCCAGTAATCCTAGTCTTTATCGGGGTAGACTCTTAATACCTATTTATCATTTAACTCATTTTGCAGACAGTACTAAGCACCAACAGAGAAGTAAAAGCAAAAAAACAGATGTAGTTCCTTCACTTCCACTTTAAACCTCTGTTCTGGACATCTGACACCAGAGCTGCATCCATTCCCAAATTATCTCATAGCTATAACAACATAGTTAATTGTCTTTGGGTTCACACTTTAAGCTTAGCTTGGGACCAGAAACACAGAAAAAGTTTCCAATTGTCTATTTCTTCTGTCAATACCTTTTCTGTCCTAGATTCTACATTTCTGGAACAGCTGCATTTCTCCCTCCTGAAAACAATACCTGCATCCTCTTGAGTTTTCATTTATTTCTCTCTTCCTCATGGGGGAAAGATTTCCTCCCTACTTGGTGCACCAGGCGTCCAGCACTATCTTGCTGTATCACTTGCAGTTTCACTAATTCAGAGTGGCATGCCATCTGCACCATCTATTTAAGGATCAGCTCAGACATTACTTGTAATTCTGTAACTTCCAGGAGTGCTTCTTGTCCCTACTATGAACCAATCCCTGTGTACTCTGTTGAAGCTGTTGTAATGTCCAATTAAAAGCATCTAGTTCTCTGCAGTCTGAGGTGATAGCACGTGTATCAATGAATTTGATGGGTGTACCTCAAAACTTTAGGTACTTATCCAAAGCTCACCTCTTTTTTTTGGTCCTGACATGGAACTGGAAGTCTTAGGAGTGCAAACTGTCTCACAGCATTTCTGATATATTATGGTATGTCCTAGTCAGAGAATTCCAGAGGGATGCCCTTTCACTGTATTCCATTACTTCTGCTTCCAGCCCTGACCCAAACCAGAGAGGGCAGTGGTGCATGAAAATGAGGAAACAAACTATAGCTGGACTTATTCGAACTGCAATAAAGGTTTGATCTGAATTCTGAGGAAAGGTGCAGTCCAGTTCTTATTACATCCCAAACTGGTTTGCCTATCCCTCATTTTTATGTAGCAAAATTCGTATCAAACTGTTTAAGCTCAGAATTGATTCTCTTTCACAGCACAGTTAAATAGTATAAAACTGTCTTCAGCTTCATTTCCTACTGCATAGTTACTGATGATATCTGTACATCCCAGCTAGGTAGGTTGTTTCATTATGATTCTAAGGGCCAGATCCTCAGCTGCTGCAAACCAATGTTGACCCATTGACTTCAAAGGAAGGCCATCAATTTACACCAGCTGAGCATCTGGCCTTAAGTGTGGTTATACAAGGTTTCCATACAATCTAGTCTGTTGACTTGTTAAATCTGAGGATTTAAATGGCATTTTCATTATCCAAAAATTATTATTTTCTCTGCTTTGCAAGAAGACTCAAAATCTGACATTGCAGAACATGCCAAAGATGCACAATGAATACAATCCCGTTAATTCTCTCCTATAAATGAGTATTAACAGTTTCAAGAAAAAAATGAATCACTGGGTGACAGAACTTTTTTCTTCCTCTCCAGTGCTATGTCTACACTACAGTCTTGCAGTGGCACAGCTGTACTGCTGCAGCTGCACTGTTGTAAGGTTCCCATACCGCTCTGTGCTGGCAGGAGAGAGCTCTCCTGCTGACATAATTAAACCACCCCCAATACACGTCGGTTGGAGAGTGCGTCTCTCACTGACATAGCACTGTCCACACCAGCACTTTTGACAGTGAAACTTATGTTGGTCAGGGGTGTGTTTTGTTATTTTTCACACTCCTGACTGACAAAAGTGCTAGTGTAGACAAAACCTTAGATTTGCTCAATCCTTCTCTTGTTCTTTCTGCTTCACTTGTTGAATAGGGCTACGGGAAAATTCTCAGTGCAGGGAAACCAATTGGATAGAATGGTAATGTTTTATTTTGTTCAACCTAGAACATGTATATGTGTCTCTTTCAGTACTCAGAACAGATATTCTGTATATTCCAAACTCAAACTTAAGTCCTACACCTTCAAAAATGCAGCCCTTTGTTCAGTGTGGCAGAGTAGCTGCTTCAGCATGTACTACACAAGCTAGTACATCACATGAGCTTCAGTCTTGAAAACTCTTGCAATGTTTTCCTAAATCCATGAAATTTGGTGTTTTTCTTAAAGCATTGGTCCCTGGAATCAGGTGAATGCATGAAAATCTCAGTTCCCATTTTTTTAAAGTACACTGTAGCCCTCATGGCAACATAAAGAAAAGTTTGAAAAAGTAAAAAGCTAAAAACCAAGAACACACTGCAGAACACCAAGGAGACCAAGCCCAGACAGTTTGGAGGATTTGGAGAAAAATGGACCCTGAGCAACCAGGTGGAGGAGGAGAGGCCACAGGCCCCACAACAAAGTCAATGGGTCAAGAGTAGGGAGGCTGGTCCCCTAGGTTGCCCCCAAGTGTGAGGACTTGTGGGCAGAAACAGAATTGTGGGGGTGACCTCCACCCACAAAATGTGATTTCTGTGGGTAAGACCCCCACAAGAGGACCCCAGATGACCATCCTGGGGGTGAGAAGAGACTCAGGTGGCATAACACCTATGGCAAGGGAGGGAGAGCCCAAAGAAATTAAAAATAGGATCAACAGGCAAGACACGATGTTGTGTTACAGAGTGCTGGGAACTAAAAGCTGAGCCAGCATTCTGGTCACAAAAACACCAATTAATTCCCCCTAGGGTGGACTTGATGGGGCCTAATTAGTGTATTAGAATGGGCTGGGGAAAGACTAATGAGCAAATTAGTCCATGAACACAGGAGATATAAGAAGGCACAGGAAGGAAATATAGTCTCCCAGAGTTAGACTATGAAGGATCTCTGGGAAGAGGGTGCTCATCCCACTCCTTGGCAGAGATCTTAGGAGAAAGTGGAAATAGTTATTGTGTAAGAACAAACGTAAGCCAACTTCCCTGGGCTGTTTAACAACTGAAGGTCTCTGACTCTGTGAAGACAGAAGCAGGATGTGACCCTGTTGCAAGCCCCATGATTTTGCAGCCATAATATGGGCTTCTTGTGCTTTCACAAGAAGTTCCTGGCAGCTCAGGATTTCTGCATCAGCTGTAAGAGATGTTGCAATTCTGGCTGCAGCTACTAAAGGCTCTGTTAGGAGCAAGAGGGTAGGCATTGGGCTGTAGTTCTGGATGCAGCCTGGAAAGGATGCTGCTGCACTGGCTGCCTCCTCTGTAAAACATGGGAGCAGCAGCCTAGGGTGATAGAGACAGCATTGGGGTGTCAGTTAGTGTAAGAAGGCAGCAGGGGCACATCAGCAAAGGGGTGGGGGAGTTGGGGAATCCCAGGAGTGTCTGCCCCCTTCCTCTCTGGCCTGCAAGGACTCAGCTCCGGCCCACTTGCACTCTCCCCTGTGTATCCCGCTGCTACATGGAAGAGACATATCCAAAAGATGGGAACTAGGGGGACAATTGGTCAGGGAAGTATCCAAAGGGAGAAAGCTGGGTGAGAGCCAGGGGTATTGGTTGGGCAGGGATCAGCAGACACTGTGCCTGGGGTGGGTCTGGAGGGAACAGGGGGAGATGTTAGGGAGAACCAATGTCCAGATTTGGAGGGGGTGGGGGAGAAGGATGTTGGTTGGCAGGGGAGTGTATCCATGGGTGGGAGCTAGAGGGGCAAATATCCATGTAAGAAGAAAGTGTCAGGGGAGGGGGAGTCATTCCTAGAGCTGAATTTGGAATTTTTCAACAAAAAAGCAATAGGTTTTTGTGTGTGTGAAAAGTTTAATAAAAATGTTTCCATTTATTTTAATCAGCCCTATGAGTGTCCACTGGAGGGCCTAGCTGAGAGAGGAAGGGTGGGGGTCAAGGAAAGATATTGAGGAAGTAAAATGGAATAGAAGGGTGTGCTGTCTTCCGGGTGCTAAGATACGGGATGTAGACCTGAGGTTGAAAAGGATCCTAAAGGGAGCGGGAAAGAATCCCCTAATTATCCTTCATGTGGGAACAAATGATACAGCCAGATTCTCGCTGGAAAGTATCAAGGGAGACTATGCTAGGCTGGGGAAGACACTTAAGGAAATCGAGGCTCAGGTGATCTTTAGCGGGATCCTTCCTGTTCCTAGAGAAGGGCAACAAAGGTCTGACAAGATTATGACTGTCAACAGATGGCTTAGGCAGTGGTGCTATAAGGAGGGCTTTGGGATGTATGGCCACTGGGAGGCATTCACGGACAGAGGTCAGTTCTCTCGGGATGGACTTCATCTGAGTAGGGAAGGAAATAGACTTCTAGGATCGAGGCTGGCACAACTGATAAAGAGAGCTTTAAACTAGGAATTGGGGGGAGATGGATGGGAGATGTCCAGAAAATCTCCACGCCAGATTTTAGCATTGAGAGGGAAGAAGATGAAGTAAGAAAGGATACAGCCATGAGTAGGAGAATGTATATAAGGAGCGAGGGCGGTGTGGATACTAGTCTAATAGGTTATACTGGCTGTAGAATGTCTGTGCCTAATAGGGTACAAAATGTGAGCGAGTCCAAACAGCAAAAATTAAGATGTTTGTACACCAATGCGAGGAGTCTAGGTAACAAAATGGAGGAACTAGAGCTACTGGTGCAAGAAGTGAAACCAGATATTTTAGGGATAACAGAAACATGGTGGAATAGTAGTCATGACTGGACTACAGGTATTGCAGGGTATGTGCTGTTTAGGAAAGACAGAAACAAAGGTAAAGGGGGTGGAGTAGCATTGTATATCAATGATGAGGTAGAATGTAAAGAAATAAGAAGCGATGCAATGGATAAGACAGAGTCCGTCTGGGCAAAAATTACATTGGGGAAGAAAAGTAGTAAAGCCTCTCCTACGATAGTGCTTGGGGTGTGCTATAGACCTCCGGGATCTAATTTGGATATGGATAGAGCCCTTTTTAATGTCTTTAATCAAGTAAATACTAATGGAAACTGCGTGATCATGGGAGACTTTAACTTCCCAGATATAGACTGGAGGACCAGTGCTAGTAATAATAATAGGGCTCAGATTTTCCTAGATGCGATAGCTGATAGATTCCTTCATCAAGTAGTTGCTGAATGACTAGAGGGGATACCATTTTAGATTTAATTTTGGTGAGTAGCGAGGACCTCATAGAAGAAATGGTTGTAGGGGACAATCTTGGCTCAAGTGATCATGAGCTAATTCAGTTCAAACTAAATGGAAGGATTAACAAAAATAAATCTGCAACTAGGGTTTTTGATTTCAAAAGGGCTGACTTTCAAAAATTAAGGAAATTAGTTAGGGAAGTGGATTGGACTGAAGAACTTATGGATCTAAAGGTAGAGGAGGCCTGGGATTACTTTAAATCAAAGCTGCAGAATCTATCGGAAGCCTGTATCCCAAGAAAGGGGAAAAAATTCATAGGAAGGAGTTGTAGACCAAGCTGGATGAGCAAGCATCTTAGAGAGGTGATTATGAAGAAGCAGAAAGCATACAGGGAGTGGAAGATGGGAGGGATCAGCAAGGAAAGCTACCTAATTGAGGTCAGAAGATGTAGGGATAAAGTGAGAGAGGCTAAAAGTCGAGTAGAGTTGGACCTTGCAAAGGGAATTAAAACCAATAGTAAAAGGTTCTATAGCCATATAAATAAGAAGAAAACTATGAAGGAAGAAGTGGGGCCGCTTAACACTGAGGATGGAGCGGAGGTTAAAGATAATCTAGGCATGGCCCAATATCTAAACAAATACTTTGCCTCAGTCTTTAATAAGGCTAAAGAGGATCTTGGGGATAATGGTAGCATGACAAATGGGAAGGAGGATATAGAGGTAGATATTACCATATCAGAGGTAGAAGCGAAACTGAAACAGCTTAATGGGACTAAATCGGGGGCCCAGATAATCTTCATCCAAGAATATTAAAGGAATTGGCACCTGAAATTGCAAGCCCATTAGCAAGAATTTTTAATGAATCTGTAAACTCAGGAATAGTACCGAATGATTGGAGAATTGCTAATATAGTTCCTATTTTTAAGAAAGGAAAAAAAAGTGATCCGGGTAACTACAGGCCAGTTAGTTTGACATCTGTAGTATGCAAGGTCCTGGAAAAAATTTTGAAGGAGAAATTAGTTAAGGACATTGAAGTCAATGGTAAATGGGACAAAATACAACATGGTTTTACAAAAGGTAGATCGTGCCAAACCAATCTAATCTCCTTTTTTGAAAAAGTAACAGATTTTTTTAGATAAAGGAAATGCAGTGGATCTAATTTACCTAGATTTCAGTAAGGCATTTGATACCGTGCCACATGGGGAATTATTAGTTAAATTGGAGAAGATGGGGATCAATATGAACATCAGAAGGTGGATAAGGAATTGGTTAAAGGGCAGACTGCAACGGGTCCTACTGAAAGGCGAACTGTCAGGTTGGAGGGAGGTTACCAATGGAGTTCCTCAGGGATCGGTTTTGGGACCAATCTTATTTAATCTTTTTGTTACTGACCTTGGCACAAAAAGTGGGAGTGTGCTAATAAAGTTTGCAGATGATACAAAGCTGGGAGGTATTGCCAATTCGGAGAAGGATCGGGATATTATACAGGAGGATCTGGATGACCTTGTAAACTGGAGTAATAGTAATAGGATGAAATTTAATAGTGAGAAGTATAAGGTTATGCATTTAGGGATTAATAACAAGAATTTTAGTTATAAGTTGGGGACGCATCAATTAGAAGTAACGGAAGAGGAGAAGGACCTTGGAGTATTGGTTGATCATAGGATGACTATGAGCTGCCAATGTGATATGGCTGTGAAAAAAGCTAATGCGGTTTTGGGATGCATCAGGAGAGGCATTTCCAGTAGGGATAAGGAGGTTTTAGTACCGTTATACAAGGCACTGGTGAGACCTCACCTAGAATACTGTGTGCAGTTCTGGTCTCCCATGTTTAAAAAGGATGAATTCAAACTGGAGCAGGTACAGAGAAGGGCTACTAGGATGATCCGAGGAATGGAAAACTTGTCTTATGAAAGGAGACTTAAGGAGCTGGGCTTGTTTAGCCTAACTAAAAGAAGGTTGGGGGAGATATGATTGCTCTCTATAAATATATCAGAGGGATAAATATAGGAGAGGGAGAGGAATTATTTAAGCTCAGCACCAATGTGGACACAAGAACAAATGGGTATAAACTGGCCACCAGGAAGTTTAGACTTGAAATCAGATGAAGGTTTTTAACCATCAGAGGAGTGAAGTTTTGGAATAACCTTCCAAGGGAAGCAGTGGGGGCAAAAGATCTATCTGGTTTTAAGATTCTACTCGATAAGTTTATGGAGGAGATGGTATGATGGGATAATGGGATTTTGGTAAGTAATTGATCTTTAAATATTCAGGATAAATAGGCCAAATCCCCTGAGATGGGATATTAGATGGATGGGATCTGATTTACTATAGAAAACTCTTTCCTGGGTATCTGGCTGGTGAATCTTGCCCATGTGCTCAGGGTTTGGCTGATTGCCATGTTTGGGGTCGGGAGGGAGTTTTCCTCCAGGGCAGATTGGAGAGGCCCTGGAGGTTTTTTTGCCTTCCTCTGTAGCATGGGGCATGATTGACTGGAGGGAGGCTTCTCTGCTCCTTGAAGTTTTGAACCATGATTTGAGGACTTCAATAGCTCAGATATGGGTGAGGTTTTTCATAGGAGTGGGTGGGTGAGATTCTGTGGCCTGCGCTGTGCAGGAGGTCGGACTAGATGATCAGAGTAATCCCTTCTGACCTTAGTATCTATGAATCTATGAATCCTCTCCCTGCATTTAAAGTATTATTTTGTGCATTTTAGACCGAGTTTTCTGAAATACAGCCAGGAAAATCAGAAAACAGACCAAAAATGAGAATTTAAAATAAAAAATAAATCTCATAATTTGCAATTTTCACAATTGGCCCATAATTTTTGAGCAGGGGGAAGGGTTGGCAACATAGCTTGTTGCTCTTGCCTGCTGTCCTGAAATTGCTAGTCCTTCACTTTCCTGGGCCCTAAAACTCACATAATTGAAATACAAATGTAAGAAGGAGGAGAGTGGACCAAATTCTGCCCAGGTGTAATTCCACTGGCAGTCAAAGGAGTTGCACCTGGAATGGATTTGGCTCTGTGTATCTAGATGGAATGAGAAATTTCCCTGAGTGCTAAATGAGTTTCTCTAAATAAAAGCTGACAATTAATGGTGTTTGGAATTGACACTTTTGAGAAGTGTTTGGAAATAAGCAACTTCAAACCTTAATTCTTCTATAATAGGTTCCTGCCTTGGTAGTATAAATAACCGTAAAATTAGTTTTTTCAAGCATATTCAGACTCTGCAGACTCAAGACCTGTGGCTTTGGATAATGAGCTTCTGATTGTAGAGCCTGACACCATCTTTAGTTATGCTGTCAATCTGTGCAATAAATTTGTAGCCTTAGACATGAGTGGAATGGGAGAAAGAACAGAGGTTTACTAGAGCTGATATTCCAGGCAGAGCAAAGAGCCTTGAAATTACAATTAAAGCTTTGCTACAAATAGCTAAGCTTTTTAAAAATGAGGAACTAACAAGGGAGGTGCCAAACATGAAAAAAGTCATTGTTTCTGTGGCATCCTCCCCTCCATTGCCTGCATTATTTCTAATTTAGATGCTAAGCTTCTTGAGGGGAGGGTTTGTTATTGGGGTGTCTTGTTGGTTTTGATAGCCAGGAAAGTGAGGGCAGCCTTATGTTATGGGACCTTGCCAGGCTGTTGGCATTTGGATAGTGTGGCTATGAGATATGCAGCAGTGTGGCTGGAGAACTGTGTCAGGAAGGTGAGCAACAGCAAGGGAATTTGGGCAAATGGGAGAGTACTCTTCCCTGGGATTCTTGCAGCTGGTATGTGGGCAGCTGGGGTGCCTGGCTATGAGTGCCTGGTGGGTTTTGGCAGCTGGGAGAAAGTTCAATTAAGAGTAGCTTAACACTGGAAGTTGTCATAAAGTCATAGTGTTTAAGACCAGTGTTTTAAAACATCTAGTTTGACCTCCTGTATAGCACAGACCATCACCCAGCACCCGCATAGGATGTAGGATGGATTTTGACAATAAGGGTGTTTGGGAATTTGGAAGCTAGAATGGAGGTCATATCAGGTCATGGGGTAGCTTTGGGAGCTACAAGAACTGTTGGTCTGAGTGGTTGGCATCTCAAGTAGTAGGAGAATTTTGGCATTTGGTTAAGAGTATTTGTCACAGGATAGAGGTCTGAGGATTTGGAGGCTAAGAATGATGTACGTGGCTCTTCCTGAACAAGGAAAAGTTTATTAGAGTGATGAATTGGCTGAGCAGCGTTGGGTCAAGCAAAGGGCAGAATGATGAACCTGCTAACGGTGATTCAGTGGCTGCTCTTTTCCTCCTGGGGGGGCGGGGGGAAGGATAGGTCTCTGACAGTTAGGAGCAGGGTTTTTGGGGCCCTGGGAGGAGCATGGTGTTGAAAGATGATGGGAGATGGTATTGGAACACACCAGGTGCTAGTGGCAAAAAAAGTTAGCTGCTAAAGTATATACAATACTTGCCTCAGTTGTGGTCTACCTGGCACTAGGGACTGACTAATTGAGGTTTGGAAGCCTGTTAGCTGGGGATTCCACAAGAGACCTACAGTTATGCTAGATGTTGAGAAAGCTGGATGGTCTGGAATTGCTCCTTGACAATGGGAGAAGCAGTTGATGTGCAGGTTGATGGTCAGGCTCTTTGTCTCTCTGTCCAATTGCATTGGTGGTACAAGAACCTGCAAACTCCAAGGTTGGTACTTGGTGAAAAAGTCCCACTGACATTGATCCCAAACTACTGAACCTATTTAATGTATATTTTGAACATAATTACTCCCAGAAAAATTTCAAAGACATCATGAGGAACAGATTCGAACATTCAAGCATCTGCAAACAGCTGAGTAGCTCTTCACGGCGGCGAAGTATTTATCTAGGTGCCTGAGTACTTATCCAAAAAGCTGTTAATGTGCCCCTTGGCTTTTTCTTCTCATGTTGCAATGTTTCTAGGAATAGTCACAGGGCCAGTTGTCAAGTACTGTAAGCAGAGGACACGTTATTTCATGTAATTTCACTAGATGGAGAAATAAAAGTATTCAGCCAAGTCACTGGTAACCTATATTCATCCTGGAGTGGCAGTGAAGCTTGTACAGTACACCCACGCAGTGTGAGCTGAGGGGGAAAAGATGTAAACGCAGCAATACCTGCTCGTAATACCAACACAAATAGGGACCAGGGAGAGGATGCTGTAGGGATTCCTTGTACTCAGATGCTGCACACCAGAGTGAGCAGCTCAAGAATAAAGACTTTTTTTTTGGTGGGGAAAAAAATGCAGAAAGTTGCTGTTAAGTACTTAATAACATAAAATTGCCCTAATGGTCAGACCAAAGGTCTATGTCTCCTGACAGTGGACGGTGCCAGATGCTTCAGAGGGAATGATGAGAACAGGGCAATTTGGAGTGATCCATCCCCTGTTGTCCAGTTCCAGCATCTGGCAGTTGGAGGAGGTTTAGAGATGCCCAGAGTATGGGTTTGTGTCCCTGACCATCTTGGCTAATAGCCATTGATGGACCTATCTGCCATGAACTTATCTAATTCTTTTTTGAACCCATTTATACTTTTGACTTCACAACATCCTCTGGCAATGAGTTTCACAGGCTGACTGTGCATTGTGTGAAGAGGTACTTCCTTTTGTTTGTTTTAAACCTGCTGCCTATTAATTTTGTCAGTTGACCCTTAGTTTTTATATTATCTGAAGGAGTAAATAGCACTTTGCTATTTCCCTTCTCCACACCATTCATGATTTTATACACCTCTATCATATCCTCCCTTGGTCATCTCTTTTCTAATCTGAACAGTCCCAGTCCTTTTAATCTCTCCTCATATGGTAGCTGTTCTATACCCCTAATCACTTTTATTGCTTTTCTCTGTACCTTTTCCAATTCTAATACTTTTTTTTGAGATGGGGCAACCAGAACTGCATAGAATATTCAAGGCGTGTGGGTTCTATAGGTTTATATAGTGGCATTTTCTGTTTTATCTATCCATTTACTAGAGGTTCCTAACATTTTATTAGCTTTTGTGTTTGCTGCTTCACATTGGGCAGATTGTTTCAGAGAATTATCCACGACTCCAAAATCTTTCTTGAGTAGTAACAGTTAATTTAGATCCCATCGTTTTGTGTTTATAGTTGGACTTGTTTTTTTCCTGATGTGCATTACTTTGCACTTATCGCCATTGAGTTTCATCTGCCATTTTGTTTTCCAGTCACCCAGTTTAGTGAGATCCCTTTGTAGCTCTTCACATTCAGTTAAGACCAAAGCACTTTTTGACATCCTGCACATTTTGAAATCCTTATTTGTTCCGTAATCATTTTGCACTTTGACAATTGTAATTCCTTCTTTAAAATAACATGTCAGTTATTTCAGAGTTAAGAACATTTTAAGGATAAAAATATATTTTCTGGTAAGGATTGATAACAATTATAGATAATCAGATCCTCAGCCCATGTAAATCAAAACAGCTCCACTAAAATAAATTTACATCAGAATATGTACATAACTATGATTAAGGGACTAACAGTAACTGGTCCAAATGCTGCTGCACAAGGGAACCAAAGGGGGCATAATAATGTACAAGGACAGAGCCTGCTCAACACAGAACTTCTAGAAGTGGCATGCTTCTTTTCCAAAACAGAATATAAAGTCCTAAACAGAATTTAGATTTCTGTAGCTCAACCTGGGTTAAATTATAATTAAAATGCATAGGTTACCACTCTCAATTATTCTTCAAGGGCTTCACTTTCTTACTTAAGGTTTCATTTTCTTTCACGAATGCTAGTGACAAAGATCTATGACTTTGAAGTGAATTTTAAATAGATTCTCTCATCTGGTCTCACTATAATGACTGCATGTCATAAATATAAAAGGAAGGGTAAATACCTTTAAAATCCCTCCTGGCCAGAGGAAAAACCCTTTCACCTGTAAAGGGTTAAGAAGCTAGGATAACCTCGCTGGCACCTGACCACAATGACCAATGAGGAGACAAGATACTTTCAAAGCTGGAGGGGGGAGAAACAAAGGGTCTGGGTCTGTCTGGGTGATGCTTTTGCCAGGAACAGAACAGGAATGTAGTCTTAGAACTTAGTAAGTAATCTAGCTAGATATGCATTAGATTATGATTTCTTTAAATGGCTGAGAAAATAAATTGTGCTGAATAGAATGGATATTCCTGTTTTTGTGTCTTTTTGTAACTTAAGGTTTTGCCTAGAGGGATTCTCTATGTTCTGAATCTAATTACCCTATAAGGTATTTACCACCCTGATTTTACAGAGGTGATTGTTTTTACCTTTTCTTCTATTAAAATTTTTCTTTTAAGAAACTGAATGTTTTTTCATTGTTCTTAAGATCCAAGGGTTTGGGTCTGTGGTCACTTATTCCAATTGGTGCGGTTTTTTACCAAACCTTCCCCAGAAAGAGGGGTGCAAGGTTTTGGTGAGGATTTTGGGGGGAATGACGTTTCCAGACAGCTCTTTCCTAATAAAAAACCCAGTTAGACGTTTGGTGGTGGCAGCCGAAGTCCAAGGGCAAAAGGTAAAATAGTTTGTACCTTGGGGAAGTTTTAACATAAGCTGGTAAAAGTAAGCTTAGGAGGTTTTCATGCAGATCCCCACATATGTACCCTAGAATTCAGGGTGGGGAAGGAACCTTGACACTGTGAGATTCTGATATATTGACTGTGCCTTTGATTTCAATGAGATCAAGATTAGGCAATCGCTTCATTAGGGACAGAAGGCGATCCAGTGTCCAATTTCCATAACTTAGAGGTAAGAGTATCTGTTAGTCTCTGTGGACAAATTCTCTGATGTCTATTATTCCTGGGGGAATTTTGTGTAACTGTGCATAAACAGAATTTATGCCACCCGCAGATTTCTTTCTTTCCCTGCAAAAAAAAAAAAAAAAAAAAGAATTCTGATGGGGAAGCAAAGGGAAGTCACAAGAGTGGTCACGTGCCCCTCCCCGGCAGCGCAGGCAGGTCAGGTTCAGGCATTTGGAGAAGCCAGTAGAGACGTAAATCATTGCTGGGGGTGGGGAGGTCTGGGCAGTTGTGCGTGTGTGAGAGAGAGACACTGTCCTTCTCGCTTGCTATTGCAGCATGCTCAGCATGGAGGAGCAGGGAATCGGTGTGTGTGGAGCAGACCCAGTCCCCTCAGGCAGAGTAGAATATAGCAGCTTGCCTGCTTAGTAAATTGTTCCCATTGTCTTTGTGAATTTCCCCAGGAGTATAAAAGAGGTGTAAAAGTTTTAAGGCTCCTTTACATGGCCAGAGTGGTGAAAAGAATAGTGTGGCCTTATAAATGCTTACGATGCTTTAGTGATTAGAAATAAAATAAATTTTTGGACTGAAAAAATTTCCTATCAAACTCTGCTCCATGAACTGTTTGTCACTAACCTTTCTGGAGGTGGTCAGCAGCCAGTATAAATTGTGAGTTTGATTCCCCAGCCTCCACTTGCTCTTCAATTTCTGTGATGTAACACTGAGCATATGTCTGCATCTATTTGTTGACTAATAACTAGAAATAAAGGGTCAAACCTAGCTACATTACTATTAGGCAAGGGGATTTGGGGATTTTCTCCAATGCTCCCCATTCCCATTCTATATCCATTGTATTGTAGTTTAAATAAATTACAAAAAAAATTGAAACTAGTGTGATTATATTGCATTATTTTGATAAATAAAATATGCAGAATTTTAAAATATTGTGTGCAGAATTTTTAGGTACCAAATTTTCAATTTTTTGGTGCACAATTCCCCCAGGAGTAGTCTATGCACCATACAACCTCTAAGTCAGTAGTAATGAATGGTTTAAATCAGTAAAGAATATGGCCCCCAGGGCTCTACATATTGTGGGAGGGGAGGGAATTGCGGATGATCTCAGGCCCCAAATAGATTGTGTTCTCTCCGGGTCCCTCATCTTGTTTAACTGGAGTGATGAGCTCTAAATGAAGTCTATTTGGTGGACACTCCTTTCCCAGCACTGAGACACATTAACTTCAGGTACCAGTT
Organism: Dermochelys coriacea; assembly: GCF_009764565.3. Classification (NCBI taxonomy): domain Eukaryota; kingdom Metazoa; phylum Chordata; order Testudines; family Dermochelyidae; genus Dermochelys; species Dermochelys coriacea. The sequence goes on along the minus strand of NC_050071.1, from coordinate 84,383,867 downwards.
AATCACCTGAAGACTTTTTGCCCTCTTGGATATAACACTCTCTCTCTTTTTTTTTTTTTTTTAAGGGAGTCACAATTCCTTACAAACACAGCCATGTTAGCTAAATAAATCATTATCAGCTCTAGATGGGGAAATAAAATCATGGGAGGCTGAAAAAAGCCTCTGTATAAAGACAAGAAAGCACTTGGGCTGAGAAATGTTTAGCAGTAAATAGTAGTGTAAGTGTACAGTTCAAATGGTAGCAGCCATCTTAAATCTCTGTGCACCTAACATTCTCTTTTTAAAGTAAATTTAGTATAAGATAAGCATAATGAAACAAATAACAAGAGTGCAAATTCCAGCATTCATTACTTCCTTAAACTCAAAAGTACCACTTGGATATCCTGCACACTGAAGGAGAAAACAAGAAATAAAAAGGGAATCCTATTGCAAAAGAAGCTAATTGTGCATTGTGTGAGACTTGGATTTAAATGTCTCCTCTTTGCTATGTTACAGTAAAGCCAGGCATATAGCTAGAAGGGGCTATGTGTGGGTGTTTGGTTTGTTGACATATAGCTATGGAGGGGGGTTTAGTTTGTTTGACATTTTTTACTGAAACTGGAACAAGTTTTATATCTGAAAAAGCCAGAAATGATATCTGTTTACGTATTAGTTTTGGGTACTTTTTTGTTGTTGTAAGGGAGTGAATCCTTGTTGCTCTGTTCATTTCAACTTGACTTCTTTCATGGAGTTCAAAAGAGTTGGTATTGGCCTATGTGGTTTCAAGAGCTCTAAAGATTTCTGAGAGCTGTAAATAGAACATTTTGCCATATTAGATGAAGAGGGTTTTTAATTCTGTAAATGGATTTATTTAAATAACAATATAAGAACTCATCCCGCAAAAGCTTACACATGAGAGTAATCTTACTTATGTGAGTATTCCCAAGTATTTTCAGGATCAGGGCCTCTGAGTACAGTATTCTTCTGTAAACAGCTGGAAATAACCTTCATGTGAACAATACCCAGTGCTAATTGGGTCAAATCATTCAAAATTAATTTGGAATTAGTGGGGTTTTTGTTACATTACTTGTTTTCACCGTTGCTTTTTGCTGTTTGCATTTCATAATTAATTCCTTTGTTTTAAAAAGTTAAGTAGTTATAAAGAATACAGAAATGTGGACTTTAAACACAAGGATTGCTTCGGACATGTTCCTTGTAAAACCTCTAATCTATTAAACGTAATTGGCCTATGCTTAATGATGATTGTATTCATTGTGAGTGGTAGTTAGTGACTTATTAGTTGTCTTTACACTTCTATGTTGGTTTTAATGTATTATCTTTTGCTGTGACATTCATCTCTTCTGTACAGATTCGAGTGGATCGTTTGCTGACAGTCTAGGGGGACTAACATGAAAAAATAGCTTATGGAGGACTAGAGAGCCCTAGATAATCATTGATAATATGTGGCATTTATATAGCACTTTACATCTTCAGTGTATTGCCAAAACGCTAATCTACATTCTTATAATGTGCCCATCACCATTGAATCTGATCACCAAATCCTCATAAACTTGTGCAGTAGGTAAGAAAGTATTTTATTGCCATTTTGCACGTAGGGAACATGAAACTGAGGTTATATGACTTGGCTAAAGCCATCCTGCAAATCATTGGCATAGCTAGAAGTAAAACTCAGGAGTCCTAATTCCCAGTCCCATGTGAAGACTTTCACCTCTAGTTCACCTTTTCAAATTTAGCATAGGTCAGTACTGTCCAATATTTCATAACTGATTGATGGCTAGTGTGAACTGCGAGAACTAAGTACTCTGATCTCAGATTATCAGCATGGTCTAAGAACCTGAACAGAATAAACATGTCCTGGCAGATCCTAGCATACCACTGTTCATTTCAATATAACCACTATCACAATTTGTAGTTTCAGCAGAGATGCAAGGGCTGAATCAGCATGGAGACAGAACTACCCTCTCATCCCTATAAATTGTCCCTTTAGTAGAAGTTCAGGCACATTGACAATGGAGTCCGTACTACTGCCCACTGTGTACACTATATCTTTTCTATGTATAGAAGACTTCAGTCTTCAGAGCTGTCAGTGAGGTACCTTTAAAGAGCACTGAATTCACTTTAAAAAGAAAAGTATCCTTTGATTACTGAGCACTGCAGGATGTGGTGCTTCCATTATGAAGTCATTCAGGTGTTATTTGTGTGGTCACTTGGTGAGACGCAGATGAAGATTTTTGACATTGAGATGCTAAAAGATTTAATAACCATTCCGACGTTTTTCTCAGCTGATGAGCAGAGCCTACTTTGTGGTGGTGCTTTACATTGTCCCATGGACTGCTAACTAGCAGAAGGGGTATTACATAAGAATGACAAAAACCAACGCATTGTATTGGAGAGGAAGTGATGAATAGGTTACTGAAAAAAATTGTCATTAAGCCTGGTTTTATTTGACATCTTTATTAGTGATCTGGAAATAGCAGTAACTATCAAGAAAATGAAATGTGTTAACAGAGACATTAGGTAAAGTATGTGGAATAAATTACCAAAGGCAGCAAGAAAGTTGTCAGGAGATGATCAAGTACTTAGAAGAAAAAACTCTGAGGGGCACAATTGATATCTTTAGAAAACTGACTTACTTGGGTTTCCAATCTTCCATCTGTTCGTACAGATTTTCTGTTCTCTTAGGAAAAGTTTTGAAAATGCTCACAGTAGTATACCACCTGTCTGAATCTGTAGAAATTGTGTGCTATGCATATGATTATTTTCACAGGTGCAGGGTGAAAGGCAAAACCACCCATGTGAAGTTTTACACCCATTTTCAAAATTTATCCTGGCCATATGGTATGTTTATTTTAAAGCCAGTAGTGTCTACTGTCATAATAGGTTCTGTCTGTGCTAAAACCTAAGGTACACTGTAGACAAGAAAGATGTAGGGACAGGATTTTATAATTGTACTATAAAAATTGATGTAAACTTTGAATTAATTCTGCCAGCCACCCTTTTTGAATAAAAGAAAGGAATGACCGTCTGAGACTGGGATCTTGTTTCCTGTATGCATTATAAACTTCCCTCTAGTCATTTCTTTGGTTTAAGGTTTAGTGAGTAAAAGATAGGATCTTGTATCATGATTGTATCCTAGATTAAAGGAATGTTAGAGGCCTAAGCCACAATGTAAACTGTTTTGACCACAAGGATTTTCTGAAGTTTAATTTACAGTTTATTCTGCTGAATATAAAATACTGCTGTCTTCTCTGTGAGAGATTGTTTGTGTGAATGAGGAATGCATGCATCAGGAAAAAATAAGGTGTGAAAGCCATCACAAATGTCCAGATGGTCAAGAAAAAATGACAGGTTTCAGAGTAGCAGCCATGTTAGTCTGTATTCGCAAAAAGAAAAGGAGTAATTGTGACAACTTAGAGACTAACAAATTTATTTGAGCATAAGCATTCGATGAAGTGAGCTGTAGTTCAAATAAATTTGTTAGTCTCTAAGGTGCCACAGGTACTCCTTTTTCTTTTTAAGAAAAAGTGAGAGACTTGGAAACACCAGGAGACAATCAGAAAAGATCCATTGTATTCGATGCTAAACATGTTAGCAGCATTGATGGCCTCACAGGTGAGGCAACCACCCCCGAAGGCAAGACAACAAATGGGAGATAATGATGGGAAGCCCGACAATAACCATCAAATGATAACAGCGGAAAACCCCAAGATTACCACCACTTAAAGACTAATGATTACAGGATAATATTGCAAAATGATGGACTCAAATGGGAATTTACAAGTATAAAGCTGGGGTATTTTGCCATGAGACTCTGGGTTCAGTCCTGCCAAAACCTCGGAGCATCGCAACCGACAGAGCCCAGCTCCTCACTTGTGTTCAATCTAACTGGCCATTAGATTGACTCGAGCTACAACAGACTGGTAACTATAAAACCATCAACTGGCAGGACTGCGTGCATGATGTGTATGTGTGTCTGACTGAAAAGCATATGCTAACTGTTGTATTCTCAATAAATATGGTGTATTTGCCTTCTCTCTCTTATAAAAGATCCCATGTGCTTTGTATAGCATAACACAGATATTATTAAAGCATCCTTTTCTGATGATGATATTCTAAATCATGCAAATGGCTCAGCATATGTTTGCTGGATGAAGTTAAAAAAAGCAGCCATGGCACTGTTTTCTTTTTTGCTGGGTTCTGTCAAAGATTGGTTAACACATGATACAACCTCAAATGATTTTAATTCATATTTTCAAAACCTTTTAGTGATTTTTCTACTAACATATTTGTTTACATATTTCTTGTCTCAGTAATGTCCAATGCTAGATATTCTATAGATTTACTTCCAAATAAACAATATAGGCCTGATTCACCACAGTTTTACTCCAATTTTATGCCAACATAATTCCACTGAGCTCAGTGGGGTATCAGAGGCATTAAACTTAAATAATGCAGTGACAACTCAGGCCCTTCACATCTCATCCCAGTCTTAAATACTACTACTACTTCTCTTTTCCTGCTGAATGATATTCTTATCAAACTTGGTTTGAGTCTTATCCTCCCAGGTCTTCCCATTCTCCCTCACTACCTTCATATTTCCTTCCCCATTCACTTTACTCTGAGCCAATATCTAATTTTCCACCCTTCACCATTGGACGGGAAATTGAACTGGCTGAATTTTGATAGCTAGTACCAGTTGTGTTAGCAATCTTTTTCCATTCAGTAACCTTCAACTCTAAACATGGTGCCCTGGCTCTTCCACAAAAGCACAAAACTCAGAAACTAGTAACTTGATTGAGAAAACAGCTTCCATTGAAAAGAATTCAAGGAAAAACAAGATGCTACTGCAGTTTCTGAGGAGAAAGAAGACTACCACTTAAATGAAAATAAAGGCAAGTAGTAAAGAGAGAACTTGCTGTCGTTGAATTCAATAAAATTACTTAGCATGTTTCTCCTGTTATGAAGGAATGATTCTGGCCCTAAATATATCATGGGGTATAACAGCCTCTTGCCCCAAATCACTCACTTCTCCCCCATGAGCAGCAAGCACCCTGCATCTGGTCACACACACGGAGAAAACTAGACAATAAATCTGTGAGTAGGAGGCAGTATGCACTCCAAAGTTTATAAGGTAGCAAAGCTAGATCCTCCTAGGCAGGCAGCAAAGCTGCGTGATAGGTGGATGGGAGAGTTAATAAACTAGGTTTGTTGGGACAGATAGAGTCTCAGTTAAGCTTAAAAGATAGTTAAGCAGTGATTCAGTACCTTAGTTTCCACAGTTAATAAAAGTGAATTCTCTGTGTTAGGGTTGCACAACAAGCACCCAGAACTGCCACTGTAAAGACCATAACTGGCCACCAAAGGAGGACATGTCATGACATCAAAGAGATGCCAAGTCACCTGAAACTCCCATTGGTATCCTTGTAGGGTGTCAAATGGAGAATGCAGGAGGTGGCCAAAAGATCACAGCAGCATTATTGTAGGGTTCCATCAACTATTTCTGACTATAAGCACCATAGCACACAGTGATACATGCTACCAGGTATCCAGAACCCTTGGTTCATCTGGACTATACAAGAAGTTTACAAGTCCCAGAAAACTACAGTCCACTCCTAAGGGTGGACAACAGGAACCAGTAACGTGTAGGAACACAGTACACAGATATACACAGGGCAAGCTTACAACTCCAGGTATCACACAGGTTGGTTATTTAGATGTGTAATGAAATAAATGCACTCTTTTTATTTAAATCTCATGTCAAATAGAATCATGTAAATCCTACCCTTGACATAGACCATTGAAACAGTAAAGTTGTGAATAATGTTGTTAGTCTTTCAACAGCAAAAGAAAAGCATTATGTATGGAAAGCTTTTTTATTACTGATTTTTAAGAACTCCACCAAAGTCAATGGAAACAAGTGCTAAATATTTCTGAAAATCAGGCACACTTCATCCTCATGACTAGATTTTTCAGTGTAAGCAACTATACTAGGACAGAGTCTGGAATCATCCACCTGAAATGAAAGATCAGATCTCAGAGAAGACTACATTGCTGTAACTCTAGAGGTGGGCAAAATTTTTCAGTGAAAAATACTGATTCAGCAACACCAAAACATTTCATGAATTCATGTAGGTTTTTCTGAATTGTTTCAGTCAAAAGAAACATTAAAAAAATCAAAATATCTTGGTTTAACATCTTTGAAACAAAACATTTAATGTTTTTAATTTGAAACTACTTTTTATTTAACAATTTTCTTTAATTTTATTTAAAACACTAAATATTAAAAATGCTCAAAATCAAACATTTTGTTTGACCGGAAACAATTTTTGGGGGTAATTACCAAATACTAAAACATCCATTATTCACACAGATCTATATAATTCCTTCATCCAGTTATCATGCCCTCTACCCCAGTCAGTGTCAGAATGGTCATATAGAACATAGAACTATTTATTCAATCTTAAGCTTAAAAATATTCCAGATGCTATACCACTGCTACATTGATCGTGTTCTACTGCAGTGGTTCTCACAGCCGGTCCGCCGCTTGTTCAGGGAAAGCCCCTGGCGGGCCGGGCTGGTTTGTTTATCTTCCGCGTCTGCGCGTTCGGCTGATCACGGCTCCCACTGGCCGCAGTTTGCTGCTCCAGGCCAATGGGGGCTGTGGGAAGGGCGGCCAGCACATCCCTTGCGGCTTCACACGGTCCCCATTGGCCTGGAGCAGCGAACTGCGGCCAGTGGGAGCTGCGATCGGTCAAACCTACAGACGCGGCAGATAAACAAAACCAGGCCGGCCCGCCAGGGGCTTTCCCTGAACAAGCGGCAGACCGGCTTTGAGAACCACTGTTCTAGTGCACTCACATTTTGTTGTAAAATGATGGTGGGAGCCTTAGGGGTTATACAAGATACTTCCTTTTTCACCGTAAGGGAAATTATGCATAGTGTAGTGGTTAGGAGATTGTGGTTCAATACTGTGCTCTTCATTTCAGAACATTTGTTTAAAAAAAGAAAAGTTTTGTTTGGAAACACAATTTTCACTTCAAAATGTTTTACATTTATTTACTTTTATATTGAACATTATTTTGACACATCATGACTAGTGGATAATGTTATATACTACTACTGATGTGACATGATATGACATTGTAATCAAAACATTTTATTTTTAAGGTTGTCAAGGTGTTTCAATCTGTACTTCATACGGATTGAAATGCCTTAACTTATTTCCTAGATCAAAGTGTCTCCTGTTTGTATCATAATGAAACAGTTTGATACTTTGATCTAGGAAATAAGTTAAGTATTGAGTTCTAGTGAAAGGAGCAGCTGTTTTCAATATCCTTACTAGCCTGGAATCATTTGTCTATTTAGTGTTCACTTTTGTTCTACCATCGTACAGTAACTTGAAAAATATTTGGTTTTGTTCTGACTTGGAATGAAAACAAATTTCCTGCAAAACGCAAAGTGGAATTTCCTATCAGCATCTCTGAAACTAGGACCATAAGGGCTCAATCTTGCAAGGTGCTAACACTTATGAGAATTGCTGAAGGCACTCAATCTCATAGGATGTGTTCAGTGTCATGTGGGAGGGAGTATTTTATCAATGGACGCTATGCTTTTCAGAAAAGCAGCCATAGAATCACTTCTTTGGTATACAAAAGGCAGAACAGCCCCCTAACTACTACTGAATATTATTATAGAGCTACTTGTCCTCTTTATGGGCCCAATCCTACAAGCCTTACTTGCATTTGACTTGATACTGCATAACATGGTGATCAAAAAATTAGAGCAAAATAAAATTAACATGGCACACATTTAATGAATTAAAAACTGGCTAACTGAGAGGTCTCAATATATAACTGTAAACAGGGACTCATAATTGAGAGTGTGTTTCTGGTATGATTCCACAGGGATTGGTTCCTGGCTCTGTGCTGTTTAACATTTTTTTATCAAGGAGTTTGAAGAAGCCATTAAACCATCCCTGATAAAGTTTGCAGAAGACCCAAAAATTGGGGGCAGTGGCAAATAATGAAGAGGACAGGTCATTGATTCAGAGCAAACTAGATCGCTTAGTAAACTGGGTGCAAGCAGATAATATGTGTTTTAATATGGCCAAATGTATACATCTAGGAACAAAGCATGTAGGCCCAACTTAGGGGACTCTATCCTAAGAAGCAGGGACTCTGAAAATAATTTGGGGCTTGTGGTGGATAATCAGCTGAACATGAGATCCTAGTGTGATGCTGCAGCAAAAGAGCTAATGCCCTCCTGGGATGCCAAAACAAGGAAATCTTGAGTAGGAATAGAGTGGCTATTTTACCTCTGTATTTGGCATTGGGGTGACTGCTGCTGGAATAATGTCCAGTTCTGGTGCCCATAATTCAAGAAGGATGTTGATGGATTGGAGAGGGGTCAGAGAAGAACCAGACAAATGATTAAAGGATTAGAAAACATTCCTTAAGTGATAGACTCAAAGAGTTCACTCTATGTAGCTTAACAAAGAAAAGGTTAAGGCGGTGACTTGATTACAGCCTATAAGTACCTACAGGGCTTTGAATATTTAATAATGGGCTCTTCAGTCTAGCAGAGAAAAGTATAACTTGATCTGATGGCTGGAAGCTGAAGCTTGACTAATTCAGTCTGGAAATAAATAATTTTTTTACAGACTAATTAACTATTGGAACAATTTACCAAAGGTGGATTCTTCATCACTGACAATTTTTAAATCAAAATTGATGTTTTTCCTAAAAGATATGTCATAGGAAATATTCTGCAGAAGTTCTTTGGGCTGTGTTATACAGGAGGTCAGACTAGATTATCACAATGGCCCCTTCTGGCCTTGGAATCTATGAATCTACTCACAAGTTACCTCATAATGTGTGTAGTCTTGCTGTAATGAGTGGAGCTAGTCACATGACTGATCCTTAATCAGATAGATCTATTCATGTCAACAGGGCTAGTGTCTACAGCTGGCAGAATCAGGCCCTATAGTAGTATCTGCAGTGCATCAGAATCAAGCCCTATCTGTCAACCTGCAGTGAGAACATGGATTCACTCCTTCAACCCTAACACATATGAGTAGTCTTGAACATGCATGTGCAGGATTGGGCCATTTAGTTACTCAAATTCAGACATATCAGCCCTCATCCCAAGAACACCTATTCAAAAGCCTGTTTGGATTTTTGATTAAATATAGTACAGTATGTACAGTACTTTTGTTATGTATTTCCTAATAATTAATACTGTTTTGGTCTGATTAAACCAGGCCCACATAAACAAACAAACAAACAAAAAAGAACAAAAAGAAAACCAGTGTTAATTGAAATAAGACATTTTACCTCTCCCATAGCGGATGTCTTGCTCATTATATCCCAAAACATTCCTCCAGTTCAGCTCCCACACTCAGTAGTTGTCCAGGATTAAGAATTCTTGGGTACAGCAGGAATGATAGAATGTTCAGAGAACTGAACTGTTATGTTGACTATGCACCAGCATGTAAGAATAAGCAGAAGGGACCATAACTTGAGGTACTCAAAATAAGGTTGAAGGATTGTGTGACTGGCAGGTAGCTCTGAGGTACATCACCTGCCAGGGATACTCAGGCACCTTCATTGACCTACTTTTCATATACAAACAAGTCAAATCAGTGATATTTATGACGTGTTATTTAATGCATTAAAACAAAATTGCCAAAGGCTTGGTTCTGACCTCACACTTATTAAATGCATAGATCACAGTGTAGTTTGTCCTGATTTACACAAATATAACTGGAAGAATCGGGCTATAAGTAAAAATCTCAAACCTGATTTTCTCAGTTATGCACTTTTACCAACCATTACTGTATCACTTCCTTGTTACTCATTTCAAGTATGTCTGTAGTTCATTAGGTCACATTTTGGAAAATCACAAATCCAAAATGCAAAAGTGATTTGGGGTGGTAAAACAGAGAGTTTCCATTTTCCAAGGCACTAGCTAGAGAGGTTATAAAAAGACAAGAGCAATGCACCTGATGTGGTTTGTTTGGCAAGCAGCAATCATGATATTACATGCACTGTCCATGATACTGCCTGACTTGTGTTTTCCAACTCTTGTGAATTAGAGAGTTTTTATTTTATTTTATTTTATTTTATTTTATTCCTGGCATTTTCATATACTGCTTATCAGGTGGCATCTAAATGATTTGTCTGTCTACAACCTTCCAAGAGTAGCAGTAACAACTTCTGAAGGGTGAGATGTCCTTCTCAAAAACTGCCACCTGATAGCAACAGGGATGAAAACAAGTGTGAATAGCAATTTCTGAGAAGAGCCAGAGAGAGCTCCAAAATGGCTCCCTGCTGAGATCAAATGGGGGGTCAGGGGCAGTAACTCAGGAAGATTAGAATTTGCACCCAGAGATTTTCCACTGCAAATGCTTGAATATGTATGTTCAGATCCCACTCTGAAGTGAAGTCGAATCTAGCAGTAATTCCCATCCTACTCTTTTTGGAAGGCAAGGAAGTCAGCCCCTAGCAGCCTCCTGTAAGGATCTGCAGCTTTGGGCATATCAAGCTGCCCCTCAGAAGATAGCTACTGCAGCAGAGCGTGCAGGCACCTGCCATAGCTCTTCAGTCTATCCATTTAATCTTTTCAGTTGTGTTTACCGGCCAAGACACTCAGATCCTTAAGTGCTGAAGGATAGTAAGATCAGAACATCTTTAGTTCTCTTTTTGGATGTTGTCCTCTGAGCAATTTTCTCATCAACTATTAGATTTAATACTGCACTTGCATTTGGTTAGCAGGTGTAGAATGCTCCCTTCACTTTTTCAGTGAAAAGTACGTGCAAGAATTTGGCCAGCCCTAAAGTGCTATCACCTGTGTTGCATCTAGAAAAATCTTACAGGGCCTCAGTGTCTGGGAGCCACTTTTTTTCTTTAGTTAAATACCAGGTCAGTCCTAACCTCAGTCTAACATTCATAGGTCTAGTCTCCAGTGCAGACTTAACTCAGGCTCAACTGCCAGTTTTTTCTCCTTAATATGTTCTGCGTTCATACATCCACATGCCTCCATCCGTCCTACATTCTGATGTAGCCACTGCTGCCTATGCTGTGGGGCAGACCCCAAAGCAGCTACAGTGAAGAAGTTCAACTAAGGGCAATCGCAACACAAACATGATGTCCTCCAATCCCTTCCCTTAAGCCCTCTGACCAAAAGTGGACTACAAGTGACTCCTGGTAAGCCAGGATGGCTTACTGAGCTCTCCTCACCCCTGTCCCCTCCCACCGTGCATGACAGAGCTATGAGGGGCAGGAAAGAGAATGGGGGATGGGCAGGGACATTTGCAGGGTTTGGAAATACTGATGGGGGATTTTCCAGATCCTAGTGTCTGGAAACTAAGGGGTAGTGAAGCCTGGTACCCTGCAGGCCATGTATAGTTTGAGCTGCAGCCAACGGTGTGGGGGAATCTTCTACAGCCACCATGTTACTGATCAGCCAGCTTTGATCTAACTTGGAAAGAAAATGCAGGGCCAAAGGCCATTGAGAGTGCAGCCCCCCTGCGTGGAAAAGGTGTATGGTGTGGCAAGTGCCCCAGCAGGTAGCAGTCTCAGTTTCCAGTGTAGCAGGTTTAAAGAGGAGTGGTGCTTCACACAGATGACACAGGGAAGGTGTGAGAAAGCCTACCCAAATCCTAGTAAGAGGTAAGACAACTGCCTTCCTTTACCAGGGAAACTGAGGCACAGTTAAGTGGTGTAATGGAAGACCCCAGGCAAAAGGAGGGAAGCCAAAGCAGATACAGACTACTGCATAAGATGTAATATCTATTGCTTCACATTCTGGGTCGGGCCCTCAGGATAGGTATTTTGCACTTGGCAGTCAGCAACTTCCTCAGTCACAGCTGTACTCCATGAACTAAGGGCAAATTAGGAGATGGAGAATTTATTAGGGTTGGACAGTCCCTTCATCAGTGCAACAGGATTCTTGGAACGGATGATTAGATGCCAGAGTCAGACTTAAAACTTGAAAGGAATGCAGTGGGAGGCATCAGGTCTGGTACGAAACAAACAAAAGTTGCCTTCAAGTAAGGCCAGCAGGATTTTAGCCTTAAACACAATCCACCACAGAATTGTCTCTAGGGCTTGCTCCTCTCAGGTGTTGAGCACCCTCAGCTCATAGGAACTTCAATGGGAGACAAGGGTTCCCTGGCTGGGATTGAGCTCTAACAGGTTTTGCAGCTCTGGTATAAATGAGCCCAATCTTACTCCAATGGAAGTCAGTGGGAGTTTTGCTATCAGACTTCAGTGGAAGCAGGATAAGGCACCTGTAGCTTTACTGTTGAGGTTTTTAATGTGAATATCTGTCAACATTATCATCAAAATGTTTTGAAAAACGGAGTTAATTTTCTACCATTGGATTCTATTTTTATTTTAATTTCTTCATAAATGACAGGTCACAATCTGGCAAACAAAGGCTACCTAAAACGTTGCTTATTTTAAGGTTAACTTTTACTTTCCGAGTAAAATATATGACTTTTTGTGACTTTACTGGTTTATGGATCCATAATTATGTTGCTACTGCTCATCATTATGGTTTTAATTATTCATGAGCAAGGACTTCAACATGTGCACATGCCATTATAATCACAAAATCATAACCAGCAGACTATTACACGCAGAACATTGAATGCAATGTGAAAACAGCAATTTCCCAAATTACACAAATAGAACTAATGACAGTTTTCATTCTTCACAATGTAACTTATTCCTACTTTGTGTAGAAGACATTAGGCTTCCATCATCGCTTCCCCCACTAGATGTCACGTCCACGAAAGAGACAGCTCCCTGCTGAAGGTTTCAAGCATCATTTCAGGGGCTGGCGATTGTTCATGGCTGTTTGAATAGTGCAAATACTTTCTCTGGGTTTGATCCACTACTGTGGCATGACATTTATCACAACACAACGTGAATTACCATTTTAAATCACAGCTGATAGGTCCCGAACAGCAGTATGATTTCTAGGACATTTTGTGCAGATCAGTTTTCTCGGGTTACATATTTTAGTCTCATGCGACATACCATCACATAAACGAGGTATTTCAATACAGCCATTGACATCCAGCAGAAAACACTTTTCTGGGGGCTGAGAAGTTCCTATTATAGAATCCAATGTAACTACGCACGGTGAATAACACGTTCACTAAAATCAGATCCTTGCTCTCTTTTTAGCAATGGCACCTCATTTTGTCTGTCGTGCTTTTGGGGAGCGGCGAAGGCAGACTGTGTCACATTCGTACATTTGCACAGGCATTCCTCCCCCCCGCCCCGAATCACGTTTTGGAAAGGAGACGAGGCTGCTTTGCAAATGAAGAAACGTCTCCACTGCGTATTTTCATGCAAAGCTGAGACTGAGAAAGGGTCGGGGGCCATCTCTCGCTCTGTCTCGCTTTTCTGTGAAGCAATGGCATGTGCTGCTCTGGGGATTGGGGTGCTGAAGTTCCCCTCCTCTTCTTCTCCACCCCCCCCCCCCCGCCTCCCCCAGCGAGCAAAGAGCCTTTTACAGCGCCCAGAGCAGAACCAAACTCTCCTCGTCGGCTTCACTTTCGTGGCTGAGTTCGCTTGCCCGTGAGGAAAGGGTGCAATTTAGAAGGAGTGCAATTAACAAGAGCTATTAGCCCAAGCGGTAAAGAAAAAAGAAAAGTGAATAAAAAAGCCGCCGCAAATACAGTCACGCGGAGCTCGAAGGGCGCCGGCCTGGGCTTCCAGCGGCAGGGGAGGAAGGTCGGGTGCCTACGCTGACAGCCCGCGCCGCGCCGTCCGGAGGAATGAATGGGGAGAGCCGGGAAAAGGATGAATGGGGCCCCGCGGCGCCGCCCCGCTCGCGGTGAATGACCCGCTCGGCGGCCGCTGCGTCCCAGCGCCGCACCGGGGCGCTGTTGCCCCGCCGCGGCGCAGGCGGCGGCTGGAATCCCCCGGCCGCGCACGTGGCCGGGGCGGAGGGGGCCGAGCGCCGCCAACGCTAGATGTCACCTGGAGGCAGCGCTGGTGGGGGAGGGGGCGCGGGGAGGCTATAAAAGTAACTCCGCGGCACGTGCCCACTTCAGGGAAACTTCAGAGCCCGGCCGCGGCCTTCGACGGCGCTGGGGCTGCCCGCGCCGCGCCGCGCCGCGCCGCGCCGCGCGGGCGGATCCCCGAGGGCTGCGGGCGAGCCCGCGCCTTGCCCCGGCGTGGCCCCGGGATGTTGGGCGAGTGAGGCGGGGGCGGGGAGCAGCATGAGCGGCAATGGGAGCGGGCTGGACGCCGCCCGCCCGCCCGCGGAGCTCAGCCTGGACCGGCCCGCCTGGGTGGCCTCCACTTTGGCCGCCCTCCTCATCTTCACCATCGTGGTGGACGTGCTGGGCAACCTGCTGGTCATCCTGTCCGTGTACCGGAACAAGAAGCTGCGCAACGTCGGTAAGGAGGGCGGCGGGAGAGCTCGGCGGGCTGAGTTCGATCCGTGCGGGGCAGAAATCGGGGCTTGGCCCTGCTTTGAGCCGGGCCTTGGCCTCGATCCTCTCCTGAGCTCCCGCCCATGATCGTACGGGCCCCGGGGGGCTCGCCAGCTCCAGCCCCTTCACCCTTCCCCGCTTCGCTCAGGCGTCCGGCGCCGCTGGCCCACGGCTCTCTCGTGCCAACCCCCGGGGCCAGGAGAGTTCATTGCCCCCCATTGCAACCCGTCCCGCTCCGCAGCGGCGCAGGACGCGAGCTCCGGCCAGCCCCCTTCTGCAGAGCTGCGTTTAACCCGCCCCGACTGGAGCTTGTCTAGCTGTCGGAGCCTTGCTCGTTCGCAGCTAAAACTCGGGCTGGGGGGGGGGTCAAAAGGCCCTGCAAGACCGCGGAGACACTGTGCGACAGATGGTTCACGGCAAATCGGCGCTCAAGCTCTCTGGTGTGTGGCGTGAGCAATTGCAACCAAACCGCGGTGCTATTTAAAGCTTTCGTTCGGTAAAAGTGTGAGCCGGTATAACGAGCTTTGCTTTGCAAAGAGCGGAACCCGGAGGGAGGATGCCAGCGCTTGTAGTGGTCTGTGAACTGACCGCATGCCACGCTACTGATCTCGAAGTTGTACGTTACTGAATACATCTCCCTGCATAAAATAACAGGGTTGTGACCTCAGACAAAATCCAAAGGTTTAGTTATGGCTGTGCCTAATTCAGAATAAAGGCACAATGTTGATAAACATCTTTCTTTATTCACCAACTACTTGCTGTTTACTTCTTTTAAAGACTGAAGCCATCTGACAGAAAATCACATTTAGGCGCGCCTCAGAAAAGTGGATTTTTGACAGGATAGGCTCTGTGACGGGCTATGGAGTAAATCCCTCTTAGTTTACTGATTATTGCTCCGACAGACAGGAACTTCTCCTTCAGAGGCTCTGCTTTATCAGGTCAGACCAGCTGCTGCCCATGTGTACCAAATCTGTGCACTCAAAACCTTTTTGAAACTGTCATTGGGGAAAAAAAAATAACGAGGGAATATATGCAGGGAGCTGTGGTGCTAAACAAAACAGCTATTTCTGTGTTGCTGTTTTTTCCACCCCCTAAACCAGGGGTCTCCAAACTTGGAGAGGAGGGCCATATATTAAATTTTTTGAAGGGGCTTCACAGGCTGAAGTAACTGTCAAAGAAATTAAATGTATGCAAAATAATTTTTTTAAAAAAACGCTACTCTGCTTTGTGTCAGTGTTGCATTAAGTTCTATATCAGGTATAAAAGTTAATCGATGCAGGTACTGTGAAATCGCACAAAATATTTGTTGATACATTAAAAATCATTTCACTTTTTTTTATTTCTAAAAACTCACATTCGTATCATACAAATGCACATATTCAAAAATAAAGAAATATTTTAGAATTAGTGAGAAGTACAGTACTGGCGTTTTTCTGACAACATTGCATTTAGCTCTGGTTCAAAGTTAGCATTCCCTATCATCAAAATTGATTGTAAATGTTCATCAGACAAGATGGAGCTGTAGTTGGATTTCACATATTTCATCATCGAAAATGTTTTTTCACATATATAAGTAGTGCCAAACAGTGGCATTGATCCACGGACAAAGTTTTTTTCCATGAGCATATTGATCACTTGATAGGCATTTGTAGAACTCTATCAGACTTCCTTCCTTCTATTTGTCCTTCAACATGTCATGGGATTGCAGGTCAATCCCTTCCATTTGAAGTTCAGATCCCTGCTCCCCATGCTACTCAGCTGCAGCCTGTCTGCGTTGTGCTGATGGGTATCTATGCCTGCCTGTTTGCTTCTCCTGCTTGGCTGCAGCAACGACTCTCCCCTAAGTTGCGTCCCCTTTTGGGGGGACGCTGGCTCCCAGAGGCACTCGCTCCTCCACACAGCTCTGCTGTGCCACCACCCCTCCCCCTGCCTGCTCCTCGCTGCTTCTCCCCTGTTGGTTGGAGGGCAGACAAATGGAAGCCCGGGGCCGGATCCGGCCCACGGGTCGTAGTTTGGAGACCCCTGCCCTTAACTGTTGTAAAGGACTGGTTCCTATTATTGATGAATGGCCTGCAGAATTTCAGTGTTAACGCCACAGAAGTCATCTGAGTTAGACTGGCTTGAGACTAGTGTTGGAGAGGAAGCTTGGTTTTGAATCTAGAAAACTGCCATGTAACTGTTCTCTGTTAGTATTATAAATCTAACTAACACTGCATAAAAGGTTTCTAAGGTCATTTTCTACGTAAGGTTTCGGAGTAGCAGCTGTGTTAGTCTATATATTTGCAAAAAGAAAAGGAGTACTTGTGGCACCTTGGAGACTAACAAATTTATTTGAGCATCATCCGATGAAGTGAGCTGTAGCTCACGAAAGCTTATGCTCAAATAAATTTTAGTCTCTAAGGTGCCACAAGTACTCCTTTTCTTTTTTCTAAGTAAGTAAAATGGTTTATAGCTTTCATTTCAAGGAATGTCAATAAGCATGATTAAAATGAAGACAAACTTCTTTTCTTATGTAGTTATCACTGATCTGAGCCTTCTGTCACTTACCTTGATGTAAATAAGGAGTACTTCCATCAAAACCAAAAGTGGTGTGAGATCAGAATCAGATTCTAGAATTCGAAGTCAAGCTGAACTTTGTCTTGCCATTTTTTTTTTCTCATTTAGACCTTTCTTTTTATCGTAGGGATTTTTTTTTGTTGAAGTAGGTGTATATTTTTAATGGGTGTGTGGGTGAGTTAGTGGATTGAGATAAACCCCTCATGTTAATTCACACGTCTCAGTTCTTCTCTTGGGAATCTGAAGTCTAGAGATCCATAGTAAGAGACCCCACAAAATATAGTGATGTGTACCCGAGAGTAGAATTGAATCCTTAGACTCTTATATCTATATTTGTTCTGCTTTAGCTCTCAGCACATCCCACTCACATTCTTGCAAATGCTCACTTTTCACATTTCTCACTCTCTACCTTTTTCTTTCTTGGTGCCTATTGAGAACTGCAGCAAATATAACATAGAGCTAAGGCCAGAGAATGTTTTTTGGGATATTGAATTGTATTAGGCTAGGTTGTGGGACAGATACTGCTGAAATTTAACTAAGAAACTGTGTTTTAGGATATAATTTACTAATAAAGCAAAGTCGTTTCCTAGGAGATAGATTAAAACTTCTGTCCTGTAAGAAAAACTTTGACTACTTTGAAAGAAAATGTATGGACTTCAGGATCTTGGGAAACATAGAAAATGGTTAAACAAACAAATCTTGTAATCCTGTAACTTTTTAGGCCCCACCCAGCAAAAATTTAAATTGGTCCGTAACTTCAATGATGTGAATAGCCCCAATGAACATTATATTGAATTCAGTGGGACCGCTCATGAGTAAAGGTATGCATGTATGTAAGTATTTCCAGGATCCGGGCCTAATATTTTTGATTGGGGAAAGGAGGATTTTCTTTAATTTTAGTGCTCTTAAATTGGGATATTTAGGAACAGGCTAAATTTTAAATGTCAGGTTGTTCATACATCTTATTTATAATTTGTTAATTATAAGGAAAGTTGCAACTATTTGCAGAGGCATAATGAGAAAGAAACTTCTGATTTTGCAGCATCACATATTATTGAGTCATTTGCTGACCCATTCATTGAGGGGGAAAAAGGACACAGGCTGAAAATTCCACCTGAAACAGGTCAGGGAGGAGCAGAAGATGCCTCCTGAAGAATATGTATTTCAATGAAGATTACTCTTCCTTCTGAAAAAGAGGACAAACTGAACTATGGAATATTTAACATTGCACCAAAACAGGTGGATGTGATGGGGGAAAATATCTTGCATCTCTATCTCTCTCATATATATTTGTGTGTATACACACACACTCACTCTTTTTTTTTTTTTTTTTTTTTTTTTTTTTTTTTTTTTGGAAGATAACTAAAACGTCAACCTGTGGACTTCTTTTATTGCTAAAATATGCCCTGGGGAATAGTAGGAAAACCTAGAAAAACCTTCACAAGAAATGGTATCGCCTGCCAGTCAGAAGGTTAGTGAGGTACTGTGATCAAAGCAAAGGAGTCAGTATCTCAAAGAAGCTTTGTCTCAGCACGCGAGGAGTGTCTGATACAACAGACTCCTTCATAGCCACAGACGTGGCTTCAGTAGATGCTCTTCTAGACACAGAAGCCGATGATGCAACTGGTAGGATCCTCTTTTATTTAATGTACTTGACTGTAATGAGTTTCATAGTTCTGACCTAATTTTATGGTGATTTTTGTAATCAACATATTACTAGGCCAAGTTCAGTCTTGGCGCAAGCAGCTGTGATCCAGGTCGCATTGGCTTACACCAGGACTGAATTTGGCCCCTGATGTATTTTAACTTTGGCCCAGATTTAATGGGAAACATTCAAGGCATAAGAATTTTGATGTTTTAAGTCTTGATCTGATGTGCAGGTCGATGAAACTTTAGTAAGCCATTCATGTACTTGCTTTCTTATTTTTTTATAAAAAGGTTCAGTATAAATCATGGAATGGTGTTTCATGGTTCTTTGTTAATGCTTATAGCTCTGCCTGATAGATTCTTTTAACAAAAGTCCTGAGTTGAAAAATTAAAGAAACAGATTTTTGCTGAGGTGCTCTGCTCAGTGTTGCAAAGGCTACAGTGACTTAGGCTCTTAAGTGCATAAGGCCCAGATTCTCAAAGGTATTTAAATTCTGAAATCAGGGGGAGTTAGGTGCCTAAATAGTTTTTGAGGCTCTAGCTAAATCACTTGTGAATATGAGACTTCAACTCCTGAGTCACTTAGACCTTTCAGCACTGAGTAGAGCAATGCCTAAATAGTTTAAAAATCTGGGCCAAAGTGACTGGCTTCAGGGAAGATAAGTGGGGAAATACAGAGTTTTCAAACCATTGCATAACATTATTACTAAAAAACCAAAATATTAGAGCACCTCAGTGAATGTAGAAAGCAGGTAACTTAAAGAAGTTTAGAAAATCTTATAAGTAAGAATTCATATGATTGACTGTCCTTATGCCTTCATTGTTCTTCTTGTCAAGAAAACAATGCATCAAGAACAAGGCGATGAAGCAGTTGTAAAAATTAGCTTATCACGTAGTAAGTTAAAAATGATTTCTCCCCTATTAGGGCCTCATTCTACACTCTTTGCGTGCGTGCACGCACACACACACACCGACCATTGTAATCACTGGGAGCTTTGCATACACAAGGACTGCAGGTTTGGGACCTTATTAGTTAATGAAGGGAGCTGCTTTCAGTCTTATCCCTCTTGATCTTCCTCTTCCCCTTCCAAACTGTATTATTTTGGCCAAGTTCATTGTTTTTGCATGACTACTTGGAGGAGCCATCATAAAGGAGTCATAAAGTGGTCTTAAGAGCCACCCACTGAATTCCTGGGGAGCTAAATTGGGTTCAGAGAGCATAGTTTGTAAAGGCAGGACCAAGAATGTCAGTGTGTGAGGTTGAGAGCAGCCCCAAATTAAATTTATATGTTCATTTGGGACATCTAGGAAAAAATGGAGGACAGCTACTTGTGTGAAATGTGTTTTTAAAAAAGTCCCTTTAAATAAATAAAAAATAACCTGAAGTATTTTTATTAATGCTGTTGAATTTTTAGAATCCAGGGCACAGTCAGTGGGAATCCTGCATGTGGAGGGCTTACAGAATTGGGCTTTTGCTTTTTAAATTAAATATGTTGCATAGCAGCATATTAATCTGGTTGGTGAAGAGACTTAGTTTCAGTATTTACTTTTATTGGAAATATTATACATGGGGGTTTTCAGATGCTCAGAGCAGCTTTCATTCAGCCTTTTCATTCTGTTAATTGTTCTTGATCTGTGGTTTTTTTTTTTTACGTCAAGACATTCTTCAACAGAGTACTTGTCATGATCTGTTTACAAAAGGAAATGAAACTTCTTCTGTTGTGAAACAGACTAAAGGAATTATTATCTTTATTACAGATTTCCCTGGATGACTTTTGCATACCCAGGGAGAAAATGGTAGCCCAAGAAATGTTTGGATCATCAGAGAGAACAGCTGTAGAAGACCAAATAACACGTAAAATAAGGGTCTGAAGAAAATTGACTGACATATTGATGGCAATGAACATTGGTATTTCAGACTTGAGTTACTTCAGGTAGCAAAAATGGTAAGCCAATTGGGGGTGGAGGGGGAAATGTCTAGCTGAGTTGTTGAACATGTCCACCTGATGGACAAAATTACAAAGCAAAATGTACAGTTTTGGACAAAGCAATTCCTTTAGAGTAGTAAATGGTGATTTTGGTTAACAATACATTCAAGCTTAGGGTTCACTTCAGAAACTTGTTGAAGTGGGACCTTGTCCTTTCAGTAACCAAAAATTAGGGGTAAGTATTTTTTTTAAAAAAAGTGTGGGTTTTTTGGTTTGTTTTTTTTTTTAGTTTTTGTCTTTCCTTACTCTTCCTGCTGGTTTTTAATTTTATGAACTGGCTTACCTTTTTGAGGCACTGCTTCTTGTCTCTTGCTGTCATGAAATACTGTTTCTGGTTGGAAACATTTTTTTTGTCTCCTAGATTTTGGTTCACCCCTTTTCTGTTTTTTCTTCGGGGTTTTTTTCTATTCTTCGCATGTTGTCTCTAGTCTCTTTTCACTTCCTCTCTTCCTCCCCTTCCCCCCCAGTACTCTGCTACTGTTTCTTTTACTGTTTTTTCTTTTCCTTCACCACTGTACATGTTTCTAGCATTAGACACTAATAACAATTCTAGTTTCTAATGATAGAAATGCTACCAGCAGTAGATATCAGATACCAGTAGCACCACTAACAAACCCTCTTAAACATTATGACTTGCTTTCATAGGGGAATAAAAACTCTGCAATGTCAGACCAGGATTCAGAGTAGCAGCCATGTTAGTCTGTATCCACAAAAATAAAAGTAGTACTTGTGGCACCTTAGCAATGAACGCAACCAGCATGCAATTTTGCAGTCTGAAAAAATGCCTTGCACCCTTTCTGTTGGCAACCTCTTTTTCCTATGCACTTGCTTCAAAACTTCCTGAAATATCACACTAATGTTCCACTTTTGAGTAATGGAACTCCTCTAGGAGGACGTGATTACTAAATGAGTTCTTTTTTGGAATGAGACACAAATGTGTGTTAATAGCTTTTTAAAAAAAATTATGGGTCTTTTGTAAACAAATAAACATGTATTTAATATGTTGATAAATAATGCTTGAGCCTTTATTATATAGATACTATCAAGAGAGTAGTACCCTTTCAGCAGGGTAGCCCTTCCAAAGTCCACCTGAATTGGGGGCAATGATTGAGCTGAATAGGGTTGTAAAGCTGTGCATCTTTCATGCTGAAGTGAGTCCCCCCATTCTTTTGAACTATGTCGTTTTAAGGATGGAAATACAATGAAACAAACTAAATAAGAATCCTGTGGTATGCCAGAGAACAGATTTATCAACCCTGTGGGCATGCTGCAAACCCCATCTTCCTCTCCTATGTTAGGCTATTGAGGAGGGTGCGGGTTGGAAAAAATATATTTAGGGGCAATCTTTGGTTTATACTGTGATTTGTAACTTATGGGACGGGTTACTTAAAGCACTGGATGGACACCTTTCGTTGTGCAGTAATAAATGATACAAATGCTCCAAGTTCAGTGTTCTTTTAAAAGCGCAAAACCATGTCAGTTTCCATTTAAAAGCAGTTTTGCACCAGAAATGTCTTCAACCAACTCACCCCAATAGCTAGAAGACTGAAACAAAAAAATCATACCTGACTATCACAGCTTCTGGTTCCACACTCTTTCAGGCAGGGTTAGGACCTGCTCAGGAATTCTGTTCTTGATTCTTGTATGCCAAACAAGGCAGTAGGCACAGCTTGTAAAGCCACAGTTCCAGAAATATGGAGATACTGCATTACTCTGTTTGCATACTGCTACCTTCTTTTTCCTTCAGCCCCAAAGATTTCCCATCACCCTCCCTTTCTCTGTCTCCCTCTGCTTCCCCTCCTCAAGTTTCTTCCTCCCCAACATCCATGGCTTGTTTTTCCCCATTCAGACACTCCTGTTTCTCTTCATAACATACTAACTATATAGACTCTTCCTAAGGCATGGTCCCTAACCTACACATGATTATGGAGATGTGGCTTTAGTGATTACTTCACACTATGCAGTGCTACAGCCATGTGATTAGATTAGGGACCATTCTCCAAACTCCTGGAGGACTCCTAGCAGTCTTTAGGTCTATCCTAGGACTCTAAGCTATAAGGGACTCAAACTATAGCGATTGCAGCTTAGAGCACCTCTCCTTGACACCCCAGCTCTTCGAGCAAAAACAGGAGATAAAGGCAGGGTTGGATCTAGGCACCAGCAAAACGAGCAGGTGCTTAGGGCAGCACATTTCTATGGGCGGCATTCTGGCGCTGGCCATGCCACCCCTAAAATGTGCCTCCACCATCCCAGCTCGCCTCTGCTCCACCTCCGCCCACTCCCATGAGCACACTGCTGCACCGCTTCTCCCCCCCCTCCCTCCCAGGCTTGCCGTTTCGCACAGCAAGCCTGGGAGGGAGGAAGGAGAAGCGGAGCTGTGGTGCGCTTGGGGGAGGTGGCGGTGGTGGAGCAGAGGTGAGCTGGAGCGGGGAGCGGCTCCACTACCCTCCCTTTACTTCCTGTGCTCCCCCCTCTCACCTCGGCTCTACCTACTTCCCTGAACGCGCTGTCTCTCCCTTGCTTGAGAGGGAGCGGGGAGAAGTGGAGCGGCAGCATGTTCAGGGGAGCAGGCGGAGCAGAGGTGAGCTGTTGTGGGGGGGAGCTGCAGGAAGCAATGTGTGGGGGGGGGAAATGCAGCACACCCAGAGGAGGAGGCAGGGCTGGGGATTTGGGGAAGGGTTTGGGAAGGGGCGGAGCTGGGGGTGGGGGGGAACACGAGGGGAAAAAAGCAGGGGTGGCCAAAAAAGTTTTTGCTTGGGGTGGCAACAGTCCTAGAGCCGGCCCCGAATAGAGGCATATGCTCATGAAACCAATAGGGAGTGTCCTAGCGGGGTTCAGGAAATTGACCTCTGGTTTGGTAGTTCTCAACTATACAAATTGAGATTAAAATGCTATCAGTTTAGAATAGGGGCATTTCCCCACACTTTGCATGTGTGTAACTAAGTGATTGTACATGTTACATGACAGTGGAGAAATAGATCTTCCGCCTGTTGGTTTAGAAGTTGAAGTCCGAAGTACAAAATTTGAAGAGGATGCACGATCGTTTTCTCTTCTAATGCCAAAAAGGAGATCCAAAAAGTAATTGTATTTCAAATGTACTTTTTATAGTTTATCGGCTTTCAAAGTTCTTTAAAATTTTTATAACATCTGTAAAGCCAATGAGTTTTAAACAGTTAACATTTGGAGCAACTCAGAATTGAAAAATTTATTTTGACCATAAAATCATGTTACATAGATATTTTCTAGAGATTATGTATGTACTATGCATTAAATGTATAACATCCATTTTTCAATCATTAAAGATGACATTCCTTGCAAAGGTAGAAAACAGGATACAAACTAGTCTTTCCTTTGACTCATGTCACTACATTTACTCATAAGACACTCATTAACATGAATGAATGAATTAGCTAAATCCCCTTATGTTGCTTTGGCAATGCAATGTATGTGGTTGATGGCCCTCTTCCCCTTTCAAGAATGGATTTCAGCTTCACTTCACTTAACTGGCCTATATGACAATCAGATTTATGGGAATAGTGCCTCATGGTGGCTGAAAGGCAGACAAATCTGGGACTCCTGTAAAGGTATTCAATTGGGTTGCCATCTGCAAGGCCCAAGATTCATGTGTATACTTCTCTCTGGACCCTACACGTTCCCCCTATTTCAAATAACTCTGCTATAAAAACAGGGGGAAGGTTTGTGATCCAGAGGGTGAGGTCCAATTGGGAATTTGATCAAAACTAATGTATTTTCCCAAGGGGACTCGGTATATGTCCACAGAGCTCTCATTCCATACCACGGGCACTGGAATGTGAATGGTAAACTGCATTATCACCTTAGCCTGTCACTGTTGGGATGGAGCCCACTGCAGCTGCAGGTTTAGCAGTATTTTCTGAGCAGGACTTCCTTGGGTTAGGACTTTCCAAGTAAATAAATCCTCCCCATGTCCTAACACAGGAATCAGTTCTTATCTTGCTGATTGATATTCCATGACTAATCAATAACCTAGCTTTTGTTAGTAGGCCATGTCAACTAAACCTGAATAGGAGTACAGTACTACTGTACAATCTTGTATTAGTCAGCCACAGAAAACATTTAGGGCCTGATTTTCAGACATGCTGAACACTCGTAACTCCATTTGAACTCAATGGGAGCTCTGGTCATTGGTTACCTTTGACAAATAGATAAAAAAGCCCATGCAGGTCTTTCCTTGTCTGACCACGTAGGAGCGGTTGGCCAAGCAGATGGAGGGGTAAGTGCCATATACAGTCTTGAAGATTTCCATGCAGTCTTTATATGGGAGATGAAGGTAAAGGGTGTCTGGAAGTCCCAGAAGCAGTCTGCTTATGTGAGTAGTAGGAAATTTGCCACAGTAAATTTCAACAAAAGTGGGTGTTTATCAACATTTTCCCTGAAATATTTTGTCAAAACACCAAAAACTGACGCATTTTGTCCAAAATGAATGTTTTTCCATCCAAAAACTGCAATATTTCAGTCCAAAGCTAAAAACTTCTTGCTTTTCAGGCATTTGTTTCCTAAAAATTTTCCCGAAAAGCAGGTTCTTTTCATGAAAAAATTTGTTTAATGCAAACTGCAATTTTCTACTGGAAAAACAGTTTCAGTGGAAAACTTTGAGCAGCCCTTATGGGTAGTCTCCTCTCCATTGTCAGCAGCAATAAACTTAATTAAGGCCTCTACTGTCAACATCAATAAGCTAGATTGAGTGAGCCTTCCTACTTCCAGCTAACTATAAAGACCTATTCCTTTCCCAATCTGTCTTGGGGGCAAATAAATGAATTTACTTCACCCCTAGAATTGACAGAGTGGTATGACCCAATTGGAGGTGGGGAAAGAACAAGTTTAGCATGTACACTTGGAAAGCCTGAAAGAACAAAAGCTACTTCCATGATCACTTCTCATTACATGGCACCTTTCACCCCTTTGCTCTTTGAGCAGCTCTGGCTGCTGAGCTAGAGTGGTATATTAGCATTTTTGCTTTTCTTCAGCTCCCCTTGGATAGGTTAGCCTGTCTTAATATTCACAGTCTTATTTTGAGACAGTGGTGATCCTTTGCTAGGATAGGATCCTAAGATCTTTTAGGTTTGGTGAAGAGCTAAACACTGGCCATTAACTTTAAATAAATGTTCTCTATATAAATTCATATGGACCAAATTCATTTCTGGTATAACTTCATTGACTTCAAAAGGAATTTCTCTAGTTTATGCAATTTTTTAATACTGGATGGGGAGCAAATTAATGTGGGTGATCTACAAATATGTTTTAAAACATTGTTTTTTTATTAGTAATGTGCATGCATTTGTCATGGCTCAGTTATGGGAAATCTTTACATAGAAAGTATCTCTTCAGATTATCTTTTGTTTAATTCATTTTTACTGGGATTCCATCTGATTATAATACTTCAGTACTGTAATACTGTTAATGTAGCATTCATGTTTATATGATTGATTTACTAACAATCTGATGTTCTAGTAATGCAGTTAATAGGGCATTTAGATAATTACAGTTTTTAATGATTCAATTTTCAAATTGTTTTTAATTACTGATATATTTACAGGCTGGAAGTGAATTATTTTTGTAACTGGGATTCCAGGATGGCTTTTTCTACAGTCAAAACATACCAACCCTTTTGTTACTATGTGAATGGTTTTAAAGAAACAAAATAAATGTTTTTCCATATTCCAGTTGAGCATGGGATGTTCATTAATCTGTTTCTTTAAACACGTTATTTTTTTAAGATCATGAAATTTAAATATTTTTGGCTCTGAGCTATGTGAAACTAAAACTACATGGCATGGAGCAGAGCGAACCTCATCTAATCATGAAAATTATGCCACAAAGCAGGGGAGTGGAGTCTTGTAGTGTGCTTTCCCTGGCACCTGAGCTGTGAATCCCTCCACATGAAGAAAACATGTTTGGGGCTCTGCAGCTTTGGGGAGGTACTGTGACTGGCTGAAATATCATGGGTCTGGGGAACAGTTTCTCAACACAGAATGCTCCCCTTCAGAACCTGTAGATTTTCCCACTGAAAGCTCAGCAGAAGCTAGTGGTATTCATTGTAGCATTGAACTCCATTGTTTCTATCTTTAGATAGAGGGACCAAAGCAACGTGGCTGCTCAGAGATGCCAGCATTTCAAAAAATGATCCTGACAACAAGCTGGGGTATCTGGAGTCTGCTCAGGGGAAGTGAGAGAGAAAGGGTATGTGCAGGCTTTCTGAAGAGAATTTGAAGTGATTTGCAACATGAATATTTTAATTCTCAAGGCCTCAACTTTGAGTTTGGCTTTGAGTTCAGCTAAGCAGCCAGAATCCATGAAGATCCCACTTCTCCCTTAAAAAAAAAAAAAAAAAATCCAGACTCGTAACTGGTGCCCCCTCACCTACAGGTGATTCTCTTCTTGTGGGGAGGCCCAGTGACCTTCAATTCCCTCCAACTGGCATCATCAGCAACCAGT
Source organism: Dermochelys coriacea (assembly GCF_009764565.3). Taxonomy (NCBI): domain Eukaryota; kingdom Metazoa; phylum Chordata; order Testudines; family Dermochelyidae; genus Dermochelys; species Dermochelys coriacea. Next base: position 84,356,750 of record NC_050071.1, on the reverse strand, counting down.
TTCTCACTTTGATATCTAATTAATCTATCTTCTGAATTTTTTTTCCAGTGGAGGGCTGTGTGCATGATGTTTCTGCTACTTTGGTCCTCTTTTTCTAGGGATTGGAAAATTTGGGGTTCCCCTATCTTGTTTTATTACTGTCTCCTCTCCCCCCTCAGTATGTGCCCATCTACCCATAATCCCATGAGTATTCTGGGAAATGAGTACTCCCTGGGAAATATTTTCTTTACAAATTCCCCATCCCTCTTCACCAATCCCAGCAAACTCAAGGTGAAAACCTGGCTACAGTGAAGTCAATGGGAAAACTCAGAGTTCAAGATTTCCCACTCAACATCTATATGGGGCAATAATTGGCCTATGGAAGGCAGGAATCTTGATCTGCTATAGTCAGGATCCAAATGCTTACCAGGCACTGGGGACCCTGCCATAGCTGCCCTTTTTATGCATGAATAGTAACTGCAGTAAGGGACCAAGACATAACATCTTTCTCCCCATCCTTTGTGTGCCCTGGGACCATCTTTAAAAACATAGAACTGTCCTGGCTAGACTATCACCACCAAGCCAGGTGCTCTCTGGTTCCCCTACACAGCTCACAGTGGGGCTGACGGTCAGTGCAGATGCCCAGAGAGCTATATAGTCGGGACTAGTACATGTAGTGGAAGTACATGGCTACATACCTAGCCATATATACTGTATCTGTCTATTAACCCTTCGCCTATTCCTGTATTCTTTGGGCAGAATATACTAGAAACTCGGTTGAAATTTCATATGTTAGACAAACAAATTGTGACTCAGATGTTGATGATTCAAGATTATCTCGGCGGGGAGAAGACCACAGACTATTGCAATACCTCCCTTGTCTAACCATTTCAGTAAATGGATTTTGTGTTCAGTGGATCAAACACAGTTTGCCTGGCCTATATTGTCTGGATGGATAACATCAATCTGTTCTTGATGTTCTTTGCCCCCCTCCGCTTTCTGCTCAAAGGAAATGCTCCAGATTTTGCAAATGTATGAGCTGTTTGCATAAAATTGCTGGTGTGAGTGTATATGTACATGATCTGCATATATGTATTTGAGTTTGCATGCATGTGTGCACACAGAGTCTATCAGGGATGCGCTCACGAATGGGTGCTGTAGAGCCAACAAGGATAATCTCTAGTTGGCTGGTTAAGCCAGTTTTCCATCCTCTATGCATAGCTTGGATAGGCACAATGGGAGTGGAGCAGGGCCAAGGATGTGTCCCAGTATGTGGTGTTAACTGATGTAAAGCTTATAAGATTCTCGCACTTGCTGTTTCCTACAAAAAAAAAAATGTTTTAAACATTATTTTTAGCAAATGTGTGAGCATTTCTTCGGTTACTTCCATTATAAGTCTACCTACCTTTTCACACTACCTTTTCAGCTCACTACTTCTTGCCTTCTCTTCCAGAGTCAATGTATCCTACTACTGGGAATCTCTGCAGTGTCTGAAAATAATGTTGAGTATAGGTGCTTTGGTGGCTGCTGGAACACTTACATTGACTTTCATTGCTTTCTTGGCACAGAACTTGCATTATTTAAAGCTTGACTTTTTTCAGTCCATACAGCATTATATGTTTGTCTCATGTATCCAGTTTTTTCCAGTAGTTTTTGGAAGCGCCTAAGAATTTTTCTTTGTTCTATTTGTTGTACATTTGCATGCTTTCAATGGATACTTCATAGGTTTAATATGCAAGTATGAAGACAGCTCCCTGATATATCCGCTGATTCCTGTAGCTTCTTTGACCACTCCCATATTGCAGGATTACTTTTCTGATAGCAAGGTTTAAATTTGTACCATCTTTCTTACGTTGCCTGCTGTGTTTAATTGAATAATACTTTTCTCTCGTTGTTTTGATGATAGAACTTTCAGTTTTGCTCTGAAATCTTGTGGAATTACAAGCTGGTTTTGACAGTGGGTTTTCCTTTAAGGCTCATGTTAAACATTCTTTTAAATTGTTCTATTAGTCTCTGGAATGTTAGGATATCGAAATGTTCTCAGGGCATAGCACACTGCCATTTTAAAAGGGACCGCTGTTCTTCCCCTGTAATTTTTTCTTGTAAGACTCTCTGTAACATAATAAAGACAATCTAGAGATGATTGTCAAATTGAACAGAGCTCTTTGTGTGCTTCTCTGATATAAAGCCTGAAACCCTGAGTAATCTTAGTCTTCACAAGTAACATGAAGCCCTAAAAAAAGGTGTTGGACCTGATTAATATAGGTACATTGGTTGAAGTTAAGGTAATGGTAAGTAAGCTGTGTTCAAGGATCTCAGGAAAGGGTGAATTGGCAATCCAAGTGCCTGTATGTATTTGTTTTCTCTTTGGGATATCACTCATTTGTCACAGCCTTTTTACATGACTTCATTGTAAGTTTTTGTTAGTGGGTATCCCTCTTACTTCCCTCAAGCACTATCAGCTACAGAACTTGGCTGACAGCATGCTGACTGGAATCAATGTCTCTGAGCATGTTGTTCTTGTGTTGAGAGAATGTCATAGATTACCAGCAGATCTTATTATATTTGCTTATATTCAGAACTCTACATTATCTCTTCCTACCATATTTCCTCATAAAACCTTCTTAATCATTCCATTATGTTCACCTGTCTGTATATTGAACTGCTGACAGTTCCTTGTGATAGGATAACAATATTTGTGTCTACATCTTTTGCTTACCTTATTTAAAAACATCAAACCTGCTTCCTTCACAAATTGATCTTCAAATCATTTACTTCTTCATAGCTGTTCTTTCCTGCTACGTTCTTAATGGATATTCAATGGAAATTCAGGAGCTACTACATGAGTAACATGTGGCAGCAGTTAAATCATGTGGTTAAGTTTAAATATGGCTTTTAAATTTTTATTTCTTTTTTTGTATTAGAGTGCCTGTATGAAAGGTGCTTTTGAAGTCCGAATATGACTGATCATTTCTTCTATAAACTCTCAGAAATATGTATGCTTTAGCACAATGGGATGTTACTAAAAATAAAGGACTCAAATACAATATCTTAAATATATAAGCACTGCAGGCATTTCATACTTGATAAATAGCAAAAAATCTGAATTTACAGAGAACACTTCATTACTGACATTACACTTTCAATTTAGTTGATTAGTAAGGGCTAAATTGTGGTTTCGATTACATTGTCACACAAAGGACTAAGGCCTAGATCCTCAAAGGTCCAGATCCATTGACTTCAATGACTAAATACCTTGGAGGATCTGGGCCTAAGTGAACTAGGAATTCTGTTTACATCATTTTGTGATTACCTGGACCTTGGGACTTGATGCCTATATGTAAGTGCACACCTGCATACTCCCTTCCTGGAACAGGTGGGCAGGGAATGGGTAAGCGTTGGTTCTATCTCAACCCTCACTGGGTAGAGAAGTTGACCTAGCATGAGTAGAGGTATGGGAGCGGGTAATCATTTAGTGCTGAGGTAGGCCAATAGTCAGTTACTACCCCCATTGAACAAGGAGGAAGCAGGAGAAGAATTGTGACTCAGAGGTGTGTCTGAAGAAATACTGGACACTCTTCTCTTAAGTTCTTGTTTTCATACTTGTAAAATTTTGGGCAGGTTAGTAAGGTGGGTTGTGATGCAACTTTAAATGTAGTTTTGGTTTATAACATAAACCACTCATGTTGCACTTACTCAATCAAGACTATAGGAATACATGTTCTTAGGACTAAAGGAAACACTTGATTAAACCTAAAATACTACTTCAGAAGGCTAGGCAAGTATGTCAACTGTTAGTCTGGGAGCCTGAAAAATTCACTCTGCTGGAAAGGTGACATTAATTGAATTTGCAATGGGTTCCTGCAAAAAGACACTTTCTTCCTGCAGGACACATTGGGCCTGATCCTCAGCTAGTGCAAGTTAAAATAGGTTCACCGAAATCAATGGAGGTGTGTCAACTTGCATCCTCTGAGAATTTGGCTTAACATGGGTATAATCATCCAAATGCAAGAGTTTTTTTCTTATGTCATTGGGTTATAGTCCTCAACAGAGCTAGATAATAATTCCTGTGTCCTCCTTGCATTTGCCCTTTACATCATTTGCCATTGTCAACCATTCCATATTTAATGGATCTTTCAGTGTCTTACTGCAACTCTCATGCCTGTTGTAAGCAAGTGAGGACTTTTTTCTACAGATGTTCTACCTCCATCCTCTTTCCCTTTGTAAGACTTTCTCTCTCCTCACCTAGCAACCTCTTTGATTATTTTCTATCTTGATTTTAAATCTACTTCTTCTAGTGGTTAATTTACTTTTGCCTTAAAGCATGAATTTCTTAATTTCCTACTTGTTCTCAGTGCCACCTTTTTGTATTGGCTCACACGATCATGCTTTGAGCACCTCATTCAAGAAGCCAGTTTTTCCAGCATTCTCCTATCCTGGCTTTAATCCTATTTACATAATCCCTTTCACTTCTAGTGGAGATTTTAAATTGTTCCCTGTCTGTTCTCCTGTGGAATGCCTCAGACTCTCTCAGATGTCTAATTTTTTTGGTGGTTTCCCAGTTGACATTCAGCTCTATTATCTCTGTCAACTCATCCTCCCTATCCTTTTGTCTCCCATCTACAGCATTTACATATATTGTTTTAAACATTTGACATCCTTTCTTTAGATAAAGTTGTTCTTATTGCATGTTTCTGCCTTTGTTAGTTTCCTTAACTCCAAAAACATAGCTCCCAAGGCTAGAAATCTCAAGAATTTTTTACCTTGAAAATTATCTCTCTGTCCTCTGCCTCAGCTCCTTGTCATCACCTCTGGTTCAGTACCATAATTTCTTTTTAACTCAGTTGTGCTTTTTGAAAAAATTCTCATTTGTGCTGTAATGATTTTCTATTATGACTTCTGTTAACTCTTCTATGGTCTTCCTGCAGCCTTACTCTGTTTCATGGAGTCCAGAATTTTACAGTGAGATTTCCTGCTCCTTCCAGGAAATGGGACCATATCATTGTATCCTTTATAATCTTCATTGACTTGACTATACATCCATCTCAAAACTGTCCTCTTGTATTTCAGGCTTCTTTGTGGACCTCTTGTATCTTATAATTCTGACCTCACACACCTGGAAACTCTACTCCTCTCTCTCCCCTTGTGACTTTTGATTTTTGGGGCAGTTCTTTCATTTTTGCTGTTCCATCTGTCTCAATTGCCTTTACATTTTCTTTCTCAGCCAATGCTCTCGAGTCATTCCCTTTCTTTAAATTTCACCTTTAAACCTTTTTTTTCCTTTCTTGTCCTAATTTTCACTCTGTACAGCATTTTGTGATACTCTGCATGAAAAATTGTGTATTAAAATACATTGTATTGTAACATTTGATTGAATACAGTTACTTTGACAGAATTTTGTGCACTTGAAAAGGTTCATTTCTTATAAATATATAGGACTCTGCTGCTGTACTTAAGTTAGCTCAGGATAGAAAATAGCTAAACATCACAGGTTCCTTTTTGTTTTCTGCACTTTTTCAATCCATTACTTCTCTATGCAGCACACAGCACTACACAATTTTAAAGTGTGACTACAGTTAGAAAAAAAAGTGACTTTATGGAATGTCAAAGCTGTAATTTTTATATATTTTCCTTCAGTAACTTCCATATCAAATCTCTTCCATTTATAAGTCTGTGTAAAGCACCCACGGATGTTCAGCCATTCAGATCAGTTTTTTCTCTGAAGATATTATTTCAGTTAATAGAATAATGAAGGAAACAGGAAAAAAAGAGCAGTTTTTATATGACAAAAGAATGTCAGAAGGAAAAACATTTTGTGTTTCTCTCTCAATTTACAACCAGTCTATCTTAAATACGGTATTATTGTGCAAGGCTCTTGAAGAGATTTAATGAACAGTGTTCTTTGCTTCTTGCTCCTTTAAATTCTTTGGATTAAGGATTCTTCAAACCTCTTGGGGGGGGGGGGGGAAGCTGCAGCAGCTAAGCTGTTTAATGCAGTAACTAATGCTTTGTTAGTTGTCCGAACAGATCACTTCCTTTAATGACTTAATTTTGCCTTTGAGTTCCCAGGATAATGGCAATGTGTAAAGGGAAAATATGAATCTTGAAAATGAGTTTGAGTTAAGTGATTCAATTAAAGATATTACAGATACGAACTTGCAGTCCCTGTGCACCTAAAATTCCCATTTACTACTTCTATGAATCCTTTCAGAAATGATCATTGCAAGTTTCCTGTGCCACCTCTGACTCCTACTTACACACTATGCACTATTTGGGTCTGTATTCTTTCTCTTCATCTTAGACTGTACGCTCCTTTGGGCAAGGGCAATTTAAGTCCCAATCATATTTTGGTACTCAAAACCAGATATCAGCAATAGTGAATATCAAGGGAATATCAAATGATCCAGCCTTGTCAGATTCGTTTGTGTTTTTTTTTTTTTTTCCCATGGGCAACTGCTACTTATAGGAAACCTGTCAGATGTAGGTTAAAGATAAAGAAGCTCTTCTAAGGGATTTGATATAAATGATAACTGATTCAAGATGGGAGGGGATGCAAACTCCTCTGGGGAAATATGAGGATGGTGGAGGTCTTTCTGATTGGTTCATCAGACCTATCTACATTCATTCTCTATTATTGATCTCTCAGTCTAAACCAACAGTTGTGGGGAGGCTGAGTTGGCAGCAGAAGGAGGACTGATAGATCTTGCTTCCTTAGGTGGAGATTTTCAGGAAGGAGACATCTGTCTAGCCTATTTGGAGATCTGCCCTTTGGTTCTGGCTCTAAATATTGCGGTACCACAAAAGCCAAAGGAACCCATGTCTACATGATCGAGAGATCCAGAAAGCCTCCATGAATCTGTATTACCTGAGGGCTTAGGCCTGGATAAAGTAGATGCTGGATTAGGAAAAGGAAGTAAGAGGATAAGAAGACTTAATTTAATTAGGATACTCATGAACCCTAGCACTGGCCTTGGGCTACCTTCCTGATGACAGTCCAAAGACCTAATGGCTCCTAAGAGAGGCACTTGGACCAGATTAACAAAAGGATCTCTGCTTGAATCAACCAAGGAGAAGAAAATAGAACCAGTCTTACTATACTAAAGGAGGTATGGCTGGCATTGGCTCTTCCCAATGTTGGAAGGTGTATCATGGACGTTGATGCTTGATGTCCATAGTCACAAACTGGATTATGACCTCAAATGAAGACTAAACCTCGGGAGCAGATGAAAACCTAAATAATAAACTTTTAATGCAAATTTGCCTAGCAAAACAAATAGAAAGAGAGGTCAGAAAATATGTTATCTACACAAAATATTTTCTGATGAGTCATTAGCAGATCTTTAGGGTATGTTATATAGCAAATGAGATAGTTGTTGAGGTACATAAATCCCCAAACCTTGAAAATGTCTTTTTAAACTCACAGGAATCTTAGTGGATTATAATGTTCTAGAATGAAACATTAGTAAAATGCTTTTGTATCTTATGTGAAAACAAACCAAGGGATATATAGGACCTAGTTCAGAAAAGCACTTAGTCATATGTTTACCTTTAACCATGAGTGTTGTCTCACTGACTTCACTGGAATTACTCCTATGTTTAAAGCTAAATGTGTCAAAGTACCTTACTGACTCATGGTATAAGAATGCAACACGGAAAATAGAGACACGAGTTCATACTTAAAATGGATTCCAAAAAATGTTATGAAATGCAGTGAAAGAAAGTTGGATCCATCCTACTTGACATAATTTAGAGAAATATCTGAGTGTTCAGAGAATAGCCCACAGTACTATTTTCAAGTTTATTTTGGTTAAGTTCTGCCTTGTAGAAAGTCAGCAAAGCAGTTTAAATAGGATGCAATTATGGAGTATGACATAGAAATCAAGAAGAAGGGTATCATTGAGCAAAGAGTTCTGTTAAACAGCTGTGATAAAAACATCTACTGTAGCTCATGTGTGGCTGACCTACTGAAGAAAGTATTAACTGGAAAGACAATTCCGAAGTTTTACAGTAGATGTTAGTACATTGTCCAGCATGATGTATAGAAAATGTTTCATCCAGTTGCATTTAATTTCCTGCCTTCCAGAAATCATTATGCTTTCTAACAAAGTGAGAATTTTTTCTGGTAGTAAATGATGATAAACCCCATGATTTATAGAACTGCATAGATTATTCTCTTAAGAGGTTTTTATGCATAAGGATTGAATTATAGGCATTTAGCTAGACCAGGGGTTCTCAAACTGGCAGTCGGGACCCCTCGGGGTCGTGAGGTTATTACATGGGGGGGCCCACGAGCTGTTTGCCTCCACCCCAAACCCTGCTTTGCCTCCAGTATTTATAATGGTATTAAAACACTTTTAAATATATTTTTAATTTATAAGGGGGGCTGCACTCAGGCTTGCTATGTGAAAGGGGTCACCAGTACAAAAGTTTGAGAACCACTGAGCTAGACCAATTGCGCATAAGAGACAAGGTTGGTGACAATTAGGAGACATGTTCCTGTGTCTCTCCGTCTTAGGAGATGGTAAGTGATCTTTGAGGAACAACCATATCTGTTGGGCTGGCTACTTTAATTTAACAATCTGTGAAGCTATATAGTAAGCTTCCTAGAGACATAATATGAAGAATTTTTGTCTTCTGGATGCCTGGTGGTACAGCAGGATAATGCTTTTGCCTTTCATATCTGTAAACCTCCGAGCTGAATTAGATTAAAAGTAAAATGAGGGGTGTGTGTGTGTGTAGTTTCTCAAGCATGGCCAGAAACAACATGGCATGATTCTGCTTTAGGTAATGCAACAGAGGCCAAAGCTGAGCTATGTAGGTACCTTAGAAATTGGCAATGTCAGTTATGAAAGATTCCACAGCACTTTAATGCTCTGTGACTGGTGTGTGCTGAAGTTCAGCAATGTATATTAAAGTAATGTTTAGTTCAACCACTTTTTTTTTTTCTTCCATCAAACGATTGGCAAGTGAAACACAGTAGCAATGCTTCTCTTTCCTATTAAAGTGTGTGTGTCGGGGAGGGATATTGGAGTAAATGTGTTCAGTCCCACTACTATTGCATTTGCTAGGGCAAATTTGTCATGTTGATCATCGCTCCGTTGTTTAGATGACATTTTAAATTTCTCTTTAAACTTCAGATTATCAGACTGTATTTAAAAATATTTCTTAGTTTAGTGGGCCAAAGAAAAATGATTTGAATGAGGGACGTGCAAATACTGCAAAGTATCTGCATAGAAGAGCAAAGGTGAACTACTTGAACAGCTGTAGAACGTGCCATGTTCTGCTTCAAAGTGAGAGATTTATTGCTTTTTTCTTTCTGCTTGCTATTAGCCCAGGTGGTACTGAGGAAAAAATAAGCAAAAAATGGAACAGGTTGAGTGTTTCTCTGTGTGGGGCAGTGGGACGTTATTTTGCTTAAGAGGAGGAAAACTGGTATTGTAAGGATAATATGGAATGTACTGAGCAGCTCTTCAAAATAAATCTGTACTGTATTTTGCCCTCTACACATTTGAAAGATGCAAACACCAGTATATGAGAGGATTTGTTTAGGGTGAAAATGTAATTGTAATGGGATGTAATTAAGAGAGGGGAATAGTTAGGGAAAATATCAGGAAAAGGAAAAACTTCCTAGCAGTGTGATCTGTGTCAATATTGAACAGCCTTGTAAAGAAAAGTGGTATAAGTGAGTTATTTAACAGTGAACTGGAGAAAGCATTAGAAAGCCTTCTCTGAATGTCATCCTTCACTGTTAGAGAGTGAACTAGATAACCTAATTGGTCTTTTTCATCTCTAATGACACAGCTCTCATTGATTTCAATGGGATCAGAAGTTGGTTCAGGTCTGTATGAAAATCAGGCCTGCATCTCTATGTGCAGCTTGTTTAATAATAAACAAAGTAGTAAATACTAGTTTTTCCTCCCTTTTTAAAAAAAACAAAAAACAAAAAAACAAACCAGTTATCAGTTATTTATTCAAGTATGATAGCCTGTTAGTCACTACAATGTGATGTACACGTGGCATGGCTTGTTTGAGATACTCAAGATTTTTGTTTTGTTTCCACTGCATAGCCACTGAAATTTTGTCAATTTCTGTTGGACAAATTCATTATCATATTTTTCCATAAAAACAAAAATCCCCTAACATACCTAGTTCCTCCTGCCTTGTTGGGAAAATAAGTCTGAAGAAGTGGTCAGAGTGCCTAATGTGAGACCCAGGTTTGTGTTGCTGTGTAAAATGTGATATTGTGTGGACAAGATACTGATCTCAAGAATACCTTGGGCTAGGGTGACCAGACAGCAAGTGTGAAAAATCGGGACGGGGTGGGGGGTAATAGGTGCCTATATCAGAAAAAGCCCCAAATATTGGGACTGTCCCTATAAAATTGGGACATCTGCTCACCCTACCCTGGGCAGGGATTATAAACTCACTCATCAGTCAGTAATTATGTCTCCAGAAACCAAAGAGAATGCTGTTCTAAGTGACTGATAGGCAATTAGCACAATGTAATGGGGACAGAGAATTGATTGGTGTGTTTAGAATTCTGCTGTGTCGGACATTCCACTTTAATCACTGGTTTTAATCATACCACAAGCCTTTTAACCCTTTGAGATTCACCTACCAAGACAAGGAGGCTAAAAATACCTAAAGCAATTTTTGCTTATACTTTTATCTTCCTTTCCTTGTGTGTTGTGTTGCTTTTTTAGTCAGTTATGGACATGTGGGACAAAAGGGATTATTCCACTCAGATGGTTCATCTGTTCCTACTGCTTAGGCTTCCTTTGACATGTTAATTCATTCTAAGCATGTTTACAACAATATAGTGATGTTAAATCAAAGGGAGCAAATATTTATTTTTAAACATTAATAAACTGAAATTAAACTGACCTGTGAAAGTCAGGTGGATTAACATGTAGCAGTTTTTTAAACATCATTTTTCTTCAAACCGCTTCAAAAGTGAATATTGTCCTTGATGTGTCCTTCAGATGTTCCCACTAAAAGATTTCCATGAGACCTATTTACAGTGAGAAATACAGCGATTTTTTAGTTTAAGAATCATTTTAAGCATTTGATGAAATTGTTTATATTCTTGTAAGCAGGATAAATTGCAGCTGAGGGTCAATTACTGCCCTCAATCTTTGTGTGAAAATCCCATTGATAACAAGGGAGTTCAGTCATGGATCAAGGGCATGGTCTGGCACTAAAATTGTAGCAGGTAATGCTTGTTACTATAATTCTCATCCTACTTCTTCACACCGTAGACATCAAAAGCAGTTAAGAGCAGTTCATTATATTATGCCGTTACTGTTACTTTGCTAATTTGATGCTAATTTTAAAAATGGATATTCTGATTTAAAGGAAATCACTGAAGAATTTACACTCTTGAGGTTACAGTGTGGATACAGAATTAGTGACAGAATACCCTCCTAAATTAAACCGCCTCTGGATTGGAGATGCGCAGAAAATGATGTTCTTGGTATACAACTTTATTTATCAAGGTCTTCAAATTAGTTTCAGCAGACATTTACTAGTGGATACTATTTTAAAAATAAAGGGCTCGTTCCTCAGCTTCTATACACTGGCTTGATCAATGATGCTGTTCTGATTTTCATCAGTTAAGTGTCTGGTCCCAAATCTGGGGGAGAAGACTGTTATTTAAAAAAACAAAAATCCATAACCCTCAAAGCAGAAGTTTGTTAAGGTTTTTTGTCATGTTTGTTTTTTTTCTTCTACGCGTCTGCTTTTGTCATATTCTAATTTTTAATGCCTGAGATAAATTCAAAACTCTTTTTGTACTGATTTTATATCATTCAATCCTATTGGTTTAAATGGGGTTTCACAGAGTGTGAACAAGTGTAGAGTTTGGCCCTAAATCTCCAAGTAAGAATCTGCTCTGAAATTGACCTTCTACGCTTCATCCACACACACAACTCAGATTGATGCTAATGAGATTTCCGTTATGTGGAACGTGTAAAATATTCTTTTTGGTTTATCAACTTTCTTTTTAAGTCTGCTTTCTTTCCTTTGTCATTCATATATTTGAAATAGCTATTTTGGTGTTCCCTTACAAATTTTTCTTTTGGGGGGTTGGGGGGGTCTATTGCATGTAGCTAAGAAAATAACAACTCTTCCTGCCCTCCTCTCCTCCCCTCCAATATATCTTCTTACTATATGTTCCATTCTATGCATCTGATGAAGTGGCTGTAGCCCACGAAAGCTTATGCTCTAATAAATTGGTTAGTCTCTAAGGTGCCACAAGTATTCCTAACTAACACGGCTGCTACTCTGAAACCTGTAAAAATGTTAGCTATGTTGGGGTTCTCCTCTCTTTCATATGTGGCCTCACTTCAAATTAAAAATCACCTTGTTACAGTTTCTTTAAGACTCTTGTCTGAAGATCTTCGTTAAAAAGAAGTAAAAAACCAGCATTTAATATTCTGAGTCTCCAGTCATATTCTCTCTCTCTATTTTCTCCTCCTATGCATTTGGCTATTGAAGAGTGTGCAAAGAAACTGGTGCAGGCAGGAAATGAGTTGGATAACATGGCAGTGATGCCAGAACCACCAGTATAGTAAAGGTCAAACAGAGAGAGCCAGACTCACTCTTCGTTGGATAGGAAGGAAGTGAGGGCATTGTGTGGCATGCAATTGTAAAATTCTCCTGTCTAAGAAATGCTGCTTAGTACTCATTCAGCTACATTCAGAGATGAAAGTGGACCAGTACAGCAAACCAGTAAGAAGTGGACGCTGGTACTGGCCCGTTCACAGCCGATGTTAAAACACTGCTGCGGTAGCACTTTAACGTCACTGCCCCTTTTGTCCCCCTCCCCTCCCCAGGGCCCCCGATGGGTAGGCACCCTACCAGCAGGCCTGCTGATGGGGTGGGCAAAAGGGGCATCTGCCCCAGGGCCTGGTGATTTAAAAGAGCCCAGTGCTCCTGGCTGCTGCCACTGCTACTGGCTGGGGAGGCTGACCCCCCCGCAGCTCTGCCCCTTGTGCCTAAGGACCTGCCCCTTCTGGGGGCCTGGAGCCGGGCCCCCATACCGGTAAGTCTTTTATCTTACTTTCACCCCTGGCTACATTATGAGCAAGCTGAAGGTTTTTGGAATATGTTTACACTACAGTGTAAACTAAGATTCAAACTCTGGCTCAAGCCTAATCCCTCCTCCTTCCATTTACACACAAATCGCGCTAATCAAGGGCTCAGACTCGGGGTCCCAGGACCCAATGGGGGATGGAGAATCGAAGTCTGAGTCAAGTTAGGGTCCAATCCTTATTGCTTTGCAGGGAAAATGCAGGCCCACCTGACTCGTGCTCTGGACATCTGCCAAAAGTATCCCATAAGCTCATAACTGTCCAGAGGACAAAGAAAATCAGCCCAAGTTTGGTGGATAGTCAGGTTTCTCCACACTGTACCATGAACAAAGGGCTAGAGTGGCCACATTTTGGGAGTGCGCTAGGAAATCTGGGATATGGGTGGTTGGACTCGGGCCTGCATAATGCAGTATGGATATTGGAGTCACTGGTTGGGACCCAGAGTTTAACTATTCCTAACCTGGGGTTACAAATGAATGTAGATGCTCAAGCCCCACATTAACAAATGTAAAATCTGCTAACTCAAGTTCTACTAACCCTGGGCTCACGTTGCATTGTGGACATATCCTTAGTGCAGAGGTTCTCAAACTATTGTACTTGTGACCCCTTTCACATAGCAAGCCTTTGAGTGTGACCCCCGCCCCTATAAATTAAAAACAGTTTTCAATATATTTAACACCATCATTATAAATGCTGGAGGCAAAGCAGGGCTTGGGGTGGAGACTGACAGCTCATGACCCCCCCCCCCCCATGTAATAATCTCATGACCTCCTGTGGGGTCCCAGTAAGTCCCCCCCCAGTTTGAGAACCCCTGCCTTAGTGGTCTTCATGCATGCTCCATGCATGCTCATTGCAGTCACTGTGAATGTGATGAGTACAAACCTGAAAAAGCATATACATTTACTTAACTTTAAGCATATAAGGAATCTTCTAGTAAATAAAAAATAAACACTGTGATGATCTGGGGGAATCTGTTTTGTACAATTCATGAATTTTGTGAGAGGTTGTGAACTCACTCTGTCTTGACCAAGCTGCAAACTCCATTTTAAAGGTGCAGCCTTTTGTCTTCTGTTGTCCTTTTACCTCCATATTAGACTAACGTTCCAAAGGGTTGTGATACAGGGCTGACAAAAGAGGGTTATTAAATCTCGATGGCCCTTCATTCAAATACAAACATGCTAAACAATAGACTGGCTTCCACCCAAGAGCACTGGTTTATCAAAAAAAGTCACCTGGCAAAAGTCACATGGTAAATGTCTGGGATCACCTGAGCAGGCTTATCCTGTAGACAGAGGGACTGGAAGGTTACAAAAGGCAGGAGCTGATCTGTACATGGTCTTTAGCCATTTTCACCAGATCAAGCAGATGGAAGCTGCTGTAGGAGTCTATGTGGCAGGGAGGAACCCTGCCTTGAATTCAGATGGTCCCTCAAAGGAAGAATGAGCTAGAGTCAGGGGTGTTGCATTCAGAATGTTTGTTGTTTTTATTTATACTCTGTATTTCTTGTGCTTTAAATAAAGAGCAGTGGAGTTTTAGAATTCTGTGCAAAGTCTATCATGTTCATTTTATATCTTATGCTTACTGTGTGCCATTTGAAGAGTTAACCTGCGGACCTAGAACATGCACATGACTGGAATTCTTGGAGCAGGTATGTTTGAACTAAGAAGGAGTCTGCGTGGGTCAGCATTGATAAAGGGCAAGACTGAGGTTTCCGCTTTCAGAAGGGGATGCTTGGTAGAGGATCTGCACCCTTAGATAGGGTTTAGACTCTGGAAGTTTAAAACTGTTTGTTTGATTCCCCTCCCAGCAGTCTAGTGAGTGGCCAAGTTGGGGTACTTGACTGTATCTGTTACAGACAGACTCTATATTTTTCCTCCACACCTAAATAATGTAAAATGTGTGTCATGATGGTTGTAAATACTCCCATTGTCTTGACTTAGCTTTGGGTCAGGCCCCAAGTCAACAAAACATGTTTCTCAATTTCCTACATCTTGAGATTAACATTTCCTTCTTGTGTGTTTCCAACTAATTAATTCTTTCTCCTCAGTGTCATCATAGAGTATGAGACCTTCATAATGGTGGGTTATTGTGAGAATCTCATTCAATTCTTTAGGTTGTACCTACTCAGTAAAAGTTAAATTTGTCATAACGGCAGTTGTTTCAAGTTGCTCCTTAATTTCCTTCTTAGAAACTTAAACCTATATTAAAAAGCAGAGTTTTGTTACTCACCACGTATTACTTTTTAGTTTTTCTTCTCCATATGTATAAAATTCTGCATCTAAAGACAATGACCTTAAGAAGCCTTTAGGCTAATTCTGTGGTTTAAGTTCTTGGCTTGCCCTTCATTTGCTTTTTAACCTTCAGCTCTCTCTGGGAGGCCAAAATGAGCTGTCTCTTCTGTTATGAATGCCAGAGATGTTTCAGGCACTTGCCAATAGTATTTAACACAATTCATTAATCCATATGTTCTTTGTGCACAAGTAGAAATCTAGCAGTTACAAATAAGGCGTGTACTGCTCCACAAGGGAATCCTATTGAAAGGCCAGAGGAGCAGTCAGTGTCTTGATTGCAGCCTATAAAGTATTATAAACTAAATAATCCTTTTCCAAGCAGCAATGGGCAGATGGGGGGAAAACTAAATTTGACACTTTTTTTTACCCCGTTAGTGGGGGGTTGGGACAACAGAGTCACAGGCACAGACTTGGAGCAAAGAATGGTCCCTATCATTTTTGTAGAGCTCAGATAGATATTTACAAGGAACCCTTGTACTAGCCCTGACAATTTCAGGGCTGCTTTCCCTTTTTCATGATGTTGTGGATCCCCCTCTTGCTGCACAGTTTGCTCAGTCTCCCCTCCAACGTCTCCTCAGCTGTGCATTAACCCCACAGGGATACAAAGTGCATGAAGTTAATAATGCTCTGAGCAACATGATTCCTGTGGGATTAAAAGAGGAGCATGTAATCTAGAGCAGCTGCTCTCTGGCTCCACTGCCTTACATGTAGCTGTGCCATCTCAAAATCCCACCGCTCACCAAATGAATATTGTTCCTTTCTTTGCTAGTGGCAAGGATCACATTTGGCCAGAAGTCAGAGTTCAGAACAGAGTAATTGGCATTGCTTGTTAAGTCCAATCCTTACCTCCCCAACTTTCAGTGCTTTGTCCCCGTGGGAGCTAAAGTACAAAGGTCACCACTAAACAGAATCCTCCATAGCCACACAATGTAGGGATGTCTTACCACCTCATCAGCTGCTGACTGGGTGCTTATGCAGAAGTGAACAATGTGCAAACAGGTTTTAGCTTTGTTTGTTTGTGTTGTATTTTTTTATGTGAGGCATATCAAATATGTTCCAGCTGCTTTGTGTGACATTTAAAAGTGCAGAAGCTTTCGTGAGCTGTAGCTCACGAAAGCTTATGCTCAGATAAATTTGTTGGTCTCTAAGGTGCCACAAGTACTCCTTTTCTTTTTGCGAATACAGACTAACACAGCTGCTACTCTGAAAAGTATCATTTCTAACACTGACCATTGGTTACACTACAGAACTCCCTCAACCTGACTTTTGCCTTTGTTTGGATTTGGTTCAGGTTTATGGCAAACTGAAGGTGTAAGGCAATAAAAGTTGTAGTTATAAACTCACTTATTGCCCATAGTAGTCAAGTGTCTATTTTGTACCAGCTGGAACCATTCCAGGTTAAATTTGACACACTCCCTGAACTGACCCTTTCAAATCTGGATATTAGTAATTCAGTTTTGTGTATAGTAATGCTTCTGTGAACCATAAGATACATAATTACCCCAAGACTAGTGGCTCATCAAAACAGTGAAGTTAGTTATAAAGTGTTCTAGAGAGAATTACAAATATCAATAATTAATTTAAAAAAAAAAAAACCAAGAACCAAAGTATATAATATAATTTACACAGGACTTAAGTTACACATTCGTACTTTATTGTTGTGCAACCCGAGCAAGCTTCATGCTGTTCATGACATGGAAGGAGACTCAATTCCTGTCCCACAAAGCTTAGTCCTAGTAGAATCTTGCAATTTAACTTTGGATTTGCAAACAACAAACTGCATGTAAAAAGAGTTAAGGTTCAAAACATCTTTTAATGAAGCTCCACTGGCATCCCAAAGTAATGTTGTTTACAAAAAAAAAAAAAAAAATTAATGCCCTTTTAAAAACGCTAAGCATTACACTGAAAATTAAAGCATGAGGTGTATACCTTTAGTGCAGGAGAATGAAGTGGAACATATATGATGAGTTTATGTCACATGAGGAAATAGTTCAATTATTTCACATGCCCATATTACAGAAATAATTCATAGGTGACAGTAAAGCAGAAAGGCCAAAGTAAGTGAGAGGATGCAAATAGTGCACAATCATTTTTAATCTGTTAATGGTTTACAATAAAATTAGTTAATATTATGCCAAAAAGTATATTTTAAGTGATATTACAGTATTGGGTATCCAGGCCAGAAAGGTAGTGCTGCTCTTATATTTATATTTTGATTACTGGCATTTAGGATACATCATAGTCCCTGATTAAATTCTAGCCTGTATTTGAGTCAAATAAGTCATATGTGCTAAATCTTAAAAACACAGCTTGAGTACTTTAGAAGTAAAGAGTGGAGTAAAAAGACTGAATAATGGAACTGGTATTTAGTCTAAGGCAGTGTAAGTTATTTATAAAATGTGTTTAATGATTAAAAATCTCTTGCTGGAAGGACAGTCTTAGAGTCTAAGGCTGGAAGGGACCATCTAGATCATCGAGTCTAACCTCTTGTATATCACAGGCCACCAACAATACATAGCAACTACAAACTAAATCCAACACTAAAATTAGAATAAAGTGTTACAGCTCTAAAGAGACTAAACTATTATGTGTCATAGGCAGAGAATAAGAGGGACTGAGATATACCAATATGTGCAGCCTCTGCAATAGCAGGGAATTGACTAAGTGGGATACGCTGAGGTAATCCTGGCAAGTGACCCTCAGCTTCACACTGCAAAGGAAGGTGAAAACCCCCCAAGGTCACTGCCAATCTGACCAGGGGAAAATTCCTCCCCAAACCCACATATATTGATCAGTTAGACCCTGGGCTCATGAGCAAGAACCAGCCAGCCAGCCTGAGAGAGAGAGAATGCTCAGTGCCATCTCAAAGCCCTAGCTCTCCCTATCCATTGCCCAATCTCCAGCAGTGGCCATCTGTGATGCTTCAGAGGAAGAAGAACAAACCAAGCCAAAACAAAATAGCTTTAGGGAGAATGGGGGGAGAGAATGCTTTCCTGACCCCTGCAGGTGCATGGCTGAACTGAAGCATGAGCTTTAATAACATAAGACGGGGTGGCCAACCTGAGCCTGAGAAGGAGCCAGAATTTACCAATGTACATTGCCAAAAAGCCACAATAATACAGCAGCAGCCCCCATCCACTCCCCAACGCATCCTGCCTGCCGGCAGCCCCACCAATCAGCACCTTCTTCCTCCACAATCAGCTGTTTCACGTACAGAGGAGGCTATGGGGGAAAGAGGGGAGGAGGGAGAGCATGGCAGGCTCAGGGGAAGAGGCAGGGGCCTTGGAGGACAGGGTGGAGTGGGGGCAGGACTTGGGGCAGAGCAGGGGGCTAAGCAGTGACTACCTCCCAGCACACTGGAAAGTTTGCATCTATAGCTCCAGCCCCGGAATCAGTGCCTAGGTAAGGAGCCACATATTAACCTCTGAAGAGGCACATGCATCTCAGGAACCTCAGGTTGGCCACCCCTGACAAAGACAAATCATAAGGGATCTCCAGTGCTACTGCCCTGCCCCCTACCATCACAAGATCCCTGTCAGATAATTCCACTCATACATTTCTCCAGCTCTTTCTTAAAACTAATTTTTTTGCCCCCCCCAACCCCTCATAATTGGAGGCTGTTACAGAACCTCACTCTGATGATTATAAACCACCTTCTAACTTCCATCCTGAATTTGCTAGTTTACTCATTTCTTCTTCTGCCAACATTGTTCCTTAGCTTAAATAGCTCTTCAGCCTCCGTAGTGTTTATTCCCCTAATATATTTATAGAGTGCAATCATATCCCCTCTCAGCCTTCATTTTGTTTAGACTAAACAAGCCAAGCTCTTCCATTCTCCTCTCATAAGATAGGCCCTCCATTCCTCTGATCATCCTTGTAGCTCTTCTCTGCACCTGTTCCAGTTTGGATTCAGCTTTCTAGAGATAGATGACCAGAATTGTATGCAGTATTCCAGATGAGGTTTTACCAGTGCCATTTACAGTGGCATTAATACTTGTCTGTCACTACTGGAAATGCCTTTCCTGATACATCCTAGGATTGCATTTGCTTACACAGCTGCACCACACTGGTTGATCATAGTCATCCTGTGATCAACAAGCGCACCCAGGTCTTTCTCCTCCTCTGTCACTTTCAACTGATGAGACCCCAGTTTGCAGCAGAAATTCTTATTAAAGCACAAGTGCACGGCCTTGTGCTTTGCACTATTGAATTTCATCCTAATTCTGTCACTCCAGTCTTCAAGGTCATACAGCTCTTCTTATGTAATATTCTGATCTTCCCTTGTATTGACGATGCCTCCCAACTTCGTATAAATACCAAGTTTCACAAGCACACTCCTACTTTTTGTGCCAAGGTCATTAATGAAAATATTAAATAATATAAAAAGGAGTACTTGTGGCACCTTAGAGACTAAAAAATTTATTTGAGCATAAGCTTTCGTGAGCTACAGCTCACTTCATCGGATGCATTTGGTCGAAAATACAGTGGGGAGATTTATATACACACAGAGAGAACATGAAACAATGGGTTTTATCATACACACTGTAAGGAGAGTGATCACTTAAGATGAGCCATCACCAGCAGCATGGAGGGGAAAGGAGGAGAACCTTTCATGGTGACAAGCAAGGTAGGCCATTTCCAGCAGTTAACAAGAACATCTGAGGAACAGTGGGGGGTGGGGTGGGAGGGAGAAATAACATGGGGAAATAGTTTTACTTTGTGTAATGACTCATCCATTCCCAGTCTCTATTCAAGCCTAAGTTAATTGTATCTAGTTTGCAAATTAATTCCAATTCAGCAGTCTCTCATTGGAGTCTGTTTTTGAAGTTTTTTTGTTGAAGGATAGCCACTCTGAGGTCTGTAATCGAGTGACCGGAGAGATTGAAGTGTTCTCCGACTGGTTTTGGAATTTATAATTCTTGACATCTGATTTGTGTCCATTTATTCTTTTACGTAGAGACTGTCCAGTTTGACCAATATACATGGCAAAGGGGCATTGCTGGCACATGATGGCATATATCACATTGGTAGATGCGCAGGTGAACGAGCTTCTGATAGTGTGGCTGATGTGATTAGGCCCTATGATGGTGTCATAAACCTGGAAATCCTGGACGCCCCATCATCTCAGGCATTGGCACCCTGACAGCAGGATTGTCTGGCTATGTAGACTCCCTCCTCAGGCCCTACGTTACCAGCACTCCCAGCTATCTTCGAGACACCACTGACTTCCTGAGGAAACTACAATCCATTGGTGATCTTCCTAAAAACACCATCCTGACCACTATGGATGTAGAAGCCCTCTATGCCAACATTCCACACAAAGATGGACTACAAGCCGTCAGGAACAGTATCCCCAATAATGTCACGGCTAACCTGGTGGCTGAACTTTGTGACTTTGTCCTCACCCATAACTATTTCACATTTGGTGACAATGTATACCTTCAAATCAGCGGCACTGCGATGGGTACCCACATGGCCCACAGTATGCCAACATTTTTATGGCTGACTTAGAACAACGTTTCCTCAGCTCTCGTCCCCTAATGCCCCTACTCTACTTGCGCTACATTGGTGACATCTTCATCATCTGGACCCATGGAAAAGAAGCCCTTGAGGAATTCCACCATGATTTCAACAATTTCCGTCCCACCATCAACCTCAGCCTGGAGCAGTCCACACAAGAGATCCACTTCCTGGACACTAGGGTGCTAATTTGCGATGATCACATAAACACCACCCTATATCGGAAACCTACTGACCACTATTCCTACCTACATGCCTCTAGCTTTCATCCAGATCATACCACACGATCCATTGTCTACAGCCAAGCTCTACGATATAACTGCATTTGCTCCAACCCCTCAGACAGAGACAAACACCTACAAGATCTCTATCATGCATTCTTACAACTACAATACCCACCTGCTGAAGTGAAGAAACAGATTGACAGAGCCAGAAGAGTACCCAGAAGTCACCTACTACAGGACAGGCCCAACAAAGAAAATAACAGAACGCCACTAGCCATCACCTTCAGCCCCCAACTAAAACCTCTCCAACGCATCATCAAGGATCTACAACCTATCCTGAAGGACGACCCATCGCTCTCACAGATCTTGGGAGACAGGCCAGTCCTTGCTTACAGACAGCCCCCCAACCTGAAGCAAATACTCACCAGCAAGCACACACCACACAACAGAACCACTAACCCAGGAACCTATCCTTGCAACAAAGCCCGTTGCCAACTCTGTCCACATATCTATTCAGGGGACACCATCATAGGGCCTAATCACATCAGCCACACTATCAGAGGCTCGTTCACCTGCACATCTACCAATGTGATATATGCCATCATGTGCCAGCAATGCCCCTCTGCCATGTACATTGGTCAGACTTGACAGTCTCTACGTAAAAGAATAAATGGACACAAATCAGACGTCAAGAATTATAACATTCCAAAACCAGTCGGAGAACACTTCAGTCTCTCTGGTCACTTGATTACATACCTGAGGGTGGCTATCCTTCAACAAAAAAACTTCAAAAACAGACTCCAATGAGAGACTGCTGAATTGGAATTAATTTGCAAACTGGATTCAATTAACTTAGCCTTGAATAGAGACTGGGAATGGATGAGTCATTACACAAAGTAAAACTATTTCCCCATGGTATTTCTCCTCCCCACCCCACCCCCCACTGTTCCTCAGATGTTCTTGTTAACTGCTGGAAATGGCCTACCTTTCTTGTCACCATGAAAGGTTTTCCTCCTTCCCCCCCCCCCCCGCTGCTGCTGATGGCTCATCTTAAGTGATCACTCTCCTTACAGTGTGTATGATAAAACCCATTGTTTCATGTTCTCTGTGTGTGTATATAAATCTCCCCACTGTATTTTCCACCAAATGCATCCGATGAAGTGAGCTGTAGCTCACGAAAGCTTATTCTCAAATAAATTTGTTAGTCTCTAAGGTGCCACAAGTACTCCTTTTCTTTTTGCGAATACAGACGAACGTGGTTGCTACTCTGAAACCTGTCATTAAATAATATGGATCTCAAGACTGATCCTTGAGGAACTCCACTAGTAACTTCCCTCCAGTCCCATAGTTCACCTTTCAGCACAACCCATTATCTTCTCCCCCTTAGCCAGTTCTTCAGCCACCTTACAATTCTTGTATTAATCCCCATCTTCTCTAGTTTGACTAATAATTTCCGATGTGGTATGATGTCAGATGCCTTACTGAAGTCCAAGTATATTAGATCTACTGCGTTTCCCTTATCTAAAAGATCTGTTGTTTTCTCAAAGAAGGAAATCAGTTAGTCTGGTATGATCTATTTTGGTTGCATTACTTCCCCTTTACCATTTACCTCCCTTAATTTAATTATTCTTTTCTTCACAATTTGTTCTAAAGCCTTGTACAATTTATTCTAAACCCTCTTCACTGTAATGGCCCAGATCACTTCCCCACCCCCACTTTCTTAAATATAGGTCTGATGTTATCTATTTTTCAGCCACCACCCCCGTCCAAGAAGATAGATAGATACATGGATTCATGAAACATTCTTGCTACCAGACTAGCAATCTGATGTGCCAATTTTTTCAGCATTCTGTGATGGGAAATTATCCTCTTATACCCAGTTGAGCTCATTAAGCTCCCTTAAGTTTTTCTCCCACGTCAGATGTGGTAATTTCCATTTCTGTATACTCATTCTCCTGTGAAGCCAGGCATGGAGATTTCCTGAGTCTCTCCCAATCTTCTCCCCTCATCTCCTCATTTTAATGCTCTTCTTATCAATCACAGTGGTTTATTATTAAATTCCCTAATATAAGACATATTGTTTCCTGTGCACAGCTGAAACAATGTAATACCCATGACAGTGGAAAGATAAATTAATATAAATTATTACCTCTACTGTTGCCTTGTCAGTGATGTTCATTTTGAAAGCTTTCTCACTTATTTTTCTTTTAAAGTGAAATGGTATAATCATGATCTACTGGGTAGTCAGTAAGAACCTGATTAGCAGACTCTGACCTCCACTTATATGTGAAATTTTTCAAGTTTTAAAATTTAACGTTTCCATGTACAGATGACAGACTTTTATTTAGTCCCAGTGGGTTTTGTGTGTATAAATTCCAGGGTATATTCCGAGTGCTATGGCATCAGGTGCAGGTTGGTGTAGTGCTCCTCATGTACACCACGGGAGGGTTGAGGATCTAGACTGTCAGATTCCTGTACATATATTTATTTGGTCTATTTGCTGTACAGCCATTATAAACACATACAAAACTCACCAGGATGAAAAGCTCACTAGATCTAGACCTCTCCACTTTCCCAAGATAAAACTTCTTCCCTTCTCTCCGATCCCACTTATGTGAGTGTTTAGAAGGAAGAATGTCTTGTTTTTTATTTACTCTTTTTTTGTTTTGTTTTTCATGAGATTGTGATGTACTATAGTGTTCAGAAAAAGGTGAAAAAAAAGACTATGTTTACTAGGATAGAATGGCCATTCCTATTATTATTGATTATTTGCATTGCACTAGTGTGTAGGAGCCCCAGTCATGGACCCGGATCCCATTGTGGCAGGCACTGGATAAACACAGAACAAAAAGTTGGTCCCTGTCCCAGAGGACTTACAATCAGTTAATTAGAAATTAGCTAAATGGGTATTCTGGGTCTGTCCTACATTCTAAGTCTATGTATTGCAGCCTTAAATTGTATTTTACTTGTGTTAGAGGATGGCAGACTGCAAGTGAGCAGGTTCATAGAAACATCTATATATTATTAATCATCAGAATATCATTTGATCTTAATTAACACATTGACACCTTTAATTGCAGGTTCTTGGAATGGCTGTCCTCACAATACATGCAACTCTACTGGTATATTTATCTTCAAACAGGATTTAAAAGAGATTCCTGCTGAGTCTCTCAATCTGTTCTTTCACTTCACTGTATTATTTCATCTGTACGATGGAAGTTCAGTGTAGTCTGCCAAACTATGTTCAAGCCTGCTGAATTTTTACACTTAACTGTGTCAGTAGTGCCTGCATTGCCTATAGTTTGTTGTGTGATAATGGAGTTTCATGTGTCATGACAGAGTTAGGCAATTCTTCCCTTTAACCAGTTGATTAGTATCTTGAGGGAAGATCCTCAGCTGGTGTACATTGACATAGCTCCAATATCTATTACAAATTACACCAGCTGAAGATATGCCCCCTTGTAATTATTTTTGCATGTTCTGATCCAGGGGGTTCTCAAAATTCATTGCACCATGACCCCCTTCTGACAACAAAAATTGCTACATGACTCCAGGAGTGGGGACTGAAGTCTGATCCCACCCTAGCCCTGCTGCCCTAAGGGGAAGTGGGAGGAGTAAGCTGAAGCCCAAGGATTTAAGCCCTAGGCAAGGGGCCTGTAATCTGAGCCCCACTGCCCAAGGTTGAAGCCCTCAGGCTTTGGCCCCAGACATTGAGGCTTGGGCCCCAGCAAGTCTAAGCCAGCCCAGCTGAAACCATTAAAACTGGGTTGTGACCCACTCTGGGGTCCCAATTCACAGTTTGAGAACTGCTGTTCTAATTCATCTTTAAGAAATAATAGGCTATTGTAGGTTCCTTCTCCCCTTAAAGTAAATGGTAAAACTCTGACTTCCATGGAGTAGGACCATTTCACTGGAGCACATGCTTTTGGGAGGAAAATTACACAAAACCTTTGAATCTTGTTCTCTGGCCCTAGGATTAATTTAAATATGGGTTTGCTTTTTTGTTTTGTTTTTTCCCCCAAAAAACTGGAAAAATCATTTATTTATTATATATTATTTATTTATTAAACATTTATTATCAATTCATTTAGTTTAAAAGAATAAATCTTTCTCATAAGATATTTTTATTTTAAAAAAATCCAGGAACAGCTTTGGTATTATTATCGTTTATTATTTTATTGAGTGCCAAAATGTGCTAGGTGCCTCAAGTATATAGAATTAGACAAATCCCTGCCTCAAAGAGTTTAGGATCCAAATAGAAAATTGAAAAGGTTTGAACAATGGAAAAGGGTAGAACAAAGGAAACAATGGACATACACAAAACATACTAGCAAAATGACTAATGCCAAGGGTGAGGCATGTCTTGTTAATGCCATGATTTTTCCTTTCTCCAGTTGCTTCCTGTTTTATGTCCTCTTGCTGTCTGCCCCTGGTCAGCCATCTCCTCCTAACCATTGCCTTCCACCCTCCCCAATCAAATGGCACCTTTCTTCTGCTACTCCTTGTCTCCCTTATAATTCATAGACTTGGGACTGAATATTAAAATATGATGTGACTAAAACAAAATCCAGCCATCAATAGTCCAAAGGGCATAGAGTATCTAACTGTACCAGTTTGGGATTTCCTACAGATGGGAGTAGGGCTCTTATAGCTGCTTGATTTTTCACAAAAGTTAATAGTTGCAACTGCATTTAATCAACATACAATTTGTGATACCATTGTTTGCATGCTGGGTGGTCAAAACTGACTTTTTCCATCTCATTCAATCTGAAGTTCAGGATGGTCTCTGAAGGTTAGATTACCTGGTTTGTAAAGTCAATTTCTGGATGATTTTAGTCCATCTGTCTCAGTATGCATTTCATTCTATCTTGGAATATTTGTCATCTTAAGAACTCTATTTGACATTGATAATAGCAATCTTTTTCCATTTTCAGAAAGTATTGCTAAGGTTCCTGTAATAATAGGTCAGATTTGATCACTTCGACCAGATAAACTGCTTCACTACTGCAAAGCATTTAATGCTTTGATTGTGTCTCCCATGCTAGTTCAAACAACTACTTTTTTCTAATTGTTTCTAATAGGTTGGCCATCATGATAAAGTAGTATCTGTCTGGTGCTCATTCATTTTTGGACTTCTGAACTAAACTTTCAAGAAAGGAATGCCTCTTCTATTACTGGGAATGGCACCCACACTGAATGGGAACCTTTCTTACATTCCATCTGTCATTATACTTACACATTCTAGTTATCTAACTAGAAACATTTTTCACATCTTTTTCAGCATATTTGAAGAGGCTGGAAACTAAGTGTACATATGAGTTGTTCTCTGGTTTCTAGCTGATAGATTGTAATGAGTGTAATGTGCTTTTCTGGTTGCAAACAGTGGAGTAGGGCTGTAATACACCTGTAATATAAATAATAATGATGAAGAATGGATGAATTGCGTAATTAAAGGCATTAAGGCATTTGTCAGGCACTAAGGTATATTAATTATGGCATCTGCTTTTGGCAAGAAACACTGATTTGCCACATTCTCCTGTCCTGCATCTTGTTAATCTTTGTATTCTTTTAGGATAAAACATGAAGGGCTCTCTTATATCTTCAGGCTGGATAGATCTCCTACTTCCAGTCCGTCACTTTCTCTCACAACCTGTTAAATTAATTCTGTGTACACTGTGGAGTTTATGAATAGCAGAGATCAGCTTTAAGTCTCTGAACGTGGTACCCATTTTCTCACTCTCACCAGGAAATTGTCTGTTATTTGTCTAGTCTCCTTACTTCCTGTTTCTAGTGCAGTGCTTACAGTGATCATAATCTGGAAGCAGCAACTTTGGCAATTCAGCTTTTGCAGTGTACCACTCAATCAACCTGTTCTGTTTTTCAATTTTTGTTTTCCTGGCTGAAATTGCTAACCCTCACCTCCACCCATCCACACTTTAAGAAATGCTCTAGTGACTGCAATTCGGAGGAATGCTGGATTGGTCTCCATACCTCAATAAAATCTATTCTGATCTATCCTTGATGTGCCTTGCACATCAGTATCTATGATTCTAATACAAGGATTTAAAAAAAGCATAACTGATTTCTAATCAATAGAACTGATAGAAAAATATGAAGAATGTATCATCAAAATGTATGCCATTTCCCTCTATTTTCACCCATAAACGTTTAATGAAAATTGTCCAAACAGTTCTACCAGATAAAGACAATAGACTTGATCCTGCAAAATTTTAAGTGAGCTCATAACTTAACTCACATGAGTAGTCCCATTTAAACCTATGCAAGTAAAAGTGTACACGTTTATGTGTTTGCAGGATTGGGTCCAAAATTCTCTGCTCCTTTTATAGCTATGTTGTATTTATATAGGGTGTGCTTGGTGATAGATTTCTCTTTGCAAAGGGAAAAATGTCATTGACCTATTTTACAATACTCCTTATTGAGAGAAAGAAGCAAGTTTTGTGTTATGTTTTGAGAATGGCAAGTCACAACGCAACCTGTTTGCTGGTAAGATAGTGTTTCAAATTTGAGAGCTCTCCATTGAGAAAACCCTGTCCTCGAGTTCTGTACCCTGAGAGCTCTCTCTGGGCTTTGTCAGTTGCATCTTACTGATGTTAGTACTTAAAGTGCTTTTTACCACAAGAGGTATTATCAGCACTTTCTTAGTCTCTTGTGATTGAGTCAACTTGGCAAAACTATGTGGTCACCTTATTCTATTCAGATTCTATCTTTGGCTCTAGTATGACGCTGTGGAACTTTCAAACCTTTTTGTGGTGGGTAAGGAGAACTCTTTGCATTGGCTGGCACCTGAGCTGTGGTTATGGGGAGATAGTTTTTGTTGATTATACAGCTCACTATGTTTGTCAAATTCTGGGTCAGCCAAAAGTCAATCACCATTCTCACATATCTCTTTTGTATTTTTTCTTACATATAGTCTTGCTGACAGCAGCCCATTACTTTAAAAGCACCAAATTGTGCTTTTTCTGCTATAAATTAAATTGCTTAACAATTCTTTGAATTAGTGGATTGATGTTGTTGTTGTTTGTTGTTGTAATTCTTCAACTTCTGCAGTCTGATTCAGGACATACCTGTGTTTTTGAAAATTATTCTAAGGAATGGTTGTGTTCTGATACAGTGATGATAGAATCTCTATGCTGAACTGAATCAGAGAGAGTTTCAGGTATTATTTTAGAATTCCTAAATATAATTATATTTGTGTACTCACACTTAGAATGAAGAGGTGAATGATACCATGAGAATAGAGGCAATGGTGAATTACACAGTAATGAAATAAACATAAAGTAGAGAGTGCTATTTTTCTTGAATTAGATTAATACTTTAGTAAGAAAATTGAACCTATGCAATTGAACCCTTAAACTGAACACATAGTTCCTTTTGACCCAATTCTAGGATTTGGGGTTTTGTTTTGTTTTCAAAATCTTAACCTTAATCAGCTTCTGCTTTACAGTCAGTGGACTGCTCAGCCCATTATCTTTGCACCATTCAACCTGTCAGATTTCATTAGCTTGCCATACAGAGAAATCCCTCTACAACCAATTGCTTGTTAATTCATCTACAGCAAACTCTGAGAGATTTTCTTTAAAAGCCATTTTAGGCAAAGTAGTTGATTTATACTTCCTTTGGCACCGCTTAGCCAAAGGTTCAACAAATATCAGATTTTTACAGCTCACCAGAGCTTTATAAGATTTTTTTTTTTTTTGCTGCTTGAGATTTTGAAAATAACCTGTTGGCGGTGCTTTTGGCAGCAGTTACCATGTTAAAAATCTGTTCACTTTAATAATATTGAATGGAACACTCCTTGGAACTTTTTTTTCCCCTAGGGCAGTTGTCTTCATTAAAGTACATTAGAAATAATATGATGTGGCTTCTTTTAGTTTCAACATCTAGTGACAGAAGTTATTGATGCACATAGAGTATATTTATTTTGGATTGTCACAAGGCATTGGAACTTGCTTCTACAGGTATATAATTTCTTCTTATTTTTAGTAAGTTTTACATATCACTGCGAGAATGTCTATATTGCAATTACTGAGAGTCTCTTAAGGAGAAAACTAGCTGTCACACTGCAAAGCTGATCATATCCATTCCCTTATTAGAATTATGAATTTCAAGTAGGTGTTACTGTAGTACAAATAATGAACAGTAATGATAACTGGCTGAATATGTTGATTATTTTTCCCAACATGCTTTTCTGATCGTTGGCCCTTTCCATTTGGCAAAGATAGTGTCCATTTGACAGCTCTCTGCTGCATTTCTGCTCCTTCCAGCTGTTTTGTTTTCTTTTTTCTTATCACAGAGGTAATGGCATATCCTCACAAAAACAGTGCATGCTTGAGTGATTGGGTGGATAATGAAGGGATTGTCGGTGGTGGAGAAGGAGGCAGAGGAGAGAGTTAGCAGGAAAGATGAGAAGTTTGTTTTTTTCTCCAGATTGATTTTTATGGAGCTGTAAGAAATCTTTGAGGCGATATAAGAGCAACAAGTAGAGATGGGAGTCTGCTCAGGGACAAAGAGGTAATGAGGAGAGAAAGATTTGAGAGTAATTAGCGCAGAGTTGATGAGAGTGGGAGTGGATTAGGCCACAAGAGAGCTAGCGTAGAAGGGGAAAAAGGAGGGAACTAAGGACAGACTGACTGGGAAATTCAAGTGCAGAGTAAGAGGAGGGAGGAATGTAGAGGTAGTGATGGAGCAGTCTCCAAGATAGGTGGAGAACAAGCAAAGAACAGTCACAGAAGCCTAAGGAAAAGAGGGTTCTCCACAACATCAAATACAGGAGAGTGATTGTGAAGAATGAATATAGAGAGGAGACTTGGAAAGGAAGAGTTATGAGTAACTTCACGGGCAGTTTAGGTTGCATGGAGAGAATCAAGGAGAGCACTAGAGAAGATTAAGCTGAGACTCTGGAAGTAGGCATCTTATTGATAGAGCTTGGAGAAAAGGGAAGTAGGGGTGGGTTGAGTAAGGGTTTTATTAGGATAGGAATAATAACAGCATTGTAAGTGCAGAAAGAAAGAAGCAAGAAAAGAGAGAGAAGTTAGAAGCCGTGGAATGAATAACTGAGAGTGCAAGGGAAGACAGGGAACATGGGCAGAGAGAGAAGAAAACGAAATGAAAAGGGAACAGGATTTAAGGGCTTGAATGCATGAGCGTAGATAAGAGAAGCAGGATCAAAGGAATGAGACTGCATCAGAGAAGAGTGGAACTTGTCCAGTGGAACTGAATGAAGAAAGGACAACTATATACTGGAAGAAAGTGCATGGTAGAGGACTTACCCCAGTAGCAGCTTTTGTGAAAGCAGTCAGAAAGTGAGATATATATGAGTTCTATTATTAGCCACCACAGATGGTTTTCTTCTACAAAATTCTGAATGCAGATTTAGGTTGTGTCCCTTTTCAAAACTTAACCCATTAAAATCAAATATTTCCCATACTTTACTCCATATTTTTTAAATAAAATGCAGTACTTTATTCTTTCAAATACATTAAACCCAGCATTAAAACCTACTTCAAAATTAGTCTTCCTTTTTGTATACTTTAGAACACAAAGGTAACAGGAAGAAAAGAGGAAAGGTAAGGTTTTTGATAATCTAGTTGGGAGGATGGTATCCTTTTATTCATTCATACTGAAAATGATCTCTCCCACTGCTGGTGTTACTTGAAACCCTGCAGAGCTAATGCAAGTCTTTTTGTTACAAAACACATGTTGGGCAGGGATGGTGTCCCTAGCTTCTGTTTATCAGAAGCTGGGAATGGGCGACAGGGGATGGACCACTTGATGATTACCTGTTTATTCTGGGGCACCCGGCATTGTCCACTGTTGGAAGACAGGATACTGGGCTAGATGGATCTTTGGTCTGAACCAGTCTGGCCATTCTTATGTCCGTATGGTCTTATGAAATAAGAAGCTAGGTTTTTAATTTTCATTTGATTGCACTTTTCCTAAATCCTTTGCCTCTTTACATTTGCCCCATATGATACATTCAACCTGAGATCAGTAAAAATGTTTGTTTTTGAAGTAATGCACAATGGTTTCAATGTATTCAGAAGAAAAATAAAATAAAAGTAACATTCATTACTCTCCTTTCCAGTAAATAGTCCATGTGTACCTGTTTTGCTGTTTGTTTGTTTGTTTTGTTTGTTTGTTTGTTGGGGTCAGGTGAGAAAGCAAGGCTTAACTGCTGTAGAAAAAGTGATGCATACTCTTTGTCATACAAAGCAGATAATATTGTATATATTGAAAACAATTTTCCCATCAGCTGTGAATACAAATACAAATTATAATTAACCATCGCCATTTTTAGAGTGCAGGCATAAATATTCTAACAAATTTTTCAATTTTTTTTTGAATTTTCAGAAAAAATTATTTAAGCCTTTGTCAGCAGATGATATTCCGTGTCACAGTAAAGTAAATATTTTGATGGAAAGATTGAGTTACTAATTCTTTTTCTCGTTTTCAGTTCCAACAAAAACCCATGTTTGTATGGTTTCAGAGTAGCAGCTGTGTTAGTCTGTATCCACAAAAAGAAAAGGAGTACTTAGAGACTAACAAATTTTTTGTACGTTTGTATGTTTTGTATATTTGTATGGTTTGCTTTGTTTTTTCCCCTGGAGGAGCTAAATATCTTCCGGGTATTGATGTAGATATATACCTAACAGATTGTATTGTGACTATGTGCACTACTAAAGAGCAAAGGTTTCTTTCTGCTTATTTTGGTTCAGTGAAATGAAGTACATCATCTTGCTCGCTCTTTTTGACTATTGTGCATGAATGGTTACTTGCTTGAGAATAAAAAGAAACCTTAATATGTTTTCCACTTCATCTAGAGGCTTGCCTTTTTTAGTCCAGTGCATCTTTTCTTATCTAGGAGACAGCAAAATTATATTTGTAATACTACAGATCCAATAAAAAAGTTGAAATAATGGTATTTGAGATTTTGGGAAACAGATATGAAAAGTTGATCAAAGTAAATAATAGAGATGACCAAAAGCATGGTATTTGATTCCAGAACTAGATGAGGTTCAGAGTAGGGTTCAGGTTTGAGACTGAATCAGAGTCTGGGAATAGATTCGAAGTCAAATCAGGGCTAGGGGATGGGTTCAGAATCAATGGCTCAGATATCTTGTGAGCTGTTCTTATGAGATTTAACCAGAGCTGTCCAAAACTCAGAATTTCTGGTGCATAGAAGATATAGCGTAGAAAATTCCATGAACTGAAAATTCAAAAAAAAAATTCATTTCAGAAGCACCAACATATGGTGTTTCTAAATGACAAATGCTCCATGAAACTCTGGAACCTGACTGAAACTGACATGATTCTAAACTAAATTGGAAAATCAGTTGGAATTAGTAAGTAAGATTTTCATTTCTAGGAAAATGGTTTAGATCAGGGAGCTGAGATTTTCATGCAATGTCTGATTTTATTGTGAGGCTTGCAATGCTACTGTGAGAATAGCAACAGTGGGACTAACACCTGACGACTTGATTGTGACTCAGTCCTACACAGCTGCAAGAAGTCCTTCTTCCACACTTCCGCTCTGTGTGATCATTCAAGTCTTATTCAGATTATGCGTCTGGGTAGAGGGAAAGCAGGAAAGTTACGTGCCTTCCCGCCACCCCCCCAAACCTTCAAGAGCAAGAGAGTGGGGAATGGTGGCGAGTAGGAGGGAACCATAGGCCTGTTCTTTTCTCCACCTTCCTCCATATGCTGCTTCTGGAAATGGGCTGACCCTTCATTGGAAAAAAATAGGAGTTTGGTCTGAAAAAAATATGTGAGGAGTCAGATAGCACCAGCAAAGTGCTGCAAATGCTACTTGGGCAAGTAAGTTACAGAAAATTGGACTGTCCTGAGTGGCATTAATTTATAGGCAAAAATATGCAGAGTCTTGAGGTAAAATTTAACAGAGAAATGAGTATCTTAAGCATGTAAGGCCCATTGATACATAGTGGGGCTCAGCGGCAGGCTTAATCTCAGATTGCAAGGGGCTTGGTAAAGTATGTTGGCCATGTCTAGAAGCTATGGCCTTTTATTACAGATTATACTGGCATATGTAGCAGTGCATTGTTCCATCCATCTTCCCCTATTAAAGTGTCCACATTTTCTAGTTTCTCTCTCTGTGCAATAGGAGTTTCTTGCCATGATTACTGCCATTTGCTAAAATTTTATTTTTTTTATGACTCAATAGTAGTGATACAAAAATTAGCTGTGTACGTTAATTTGTAGTAGTCCCCCCCACCCATTATTTTTATTATAATGAGGAATGTACTGTCCATTGAAGTTAATGGCAAATCTCTCCTTGACTTCACTGGGAGGAGGACTGGGCCGATAATCTATAGTTAATTAGAAAATAAAGTCTAATAAATTCAAATTATATCTAAACATGCCGTTGACCTATAGGAAAGTTTCATAATCTTTAGAAATCCATTAAAATACTGAAATTGCTCAAAAATCCATTCAAGCAGTTGTAGTTTGACCTATCAGACACCAGAGGGAAAAACATTCCACATTTTGGAGCCTAGAGAAACAATCCAAAATGTAGTACTTTTCACCTTACCCATCACTTTTCATAAATAGAATACTGTTACTTAAATAGGATTTGTTACTCATATTCTAGCACTAGTAACAATTGTTTGATTATACAGCAGTAATTTTGTAATAGCTTCTTGAATCAGCACTGTGCTTGAATTTCAAACAACACTGGCACCATAAACATATTTCTTTACTGAGCAGTCATTTGCAATCAGCCTAGATAAACCCCAATCTTGCAGTCCTTACTTTGGTAAACCACCACTGAATTCAGTGGGAATTTTGCCTGACTAAGTAGTGCTGGATCAGTCTCATATTCTACAATGGTATCTGAATTTTCCAGAAGCTCTGATCCTTTAGGGTACAGAATCAGAATGACTCCTGTACAGTGCTGAGTTCCCTCAACTCTAGCTCTCTTCAACAATTAAGAGGCTTCAGCACCTTGTAGAATTAGGCCAAAAGAGAACTAGTTTTAATGTTTTCCTTTCTTCCCTTCTTCTCAGTACAATAGACACACTTGACTATAAGTGCTGCATTTTTTTTTCTGAAAATGTCTACTAATCATTACTACTTAGTTATGGCTTTCCTTGCAGAGAACTGAAAGCAGTTTTAAAACTATCAGTCATCAGTCAGTTAAAATGAAGGAGTAGCCTACTATTGTTTCTACCAGAATATTGTGCCCTCAATGTGTGTCAGTCCTGAAAGCACTCACTTTCTCAGAGAGATTTAGTTTTTGTTTGAACGTTCTTTCATTTAACAATGAATTACCCAAATTTCTACTGTACCACATAGGCAAACAGTGACCTGGTCATATCTGGAAAGCCTTGCAGAACAGAGTACGCAGCACCTGAATGTCTTGAAACTCAGCCTGAGCAGTGGCATACCATGCCACTTTCAGTAAAGCATTCCACAACTTTTTCGCATACAAGGCGTAAACTACAAAATGGTGTCCTCTATGGGCATGCAAGGTCATGCTGTGGGGAGGACACCATTTTGTTCTACAAAATTGGGTTACTAAGAAAGAAATCCAGAATAAGGAAGATATGAACACCAACCACATTGTCTCATTTTATTGCCATCTAGAAGCAATTCTATATCCTGAGCACCCTCAAAGATTTGGAACAGGTTTGAACGCTGATGTGAAAAGAAATAAGTAAAATAAGCAAGCAAAGGAAAAGAAAACTCAAAGCCAAAATTACACAATGAATAATGGGCTGGAGGCCTTAACCTTCCCCTCCAGAAAATCCTTCTTGTGGCAACAGAACTCATTTCAGTGGAATGAAACAGCAATTGCTTCATTTTATTCACTAACTCATGACTGACAGCTCTAGAGCTTTTCTGCACAGATGGATGCAAGTCCATTGGAAGGACTGATGGTCATGTTATGTAAGAGAAAAGAATATCTATAGGTAAAATCGTCCTTCCTGCTAATATGAAGTCATGTTTTCTGATAATTTTTGAATTCTTGAAAAGGATCGTTCCATTTATGTATGGAGTATTCCTACTTTTATTTTCCAACAATATCAATAGAACCACCGGCTATCCTTTTATATTGATTCTTATGAAGTCCAAGAAAATATGAAGGGAACAGAGATCTTCTATAGATAATTTAAGACCATTTTAATAAAATCACTCTTCACGGGTCTGATGAAAATATATTGAACATGTTGCTAAATTACTCTTTATGGGTCTCCCAGTCCAAATTTTAGGCTGTGATTTTCTTCGGCAATTTCAGTTTCTCCTGCTTGCCTTTTCTTTGTATTGCTCTATGCTGTTCAGTTTTCTATGGAGCAAACAGTTTTACAGGAAAAATTAGTATATTTTTTGAAAATGCAGTTGGAAATGGCATTGTTAACTATTAATTATTCCAAAATAATATACCAGTGTAAAAATAAGAGTCTGGATTTTGCTACATGATTGCCTTAATTACTATTTGCTGTAAAAAGATTTTCAAGGTATTAAGTTTTTTATTGTGGTTAATCTATATAGGACCTATTAGTGAATATTCTTACTATTGCCTAGTTTTCACCAACAGACTTAACTGTGTCTCCTCTCACTGCTGGGTTGAGATAGCTGGCAGCCATTCAAAATGAAAGTTACATGCTTCTTCAGTGCTAGCCTTTCTTTATTTTATATCCATCTCTCCACAAGAAATGGTTACTCTTCTTCTTGTAACTAATGTTCTTTGAGATATGTTCCACATATCTATTATACTGTAGGCAGTGCATGTCTCATGCACCAGTGTGGGAGAGTTTTCTTAAGCTGTACCCTTAGGGGCAGCCACATATGTACTGTGATGTCCCTCGTGCTCCGAGCTGAGAGTATCAAGGGTAGAGCCTAAACGCTTATGTCCTGATAGTCAAAAGCAGCCAAATATTAATGAAAGGAGTTCTACAAGTTGATCAGTTTCCATAAGAAAGTGGATTGTTTTGTATATATTTAACCAGAGTAGAAGTTTTATGTTTGGAGTTTGTTTACAGTTAGTTTAAACTTCTTAAAAGTTATTACCAGACTATAATTTTCATTTAATCTTTTAGGAATGTGACTGTATGATTTTGAATCTTTGTTTCCTACCAATTATTTGCCAGTGCCTGGCTCTCTCATATTATAATGATTTGACTAATAATGAATTTATATGCCCAATGAGAAGAACTTTTAAGGTGCTAAATAAATTAGAAGTGATATATTTAATACTGTGTAAAATATATCCAGGAGATGTTTAAAGTACACATTTTGAAAGGCATTATAAATAATGGACTGAAAATATTTACAAAGACAGCAAGCCGTCCTACTTAGCATGATTGAAAAATTGCAGATAATGACTTCCACAAGTACACAGAAGTAAGTGATAGGCTTGTTTCAGCACATATCCATGCAATTGCTGGTGCACTTGCTAAATGTCCTCTTCACCTCTCAATATGCATAAATCAGTCCAAGTAATATTAATGAGACTGATGTATGCTCAACAAGGAGAAAATATATCCCTAATGCATGAGTCCTGTTGCTGAGGTTTATGAATAATATTAAACAATCAAGGAGCATATTAGTGTATCACACTGTTTTCTAACACTATTTATTTAACCATTTCTATATCAAATTACCAGGTTGGATCAGATAAATGTATTTTAAAAAAAATACCAGGCTGATCTGGATTAATAACATAGATGGGCTTGAGCCATACGTTTGGATATGGCTCTGAATTTACCTAAAGTTCAAGTGAGAGTTCAGTACCTCCTGCAGTACATAGTTACATTACCATCACTCACATAGTCTACCAGCATTCTGTGTGCCAAATTTGGGTTACTCTGTGTCACTGTAATTATGCCAGTGATGAATTTGACCTGAAGTCTATAATTTTTTAAAAGAGCACTAAGGGCCCCATTAACTTAAGTGTGGAAACAGGAGACGACCTTAAGAGAAGAATTTCTTGATACATCAAGAAGTTCCTTTATATAAATATTATTTTTCTGATTTGGCTATCTCTTCATATTTCATAAAGAGTTTTGCCAATGACCTTTAGCCATAACTGTAGAGGATTTGATTCTTGAGCTCCCATCTATGTTTACAGCAAGCATTTCTATGTAATCTGCAAGAAACAGAAACATACATTTTGTTAATCTAGTAACAAAGATTAAGTGCAATTCAAGAAGGATTAACCTGCGTTCCACAAAATTGAACTCTGCTGTACTCAGTACCAAGCCTGTTGTTTCATAGCATTGCAATCAATCCTCATTGAGAAAATCAATCATAATGAAGCTGAAAACTTGTACAATATAAATTAAAAGTACAGTATTGATTTAGTTTCTCTATTTTAGCACAATGGTATCCAGTGGTTTTTCGGCTGTGGTTATGTCATTTTTATGGCATGTATTTTCTACTTATTTCTAAAAGATATGATTTTATAACTGTTTGGAATGGGAGAGAACTTTTTGTATTTAAAAAAAAAAATAGTGCCAGTCAGTGGGTTGATATTATTTGTTTGGTTGTACCTTAAGTTCAGGTGACTTCTTTAAGAAGAAGAAATGGTTCTATAATAAGGCTTGGCATTCCCTCTGTAACCTAAGATACTATAAAAGATGTATGGAAAAACTAAAACTTTTACAGAAAATTGCAGATTCTTAACAATACCAATGTTAATTTTTTTCCTAAACAAAAACAAGGTGGAAAGATGATTTGCATTCATGATAGTTTGGGAAAACCTGTTTGCATCTAATAAGTGTAATGGTTCAAGAATTACTCATTGTGAGATGACATACCACTGCTGGATTGCCAAGGTCCTGGAAGCTCATGTTGACTCACTGAGTAAGTGTTAGCCATGTTTGTTAAAGCTGTTTCAGGACAGTTTCAGTTTATCATAGAATCATAGGACTGGAAGAGACCTTGAGAGCTCATCTAGTTCAGTCCCCTGCACTCATGTCAAATATTATCAAGACCATTCCTGACAGGTGTTTGTC
The DNA here is from genome assembly GCF_009764565.3 of Dermochelys coriacea. Classification (NCBI taxonomy): domain Eukaryota; kingdom Metazoa; phylum Chordata; order Testudines; family Dermochelyidae; genus Dermochelys; species Dermochelys coriacea. The sequence goes on along the minus strand of NC_050071.1, from coordinate 84,318,651 downwards.
TAAGCTGCTCTGAAAATCTCCAATGATGGAGATTCATCAACCTCCCTAAGCATTCTATTCCAGTGTTTAACCACCCTGATAGGGAGTTTTTTCTAATGTTTTTCCAACCCCAACCTTCCTTGGTGCACTTTAAGCTCATTGCTTATGGTCCTATCCTCCAGAGGTTAAGGAGAACAATTTTTCTCCCTCCTCCTTGTAACAACCTTGTATGTACTTGAAAACTGTTATCATATCCCCTCTCAGGCTAAACAAACCCAGTCTTTTCAATCTTCCCTCATAGGTAAGGCTGTGAGTCTGTCACGGAGGTCATGAAAGTCACGGATTCTGTGACTTTCTGGGACCTCCGGGACTTCTGCAGCAGCCAGTGCGGCTGCCTGAACCACTGCATGTCCCCCTACCCCCAGCAGCATCAGGAGTTTGGGTGTGGGAGGGGGCTCAGGGTTGAGGCAGGGAGTCGGGGTGCAGGAGGGGGTTTGGGTTCTGGGCAGTGCTTGCCTCTGGGGGTAGGGGCCTGGAAGAAGCAACATGTTCCTCCCTTGGCTCCTAGGTGGAGGCACGGCCAGGTAGTTGTGCGTGTTGCCTCTGCCTGCAGGTGCCGGAGCAGGCGATTGGGGTGGGGGCAGCATGAAGACTCCCCTGACTGTGCCTCTGCCTAGGGGCTGCAGGGACATGCTGGCCACTTCCAGGAGCCACGCAGAGCTGGGTAGGGAGCCTGCCAGCCCCCCACCCCAGCAGCAGCCGTGGTCCCAGACTGCGCGATGCCACCTGCTCCCCACAGCACTGTGGGGGACCCAGGCTGCACCTCCCCAGAGCACCCACAGAACCCTTGGGCCCCCGCTTCAGAGCACCCAAGTTTTAGCCAGGGGTATATAGTACAAGTCATGGACAGGTCACAGGCCGTGAATTTTAGTTTGCTGCCCTTGACTTGTCCATAACTTTTACTAAAAATATCCGTGACTAAAATGTAGCTTACTCATGTTTTCTAGATCTTTAATCGGCTTGTTTTAATCAGTCTCATTGCTCTTCTCTGGACTTTAACCAGTTTGTCCACATCCTTGCTGAAATCTGGGGCCCAGAACTGGTTACAACACTCAAGTTGAGGCCTAATCAGTGCAGAGTAGAGTGAAATAATTACTTTTCGTGTCTTGCTTACAACACTCCTGCTAATGCATTGCAGAATGCTGTTTGCTTTGGGTTTTTTTGGCGGGGGGGAGAGGGGGTTTGGCAACATTGTTATACTATTGATTCATATTTAACTTGTGGTCCACTGTGACACTCAGATCCCTTTATGCAGTACTCCTTCCTAGGCAGTCATTTTCTCTTTTTTGTATGTGTGCAACTGATTGTTCCCTCCTAAGTGGAGTACTTTGCATTTGTCCTTATTGAATTTCTTATGTCCTTATGCAACCCATTTTTTGAGAATTAAAAACAGAGACTAGACAGGTTTCAGAGTAGCAGCCGTGTTAGTCTGTATTCGCAAAAAGAAAAGGAGTACTTGTGGCACCTTAGAGGCTAACAAATTTATCTGAGCATAAGCTTTCGTGATGCATCCGATGAAGTGAGCTGTAGCTCACAAAAGCTTATGCTCAAATAAATTTGTTAGCCTCTAAGGTGCCACAAGTACTCCTTTTCTTACTGTAAGGAGAGTGATCACTTAAGATGAGTTATTACCAGCAGGAGGGGGCGGGAGGAGGAAAACCTTTTATGGTGATAATCAAGGTGGGCCATTTCCAGCAGTTAACAAGAACGTCTGAGGAACAGTGGGGGGTGGCGTGGAGGGGAGAAATAACATGGGGAAATAGTTTTACTTTGTGTAATGACACATCCACTCCCAGTCTCTATTCAAGCCTAAGTTAATTGTATCCAGTTTGCAAATTAATTCCAATTCAGCAGTCTCTCATTGGAGTCTGTTTTTGAAGTTTTTTTGTTGAAGGATAGCCACTCTGAGGTCTGTAATCGAATGACCGGAGAGATTGAAGTGTTCTCCGACTGGTTTTTGAATGTTATAATTCTTGACGTCTGATTTGTGTCCATTCATTCTTTTACGTAGAGACTGTCCAGTTTGACCAATGTACATGGCAGAGGGGCATTGCTGGCACATGATGGCATATATCACATTGGTAGATATGCAGGTGAACGAGCCTCTGATAGTGTGGCTGATGTGATCAGGCCCTATGATGGTGTCCCCTGAATAGATATGTGGATAGAGTTGGCAATGGGCTTTGTTGCAAGGATAGGTTCCTGACTTAGTTGTGTGGTGTGTGGTTGCTGGTGAGTATTTGCTTCAGGTTGGGGGCCTGTCTGTAAGCAAGGACTGGCCTGTCTCCCAAGATCTGTAAGAGTGATGGGTCGTCCTTCAGGAAAACCATAAAAGGTTTTCCTCCTTCCCCTGCCCCCCTCCTGCTGGTAATAGCTCATCTTAAGTGATCACTCTCCTTACAGTGTGTATGATAAAACCCATTGTTTCATGTTCTCTGTGTGTGTATATAAATCTCCCCATTGTATTTCCCACCGAATGCATCTGATGAAGTGAGCTGTAGCTCACGAAAGCTTATGCTCAAATAAATTTGTTAGTCTCTAAGGTGCCACAAGTACTCCTTTTCTTTTAGAGACTAGACATATATATATCTGTATATACTTTAATTGTGTAGGTTAATTCCTCATTTTTCTCTACCGTCTCCATGACTTTCTTGGACATTCATCTTTCTTTCAATGTACTTATCAAGTTCCCTGAGATAAACTATGAGGAAAAAGAAAACAAAATATTGTTTAGATTAGCTGAAATTCTAGGCTATATGGAGGCATATGTGAAATCAAGTTAGAAGTCATAGTCTTTCTATGTCACAATGTATATATGTATAGATAACTATACAGTTGGTAATAGTTTTAGCACAAAATACTGCTAAATCATCATTTTCACAGCAACTAAAACTATTTTCCAAATTCAATAAAATTGACCCACGAGGACATAGTTAATCTTCCAGCAAACTTTCAAAAGCATGAATTACATCATATTCAATATAATTTCTCATATTACATATTAAAAAAGAAAATTTACATGGCCCAGCACATACTTATTCTATGAATTTCACAAACGTCTGCCACTTAAAATTATGCTCATGACTCTGAAATTATTCTAAAAATACAGCCCATCAAATTCCATCAAACACATGATTTCAGATGGCTGATCCTGTGTGGTGTTTGAGTGCCCTCAATTCCCATTGTCTTCATAGTTATGAAGTTGTAGGTGTCCAACATACAGCCACATAAATGGAATGAAAAATCTGAAAAGATAGATTAAGAAAAAAACCCTTCAGTGTTCCACTCCAGCTTCATATCTCAAGATTTATGTAGTCCTAATCCTTATTTATGCACCCAGTGATTAAAAGCTCATTCTCTCACTGCATACAATATGGTATGTTGATGATTAATATAACAAATAAAAGTGTGATATAAAGGTTAATTCTGAGTAAAACTCTAGTCTATAGTCTGTGTGTGGTTCTTTCATTTGTTTCTCCAAGACTGTAACATAAATGACCATTGGGAAACCTCAAAAAGTATATTTACATATTTCTGATAATCTTCTAAAAGTTTTATTGTCCCAAACTTTTTAGACTGCAACTTTAATAACTCAGGATATGATCAGATCATATTTCATAGTTATGAATGGTCAAACCCAAATAATAACCTCCCTAGACTTTTCCCAAGACTGATGGGCTTTCAGCCTCTGGTGGCCCCCTTGGTGGGGCCTATGTGGACACTATTATGAACCTCAAAGTATTAAATGCACCTGCTTTTGAATCATGTCCTTTTGGGGAGATTCAACATCAGATCATAAAGACCAGTTACGTTGTCTGCAAGAATAAAAAGGATTAAGTCTTTGTCCTCCAGATTGCTTGTAGCCCATTAATATGTAAACAGTTCAAAATGTTGGAAATCTACATTGAAATTCTACCAGGGAAAAAAGCCCTTACTAAAGTAACACTGATTTTAATGAAACTATAAATGTGTGTATTATGCAGTGAACTGGGTGTATGTTCTTTAAACTCTGAAGATTTTATGCCAATTTTAATGTATTTGTCAGTTTGTAGAAGAGATTCTATTGGAGATTTCCAAACATGAGTGGAAAGTATATTTTGTGTATGTGTGGCAGTGGTGGGGGTGGGGGGAGAGCCAAAGAGCGGTGGGGGAGAAAGGTAGGTAATAACTCCAATTGTGTCTTAAGATTTTAAATGGTAACCCTTTTCTAATTTTGCTATTTTCGGTAGCTATCTCACTTTTATACGCTTGACATACTCTGACCTTTTCTGTATATACAGTATACATCTTGATAGTCAAAAGAGAGTGGCAACTTAGTTCAGTCACGAGACTGATCCATACAGTATATCTAAATGTTCTGATAGACATGAAGTGAGTTTGTGAGCTGCGAGAAAGGAACCCTCCTGAGCGATCAAACTATTTGGAGTGCAGTTTTTCATTCTATTTCTTGACCCTTCAGTTAAGAACGTGGCACAAGAACATTTTTGCTTATTTGAATGATATTGCACGTGTGAGAGAGGTTTCCCAAGAATGAAGTGCCTCTAGTGGAGTAATTGAAATGGAGGGGGATGTTGGGAGGGTTTTCCCACACACATACTGACATGCACAGATTCTGCTTTAATGTAGGAAGTATCAGAAAGGGGAGGGAGAAAAAAGCCTCTTGCAAACTGCGAGGTGACTTTTTTTTTTTAATTCAGGGTCACAGCTATCTCAGTTCTAACCAGATAACTAAGAGGATAGAATGACTCTCTCTGGAAATCTGGCATGTTGCTAGTGTAACCAATTCCAGGATCTGGGTTTGGTATGGTTGTGGTTTTGTTCCCTGTCTTTTGCTGCTTCTCTTATTCTTGTAAGTTGCACAGGGGGCAGGGCCGGCCCACAAAATTTTGGCACCTGAGGTGGGGAGCTCAAATGATGCCCCCTCGCCTGGGCCAAAACTTTGAAAGATCTCAATTCTGCCTTCTTCCTGTTCTGCTCCTCTCATGGTACTGCTGTGCTACCTACTCCAATAAAGGAGAGCTAACAACTTAAAATGCCTTGTTCAAAAATTTTAAGTAACACTTAACTTTCAAACGCCTGAATAGCAAATGTAACTTTTCTTGTCTGCATAGTAAACACTGGCATTTTTATTTGTTTGAATAATCAAAGTGGTGCTTTCCGTGCCTTCTTGGTTGCAAAGATTTGAACTGCTTCATGAAGGTCCACAGTCTGGGCCAGCTCATGCTCTACTGAGATGGTGGCAAGGCTGACCAGCCTCTCCTGTGTCATTGTGGAGTGTAGATATGTTTTTATTAACTTCAGCTTGGAGAAGCTGTGTTCTCCACTGGTAACTGTTATAGGAAGTGTTAGAAATATGCGCAGAGCAACAAAAGCATTTGGAAAGAGGGTGGTCATCTTATTTGTGCACATATATTCCAGAACAGCCTTTGGAGTTGATCCTGTTGAAATGTATCTTGAAAGAGCTTTCAGTTCATCACCTAAATCACTCGCATCAATATCGCACATGTCATCATGTGTCAACATGGTCTCTAGTGCCCTGCATTGCTGGTGTAGGTCTTCTTCAGGTATAGTGAGGAGTTTTGGAATACCATACAACATCCCAAATATACTGCTGTGTTCCTTGAGCTGCATGAAATGTTTAACTGACTGTATTGCACAATCTAGCACCTGGTTAAAGAATTCAACTTTGAATTGTTGTTTGGGGTCTCTTACAGGATTATCCTGTGCCTCGTAATCAGAATGTTGTCTTCTTCGGTAACTCTTGTATTCTTGAATGGGTGGGAAAATAGCTTCAGTGTGAAGTTCCTCTGCCAACTTCTGTGCACTCTTCAGAACATATTGAAATCCCTCATCTGACCAGTAAGATTGTAGGTATGACTTTGCGTTGTCCAGTTGTTCCATTGCTCCAGATATATCAAGGTCAATACATTGGAGTCTCTTGCTTACAACATTTATTTTAAACAGTATGTCATGCCACAACACTAAGCCACAAAGAAATTTGAAGTTATGTATGTTTCTGGTGATTCCATTTTCCTTTGCCACTGTTCTCCCACAAACAGTTCCTGTCATAGCATTATCCTCCACAATGGCAACTATGGCATCATCTATCTTCCCAATTTGGTGTTTGATAGGCTTTATCGCCTCCACTCAACTTTTCCATCGTATGGCACTCAGTGGTTTAAGTGTCAAAGAGGATGTTCCCAGATGTTGCTTCGATTTGCCATCGATGAGTTGATGCAGAGAAAAATACATAGATGCTTTGAATTATATTAAAAAATTCAGCAGCCTCACTAGAAGCTGATGCTGCATCACTGACCACCAAGCTCAATGAATGAGAACTGCACGGGACAAAAAAAGCGTGAGGGTTTAACTCTCAGATCTGTGTCTGCATTCCTCTGTTCTTTCCTCTCATGTTGGCATCATTATCGTAGCCCTGACCTCTCATGTCAGCTACCGCAATTCCCGTATCTTCCAGTTTTTTTAAAAGCACATTTGTCATACTAGCTCCTGTAGTATCATCAATGTCAATAAATTCTAGAAAATGCTCTGACAGTCACCATTGCAGGGACATTTTCACTAGGTTCTATTGTTGTTACAACATGCACCATTAAAGTCATTTGTTCCATATGGCTGATGTCAGGTGTGCAATCTAGAATAACGGAGTAATATCTTGCTGACTTCAGATCTGCCACAATCTTCTGTTTGACTTTTGTTGCCAGTAACTGTATGATCTCATTTTGAATTGTTTTTCCAAGCTAATGGTGTGTGTACATTTCTTGGGTGGTGACTCTCCTTAGAGTACAGCATCAAACTCAGCCATCATCTCCACAATTTTAAGGCAGTTTCCATTGTTTGGCACATACAGCTGACCTGAAGTGCCACGCAGTGCTAGGTTTTGGGTAGCAAGCATTCTCACAATGGCAATGAGTCTTTTGAGAACTTTTTGCCAGTAAAGAGACTCTGATGCAATCTTCTCTTGATGCTGATCATCTATGGAAGCCTTTAACCTTAGTCTCATCTCAAGCTCTTTCCACCTATGGAATGGTCTCTGGTGATTTGCTGCCTTCTCATGGCATGCCAGATTTTTCCAGTCCTTTGTTCCTGTAGAACCCAATGTGGCTGGAACATTAGACTGGAAGAGTTTGGAACAAAAACAGTATGCAGCATTCTGGGTTTGAGTACATAAGCCGTGGCCTCTCCACTGTGTCACCATTGGGGATTTCATGCCAGTAATGTGTTGGATGGAAACTTATATTTTCATTGTCTTTGGGGAACGTGAAGTTTTTCACTTGCTGTGGCCCATGCCTCAGGCTACTGCTCAAGTGGGTCCACAGTCCTGGATCATCTACACTTAAGGAACTAAACTCAGCAGCAGCTGTTTCTTGCGCCTCCACCACACTCTTCTCTGATCTACGCTTTTCTTCAGGAACGTGCCTGGTTACATCCATTTGAGATGGAGATGTGGATGCTGCAGTAGCTGCCAGGTCACCTATACTCTGACTAACTGGAAGATCAGGCATCTCCTCACCACTCACATCCTCACATCAGGTCCAAAGAGGCAGAGCGGAGGTGACCTGGGGGGGGAGGGCACAAAGAGGGCCGCCCGCGCTGCAGCAGGTAACCCGGGGGGCACACAGGGGAACTGCTCCCCGCCCCAGCTCACCTCCGCCTCCTTGGGTCTGAGCGCAAAGCCGCTGCTTGCTTCTCAGCCCTCCCTGGCTTCCCGTGCGAATAGCTGATTCGTGGGAAACGGGGGGGAAGGGCGAAAAAGCAGAGTGGGGCGGTGCGTTCACGGGTGGAGGCAGAGGCGGAGTGGAGGTGAGCTGGAGCCGGGCGTGGGGCGGGGAGCTGCTGGTGAGCGCTCTGCACCCACAAAACTTTTTCCCTCCAGCCCCGGAGCACCCACGGAGTTGGTGCCTAAGGCGCCACTTTAGATGTGATCAGTGGGGGGAGCGGCCGTTCTCCCTGCTCTCCCACTAGTTTTGCTACCCTGCCCTTAGGAGCCAGAGGGACCTGCCGGGACTGTCCACCTCGCCCCCCGGCAGGTCCCTCTGGCTCTTAGGGGCGGGGCGGAGTGGGCACCCACTACAGTGGCCCACGAGACCCTCTTGCCCGGTTCCGGGGGCAGTCAGGGGATGGGGGTGAATGGGTCAGGGGTCCCGGGAGGGGCAGGCTATGACCCCCTCATGGGGTGAGGAGGGAACCGGTTGTTAAGATTTTGGCAGCTCATCATTGCCCCCAGCCCTCTTATCAGGGCAGGGTGGGCCCTAATTGAGCTTGCCACACCTATGGTCAGCTACTCACTCAGGTGCTTTCACTCCTTTTCCCAGCTATAGCCCTCTCCAGGGCTGCTTTCAACCCCTGTTCTGCGGGAGTGGGGCAGATGCCCCACTACAGTGGGTAATACCATACTCTGCAAGTGCCCTGATTTAAATCAATAGGGCTGCTCATGGAGTATGGTAGAAGTTGGTGGGTGAGATTTTCAAAACTGCCTAGAGGAGCTGGATGGCCAGTTTCCAATTACAATTAATGTAAAATGTGAATGCAGATACCCAAGGTAGCTTTGCAAGTATCATTCAATGAGATTAAGCGGACCAGGATCCTTTCTGAAGGAGATTAACCTTCCACCTGACACTCACCAGTTGGTGCTATGCCACTGGGGAACAGGCTGATTCTTCGTTTGCAGTATATAACTGTATATAACCCACCAAGGAAGAGCTTTCTCTTGTTACTGGAGAAATATATATCATTGACTGCTTTTTATATTTCACTGTTGCATCAGCCATTACTTCCAAATAGATAACTGATTGGTTGATACTACTGTAATGGAATTCAGATTGACTTGCTTGATAAACTGCTTGCCACATCCATTAGCTGCACTGGAGTGAAAAAGGCCATGATATACTTCTGCTACATGTGACTGTTTCATATGGAGACAAACATGGGGCCTTTTATAGCTAATTTTAATGCTGTTTTATCTTTTTCATCTAGTGAATCTTTATGGCTCTTCCTCAGCATTTATTTTGGCCTCATTAAAAGGGGTCTCAAAACATGTTCCTTCCTTGCAACCCAGTTTACTCCAGTGGGTTCTTGGTTACTGGCCCCATATCAATACAGTATAATTACTCCTTCTTGCTGTCTCAGCTGAGTTGCTGGCAGATTGGAGGTGAGAACCTAGTTTCTGTGTACTCTGTGGCCCATCCCGCCCACCTGCTCAAAAGGGGAAGTTGCATGTGTTCAGAATCCGCTTACCCTTATGCTCCCAGACCCAAGGTCCAGGGATGTTGCATGGAAACAGAGAGAGGGGTCTAACTCCCTCTTACTCCGCTGCATAGCCATGCAGCTTTGACCATGATTTGGAGCTAAATATTCATTAAAAACACTGAGATTGATTCACCTCTCCGAATAATGTTACATTGGCCAAAGTTGCCATTGCCTTTAGTTGAATTACTCCTAATTTACACTGGGGTGAGTGAGAAGGGAATCAGACCCATTACCTGATTTGGCTATGACTTTTATTGCCTAGGAAATGCAGTTTACTAAACTTTTAATTCATTAGAAGTACCTGTCAGTGGTTATGTTTTTCACTTGTTTATACTTGTGGAGGATCACTGGCAGCATAATTGGGTTTCATTATTATTTCAAGCAATTACATACCACATGTGCCCAAAATACAATAATTTTTCATCTTGCCTCCAGCTAGTAGGAAAATACTAGTCCTTAAATTACTGTATTTCAGTCCTTTACTACTGTGCAGACCTTAATTTGTTCTTATGGTTTAGATCAGTGGTTCTTAACCTGGGGTGCATGCACCCCCTGGGGATGCGAGATGCCCTTTCTGGGGGTGCGAGACATGCCAGGTTTTTTTAGAAGGTAAATCATCGAAAACACAAATTAAGCACAGGCACATAAGTACAACTACTGTACTTTGTTTCATCAAGCCTATGTATTTATTAACATTATACATTTTTTAACGATTACTGTAATATACAAACAAAAATATATCTAGGTTTAAAGAACTGACCTACTTCAACGATTTTTGATAAGGGGTGTGAGAACATATTTTGAGAACCAAAGGGGTGCAGGCTGCAGGGGGGTTAAGAACCACTGGTTTAGATGATATTTTATTTGAATTACTGTAACTGGGAGTATGTGCCTGTAATTAGATGCTGAAAGGCTCATCCATTGGAGCTGAATCTCATTTCTTCAAAGCATCTCCATTTCTTGTAATGGAGATGTACATCTCTAAAGATAATACGCTTCCACATATTACACTTTGTTGGATTTCAGTTTGGTGGTTGTAGGTAGGTCGTTTTATTACAAAACTGTCAGGCAATCTTTTGTCTAAAATGACCATTTAAAACTTGTATTTACAGTGCCAAATCCTCCAATCCGCCTGGAATGGGTTTTCCTGTTTATAAAATTCATGTATCAATACCTTGGAGCATAGGAAAAATCTCATTTATATGTTTGTCACTGGATTCAGTATAGTCTATTATTATAATTATTTTTCTATAGAAAAGTTGGAATGAGTTGGCAGTTCATCCCAGAGCAGACAACAAAAAACAACAGTATTGAATCACACATTATAATGTATGCCTTATGAAACAGATATTTATCTTGTTTCAGATTTGACTAGAATTACAAATTTAACTATCAAGTTCTCTTTTAAATCCGTGATTACTAATTACGCTCTATTTAAACAGTTAACAGTGGCTTTGGGTGTACAAGACTAAAGGCTAGATTGTGCCTAGCCTGAACACACCCGCACAGGTCCTGCATTAGGGCTACCTAAACTGAAGCTCCAGTATTCGAGGGAGCATAATGGCTGCATGCCACATTACCCCCTCCCGCTCAACATGAGAACAGGTGGGAAACCATAATGCTGCCTCCCTATGCACTAGCTTGAAGATGCAGAGGAGTATGCTGCCTACTGAATAGGAGGTTTGCAAATTACTTTCCTGCTCCAGCCCAGCAAGGAGCCTCAGGAAGAATGTGCATTTCCTCCTTGGGGAGGTATGCCTACCCCTGTCCCTTACTACTGGCAGCATTCAACCTAGCCCCAGCTTTAAAAAGAATTAAGATACAGTGTAAACATCCACTGAGTTAGTTATCACATGCCAGTTGACCATGAATTCTGGAATATCGTGGAAGATTTTTGCATAGGTGGTAATTTTTGTAGAAAAATGATAAAAATATTCAATATATTAAAAATTGTGTCTTTATAAACAAAAACTAAAAGATAATGTATCCAAAACATCCTTTGCCTTGTCAATAGCTACAAGTACATTCTAGATTTATTTTCCACTCTATATTTACTTATGAACCTATCCACCACCTCTCTTGTCTGTAATCCCACCTAGAGGGAAGAGACTAACTCAATACCCAAACATTAAGAGGTGAGAGCAACCTGACGACACAATTTTCAGGTCATTTAGTTCTAGTTTTTAAAACAGATCTTTGGTTCTATTCATGGAATGTATATTTTAAATGGCTAAATTTACTGAACATTTGCCTAGAATAGATCCACTACTGCAATTTGGATACTCAACTGTTGCTCAAACAAAGCTTCTTTTTTAGGTACAGTATGTCAACATTTCTTTATACATAACTTTTTCTTTGAGCAAATGAATTTTGAATGCATGCCAGCTATTAGTCTCACTTCAAATGAGTAGAGCTTGGCAGGTACATAAATACTATACATAATTTATTGCATGAGCAAATAAGTGCCTGGAAGAAGATGTTTCCATGTCTTTTAACTCACAGCTCAGAGCTGTTTAGGATTTTTTAAATATATTACAAATGTAAATTAAAACTTTATGAAGCAGCAGGAATCTTCTTTAGGGGAAAATTATTCATTGAATTAATAAAATCTTTGAATTAACTGAGTGTATTCCTAATGGTGGCTATGGTTGGCTCTATGCAGAACTTTTCCCAAATTAATCTATGCTCTCCAAAACTCCCTGGGTAAAATTTTGCTGTCAGATATGTGACTTTCTGTCTCTAAAAAATGACTCTGGAGCATTTTCACTCACAATAAGCCTTACTTAACTGAGGATCTTTGGGATTCTGCTAATTCATTCCAGAGACATGTCTCCTGCACAGCAGATTAGACATGGGCCTGAACCAACCCCCTCCCCAACCTAAGCTTGTGGGTAGGGAGTTAAAATTCCAGGTCCAAATTCTCTGGGTTGGACCCATTTATATTTCGGATAGAGCTAGTAGAAACTTGAAATTTCTGTTCTGTAGGATCTTATGATGTTTCAAACATTTTTAGTTTCAAATTGAAATAAAACCTAGTCATTTTTGGTAAAAATGCCAAATAATTTTCATTTTGGAAAAACTGAACTATTTGGTTTTTCTCCCCCCGCCCCCGAAAGAACCAGAGCAGCCAGCTGCCGCAATTCAGGGATTACTCACACTTCCCCCATGGCACTCCCTGTGCTACTCCCAGAGAGCAGAGAACAGCCAAGGAGTTCCCTGGAATTGGGGGAAGCCCTGTGAGGCAAGGGAGTAGGGGAGCCTAGAAGTCCACTCAGCATTTCCAGGACTGCCAGTCTCCCTGCCATGGACATGGAAGTCCTGGGGTCCCCAACTCTGAGGCAGTCAGCATGATGGGGCCCCAGAACCACGGACACTGAAACTCCGGGCTCCTCAGCAGCCCACTAGGCAAGGCAGCAGGAAACCAGGCAGGGTTCTGTCAGGACCCTGCCTGACTGTGTTTCAGCAAAAGTTCATCAAAACTGAAACATTTCGGTCAAACATTTTAATGAATCTGCTTATCCTGACAAAAACCTGCTTCCCCCCAAAATTCCCATCCAGCTCTAAGTTCACATATTGAGCCTCCAAAAGCAGGCATGCTGTGGCCAAACGTAAATGCTTTTTGGACACTGCACCACTTATTTCTTTTTATATGTCTCCTTCTCCCCTCTTTTAAAGTTTCTTTCACAGAACCATTCAGATTCAGCCAGATAAGAAGCAGAGGAATACCAAGATTGTTGATCACCTTCAATGTATAAGTCTTTGTGCTATCAAGTATTCGTCCGTTCCTCTCCCTGACCCCTCCACTCCCCCAGGCGTAATCATTGTACATTAGCAGTAACAGCTGTGTAGTTCAAGTTGTGACTGAGCTGCCATGATAAGCCCTTTCTGCTTCTTTCAAGTAATATCAGTCTCAAAATTATAGGTTAACACTGGGGCCAAAAGAGAGTTTATCTAACATATATAAGACCAGTATAATGCATCAAAAAGGTAATCATTTAGAGTTCAAAAATTCTTCTAACACTGATTTTGCTGATTTGTAACAAGAGAACGACAGTAACTAAAAATATAAATCATGTTTTATGATTTATAATCATCAGCCCGTGCCAAAGATTAGCTAATTAAACTTTTATTTTACAATTAACATTTTAAATAGGAAATTGAGCAGATGTCACTTCTGGCTGTGGAACAGAAGTCTGGAATCCCTGAGATTGTACCTCCCAGATCCAGTACGTTATGCTGGAAGGGAGCTATGAAGTCATTGCTGACCTGTTCTTAGGTGCTTAATTGTTTGAGTTCCGTTTCATGCTTGTGTTAATAAATGGACATTTTGTAATGGCAGGCTTCTCATATCAAGTTTATCCATCCAGGAGCAGGACCCTTTGGATATCTCAGCATGATTGATAGGGTGATTTGAAGAACAGTCATGCTCATTGCCATGCCATCCACTGAGTAATGTGATTGTGGAATAGGCCCTAGAACAAATAAGTCATTCAGAAGCTCTTTGTTTCTTAAGAATTGAATGTTCACATCTATAACAATATTCCTAACAGACTGTTTTAGAATAGAATAACCGACACTGTTTGGATGTTAATTTTTAATAAGAATTGTGTGTCTATCCTTCTTTGCATAGCATTGAAAATTTAAGGCTAAAAGTATAGGTTTGATTCTCCACTGTACTTGTTAATTATTTGTAGTACCACAGAGTCTAGGAGCCCTCGTCAAGCACCAGGACCCCTTTGTGCAAGATGCTGTACAAACACAGAAAGATGGTTCCTGTCCCAAAAAGCTTACAATCTAAGGGTATGTCTACACTACGAAATTAGGTCTATTTTATAGAAGTCGATTTTTAGAAATCGATTTTATACAGTCGATTGTGTATGTCCCCACTAAGCGCAATAAGTCGGCAGAGTACATCCTCACTACCATGGCTAGCATCGACTCACGGAGCGGTGCACTGTGGGAAGCTATCTCACAGTTTCCGCAGTCTCTGCTGCCCATTTGGAATTCTGGGTTAAGCTCCCAATGCCTGATGGGGCAAAAACATTGTCGTGGGTGGTTTTGGGTAGATGTTGTCAGGCCTCCCTTCCCTCCCTCCATGAAAGCAACAGCAGACAATCGTTTCATGCCTTTTTTCCCGGTTACCTGTGCAGACGCCATACTACAGCAAGCATGGAGCCCGCTCAGCTCACCGCTGCTGTTGGGAGCATTGTAAATACCTTGCACATTATACTGCAGTGTGTGCAGAGCCTGGCTAAGAGACGGCAGCACGAGGACGATTGTGAGGAGGACATGGATACAGACGTTCCTGAAAGCACTTGGGACAACTGGGACATCATGGCAGCAGCGGGGCTGGTTGATACAGTGGAACACCGATTCTGGGCCTGGCAAACTAGCACAGACTGGTGGAACCGCATAGTCTTGCGGGTATGGGATGATTCCCAGTGGCTGTGAAACTTTCGCATGCGTGAGGCCACTTTCCTGGAACTCTGTGAGTTGCCTTCCCCTGCCCTGAAGCGCAGGAATACCAAGATGAGAGCTGCCCTGACAGTTGAGAAGCGAGTGTCGATAGTCCTGTGAAAGTCTGCAACACCTGACTGCTACCGGTCAGTCGGGAATCAATTTGGAGTGGTCAAATCTACTGAGGGGACTGCTGTGATCCAAGTAGCCAATGCAATCACTGACGTTCTGCTGTCAAGGGTAGTGACTCTGGGAAATGTGCAGGTCATAGTGGATGGCTTTGTTGCAATGGGTTTCCCTAACTGTGGTGGGGCGATAGACGGAACGCATATCCCTATCTTGGCACCGGACCACCTGCCAACCAGTACATAAACTGCAAGGGGTACTTCTCAATGGTGCTGCAAGCACTGGTGGATCACAAGGGATGTTTCACTGACATCAACGTGGGATGGCCGGGATACGTGCATGACGCTCGCATCTTTAGGAACTCCAGGCTGTTTGAGCAGCTGCAAGAAGGGACTTACTTCCTGACCAGAAAATTACTGTTGGGAATGTTGAAATGCCAACAGTTATCCTTGGAGACCCAGCCTACCCCTTGCTCCCATGGTTCATGAAGCTATACACAGGCAGCATGGACAGTAGTAAGGAGCAGTTCAACTATAGGCTGAGCAAGTGCAGAATAGTGATAGAATGTGCCTTTGGATGTTTAAAAGCTAGCTGGTGCTGTTTCCTGACTAGGTTAGACCTCAGCACAACTAATATTCCCATTGTTATTACTGCTTGCTGTAATATCTGTGAAAGTAAGAGGGAGACATTTATGGCGGGGTGGGAGGTTGAGGCAAATCACCTGGCAGCCAATTTTGAACAGCCAGATACCAGGGCGAAAAGAAGAACACAGCAAGGCATGCTGCGCATCAGAGAGGCTTTGAAAACCAGTTTCATGACTGGCCAGGCTACGGTGTGATAGTTGTGTGTGTTTCTCCTTGATGCAAACCCGTCCCCTTTGATGACTTCGGCCATCCTCTGGAGTGGAGCGGCTGGGTGCCCGGAGTCTCTTCCCCACCACCCCCGGCGCTTCTTGGGCGTCTGGGTGAGGAGGATATGGAACTTGGGGAGGTGGGCAGGCAGCTGTACAATGGATGAAGTGGCAGTCTGTGCTCTTGTTGCCTTTCCTACAGCTCCACCGGATGCCTGAGCATATCTGTTTGCTCCCTCATTAGGCTCAGCATTGCATCCTGCCTCTTCTCATCTCACTCACTTAATGCTTTCCTGGACTCTGCCACTGAATGCCTCCATGCATTCAGCTGTGCCCTATCAGTGCAGGAGGACTGCATGAGCTTGGAAAACATGTCATCGCAAGTGCAGTTTTCTCGCCTTCTAATCTGCGATAACCTCAGGGACAGAGATGATAGGGGGAGCATAGAAACATTTGCACCTGCAGGGGGATAAAAAGGGAGAGTAAAATTTAAGATGATATATTTCTGAGAACAAAAGGGAGACTTTCACAGTGAATCAAGCAATTCACAGCAGACAGCATTTGTGCTTTAGGTACAAGGTCGCATTTTGCCTTTTATATTGAGCACCTGCTGGTATGATGGCACATCACACACAGTTTGGCAACAGAATTCTGTTTCCAGGCAGCCATGGTAAACCAAAGGGTACGCGGGTTTGGCTTCTAACGCCTTCATAACGTGTGGGAATGTTTTCAAACTGCAGCATCCTCCTTTCCCATAGCAAGCAATGCCGGTTGGGTTTGCCATTTAAAAAAAGGGGCTGTGGTTTTCAGGTGGATGTGCAGCACGCACCTCCCCCGACCCCCCGCGTGGCTATGGGATGATCCCTTTTAGCCAAGCGCAAACAGCCCAGCATGAACGGGATCCTTTTACTGTTCCCTTACAAAAATTCCCCTATTTCAACCAGGTGACCATGAATGATATCACTCTCCTGAGGCTGACACAGAAAGATAAAGACCGAATGTTGCTTGAATGCGACCAAAACCTAGGACCATTCGCTGCCATGCTTTGTGCTGCAATGATTCCAGACTACTTGCTACTGGCTTGGGTGTGTAAAGTGTCCTACTGTGGAGGACGAAATAAGACAGCCTTCCCCAGAAACCTTCTGCAAAGGCTTTCAGAGTAGCTCCAGGAGAGCTTCATGGAGATGTCCTTGGAGGATTCCCATTCCATCCCCAGACACGTTAACAGACTTTTCCAGTAGCTGTACTGGCCGCGAATGCGTCCCAAGTCTTCAGGGCAAATCCAACATTAAACACTATTGCTTGAAACCCTGTACTGTGCACTCACCAGAGGTGCCTTCTTCACCTTCAGGGTCAAGGATCTCGCCTTGGGAGGGTATTGGCTCCAGACTGATGAAAAGGTCCTGGCTGCCAGGGAGCATGGATTCACCACTTGACTGCTGCACGTTCTGCTCCTCCTCTTCCTCATCCACAAAATCCTCCTCTGTGTTGCGTGAGACGCCCCCCTTGCAGGTGTCCACGGACAGTGGTAGGGTAGTGGTAGGGTCCCCCCTAGAATGCCATGCAGCTGATCATAGAAGTGGCATGTATGGGGCTCTGACCCAGAGTGACTGTTTGCCTCCTTTGTCTTTTGGTAGGCTTGCCTGAGCTCCTTGACTTTCACGTGGCACTGCTGTGTGTCCCTGTTGTAGCATCACTCCACCATGCGCTGTGCAATTTTGGCATATATATTAGCATTTCTTCTTTTTGATTGGAGTTCTGCCTGCACAGATTCTTCTCTCCATACAGCAATCAGATCCAATGTCTCCTGCTCGCTCCATGCTGGAGCTCGTTTGTGATTCTGGAGGGACTGCATGGTCACCTGTGCTGCTGAGCTCACCATGCTGACCAAACAGGAAATGAATATCAAAAGTTCCTGGGGCTTTCCTTGTGTACCTGGCTAGTGCATCGAAGTTGAAAGCGTTGTCCAGAGCGGTCCCATTGGAGCACTTTGGGATAGCTCCCAGAGGCAAATAATGTTGATTTGTGTCTGCACTACCCCAAATTTGACCTAGCAAGGTCGACTTTTAGCATTACTCCCCTCGCCGCGGAGGAGTATAGGAGTCGATTTTCAGAGCCCTTTAGGTCGACAGAACAGGGTTGCTTGTGTAGACGCATTCATTATAAAATCAACCTAACCCTATAGTGTAGACTAGGGCTAAGACAACAGATGGATACAGGCAGACCAACCTGGACCTCCTCCTTAGAAGTAATATACTAGGAAGTACAAGAAAATAATGAGGCAGTATTGGTCAGCAGGATAGACCGTGGTCTCAGCACACCAGTGAGCTTACCATTGTCAAGTTTTTTGTAGTTATCCTAGCAAAGGAGAGTTTGAAGAAAGATAGTGAAGTAGCTTTGTGAATGTTTATGGGGAGCTCAGCCCAACCAGGAGAGGAAGCATGGGAGAAAGCATGAAGGTGTTCTATGCTGGTGTAATGCCATAGACTTCAAAGGTATTACATTACAGTACAGAGTTTGGGGGCTTTTTGACTTTCATTTTCTGGCAGGTCTGCAGGCTATCAGTAGAGACTGGCTTTATTTTTTGTTACAGGGATATTGTCAAGGCTGTTTGGCCTAAAACTTGACCAAACTTAAACCATTCAAATTCTCAGCTGTTGAAAATCTGCATAGCTTCATTGAAGTCAATGAAATTACATTGATTTACACTAGCTGAGAATAGTTTGCAGCCAGTAACAGTTTTACAGCCTCAGTCTGAATTGATTATTGCCATGTATTTAGAAAAATCAGGATCTCAAGTAAAGGACACTTACGCTACAGTTTGTTTCAGAGTAGCAGCCGTGTTAGTCTATTCTCAAAAAGAAAAGGTGTACTTGTGGCACCATAGAGACTAACAAATTTATTTGAGCATAAGCTTTCGTGAGCTACAGCTCACTTCATCGGATGCATTTGGTGGAAGCCCAATGCATCCGATGAAGTGAGCTGTAGCTCACGAAAGCTTATGCTCAAATAAATTTGTTAGTCTCTAAGGTGCTACAGTTTGTATAAGACTCCCAGTGCAGCTTTACGTGAGGATATCAGGAGTACAATCAAAACCCCTTTAGCATGATGTAGGCCATTGGAAAAAGTAGTATTCCCTCTTAACTGCCTGTATGACCTACAAATACTTCATGACAAGAATTAAATTGGGACATTCAATAATGTTCTGTGTCTGCCTAGTAGACATGTGAATATGATATATTGTTATGGAGAGTATATTGTTATGGAGAGGGTCTCCTTTAACTATTGTGACAAAGTTCCTCCTCTGTCTTGGTGGGTCCTGCGCTTATTGGCGGATTTGCTCACCTCAGAGGTTCAGGGCAGCCCTCAGTTTGGCCACTTTCATTGGTCAAATCTGCCATTCACTCAGCCTCATCACTGGCCAGCGTGGGGAAGAGGAAGAAGAACAATCCCCACAGTTTCTGCTGATTCACCTAGTGGATCAGGGAACAGGCCAGAGACCTTCCCCTCTGGTGGAACCCACAGTCCAGGTCAACTCCTCCGGTATCAAGTAGGAAGTTGGGGGGATAGAGGGAACCCGGGCCCGCCCTCTACTCCGGATTCCAGCCAAGGGCCCTGTGGATTGCAGCTGTACTCAGTGGCACCTGTAACAGCTGCATGACAGCTATAACTCCCTGGGCTACTTTCCCATGGCCTCCTCTCAACACCTTCTTTACCCTCACCACAGGACCTTCCTCCTGATGTCTGATAATGCTTGTACTTCTCAGTCTTCCAGTAGTACGCCTTCTCACTCTCAGCTTCTTGCACCTCTTGCTCCCAGCTCCTCGCACATGCACCACAAACTGAAGTGAGCTCCTTTTTAAACCCAGGTGTCCTGATTAGCCTGCCTGTCTTAACTGATTCTAGCAGCTTCTTGACTGGCTGCAGGTGTTCTAATCAGCCTGTCTGCCTTAATTGTTTCCAGAAAGTTCCTGATTGTTCTGGAACTCTAACACTCTCCTGTAGCCATCTGGCCTGACCCTGTCACACTATCTTCAGCCCATCAGAGCAGAGCAGTGTGCCAGTACCTACCAAGAAAGAAGATCAAAATAACTGTCACCAGTGGTAGGTACATATTCTCAGTTGCCTTCTGTCTTTTTGCTCCAGAATCACGGAGTATATGCTCCTGGACACATGCTATTTCCGCACCCCCCCCCCCCCCGCATCTACATGAAGGAAACGTCAAAAAGATGCAGTGATAATAAGAACTGAAAAAGAAAAAAGAGCAGCTCTAAATGTTGATCAGTGTCAGATCTTGATCTATGAGGCATTCACTGGAGCTGGAACATGCCGCCTCCTCAATTCTCCCCTCTCTCATCCCCAGAAGAACAGAAATCCTTCCCCCATGTGTCTCATGTAATGTCCATTCTGGCTGCAATCCCTTCAACCGAACGTTATTAATAAGGGAATTAGTTCTAGTTTCTTCAGCCGCCGTACATCTAGCTTCGGATTCTGGCTGGTGGAGATGTGCATTAAAAAGCTTTGCAGCTCTCTGATAGCCTTAGGGTTGGGGAGTTTCTCATTTCTCTACCCCTGAAAATGCCAAGGGTAGCAGCTTTTGTGGAAGGAAGAGTTCTGCTTCTTCCTCTGACCTTTTAGCAGAACCTACATTTCAGGCAGGTGTCTTAGCTCATTGCTACCGCTTCACACCAAGTTCTCAACCCAGTCTAGTGTTCCTGCTGCTTTAAAACAAAAAAATCCAGTCCCTCTCCCTGGACAACGAGCAGTGAAAAGCAGGGAAAGTTCTACAGCCAGCACCTACCTCAGTATATGGGAAATATTCACAACGACGTCTGTTAGCTAGGAGCATTCAGCAACTAATGACACAATCGTGTACTATCATTCATTTTAAAGGGCTCTTAAAAGGGGCTTCAAATAGTACCTGAGGGGTTTCACTATCAATTATTTCTGGTTTCAGAGTAGCAGCCGTGTTAGTCTGTATTCGCAAAAAGAAAAGGAGTACTTGTGGCACCTTAGAGACTAACAAATTTATTAGAGCATAAGCTTTCGTGAGCTACAGCTCAATGCATCCGATGAAGTGAGCTGTAGCTCACGAAAGCTTATGCTCTAATAAATTTGTTAGTCTCTAAGGTGCCACAAGTACTCCTTTTCTTTTTATCAATTATTTCTGTGAGCCATTATTTGATTCAACTTCTAGACTGGAGGACTTTGGGATTCACCTATATATATTTTTCAGAACTCTGAAAATCCATTTCCTAGCATTCTGTGCTTTCTGCCTTTTGCCTCAAATTTGTTCCAAAAGTGAATGCAGAATTACATTTTAATGACCCTCCTGTGTTGCATTTATTCCTAACCTAAATTCAATGCAGGTAAGTGAGCTCCATTCACAGAATAACTAACTTTTATGTGGATACAACAGAGAATGTCAGACTTGACAGGTATACTAATGTCGGGACTGGTTGATTACAGCATTGGAACTTGCAAAGATCAATATCTTACTATTAATATGTGGTTATTTATTCATGCTCCATTTCAATTCAATTAAAAATAAAAAATAAACCTGCTCTTTATTTTCTGAACCGCATTAAAAAAAAAAAACCAGAGCTACTGTCCACACAGACAACATTTCAAGTAGCTCTCAAGAAGATGAATGACATAGATGAGCAAAAGCTAACATTTTAATTCTGTTGCTTCCAGGCATAGTATTCTAACAATAGAGCATTATTCTGAAAGCTGTGAACTCCAGTCTTACTGCCTCTTGGTAACAGGGATGAAGAATCAAGAGTGAAAGGGCAACTGCAAACAAACATAACCAATGGAAATGTACATGTGTTCTAATCTGCTGACAGGGTTTGGTGTGTGGGAGAGGAGTGGTTAAGCACAAATATTTACTAGTGGCATAAAGCAGCTAAGGTTAATGTCTACACTGCAATTAAAAACCTGTACCAGCTGGCCTGTTCCAGCAGACTCAGGCTTGCAGGGCTCAGGAGCTGTTAAATTGCAGAGTAGCTGTTCAGGCTCCTGTTGTAGCTCAGGGACTACGATCCTGCGAGGTTGGGAGGGTCCAAGAGCTCAGGCTGCAGCCCGAGCTGGAATGTCTACATGGCAATTAAACAGCCCCTCTCTTCGTTAAACATTTTGATTGCTGTGTGAGAATAGCGTTATGTAAGAACTGAGTAGTATTATTCATAAAGGATAAAGTTTGTATTTTTTTTATGTATTGGTTCAAAATGTGATTGTTAGTTTCCTGCAAGTCACTCACCCAACTGGTCAATAGGAGAACACAGCCTGGTGCAAGAGTCCTGTGGTTAGTCAGTAAAGATATACTTAGATTGTTAATGAGATAAAAGGTGGCATCAGGTCGCCCACTGAACTTGATATCTTAGGATAACATCACCACATAAACACATACTTGAACATAAATTCAACACTATAAATAATAATGCAAAATACTGTGTATTGTAAAATACAGTTGAGTTGATGTTGCTTTGGGAACTTATTTGAATTATCTGATGTCTAGTCATTTTCAATTTTCAACATACTGTTGTATTAGTATAGTACATTGCATTTAATATTCCAAATTTCACTTATGAATTGGAGACAGCAGTGATTTCATTCAATGTCATGATTCATTTACTATCCAAAAAAATCTTCGTTCTTCTGGTCTTTAGAATTTAGATATAATTATTTCCGGGCATTTAAGGGTCATATTTAAAATATTGTTTTCAGTGAATATGAATATGACTGCCATTTATAATGCAACTGAAACATTTATTTATGTTCACAAAGGGTTTAGAATACACACTCATACAGGCAAATCTGTATATGTATGGAAACCTCTGAATATGTCTACATATTCATAGGGAAAAATGAAACAGGATATGTAATGTATGTTAAAATGGCCAACTTAAACACCTGAAAGCATGGAAATTCAAAGCAAAGGAAAATCGGTGTTGAAAATGGTCTTAAAGCATTGCAGTATCCATGAATCTCACATTGTAGAAATGTGAGGGTCAGGAAGAGCTATATTCCAATCTGACCTAAATTAACAACGAATCAGTTTGGGTTAATATTTAGGCACCTGCCTCATGACAGGAATATGCCTGTCTCCCATTGATGACATCTGATGGGAAACCTAGGTCTTCCTCATAGCAGAAGCAAGCAACTAAATAACTAAGGAGAAGAACTAGCAGCTCTTTGGGGAAAAAGGGTGTAGGATCAACCCCTCCCATGCCCGTGAAAAAGACCAGCAGTAATGGAGGCACTGGAACAGGACAGGCACATGTGACCCAATGCCCTCTTTTCCCATCTACATACAGCAGGTGGGTTGGTGAACGGAAACGAAACATTCCCATTTACCCAAAGAGAACTATTTTTATGGGAAATGGGGCCATATTTATCCTCCCTCTTCCACAAAAGAGGAAGTATGGACCAGCTTAATTGTCAGTGGAAGCTGATTGTGTTTGGATCCTCTCAGTTCTCCTTTGAAACTGTCTTTTTATGTGTATCTGTACAGCACCCCATACACAAGTGCTCCAACTCTGAAGTGTAGTAGTACAAATAATAAAAGAAAGAGAAAGGTGATAAGCAAAAATGGCAGCTATATCATCTTTCTGATACACAGGCAGTGGTATAACTGAGCAGGGTTTGTTAGCCCTTTATTAGGGCTGTCAAGCAATTTTTAATAATGTATTGCGCAATTCATTGTGCTGTTAAACAACAATAGAGTATCATTTATTTTAAATATTTTTGGATGTTTACTACATTTTCAAATATATTAATTTAAATTACAACACAGAATACAAAATGCACAGTGCTCACTTTATATTTATTTTTTATTACAAATATTTGCACTGTAAGAAAAATTGTATTTTTCAATTCACCTCATAGAAGTACTGTAGTGCGATCTCTTTATCATGAAAGTTGAACTTACAAATATAGCATTATCTAGAATTATGTAGAATTATGTATATGCATTCAAAAATAAAACAATGTAAACTTTAAAGCCTACAAGCCCACTCAGTCTTACTTCTTGTTCAGCCAGTGACTCAGACAAACAAGGTTGGTTACAATGTGCAGGAGATAATGCTGCCTACTTCTTGTTTACAGTGTCACCTGAATGAGAACAGGGGTTTGCTTGGCACGGTTGTAGCTGGCATTGCAAGATATTACATGCCATATGCACTAAAGATTTATATGTCCATTCATGCTTCAATCACCATTCCAGAGGACATGCTTCCATGCTGATGATGGATTCTGCTTGATAACAATCCAAAGCAGTGCTGACTGATGCACGTTCATTTTCATCATCTGAGGCCTCGTCTACACTACGGGGTTAGGTCGAATTTAGCCATGTTAGGTCGATTTAAAAATGACTGAGTCCACACAACCAACCCTGTTCCATTGACTTAAAGGGCTCTTAAAATCAACTTCTGTATTCCTCCCCGACGAGGGGAGTAGCGTTAAAATCGACCTTCCTGGGTTGAATTTGGGATAGTGCGGATGCGAATCAATGGTATTGGCCTCCAGGAGCTATCCCAGAGTGCTCCATTATGACCGCTCTGGACAGCACTTTGAACTCCGGTACACTAGCCAGGTACCCAGGAAAAACCCCAGGAACTTTTGAATTTCATTTCCTGTTTTGTCAGTGTGGCGAACTCACCAGCACAGGTGACCATGCAATCCCCCCAGAATCGTAGCGCGTAGAATGTTTCTGTGCTCCCCTTATCATCTCTGTCCCTGAGGTTATCACAGATTAGAAGGTGAAAAAGACACACTTGCGATGACATGTTTTCCGAGCTCATGCAGTCCTCCCGCATTGATAGGGCACAGCTTAATGCATGGAGACATTCAGTGGCAGAGGCCAGGAAAGAATTAAGTAAGCGCGAAGAGTGGAGGCAGGACACGATGCTGAGGCTAATGGGGGAGCAAATGCAGGGGTGGGGGACAGGTTCTGGGTACCCAGCCACTCCAATCCAGAGAATGGCCTAAGCCACAGAGGGCTGTCATTCAAACAGTTTGATTTTTAGTGTGGCTACAATAAGCAGTGTGGCCTTGTCCTTCCCTCCTCCCCCACCCCACCTGGGCTACCTTGTCCGTTATCTCATTTTTTAAAAATTAATAAAGAATGCTTGGTTTCAAAACAATAGTTACTTTATTTTGAAGGGAGGAGGGTGGTTGGTTCAATTAAAATCAACAGAGATGGAGGGTTTGCATCAAGGAGAAACACACACAACTGTCACACTGAAGCCTGGCCAGTCATGAAACTGGTTTTCAAAGCCTTGCTGTGCTCTTCTAATTGCCCTGATGTCTGGCTGCTCAAAATCAGACGCCAGGTGATTTGCCTCAACCTCCCACCCTGCCATAAACATCTCCCCCTTACTCTAACATATTATGGAGCACACAGCAAGCAGCAATAACAATGGGAATGTTGGTTGCGCTGAGGTCTGACCTAGTCCGCAAACCATGCCAGAGAGCTTTTAAATGTCCAAAGGCACATTCTATCACCATGCTGCACTTGCTCAGCCTATAGTTGAACTGCTCCTTGCTACTGTCCAGGCTTCATGAGCCATGGAAGCAAGGGGTAGGCTGGGGTAGGTGCGACCGTGCAGTGCTGCTGACTGGGAGAGCAGCTTGAGGCAGAAGCCTCTAGCTCGCATGATATTCCAGGCAGGACTGAATCTCCATGAGATGAAACTTAAAGAAGAGAATGACCTGGAGTCTCTGGCTCCCATTCAGTCTCTAAGAGCAGAATAGCCTTGTCTATTCAGGCTCCCCGATCGACCTCACCGAGGTCTGCCAGGAACACCCAGGAGACGTACGATGGCTATCAGTCCTACTGCACTGTCTGTTGCGAAGGCAAGAAGCTGCTGCTGTGTAGCAATGCAGTACCACATCTGCCAACAGCACTCAGGAGATGTATAGTGACGGTGAGCTGAGCGAGCTCCATGCTTGCCATGGTATGGCATCTGCATGGGTAACCCAGGAAAAAAGGTGCGAAACGATTGTCTGCCATTACTTTCATGGAGGGAGGGAGAGGGCGCTGATGACATGTACCCAAAACCACCCACGACAATGTTTTTGCTTCATCAGGCATTGGGAGCTTAACCCAGAATTCCAATGGACAGCAGAGACTGTGGGAATTGTGGGATAGCTTCCCAAAGTGCACCGCTCCATGAGTCGATGCTAGCCATGGTACTGAGGACGTACTCTGCCGACTTAATGCGCTTAGTGGGGACATACACCATTGACTGTATCAAATCGATTTCTAAAAATCGACTTCTATAAAATAGACCTAATTTCATAGTGTAGACATACCCTGAGTCAAATGTCACCAGCAGAAGGTTGATTTTCTTTTTTGGTGGTTTGGGTTCTGTAGTTTCCACCCCAGAGTGTTACTCTTTTAAGACTTCTAAAAGCATGCTCCACACCTCTTCCCTCTCAGATTTTGGACGACTCTTCAGATTCTTAAACTGTAGGTTGAGTGCTGTAGCTATTTTTAGAAATCTCACATCGGTACCTTCTTTGAGTTTTGTCAAATCTGCGCTGAAAGTATTCTTGAAAGGAACATGTGCTGAGTCATCATCCGAGACTGCTATAACACGAAATATATGCAGAATGTAAAACAGAGCAGGAGACATACAGTTCTCCCTCCCCCCCCCGCCCCAGGAGTACAGTCACAAATTTAATTGCTGCATTACTTTTTTTAACGATCATCAGCATAGAAGCATGTCCTCTGGAATGGTTGCTGAAGCATGAATGGGCATATGAATGTTTAAATATAACTGGCATATAAATACCTTGCAATGCCAGCTACAAAAGTGCCATGCAAATGCCTGTTTTCACTTTCAGGTGATGTAAATAATAAGCAGGCAGAAGTATCTCCTGTCAATGTAAACAAACTCGTTTGTCTTAGCGATTGGCAGAATAAGAAGTAGGATTGAGTGGATTTGTAGGCGCTAAAGTTTTACACGCTTTTGTTTTTGAGTGCAGTTATGTAACCAAAAAAAAAATCTGCATTTGTAAGTTACACTTTCTCAATAAAGAGACTGCACTGCACTTGACTACTTGTATGAGGAAAATTGAAAAATACCTTTTCTTTTGTTTATCATTTTTACAGTGCAAATATTTGTAATAAAAAATAAAGTGAGCATTGTGCACTTTGTATTCTGTGTTATAATTGAAATCAATATTGAAAATATAGAAAAACATCCAAAAATATTTAATAAATTTATATTGTTAGTGCGATTAATCATGATTAATTTTTTTAATCATGATTAATATTTTTGTTAATTGCATGAGTTAACTGTGATTAATTGACAGCTTTAGTCTTTATCGTAACAAATAGAGTAATTGCTGTTAAGAAGATAAAAATTCAATCAGTGAAGAAATGGCTTGACCTAACTCATATGTTGTTGGAGAAAACAAAACCTACAACACTTAGAATGTTGCTATCATTCACTGAAGGGGTTGGGATTGGTACTTGTAATGAACTCTAGCCTATGGAGAAGAATATATAGAGATATAGCAAATAGCACTCTCTCTTTTCAATGGCTGGCATTGACACCCCCTAGTTTTATAAAATGGATTTGTAGGAGCCACTTCTCCAGATTATCAAAAAAGCCCTTTCCCTTTACCACCCCCATAGCATCATGGGGGCAGAGCAATTCCACAAAGAGTGCTGGTGGAGGTAAGTGATTCTGTTTCTTGTTTACAAGATTAAAGAACTAAACATTCTCATTTCTTTGGGTGCAACCTTTCTATTAACCTATCTGTTACTATCAAAGGCATTCATCTGCTTCTGCCTAGCTACAGACAGGATAGGGTCTTGTGTTCACCTGTGAAAATACCCTCTATCACATTTAAGTGGCTCTCCAAGAGGCTAAAACTCTTTCACTTCCCACCTTGTGCCAGGGACCCCACTTAACTTAAAAATCTGGATAAAGAGATGTTTATAGAAAAAAAAGAAAAGGAGTACTTGTGGCACCTTAGAGACTAACAAATTTATTTGAGCATAAGCTTTCGTAAGCTACAGCTCACTTCATCGGATGCATTTGGTGGAAAATACAGTGGGGAGATTTATATACACACACAGAGAACATGAAACAATGGGTTTTATCATACACACTGTAAGGAGAGTGATCACTTAAGATGAGCCATCACCAGCAGCGGGAGGGGGGGGGAAAGGAGGAAAACCTTTCATGGTGACAAGGCTCGTTCACCTGCGCATCTAGCAATGTGATATATGCCATCATGTGCCAGCAATGCCCCTCTGCCATGTACATTGGTCAAACTGGACAGTCTCTACGTAAAAGAATAAATGGACACAAATCAGACGTCAAGAATTATAACATTCAAAAACCAGTCGGAGAACACTTCAATCTCTCCGGTCACTCGATTACAGACCTGAGGGGTGGCTATCCTTCAACAAAAAAACTTCAAAAACAGACTCCAACGAGAGACTGCTGAATTGGAATTAATTTGCAAACTGGATACAATTAACTTAGGCTTGAATAGAGACTGGGAATGGATGAGTCATTACACAAAGTAAAACTATTTCCCCATGGTATTTCTCCCTCCCACCCCACCCCCCACTGTTCCTCAGATGTTCTTGTTAACTGCTGGAAATGGCCTACCTTTCTTGTCACCATGAAAGGTTTTCCTCCTTTCCCCCCCTGCTGCTGGTGATGGCTCATCTTAAGTGATCACTCTCCTTACAGTTTTCAGAGTAGCAGCCGTGTTAGTCTGTATTCGCAAAAAGAAAAGGAGTACTTGTGGCACCTTAGAGACTAACAAATTTATTAGAGCATAAGCTTTCGTGAGCTACAGCTCACTTCATCGGATGCATTTGGTGGAAAAAACAGAGGAGAGATTTATATACACACACACGCACAGAGAACATGAAACAATGGGTTTATCATACACACTGTAAGGAGAGTGATCACTTAAGATAAGCCATCACCAACAGCAGGGGGGGAAGGAGGAAAACCTTTCATGGTGACAAGCAGGTAGGCTAATTCCAGCAGTTAACAAGAATATCAGAGGAACAGTGGGGGGTGGGGTGGGAGGGAGAAATACCATGGGGAAATAGTTTTAATTTGTGTAATGACTCATCCATTCCCAGTCTCTATTCAAGCCTAAGTTAATTGTATCCAGTTTGCAAATTAATTCCAATTCAGCAGTCTCTCGTTGGAGTCTGTTTTTGAAGCTTTTTTGTTGAAGTATAGCCACTCTTAGGTCTGTGATCGAGTGACCAGAGAGATTGAAGTGTTCTCCAACTGGTTTTTGAATGTTATAATTCTTGACGTCTGATTTGTGTCCATTCATTCTTTTACGTAGAGACTGTCCAGTTTGGCCAATGTACATGGCAGAGGGGCATTGCTGGCACATGATGGCATATATCACATTGGTAGATGCGCAGGTGAACGAGCCTCTGATAGTGTGGCTGATGTGATTAGGCCCTATGATGGTATCCCCTGAATAGATATGTGGACAGAGTTGGCAACGGGCTTTGTTGCAAGGATAGGTTCCTGGGTTAGTGGTTCTGTTGTGTGGTGTGTGGTTGCTGGTGAGTATTTGCTTCAGATTGGGGGGCTGTCTGTAAGCAAGGACTGGTCTGTCTCCCAAGATCTGAGAGAGCGATGGCTCGTCCTTCAGGATAGGTTGTAGATCCTTGATGATGTGTTGGAGGGGTTTTAGTTGGGGGCTGAAGGTGATGGCTAGTGGCGTTCTGTTGTTTTCTTTGTTGGGCCTGTCCTGTAGTAGGTGACTTCTGGGTACTCTTCTGGCTCTGTCAATCTGTTTCTTCACTTCAGCAGGTGGGTACTGTAGTTGTAGGAATGCATGATAGAGATCTTGTAGGTGTTTGTCTCTGTCTGAGGGGTTGGAGCAAATGCGGTTATATCGTAGCGCTTGGCTGTAGACAATGGATCGAGTGGTATGATCTGGATGAAAGCTAGAGGCATGTAGGTAGGAATAGCGGTCAGTAGGTTTCCGATATAGGGTGGTGTTTATGTGACCATCGCTTATTAGCACCGTAGTGTCCAGGAAGTGGATCTCTTGTGTGGACTGGTCCAGGCTCTCCTTACAGTGTGTATGATAAAACCCATTGTTTCATGTTCTCTGTGTGTGTATGTAAATCTCCCCACTGTATTTTCCACCAAATGCATCCGATGAAGTGAGCTGTAGCTCACGAAAGCTTATTCTCAAATAAATTTGTTAGTCTCTAAGGTGCCACAAGTACTCCTTTTCTTTTTGCGAATACAGACTAACTCGGCTGCTACTCTGAAAGTTGTCATTATAGAAACAAGGTGAGCTAGAAGGCCCTAGTAGGGATGCTAAGGGTTTACTGCCAAGTTCTAATCTTCAGCCCTCTTTAGAAGAGCTCAGCGAGGTTACGTGGACATTCTAAAAGACTTAAAGGTGATTGTCCCTACTGAAATGAGATTTCTCAAAGAAAACCAAATGGATGAGTTTAAAACTGGTCACTTTGGTTGATCATTGGGGCCAGGCAGGAACTAAGATTGTAGTATAGCTTGGACACAATGCACTATTTAAATAATAAACTTAATGTTATAATGCATTTGTATCACAGTGGTGCCATTATACTAGGCCTTAGAAGTACATATATTAGTTAGGCAGTACCTCTCCATTTTCTCAGCATTTTGCAATCATTTCAAGATTTGGTAATGGAATTTTTTATTGTTATCCATTGAGATAATTATCCCATCTTCTGTCAGCGCCCTTTTTTATTTTTAGCTTCCTAAGTGAAGAATTTCCTTGTTGTTTTCTGGTTTGTTACATCTTGTTAAATAATAAAGTAGGTTTGCATATAGATGTGTAGCTAAAAAAAGGATGGAGAACTCAAAAGAAAGGTTCAGAGGGAGAACAGGCTGAGTGAGTTCTCATTGAATATTTAAAAGGAAACTATCTTTAGCTGTCTATATTTAGCTGTTCAGTTTCCTTAAAAGCTTTTTTTGGTGTAAGTCTTATTCTTACATGTTTAAACAGAGATAAAAAACTGCATAAAACAGAAATAAAAAAGCAGAAAGGGCTCTATCAGCAAAGTTATAACAGATACAATATTATGAGTCTAAAATGAGACAGGATTATATTGTACGTATGATTTTCTGTATTTATTTTCATTTTGCATAGGGAGCTATGTTCACATTTCTAGGGCAAGCTCTGAACTTGTGATTTTGCAGTGAATATTTTGGATTCTTGCAATGAGCAGATACCATTTCTGTATCATGAAAAAGAAGTCAATGATTACAAATATTTCAGCTGAGATATTAAACTAACATCCTTCTTTCTATTCCTTAGAAACTATCCAGGTGGGACTTACACTAATAAAAATTCCTTTGTTTATTGCATTGCACCTGCCAGAATTGCTTGGTGCATCACAGCAGGTATGAACCGAGAGTAATTGAATCATACCCATCAAACATTAAACAGAAGCTTCTAAAAAAATTCAACCCCACTACACATGGAGGAAAAACCTAGATAAGTGTGCAAGATTAAAGTTACCAAATCCAGGCTCAGGTGTATCAGAATAATATCCTCAATAATCACGTTAGGAGGGGCATTCAGGACATTGGGTTAGTTCAACTTGTTTGAAGTCAGTGGAGTTAGTTGCATCACTATAACAGAGAACAGAATTTGGTCCTAATTTCCCAGCCTATTCTAAGCATAAGCTGCTATATTTGCC
The DNA here is from genome assembly GCF_009764565.3 of Dermochelys coriacea. Lineage (NCBI taxonomy): Eukaryota > Metazoa > Chordata > Testudines > Dermochelyidae > Dermochelys > Dermochelys coriacea. The sequence goes on along the minus strand of NC_050071.1, from coordinate 84,287,209 downwards.
AATGCACGCATTGCACTGGTGATGTATAGCTTTGTAGATCGTAAAGTACTTTGTTCAGTGCTGATAGGAGGAAATGTGCACTTTCTAACCACATTCTAATGTTACTAAATACATAAGTGCAACAAAGCCATGTATTATTTAATTAACTAACCAAAATACATTGAAAAATGTTAAGATTGTGTGACAGAAGGTATTAAAAAGAAGGAAGTTTCTTTATGAGATGAAGGCTATGTCTACACTTACCATTTAAAGCGCAAAAAGTTCTGGTTTTGCACTAAAAGCACGGAAGCATCTACACTGGTTAATGACTTTTTGCGGTGAAACTCTGAAGTTTCACCGCAAAAAGAAAATCGCCTTCATGAGAGGCATATAGCTCTTATCGCTGTTCTAGTTGTGCTGTTGTGAAAGTGAAGACACGTTCTACCAGCGTAAACTACTTTTGGCCTCTGAATGATATCCCACAGTTCCAAAAGTGACCACTCTGGCAGCATCTTGGCTGCTCTTACGCAAGGTAAATGGATGTCTGCCCCTCCCCCTGTAGGCCCCAGGAAGTTTGAAACTCCCTTTCCCTTTGCTTGTAGATATGGTATGGAAAGCAGCCAGACATCAGGGGTTTTAAAAAAAAAATGCCACAAAAGAAACAAGGAAGTAATAAGGCTGTTGGGACGTGAAGCAGGGCAGCACGGGGCACTGAGCAGGGACCCAGAATGCCTTCCGCTCACCCGCCCTTCTCACAAGACCTAACAAGAGCTACGCTGTGGGATAGCTGCCCTACAGCACTGCTCTCATCGATGATGTGGAAGTGCTGCTAGTGTAACTACTCTCTGACGCCTGAGGAATTGAGTGAGTACACAAACCAGCGCTTTACTTTCACCAGTTCCTTATCACCGGTGAAACTTACAGCGCAAAACCTCTACAAGTGTAGACATATCCTAAGGCTGGAACGTCATCGTTTAAAAAACCACCTCCCTGAAGGACTAAATTTTTACCCATGAAAAGTGCCAGTATGAACAGCACTTTGTCAGTAGGAGAGCCCTCCTGCCGACAAAGCTGCTGCTTGTTGGGGGTGCTCCTGCCAACAAAGCTTCTGCCACTTGTTGCAGGTGGAAGGTTTTTGTCATCAGGAGAGTTCTCTCCTGATGACAAAACAACGGCTACACTGCGTGCCTTTTAGTGGCACGGCTGTAGTGGCACAGCCCTGTCGCTAAAAGCTGGGTAGTGTAGATAGAGCCTGACTTCAAATGACCTAACCACAACGGGGTACATTATGGAGATAGCTAAGGAGTCACCCCATTAGGGCTAGGTACAGAAGGTCAATTAGCTTCTGTCACATCTTGAATGTTCTTTGAGTATATTCATTGCTCCATAAATTTCTTTTAAGTAGATTAAAAAATCCCCTGGGGTAGGAAGAAACAGAACTCTATATGAATTTCTCCCATCAGTGTAAATACTTCACCTCCCTGAGAGGCAGTAGCAGTGCAGTGAAGCATTCCCATCGACAGAACGCTGTCTATACCAGGCGTTAGGTCGATATAACTATGTGGTTATATCAACATACATTTGTAGAGTATACCAAGGCTCAGGGACTGATTTTGTTTCCCCCAAAGTCTAAGGAAGTTTTATCATTCATTCTAATGGGGGAAAGATTATATTGGGAAAAGATATAATCACAAGCATTAATGCATATTTCACATTTCCCCAAATAATAGTGCAGTTCTAATCACTTATAATGAGCTCTAAAATAATGAGGAGTCTGTTGGCACCTTAAAGACTAACAGATTTATTTGGCCATAAGATTTCATGGGTAAAAAACCCCACTTCTTCAGATGCATGGAGTGAAAATTACAGATACAGGAATAGATATACTGGCACATGAAGAGAAGGAGGAGTTACCTTAGAAGTGGAGAACCAGTGTTGACAAGGGCAATTCAGTCAGGGTGGATGTGGTCCACTCGCAATAATTGATGAGGAGGTGCCAATACCATGAGTGGGAAAATTGCTTTTGTAGTGAGCCAGCAACTCCCAGTCCCTATTCAAGTCCAAATTAATGGTGTTAAGTTTGCAAATGAATTGTAGCTCTGCAGTTTCTCTTTGAAGTCCACTGAATGCATCCGATGAAGTGAGCTGTAGCTCACGAAAGCTTATGCTCAAATAAATTTTTTAGTCTCACAAGTGCCACAAGTACTCCTTTTCTTTCTTTGAAGTCTGTTTTTGAAGTTTTTTTGTTGAAGAATGGCTACTTTAAATCTGTTATTGAATGTCCAGGGAGAGTGAAGTGTTCTCGCACTGGCTTTTGTATGTTACCATTCCTGATGTCTGATTTGTATCCATTTATTCTTTTATGTAGAGACTGTCTCATTTGACCCATGTACATGTGTGACGGTGTTGTCCGTGATAGCCTAGGTCACTCAATTAGGGTGAACTGCAATCAAAACGGGGCAGACAAATGCCAAAAGCTGGTGGATATTCCAATACTTAGATTTACCAAGCCAGAACAGAACAGCTCCTGTGGTACCTCACTGGTTACTCAGAAGTCCAAACAATGCAGTTCCCTTAAAGTAACGCAGCCTCAGGCCTCCATCCAGACACACATGTCATGTATGATGATGATTACTGAAAATCTTATCATATAAAAGAAAAGGTTCTTTCAATCCCAAAGGATCAGCCACACACCCAGGTCTAATTATAACTTAGATCTTACCCAAAATACATGCTTATAGTCAATTCTTATTAACTAAACTAAAATTTATTAAAAAAGAAAAGAGAGAGTGTTGGTTAAAAGATCTATATAACCTAAAGACTTGAATTCAATTCTTGAGGTTCAGATACTTAGCAGAGATGAGCTTGTAGTTGCCAAAAGTCTTTTTGGAAATAGTCCATCGATTATAGTCCAGTGTCTATATTCAGGGTGACTCCAGTCAGTGACTGCGGATCTCAATCCTTATGGCTTAAGGTTTCCCCCTCTTGAAACCCAAAGCAGATCTGAGATGAAGAAGGATCGTGTCCCAGGTTTTTATACATTTCCAGCAGCCGTTTGGCCTCAGAAAACAATAGGTTTAACTTTCCTTCTCCCAAACATCATGGCAATTAGCACAAGGTAATTTATCCATTAAACAGTTCAGATACAGGTTACCACAACCTTCAAAGAGACATATAGACAATAATACTATTTCACTCGAGTGTCTTCCTAAATGTTAATATTCCTTTTTTGATCTTTGAATCAAAGCTATAGCAATAGACAAGAATTGTTTGCTTACATCGAAAGACCTGAACAAACATCTACTTTTCTATCTCTAACAATGCAGTCTTGCATTTCAAAGCTCTATTCATTTACATATCTTCCAGTCTTTAAAGTTCGGCCCTGGGTCAGGTCAGTCTGTGAGTTAATTAACTCTTTCTGGCCCTGTCACCTTTCAATGAGTTATTATATTACACTGATAACGTCACAACATGGCAGAGGGGCATTGCTGGCACATGATGGCATATATCACATTAGTAGATGTGAAGGTGAATGAGCCCCTGATGTGTGGCTTATGTGGTTGGGTCCTCTGATGGTGTCGCTAGAGTAGATAGGGGGAGAGAGTAGGCAACAAGGTTTGTTATAGGGAGCTATCATGAGTTGTCGCTAGTCATATTGTATAAAGACAAGACACTCCAAATTCATATATCAGCTATCAGTGAAGCTCTGCTGGAACTGTCCACATAGCTATAACTACAATATCCTAGCCAACTGGCATTCTTTTAATTTTTGAAAAGACCTAATGAATACACTACAGTGGTGACCAATAGATTAATACATGTGCATTTGTGAAATTGTACATCATGATGTTGTGGCATGAAAGTATTGATAGTGCACCCAAGACCAAATAATTTTTTAAAAAACTTTTAATTAAAAACAACTCCTGAGTAGAGAGTTTCCCAAACTTTATGAAATCAATTACAATACATATTGGATTGAAAGTCATATTCTACCTTCCCCACTGCAAAATGTTGATTGCAGATATGTTACTTTTCTATGCCCTTATTCAGCAAGGTTACTGCAGCTTAGTGTCTGAAGTAGATTCCTCAGGCCCTTATACAAGCTTCTCACAGGGAAGAAGATCCATATAGTAGTAGATCATCTGATCCTAGCTCCTCCTTCCAGTGGCCCAGCCAGGCAACCTCCTGTCTCCCCTCGCCACTTATGCACTGAGGAGCAGGGAGCTGCTCTGGAGAGGGACTAAATCCCCATTTGCATCGCCTCCCTCTCCCTCCCATGCACACAATTAGTTTTCCCCCTCTTTGCACATCAGCATTGCCAAAGAGCCCTCTGTAAAGTTACCGACACAAACAAATCCTACTAATTAATTTATTAAAACAGCTCTATTTAGTTATCTAGGGATGCCAGGTAGACAAAGAGGCAGCTGCAGGCCACTACTCCACCTCCCCTCAGTAACAGCAGAGCTGAGTGCTCCTATCCAAGGCATCGTGAACTTTTTTTTCTGGGGGGAGAAATAAGGACTGTTTTTTTCTGCTCCTCCCCACCTCTTTCAGGGACTCAGGGCAGTAAGAGGAACTAGGAGGCAAAAGGAGAAAAAGGATTTGAATGGAGAGATGAGAGAACTCAGAGGGAAGGCAGATAGGAGAGGAGGAGCTGTGGGGAAAGATAGAGGGGAGTGAGGAGATAGAATAAGTCCAAGAGTGAAGGAAAGGGATAAAGAAATGAAAGGGGAATGGATTGGGGGGAGCAAGAGTACACGCACACCACCCCTGGTCAGTTGATTTTTAATGTAATATTATTTTGTATTTCCCTGGTGGGTGTCCTACATAGCTGCATTTAGCAGAAAGCAGTGGGGTGGCTATTTTAAGAACTCATGTTTAACTAACATTGCTGGCTCTCTACCCTGGAACCTGTTGTTAAATGTTGGGATTGCTTTGATGGCTAGCTACGCTTATATTACTTCTGATTTGGGTGTGGGGCTGTGGGAGGGATATTGTGGTGTTCTTTTTTTTTTTTTTTTAATTTTTGCCTTCCCTGGGATAAATACCATGGACAAATTCAACCCATAAACCCCATGTGACACCAATGACTTCAGTGTAGCTGCATGGAGAGCTAAATCAGTGTATGGTCTGGTCCTTCATGTTATTGGGCTGAGTTTTATACAATGGGTCAAATTCTGCTGTCAGTTACATGGCTGTAACTCCACATAGCAATCTCGGTAACTGTATGATTTTTATTATCTTTACCATCATCCTTTCGACCCCGCCCCCATTGTCTGTTAAATTTGTCATGCTGCAAATTAGATTGAAAGGTCTCAGGAAAAGAGGCCATTTCTATTTTTTGTACAGCATCTAGCACACGGGGGGGGGGGGGGGGGGAGAGACACGATCCTGACTGGGCTCTATGACAATACAAATATAATAATAATGTGCAGGGGTCTCTCTCTCTTTATCTATTATACCCTGCTTTTTCCTTTTGCTTTGCTTTCTTTTAGTCTGTAGCCCCACCCTCATTTCCTTTCCCTCCCTTTGCTTGGACTTTACTCTAGGCTCATCTCCTTACACTTCACTTTTCTGCAGTGGTCCAGCGCAGCAGTGTGTGGCACTAAGTAGTATTGTTATTCTAAGCTGTTGCGTACAGTTTCTACAATTGTGATAACAACACTAGTTTTGAAACATCTAGGCAAAGAAATAGCAGTGGAGCACAGGCTGATCCACAAGAATTGTTTTGTAAATGGATGATAGAAATGAAAGGTGGAAATGATCAATATAAATCCATTTTGTGAAAGTTACTCAGGTAAATCCATTCAGTTTCTGATGCATTTCTCTCTCAGGAGGAGGGGCTAGTGGACATTTGAAGAGGACAAACGGTGGTACCTCCTAACCACTCTGTGCCCAGGGATCCATAGAGAATTCCCATCCTGGCAGATGCCCTGAGAGCCAAAACCAGTACCACAGAGCTCATGCAATCTGCCTGCATGCCATTGTGTTTGCTTTGGACTCCAGTACCCACCCCCATGACAACATGGCTCATACACAAGCTGTGCTGCCGTTGGGGCTTGTCTGTGGTTCACCCTATCCCTCAATCCCCAGTGAGGGGGTAGGTGTGGAAGCCACAGAATGCATCAACAGCATTAATCCTGAACACACTATTGGATTGGTGCCAGACACTCCACAGCTTTAGCCAGTGATAATGCTGCGTAAATTTTAGGTCCTTTGATCCAAGAGTGAGACGTACATGTGCCTTCACCCTCTCAGGAGGACAGCAGTTAATACTGCTTCCCACACTGTTTTTACTGGCCCCATTTGGCTTATTATTTGAGCTTGTTCGATCTCTTCTGTACCATGCATCAAAGGAGATAATATGACCTTGGGAGAGGGCTAAAACATAGGAACGCCTTGGTAATGTAGAATTTTTACACTTTATTGACAAACCTGAAACATCTGTTAATCTGTACAGCTGTGAAATTCTCTACCCATTTTATAAAATGAATGGTTCAGATTATCGTTGTGATACAATAAATTATATAGATTTTGATTATCATAGAAGATATTAAGTTTTGTTTAGCATACAGTACTTCAAATATTTGTAAAATAGTGATTAAATAGTAATCAGTTTTTTCAATGGTTATTGCAGATATGCAAACAATGGTAATGGATTATTAGCAAATCTCAATTGTTGGCATCAGAAGATTTTAAAAATGTACTTGTTTAGTTAATTAGTGTGACTTTCTTCATTAGCTTCCAACGCATTAAAAATCTATTGATTTATATACCTCAGTTTTAATTTAATGCAACAGATTTCCCACCCCAGGATAAAAAAAACTAGAGAATATTTCTCATATGGATTTGATGCTGCTTTTTTAAGCAAAAAACCTTGTACACCAACATCAAGCCAGGTCTATTGGACGATCAAGCTAAAATATTTGTTATGGCATGATAAATATTTAAAAACAGAATGATTATGTCCACAGAGGTTTTGTTTATTTTCAGTAGCCCAAATATCCTACCCTTTTCTCCTTCAAATCCTTCCTGAAAATGCATTTGTACAAAACCTATAAAACTGACCACTAATAGATACTTAAACCCTTCCAAAATCATTTGGTACACTACATAGTATTTGGGTGTGATCTGTTTTGTCTACAAGTGAAGTAGACTGTAAGCTACTTAGGATAGATAGTGTCTTTTTTTTTATAAAGCATCAACTGCATTATATTGTTGTCCCATAAATACATTCAAAATAATAATAATAGCCTACGTTGTGTTTGACTAAAATATGCCGTATGTCAACTAAGGCATGGAAAAGGTTAAGTAAGCAAGCATTTATTTCCATTTGGCTTTTGCCCAGGGTCCCAATTGGGTTTTTCCATGTTCTCCCAACTCCAGTACAATTTGATCATTTTCACCAAGTGAGGTCTGTGTTAGAAGAACAATACAAACATCAGAATGAGAAGTGTCCTCAAGCATATGTTATCCAGGAATCTGAAATTGGGTGACAGTTTTCGGTTCTCTGCAGCCCACAAGAACCTAGAATACTAGTATAACAACAGGTTTCAGAGTAGCAGCCATGTTAGTCTGTATCCACAAAAAGAAAAGGAGTACTTGTGGCACCTTAGAGACTAACAAATTTATTTGAGCATAAGCTTTTGTGAGCTACATCTGATGAAGTGACCTGTAGCTCACAATAGCTTGTGCTTAAATAAATTTGTTAGTCTCTAAGGTGCCACAAGTCCTCCTTTTCTTTTTACTAGTATAATAGGAACTCTGTTTATACAGGTTTTAGTATTCAGAGTAGAGCTGGTCAAAAAAATTTGAATTTTGTAAATTTTTATGTAAAATAGAAACACATTTTTGCAAAACTGTTTGCAGAAATCTTCCCTGTTCACTAGCTCTAATTCAGAGATGTTGTCCTCATGATCAGCATTTCACATGTGTTTTTCTGTACAAGTCAAAGGGAGCTGCTGGCTGCTCAGCACTTTTGGAAATTGGGCAACTTATTTAAGAACCTATATATGGACCTTTGAACCTAACTTTAGGCACCATTGTTGTAAACGTTATCCTTTATTTGCAAACTTGTTTTATTAGTCACTCTTCTTCATATGCACAACCTATTTGGCCAAGGCCAATCTGGAACTGATCCCTAATATTTTATTCCCTGTATTGTGGGAGTCCCTATTGTTGCTCTCCTCCAACCACTCTAATTTGCATATAATTTCCTTGGCTAGAGGATGAGCAGGCATTTCAAATAAATTTGTTGCTGTTGCTTCTTTGGAAGATTGTATATGATAACTCTGTTCTGCAGTATACAATTAAGTATAATCTAAACACAGTATTATGATCTTTCTTATATGCAACACTAGCTATGTATCTGTTCTTTCTCATCTCTCATGTATAGTATATTGTTCCTGCTCTCCTGGGGTCAAGTCCTGAGCACCCTGAATTCCCAATGACTTCAATAGGAGCTGAAGAGACTCAGCTCCTTACAGAATCTGAGCTGTACTGTGGTATTCAAAATATTTGCCTTACTAGTTTTATTATAAATGAGTGGAAGTGTAAATATTGAATACTGTCTACTGAGTGATAACAAGCTTCCTGCCTGACATTATGGATGTGTCAAATTCTATGGTTGTAATAATTACACATTAGGCTTGGTTAGCCATCACTAGGTGATATTTCTATGACAAGAGGACACATGCCTGAAAGGTCAAGGATCACAATACTGGATTTTTCATGCCCTTCTGAACATTGTTTCTATTATGAGAAATTGTATAACTATTATAACAATAAAGCCCTAATGTAATGTAAGGCCTCTTTTCAGATTAAAAAGAAAATTAGAGAGAGATGTTTTCATGCACGTGTTTAATGCTGAAATGTACATGCTGGGCTTAAAGCTATTCACATCCTCTTGCATGACCACCTGCGGTACCAGATTTAATTTGTTAATCAGATGTAAACCCCAAAGGCCTCCGTCACGCAATTAAAATTGAATATGCACGGGGAATTTTTGATGCAAGCCAAGTTTAGAAATAAAGTCTTGATTTTAAAAATCGGCATTTCACATCTGAGAGAGCTGATATTATGATCTGTAAAATGAATGAAGTTCCCAAGAGTAACTGGAGTTTATACAATATTTATTTCTGCATTTCTTTTCAATGGTTTTGTACCATTTTGATGCAGCGTTTATAGACCTTTAGTTTCTTAATCCTCTAGGACCTGTGCTTCAGTGAAACTGGAACTATCTGTGCAAACTTACTTATCTAAGAAAACTTATTTGGCTTTGAAATGGTGGCTGAGACGGGAAGAAATGGTAATTGACTCAACTTGCAGTGTATTCCTCTCCATATAATACTTTTGGGGCACTTTAACCCTTGTGGAATTCCAAATGAGATACTTAGATGCAGCAGTTTTCACATTCTGCATTGCCACCAGGAAGATACTGGGCTGGAGCTGATCCTGCTTTCCTTGAACACCCAATATCTAAACTAATTTTTTGTGGGGGGATATCAGGGTGCACATGGAATGCAGGATCATCCCCCTAATGTGTAGTAAATAACTATATCAGAGACTGTAGCTGATTTCTAACAGCCCATCATAGTTGTACCAAGTAACGAATATATTGATATCTTGAATGTAAACGGAGCATTTTTTAAATTACTTGTTTACAGGACCAGGAATGCAAAGAAGAGTAGGCTAGTTAACTAGCACTGGACACTTAGAAAACCACTAGAGAGCAGTTATTAATTAACAAATTTTAAAACTGAAGGAACATTTAGCTTGTCACACAGCATAAAGATAGCCTGTTCATGATTGGTCTAATCTTTTTGAATGCCATTATGTGCAAACCAAAAGGGGACACTGACCTCACAAAACAGTGTGGTCACAGCGGAAAATGGCAGCGTGATATGCTTCTTAATACTATGCACCATTCTCTTTTACAAAACAGAAATGGCATCCAAAGGAAAGTAGCTCATGGCCTGTTCTGCAAAAGTAAAGGTGAATTCACTTTGTACTGTTTTTAGCTTTATAGTCTTGTTTTCCATACAATCTAGACCAGTACTTTCTGGTTTCCCTGTGAAGTACTGTAATCTGGAACTGTGGTCACTCCTAGCACTGTGTTGCTCTGGAGTAGGATTGCTAGTTTATTAAAGTGTTGCTAGTTTTACAGGAGAATATCATCTTGTTTGTATTTTTGGTTTTATGACTAAGGAGCACAATGTTTGACTCTTTCCCTTCTTTGCTGCACACGTGTTTGGTGAGCATAATGTTGAATTAGTTGTTTATGTCTATCTAATAATGTACAACTTTGGGTTTATTTTTTGAGCCTGTGCATTTTATAGCACTAAATGAGAAAATATCTAGACTAAAGGGAAAATATAGTTTTATGATTAAATAAAATACAATGAGACACCCCTGGACATAACCAGTAAAAATTTTAGCAGTTACCAGAAATCTTATAAGATGTCACTAGAAGAATTCAAGGTGCTTTACTATGAAGATATGGTGATAAGAGTACCAAGTCCTAAGAATCCTGGCAGAGAAGCATTTTGAACAAGATATACCTCCAGAGAATTTGACCTACATTTATAGAAAAAAAATCCCAATAATTAAGGCTAGCCTATAATTAGTTACATCAAGATCAGATTACATTCACATCTGGGCATATTTGAGAGGTGATAAAAAAGCAGTTAGGAATTGCATAGACATTCTAATCAGAAACTACATTTGACTTCATAATTGACACTAGATTGTAAATGTTACATAACACAATCATTAGGGAGTGGGGAATTAATAAGTAAGCACTAAGGGCCTGCTCCAGCTCCTATTAAAGTCAATTGAAAGACTCCCATTGACTTCAGTGGCCATAGGATCAGGTCCTGCCTCAAAATAAACACGTTAAAAAAGGTAAGGCTGAAAAATGTCTCAAAGTTAGAAAAATGTAAAAACATGCTTGGGTCCCATCAGACCTAGGTGAATATGAGATGTGAACAGTCCATTAAAAGAAAGAGAACGCATTGTTTACCTGAATGCAGTACAGTCTGTATTTGTGGCTCCTGGATACCCAGTAAACAACATATGGGAGGTCCCTAAGCAAGAAGCTAGAATAAGGTTACAAATAATATGATAAACATGCATACACATCATACAGGTTTAGAAGATATTGGGAATGGAGTCTTGTATCTTGTTAGAGCTGGAGCCTCTAGCTATTAATACAATACAAATACTAAATATGTCATTAAATTATGTTAATGATGCAAACTGGTCTTTTTTCAGGAAAATATTTTTTTCCTAAACCCCAATGTAAGCATAGGGGTTTAGGTGTAAAGAAGATTGAAAGGGAGAAGATCAATTACAGGTGTTTAATAACTTTTTAGGGGAGAATGCAGATGTTTGATTTGATCTATCTATTTAGGTGGAAAATATTTTCCCTCTTTCTAGCATAGAATAATCTGTGGCTGTTGACAAAGTGTGAATGTTCTGCTGTTCTATACATGTAAAATAATTACTTGCCTGTTTTTCTTTTCTTCTTCATTGAGATGATTCTAGATTTTTTTGTTTCTATTCATATTTAAGTTATTGGTGCTTTGCTTGTGCTGGTTATTTGTTTGCTTTTTTCTCATAGCCAAATTTCATAGGGGCCAAAATTGGTCCCTGAAAGTCGGAAACCAGATTGCTGTATTCACCAAGGATTAACAACATGGCTAGACCATGAAGCCACCGGAAAATAAATGTAGTAATAAAATAATTTTATTCTTTGGGTGAAGAAAAAAAAGTTAGCATAAGAAAGTGAAGAGTAGAAACAGCAAACTAAGAAATATTAGTCTAAATAAATGTGTTGAAAAATAATAGCAATTTCTTATCACTGTTGCCACTAAAATAAGATCTCCAATCCTCCCACTCTACTACTCAATTAAAGTTTTTCCATAATCCCAAAATCTTAAATAGGACTCACCAACCTTATAAAATTTAGTTATTTTGCATCATAGATCTAAAACCTCCAAAATTTCTTATTCTTACCACTCCTTCCAGCAGAGAGAAAGTCAACTCTGCCCCTACCAATACCTGCCTCTTGACCTTTGGGGAGCTCAGGTCTCCAGGTCAAAGTCTGCTCTCAGTTGTGTCAGCAAAACTGAGGACAGAATTTGGGCTTCTTTCCCCTGGTAATGTGGCTGCATGGTGCTGAGTTTCCTGAATGCTAAGTCTGAGGTTTGACATTGGCAATTTCTTCCTTTATTGGTTGTACTCATATAGAGCTAGATTCCATTCCAGTCACAGGCAAAAATCTGATTACCTTCAGTGCTGAAGGATCAAGCCCAAATACAGAGTCTATCGGATCATTACGAGCATACAAAATACGATGTGTTACACAGATATCAATTGCCAGTACAACAGCCTGTGGATCTTCTGTGCTGCTTCTCCATCTATTTTGGCAATGGCATCATGAAAATTAATAGTATTAGTCTTTCCTACAACTTCCCTGTGTCACATTTATTCCATTCATTTTATGCGGTGTTTCCCTTTGGGGAAAGTGGAATTGTGTGGATCATTTGTTTTCTTCAGTAAAAATTGTAAGATGGCAGATTGGTCTGATATGGAACATGTACTGTGCATGAGCAGTCACACAGGTTTCTTCTGCATTCACAGCACTGCCAATATTTTATGGAGCATTTCCTTGGACTGTATCTAAAAGCAGAGCCTACTGACTCTAGTCAGCCCAGCTCAGCTTTCTCCACACTTCTTTACAAGTTTAAAGAACATTATTAAGGCTGCAAAGTTAAGCCCTCAAAAGTTAGGAAATACCAGAATTCAGAGTGCATGTGAAACCTTAATTCACTCCCCTTGTATGTATGCATTGCAATACAGTCTTTAATTACATGATGGCATATTATTTTTTCCACAGAACCCCCTGCTCATTCAGTGCACAGAATGGAAGGTGCTCAATTAATGAATAGCTATTTAATATTTTGTTTTCTCAGCATTTGTTCAAAGTGTAGCCACAGGGCTTATTTACTGCACAGCGTTCTCTCCTCTCCCACCAGCCTCCTTGCCCAGACTCCCCTCTGGCTCCTGCCCCAATGAAGTCTAGCTCTTGTGAATTCTGAATTCAAATCAGCAAGCTCCTTGCTCTCAGATCTGGTGCCAGACCTCAGCCCAGCCCACCGGAGACCAGAGCTGCAGTTATAGGCAGAATTCTGCTCAGCCCCTGGAGCCTGACCAATGTGGACAGAATCTTCTGGGGATTTAACGACTAAATATCTACACATGTTCTACTGAGCACATGCAAACTTTTCAAGAGCCTGTAATTTGGGCAAATTTGGACTGATTTTTCACAAGGAAAGCAAAAAGCAAATCCTTGACACAGAAGTCCCCCTGCTGCCAAATTTCAAGCCTCAGCTCTAAAGTCTGGGGATGCTAACACTTTTTTTCATAGAAAAGATCAAAGTTTTTCAATATGGGCAAAACAGTTATTTTTCCCTTGTCTTGTTCTTGGAAGTGGCTGAATCATTGTGGCTGAAAGTTTTTGGGAAAAAAAATCAGCCTGCAGAAGAAACCAGCATGGATAGTTAAAATAGTTAAAATTTGGCAAAGCTATGGGCAAATGAAACAGAGCCTTATAATAGGAAGTGACTCAGCCCCACCTGTAATTTATATAGTGTTGTATTTACACACTTACAGCATTCTGCAAACAATCTTCCAATAGATCATGGACAGATTTTGTGAGCAAAGACCAACAGAGGGAATGGATTTTATGTTTTCCTTCTGTTTCTATTCAAACTTCCTCCTTTCATGCTACCGCTGAAATTAATAGGACATCTGCCACAGGCTTTATCACAAACAGACTCTAGGATGGCATTAGATCCTCAGTCAAAAAGAGGAAACAATTTCAGAAATCAACAAGAGAAAGGCATCTAGAAAACTAGGTACAAAACTTACAAAAACCAGTATATCTTAATCTTTTAAATAAGGCCATTTATCCCAGCTTCTGTTAGTAGGAACAGTTAATGGGCATCACGTGCCTGCATTGAATAAAATTAAAATACAAAAAAATGCATACTGTTCTGAGCCAAATATTTCCACGTTTCTGCATCTCTGCATGTGTTTTGAGATTTAGTATTTCCCTATGAACATTTAAAGTATGGGATTAGCAGGAGAAAATGCTTTTTTCAATGTTTTAATTAATTTAATTATATTGAAAGAAGTGGAGCACAATGTTGAGAATTGCAGCAGTGCAAAGGGCTTGATACTGCATTGGTATTTTCATTTTAAAGCTGATTTTCAGTTATAATTTAACAGTATGGTACTTGCTTACATGCTGAAAAACTTGAATAAAACATTGTCCCAAAAGTCTGCTTTTAGTAAGTTGGCTTTTTTAAAAAAAAAAAAAAAGAAAGATAAGAGAGAATAAGTTGGGTTGTTTTAAAAAAATATCCTTGCCTCGTTGAAGTCAATAGCCAATACCCATTAACTTCCATGATGCCATGATTTCATCCCTTATAATCAATAATCTGTCCACAATTTCTTTTATCTGAATTTTGGTTCCATGTTTTGCTTGTCATTGTTTTTAATTTGCACTGTGGTTGTAGAGGTGTTGGTCCCAGAGAGACAAGATGGATGAGGTGATATGTTTTATTGGACCAACTTCTGTTTGTGAAAGAGACAAGCTTTCCAGCTTCTACAGAGCTTTTCTTTTTCATGCTTCCCTACATTGTATAATATTCTGGACAATGAACACCTATTATTGTAGGGACCTCTTGATACCAACTACTAGCAGTGCCTGGATCCCCTGGGTCTGGAATTTACATTCTAGTTGATGAAAGAGTGTCACGTAAGGTCTCTAATGAAAACCTGTGTCATACTGGTCATCTCAATGATTGAACAATGAATGTACAGGTGATATTTAAAGAGTTGTGTATGTATGTACAAAAATATGTTCTTAAAGCATGTAAGATGACATGTTTTAGAATGGTTCCACCAGACAGGAGGTAAGAAAAGTTTAGCTGTCTGGCTACATGAAAGTGAAGTATTGCAAGCTTTACAGTGGAGACACATTTACATACTGAGTCAAATGCTAATGCAGCGATGTGAAATCAATGAAAAAAGCACACAGGAAAAAATGAGCTGTGCAGAATGATATCCTGTTCTCAAACTAAAACAATGGTTTGAGAGACTATATCTAGGAGGTGAAGAGGAACCACAGTGATTACTTAAGTCTGTGAAGACAAGCTGCCAGTGGGCTTGATCTCAGGAGCAAAGGTCTCAACTAAATTAGTTGAAAACACTGTGGAAAGAACTTGCGGTAAGCTGTTTTGTTAGTCTCTAGAAAACATGTTATGATTTTGTTTTCTATGTAACCATTTGTTACCAATATTCTCACTCTCTATCACTTGAATTTCAGTTTGATAATAAACTTATTGTTTTCACTATATCTAAGCATTGTGTGTTAAGTAAAGTGGTGATCCTGAGTGGAATTTTACAACCTGGTGTACACTATTCCTTTGGGATTAGCAGAACTAAGAGTTCTGTGAATGCTCAATAGACCAGGGATTGAGCACTCTAGAGGAAAGATAGTCTCTATATTTGCAATAAGACCTCACATGTGACCTACAGTGTATGACGTAAATGTCTCATGAGAATAATAATCTTCATACTTGCAATATAGAGGCAAATAAACATGTAGATTGACTAGTGTTTTTAAAACGCATGAGGATAAACTAATTGAACATAAACTCATACATTTGTAAAATACTTGAAGGATTATGAGGTGCTCAGATGCTACAGCCTAAAATAGATTGATTCTGATTTACCTGCTTGATTGAGGGCCCTATCCAAAGCCCATTAAAAAGTCAACAGTATCTTTTCAGCGACTTCTCTTTGCTGCTGCATCTGGTGTGTTTACCTTTAGGTAGAGCAATCAGGAAGAAGAAGGAGTAAGAGTATGTGGCATCAGTGTTCCATGTTGAAGATCTTTAAACTATCTTTGTCAGCACTACATGATTTTAAAAACAGGATGAAAAAATGGGGATTTGGGGTTTTTTTTAGTGTTTTAGAAACTCTTTCCTTGAGAAATACCAGAAGGATGTTGTCTCTAAATATTAATACAATTGCAATATTGTAGCTGGAATCTTTAAAATTTATTAAGGTAATATCACCCAAGAAAGGCTTGAGATACAAACAGGAAAACAGATTTAAGTTTCAGAAGTAGAAAAATTTGGGGATAATTTTCGGAAAAGCAATAGAGTTAATGTGAAAAGTGAATAAGAGTTTTAAATGGCACCATATTCGTCATCATATTATTTATGCTCATTTTTCAAGAGAGACTGTTTTAAAAAGACATGAATTCTGGATCTGTGTGATTAGGAGAACCCAAGTAAATGACATAATAAAAATAGAAGCTTTATGGTAACTAAACCCAATAAAACCTTTGTTTTAAAGGTACACCTTAGAATTGAACCATTTCCTCTTTAAAGAAAAATAAGTGTCTTATTTCTGATACATGAAAATAAAGTTTGGGGTTAATAGAAAGTAGAGTTTTCCTCCGAGACTGGCTGTTAAAAATATGGAAACACACAAAGGAAGAAAGAACAAAAGAAAAAAGAGAAATAAATATTTTTTTCATATTTATTTTGCAGGAAATATATTTGTTGTAAGCCTGGCCATTGCAGACTTGGTAGTGGCGATCTACCCATACCCACTGGTCCTGACATCTGTATTTCATAATGGATGGAATCTGGGCTACCTCCACTGCCAAATTAGTGGTTTCCTGATGGGCCTAAGTGTCATTGGATCAATATTCAACATTACCGGCATTGCTATTAATCGATATTGCTACATCTGCCACAGCCTCAAGTATGACAAGCTGTATAGTGACAAGAATTCTCTGTGCTACGTCATTCTCATCTGGATCCTGACATTTGTTGCTATTGTTCCTAATCTGTTTGTTGGATCTCTACAATATGATCCACGAATCTACTCGTGCACATTTGCACAATCTGTGAGCTCACCATATACAATAGCAGTGGTGTTTTTCCATTTCATGCTTCCCATAGGCATAGTTACTTTCTGTTACTTGAGAATATGGATCCTTGTTATTCAGGTAAGGCGAAGGGTTAAACCTGACAACAAGCCCAGGCTGAAGCCACATGACTTTAGGAACTTTGTCACCATGTTTGTGGTATTTGTACTGTTTGCGATCTGTTGGGCTCCTTTGAATTTCATAGGCCTGGCTGTGGCTGTCGACCCAGACACAATAATCCCCAGGATTCCAGAGTGGTTGTTTGTATCCAGTTACTACATGGCATATTTCAACAGCTGCCTTAATGCTATCATATATGGACTCCTGAACCAGAATTTCAGAAGAGAATACAAGAGAATTATTGTCACAATTTGTACAGCAAAGGTTTTCTTTCAGGATAGTTCTAATGATGCAGCAGATAGGATGAAAACCAAACCCTCACCACTGATTACAAACAACAATCAAGTGAAGGTAGACTCAGTGTGAAAATGGGACCCTCACCATTGCCGATCTACAACATTCAAACACTAGATCTGTTTTATTAGCTACGCAGTTGAAGTGCTGTAGTGAAATACTAGTCCTATATGAAAGGTACTTGGACAATGTTCTATGTACAGTATTTGTGAGCCAAAGTAACACAGCCTTGACATAAAGAGCCTCCTGTTTTACAATCTCTCTTTCAAATAATGACTCACTTATATGCTTAAGATATTACAGGGTTACAGAATTTTTTTTTAATTTTCTGTTTAACATAGATAACTGAAGATGGATTGGAACTGAACTGCCATATTAACTGGCTGTTTGAAAAAGCATCATCAACCCACAGCTGGACTCCCTAAATTGCAAGGCAGGTTATGGTACTAATTTTGACACCCTTAACAACGTCTGTTAAAGGAAAAATGGGAGCTATTTATTCCAGTATGCAGAAACGTGAAAAGAGGAGGGAGAATACTTGAAATGTTTCACTAAGAATCTCAGTCTATATATTTAAGTTCCTATAGCAGTCATAACTTTGTGGCAAGTAAACCTCACCACTCCTTTCAGGTAACTACACAGCCCTTGTTTAGTTCTCCTCTTTAAAACTGTTTTTAGGAGGAAAAATATGCATGTCTGATTATCTCAAAAGCTACAAGGGCCTATAAAACAGCTAGGGGCATGCTGGAGGATGGCAGGGAGCACACATGGGTTCAACAGGAGCTCAAAGAACATGGAGGGATTTTGAGGAATGGGCACTTCCAACTTCCCTAACGTCCAGGAGAAATACAATGGGAGAAGACTGGAAGCCACCCAAAAGGAGAGAATGGGGCAGATATTCTCTGGAGATAGTAGAGAGAAGTGTCTGTTGCTTCTCTGTGACCAGCGGGAATTGCCAGGCATGGGCCAAGAAGCCAAATGAACTTATGAGGGCATCTGAGGGGAATGGGAGTTTGTTTTGGAGAGCGACAGGGCATCCATAGGTTT
Organism: Dermochelys coriacea; assembly: GCF_009764565.3. Classification (NCBI taxonomy): domain Eukaryota; kingdom Metazoa; phylum Chordata; order Testudines; family Dermochelyidae; genus Dermochelys; species Dermochelys coriacea. Next base: position 84,268,758 of record NC_050071.1, on the reverse strand, counting down.
TGACTGCTTAGCTGAACTCTCAACCACATGAAGCCTGGAGGATTGAGATAAGCATATCAGATTCACTTACTGCTTCCCAAAATGAGCCTGTGACCCTGTTCTAACCCCTGGAAGCCAGTAGAGCCCTGGCTGCTTCTCAGAATTGTCCAAAAAAGCTTTTTGAAATGTTGGTATCTAAACACCTCATCCATAGTTACCAATGATGAAAATGGTATAAAAGCCTAGAGAGATTAACAGACCAGAATAATAGAGAAGAGAAAAGAGAAGGCACCACTACCCTGTGGTAGAGGAGCAAAGGAATAGATGGTTCCCAATATTGGACCAGCTACTCCCTATGTGGCCTATCCATAGATGTGTTCCATGCATGGGAAAGAGATGAAGAGGGTGGGGAAGGGAGGAAGTGCGGCTAGGCAGGCCTTGGCCTTCTACAGTGAATCTCCACATACAGTGAACTCATTTGGTGAAAAAAAAAATTTTTTTTTTTAACAAGAATAGGTTTCAGCTTTTTCAGTTAATGGACTGAGATCCTTTCAAACACTATGCAAGGATTGTTCTCTCACTAACTCGCATTATCATTAAAAAGAATGATCCACTGAATTAGATCTGTAAAGGTTTCAGCTATCATAGCTTTCTAATCATTAGCCATCCTATCCTGGCATATATTTACTTCCCACGATCACTGATGCTTGAGTTTTTCCAAGACAGTTCCAGCCATCTCTACAAGACTAAAAGGTTTTAATAGTTTATCAGAATTTTATTATTATATGTTAAAATATACACTATATTGAAACTGGTTCATTAAAATAATTACATGATACACTAGAAAAAGATTTGGATTTCAACACCTTAGATTTCTTTGAAAACATTAAATACTCACTGTATTCTATAATTCCTTAACAGTAGACAACCTTAAAAGCATCTCATATCTTTTGGGCATACATTATCGTACACTTGACTTAATATAAATTATGAGCTAAACAGAACATTCATACATATTTGAAACCACACTAACATTTTGGCAACTGAACAGTTTCTTACCTTAAAAACAGGTGCCTCCTGTTGTCCTTCACTCACTTCAGGCTTGTAATGAACCTGACTAACAATGATGAAACAATTTCCAGATGAACAAGCCAGTCAATGCATTATCAAGGTGCTTGACTCATCTTTGTTTACATTCAAATCTGTGTTGGCATTCAAAACCACTCTGTAAATAACCAGTTCACTTCTATTGTGGTATCATCATATGATATGATTAACAGTATAAAGTACATCACAGCTTCCTTCAGTGATTTCATCCTTAGAGGATGCTTAATTGTGTACTGGCATTGCTTATAGTGTGTAGTTATATCACAATAATGAGGGAGGCAAGACCACCCATATTAGTCACATAAGAAATACACTATTTAAATTACTACAAAAAGTCTTGCCGTATTTAAAACAAATATTTTCACTTAAAACAATGTAATATTTTATGGGGAATCTGATAAAGTAGTTTCAGTACTACTAAATCATCAGTGAATTTAGTATTGTCAAAGGTTTTTTTTCACTTGCCCATTTCAAACTGGAAGCGTACATGTTTATCACTTCTACACATGTATAAGCCTTGAAACAGCCATTAGTGTGGGTTATCTGAGGAATTAAAATCCCTTTTAATTCACAAGTGTGAAAATATATTTTTGATTACAATAAAAAAGCTCATTTGCTAGACACAATAAATCATATACCAAAGGTCTATATTTTGGTGAACAGGCCTGTAATTAAAATTGAGAACATTTTTCAGATCTGGTATTTTGAAGAATTTGTATTAATACTAAAACTACAGAAATTGTGTATGTTGGTGATGATATGAACTGCTAAATATAGCAATAATTTTAAAAAGACTAATCCCTTGCTCTTTTGGGGGGTATTGTTGCTTGTAGCTATTTGTTTGCCCCCAAATTAACACAGGTGACCAGCTGGCTGGAACTTTTAGGAAATTATTTGCTGACCTCTTCAAATTTTTCTGCTTATTTTTTGACCATTCCATAGTATGTTTTTAGGAGTGTTTCCAAAGTCACTCCCAACCAACAGCACCTCCAAATGCAAAACAACTGCAAATTAAAACCAAAGTACCAATGTTTAAGTTCCCTAGAATGATTTATGGCCTGATCCTGTGAGGTGCTTGCAACATGATGAACAGCCTCTGTTGGAAGTTGCTCAGCACCTCAGAGAATTGGGCCATCTATAATCAACAAGTAATGCCTGAAGAACATAGGATGCTTCTTTCTCAGTAAAAATAGAACTAAGCTCTGGCAGTTTACCCAAACAGTCTTGCAATTGAACTGTACAAATGCATGATCCCTAAGATACAAGTAAAGATATTTTTACCTTCAAAGTGATGAAATTCACCCCTGTGTAAAAGACCAGCATAGACCACTTAATCCAATTAAACTGTATTTTGGAGGCTTAGGCCCTTTGAATATGGGTGATTTTCACTCTTTAAGGACCCAGTCCTGCAATGTGTTACACATGGATAGACCTTTGCTTTTGAGCTGAGCCTCAGTGAAGCCAATGGACATCCAGGCATGAGCAGGGATACACCCATGTGCAACACATAAAATCAATGGCTAAATGAGTCTCAATTTTCCCTGTGAAAATTCTTTTTTATGTATGATCCTGGCTGTGCTAACAGTCAGTCTGTCACTGTGTGTCATCACATCCTGAATAACACTGTTGCTGTGTTTGGTACAGTCATTTTATGGTGATGATTTTCAGTGCAAGCTTTATATAACACAAAAATATAGCACTGTTTCCTTTTAACTAGCACAGAAAATATTAACTCATTAATATTAGTTAGTGTTTATAGTATTTAAACAGTGATTGTTTGCAGCTATGCACATTAATTTTGAATAGTTTACTTATAGTGCTCATCGCAATATTTCTTTCGCTCAACTCTGCTACTAGTGGAACAACACGGAAAAACAGCAAAAAAATTCTAGAAGAAAGAAAGGAAAGGTGAAAGGAAGAGGCGCATATGTTAAAATTGATCTGGGATTACTTTAATAAACATTGGCCACCCAAAACAGCCATATTGCTGAATACTGACCATAATATTTATGATACATTATGTATAAATGCCTATAAACAAACTAGGCCAATATATTAAACAATATTAAAGATAAAAGACTAGCTCCTCATAATGTAAATCAGCATAACCCCACTGATTTATAACAGCTGAGGATCTGGCAGTATTTACTTTCATACATGTACAGGACACCTATCATACCATTACACTAGCTACGTTTCTCTCTTAATTTTAAAGAATTCATCACGTCAGCTATCCAGGTCTATACTAAGGTTGTGGAGGAATGTGAAATTGCCTGCAAAATCTCTGCAAAATAAACCTCATCCAATAGAGTTGTCTATGTGATTTATTTTTTGAATAAAGTAAATATATTGACTCAATGGCTTGATTAAACTTCTGTTATCTAGTCAGGTTTCATTGTTGCTATATTGGTGAAATCCTACAAGCTTTTGGCAGATATCCAGAAATGATCATCTATATGTAACTCTATGGATGTATGAAAATAGACATGTCACACACATTTCCCCATTAGGGTGCACAAGGATGGCATTTAATTACAAACATGTAAATGGGGTCCTGATCCTGAGAACTCTTACTCAGACAGATTCTTACTCAGACAAGTATTCTCATGAAAATGGAGTCATCTCATTGACTTCAGCAAGAACTACTTGTTTAACTGCTTCAGGATCAAGCCCTAGAATAGTAACCTAAATTACTGCTTAGAAGCCATAAATTAGAAAGTGTGAGAGAACATTGAATACCCTGATGAAACATTGGAGAATTTGTTCAAGGATGGACAAGAATCATATCAACATGTTATAATAGTGCAACTGCTAATGGTAAGATTGATTTCCCCGCCCTCTCCAAATCAAATAGTTACATGGATACAAAATTACACTTCTGTGCAATCTTTAGTGATGCATTGTCTAGGTCACGCCCTCACAACACACAAAGTATAACTAGTGGTTATTTTGAAGAAAGAATTGAAATATTTTAAATTACATATAACTACAAAGGCTACACATTGAAGGGACTTCTTCAAGCCATGCTAAAAGGTATGCTCCACTGGCTTAGATACGGCAACTATTCCAACTCTGCAGTATATCCTCAGGTGGACTTTGCATTTATGGTCAGGATATTTATCAAAATATGCATGTTTAAATCCAAAAGACCAGTATACAGCCCTTGGAACAGAAGGACGATAGTTGCACTGACGATGTATATGCTCAACCTGAGCATTTGCCACAACCCAGTATGTCACTCATGCCATATTCCAGGATAATTCCTTCCTTCTCCCTTCAGAATTAGCCCTTCTCTAATTTCATATTCCAAACTATGGCCCTTTCTACCCCATGTCTGAGCAGGCTACCAGCCTGACTTTCCCCACCCACCTGTCCGCAGCAGCCAATCCACTCTTTCATGAGCAGTGCTCTCGGCTGTGTGTCCCAATCTCAGTGCAACCACCAATCCTTTATTTAAGGGATGTCTGATGGTCCTCCACCCATACCTAATATGGATAAGCATCTTATTAGATACAAATATAAAGTTTAAGCAATAATCACACAAAGGGTTCTGCATTTGGATGCCAATGTATATTTTTTGTACCATGAATAAACCACCACGAGGTGATGTTCCTGCAACAGAAGTTTCCTGTATATTTCATACAGTTTGCTTTTATTTCCTTGAAATGCAGGTGGTTACCCTGCTGCCCACCCCCTCATCTTGTTCTCCAGCCACATGACACCCTCCCCTGTTGCTTCCTGAACTGAGGGAGGGACCAGGATTAGAGATCAGGAGGAAACAAAGTCTCACTGAGGACTTGTCTACATGGAACATTATTGCCTGGCATGCACTAAAACAGGAGTTTCAGGAGTTCTGAAACTGCACTATGGAATGTTTAGCACACAGTAGCAAGGTCCATGCAGCCAGTTAATGTGCAAAAAACTAGTGCATTGTAGATTCACAGCCTTGGCTTGCCACGTACAAACTCTCTGTGTAGCCAAGCCATGAGAGAGCAACCTGGGAGGTGGTGTTTTGGTTCCCAATAGGGAGAAGACTCACATCAGATAGAAAACACAACTCAGCCTACCCTCCCAGGGGCCTTCCCTCCTCCCTAGCACAGCTACCCTAATGGCTTCACTTAATAATGAATCCAATCAATGGGCCAGCTAGTCAGTATCTTCTCTCTGACATTAGCCACTACTGTTTGAAGAAGACGAACAACCTCTTTAGTGACCAACTTCACAATAAAGTAGCTATGGGAGGAGTTTCCAGGCAGGTAGTGATTTGCTTAATCTCCTGAAATATGTAGGTTATAAATGATTGTTCTGCCAAGCTAGTATAAATATGTAGTTATTACAATTATATGTTTACCTGCAAATTTCCTATGGCTGAGTGTTTGGAAGTTCCTCACCATACACTGAAATGGCAATTTAATGAACTTGATGGTCCCAGTTTTGCTTTCAGTTACACTGAATTTCATAACAGCTACATAAATGTATGTGAAACCCAAACTTCGCCTGTTATGTGTCATTCTATGAGTACCTATCGTTTGATCAAGACTTTGTTGAATAACATTTATCTAATCATTAATTTGGATTAAATTTATGAAAATTTAAAAATAAATGGACTTTTTTCATTACTTCCTCATGTTGGAGAATGACTTGTAAGATTTTAATTGAATGTTAATTCATGAATGTATAATATATTGAAGAACAATTTCACATACAGTGTTTTCAATTGTTTTGATTATTCAGCCAGCTCTGCTGTCATTATCTGGTTGTATGTAATTATGTATGTAATTAAGAAGAAAGAAAGGAAAGGTGAAAGGAAGAGGCGCATATGTTAAAACTGATCTGGGATTACTTTAATACACATTGGCCACCCAAAACAGCCATATTACTGAATACTGACCACAATATTTATGATACATTATGTATAAATGCCTATAAACAAACTATGCCAATATATTAAACAATATTAAAGATAAAAGACTAGCTCCTCAGCTAATGTAAATCAGCATAGCCCCACTGATTTATAACAGCTGAGGATCTGGCATAATTATGGAAGTGTAAAGTGAATACACAATTATGCACACCATATGCACAATTAGGCACACCATAGCTTCATAACCTGTAAGCCCAGAACAGACTACTTTGCTCATCTAGGCTGACTTACCAGATAACACTGGCCAGACGACTTTCTTGAATTAATTCGTGTTTGAAGCTTACCTTTCAGAAAAAACATCCAATCTGGAATGTAAAATTGCCAGTGCTAGAGAATCCACCACAACCCTTGGTAAGTAGTTCCAATGGTTAATTACTTTCACTGTTAAAAACGTGCACCTTATTTCCATTGGAAGCTATACCTTTGTCTGCTACATTAAAGAGCCCATTATCAAATATTTGTTCCCCATGTAGGTACTTATACACAGTGATCAAGTCACCCCTTACCCGTCTCTATGTTAAACTATATAGATTGAGCTCCTTGTGTCTATCACAATAAGACATATTTTCCAATCCCTTAATTATTTTCATAGTGCTTTTCCGAATCCTCTCCAATTTACCAACATTCTCCCTGAATTGGGGCCAACAGAACAGGACACAATAGTCCTGCAGCAGTTGCACCACTGCCAAATACAGTGGTACTATAAATTCTCTGCTCCTAGGTCAGATCCCCCTGTTTATGCATCTAAGAATATGGCTTCACTTGGAGCTGGGGGTGTGATTCTCAGCTCAAGTAGACCTACTCATTGTCATTAGGCTAGTGTGCTAAAAATAGTAGTGTAGCTGTGGTAGCACAGGCAGGGTGAGCTGCGGCATTGGCTAGCCACCCTAAGTACAGTCTCACAGGGGTCTGGGAGTATGTGTACTCAGGGCAGCTAGCCTGTGTTGCCATTTGTTGAGATGGTGTTAAATTATTATGAATTGCTGTGATTGGTCCGGATAAATGTGGCAAGCATGAGTTTGGTATTGCTTGGTATGTTTGAACCTGCTAGAAGATTTTGGGAGCAGGATTCCCTTAGCATTAGATAAATGGAGTTGTATACTACTGGAGGCGCTGAAACTGCACTAGAATGGCTAACAATGGCTTAATGGGCATGTGTGTTTTAACTCTGAACTTTGGAATATATCAGCAGAAAAACGTGCTCACAAAGTAAAGAACATGTAAGATCATGCAATCAGTGGGCTTGGTGGCAAAGCTTATATGGGTCAAAAATGACCCTTTTTGGATAACCTCAGGCTAAGAACTTGAGTGAATGATTTATGAGAGGGTAAATTATGGATGAGTTTTGGTTAGTCTGTGTGTTTGCTTTGCAGTCCCTTCCAAAATTATGAAGAAAATCAGTAATAAACGCCTACAAGGCATATTTCTGTGACAAGTGACTCCATTGAGAACAAAAGGGTATATAAATGCTAAGCAAAGTGAATGAAATCAGTTCAACTCCCCAATTAATATCGAGACTGTGAGACGGAAGTTGTCAGGGTAACCGAGACCCTGCCGCGAGGGACCTTAGAACAAGAGGTCATTAGGGTAACCCAGGCCCTGCTTTGAGGGACAGACCAAGTGCCAGAGAGGGGAAAGAAGAAAGAGTAGTAGTCTCTATCTAGAGCTGGTAGATATATCTGCTTTCTTTGCCGATCAGGATACTGTGTAAGGCCAACATAGTTACTGAGGGTTTAGGCTTGGGGAACTGAGGCTTATGGAAAACAATGTACACCATCTAACTTTAAGTACATTTGAGTAATTCTGTCTCAAATAAATGACCGTGCATTAAGCATACTGATTTCCAAATTCTCACTAGTACCGGAAAAACCCTGCTCAACTGTGGGCCATTAAAAGATCCGTTTCAACACCATTCACTGCTGCCCGTGCTACCATGGCTACACTACTATTTTTAATAGGCTAGTGTCATTAGAATTAGTGCAAGTACGTCTACTTGAGATGGGAATCACACCCCCAGCTCCAACTGTAGGTGTAGCCTATGACTCGCTTTAGCCCATTTGGCCACAGCATTGCACTAGGAGCTCATGTTTAGCTAATTACGTCCATGACTCCCCATGTTTGAAAGAAGAATGTATCAACAGGTCTAACCATCCCTCTCAACTACCAAACGACTGAATGCAGAACTTTTAAAAATGTAAGATTATGCTAAAAATTAAGGGGTACAAAAGCAGGTGTTTCTCAATAAAGGGGAAGAAATTTAACAAATTCTAGCCTGATCCTACAAGCTGATCCATGTGGTGGACTCTTACTACTATGCCAGGTCCTATTGCAAGCCCATTAGCAAGAATTTGTAATGAATCTGTAAACTCAGGGGTTGTACTGAATGATTGGAGAATTGCTAACATAGTTCCTATTTTTAAGAAAGGAAAAAAAAAGTGATCCGGGTAACTACAGGCCTGTTAGTTTGACATCTGTAGTATGCAAGGTCTTGGAAAAAATTTTGAAGGAGAAAGTAGTTAAGGACATTGAGGTCAATGGTAAATGGGACAAAATACAACATGGTTTGACAAAAGGTAGATCATGCCAAACCAACCTGATCTCCTTCTTTGAGAAAGTAACACATTTTTTAGACAAAGGAAATGCAGTGGATCTAATTTACGTAGATTTCAGTAAGGCATTTGATACCATGCCACATGGGGAATTATTAGTTAAATTGGAAAAGATGGAGATCAATATGAAAATTCGAAGGTGGATAAGGAATTAGTTAAAAGGGAGACTACCGCGGGTCATACTGAAAGGTGAACTGTCAGGCTGGAGGGAGGTTACCAGTGGAGTTCCTCAGGGATCAGTTTTGGGACCAATCTTATTTAATCTTTTTATTACAGACCTCGGCACAAAAAGTGGGAGTGTGCTAATAAAGTTTGCGGATGATACAAAGCTGGGAGGTATTGCCAATTTAGAGAAGGACTGGGAAATCATACAGGAAGATTTGGATGACCTTGTAAACTGAAGTAATAGGATGAATTTTAATAGTGAGAAGTGCAAGGTGATGCATTTAGGGATTAATAACAAGAATTTTAGTTATAAGCTGGGGACGCATCAATTAGAAGTAATGGAAGAGGAGAAGGACCTTTGAGTATTGGTTGATCATAGGATGACTATGAGCCACCAATGTGAAATGTCCGTAAAAAAAGCTAATGTGGTCTTGGGATGCATCAGGTGAGGTATTTCCAGTAGAGATAAGGAGGTTTTAGTATCGTTATACAAGGCACTGGTGAGACCTCATCTGGAGTACTGTGTGCAGCTCTGGTCTCCCATGTTTAAGAAGGATGAATTCAAACTGGAACAGGCTATTACAGAGAAGGGCTATTAGGATGATCCAAGGAATGGAAAACCTGTCTTATGAAAGGGGACTCAAGGAGCTTGGCTTGTTTAGCCTAACTAAAAGAAGTTGAGGGGAGATATGATTGCTCTCTATAAGTATATCAGAGGGATAAATACCGGAGAGGGAGAGGAATTATTTAAGCTCCGTACCAATGTGGACAAAAGAACAAATGGATATAAACTGGCCATCAGAAAGTTTAGACTTGAAATTAGACGAAGGTTTCTAACCATCAGAGGCATAAACTTTTGGAATAGCCTTCCAAGGGAAGCAGTGGGGGCAAAAGACCTATCTGGCTTTAAGATTAAACTCGACAAGTTTATGGAGGAGATGATATGATGGGATAACATGATTTTGGTAATTAATTGATCCCGATGGCCTGTGATGGGATGTTAGATGGGGTGGGATCTGAGTTACTACAGAAAATTCTTTCCTGGGTATCTGGCTGGTGATCTTGCCCATATGCTCAGGGTTTAACTGATCACCATATTTGGGGTCGGGAAGGAATTTTCATCCAGGGCAGATTGGAAGAGGCCCTGGAGGTTTTTTGCCTTCCTCTGTAGCATGGGGCATGAGGTCACTTGCTGGAGGATTCTCTGCTCCTTGAAGTCTTTAAACCATGATTTGAAGACTTCAATACCTCAGACATAGGTGAGAGGTTTTTCGCAGGAGTGAGTGGATGAGTTCTGTGGCCTGCGTTGTGCAGGAGGTCTGACTAGATGATCATAATGGTCCCTTCTGACCTTAATATCTATGAAACAGTAAATGGGACTCCATATGGGTGCTCTGGCCTGACTTCAGAGTATCAGGGTCTAAGTAAGATTTCTCTCATCCAATACAAGGCAATAAGGAAAATCAAGAGCACATCAGCTCTTTGCGAGGGGAAGGGATTTTGAACCCAGGATATGTGATTACACCCTCTTATATAGTATAGCTAAGGTATTTAAAACATACTTCCCTGCATTTCTGTCACTGACATGAAACACCATGTTCCCAATGGTCATGATTTTATTGGGAATCTGGCAACGTCTGTTGTTCTTCAGTCACAGATCCTGGAGTCCAGTGGCTAGATGAGCGACTCAGCTTTTATTTAAAACAAAAAGTAAGTTTCTAGCCCTCCTTGTTGCAGAGTAAAGCTTGAAAATGTGACCACAGTGTCACCACTGGGAAACCCGAAGACAAGCAAAAAGAACCCCCCCAATTTTTTAAAATCATTATTTTGGGGGCCTGACTCATTTTTGAATGTGTGGAGTTGGCAATACTGGAAACGACCAAGAAACCCAAGACCTTAATAAGTTATATTTATTTTGTTGTTGTGTGCATAAAGATGGAAATAACAGAATCAAGCATTTCTCAATGTTTTAGCAGTATTTAAACACTGAAAAATTTGTCTCCAGTTTGCATGGCTGAAGATCAAATTCAGTCAATTTTGAATCAATGTCATTTCAGCTACTGAGAATAGCTGCTCTAGCACCACACAAATCTTGAAGACATATCAGTGGGAGAAACTGGGTTAATGAATATAACAGGGGGGAAAATAGCGGGCACTGATCCTGTATTCTTTATACAAGGAAAAAAGGCTCGAGCCCGATGATTGTCAGTTATGAAGCATTGGGTTTATAAATATTTTAATAACTCCTATAACTTAAAAATATCGTACCAATAAAGTTCCACAAATGCGGGCTCCTCCACTGAGACATTTTCATATCCTATTTTTATACAGATCGCCTCATCCTCCATTAAAAGAATGTTAAGGCTGCAAAGTCAAACATGCCAAAGTTAGGAAATGCAAGAATTAAGGTTGCCCAGGGCACCCTCAATTCATCCCCTTGTGTGTGTGCAGTATGAGACAATCTTTAATTAAATGACTGCATATTATTTTTCCAGAGACCTCTGCTTTATTTAGGGCACAGAATGTATGGAGCTCACGAACTGAGCAGCTATTCAATATTTTGCATTCTCCTCATTGTTCGATGTGTCCCTATTTACTGCACATTACTCAAATCCCTGCACACAATTCAAACCTACCTCTGAAGTCAGAATTATTCATGTCCTCATGGGCTTGTCCATGGTATGCACCACGACAGTAGCTCAGTGCTTCACAAACAGGAATTTATTTCCACAACTCTCCTGTGAAGTGGGGGGGGGGAGGGACTGAGTCACAGAGAGATTAAGCAAAAAAGAAAGGGAGTACTTGTGACACCTTAGAGACTAAAAAATTTATTTGAGCATAAGCTTTCGTGAGCTACAGCTCACTTCATCGGATGCATTCAGTGGAAAATACAGTGGGGAGATTTACATACACAGAGAACATGAAACAATGGGTGTTACCATACACACTGTAAGGAGAGTGATCACTTAAGGTGAGCTATTACCAGCAGGAGAGCAGGGGGGGAGGTGCGGGGGAACCTTTTGTAGTGATAATCAAGGTGGGCCATTTCCAGTAGTTGACAAGACCATCTAAGGAACAGTTGGGGGTGGGGAGGGGAGGGAATAAACATGGGAAATAGTTTTACTTTGTGTAGTGACCCATCCACTCCCAGTCTTTATTCAAGCCTAAGTTAATTGTATCCAGTTTGCAAATTAATTCCAATTCAGCAGTCTCTTGTTGGAGTCTGTTTTTGAAGTTTTTTTGTTGAAGAATTGCATAGAGATTTTGGTAAAACAAATATTCACCAATTCACCTATGATCTGATTTTTCACTAGCACTATATAGCACTCTGTATATTCAAGAGCCTGTTTGTTCAGTACTTCTGCAAATCAGACCCCCCCAGGGACCCAGAAAATGAAGCACACAAAATCAGTAATCACCCATAAAACATTTGGTTTAGGTGACTTGACAGGCATCACATAGGAACTCTGTGTCAGAGGCTGCAGCATAGTCCGGTTCTCACGAGCAGTGCTCAGCTGCCTTAAGACTGAGACAGTTCTTTTTTTCCCTTTAGTCCCCTGCCTCATTCACTAAACACCTTCCAACTTCTGCAAAAAAGAAAGCAGAGGTTCTACAAACAGCCTTCTTCCCTACACAATCCTAATTCATCACCAGAGCAAGTCCATCCTATGCTCTGAATCAGGCTGGGGTCCAGCTGAAAAAAAATGGTTTGTGATCCTGTGATTAATCATAATGCATAGTCATTAGGGGACTAAGTTAAGGTTGCACAGGCAAATTTAGTTCTGGCATTTTCTATCTTTTGAGTGCTTGGCTTTGTAATGTTACGGTCATTTAAAACAGGTTTTGTTTTTTGAGAATAGATTCCTTAGGTTTTTTTTTTTAAGTGAAAAAAACTGAGAAGATCTGTCGTGTCATCATATTGGCACCTCCATGAGTCATAAGCAGGGCTTATCCACCACACAGACCTCTGCCATGAGAGCTAAGGCAATAACTGATAACAGTAGTAGTAGGTCATCCTCTCTGTGAATCAGCACTACAGAAAGATGGGACACTTTGCTAGTGTGTTTAACAGATATTTGCTGGCAGCAGAGGAATGGGGAGACTCAGGAATCTTGAGGTCCATTCCAGACTCTGGAGGGGAGTGTGCTGCAGTGGACACAAATTCCGCTGCCTATTTCCCAGGCATGACCCCTTCTGCTCCTCCCCTGCAACCTGTCCCTATCCCTGGCTCCTCATCCCAATCTCTAATTGGATCCAGTCCCAGAGACCCAGACAGAGCCAGTCCCAGAACCAGAACTGGCGGAACAACCAGCACCAGACCCATTGCCAGCACTGAATCCAGTACTTGCAACCCCAACACCAGAGGGCCCCAGCAAACCTGAACCGGCAGCAGCCGATAACCCTACACCAGAGGCTCAGTTGGAGCCTGAAACCCAACATAGTGCAACAGCGGAGAGGGTTCACAGTCAACGGAAACAGCCCCATCCCCTACAGAGGGACCAAGCCTAGGTCCACAATCCAATGAGGAACTGATGTCTCCAGCATCAAGGGAACAGTTCCAGACTGAACAGGAAGCAGATGAAAGCCTCCAGAGAGCTTGGATGGCGGCCCGGAGCAACCCACCACCTCTCAGCTCTTCTAATCAATCCAGGTTTGTTGTAAAAAGAGGAGTTTTATACAAGGAAACTCTTTCTGGTGGACACCAGGAAGACTGGCATCCTCAGAGACAGTTGGTAGTTCCAGCTCAGTACTGGGTAAAGCTCTTGAGCTTAGCCCACGATCATCCAGTGGCCATGCTGGGGTGAACAGGACCAAAGACTATTTGGGGAGGTCATTCCACTGGAAGGGAATGGGCAAGGATGTCTCTACCTATGTCCGGTCTTGTGAGGTATGCCAAAGAGTGGGAATACCCCAAGACCAGATCAAAGCCCCTCTCCAGCCACTCCCCATCATTGAGGTTCCATTTCAGCAAGTAGCTGTGGATATTCTGGGAAGCATGGATAGCCGACGCTTGTGCTCCGGTGTCCCTCCACGCGGTTACCTTCTTCCCGCCCACACTCAGAGTTTCCCTCCGCTCCGAGGGTATCTGGGAAGTATCTGGGCCTGAGGACCTCTGGTGTGATTCTGGTGCAATGAACTGTAATCTGCTGGGGTCCTTGGGGCAGTTGGCCTTTACATGCCCCGGCTCATTACATTTAAAACATCGTCCAGCTGACAGGTCACTGGGGCAAGGTGGGTTGCTGGAGAATGGTGTGGTGGGACGATAAGATGGCTGGAGGGTTTCTTGGGGGGTAGTTGGGTCTTTGGGCTGCCCCCAGTAGTAGGGTGTGGTCTGAGGTTGTCCCTTCTGGTATCTGCTTCAACTGCGACCAGATTTTTTCTTTTCTGCCACCTCCACCCATTTGGCTCCAATCTCCCCCACCTCGATTACAGTTTTGGGCTTCCCATCTAGGATGTATCTTTCTATTTCCTCAGGAACACCCTCTAAGAACTGCTCCGTTTGCATTAGGAAGAGCAAATCTTCTGGAGAATTAACACTTGCTCCTGATATCCAGGCATCCCAATGTTTCACAATGTGGTAGGCATGTTGGGTAAATGACACATCTGGTTTCCACCTTAGGGCTCTGAACCGCCGACGGGAATGCTTGGGTGTTAGCCCCATTCTGACTCTTGCCTTGGTTTTAAACAGTTCATACTGGTTCATGTGTTCCTTAGGCATTTCAGCTGCCACTTCAGCTAAGGGTCCACTGAGCTGCGGCCTCAACTCTACCATGTATTGGTCTGTAGAGATGCTGTACCCAAGGCAGGCCCTTTCAAAGTTTTCTAAGAAGACCTCGGTATCATTGCCTGCCTTGTAGGTGGGGAACTTTCTGGGATGGGAAGTGGTACCTGGAGAAGGATTGCTAGGGTTTGTTGGCATATTCTGCTGAGCCTTTGCCTTCTCCATCTCCAGTGCATGCTTCCTCTCTTTTTCCTTCTCCTCCAGTTCTTTGTCCCTTGCCTCCTGTGGGCAGTCTCTTTGGCTGTTTCAGCCTTGGGCTCTGTCATGTTTGCCTCTCTGTTTTTAACTAACTTTACACCTGAGAGTTAGAAATAAAACAAACAAACAAAAAAATTTGGCTTGTAAAATTTTGCTGTGCTGTAATATGATACCTATATTCTCTGATAGTGATTGTCAGCCTACAGAAAAATCCTTAAAAAAACCCAAACACACACCTTTGTCTCCAGGCAAATAGATAGAAAACCCTACTAGTTGCTCTTAGGTAAAAAAAAAAAAATTCTTCAAGTCTGTAAAGACTTGTGAATTTCCCTGCAGGAGGTTAACTACCCTGCCTTTAGGTAGAGAAAACTCCAGCTCACAAAAGACAATTCCTTTTTGTCTCTGCTCTGGCCCCAAAGCAGAGACAAAAAAAAAACCTCTAACTGCTTTCAGCCGAAAACCTGCTTTCCAGCAGCCCAAAGGAAAAAAAAATTCCTTTTTAAAATCTGTGCTTCTTGTTCAAAAAATCTCAAATTGATCTCAAAATGATTTCAAGTTAATCCCACCGCTCTGCCACCGTGTCAAGGTTCCTTCCCCACTCTGAACTCTAGGGTACAGATGTGGGGACCTGCATGAAAACCCCCTAAGCTTATTTTTATCAGCTTAGGTTAAAACCTCCCCAAGGTACAAACTATTTTACCTTTTACTCTTGTACTTTATTGCTGCCACCACTAAGCTTCTAACAAATATATAACCACTTGGAAACGTCTTTCCCCCCAAAATCCTCCCAAAATCTACATCCCTTTTCCTGGGGAAGGCTTGATAAAAATCCTCACCAATTTGCATTGGTGAACACAGACCCAAACCCTTGGATCTTAAGAACAATGAAAAAGCAATCAGGTTCTTAAAAGAACAATTTTAATTGAAGAAAAAAAATAAAAGAATCACCTCTGTAAAATCAGGATGGCAAATACCTTACAGGATAATCAGATTCAAAACATAGAGAATCCCTCTAGGCAAAACCTTAAGTTACAAAAGGACACAAAAACAGGAATATACATTCCATTCAGCACAGCTTATTTTATCAGCCATTTAAACAAAACAGAATCTAACGCATATCTAGCTAGATTACTTACTAAGTTCTAAGACTCCGTTCCTTTTCTGTTCCCGGCAAAAGCATCACACAGACAGAGAGAGCCTTTGTTCCCCCCCAGATTTGAAAGTATCTTGTCTCCTCATTGGTCATTTTGGTCAGGTGCCAGCAAGGTTATCCTAGCTTCTTAACCCTTTACAGGTGAAAGGGTTTTTCCTCTGGCCAGGAGGGATTTTAAAGGTGTTTACCCTTCCCTTTATATTTATGACAGGACACTGTAGGGATCTTTAGCTTAGGTATGAGGAGCATTGCTGCAGAGCGAATGGGGAGTCAAAAAAACACCAAGGGGGAGAAAGAGAGAAACAACCAGCTTAACCATGAAAGTTATTTATTGCCAGGTAATAATCATAGAAAGGGAGCCAAACAAACAAAACAGTTATAATATCAATTCTAACTTAAATTTGATTATAAAAGTCAGGTTTAAAAAACTATAACTGATCACACAAGTCAGGGTCAGAAGGCTATACTAAGACAGAGAGCTGGGTTCTCACCACTTTGTGAAGCTTGACTCAATCAGGGGTCTGAGGTGGTGGTGGTAGCTGAAGGTACGGAGTGCTGGAGACAGGCAGAGCCCCCCAACACGATCAGTCAGGAGAAGATGAAGTCCAAATGGAACTGATGCAGATTTTGGATCAAGGCATCAGAACACTTACTTGAGCATGGGTAGAGGGTTTTGTAGGGAAAGAACAATGGTTCAAGGGAGAACACTAGATTTGTTTATGGGTAAACTGATGACTCAAGGGAGTATATCAAAGTTGTTTTGATCAGGCTAGACAATAGGAACTGATCATTCCTGGCTATGGACAGTGTTCCTTTGAGGGAGCTCACAAATGCAATTAGGCAGCTTCAGTATACCAATAAAGGATTTATTACTAGAATTGGTCTGATAACTACTGAGCTGGGTGTGTGCAGGCATGGGTTCATTAACATCTGGAGCAGAGATTCCCCATCACTCAGTGCTTTCCTGGTCCCAGAGTTCAGTGCGGTTTTTGCCTTGGAATCTCTGTTCTCCATTCTGTATGCTAATGGAGATGCCTCCCTGTCCCATCTTTGATGCAAATGAGGCTAGGGGAGTTTCCTTAATCCTGTCACCCTTGTCCGGAGGGGTTTAGGTGTGTCTTCTACTGCCTTTTCATTGCTTTTTGTAAGTTTTTCTTCTGATCGTCTTTGATTCAAGCAGAGGCTGGGGTGGGGTGGGGGAAGGTCTTTTGTGAGTCAGACAGGCTGGGTACTGCACCCTGCATCCCCAAGAACACAGTGTGATAGGTAACGCTCTCATATCCCCTTTCTGGCTTTCAGTCTCCCCACAATCTCATCCCCCTGGCCGTCAGTCCAAAATCTCCCTCCCTAGTCTCTTTGTCCAATATCCCTATCCCTTGTCCCCCCACCTCAGTGCCAGTCCTTCATCCCAAGCTCCCAGTCCCAAATTTCCCTCTCCGTCCAGCCAGCCTTTGCTCCCAGTTTCTGCCTTCCTGCTGCTTATTCCAATTTACTGCTTCTTCCTATCCCCCAAGGTTCAAGTCTTGTGCCCTCTGCAATCATAGCAGCAACTGTCTCATTCATGTGGTGTAGACCCAGCAGGGAGCCACTGAGAGCACAGGAAAGAGTTTCTATCCCATTTGCTCAGGTGCCTGGGCCCAGACCCGGACCTAGTACATTCCACAACAGTCCAGAGCTGCTCCCCAGGCTGGAGTATGTCCAGTGCTGACAGAATCTTAAGCAAAGTTAGCAGCTAAATTTCAGATGTCTGCACTGAGTACATGTGAACAAGGATTTTTCAACTTGGCCAAATTTGTACAGAGTTCAGAAAAGGCACAGAGGCCACCCACCTACCAAGTTTTGAGTCCCTGAGCCTAAACATAAAGAAAAGTTCACCAGAAATTGTTAAACTGGGCAAAACAATGTATTTTCTCCTAACTTCATTCTTGCAAATGGCTGAACTATTTTCGTCAAAATTTTCCAAAAACAATTCAGCCTGAGACAGACCCCTGGTCAGGAGAAGTGGAAGCTCCATAAAAGTGTGTGGGGGGGGCATTCCCACCTCAAGCCTGCCCCACACTGCCTATTCTCCCTGAGGCTCCGCCGTGTCTCCCCAAGACCCGCCCCTGCTTACTCCTCTCTGACCCCCACATCTCTCACCCTTACGGCTGGTAAAGAGTAATGGGGCCATGGTCCCCTGGTTCCCTCTGTTCTGGCGCCCCTGCACCTGGTATGGAAAATATCAGCCCAAACTGTTCAGGTATAACCAACTGAAAACTGTCTTCTAGTGGGAAGTTCAGGCAATCTTATTAGTAGGTGTTGCCACCAACCCTATTTACTATATATTTGATCTAATAAAGGCAGAATCAGATAATAAATACATGCCTTTCTTCCAATCTTCTTATTAGCTAACCAACATGAAATCAAACCCAACTGAGCAGTGCATCAGAAATAATTTAGCAAATTCTGCATTTTCAGTTTAAGGGTTTGATCCTGCAAACCTTACTCATGAAGGCAGTTCTTAATGCATGTGAGTAGTAAGTACTGTTCATCTGAATAAAAGCTGTAAGAATGTGCCCGGAGACATTAAACTTCATTGAAATATTCACTTTTAGATGGTAAAAAAGTACTTTCATGGTTGCTGTTATTTAAAGTGGCAGACATCATTTGAACACTGTAATGGACTACAGGGTAAAATATTCTGGAAGCAGAAAAAGCCAGATAAAATTTAAATTAACCCTTGCAAATGTTGATAAATATAGAGTATATAAAGGAGCAAAGCAGCACTGGTATGGCTCTTTTAGGCATACGCACTTTGTATCTCCCTGCTTGCTGCCCTACTGAAAATAGTCCTTCCCTTGGAGCATAGCCCTGATGTGTTGGGTATGGGATGGGCTATTTATGAGAATTGTTCAGATAGTGAGTATCAAATGAATGAATTCTTCCACTTAGGATGGAAGAATCCAATGCACCGCTACAGACTAGGGACCGAATGGCTCGGCAGCAGTTCTGCGGAAAAGGACCTAGGGGTGACAGTGGACGAGAAGCTGGATATGAGTCAGCAGTGTGCCCTTGTTGCCAAGAAGGCCAATGGCATTTTGGGATGTATAAGTAGGGGCATAGCGAGCAGATCGAGGGACGTGATCGTTCCCCTCTATTCGACACTGGTGAGGCCTCATCTGGAGTACTGTGTCCAGTTTTGGGCCCCACACTACAGGAAGGATGTGGATAAATTGGAAAGAGTACAACGAAGGGCAACGAAAATGATTAGAGGTCTAGAGCACATGACTTATGAGGAGAGGCTGAGGGAGCTGGGATTGTTTAGTCTGCAGAAGAGAAGAATGAGAGGGGATTTGATAGCTGCTTTCAACTACCTGAAAGGGGGTTTCAAAGAGGATGGCTCTAGACTGTTCTCAATGGTAGCAGATGACAGAACGAGGAGTAATGGTCTCAAGTTGCAATGGGGGAGGTTTAGATTGGATATTAGGAAAAACTTTTTCACTAAGAGGGTGGTGAAACACTGGAATGCGTTACCTAGGGAGGTGGTAGAATCTCCTTCCTTAGAGGTTTTTAAGGTCAGGCTTGACAAAGCCCTGGCTGGGATGATTTAACTGGGACTTGGTCCTGCTTTGAGCAGGGGGTTGGACTAGATGACCTTCTGGGGTCCCTTCCAACCCTGATATTCTATGATTCTATGATTCTATGATTAATTAGAGATAGGCACTTACATGTCAGCATTTCTAAATGAAAAGGTTACATTATTTCAACATTTTACACTGCTTTCATCATTGAAATCCAAATGCAAATAAATTCCATCACCATCATAAATATAAGCAGAGTTATTCATTTGAAAATACTGGGAAAAGTTATAGCATGATATTCATTGTTGTGGGCCCAGCTCTGCTCCCATTGAAGTCAACAGCAAAATTCCCAGGAGTAGGGTCAGATCCATGGTTGAGCAGATGAAAACAGGAGGTGAGAGAGCCTGGCAAACAGTGTTTTCTTAGGTTTCAGAGTAGCAGTCATGTTAGTCTGTATTCGCAAAAAGAAAAGGAGTACTTGTGGCAGCTTAGAGACTAACAAACTTATTTGAGCATAAGTTTTCTTATGTGTTTCTTAAGTGTTTTCTTAGGTTTCAGAGTGATAGCCTATTAGTCTGTATCAGTAAAAACAACAAGGAGTCCTTGTAGCACCTTAGAGACTAACAAATTTATTTGGGTATAAGATTTCGTGGGCTAAAACCGACATCATCAGTGCATGGAGTGGAAAATACAGTAGGCAGGTATAAATACACAGCCCATGAAAAGTTGGAAGTTGCCTTACCAAGTGGGTGATCAGTGGTAACGAGCCAATTCAATTAAGGTGGAAGTGGCCTATTCTCAACAGTGGCAACATTACAGTGCAAATAAGTGATGGTCACATAAACATCCCCCTATACCGGAAACCTACTGACCCCATACTTACCTACTTGCCTCCAGCTTTCATCCAGACCATATCACACAATCCATTGTCTACAGCCAAGCTCTAAGATACAACATTTGCTCCAATCCCTCAGACAGAGACAAACACCGACAGGATCTCTATCAAGCATTCTTAAAACTACAATACCCACCTGCTGAAGGGAAGAAACAGATTG
Source organism: Dermochelys coriacea (assembly GCF_009764565.3). NCBI lineage: Eukaryota > Metazoa > Chordata > Testudines > Dermochelyidae > Dermochelys > Dermochelys coriacea. Next base: position 84,248,226 of record NC_050071.1, on the reverse strand, counting down.
ACAAAGCCAGAAGGGTACCCAGAAGTCACCTACTTCAGAACAGGCCCAACAAAGAAAGTAACAAAAAGCCACTAGCCTTCACCTACAGCCCCCAACTAAAACCTCTCCAGCACATCATCAAGGATCTACAACCTAATATGGAAAACAATCCCTCACTCTCACAGACCTTGGGAGATAGTCCAGTCCTCGCTTATAGACAGCCCCCCAACCTGAAGCAAATGTTCACCAGCAATTACATATCACACAATAAAAAACACTAACCCAGAAACCAATCCCTGCAACAAACCCCTTTTCTAACTCTGTCCGCATATCTATTCAAGGGAGACCATCGTAGGACCTAACCACATCAGCCACATTATCAGGGGCTTGTTCAACTGCAGATCAACCGATGTGATATATGCCATCATGTGCCATCAATGCCCCTCTGCCATGTACATTGGCCAAACCAGACAGTCTCTACTCAAAAGAATAAATGGACACAAATCAGACATCAAGTATTATAACATTCAAAAACCTGTAGGAGAACCTTTCAGTCTCCCTGGACACTCTATAACAGACTTAAAAGTAGCAATTCTTCAACAAAAAAACTTCAGAAACAGACTGCAGAACTGGAATTAATTTTCAAACTGGACACCATCAAATTAGGCCTGAATAGAGACTGGGAGAGGATGAGTCACTACAAAAACTAATTTCCCCCTGCTGATAATCACACCTTCTTTGTCAACTGTTTGAAATGAGCCACTTTGATTGCATTGGCCTCATTAGCACTACAAAAGTGGTTTTCCCCCTCCCTTGGTATTCACCCCTTCTCGTCAACTGTTGAGAATAGGCCACTTCCACCTTAATTGAATTGGATTGTTAGCACTGAGCCCCCCACTTGGTAAGGCAACTCACATCTTTTCATGTGCTGTGCATTTATACCTGTCTACTGTATTTTCCACTCCATGCATCGGAAGAAGTGGGTTTTAGCCCACAAAAGCTTATGCCCAAATAAATTTGTTAGTGTCTAAGGTGTAACAAGGACCTCTCTTTTTTCGTTTGTTTCTTTTTTTGTTTTTTAGTGTTTTCTTAGAAGATTTTAATTTTGTATTTTGAAAACATGTAACAGTTTGATTTGAATTAATGAGCTGTTTTTTGCCTGGACATTGCTGCTGCCAGGAGTCCTCTGAGAATTGCCTCAGTGGGACATTTAGGTTTATGAATTCATTTTAATAAATAATTTGAAAAACCTTTTTAAAATGGTGCTTCTTACACCTGCCCTATGACCATTTCCCCAGTAGAATTGAAACTGTTGTCTATGATAGTACTTATAAGGAAGTTCTAGGGAAAATGAATATTTCCACATTAAATGGAATGTACAGTAGCTATTTTAACACAGGCTTCTAGATATGTCCTGAAAAATAAACTACACATTTCAATTTCAAATAAACTGAGTATGTGAAGTCTGTGAATCATTCTTACCACATATTATGTTAAATACCATTCATCTTGCAGTATTTCTTTAAAGAAGGTGGGAGTGGAAACACCCTTTTAAAAAAATACATCAGGAACAAAAAGAATCCTGAAAATGGCATTGGCCCATTACTACAAGGAAATAATAGAATTATCAATAATGTAGAGAAAGCAGAAGTGTTCAAAAAAAGATTTATGTTGTGTATTTGGGGAATAAAACAGATGATATAGTCTCCTCCTATGGTAAGAGCACCATTCTTTTCATTCCACTAGTATCCCTGGAGGGAGGATGTTAAACAGAAGCTAATAAAATCAGACATTTTTAAATCAGAAGGTCCTGATAAACAACATCCAAGAGTTTTAAAACAGCTGGCTAAGGAGCTCACTGGAACATTAATGTTCATTTTTAATAAGTCTTGGAGTACTGGGGAACTTCCAGCAAGACTGGAAGAAAACTAATGTGCCAATTTTTAGAAAGGGTAAACGGGATGAGCTGGGTAATTATAGGGCTGTCATTCTGACATTGATCAGTGGCATGATAATGGAGTGGTTGATATGGGACTCAATTAATAAAGAATGAAAGGAGGGTAATATAACTAATGCAAATCAATGTGGATTTATGGAAAATAGATCCTGTTAAACTAACTTGATATGTCTTTGATTAGATTACAAGTTTTGCCGATAAAGGTAATAGTATTAAAGTAATATATTTAGATTTCTGTAAGACATTTGACTTGCTTTTGAGAGAGATAAACTAGAGAGAGATAAAGTTAACATGGCACACATTAATGAATTAAAATATCTACTGATAGGTCTCCAAATATAACTATAAATGCGGAATCATCATCAAATATATTTAAGTGGGGTCCTGCAGGGATTGGGTCTTGGCCCTATGCTATTTAACATTTCAATCAATGGCCTTGAAGAAAACAAATCATAGATGAAGTTTATAGATTACACAAAAACTGGAGGATTTGTAAATATTGAAGAGGACAGGTCAGTGACAGAGTGATCTGGATCTCTTGCTAACCTGGCTGCAAGTGAACTATGCATTTTAATATAACTAAAGTGTAAACGTATATAGCTAGGAACAAAGAATGTAGGCCATAATTGCAGGCTGGGGGGTGCAAGAGGATGGGGTCTATCCTGGGAAGCAGTGACTCAGAAAAAGATTTGGGGATAGTGGTGGATAATCAGCTGAACATGAACTCAGAGGCCTTGTCTACACTGGCAAGTTTCTGCGCAGTAAAGCAATTTTCTGCATTGTAACTCCTGAGGTGTACACATTGCCAAGCCATTTAGTGCGCAGAAACTGCACAGTTACAGCACTGTAAAAAGAATACCCCGAGGAGAGGCGTACCACTTTCTGTGCCAGGGCTACAGCACTGCGGTGCCAGTGTAGACACCTGGGTCGATTACAGTGCTGTGATTGGCCTCTAGGAGGTGTCCCACAATGCCTATTCTTGCCTCTCTGGTCATCAGTTTGAATTCTACTGCCTTGCCCTCAGGTGACCAACTATCATCCCCACCTCGTAAATTCCTTTGGAATTTTGAAAGTTCCTGTTTGTTCAGCGACGTGTGCAGTAGTCTCATCGCATCTTTCCAGGTAGCCATGCCTGCTGCATGCACAAGGTGATTCCCCCGCTTGGAGCAATGCTGAGCTGCTGGACCTCATCAGCATTTGGGGAGAGGAGGCTGTGCAGTCCCAGCTGCGCTCCAGCCGTAGGAATTATGATACCTACGGACAGATTTCATAATACATGACAGAAAGGGGCCATGACTGGGCATACTGCAGTGCAGGGTCAAAGTGAAGGAGTTGCAGAACGCCTACCACACGGCACAGGAGGCAAACCACCGCTTCGGTGCTGCACCCATGAGCTCCTGGCTCTACAAAGAGCTGGACGTGATAATTGGCAGTGATCCCACCTTCGCTGTAAAGGTCACTGTGGATACTTCGGTGGCTCGCATGTCAGTCGACAGTGGACCAAGCCAGGAGAATGAAATCTTGGATGAGGATGTGGAGAGGGACCAAGAGGCAGAGGATGACTCAGAGGTCAGAGATGCATCCAGGAACTGTTTTCTACCCCAGAGGAGACTAGCCAGTCACAGCTGTGCTTTCCTGTGCCACTCTGCTGTCACAGCAGGGTGAGGAGGGGGAGACTACCATTGCTGCACACAGGCGAGCCGCATAAGGGCCAGGGCAGAAACCGCAATCATGGAGAAGATCCTCCCTTGATTCCTTGCTCACCCTCAGCAGCAAGATATCTTCCATAATGAACACAGTGTGTGGAAAATGGATGATTATCAAGACCCCCCCTACAGTTCTGGCTCTCCCCAAGAGCCACATGCCCAATGTACACTAAGGTCCAGGAACACTGATTTCCTCTATGCCTCAGTTAATGGGGGTCTTGTGGCTCATGTGTGCCTGCCTGGGGTCAGTCAGTGACAGGTATGTGAATAGTGGCTGCATTTTAAATCATGGAATCAGTGTTCTGTGTGTGTTGCAAACAATACTGCTTCTGTAAAATGTTGCCTTTTGGCTTCAGAGATAACAAAGAGGGAGGCTGGGCTCCCAAGGTTATCACCAACAGAACACCAACCTATGAAGAATTAGAAAGTGACCATGAAGAACTAAGGAGGACTTAGTTAGGACTTACTGGGTAAGGTTTTGATGCACTCCGTGGCCAAAAAACAGGAATTGAAGGAGTGGTGGAAGCGAGAAGCGGGACCAAAAGGAGAACGTGGAGCACCAGAATGAAGCCACGGAGTGGCTCTTAAAAATATTATGGAGCACCAAGCAGACATGCTCCGGGCGATACTAGAACTGCAAACTAAGCAGCTCCTCTCCCTCCCTCCCCTGTGGCTGCTGTCACAAAAAAACTCTTTCCCATGCACCCCCCAGACACCACCAACTCACTCTTATCAACCTCCTGGCTCCAGTCTGTACCCACAGCGCTTCACTCTTCCCCCTTCTGATTAATGTACTCAGTGGCTAGATGGTCTGGTGCCAGAATTGGAATATACGTGCCATCTATCGCCCCTCCGCAGTTAGGGAAGTCCATTTATGCAAAGCCATCCACCTCACACGTTACCCAGAATCATGGTCTTTCGGAGCAGGATGCAATTAATGGCCCTGCACACTTCTGTCAACACGAGTCCAACTGTCAACGTTCCCACTCCGAACTGGTTAGCGACCAATTGGTAGCAGTGTGGAGTAGCAGGCTTCCACAGTGAAATCTCCACATGCATCTCCAATGGCAGGGCAGCTCTCATTCTTTTGTACTTGAGCCGCAGGGCTGGGGCGAGCTCATCACACAGTCCCATGAATATGGCTTTCCTCATGCGAAAGTTCTGCAGCCGTTTCCCAAGCCCAAAAGTGGTGTTCCACAATGGTCAGCACCTTTGTGAATGCCACAAGCAATCTCATGTTGATCTCGCCATGCATAGTAGCTATGTCACACTCCTTTTGCCTTTGTAGTTTAATGAATAATTCCACTGTCACTCGAGACGGGTTAGTCAGAGCGAGCAGCATACTGGTCAACAGTTCGGGATTCATTCCTGTAGACTAAAGAGGCAGAGCACGCAGTACACAAACCATTGAAAGATGGCTCCAAATGAGGACAGAATCATAGGGATTGCTAGGATATGAAGCAATGAATCATGGGGCACTGGGACAGGACCCAGAAAGCCCCACGACTCCCTCCGCCTTTCCACAACTCTTAGCGGTGGAAGAGATGCTCTGTGGGATAGCTGCCCAGAGTGCAACGCTCTGAATACCGCTGCAAGTGCCACAAGTGTGAACACACTATTGTGCAGGCAGCTGACAGTGTGAACACACAACAACAGTTTCCCTTAAGCACTCTCTGAGCAGTGCTGTAACTGCCGGCACTGTAACTCTGCCAGTGTAGACATACCCCCAGTATGACTCTGTGGCCAAAAGAGTTAATGCGATTCTGGGATGAATAAAAAGGGGAATCTCAAGTAGTAGGAGAGAGGTTATTTTACCTCTGTACTTGGCACTGGTGCCACCACTTCTGGAATACTGTATCCAGTTCTGGTGCCTACAATTCAAGAATGTTGATAAATGAAGAGAGTTCAGAGAAGACCCACAAGAATGATTAAAGGATTAGAAAGCATGCATCAAGGAACTCAGTCTTCTTAACCTTCACTTTGTTAAGATAAGGGGTGACTTGATTACACTCTAAGTATCTACATGGGGAACAAATATTTAGTAATGGGATCTTCACTATAGCAGAGAAAGGTATAACATGATCCAGTGACTGAAAGTTAAAGCTAGACAATTCAGATGGAAATGAGGAGTATTTTAATAATGAGAGTAATTAATGACTGGAACACTTTACAAAGTATTTTGGAGGATCCTCCACCAATTTTAAAAATTGAAATTAGATATATTTCTAAAAGATATGCTCACAAATTATCTGGGAAAAATATGGTGGCCTGTGTTATGCAGAAGGTCAAACTAGATGATCACAATTATCCCTTCTGGCCTTGGGATCTGTGAATCCACTTCTTTCTCAATAGTTCAATTCTACACAGTTACTGATGATTAAAATTCTCTCATAAACAAGTATTAATCTACAAACATGCCAGCCCTAAAAATACAAAATCACAATACTGATTTCAATAGGCTCCATGTATCTTCTCAGGAAGACCATAATTCACCTGATGGGGAAAATGGATGCGCTGTGGCCTCATTTGAGAGGTGGTGGCTCCTGGAATACAACAACGTGTTCATCATCTCCTTCCCTTCCCTGCTCTCCAACAAGGTTATAGTTTGACATGGGGACCATGTGGTCCAGTGTCTATAAGTCACATCTGTCATTTGCATACACAGTGTTGCTCCCCAGGACAATAGTTTGGTAACAATAATCAAAAGGATAAAAAAGTAGAATTCAATTTTTATGGGGTTCGTGATGGTGTGTTCATCCCACACAAGTCACGAGAGGGTTAATGTTTGAGATGCCAGTTAACCTGCCTAGCTGCACCTAGTTATCAGTCCCAGCTGGTGGGAGTGCTGGGGCTCGTCATAAAGAGATGGGTGAGGTGACAAGTTTGGGGAGTGCCCTTTTTCAGAGAAGTAGCCTGAAGGTAGACTGAGAAGGAGGGGGAAGCGGAGCAGCCAGGTGTTTCTAGGGGTGAGCTAGAAGCTTGCCAGGAAGCAGAAACCCTGAATTACAGCTTGCCTGAACCCCTGAGTAAAGGAAAGCCAGCCCCAGGCCTTGGGGTTGATCAAGGAACAAGAGGGCAATCTAAAGCAGCTGAGACATACGTGCAGTGAGGCTGCTGCCAGTGGAGCCCATTCGAGCTGAAGGCTCAGTTTCGTTATATATTTTGGTTGAACTTTGGCATAGGATCTTATGGCATCAAAAAGGTTAGGACTATGTAAAGTGGTCTGGCAAGGGGTTCAGAAATAGTTGGAATAGGCCAAATAAGTGTGGAAAACTGAGGCAAAAATTGCTGCATCACTGCATCTGGCTGCAAGGAGGTGTTCTGGAGCAGCTTCTTTGACATTACACTATTTCATTACAATGCAAAGTAAAATTTACCTAGAGTTATAAATGCAGCCTTCCATGAAACCAATTTTTCTATTGAAAGGTTCATCTTATTTACCCAGCTAAGCAGTAATTCTTTCTACCTCGTGCAGTTCTTTAATCTTCGTAGAATATTCCTAGAACATCTAAAAGGTGTGTTGCTTACACATCTAATAAAAGAAATGCATTTCTTTCTGACAACTCTTTCCTGCAGAATTCAAACTAAATATTTTAACTTGTCAAAAGAGCCATCTGGGATGAAACGTCTAAAAATCTGCCTGTCATAAATATAAAGGGAAGGGTAAACACCTTTAAAATCCTTCCTGGCCAGAGGAAAAAACCCTTTCACCTGTAAAGGGTTAAGAAGCTAGGATAACCTCGCTGGCACCTGACCAAAATGACCAATGAGGAGACAAGATACTTTCAAAAGCTGCGGGGAGGGAGAAACAAAGCCTCTCTCTCTGTCTATGTGATGCTTTTGCTGGGGACAGAACAGGAATGGAGTCTTAGAACTTAGTAAGTAATCTAGCTAGATATGCATTAGATTCTGATTTCTTAAAATGGCTGAGAAAATAAGCTTTGCTGAATGTAATGGATATTCCTGTTTTTGTGTCTTTTTATAACTTAAGGTTTTGCCTAGAGGGATTCTCTGTGTTTTGAATCTAATTACCCTGTAAGGTATTTACCATCCTGATTTTACAGAGGTGATTCTTTTTACTTTTTCTTCTATTAAAATTCTTCTTTTAAGAGTCTGAATGCTTTGTCATTGTTCTTAAGATCCAAGGGTTTGGGTCTGTGGTCACCTATGCAAATTGGTGAGGATTTTTATCAAACCTTCCCCAGGAGAGGGGGGGGGTAATTTTTGGGAGGATGGGGGGGGAAGAGACATTTCCAAACGGACTCTTTCCTAATAATAAACCGGTTAGACGTTTGGTGGTGGCAGCAAAAGTCCAAGGGCAAAAGGTAAAATAGTTTGTACCTTGGGGAAGTTTTAACATAAGCTGGTAAAAGTAAGTTTAGGAGGTTTTCATGCAGGTCCCCACATCTGTACCTAGCGTGCAGAGTGGGGAAGGAACCTTGACACTGCCCATGACACTTTTGGTTCCAATCTCTCTTTGCATTTTCAGATTAAATCTCTTTAGCAGATGATGTTTCTTTAAAGATACCAAGCAATTAGATTTTAATCATGTTTGTGTGGGACTAGGTCTGCTTACTGTAGCTGCCATGCAAGTTCATCACAGATAAAGTAAAGATGACTCAAAGCCACAGGGTGACTGAATCATTCACGAATCACATCTCAACTGTTTTATCAGTCCTATATAACAGTGGATTATTTTGAACTATTGAGGTCCCATTTCCTCAGCCAATCTATCATTTTATTTTCAATGTGCTATAATCTAGATTCTTCCCTTTTTTCCCTGGATTTGCACAGTATGCAGTTACTACTGTAAACTGCTATTATCATGGGCCAGGCTGTTGGATAGAAGCCTTTGACTCTGCCATGATACTAAGTATTACAGAGTTTTTGCTTGCTGATTAAAGGTGGGAGATCTGGAAGTGTTACTGCTGTTGCTTTTTAAAAAGGGGTAAATTAAAAATGTTTTATGTGTCAATTTAAAGAAGTATATATTTTAACATAGTAGAACTGCATTGTTAGTTAAAGAATTCATGCTAAAACCATATTGATATTTACTTGCAGCCAAACTAGCATATGCTGTAAAATCAACATATGCCACAAGCTAAGCAAATTTGAGTTTGGTTGGTTCTTGAATAGGGGACCAGCAAGAACTTCAAGAAGTGGTGTCAGTGAATTAGGAGGTGATCCTCTTCCCTTTTGGTCAGTTTTGATCCAAATTCTGCAGCACTATGTTAGGGGACATGTTTCTCAGATAAGACATATAATCAAGATATTAGTACTTGAAATGCTAAAAATACTTCATGATACTATTGAAAGAATATGAGAGTTATGACCCAATTCAAATCCAAGTAATTACATTCTGCCTACCCAAAGTTTGAGTTGATTGTGGTATTGTTTTCCATGTTTTCCCTGAACTATGTAGTGCTGCTGCATTTCTCCCCCCACACAGTTGCAACATGTATTGCACGTCTGGGATGATCCCCTTTAGTAATGGGTGACATGGCCTGCACAAACAATTTCTTCAACTACCAAATACATCGTACACTCATATGCAAAGAGAATAAGATCACTTTCCCTATTCAAAACCATGTTGTTATCTTGAGTCTTTTCTGGTATTTTGAATAGTGCATTTGGGAGTTCTTAGCTATTTGGGGATCTGAAAAACCAACCGTGCATGCCCCAAGTCCATCTTAATGATAAGATGTAACAGTCTGATGACATATTACGAGGACCTGCTCAGGGTTGCAAAATGTAGTTTTGACTGGGTTTTTATTTTCCTCAGGTTGTGGCTAACCTCATTCCCTCTTCATGCCATTAGCTCTTCTCTTCTGTTTCCTTTCTCTGCCCAGCCAATATAACAACCGAACTAGAATTGCTGCCACAACTCCTTTTTGTTTGTTTGTTTGTTTGTTTGTTTGTTTGGTAATAGTCTCAGGGCCAAGGGTTTCTGAAATGGACTTCTGAAGCTGGAGGAGGGAAGTAAAGGAGATACAAACAGACTACTAATGGGCTGCTAATGTTTACAAGTGGATTACTACAATTAGCTAAAAAACTACTAAAATTAAGTCAAAATGGTGATTGTTGGCAAATTTGTTTCCTGGGGATGTGTTATGGGCCGGAACCAGGGCAAGGACAGAGAATCACAGAGTTAAAATCAGTTAAAGTCTGCAACCAATCTCCTCAAAAAGAAAAGGAGTACTTGTGGCACCGTAGAGACTAACAAATTTATTTGAGCATAAGCTTTCAAAAGCTTTTGAAAGCTTATGCTCAAATAAATTTGTTAGTCTCTAAGGTGCCACAAGTACTCCTTTTCTTTTTGCGAATACAGACTAACACGGCTGCTACTCTGAAACTAATCTCCTGTGTGTTACTTTGAAAGTCAGTATGGTCAGCCCCAAACAGGGATTTCCCAAAACCCCCACCTCCCAGGGGTCAACTAATTACATGCAGTGTTGCCAATTTAGTCATTGGTTGGAAATTTGAATTGAAATTGAAGCAATAATATAGACTTTAAAAGCATATACAGTATATGATAAAATACTTGTACCTGAAAAAGCATAATAGGTTTGAAAAGTGTGAACAAATACTAGCTACCTCACACAGCTGTTGCTTTTTATGACAACGTTGGCTCATTCATTTTGTTGATGTTGGCCAATCTAATAATTTCAAATTATTATTTGTAAGCAAGGTCTGAATAAGCTCTCTGCTGACATCTAGTGATGAGCCGGGGAGTGGGAGGGAAAGGCTTCAGGACCTGACTGTATTCACTTGAACACACCTGCTCTGCCTAGGTATCCAGCCGACAGAGTTGTGTTGCCCAAGTGATTAACTTTGTCTGGTGTTGGGTTACAAATCACTTTAGTATTGAATGTGGGGGGTCATGAAATGTTGTTATCCTTATTGTATGAGTAAAGGGCAGCAGAACTGTGCTTAGCCTGTTTGAATGAGGGGGTCTCCCCAGCTTAATTTGTGCTGAGGCTTGCCAGGGCTGAGCCCCAGGATCTCTAGGCTTGGCTGTTCATGGCCCCAGCACCTCTGGGCTTGCTACATCAATTATGAAAGTAAAAAACTTGCTTGAGCCCCGGCACCTAATTGCTTGATTCCTGGTACCTCTTTCGCTACAAATTAAGCGCTGGTCACCCTCAACTAAACTGCATTTGCTAAGCAAGGGATTTGGATGGCAGATCCCAGTGGAGAGAGGGTGGGGAGTGTTTTGCTTGGTAGTTTGGGCTCTGCCTAAGAATCGCAGGCCCTATTTGAGCTGCCCCTCTCCTCTGTTAGAAATAGAGCTGATTAGGCTCATGTCTTTTGTTTAATGACCACTAGAGCTAAAATCACTGATAATCAGGTCTAAGTTCCTGTGGAAGAGACAGCCCAGCCTGCACTAGCAGTGAGATTCCCCCACTGAGAGCTGAAATCACTGAGACCTGGGTGGAACCTCAGGAGACTGACTCAGAGGTCACAATGACAGGTGGCAGCAGAAGGTGACAGCACAGAGTCAGCAGCAGCAGAGAGGTGGCATGAATGCTGGGATGACAAACAGCAGCCAGAGCAAGTCCTGAGTGGCTGGAGGAATGAGCAAGGGGCCTTCTCTCTCCCCCTGCCCCCAGGGTGGGAGGTGAACTCACTTAAAACCACCTCTGAACTCTGGGTCTCCACTGACCAGGGATAACAACTATGAGTGGGGTGCAGTGAAGGAAGGGGTATGTTTGTTGGACTAAACAAATGTTTTAGTGACTTTGCTCCAGAATGCTAGATTTGTGACTGGGAAACTTATACAAATATACATTTCCTAGTAGTAATTTTCCACTGAATATTTTCCACTGAATGCATCTGATGAAGTGAGCTGTAGCTCACAAAAGCTTATGCTCAAATAAATTAGCTACATTTGAGTATTCTTTCTTCTCATTGAATAGAATTTTGTGTTCAGAAATAAGTTGCCATGTGCGTGATCATGAACATATTAATAAGAACTGGATGTACCAGACACATGAGAAGCTACCAAAGACGAATGTATTGCATTTGAGAAGTTTATTAACAGAGTTATGCAAAATTACAACAAGAAATCAAGAAGGATGTAGAGGTAGAGCTTCATAGTAGGCATGAGTAGCAAACTTTAAATGTGAGTTATAATTTAAAACATGAATTAAATCTAATAAAATGATTGTGAAACATTTTTCAGTTTTTACTATGATGCGATACAGCCCACCTTCGCCCTCCTGGTCTTTGTCCCTCCCATACCCTGTATATTTGAACAGGTTTCAGAGTAGCAGCCGTGTTAGTCTGTATTCACAAAAAGAAAAGGAGTACTTGTGGCACCTTAGAGACTAACAAATTTATTAGAGCATAAGCTTTCGTGAGCTACAGCTCACTTCATCGGATGCATTTGGTGGAAAAAACAGAGGAGAGATTTATATACACACACACACAGAGAACATGAAACAATGGGTTTATCATACACACTGTAAGGAGAGTGATCACTTAAGATAAGCCATCACCAGCGGGGGGGGGGGGGGGGGAGGAGGAAAACCTTTCATGGTGACAAGCAAGGTAGGCTAATTCCAGCAGTTAACAACAATATCAGAGGAACAGTGGGGGGTGAGGTGGGAGGGAGAGAGAAATACCATGGGGAAATAGTTTTACTTTGTGTAATGACTCATCCATTCCCAGTCTCTATTCAAGCCTAAGTTAATTGTATCCAGTTTGCAAATTAATTCCAATTCAGCAGTCTCTCCTTGGAGTCTGTTTTTGAAGCTTTTTTGTTGAAGGATAGCCACTCTTAGGTCTGTGATCGAGTGACCAGAGAGATTGAAGTGTTTTCAACTGGTTTTTGAATGTTATAATTCTTGACGTCTGATTTGTGTCCATTCATTCTTTTACGTAGAGACTGTCCAGTTTGGCCAATGTACATGGCAGAGGGGCATTGCTGGCACATGATGGCATATATCACATTGGTAGATGCACAGGTGAACGAGCCTCTGATAGTGTGGCTGATGTGATTAGGCCCTATGATGGTATCCCCTGAATAGATATGTGGACAGAGTTGGCAACGGGCTTTGTTGCAAGGATAGGTTCCTGGGTTAGTGGTTCTGTTGTGTGGTGTGTGGTTGCTGGTGAGTATTTGCTTCAGATTGGGGGGCTGTCTGTAAGCAAGGACTGGTCTGTCTCCCAAGATCTGTGAGAGTGATGGGTCATCCTTCAGGATAGGTTGTAGATCCTTGATGATGCGTTGGAGAGGTTTTAGTTGGGGGCTGAAGGTGATGGCTAGTGGCGTTCTGTTGTTTTCTTTGTTGGGCCTGTCCTGTAGTAGGTGACTTCTGGGTACTCTTCTGGCTCTGTCAATCTGTTTCTTCACTTCAGCAGGTGGGTATTGTAGTTGTAAGAATGCATGATAGAGATCTTGTAGGTGTTTGTCTCTGTCTGAGGGGTTGGAGCAAATGCGGTTATATTGTAGCGCTTGGCTGTAGACAATGGATCGAGTGGTATGATCCGGATGAAAGCTAGAGGCATGTAGGTAGGAATAGCGGTCAGTAGGTTTCCGATATAGGGTGGTGTTTATGTGACCATCGCTTATTAGCACCGTAGTGTCCAGGAAGTGGATCTCTTGTGTGGACTGCTCCAGGATGAGGTTGATGGTGGGATGGAAATTGTTGAAATCATGGTGGAATTCCTCAAGGGCTTCTTTTCCATGGGTCCAGATGATGAAGATGTCATCAATGTAGCGCAAGTAGAGTAGGGGCATTAGGGGACAAGAGCTGAGGAAGCGTTGTTCTAAGTCAGCCATAAAAATGTTGGCATACTGTGGGGCCATGCGGGTACCCATCGCAGTGCCGCTGATTTGAAGGTATACATTGTCACCAAATGTGAAATAGTTATGGGTCAGGACAAAGTCACAAAGTTCTGCCACCAGGTTAGCCGTGACAGTATTGGGGATACTGTTCCTGACAGCTTGTAGTCCATCTTTGTGTGGAATGTTGGTGTAGAGGGCTTCTACATCCATAGTGGCTAGGATGGTGTTTTTAGGAAGATCACCAATGGACTGTAGTTTCCTCAGGAAGTCAGTGGTGTCTCGAAGATAGCTGGGAGTGCTGGTAACGAAGGGCCTGAGGAGGGAGTCTACATAGCCAGACAATCCTGCTGTCAGGGTGCCAATACCTGAGATGATGGGGCGTCCAGGATTTCCAGGTTTATGGATCTTGGGTAGCAGATAGAATACCCCAGGTCGGGGCTCCAGGGGTGTTTCTGTGTGGATTTGTTCTTGTGCTTTTTCAGGGAGTTTCTTGAGCAAATGCTGTAGTTCCTTTCGGTAACTCTCAGTGGGATCAGAGGGTAATGGCTTGTAGAAAGTGGTGTTGGAGAGCTGCCTAGTAGCCTCTTGTTCATACTCCGACCTATTCATGATGACGACAGCACCTCCTTTGTCAGCCTTTTTGATTATGATGTCAGAGTTGTTTCTGAGGCTGTGGATGGCACTGTGTTCTGCATGGACCATCATAGGGCCTAATCACTTCAGCCACACTATCAGAGGCTCGTTCACCTGCGCATCTACCAATGTGATATATGCCATCATGTGCCAGTAATGCCCCTCTGCCATGTACATTGGCCAAACTGGACAGTCTCTACGTAAAAGAATGAATGGACACAAATCAGACGTCAAGAATTATAACATTCAAAAACCAGTTGGAGAACACTTCAATCTCTCTGGTCACTCGATCACAGACCTAAGAGTGGCTATCCTTCAACAAAAAAGCTTCAGAAACAGACTCCAAGGAGAGACTGCTGAATTGGAATTTATTTGCAAACTGGATACAATTAACTTAGTTTTACTTTGTGTAATGACTCATCCATTCCCAGTCTCTATTCAAGCCTATTTCCCCATGGTATTTCTTTCTCCCTCCCACCCCACCCCCCACTGTTCCTCTGATATTCTTGTTAACTGCTGGAATTAGCCTACCTTGCTTGTCACCATGAAAGGTTTTCCTCCTTTCCCCCCCCCCGCTGCTGGTGATGGCTTATCTTAAGTGATCACTCTCCTTACAGTGCGTATGATAAACCCATTGTTTCATGTTCTCTGTGTGTGTGTATATAAATCTCTCCTCTGTTTTTTCCACCAAATGCATCCGATGAAGTGAGCTGTAACTCACGAAAGCTTATGCTCTAATAAGTTTGTTAGTCTCTAAGGTGCCACAAGTACTCCTTTTCTTTTTGTATATTTGAACACCCCTCACCTCACCTGTATATTTGAATACTAATTTCAATTTCTGGGGAAAACACTGTTCACAAGTCATGAGTCAGGCCCACCGAAAAATCATGAGTTTGGCTTAAAGATCACAAGATTTTAGATAAGAATAAATATGAGTGGTTGGGGACATTTGCTTTCATGTTTTCAAGCTTTTCCTTGCAACCATGAAGGATAGAAACTTTTTTTTTCCATAAAAGCTGAGATTCTCATGTAATCATTGACACCAGTAGCTGATGCCTTTAGAAAACAGAAAAAGCTAATTTCAGTGTTGCCATGTGATTTGAAGCTCTGTGCCAATATAAATATATGCAAACCAATGTGTGCCAAAAAACCCCAAAACAAAACACTGACTTACACATACACATTTTCCATCAACTCTAGACCTCCATTGAGCTTCTGTGCTCCTGGCCATTACCAGGATGCAAAATAACTTCAGAATATTCAGATGGACAAGACCATTAAATCACTCTGTTCCAATACCTCTGCTCCCTTCTCTTTTGGTGTTTGGATTTTTCAAACTATCTATTTTATGACCAGGTAGGGTGAGAAGATTTCAAATTAATTTTTGTCAGATAATAAATGAGCCGTGTGCTGTACAAATTGTGTATAACTCTTAGAACTGTCGGGATAAACAGGATTTTCAGAAGACTGAGTACAGAACAACATAAGAACATCACTGCAAAGCTTCAACCAAGAGCTTAAGAGATACAGCTCTTTATCACACACAAAAAGCTAGGATTTTATTACTTCACCTATTTACAATTTTTTTTAAACAAGTATTTTTGCTTTATTATTGTAATTGAAGAAATAAAGAGGCTTAGAGGACAAAACTCATTGGTTTTGGTTATGGATGAAGCACATGTTAGTGCTCACAAAGATTAAATTAGCAGTAAACAGACCATGACAAGGGCTAACATTAAAATTTACTCATGGTGCTAAACTATTTTTTCCAGAAAATGCCATGCTTATATCAGGATTAAAAGACTTGGACTCCAGAACAGGAGTTCAGCACAACCAGGGAATTAGAATTTCCATAAGTAGGAAACGATACATCCAGAAAGAGTCAATCAATGTAGTGGGAGAACAGGATGAGGTGTATTAGTGGGCATGTCTATAGGTAAGCTGGTGGGTATTTCATTACTGACTCATGGCCAATGGAAAGAAAACTTATTTAATTCATCAATTAAAGTGGTAAATATATGCTTATCAGCGTACCATGATCTTTATGCAGTGTTCATGGACACTGTTACAGTCCCAGGACTAAGTTTCTGAGAGCCCTCTCAGATATCCAATATGTGTCAGGGGCCACTAAATTAGGTTTAGATTTCCCCATTCCAAATGATTATTTCTGAGGTTACAAAACCCTCACACATAATCCAACAAGGTAAAGGAAAAAAAAATATGTATAACCTGATAAAATTATTGGCTAAGCTTGTACAATCATAAAAAGTAACAAACCAGGCTTTAAAAAAAACAAAAACAATTATTCTAATATCTATTTAAATCTTATAAGGACCCCCTCAAAAATCAATATGTGAATCAAACATTAGTTAAGACCATTTAAAAAAAATGAAATAGTCAAGACCTGCTTATTACTAATCAATGCAATTAAAATTCTAATTCTTGCAGCTCTTGTTTTGCCTCTGCTACTCAGTGTTCACCATCTCTCATCATGTCTCTGGCAACCTACCTGAAGGATGGAGCATAGGCTGCAGGAGGGAAGAGACTGGAGGAAGCATCAGGAAGTAAGTCTGTGTGCTGCTATGCTCGTGACTGGAACGGTAGCTGAAATTGCACTATATCTTATATTTCTCTTGATAAAAAGCCAATTTAGTTTTAGAAACTTGGTGTCCTTTGACCTTATAACCCAACATGCAGTACATGAAACAATGTCATGTCTTAAACTAGGTTGTAAGACATATCTTTTGTTTTTCTACAAAATACCATGCACTTTTATGGTGCTTAATATACACCCAAGATTTTTAAGTAAAATTATGGGAATGTATAAATGAGGGGTGAGCAGGTGAGCTACCTACAAATGAGATAGTTACTGCTATCTCACAAATGTTTTTGTCAACCCAAATGAACCCTCCTGAGCTGTCAGGCACTTGCATAGTGTGGATAAAAATGCAGAACACATCACCTGTAAGAAGCAAAAGTTTGCTTACTAAAGCTAAGTGAAAAATTTCCAGGAATATTTATTTAAAAGTGACTGACTGTGTTTGTGATCCTTTTAAGTTCATTTTTTCGAGGCTTTGAGTACTGGAGCTGTGATAGCACAAATATTCATGAAAACAGTTTTTAACTTATTTGAATTGTATGTATTTGTAAAACTTCCAATTTAAATTTCCAATGCAGCATGAAGTATGAACTGCAAATATTACAATCAAATACACAATTTGGGCTGGAAAAAAAAAAAATATATATATATATATATATATATATAATTAACTTATGCAACTTAGCTTAAAGCAACTTAATATGGCTTCGAATGAATGTTGCATTATGAATTGCAAATTATGCTAATTGTGATCACAATGTAAATGATTTGCAGACCAAGAATTATTCTCTGAAAAAAATAGCAAATTCCAAGTAATCAAAATTTGAATTGTGTAACCTTTTTGTGGACAGTTCATGAACAAAAAAGGTAGAATTCCTCAAACTATTCACTGTAAATAGTTAGCTGAGTTCTTTGACTATAAATGAAAAGGTACTCAGGGAGGGGGTCGGGGGGTAAAGAAAAGATGTTCACAAATAATTTATGTACACCTATCAGAAGACCATTTCAGTCCTTGGGATGAATCATTTTGATCAACTGGTAGTTATCTTTAACAAACAAAATGTGTCCTCCTCTAATGGATGGCAATAACTCTTGTATAACATTCTGGATCCTGGCCAAAGGACTTTAAAAGAGCAGTGAAGAGATCCTAGCCATCGAAAATGTGAAGATTGGCTGTTGGAGACAACAGAAAATGCTGACATCAGTCTGGCAACGAACAGTGTACATTTGCCTTGGGATTGCTGCTCCTAAGGAAATAAAACTTTGGTATGACTTCATGGTGTATCGCTCTACCTTTGATCACAAAGTGACAAAAACAAAGGAACATCAGGTCATTACCTTAACACAATGTATTTATAGAACTAAATAGATCTAATTTTTGACCCTTAATGATATGTTACAGTGTACTTTACCCTAAGAGATTGATAATCAAGATAAAGCTTTTCAGTCCAACTAGGAATGTTCCAAGTATCATTGGGCCTGATTCACCACTGTTTTACACCAGTGGTAATCTGGAATCACAGTGATGATTGGCCAGATGTGCTAAACTGCTATAGCTCTGTTGCCTTCAGTGGCACTATGTACATTTACACCAACAGGGAATGAGAATTTTTGGCTTTATTTAACTAAATGTTAGGGGAGAATGTGGGCCAGCAAGCCTATGCTATGGCTGTTTTGCACAATCCGACCAGGGGGCAAAGGATCCTAAAGCTGTCATATCTGGCCCAAAAATATCATCCCAGTATAGGGGAATTCTCAAGTGTCATAGAGCCAGTATAACAGCTCCTATGTCACCTCTCATCACACCCTCCAGCAGGTTTGAGAGAGTGTGGCTTGGCACTTGAGGGACAAGAGAATATGGCTGGAGCTTCTCTGTCCCACAGTTACTATGAGTCCCTTGGGACCACTCACCCAGCTGTCTGTGAATAGCAGGCCGGGTTTTGAAGGAGCCATTACAATTAAAAGGTTTTGTATGTTGAAGACTTCATAAACTTACAGCACGGGAAAACAACCTGGTTTAACTAGTTTCCTGATCCAAGGCTTAGTATGGTAGCTAGGCAACTCATGCTAAGGCTACCATATTAAACCTTGTGCATTGATACCTGGCCCTGGGCTTCCTGCAGTAGCTGGCTCTGCATGAGAAAGAGGGTTTCTTTCTCCCAGCTCTCTATGACGCGTGTGTATACACATGAGATTTCTTGGTGTGAGGATGAGTAGGAAGGAGCAGCCAGCCTGTACTCCTGGAAACCTAAGTAGGGAATAACCCAGGAGACAGTGGAGGGGGGGAAGGCTATGAGCAAAGAGAGGGCTTCCATAACTCACTGCCTTATGGCAGGGATCAGGCTACTTCCTGGCTTCTCCAGGAGAAATTGGGGGTTTGAGAGAAGCAGAGGCTTTGGCTAGCTATCCCCAAAATATAGAAGCTGGGGTTGGGGAGGTGGGGAAACAGTGTTTTTCCCCCTTAATTTTCTGGCAGTCTTATTAAAATAATCCTCTCAATATTCAGATTCTGATGAAGTACCAGGAATCTACCAAGGGATGGAGGAATAAAGCCTTGTGCTTGGAGAGCCTATAGTGTTGGGCTCCAAGCTTATGGTAAACAGAGCATATTGCCAGACATCTAGAGATGACGGGTGTCCCACAGCACTCACAGTGACACTATATAGGGGAGTCTGTTCCACAGTGCTACCAGGCATGTAGGAGCATCTGGTAAACTTCAGTACTTGCAGAGATTCCTTGCAGTGGGGTTCTAGGAGAATTCCCCTACGTACTCCTAGAAGTAGGCCCCCAGCGAGAGTCACCAGCTTCATGCATCTACAGAAAGCTAGCACTGTACATGATGCCACCTCAGGGTTAAGAAATACTATGCAGCAAATTGACCATCTACAGAAATGTGACAATGATTCGTCTGTATGTATGAAAGGATGGCTATTTTCAAGCTTTGGAAATAGCTTTAAAAGAAATTGTTAAAAGAAAATTCATTGCCATCTTACACAAGGGGGAAACTATTGCTTTTCAGAATTTATATCTGTGCATTATTGTAGCACACCAATTTATTTAAATACTGGTGTATACAGTACCAATTGGGCACAATTTTCAGAGTAGCAGCCGTGTTAGTCTGTAATCGCAAAAAGAAAAGGAGTACTTGTGGCACCTTAGAGACTAACAAATTTATTTGAGCATAAGCTTTCGTGAGCTACAGCTCACTTCATCGGATGCATTCGGTGGAAAATACAGTGGAGAGATTTATATATACACACACACACACACACAGAGAGAGAGAACATGAAACAATGGGTTTTATCATTCACAAAGTAAGGTAATACTCACGAAAGCTTATGCTCAAATACATTTGTTAGTCTCTAAGGTGCCACAAGCACTCCTTTTCTTTTTTGCGAATACAGACTAACACGGCTGTTACTCTGAAGGTAATCATCAAGTGATCCATCCCCTATTGCCCATTCCCAGTATCTGGCAAACACATGCTATGGACACTATCCTTTCCCATCCTGGCTAATAGCCATTGATGGATCTATCCTCCATGAACTTATCTAGTTCTTTTTTGAACCCTGTTATAGTCTTGCCCTTCACAACATCCTCTTGCAAAGAGTACCATAGGTTGACTGTGCGTTGTCTGACCACATGTAAGTACATCAACCCAGGCAATAAATGAACCTATGGCACCCAAAATGCAGTACTTTTGGGAATTAGGTTACAAGCATTTGATAATAAGCACTGTATCACTGTGATTCCCAGATGTCTCTTTGATAGCAGTTCTCAGGTATATCAGATACAGAAGCTAATTAACCTAAAAATATCAAAAAGAAAAGGAGTACTGGTGGCACCTTAGAGACTAACAAATTTATTTGAGCATAAGCTTTCATGAGCTACAGCTCACTTCACAAGTTCTCCTTTTCTTTTTGATGATTACTTGTTCTGTTCATTCCCTCTGAAGCAACTGACATTGGCCACTGTTGGAAGACAGAATTCTGGGCTAGAAGGACCTTTGGTCCGACCCTGTATGTTACGTTCTTGGTTACCCATTTGGGTTTTGAGCATTCCCAGTGAGTTGTGTTGGGGGAAGGCTGAAATGTATATCCCAACTACTTCTTTAATTTCTGTAACGGTTTCAGAGTCATGTTCTCCCTGAGATTTATTTTATTTATTTGGATTTCTATAATAATAGACAGGTTTCAGAGTAGCAGCCGTGTTAGTCTGTATTCGCAAAAAGAAAAGGAGTACTTGTGGCACCTTAGAGACTAACAAATTTATTAGAGCATAAGCTTTCGTGAGCTACAGCTCACTTCATCGGATGCATTTGGTGGAAAAAACAGAGGAGAGATTTATATACACACACACACACACACAGAGAACATGAAACAATGGGTTTATCATACACACTGTAAGGAGAGTGATCACTTAAGATAAGCCATCACCCACAGCAGGGGGGGGAAAGGAGGAAAACCTTCCATGGTGACAAGCAGGTAGGCTAATTCCAGCAGTTAACAAGAATGTCAGAGGAACAGTGGGAGGTGGGGTGGGGGGGAGAAATACCATGGGGAAATAGTTTTACTTTGTGTAATGACTCATCCATTCCCAGTCTCTATTCAAGCCTAAGTTAATTGTATCCAGTTTGCAAATTAATTCCAATTCAGCAGTCTCTCCTTGGAGTCTGTTTTTGAAGCTTTGTTGAAGGATAGCCACTCTTAGGTCTGTGATCGAGTGACCAGAGAGATTGAAGTGTTCTCCAACTGGTTTTTGAATGTTATAATTCTTGACGTCTGATTTGTGTCCATTCATTCTTTTACGTAGAGACTGTCCAGTTTGGCCAATGTACATGGCAGAGGGGCATTGCTGGCACATGATGGCATATATCACATTGGTAGATGCGCAGGTGAACGAGCCTCTGATAGTGTGGCTGATGTGATTAGGCCCTATGATGGTATCCCCTGAATAGATATGTGGACACAGTTGGCAACGGGCTTTGTTGCAAGGATAGGTTCCTGGGTTAGTGGTTCTGTTGTGTGGTGTGTGGTTGCTGGTGAGTATTTGCTTCAGATTGGGGGGCTGTCTGTAAGCAAGGACTGGTCTGTCTCCCAAGATCTGTGAGAGTGATGGGTCGTCCTTCAGGATAGGTTGTAGATCCTTGATGATGCGTTGGAGAGGTTTTAGTTGGGGGCTGAAGGTGATGGCTAGTGGCATTCTGTTGTTTTCTTTGTTGGGCCTGTCCTGTAGTAGGTGACTTCTGGGTACTCTTCTGGCTCTGTCAATAATAATATAATAATAATATAATATAATAATATAATAATAGAAAGATTGTTATGAGATGCTAACTAAAGTTTAATTGCAGCAACCTGGTAGAGATGGGTGAATTATTTGCAAAGCATAATTTTATCTGAAGCCTTTTTTTGTTCATGGAACATATGCAAACAGTACAATTTCCTCACATTTATTTGTTTGAAACAATTCAATTAATTTTCGCATTGTTTTAAAATGCTGTGGATTGACGGCAAACAGCTTTTTACAGGTATTTGATATCCTAAATTTGCTGTCTGAGCTGTGTTGAGTGTAGTAATGGACCAGAAAAATACCGTATGATCTATCTGACTGAGAATGCAAGCACTTCTGTCAAAAACTTACATTTAAAATTTTATTTCAATGAATATTTGGGCATGCAATTATTAAATAAGTCTCATGCAACATCCATGCTACTAAAGATTGGCCATCTAACTAACTAGATAGAGGATATAAAATGTGTTCATATTGTTTGATTTCAGATGATATTATTTTTATGCCTAAATGAAATCAAGCAATGCTATTTTTCACCGATCTGTTTTTATGCTTCAGCATAGCCATTTTATTCTTTTACGTAGAGACTGTCCAGTTTGACCAATGTACATAGCAGAGGGGCATTGCTGGCACATGATGGCATATATCACATTGGTAGATGGCACACTATCAGAGACTCGTTCACCTGAGCATCTACCAATGTGATATATGCCATCATGTGCCAGCAATACCCCTCTGCCATGTACATTGGTCAAACTGGACAGTCTCTACGTAAAAGAATAAATGGACACAAATCAGACGTCAAGAATTATAACATTCAAAAACCAGTCTGAGAACACTTCAATCTCTCCGGTCACACGATTACAGACAAAAAAACTTCAAAAACAGACACCGAGAGACTGCAGAATTGGAATTAATTTGTAAACTGGATTCAATTAACTTAGGCTTGAATAGAGACTGGGAGCGGATGGGTCATTACATAAAGTAAAACTATTTCCCCATGTTATTTCTCCCCCCACCCCACCCCCCACTGTTCCTCAGATGTTCTTGTTAACTGCTTAGGTTTTCCTTCTTCCCCCCTCCTTCCTGCTGGTAATAGCTCATCTTAAGTGATCACTCTCCTTACAGTGTGTATGGTAAAACCCATTGTTTCATGTTCTCTGAGTGTGTATATATAAATCTCCCCACTGTATTTTCCACCGAATGCATCCGATGAAGTAAGTTGTAGCTCACGAAAGCTTATGCTCAAATAAATTTGTTCGTCTCTAAGGTGCCACAAGTACTCCTTTTTCTTTTTTACTGGCCTTTAAGATTTCT
Source organism: Dermochelys coriacea (assembly GCF_009764565.3). Classification (NCBI taxonomy): domain Eukaryota; kingdom Metazoa; phylum Chordata; order Testudines; family Dermochelyidae; genus Dermochelys; species Dermochelys coriacea. The sequence goes on along the minus strand of NC_050071.1, from coordinate 84,224,956 downwards.
TGTTTGGCTAAAGTGCAGAACCCCCACAAAAGATCAATATCTACCAAAATCTTGAATATCAGCCTGTTCCAAGGACTTCAAATGGACCTGGGCTAAGGCAGTTCAAATTGCCCTGGTCTTCTTTCCTCTAGCTGTTTACAGGTTTCTTATCACCGTCTAGACATCAGCCCTGGGACATCACTCCTTTCTGACTATCTTCTCCCCCTTTCAATCTTATATTTTGTTGTCTTCAGATAAACTCATGGAATTTTCACACAAATGGGAGTTTGATCACCACCCCTTCTCCCCAGAATACCCACTGAGTAGTGGTAAGGTGGAGTCATCTCTGAAAACAGCTAAGAGACTGTTACATGAGGCTATTTCTCCTGTTCAGATCCCTCGTGAGCATTTTTGTCACATAGAAAAACTTCAGCACAGGCATGCAAAACAGTCCTGTGCAGGCACTGATGGGATGAAAGACCAAAACCTGCTGCAGCCAGAAGGAGGGAGATAGAATCAGAAGTAGGAACTAGATTATAACAGGACGGGATTTGCATGCTGAAACCAAGCACCAAAGTAGCACACACAACACTGTGAAAAGCACCAGATACAGACATAACAGCAGAAATCACAATGGAGAGCATCTGGTGGCATATCTGTGCTACCAGTAATAACATGGGACAATGCAGCCTTAACCACAGCATGTTGCTCTAGAATCTGAGCTTTCATTCTGAAAACACCGGGCTTGATTGTCTGGTGAGTCTTGAAGATGAGGGATGTTCAGGGAACTGACTACAGCTCCCTCATTCTGAGAGAGTCTGCACCCACAGAAATTAATGTTAAGCATGTGCTTAAGTGATTTTCTGGATCAAATCTATGAGAGCACTGGGGTAGTGTCCTTGAAACCCTTAGCTAGAGAACATGTAATAAGGCATTTTAATCAAATTTGATGTGCCATCCACCTGCCTCAATGGGTGGGCGAAACTTGATGGGGCAGGTAGTGAAGGAGGACACACTTCCAGCAGTGAAGGAAAGGACACTCACTGTGGGACACCAGGTAGCTCCTCCCCTCTGGAGTCTCTGGCACCCATTGGCCAGCTGCGGAGGAGGGATGCTGATTAGCCAGCATTCCCCATCTCCCAGGATTTAACCTGGAGCAGGGGCCATATGAAGTCTCTTTTGGCTCCATTCCAGCAGCCCCATCCTACCCACCCAAACTAGCAATGAGAACCTGGCTTGACAGATGCTGCAGGTCTAGCAGATCATCCATTTGGGGATCAGGAAGGAATTTTTTCTCCCATGGACCAATTTTCAGAGAACCAGGGAGTTTTTCCACCTTCCACACAGCATTTTCAGACTAAGTAGGATTAAGTAGGAATGCACGTAGTACCTAACTGAGGTACTTGGGTTGAGTTGTTAATCCATTGTAATTTGCAGCCGGTTTCCAGTGCAGTTAAAAAGGATAAAATGAAGGGTTGCCAGAGTAAAAGACCTGGGATTTGATGATTGCCTTGATCTCATGGAATAGGGTGAGATCTTGTGGCCTTTGGGGGTCAAGGTCCCCACCCCTCTGAACTATGTCCACCTTGTGGCAGGGGAGGGTTCTAGGACCCAAAGAGAGCTGAGTCCTGGGGAGTAGGTTGGTGAAAGCCTATCCCAACTTACAGGTTATATGGTAAGGAGCACTGTAACCCCTGCAGTGGAACCAATTCAATGTCTGATATGGGTGATGGGCAGGTAGTGCCCCTCTCCTGTGCAAAAGTTTAATAAAAGTTGTTACCGAACACTTAATTCTCTGCATGTTTCTAATCTCATTTGCTGCTGTGTCCACATCCAGGACAAGGAGATTATTATAGCTCACACACACGTGACTGATTTTTGCAAGTTAAACTGTACACATACATAAATGCAATTGCTTCATGAGACTATGACAAGGGGAAAATATAAAAGTCTGTTTTAAGAAAAGAGCTAAGTGGAACCACGAGATATAAGACATACAATCCTTCAACCAGCTGTCAGGAGCGGTAATAAGGTTTAAATATATGTAGCAGGTCCCTCTTCAAATAAGTCAAATGTTTGGCTCAAGGTTTAGCTTATCCATTCCCATGTTAGCAAATTTAAATCTAAACACCTTGACTATTTGTTTTTACAGATGTTTCTTTCCCATATGTAAACCATTCAGGAGTCTCAGGGAATATAAATGCTTTGCATTTAAGAAAAAGATAAACAGCTATCCTAATAAAAGGAAATTAGCAAAACCAAAAGAGAATATGAGAGGTATGGAATATCCCACTGATTCAGTTTTTAACTATTTGGCTTCTGTGTAGCCCAAAACTTTTGTTGAAACAATTCCTACACTTCATTCAGGAATCCGGTTACACTCAGCAGTGGCCCCAGGAGGATACTTCAGTTCAGGGAAGTTAGCACTGCCAAGTTCCATTCCAGTCAGGTCTCATTCAGCAAAGTCAATTCCATCAGATCTGCTGCTGTTAGGTCCTGGTCTAAGAGGTCCACTATTATTTGGAACCTGTGCAAAGAAGCCAGCTCTGTCCTGACCTGCTGCCACCAGATCCAACCCCACAGAGTCAGCTCATCCAGGTTTGCTGCTATGAGGTCCTGGCTTAACTAAATCCCTTTCAGCTGGTCCATTGCTGACAGGTGTGGCTCAGCAATACCAGTTTACCTAATTCTGCTGTTGGTTCAGTGAAGTCAGCTCCATCAAAGTACAGATCACAGCAAGATTCCCTGACAGAGTCCCTGCTCTCTTTTTTGTTCATTCTGGGCTCAGTGTACAACCAGAATCCACTACAGAAGAGCAGAGTGACTCCTTGGCACACCTTTCATAGTTCACACACCCTTTTCTATATTGATTTGACAAATTTAACATCAATGCTAAAGAATAGAACATAAGTAAATCCAAATGCCACACAAAACACTGTCCAGAGCTGCAAGAAATGGATTTTATAATGTTTAATTTGAACTGGCCAGCAGCTAGATTTTCCTCTTTCACCAAGAAGAGGTGTTGACAAGCTCTGTCTGTTAAACCCTCTAGCTTTGGAGTTTATAGATTTTGATCTTTCTCAACCTCATCCAGGAATAAATCTTGGTATTTTTAAATCTAGGATCTACCTACATAGTCAGAATGGTCTTTCTTGTAAAAATGTGTGTGTGGGGGGTCAGACGGGGTTTTAAATCCTCTAGACCTGCTTTGTCTTCCCTGAACTGACCCCACCCTCTCCCTGACTAAATCAAAACCCCAGTTAGTTATTCAGACCCTTTTAAAAAGTCAATCATGGTTATCCATTAGGGAAGAGAAACAATAGCATGTGATTCAGCAAGCCACATGTGGAAATGTATTCATTAAAACGTGCCTAGCAACTCTGAATAACAAAGAAATTAGGGGAAAAAAAATGAAGTCACTTCACAGACAACTTGCAACCAGAGGATTAGATTCATGCTTTCTCAGGTCTAATTTTCACTAAGACTTTGTGCAATGGTAAGTTTCATAGTTTTTTTGGGGATGTTTTGTTTTTTTTTTTATAGTGAAACCAGTGGGTGAGATAAGTTTGTGACACAAGGACCTAGACCCTCAAAATATATTTAGGTGCCTGACCTATATATACACCTTTGAGGATCTGCAAAAAGGACCATACAGTTTTGTTCCCCACCCCGGTTTTCTACATTTATTATAAGAGCTTTTTAAAAAAAAAAAAAAAAAGAAAGAAAGAAAGCTTTTTTAAGTTATGTGAATAGTTCCATAGAAGTCAATGGGACTTATCAAATACAAAGTTAGGCACATGCTTAATAATATGTATTTTGCTGATCAGGTTTTAGTCCAGAAATTGTATGCCCCAGAAAGGAGAGTTCAGTTTGTCTAAATTTGCATTTGGACCTATTGAGCTGGAGGCCTGCTGTGCTGATGCAGTTTAGTACAGACTGTAGGTTATTGTCGTGCTCCTCAGAAGTATTTCCAAAAATGATAATATCATCCAGATAGCGCTGAACTCCATGTTGATTCTTCAGAATCAATTACATCATTTTTTGAAAGGCACTTGGGGCAGATGCGAGACCATATGGAACACGTTTAAAATGAAATAGTCCCTCATGTGTAATAAATGCTGTGAGGTCTCTGCTATCTTCATGCAACATAACCTGGTGGTATGCGCTCTGCATATCAAGAGTAGAAAACATCTTTGCTCCACGGAGTTCTGCAAATACTTCTTCAATGTGAGGAAGAGGATGGCTGTCAATCACAATAGCTTTATTTGGCTCCCTTAAGTCCACACAAAGGCGAATGCCTCCGCCCTTCTTCTGCGTCACTACTATAGGTGAAACCCATTCCGAGGAGTTAATCTCTTCAATAATGTCCTTTTGAACAAGTTTTCTAAGTTCCTCTGAAACAGCTTCCCTGACTGAAAATGGTAAGCACTGTTACTTCTGTCGTACAGGCGTCACATTATTCTGCATTTTAACTTTATGCAGAAACCCATAAGCACAGCTGAGTTTCTCCTCAACCTGGTATTGGGTCTCAGCTGAAACTGTTGTGCATACCGCAAGAGTGCTTTGCTTAGGAAGATCAATTCGTCCATTAACTACCCTGAGATTTAAAGCAGCCAATAAATCTCTGCCAAGGATACGAGTGGCTTGTGGACAATGTAGAACTCTGCAGTTACACAGCAATCATCCAAAAGTAACTCTTAGTGGCAGGCAGCCATGTACTGGAATATGGTTTTTCAAATAGCACACCAAATGAAGTTTGGGTTCAGTAAGAGGCACATCTTTACAGTAATGCAGATACATGGAATCAGGTAGTATAGATACTGCTGAGCCAGTGTCCAACATTAGCTGAATAGAGTGTGGTTTGCCTGAGGGTATGACGAAAATATTTACAGTGCACTTTATCTGTTCTGGAATATGTGCAGTAGTGATTTTGTCCACGCTCAGCACAGTAACATCTGGTATTGTAACTGCATGCGCCTGTTGATTGAACTGGCTACTGCGACATACTTTAGCAAGATGTCCAATATTTTTGCAATGATTGCACTGAGCTACTTTTGCCAGACATCCTGTGTAGCTTGCAAGGTGTTGTGGGGATCCACAGCAAAACCATGCTTTTACTGTATTTTGAATTTGTTGATTCAGTGGTTTTTCATTAGTTTTCCTCTTGCTATTGTGTGTCTGCAGTGGTAGCAAACTTTTCTGCAAAGGAGTCACAGCCTGGACTGTGCCTCCTGTATCCATACTCATTATTTTGGCTTCAGCTGTAGCTGACTCAATCTGGATAGCAATGGTTATTGTTTTTTCTAGTGTAAGTTGTGGTTCTAGAAGTAAGCATTCTCTTACATGAAGCATGGTTGTTTTCTCAATGAGCTGGTCTCTAATCATCTCATCTGCCATATTCCCAAAGTCACAAATTATAATCAGACTCCTCAGGGAAGCAATATACTGCATTATAGTTTTCCTGGTTTCTTCTCACGCTGGCGAAATCTGTAGCAATTAGCTACTACATTCACTTCTGGAACAAAAAAATTATTTAATGCAGTGAGTGCAGTCTCATATTTATCATCTGCAAGGGGAAAAATGTAAAATATACACTGCCCTTCAGCTCCAAGGCAGTGGATTAGCAGAGCATGCTTTCTTACTTCAGAAATCTCTGTAGCACTGTTTGCAAGCGGATAAGTCTCAAACATATGGATCCAGGTAATAAAAGCAATTGGAGGCTCACCTGGGCTTTGCAGAAAGGGTGTAGTTGGGTTCAGAGGCAGAAGATCCATCCTCGTCGCCAAAATGTTGTATCAACCAGGCAAGGTACTAACAAGCTTCAACAGGACTTTATTTTCAAAGTGGAAACCTCTTTACCAAGCTGCTGTTGCACCCGCTGTAACTTTCTCCAAGCCTCTTAACTCCTCTCCCTCCTTCCTGTTTCCTATCCTTTCAGACTCCCAACAGCCAGTGCTCCCAATTCTAATAATTACAAGCAACATCTAAAATGTGATAGTAAAATTTACATTCCCCTTTTCTTTCTCTGCATTATGGATCAGGCAATGATTCTGAATTCGAGCTTTGCAAAACATTTTGCACACAAAGCAAAAAACTACTGGAAATGCCAGATATTGAGATGGAAATAACCCAGGGAATAACAACAAGAGAATTAAATCCCCAAGAGTGTCCTGGTGCTGCTTAACACTAATACAGAGTCCATAACTCAAATACATTCACTTCTGGCTACAGTGCTGGTCAAGTACATTTTTAGAAAAAAGAAAAGGAGTACTTGTGGCACCTTAGAGACTAACACGTTTATTTGAGCATAAGCTTTTGAGAGCTACAGCTCACTTCATCAGATGCATTCAGTGGAAAATACAGTGGGGAGATTTATATACACAGAGAACATGAAACAATGGGTGTTACCATACACACTGTAACCAGAGTGCTCACTTAAGGTGAGCTATTACCAGCAGGAAGGGGGAGGAGCAGGAAAACCTTTTGTGGTGATAATCAAGGTGGGCCATTTCCAGCAGTTAACAAGAACATCTGAGGAACAGTGGGGGGTGGGGGGGAGAAATAACATGGGGAAATAGTTTTACTTTGTGTAATGACCCATCCACTCGCAGTCTCTATTCAAGCCTAAGTTAATTATATCCAGTTTGCAAATTAATTCCAATTCAGCAGCCTCTCATTGGAGTCTGTTTTTGAAGTTTTTTTTGTTGAAGAATAGCCACTCTTAGGTCTGTAATCAAGTGACCAGAGACATTGAAGTGTTTTCCAACTGGTTTTTGAATGTTATAATTCTTGACGTCTGATTTGTGTCCGTTTATTCTTTTACGAGGAGACTGTCCAGTTTGACCAATGTACATGGCAGAGGGGCATTGCTGGCACATGATGGCTTATATCACATTGGTAGATTAAAACCCACATTTTTAGAGAGAGCACAAGAACTGGCTGATTAAAGAAGCTGGCACATTTCCCCCTTTTCCTTACAGCGGAAAGTTCCTACTACTTACCCCACCTCTACATGAGTCTTATCAATCTTATGCCTCCCACCTTATGTAAATAGAAAAAAAAATGTACATTTAAACCACCAGTCCCAGAGTTTTAGCTATCATGGACAAAGGGACAAGAAGTGTGAGTGCACTAAGTGAGTGCAATCCCAATTGACAGTTCTGTCTAACAATTGAATAAATTCCAAGTGTTCGGTTTTATTTACATAAGAACGGCCATAATGGATCAAACCAACGGTCCAACCAGCCCAGTATCCTGTCTCTGACAACGGCCAGTATCAGAGCTTCAGGGGAGAGTACAGAACAGAGCAGCTGGAGTGATCTACTCCATTCTAAACTTTGATTTTAAAAGTTTTTAAATTAGTGATACTAAATAATAATACCCATATTTGCTTTCAAATGGATTTATGCTATGGTAGCTCCCAGAGGCACTTACCACAACGAGGTCCTGTTCTGGTAGGTGTTGTACATAAAAGTAAATACAGTCCTTGTCCCAAGGTGTCTACAGCTATATCTATGCTGCAACTGGGTATTTAATTTGCTTTAAACTAGCTAGCTCAGTAAAAATAGTAGCGAGGATGTGGCGGTGTGGCCTTCAGGGGAGGCTGTACAAGCCCGCCCTGACCATGTACATGCATTGCTAGTCCAAACTGCTGCATCCTCAACTGCTGTTTTTAATGAGCTAGCCAGATGTACCCCTGTGATCTGTCATCTACACAAGCTGTAATCACATCCCCAGCTGCCGTGTAGATGTAGCCTAAGCGAGCAAGCACATGAAAAAAAGAATTTTTAGTGTTGCTATTCTCTATTTGTCACTTTTTTCCTGTTTAAAAACATTAATCCCATCAAGGAATAAAAAAATGATACTATGTGAGTTAGGCAGCCAATCACACATTACAAGTAACGAACCATACTGCTCAGTGTGTGTCTAATCCATAGCAATTAATTCAGGCAAATGATATGCTGAAGAATTAGGAGGAACTCACAAAATCAGGAAAATCATGATCTGTTTCTTGGAGGAAAGTTTGCATACAGGAAAATTAGATTCCTAGATGTATCAAATATTCATTTACTCAGCTCTACTCCCATATAGTGTTGCTTTGTGTCACTGTAGTACAAATGCAGCTTGTTGATAGCCTTTCAAATTTTCCATGTAAATCTCTTGAAAGTTTGTTTATGTGCTATTTGAAGAAAATAGGCTGTAATTAAACCAAAATATTAATGATTATTGTAACTAAATGTAAAGGTCATTGTGTACCTCTGTATGAACAGTCTGCACTCTTGTATGTGGCTGAAGCTTCCACTGAAGGTCTTTAGTACTAGGGCACATGCCTACTTTGAGGGGGTTAGTGGCTCTTTGAAGTTGGAGAGGCTTAAAGAATTTCAATAGTATAGTTTCTAAGTGGCTAACATTGGAGTTTGCAGTGTTGCCTGAGGAAGAGCTCTGTATGGCATGAAATCTTGTTTCACAGAAGTTGGTCCAAAAAAGGATACTACCTCCCCACACCTTGTTTCTGTAACTCATTTGAGGAGTTAACTAGCTAAAATACAGCTATAGTGTAAAACTTCATGATCCCTAAAAAAAATCAAAGGCTTAGGCCATCATTTGAAAATTAGAGAGAGAAAACCAAAATACTACTTTACAAAAACATGCCTTATGATACTCTATAGTGATGTTCATTGTATAAAGTCTGTGTGGTGGGTATTTTTTAAATGCAGGAGAACCAGGCAAGTAATGAGAACCCTGCAAACTGCTCCCCTCAGTAGCATACAGTGGGGGAGATTTGGGGAGCCTGTGGGTCTCTGAAACTTGGAAGGGTAAAGAGATGCAGAGGGAGCCAGGGACAGAAACTCGCATGCTTTTCAGAGCATCTATGAAATAAGAGTAGAGACGGACTATGTGAAGATCCTAAACTTCACATTGCAGTATGGGGCTGGAGACTAGGTAAGGATCCTAAACTCTCCATTGACTGTATTTTTTTTATATGGAATGAAACAAAAAGACAAAACTTTAATGCTGTGACTATTATTTCACTTTTTTTTTAAGTTGCTAAATGCTCTCAGTTTTTATGGTTTTTATACATGACATTTGAATTTTTACATTCTAACTGCATACCAGAAAATCTATTTCAAGGCTTCTGTTTTCATTTTTGAAAGCTGTCCAACGGATAGAACAGAGCTCTCTAGGGCAGGTCTACATTACGGGGTAAAGTCAACCTAAGTTACACAACTCCAGCTATGTGAATAACATAGCTGGAGTCGACATACCTTAGGTTGACTTATTGTGGTGTCTACACTGTGCTGGGTCGATGGGAGAAACTCTCGCATAAGGTAAGTCGACGATTCTCGTTCTGGTGGAGTACTGGAGTCGACGAAAGAGTGATCAGCAGTCGATTTAGCAGGTCTTTGCTAGACCTACTAAATTGACCCCTGGCTGATTGATCGCTACACGTCGATTCTCCGGTAAGTGGAGACAAGTGCTAAGAGATTGTGCTTCTCTGTGCAACCACACTGATCCATGACAGTTATGTTCCTCATATCAACCAAGAGAGAGAGTTATCTGTGACTACAGGAGCCAGACCAAGACTCTGGAACTAGTTGTCAGAAGAAATAAGAATGACTACCTATCTCTTCACTCAAGCTTAAGCTCAAAGGGGCTCTTACACATCAACATTCTCACATTGATATTTAATATTAATAAACTGTAATCTCTTGCTGACAAGGAAGGAAGAGAAATATGGTTATTGGTATCCTTGCTTGAGTGGAGCTCAATTACCATGGTGATGGGCATTCTGGATAGATATGCATGTGAAATTTTACACATATACATTTCACTGAGAGGTTGTGAACTGAGAAAAATATTAAAATACCTTCAATCTTCCCTCAACTGTTCTCTTCCATACTTGTATATGTAATTTTCCTTGCTCTCCATTCAGTCAGAATACTTTTTTTTAATTGTTGGTTGTATAGACATAAAAAGCATATACGGTGATATTTTATTTGTAGGGCCCTGTAGCAGGGTGGCTACCCTGCTCTTAAAATAGAAGGGGTTAAAAGCAGCCCTGGAGAGGGCTGTGGCTGGGGATGGCTTATTGGGGAAGCAACTGCAGCTGGGCCACACCGCAATCAGGCCCCAGCTGGCCTGTATAAAAAGGCTGTGAGCCAGAGGCCCAAGGAGTCTCTCTCCAAGCTGGGAGAGAGTAGGGCCTGGCTGCCTGCCTGCCAGATGGGGAAGCAGGTTGAGTGGGGGCCCTCCAGGCTGGCAACTCCCCAGGCTGTAGGGCTCGGTCCAAGGCCCATATTGGTACTGGAAGGTAGCAGGTCTGAACCCCCTTGCCTATGATGAGTGGCCTTTACACTGCAGTCTGCCCCAGGGAGCGGGGGCTTGGTGATTGGCAGTAGCCCAGATTGAGGCAAGGTGGGGATAATGGGTTGGGGGTTCCCCAGGAAGGGGAGAACCAGAGGCAGAGTGTGGGGGTACTGCCAGGGGGCAGAACAACAGAGAAAAGGGCAGCGGGGTCTATGAGGGACACAGGGGCTGGAGCTGTGCAGATCACTGGCCTGCAGAGGGTGCTCCAGGCTGGAAAAGAGCTAATTCCCAATGACCAGGTGCAGGTGAGTCCTGCACTCTCACAGGCTCCCATTTCATCCAAAGCACTGAGGCTTTTTTTTACCCCCCAAACTAAACTCTAATACAGATCCATTGCTTCAACCATACTGCCAAATTTTAGAAAGCAGATATTTGCTAGTGTTACAGCTGAGCACACACATTTAAATGAGACAGCCTACCCTTTAAAATGAAAATATTCCAAATAACAGCAGTTTAGTGGGATAAATGCTCAGAAGTATATCCAGATACAGCTGTTTGAGGGTGGCTAAGCCTATTTCTCAACACTCAAGATTTAAAATAGCTAGCTAATATTCCCTCTAAAGGACTCTGTCTGAATATAGTCCATACAAAGTTTTGGGGGTGGAGGAAGCTTAGTCATCCATGTATGAAACCAGAAAAACTAATTAAATCTGTAACAATCGGCATGAAATCATTAATCACAATTAAATGGGATTTTTTTCAGCATTTGAACAAAGAACCCCAAACAGAACAAAAGATGAAGTGAAATCGTGCATCTTGCTAATACAGAACATGCAGCATCCAGTTCTGGAAAGAAGGGGATTTAACTTTAAAAGTTGTTCCCCCTTTTTCCCCTGCTGTATACAAATTTAAGGGAGCCAAGTAGAAAAACTAAGCAAATAATATGCCAGAGTCCTATCTTTTAGGAAATTTTCAACACTTATTGGTCATCTTCATCACTGCAAGGAGACATCTTCTCTAACAAAGATTTAGCACTATTTATATTCCCCAAGTGTAGCATGCAGCTTCACTGGGATTAAATTAAATGACTTCTGAACCCTGATGCATAAAAGCCTTCTTTTAAAAGAAACAAAGTATTTGTTTGCCTCGATCACAGGTCTCAAAAGATAGAAAAAAATTCCTTATAGTTTCTTCATCTCTCTTAATATCCTTTTCTTATGTCAGACAACGTCACAATGATAGGGTTACTAGTGGTCCTTTCTCTCCCCCACACCCCATTGGGCTCCTATATGCTTCATCTCCATATGCAGGAGTTTCTCTGATATGTCATTTAAGAAGATTATGCAGGATTTAATCCTCCATGAACCCAAGGAGGTCAGATACTCCTGTCCAAACTCTCCATTGGCCTGAGTATGGTACATTTCATGTTCTTTTCATCTGGTTTAGAGCCTCTGGTTGGTTATCTAGTTGGATACTGGGGTTTGAGGCTGTTGCATACTGTCTGTTTGTGACCACATATTATTAATTACTTAATAAAAATCAAGTATCTATTAGGAAAGCAGTGCCTTAAATGTGAACTTTAAACGTGTACTGATGATTTTAAATTTCTAATCTAATTATTAAAGTCTTTGAGGTAGGTATTTTACTGATCATTCTCCATAAATACATCGGAGGGTGGGGTAGTAAATATGAGGGAGGGAAAAGAGCTGTTTAAGCTAAACTACATTGTTGACACAAGAACAAATGAGTATAACCTGTGCATGAATAAATTTAGGATGGAAGTTAGAAGAGAGCTTCTAACCATCAGAGGAATGAGGTTCTGGAACAGCCTCCCAGGAGGAGCAGTGGGGGCAAGAAACCTAACTAGTTTTAAGATGGAGCTAGATACATTTATGAATAGGATTGTATGACTACCTGCAAAAGCAGGGAACTAGATTCACTAATCCTGGAGATCTTTTCTAGTCCTATGTTCTTAAGTGCTAACCTGGGAATGCACCAGCTCTTTTGCAGCTTCAATCAGCCCTGGTCAACAGTTACATAACACCAACAATTCCACTCTGCTTTTCAGGAAAGGGTCTACTCTTAATTCCCTGAAACAAAATTGGGACACATCACAGCCCATGTTCTTCCCATTCCTATCCTAAGAGTTTGCTTAGTGCACTTTAGAGCATATGTCTGTGGTGTAAATCTTCCAATACCTAAATCCTGCAGCTACTTTTAACTCCAGAATCTAGTTATGCTTATACCCTCTGGCTCAAAGAGGCACAGCACAGACCACTCAGCCCAGTAGGTGGTGTGGTTAAAATGGCTTAAAGTCACCCTTGTGCTCACCTGATTCTGTGCTGGTCAGGGGGCTGGAATGGCCTCCTGGCATAATTTAGACAGCCCTTGGGGGACTGTTTAAATTACAGCAGCCTGTTCTTGGCTCCCTGTGGCTGGCAGAGATTCTCTGTGCCCAGATTCTCTGAGGCACTATGTGCTGCAAGTTCACATGATATGCTCCTTCCAACCCAGTGGGGACCTGGCATATCCCTTATGCCAAGGGCTGCATAGGGGTCCTTAGAGGACAGCCTGCCACTGCCTACCCTCATTTCTACACTGGAAGAATTTTCCTCTGAGTGGTGATGAGGTTTTTAGAGCCCCTTTACAGTGCTCCAGTCCTTTCACCCAGTGTAGAAGAACCAAGTGGGTGTAAGATTTCACCTGACCACCTGCATGCAGATCCCTCCTCAAAACTTCCCTTTGCCACTATGCCTACAAAAATCTTGACAATAGGAGGGTGGTGAGTCTGCTGCCTATCATACTGTCCAACTCTGTCTCACTGTTTTTACTTGGACTCTCCCATCTGTTTGTATTTATCTGTTGTCTCTTGCCTTATACTTCAATTTTAAGCTCCTTAGGGAAGGGACTGTTTTTGTTCTGTATTAGTACAGCACCTACCACAATGGGGTCCTGGTCCATAAATGGGGATCCTAGGTACTGCAGTGATCCAAATAAATAAAGAGGCAATCAGACTGATTCTGACAGACTTATTTCAAGACTTCTTTCTCAACACAACAGGTTCCTTTGACACTAAAATTGCACAAAAAATGCTCTCAATTTCAGTAATGCTTAAAGGACACTATGCACTTGTAATCAAATCAGGTTTTTTTTGAAACTCAGCTAAAAGTTATTGCAAGCATTACACCGTCCTCTGACTCGCCTGCCGATTTGGGTATGTTTTATAATCACATTATTTAAAATGCAGTTCTTTCCTAACTTGCTGAGTAAGCAACACACACAATGGAAAATGACTAAATGACCATACAAGAGAAACTGATCGTACAAAGTGTGAGAGGTGGCATCGTACTGTGGATAAGGCATTGGACCTCAGGAGACCTGGCTCTGCTAATGACCTACTGTGTAACCTTGGCCTGGTCATATTACATCCCTCTGGTTTTATTTACCCTCCCACACTTTGTCTTGGGTATTTAGATTTAAAACTCTTTAGGGGAGGGACTGCTTCATACTATGTGTTTGTACAGTGTCTACATACCAGTGCTTATGTACAGGCCCTCAACATTAGTTGCGGCTTCTAGGCAGTATTCTGTGATAAGTTGTGAACAATGCTAATAAGTGCTGCAGGGGGATTGGGAATCCCCTGAATCCCCACCAGGTCACAATTCAAGGTGTTTGCAATGTCCTCCCCCTGTTTGTAACTCAGGGGTTAATCAAGCAAAAACAGACAAAAGGTCCTTTTCTCCTTCTTTCCCTTGAGAGAGAGAAGGGATTCAGAGTAAAAGAAAAGAAAGGCAAAGACTGTCTCTTAGGCAGTCTTTTGGGGTCAGGCCTTTGGGGTTTGATTTATCAGCTGATATGGTGTCTTTAATTAGGGTCTGCCTCTAGCCCCTCCTCTCGAGTCACCGAACTTCATGCCTGTTTCATGCAGTCTCAGGGGTTGTGAGGGCTGCAACTGTCTCCCTCTTGGCTGATCTGTCTGTGCTCAGCTGTCTCTGAGATACAGTAGTCTTCTTCTTGTTCACCACCCCTTTCTGTGGCAGGCTTTCCTTTTTTAAGCCAGTCTCCACCCCCCTGCCCCTCAGCCCTCAGGCAGAGCAAGCCTCACAGATGCACTGGTTAGTGCTGGATGAGCCCAGAAGAGGTCACTAGCCTCCTCTCTACTAGAGCACAGATGTGCCCCTTCACATGCTGTCAAGTCCACAGTGAAAAATAGAGACACGTTTTTCTAATAATTTTACATTTCTTTAGTCTCATATTACTAGTAATTTAGTATTTATAACAATTTCAAACTTGAAATGAATGTATGTAGGTTAACAATAATGCTGTTATGTCAAATATATTAATAAAATATAACAAAAGTTTACACCTAAACTAATCCAAAAACCCTTCTCTGAAGTGCCAGTGAGTGATAAGAGATGCCCCTTACACCCAAAATCCCAGAGTTTGTAATTCTGTTACAATAATAATTTCAGTATACATAATTTTGAATCTAGGACCTGTAAGGTCTAGGTGTTACTCTATATATGAAAATGATCAGATACAATTTTCTATGATGTTTCAACTTGAAATTTCCCTATTTTGTTACAGCAAATAGAAATTCCCTGTAAAGGAGACTCATGTTTTGAACTCTCTCTTTAAGCAGGCCCAAGAAGACAAGGTATTTTTGATGGATCCTGCTGAGATTCTGATTCCTGACCCACATTTTTAGAATTATAATACTATGTTGACTAGAATACACTGTCTGTCTATCTGTCTATATGTATTATCTCAATATATATATATTAGCCAGCATACATTAGTCAACACATACACATATATATCAATTAGTATGCATTAAAACACCAATAACATTAAGCACAAATATTGTAACAGCAATATAGTCTAAACTAGCCTAAATGACAACCTCCATCTTTTCATGTTCTCTGTGTGTGTATATATATATATCTTCCTACTGTATTTTCCACTCCTTGCATCTGATGAAGTGGGTTTTAGCCCACGAAAGCTTATGCCCAAATAAATTTGTTAGTCTCTAAGGTGCCACAAGTACTCATTCTTTTAGCCTATACCATAATTCTATTAACTAATGCTACGTATCCCATAACTCTTTGTGTTTGCTGAAGTTAGAGTGACTAGATATCCCAATTTTATAGGGACAGTCCCAATATTTGGGGCTTTGTCTTATCTAGGTGCCTATTACTCCCCAATCCTGTCCCGATTTTTCACACTTGCTGTCTGGTCACCCTAGCTGATGTAAGCAAAAATAACTCTTAGGGCCAGATTCTCTCATAGGTCAAGGTCCACTTGGCACAGGAAATGGACATAATCCATTAGGGAGCTGCCTGTAGCTACTTTGGGCAGTTCCAGCCACGGCAGTGACCTGAATGTATACAGCCCAGGAGCTGTACTAACCTACATCAACTGGCAATAGGCCACAGGGGACCATCTGCCTGCTGAGAAATGGCAGAGTGCATCAGTGCTCCAGTTATGTGCCCTCCTATACCAGTGCACCCCTCTACCGGGGTCAGAATAGAAAACTGGTGTCATAGTTGATTCAAGAAAAGGAGTACTTGTGGCACCTTAGAGACTAACAAATTTATTAGAGCATAAGCTTTCGTGAGCTATAGCTCACTTCATCGGATGCATTTGGTGGAAAAATTTGGTGTTTTTTTTTTTTTCCACCAAATGCATCTGATGAAGTGAGCTGTAGCTCACGAAAGCTTATGCTCTAATAAATTTGTTAGTCTCTAAGGTGCCACAAGTATCCTTTTCTTTTTGTGAATACAGACTAACATGGCTGCTACTCTGAAACCTATAGTTGATTCAGAAACACTGATAGTAATTAGTTTAGGAACATCATCCAAACACCCCAAATCCATGGGTGCTTAGATCCAGAATGTTTGTTTAGGCCCAATCCTATTCAAAAGTTGGTGATAGAAATCTTGCAATATGAATGTGTTCTGGGTCTTGTCTTCATCCATCTGTTTTAGAGGAATGTGGTTGATGTGAAGAAAGGGTGCTGGGGATTTAAGAGGGCAATTATGAGATGTAGGTAGAAAACAAAATTCCACACACTTGAAGACAAACATTATTTCAAGAGATGATTTCTTCCTGAACTTATTCACTGCAACTAGGTCTTGACAGTTAGCATCTGTTTGAGGCATGTGATAGATCACCTAAATCACATGGTATTGTTTCTGTTTCCTGACTGGATGGCTGATTTTTTTTTAAATTAACAGGACAAAAATTGGAGATTTGAAGATGACTGTATGGATAATTCCAGTGATGTGATAACATATACTTCCATGAATATATGTGGGACTTTCACATTTCGCAAATGTTCCTTAGAATAAGAAAAAAATCACTCCTATGAATGATTCAGGGAAACAAAAACAGTTGTGAATAGCTTCAGAGCAAATTATGTCTTTTATCTGAATGAATGTGCAATCTTTATACCCTATCCACTAATACTATGACTTCTTGCATGCAAGACACATGGACACAATGCTTTTTCATTGTTCTTAAGATCCAAGGGTTTGGATCTGTGGTCACCTATGCAAATTGGTGAGGATTTTTATCAAGCCTTCCCCAGGAAAGGGGGTGTAGTGCTTGGGGGGATATTTTGGGGGGAGATGTTTCCAAGTGGGCACTTCCCCTGTTATTTTTGTTAGACACTTTGGTGGTGGCAGCATAAAGGTTCAAGGACAAAAGGTAAAACAGTTTGTAACTTGGAGAAGTTTTAACCTAAGCTGGTAAAAATAAGCGTAGGGTCAGGTCCTCACATATGTACCCTAGAGTTCAGAGTGGGGAAGGAACCTTGACAAGGACCAGGGTCTGTTTCTACTGAAGTTAAACAGCAAAACTGTAATTGACTTCAATGGAAGAAAAGACAAGGCATCAATCAACAGAATGGGTCCAGCACTTTTCTCATGTATTTGCATATTTGATCTAGGATTAAAATGCTAGAAAACAGTGCTCCAGGCTGTTGAAAATCATGCCCCCAGGGAATTATTTGCTGGTAATCTATAGCCAGATTGTAAAGGGATTATAGCCACAAGCAAATTTCACTGTTTTTTATCTGAGAGTTATCTAGAAGATTTTCACCAAAATTTCTCAAAGCCATTTCTTGAACACTAGCCTGACTTTGAGGTTGATACTAGGCTGATACTATGGTCAGAGTCTAAAGAATGGAAAATACTATTAAATAAGTGAATTTGCTTAAAAATTCAGCTGGTAGGACTACATACTCTAACATCTAATGACTAGTTAAAAAATCCAGCATTTGCAGATGACCACATTTTCACGGAGTTTGTACCACTAAACTGGGAACAGGGTTGAATCCATAACAGCAGGTACAATTAAAATCTAGCCAACTGTTCTTAAAGGACATGGAATATGGCATATAAATATGCTAATTATAGGGTCCCTAGGTTAGAACCTGGAGTAGTGGATGGGCCAGGGTTCCCTCACCATCTAAGTGATGTAAACCCTGAGAAGTGGGGGACAGGCCTAATCATAACCCAAAGGGCACAGGGCTCATTTGGAAGCCTGATCTAAGGCCTGAAGACCCTGATGAGCAAGATAGACTGCTGAGTTATTGGAATCAGTGCTACATCAGAAGGGGGTTCATTTTTGACTATGTGATCTCCCAAAATCCAAACCACAGAAGACTGGCAGAGGCAGGCACATGGCCTACAGGGGGGCACCAGGAGCAGGGAAAGGACTGCAATACTGCACTGTGAGGTGAGTGACCCCTCTCGTGTGACATGTTAAAATAAATGTGTGTTGTACCCACAAAGGGAACTAGCTGGGCTTTATGTCTCACTTGTGCTGAGAACAATAAGCCGCATATGCTTTTGTGCCCTTAATTATCTCCCCAACTCTGATGTGACTATGAAAGAATTCAGCTCATATGGTCTCCCCTCTGATGATACCTGCTTGGATCGTACAATGTTTAACAAAAGAAAGCAAACACAAAGGGTTGAGAGAGGAAAGTAAGTGCCAATTCAAATACATTATGGAATGGGGTCCTTTGCTAGATATTTAACTTGTCCTTTCTAGCCATACATTCAGGAGATAAGATGTGTTGTGTGTCATAGCAGTAACACAGATTAGATTATTCTAGGCTGAGGGATGCTTTCTCTGGGTATGCTTGTTGAACCTTGTCTCCAGTATTGAATAGGTTGTCTTTCCTGTAAATTATCAAGGCCATAAGACTTGTGTGTGCAAGAACAGTGGGACTGCAGCATTATTAGCTGGAAAACAGAGTCTCTCATTATATACTGTGTACTCAGATATTCTTATTAACTGCTGGAAATAGCCTATCTTGCTTGTCACCATGAAAGGTTTTCCTCCCCCCCCCCCCCGCTGCTGGTGATGGCTTATCTTAAGTGATCACTCTCCTTACAGTAAAAAGAAAAGGAGTACTTGTGGCACCTTAGAGACTAACAAATTTATTAGAGCATAAGCTTTCGTGAGCTACTGATCCGATGCATCCGATGAAGTGAGCTGTAGCTCACGAAAGCTTATGCTCTAATAAATTTGTTAGTCTCTAAGGTGCCACAAGTACTCCTTTTCTTTTTGCGAATACAGACTAACACGGCTGCTACTCTGAAACCTCTCCTTACAGTGTGTATGATAAACCCATTGTTTCATGTTCTCTGTGTGTGTATATCAATCTCCCCTCTGTTTTTTCCACCAAATGCATCCGATGAAGTGAGCTGTAGCTCACGAAAGCTTATGCTCTAATAAGTTTGTTAGTCTCTAAGGTGCCACAAGTACTCCTTTTCTTTCAGTTGAGCTTGTTATCTTTCCTGTGTATGACTTACAAGCATACACTATTGTTCTAGCTATACTGGCAACTTGGAATCTATGAATCTCTCAGGTGATTTTAAGGCCAGAAGGGACCTCTGTGATCATCTGTTTTTACCTCCTGTATAACACAGGCCTTAGAACTTCCCCAAAATAATTCATAGAGCAGATTTCTTAGAAAAACTAGCCCATCTTGATTTTAAAATTGTCAGTGATGGAGAATGCATCACAATTCTTGGTAAATTTTTCCAGGGGCTCATTACTCACTGTTAAAAATTTATACCTTAATTCCAGACTGAATTTGTCTAGTTTCAACTTCCATCCATTGGATTGTGTTATGCCTTCCTCTACAAGATTGAAAAGTGCATTATCAAATATTTATTCCCCATTCAACTCACCCCTTAACCTTCTCTTTAGTAAGATAACTAGATAGACTCAAGGAACTCAATTACTATAAGGCATGCCTTCTAAACCATTAATCATTATTGTGGCTCTTCTCACCCCTCTTCAATTTATCAACATCCTTCTTGAATTGTGGGCATCAAACTGGACCCAGCATTACAGCAGCATTCATGCCACTGCCAAATACAGAGGTGAAATAATCTCTCTACTCCTGTTTGAGATTCCCCTTTTTATGCATCGCAGGATCTTGTTAGCTCTTCTGGCCACAGCATCAGACTGGGAGCTCATGTTCATCTTATTATTCACAATGACTCCCAAATCTTTATAAGAGTTGCTGCTTCCCAGGATACAGTCCCCCATTCTGTAAGTATGGCTAACATTTTTTGTCCCTAGAAGTATTAATTTATATTTAGCCATAATAAAATGACTATTGTTTGCTTGCACCCAATTTACCAAGCAATCCAGATTGCTCTAAATCAGTGCCTCTCAAACTTAATTGTTCATCCCCCCCCTCATTGTGTCTGTTGTTTGTTTATGTCCCCCAAGTATATATACCACCACCCTGCTCCGAAGGCAGAACAGAGAGCAGCAGCTGCTGGCCAGGCACCCAGCTCTGAAGGCGCACTGTGCCAGCAGCACCACAGAAGTAAGGGAGGCAATGTGAAAAGTGATATTTCTCAATATCACTGTTCACAACAGACTTAGAATCCCATTGCCACTCTTATTTCTGTATGCTGCTGGTGCCACCCCGGGGCTGACAGTTGGAGCCCTGCCATTTCCAGGTGAGGGACTGGAGGTGGGGGTGGAGAGGAGAGCCTGAGCCCACTTGAGGGTGCTCCAGCTGTCAGCCCTGGGGCAGTGGTGCTCCATCTGTCCCCCTTTTCCCTGCCTCCTGGATGTGCTTGGCTCCTCTGCATGAGCACCAGCCACCCGGGTCTGACAGCCAGAGTTCTTAATAAAAAAAAAGCACACAGCTCATGCCTCCCTTGACACGTTCCCGTGCCTCCCTTGGGAGGCTCACCCCACAGTTTGAGAACTGCCACTCTAAGTCGGTGACCTGTGCTCTTCATTATTTACCACTAACCCCATTTTTGTCATCTGCAAACGATATCAGTGATTTGTTTTCTTCCAGGTCGTTGATAAAAAATATTAACTAGCCTAGGGCCAAGAACTCATCCCTGCAGGACCTCACTGGAAACACACCCACTTATATGGCAATTCCCCCTTTAGAATTACATTTTGAGGCCTATCAGTTAGCAAGTTTTTAATTTATTAAAATGGGTACCATGTTAATTTTGTATTCTAGGGTTTTGGTTTTTTAAATCAAAATGCCATGGCTTCATAACAATTTGCAGCATTTCTTGTCTGTAATCGTCCATGTTTTTGTTTTGCACACTTCAGCTCCAAGGGCAAATTAAGCCAATCTTTTCCACTCTTTGTTTTAATATAGAAAATTAATTAGTGGAATCATTCCACTGCACAACTGGAGTAAGAGGGCTGGTTGTATTGTGGCAAACAAAATGTATACAACATTGCATAACAAAATGACAGTATAGACACTGCATTCACAGAGTCATTTGGTTTTATTGCTCCTTCTGTTCCATTGCCTTCTGTGTCATTCACCACCACTGACTCACACACTTTTCAGAGACCTGCAATGTAGACCATGGCCCTATTGCAAATGGCTATGCTGGTCTTCGGCGTCTTTTAACTCTGGTGATATATTAGAGAAGACTTCCTGTTCCAGTCCCCAGTTCAGCACAGTAATTAAGCATAGGCTTAAATGCCATTGTGCAGAGTGTCCCTGATTGAATTCAAAGGTCAGATGCAAAGCCCACTGAAATCAATGTGTGTGAATGGGGGGGTTTGGAGTGGGGAAGATACCCACTGATGTTGGTGTGCTTAGCACCAGGCCCTATTTCTCTGAAAACCTCTCCTTAAATCCTGCTTATTTAGTGTACCTTTCTTTTGCTGGTAGTCTGCTCTCACCATCTTGCTTAATCTATTTATTGTTTTATCATATGTCCAATTTAGATTCCAAATTCTTTGAAGCAGGGACTTTGCTATACCTTTTCTAAAGCACCTGGCATACCTCTATTGCTGGATGAGTGATACCTTTATAACAGTCTCCCAGATTTCTACAATCTTTTTAAACACCAACGTTTTACAAAGCAAATAGTTTGTATTTGCACCCATTATCATTGCTCTGCATTGCCACCACCAACCTCATTGAGGTAAAAAGTCACAATCGGACAAATTCAGCTATGTCAGGTCTATGACACATACAGAGCTGTCAGTGGAATCCTCAACTGTCCATTTAATTTTCTGCCTGTTTTGTCTCATTAATGCAGCACAAAGCAGGCAAAATAGGGGTTGAGAATCTGGTCAGCAAAGTCAGGACAGCTAGATTCTATTCCTGACTCTGTACTGACTTGGTTTGTGATTTTGAGTGAGTGACCCGTGTGCTTCAGTTTTTCCATCTCAACCTCATATTCCTCATCTGTGAAATGCTTTGGTATCATTGGTTATTTATGTATCTACTTATAGAGCTTTATTTTGTAAAATAATATTTGTACAGTACTGAGCACATTTGATTCAGAAGTCAGAGAGGCTACAAGCATGAGATCTCATTTTATGTTCATATATGCCCCAGTAACCTGATTCTAAAAATACTCTGAGAACAGAAACACGCTATTTTATCTATGACCAATCCAATCAAAAATTATTTGAATTTCAAATATTGAATATTCATATTAAAGTGCTCACAAGCAAGCTCCAGACCAAGGATTACTCACAGAAATAATTAAATAGTTTTGAAAAAACAATCAATGCGAGAGAGAAAAAAATCAGTCTGTTCGTGGACAAGTTTCTAGCGGAAAAACAGGAAAAATTAGTTGATTAAGTTACTCACTTTTAATTATTCATCAATCTCAAGGTATCATCTGTCCTAGTCATTGTTACTTTGTGGTACATACAATGGTAGAACCAAGAAGCCACAATCAAGATCCGGACCACATTGTGCTATGTGCTGTACAACACAGAATAACTCTTCAAATAATTTTGTTTCCCTCTTCTGGTTACATTCTCACTGATATGTTTTTATAGGACTAGAAATTCCCTTTTGAGGATGTACCTCTGTGTCAGTGCTGAAGTGGGGAGGAAGAGATTGGTTGTCTGGGAGAACATTGCTCCAAAGATCCCACAAGTGAGCTGCTACTGTGCACAGAAGAAGTTCTGCGAAGTTTTGGGGAGGGTGCGAGATTTGCTGGAGGTGGAGCAAGAGCACATCACAGTAGCCAAATTCCTGCATGGAAGTCATGGTGAAAATCAGAGAGGCTGGAAAATTCTGAGAGGATTTTCTAGTGGAATTTCTGAAGTTCCCTTCTGCTCTATCCTTCTGCATGGCCAAATTCTGCTGCCTCTGGCCCAAGTTTCCTGGCAGTACATTATTCCTAGTTGAAAAATCCTATTTTATTTCTGAGAAAAAATATTCTTTTTCAAAAAACAAACAAAAATACCCATTTGATTGCTTTCACATTGAAATTTGTGTTTTTCTTTTTTATTGTAAACCAAAATACCTTTCAGTTTTCAGATTCCCCCCCATCTTCCCTTTTCTCACTTGTTTACTTTTTGCCTTTCTTCCTTTCTGGGAAGTGAAGAGAAAAGGTTTTTTGTTATTTTAAGCTAGTGGAGAAGAGTGGAGGATTTTTTTTAATCTTTCACACTTTTTCCAACAGAAAAGTGAGAGAAAAATAGGAAACACCTCCCTTTCCCTGACTTGTTTAGCTTTTCACATTGTACTGGAAAAGAGGGATCTAGAAGAGTACATACACTGCTGGCACACTCCTTTATGGCTGGGTATGGCATAAGCCTTTCCCCCTCTGACAGCCCCTGATGACAGGTGCTGTAGCACTACAGTGGTCTGCTTCTTCTCATGATTCTGCTCTTCAGCCTGGTCATTATGAGTTCTCCCATTCCATTATAGTCCCGCCAACAATATTTCAATATTCTTACATCAGGTCTTCAGCTCCCAATTGTGGGCCCCAGGATCCTTACACCCTTTTGTCTTAGGGCTTTCAAAAGTCTTTATCCCCTTATATCAGAGCTTCACACCACCTTCCCCAATAGCTTGTAGGGAACGCAGGCTCACCCTCTCCTCTAGATTCCAGCCCAGGGACACTCAAGTGAGCAGGCAAAGTCTGTCTATTCACACATACTGCCTGCTACATCCCTGGGCTTCTTCCTACCTCAGCCTGTCCTCAGGCCCTTTCTTCCTGGGGTCATTGTATACCCTGTGTTCTTCTCAGGCTACAAGCCATCTCTATCTTCCAGACCTCTACAGCCTCTCTAGATCCAACCTTCTTTCAGGGCCAGGTCTTGAAGAGCTTTTTCCTGCAGTCTAACAAATCCCAAATGAAAATAACCCTTTTTTGCCCTCCATAGGCTCTAACTGCTTCTCTCTTAACATCTGCTGCTCCATCCCTGAATTGAACACCTCCCAGGGCTCTCTCCCTAAGAAGTCTGGATCCTGCCCTTTTGCCAGGGCTCACCACTAGTCCATACTCTACCGTGGGGGCTTTTCTGTCTCTGTCCTGGCTTCTTGACAGGTTTTCTACTCAAGAGAGGTCCCAAGGCCAACTCTCCCCCTGGGAAACTGCTTCAATCCTGCCATTCTCTCTCTCCACTCTCTACTGCTAAGAGAGAGACTGCAGAATTCTTTCCTCCTCTTCCTTCAGCCCCCTCTTGTTCTGGGTTTCCTCTCTGCATAGTAATCACTCAGTTCCTCATTGACATGGGACTCATTTTAAGCTGGGCTTGGACCACCCTCCACATACAACCAGGTGCCCCAATTAATCTCTCCTGCTCCCGTTAACTCTTTCAGAGCCAGGGTGAGATATATACTCCATCACAGGGAGAAAAATTTAACAAAAACTTTTAAAGAACTTTTCCAGTGGAAAAAGGACCCCTGGGAAGTTAAAAATTGAGAGAAGGAAGGCATTTTCCTACAATTTGAAATTGAGAATTATTAAAAATATGTAAAAAGAACAGGAGTACTTGTGGCACCTTAGAGACTAACAAATTTATTTGAGCATAAGCTTTTGTGAGCTCTCACTTCCTTGAAAGTTTATGCTCAAATAAATTTGTTTGTCTCTAAAAGTCCTCCTGTTCTTTTTGCAGATACAGACTAACACAGCTGCTACTCTGAAATCTAAAAATATGCAACTTTTCCTAAACATTTACTTTCAACTTGTTTGTTTTGAGAAATGAAAAAAAATATTCTTTGCGAGACCTCATTTTTCAGTGAAACCTGAAAAAAATTCGACTAGGTCTACAGCACAGTTCCAGTGGCTGGGTCCCCCTGTGGTTGCTCGGTAGCAACTGCTGACAGGAATTGGGGAAATTACAGCTGTATGAACTCTAGGTTTGATTACTGCAATGCACAGTACCTAGGATACAAACCCTGGTCTTCAAAAACAAACAAAAACCAGCCCCCATTGAAACAGCAGATCTCTTTAATCAATATAAGCCTCTGGGAGCACATCACTGTTCCCTGGCTAATATCAGCTGAAATTTCGGAAAGAAATCTTGAATATATAATACTCTAAAGCACTGTTTCTCAACCTTTTTGATACCAGGGATCAGCTTGCTGCCTTTCTAAACTGTGTCAGGAAGAACTCAGGGACTGGCGCCAGTCCACAGACTGGTCATTGAGAAATACCACTCTAAGGCAGTGGTTCTCAACCAAGTGTACATGTACCACTGGGGGTATGCAGAGGTCTTCCAGGGGGTACATCAACTCATCTAGATATTTGCCTAGTTTTACAACAGGTTACATAAAATGCACTAGCGAAGTCAGTACAAACTAAAATTTCATAGAGACAAAATGAGAACATAAGCAATGTTTCAGGAAGAGTGTTCTGTGACACTTTTGTATTTTGATGTCTGATTTTGTACGCAAGTAGTTTTTAAGTGAGGTGAAACTTGGGGTATGCAAGACAAATCAGACTCCTGAAAGGGATGCAGTAGTCTGGAAAGGTTGTGAACCACTGCTCTAAGGTATTGACTCAAGATACCTTAGAGACTGCCTCATCCTGCATGATCATAACCTCTAATGGTCCCTTAAAATATATGCTAACTATTTATGCTAAACTATCTGTTTGATCTTATATGTAGTTGTGACACTCTTAGTACCTCTCCCAGATTGGAAGAAGAGCTCTGTGTAGCTTGAAAGCTTGTCTCACTCAACAACAGAAGTTGGTCCAATAAAAGATATTACCTCCCCCACCTTGTTTCTCTAACGTCCTGGGGCTGACACAGTTACAACACTTCACGGTACCTCCAATGTCAACTCTTTCCACTATGGCAATGGAACTTCAACAGTGAGACTTACAGGCACAAGAGAGAGAGATTCAGAGATTTTTTCCGTAACTGACTTATGAGTGTGGAACTCAGTGTCAGAAAAGAGCAGAATGGCAATGATTTTTAGCTTCTTCAGAACACACCTTAAAAATACTCCTTTCACATAGAATCATTGAAGATTAAGGTTGGAAGAGACCTCAGGAAGTCATCTAATTCAACCCCCTGCTCAAAGCAGGACCAACACCAACTAAAATCATCCCAGCCAGGGCTTTGTCAAGCTGGGCCTTAAAAACTTCTAAGGATGGAGATTCCACCCCTCCCTAGGTAACCCATTCCAGTGCTTCACCACCCTCCTAGTGAACTAGTTTTTCTTAATATCCAACCTAGACTTCGCCCACTGCAGCTTCAGACCATTGCTCCTTGTTCTGTCATGTGCCACCACTGAGAACAGCCAAGCGCCATCCTCTTTGGAGCCCCCCTTCAAGTAGTTGAAGACTGCTATCAAATCCCCCCTCGCCCTTCTTTTCTGAAGACTAAATAAGCCCAGTTCCCTCAGCATCTCCTCATAAGTCATGTGCCCCAGGCCCCTAATCATTTTTGTTGCCCTCCACTGGATTCTCTCCAATTTGTCCACATCCTTTCTATAGTGGGGGGGGGGGGGGGAAACTGGATGCAATATTCCAGATGTGGCCTCACAAGTGCCGAATAGAGGGGAATAATCACTTCCCACAATCTGCTGGCAATGCTCCTACTAATGCAGACCAATATACCATCCTAAGTGCAGGACTCTGCACTTGCCCTTGTTGAACCTCCTCAAATTTCTTTTGGCCCAATCCTCCAATTTGTCTAGCTCACTCTGGACCCTATCTCTACCTCCAGCATATCTACCTTTCCCCCCAGTTTAGTGTCATCTGCAAACTTGCTGAGGGTTCAATCCATCCCATCATCCAGCTCCATTAATTAAGATGTTGAACAAAACTGGCTCTAGGACCGATCCCTGGGGCCCTCCGCTTGATACCAGCTGCCAGCTAGACATCAAACCATTGATCACTACCCATTGAGCCTGATGAACTAGCCAGCTTTCTGTCCACCTTATAGTCCATTCATCCAATCCATACTTCTTTAACTTGCTGGCAAGAATACTGTGGGAGACTGTATCAAAAGCTTTAATAAAGTCAAGGTATACCATGTCCACTGCTTTCCCCATATCCAAAGAATCAGTTATCTAATCATAGAAGGCAATCAGTTGGTCAGGCATGACTTGCCCTTGGTGAATCCATGTTGACTGTTCCTGATCACCTTCCTCTCTTCCAAGTGCTTCAGAATGGATTCCTTGAGGATCTGTTCCATAATTTTTCACATAGCCTTCCCTCAGTAACCCCACAGAACCACACACTTAAAGTAAATCCTTACAGAGTGGGGTAGGAGAAGAGAGAGAAGAGAGAAATCTTGTATTCATATTAATAAATGTGTGTACCCAAGAGCCTAGATAGTGAGCATGTACAGAGGCCAGAGACAACCTCAGTTCTTTAGTTTCTGTTTCACAACAAGAAGGAAAGTTTAGTGCAGGCTATGGAGCTCAGCTTGCTGGTGAGAGCAGGGCGTAGTGAGACTAGGCTGGAATGGGAGGGAAAACACTCTACATTCACTGTTGAGGTATAACGGGGTTTCCTCCAGCCTGCATGTCCCTAGAATTTCCTGGAGGAAGGTACTTCTGCCTATGGTGCAGTGCCCCTGGAAGTTGCTACCGTGATACAGTCTTTTCCCCACGCACACCTACTTACCCTAATACAGCAATGCCTTAAAACTACACATTTTGCTTTTCAGTAACAGCATAATACCGCTATTTGGTTTGTCTGGCTTGATTTATTCTTTTTGAGCTCATGCTGCTTATCGTTACTTAGTATTAGTCAGGCTGCTCAATGAAGAGCTTGAAGATCAATTTCTTTATTACTTATTCCTGTATTTTAATTGGCATTGGAGTTAGTCTAGCTGATCTTCATTTTCCTCACTTTCCCTTCTTTTCTATTCTAAACATGGTTATGATATTCCCCTTCTCCTGTATTTAGTGAGGTGTTAAAGATGACTACTTCTGACTGCATTTTCACCAAGCAGTTCTTCAAAAACCTACAACGAATATCCAATGATGCTGCTGAGTGGCAGCTCTTTAGTTTGTGGAAAGGATGGAGAAGAAACCTACAAATACCTACATTGTCTTGCTCAAATTCTCATTAGCTATTAATTTCCTGCAAATCTCTCAACGAATCTTATTTAAACTCCTTCCTAGTTTTTCTTTTACCCTTGATGCAATTACAAAACATTTCAATTGACTCTCTCTACTGGCTATATTTTATTTTACAGTTTGCATTTAATTTATTAAAATGTTGTGTTTTGTCTCATATTCGTGACAGCAATTCCTGCCTTGTTTTATAATAGTCTTGTTGCTTCCCATTGGCCTCTTCTTTTTAATGGACACCACCTGTTCCTCACACGTTCTTGTCAACTGCTGGAAATGGCCCACCTTGATTATTACTACAAAAGGCTTTTTTTTTTCCCCCCTCTCCAGCTGGTAATAGCTCATTTTACCTGATCACTCTGGTTACAATGTGTTTGGTAACACCCATTTTTTCATGTTCTCTGAGTATATAAAAATCTCTCCACTGTATTTTCTACTGCATGCATCTGATGAAGTGAGCAGTAGCTCACGGAAGCTTATGCTCAAATAAATTTGTTTAGTCTCTAAGGTGCCACAAGTACTCCTTTTCTTTTTTGCAGATACAGACTAACACGGCTGCTACTCTGAAACCTTCTTTTTACTTATATCTTTCTTTTGTAGTAGACTTGTTATCCATTTTGCCTCAGTGATAGTGTCCCTTAGGACACAAAAAGAATTGAATTTCCTATTGCTTATTTATACTTCCACTCATGTGATCTTGCCTACTGTTCTTTTAATTTCACAAAATGTGCAGTTTCTCAGCTGGCTATTCTTATACCAATGCCCTTTTTTGTTTGTTTGTTTTGAAGACTCATGAGTAGAAGTTATGCACATATTTATGTAAGTAGTCCACTAGATATCAATCATATAGTTTTACTCAGCATCCAGCGTTGATACTGATGGGATTTAATGTGAAATTACACATGAGGCAATAACTGTGCCCAGCCTGCTAAGTATACAGTACAATAGGGTGGGTGAAGTTTAAACTATGCAGCAAATACACATATTAATTACAATATTGTGTAAGAGACAAAGGAAGATTTTGTGTAGAACCAGGGAGGGGTTTCCATGGGCCATATGTGGAGAATGGGCAGGAGGGAAGAAGACACAAAATTAAGATTGTTGTGTGAATGTTAAAAATTATTTTCCTTTCCAAACCATCATCTTTCAGGGTTCAATCCAGCTTTCACAGGACTTGGATCAGGCCCTAAATTTGCATGGATAGGTTTTTTGGTGGGTAAGGGGGTTGATTAAACATTCTAATACTTGCTGCCGCTGAACTGACAGCAACTAGCAGGTCTTTACCGAATGAGCATAATTTGGAGGCTTATGTAAAGCTGTTTATTAGTAATTCCAGAATTGTGTTTGTTCAGATGAGCATATGTTTTAATTTTGGATGATCTTTCATCTACTTTAACCCTTTGTTTACACATCATTTATGTATGTTATTGAGTACTGTTGTTGAAAACTCTTTTGAACCCACTATAGAAGCTGCGAGACTGATTACTTGTAATCTGTTATATTAGTACCTGTTAATAAATATGAACCTTTTTAGTCATCTTTTATTGTACATTAAACTCATTCACATATTAACTATTCTTTCAGAATCTTTATGAAATTTGCAAAAAGTGTGTTTGAATTCTAAGGCTGGGTTATTGGTTCTTAACATATGAGTGACCTGTATTCAGGAACTTCATGTGATCAAGTGTTAGGCTGTACTTCATTATGGCTGGTGCCTCCACATCGGTGGCAATATAGATGTCTAAGAAAAAAACCTTTCAAATTGACAAAAAGTGTCTACAGCCATATGCTATTGACAAGACTGGGTGTTTGATAAGGGGTACCTATGATTTAATAATGCTCTGTGGATGTTTTCTGTAATGGATAGAAAAAGGATCCATTGACAGATGATTTTTAATGCATTAAGAACTGCTAGTAGTCACAGCTGTCAGTAGTAATGACCAGAGTAGAATTCCCTTTAGTTTATCAATCATGTAACCTAAAGATACCATAAAAGAAATTTCATGAGTAATTAGGTCATTTGAAAATGTCAAAAACAAAACACACAGTGTAATTAACCATGGGAAAGCAATGTTCTCTCCAGAAAGGAGTTTCTTTGGGCTTGCCTTCGCTACCAGGATAAGTCGACCTACGTTACGCAAACCTAGCTACATGAATTCCGTTGCTGAAGTTGACTTACTTAACTGCACTGTGTGGACGGGAGACACTCTCTGGTCAGCTTAGGCTTACTCTTCTCAGAGAGGTGGAGTACTGGCATTGGTTGGATAGTGCTCTACCATTGATTTAACGGGTTTTCACTAGACCCGCTAAATCAACACCCGCTGCATCAGTTGTAGCAGCATTGATCTCCCTGGGAGTGAAGACAAGCCCTTTGTCTCACACTCTATAAAAGACAGAGGACTTGAAAGGTAGGTTGGGGAATGAAAACTGCAATTATCCCACCAGAGCCAGAGGAGACAGACACAGAGACCAGCTCTTTACCTTAGACCAATGATGGTAATGTGTCTATTCTTTCTGTATTAGGTATAGTGCTGTATTAATTGGATCAACTTTGATTAAATAATTCCATTTGAGCCTATTATTTGACAATCTCAAACCTTTATTAAATTTAAACACAAAACAGTTGTTTTAAAGATGTTTTCTTGTC
Organism: Dermochelys coriacea; assembly: GCF_009764565.3. Lineage (NCBI taxonomy): Eukaryota > Metazoa > Chordata > Testudines > Dermochelyidae > Dermochelys > Dermochelys coriacea. The sequence goes on along the minus strand of NC_050071.1, from coordinate 84,194,216 downwards.
TTTTATGCCATGTGTGACTGGTAATTGCTCTGACAGGCTGGTTTTTTAGTAAGTGACAATTTGGATGTAATTTGTAGTAATAGGGAGATTATATGGATATCTAAGATGAAGCATATCATTCTTGATGGCATGTGAATGATAAAAGTTTACAGATGGATTATAATGGAGCCATTATCATACATTACAAAAGGAATATGATGAATTATATGTTTGTCAACTAGGGAATACTAGGCCGCCATCTGTTTTGGATAATTGCCATTTTGTCTAGGGTTATCATTGTTTTTCTCTTCTCAGTATAAAATTTGTACATCTGATCTAACTTCTCTTCACAGTAGAGAGATTACAAAAATCTAAAAAGAGTACAGTAAATAAGGTGGGATATTTATTTTAATAAAATATATTCATCCTCCCAATAAAAGAGGATGTATTACCATTTCTTTTTTTCAAATTAGATGTATGATAATATTTTGTATTAATGTAGATATATTTTGCTTTACAAATATATTAAAGTAATCATTTCATGATAAGGTATTAGAAATATAGCAGAGACTAATTTACCTCAAAATCATGGGATGGAATCCTTTGATATATATCTCCTATTGGTACTGCCTCTAAGTTAACTTTCCAACAACAACTTTCACCCCATAGCTGAAGAACATCACTGATGTACAGTAGAATAACTTTCACAGGTATCAAAATACATTGATATAGAATATAGAAATGTTACATTTACACGATAATTAAAATTGGATATTACCTAATGGCAATAGTTCAAATATTCAATATGAGGAGTATAGAAAAGTAGGGATACTAGACACCCCCATCTCATATGCCTTCTTAAATTAAATTATACACAGACTATAGTATTCATGATACCACACGTTTTAAGAATAATTCCAGATTTAAACTTGGGTCCAAAGCAAAAGATTTAGGAGCAAATACTTGGCCTTGCTGTAGTACTCTTCCATCCTCTTAAGCTACTGTGACAACAAAAAGTGCCCATAAAGCTATCATCAGTGGCTTCGTGAGGATACTTCCAAGTGCAGGTAGAATTAGCATAGAGCTGGATAGCAGCTCAACATTACTCCTCTGCTGTCCCCCTGTGTGGAGAATTCCCAGACCATGTATAGCCAATACAGCCTTCTAGTGTGCCAGTGCAGAGGGGTGTTCAGCACGTTATTGTGTTTTTTTTACTGGGAGTAGCAAGGACTCCACACTTGGTTGAATTTTACCTAGAATTAATAAAAATAGGAGGGAAAGAGTTCTTTCAAGAAAATAATTCTTATAGTTCCTTTTCCCTCTACTTATTACATTATAATGCGTACCATAGAATTTATTAACTTACCAACTAATAAAACACAAAATATAAGTTAAATATATTCAGGGCTTCCTCAGATTAGCTAAAGGATCTTCTTTCTTATCAAAAAGATCCTAAAAGCTGCCGGCTATATATAAAATCTATCGCATATCTTGGGCTATCATTGGATTTTAAAGGTTAAAGTAAAAGCCACATGATGATGCTGTAGACCAGTAGAGAGAGCTTAGAAAACCATGAACTCATTTGTTTGTTTAAAGATAGATTGTGACTGAGTGCCTGGATGGGCCACACCGAGGATGCCACACTGAAGGGAGACCGCAAGAAATGTGGCAGACAATCCCCAAAATTGGTGGTTTATTCTATAGTTAGATTCACCAAGCCAGTAACAAAAGAGCTTCTGTAGTACCACACTGGTTAACAAGAACCCCTTTAGGCATTCCAGCCTATTTAGACAACCAAGTCTAATATAGTGAGAAGTTACAGAAAACCTGATTCACCATAATTAAGGTTCACCAATCCCAAAGGACCTGACATTTATCCCCAGGTTAATATGAATCTCAGATCTTACCCAAATATCATGCTGTCAGCTAATCCTTAATAACTAAATTTAAGATTAATAAAAAGGAAAAAGAAAGAAGAAAGTTATAAATGGTTAAGAGATCAATATACATACAAACATGTGTAAACGTGTGACCTTAGGTCAATTTCATAACAGACATGGTGAGGCTGCTGATCTGTAAAAGTCTTTCTGGAAAAGTCCAAGTGTATAATCTGTTAGAGTTTTTCCATGAGAATTACAAAATTATCCAGGTATCTACATGGGGACCACAGTCCTATGGTTTAGATTTTTCCTGTTAAGGAAAAAATAGACCAGAGATGAAAGGATCAGGCCTGAGGTTTCACTTGTATAGCTGAAACAGGCTGTTAAGTGTTTTGAATACAGCACATGACTGACAATTCATCACTTTGAATTTAACATCCTACTTACTATGCATACACTGATAATCCGGGTACACTATAAAACAACAGCTGGTCATTATAACAGAGATAGTTAAATGGAAGACAATGTAGATAAATTTCAGAGTGGTAGCCATGTTAGTCTGTATCAGCAGAAAGAACGAGGAGTATTTGTGGCACTTTAGAGACTAACAAATTTATCTGAGCACAAGCTTTCGTGGTCTAAAGCCCAATTCATCAGATGCATGCAGTGGAAAATACAGTAGGAAAATATATGATAGATATAGAAATATAGATGTATACAAAGAACATGAAAAAATGGGGGTTGCCATACCAACTCTTAACAAGACCAATCGATTAAATTGGGCTGTTATCAGCAGGAGAAAAAAAAACTTTTGTAGCGATAATCAGGATGGTCCATTTCAAACAAAAAAGAATGAGTACTTGTTGCACGTTAGAGACTAACAAATTTATTTGAGCATAAATTTGTTAGTCTCTAAGGTGCCACAAGTACTCCTTGTTCTTTTTGCTGATACATACTAACACAGCTACCACTCTGAAACCTGTCACCATTTCAAACAGTTGACAAGATGTAGATAAAGTTATTAGTTTCCTGCAGGTTTCAGAGTAGCAGCCGTGTTAGTCTGTATTCGCAAAAAGAAAAGGAGTACTTGTGGCACCTTAGAGACTAACAAATTTATTAGAGCATAAGCTTTTGTGAGCATCCGATGAAGTGAGCTGTAGCTCACGAAAGCTTATGCTCTAATAAATTTGTTAGTCTCTAAGGTGCCACAAGTACTCCTTTTCTAATTTCCTGCAGTATCTCTTGAGCTTAAAGTTAACCAAACTATTAGCATACATAATGTAAAGCAATTAAGACCTGAATGGGAATTAGTATCTACAAGCTAATCTGGTTACATTGTTTATGTGTTAGAAGTTTTAGGTAAACAGAAACAAATACACTTAACCTCTACCCTTGATTTCTATTACTACAAATGAATGGGTTAATGATTGCTAGTCTAATACATCTCTTTGAAATTCACATACAAGTAAATTGTCTTGATTACGATTTCAGAGTGGTAGCCATGTTAGTCTGTATCAGCAAAAAGAATGAGGAGTACTTGTGGCACCTCTCATTCTTTTTATTGATTACAATTGTAATGCCTCTTAAGTTGTTATGGGTCATACACAAGTTGGCAGTGTCATATAGATAAAGAACATTTGATTTAAGGCTGGAGAATTTAAAATGAATGAATGAGGAGCACTGTGAAAAATCCTAGGTTGTTCATTGAATCAGCTAAAGCTTATCTTGGAAGGCACAGTTATTTTCTATAGTGTAGGAAAAAATAGAAAGAAAGAGTTTATGCCCTGTTGGTTAATTTACACCAGGAAGTGTTTTATCTAGAAGCCATGACTAAGGGAACCTTTGAGAAAAATAGATTTTGACTTCTTATAAGAAACAAAAATATTTCAACCAAAATATTTTCTAAAAGACAAATTACAGTGAAGAATAATTGCAGCCTCACTATTGCAAAGGTTTAAGCATGTACATCACTAGCCCCACTGAAGTCAATGAGACTATTCATGTGCCTAAATCAAAGCACGTGCAGAAGTTTTTGAAGGATTTGCATCTTTATTTTATATTAATGCACCCATCTGTTTGTGACATTTTGGGCAACAATATAACAAGCTATATATAAATTACCAGTTACACATATTTAAAAATTTAGTCAGGCAGATAAAAATTCCATGTCAAAAACATCTTAGTTCAAAGACTTTTTTAAGTGATCACCTTGTTTCTCCTAAGGTTAACAGCAAAAGGAATTCCAGGCTCATGGGGAGATTCTGTGCTGTGCTTCTCTGAAGTGCAGTACAAAACTCACAGCCAAAGGAGGCTTTAAGTCACCTTTGCAACGTCGCAAGCGTTGGCTGTTCCAAGAACTGGAGAGACCTCAGATGGTATAGCAGCCTCCTTGCCCTGCAGCACTGCCCAGAATCTCTTCTGTACTGCATGCTGTGCCCCATCCCTGAAACACTCTTCTCACCCAAGCCCCACCTCCAGCATAAACCTCTGATCACAGCCCTGCCTTCTTCTCATCCCCTATACCAAGGCTTGCAAGAGGGCCTAGCGAGGCACTCTTACAGCTGGCTCCACAATACCTACAATTGGATACAGTATGGCTCCAATCTTATTTAACCTGAGAGAGCAAGATGGTTCTTGATGGGTGTTCAGAAGAATGCATCTGAAATGTGTTTTTTTTTATTAGATATTATAGAACAATGGTATTGCAGTTCAGACTAACTCCCACCAAAGCACTTGATGCAGTGAAGTGAAGACCAGAATGTTGATGGGTCCCTGGGCTTTAAATAACCATATCAGAATTATTACAGTGTTAATACAAAGTTAAAAATAAGAGACCTTACACAAGCCCTCTAGTATGTCAGCAGTCATTCTGCCATGAGCCACCTGTCAGACCTTGGATACCAGTATTTTGGAACAATAATGTCCTTAGGGTGATCCTTCCCACTGATTCAGTTGGAGCAGAATGGAGTCCTTAGAGTCAGTAAGTAAGTAAGTCAGTAAGTAAGTAAGTAAATAAGAAATAACTGTGTGACAATGTCATCATGGGATTCCAGATTTCTGCTGTCTCTCTGATTTGCATGCCAAATTTACTCTTTTTATAAGGAAAAAAAAGTCTTTTTCTAATTGTCATTCCTGCAATCTCAAACTGGAATCTTGAAATCAAGCTCCGATCTTTCCTATTTTTGCACTATCACCACCAATATAAATTCCACAAGGCAATATCTATCATCAGAATTCTGTATTCAAAGCTTGAGCAATCAAAATGTCTTCAAATTCTGCTGTCAGTTACAGCTGTTTAGCAGCATTGCCTTCATAGGTGTGTTGTAATAAATCCAAGCAGCTGTCTCAAGTTTTTAGGAAGAAGGAATACTTAAAAGCCAAACAGAAAAATTCTTTGGGCTATATTAGCTTCCTCATTTTCTGTAAATATTACAACCAAAAAACTACATTAAAACAATGTTAAGGTTGCAAAGTCAAGCACTCAAACAATTGCAGAATTATTGCAAAAAGGGCCAAGGGATCTGTTTTAAGAACTGCTCACTGTGGTTGAAATCTTGATCTAGAACTTCCTTCAATAAACCCTCTGCTATGCTAATATCTTTGTAAAAAAAAAAAAAACTATTTCCCACTCTGGCTGAATACCTGCTTTGTTACACCTATTTGTGTGTCTGTGTTTCTTTAATGAGCAAGTAGTGGTACAAATGTTGTTTGTCACATTTTGTGACTTGTATGACCTTTGCCTAGTATGGGATACTAGAATTCTGACAAACTACATCAGAAGATGATCTTTAATAAATCCCATAAAATCTGTTAATTGGCCAAACCTTTAGACTGACATACAACAGGTTTCATTTGCAGTTGATTGGAGGGTGATGGCCTTGGAGGGTAAAGAAGGGAAGTGAAATACAATAGTGTACCTGCTCTTGTGCACGACTGTGAATTCAAACAAATTCCTTCCCTATCAAATATTAAATCAACTAAATATTCATTTTATTAATATGCAAGTTTCCATTGCTTGTGTGAGATTTGTGGTAAGAGGGGAAACAGATACATGCTTCTGCATATGCACAAATGTGCTTAATATTTACGATCTATATAAGTCAGTGGAAACAGTTAAGTAGTAGATCAATTTGGATCAGAAAGTTAATTAAAGAATCTGTCACCCAAGCCATCTCTTAAAGCATAAATTTAATCTAAAAGAGATAAGAATGTGATAAGCAATTGCTAACAAACAAAATCAAGGAAACTTCAGTTTAGTCCCTGGAAAAAGGGAAGGTGGTCACTTTAAACACTAATACTGTAGTTAGACATACAAGTCTACCTATAAAGAGTGTATAACAAGCGCCATTTTTGATGTGATAATTTATATTAAAATACTTATCTGATTAACTGTAGAAACTTTGTGTCTACATTGCAAATCAGAGCATATGAAAAAGTGCATTGGAGATTTAAAATTAGAATCTGAGTGTGAATGAATGCATCCCTGTATTCACACACTACAGTAATAATCTTTTTACAAGACATGCCTGGTAAGGTATCATTTGAAAATTCATAACTTGCTGATCAATAATATCATGGTAAAATGCATATAACAACATTATGTGTAAAGTTATGAACATAAGCTGAAATCATGACTGAAATGTTAATCCCAAGGAATCTACATGGATGGAAACTTTCCTGGGGAAAGAAATTTTGGGTTATAGTTTGAGACTAGGGAAAGGGAAATTAAGTGAAGTCCTGAAAATGCACAAGAATTTCACATCTCATGTGTAAAAAGAACAGGAGTATTTGTGGCACCTTAGAGACTAACACATTTATTTGAGTATAAGCTTTCGTGGGCAACTTCCTCCTTTTCATGTTCTCTGTATGTATATATATCTTCTTACTATATGTTCCACTCTATGCATCCGATGAAGTGAGCTATAGCCCATGAAAGCTTATGCTCCAATACATTTGTTAGTCTCTAAGGTGCCACAAGTACTCATGTTCTTTTTGCGGATACAGACTAACACCGCTGCTACTCTGAAACATGTCTCCTGTGTTCTTTAAAACACAAACAGATGCAGATAGAGCATACCCTGGGGAAACAGGGTGGGGTTAGAAGAACTGAAAGACATGGCCAAATCTACTGTGGCTGCATACATGTAACTGACAGCAGAATTTAACCCAAAAGGGTTTTAAACTGTGAGAAACTGACTGAGCTTGATTTGTCTTGGGCTGACTCCCTGTTCCTTAGATCAGTGGTTCACAACCAGGGGTATGTGTACCCCTAGAGGTACACAGTGGTCTTCCAGGGTGTACATCAACTCATCTAGATCAGTGTTGCTCAACCTGGGGGTTGCAGCCCCTGTCAGGATCACAGGACAAAGTTAGGGGATTGGAGGTGCAGGGCTGGCATTAGGAGGGCAAGTAGCAGGGCAATTGCCCAAAGTCTGCACAGGGGTTCCCGTGAAGCTAAGTTACATGATTCAGCCCCATCTCCTGTGGCTCAGGCTTCAGAGAAGGCTCATAAGTGAAAAACATACTCAAGTATCACAACAAACTATAAGTACAATTTTTATATTCCATTTGATTTACTTTATAATTTTATGGTAAAAATGAGAAAGGAAGCCATTTTTCAGTAATAGTGTGGCTGTGACACTTCTGTATTTTTATGTCTGATTTAGTAAGCAAGTAGTTTTTAAGTGAGGTGAAACGTGGGGCACACAAGACAAATCAGACTCCTGCAAGGGGTACAGTAGTCTGGAAACGTTGAGAACCACTGCCTTAGATTGTTAGTACTTATAGACAGAAGAGCCCTTCTACTCCTCTCACCTGTACACAGTCCTGTGTGTGAGGAAATCCATTAGCTAAGGAAGCAAAGGATATAAGTGCTCTTCAGATGCTCGGAAAGGGACATTCAGAGCCAACATTAAGGTAGCTGCTACCACTTTCTCTAAGTCCCAAAGGGTGGGAAATGCAATGATTGAACCACTTCAGAGCAGTCTGCTCAGTGTCTTAATACACCTTCCTTCCCTTGTACAGTACCCTTTCTTGATATTATGTAACTGAAATGCCACTAGCACCGTTTGAAGCGAAACTGAAGTTCTATTTTCATGTTGTATAAACATTTTAATGGTTGACAATACTGGATCCAAAAGGGAAATTTTAATATGGGAATCTTTTTTTATTAATAACTTGTATTACAGTTTTCAGAGTAGCAGCTGTGTTCGTCTGTATTCGCAAAAAAGAAAAGGAGTACTTGTGGCACCTTAGAGACTAACATTTATTTGAGCATAAGCTTTCATGAGCTATAGCTCACTTCATCATGAGCTGTAGCTCACGAAAGCTTATGCTCAAATAAATTTGTTAGTCTCTAAGGTGCCACAAGTACTCCTTTTCTTTTTTGTATTACAGTTGCACCCAGAAGCCCCAGCATAGATCAGGGCCCCATTTTGCTAGGTTCTATACAAATACATAATAAGAGTCCCTTCCCCGAGAACTTACAATCTAAATAGATAAACAGACAAAGGGCGCTACAGGCCAGTTTTACACATGAGGATCTGAGGCACAAATTGATTAAATGAGTTACTCAAGCTCAGTCCAGAAGTTTGTAGCAAAGCTGAGAATAGAACCTAGCTCTCCCAAATGCCATCCTATTGCTCTACCTATGTTCTTTTCAACTGGTAACATTATTTCAATCAACTCGGAATGCATCCGATGAAGTGAACTGTAGCTCATGAAAGCTTATGCTCAAATAAATTTATTAGTCTCTAAGGTGCCACAAGTACTCCTTTTCTCTTTTTGCACATACAGACTAACACGGCTGCTACTCTGAAACCTGTTATTTCAATCTGTGTGCCAAAGTCATACTGAAGCTGTTCCTAAATATTCAATGAGATCTATGGGGCTTTGTGCACTAGCAGATTGTATAGCCAAAAAAAAGCAAAGGCCAAATAAAGGAGTTATTTGTTACAACTGAAAGTCCCATACAGGTTGCCATTGTTTTAAATGAAAAAAACTAGTCAAGTACAAGGACTGTTTTAAGGAATACTACAGCTCTGAACTCTACTCAGAGAAGCTTGGGGTTGGGGGCGGGGGAATGGAGGTTGTGCTTCAGTGTAGCAGCCAAGGATTCTGTAACAGGAAACATCAGAGTGATGATCTCATACAGCATGAGATTATGCATTCATCACTTGGGTAAGACTCCACTGAACTCATTGATCAGGCTCACAGGGCTGCAGCGCATTCATTATTGTAATCCAATGTGCTGTGTTTCTACTGATGGACTAGAAGTGAACACTTTATCCTAATACATTTCAGCGAGTCTTTGATTTGTATCGTTTGTTTTAAAAGGCAGTGCTTTTGGCACTAGGGAAAAAAGAGGTCACAGCTCAGCTAGATTCAAAAATGCTGTTGGCTTATTTCAAAGCCCGTAGCAACAACTGTGGAGATGAAAACATTTTAAAAAACCCCCCAAAATTATGCAAAATTGAGAGAAGACAGACCAAAAATATCATTGAAAATGTATCTAATTATCGATGTAACCCTTCTGCCAGTCAGAGTGGCAGTAATAAGGGCCAGGTTCAGTATCTAGGCGTTCCTTTTCAACTATACAAAATGAAACCGCTCAAGCCCCCACCCAGTGACCTGGGACAATTACACACCACCCACTAGGCACCTCTAAGAGGCAATATTTCCCCTCTTGCAAGCACAGAGTCTGAGTGTAGCAAAGAAACTTATTAAAAGGAGGGAAGTAACCCCAATATTAAATTGGGAAAACACCACAAACAGGGTTTATAAACATAAACCATGAGAAAAAGACTCACCCCCCAAGTAAGTTGGGAAGTGGCCTTTTATCTCACGTTCTTTCCCAGCAACCCAAAAGTCCTTTTAAAATGCTCATCCCTTCTCTGCACCCCACTCAGAGTCGTTGTCCTTGGTCAGAGCATACCCAGAGTTCAAAGGTGCATCTGCAGAGTTCACCTCCCAGCCTGGGTGGGGGTGAGAAGTAAGAAGGCACCTCACTCAGTCTGCTGCCCGGGCACTTGCTCGCTTCCTGTTTGCCAGCTGCCCTGCTGGCCAATCTCTGTGGGGCTCCACTCCGCTCTGCTCCTCTCCGCCAGCTGCACTGCCAGACAATTGGCACAATCCTCTCCACCAGCTGCTCTGTCGGCCAATCACTGCACCTCTCTGTGGAGCTCCTCTCCGCTCCTCTTCACATCTGCCCTGCTGGCTGATTGCTGCACCTCTCCACCAGCCACCCTGCTGGCCGAGCTCATGCGTCTCTGCAAGGTTCTACTCCAGTCCAATCCTCTCCACCAACTGCCCTGCTGGCTGAGCTCCATTCCTCTCTGCCGGGCTCTGCTCCAATCCAATCCAATCCAATCCTCTCTACCAGCCACCCTGCTGGCTAATCACCAGGCCTCTCTGTCTGCTTCCCTGCCAGCCAAACTCCAATCTGCCTAGATGTTTTCAGGTCTCACAGCTCTCGGTGATTTCAGCTGTTAGTGGGGGATCCTCACTGCTGGTGCACACTGGGCAGTCTCTTGCATCAGAGACACTGCCCCAAAGCAGGTTTAATGCTTAGACCTAGGGATCGGTGATTTCAGCTCTGTGGTGTATAACAAGTAAGGCTGTCAGGCGGTTAAAAAAGTTAATTGCAATTAATCACATGATTAATTGCACTGTTAAATAATAGAATACCATTTATTTAAATATTTTGGATATTTTCTACATTTTTAAATATTGATTTCAATTACAACACAGAATACGAAGTGTACAGTGATCACTTCATATTTATTTTTATTACAAATATTTGCACTGTAAAAAACAAAAGAAATAGTATTTTTCAATTCACCCAATACAAGTACTGTAGTGCAATCCCTTTATATGCAAGTGGAACTTACAAATGTAGAATTATGTACAAAAAATAACTGCATTCAAAAATAAAACAATATAAAACTTTAGCTCCTACAAGTCCACTCAGTCCTACTTCTTGTTCAGCTAATCACTCAGACAAACAAGTTTGGTTACAATTTTCAGGTTACAATGCTGCCTGCTTCTTTTTACATTGTTTTGTTTTTGAATGCAGTTATATAACAAAAAAAATTCTGCATTTGTAAGTTACACCTTCACAATAAAGAAATTGCACTACAATACTTGAATGAGATGAATTGAAAAATACTATTTCTTTTGTTTATTTTTAGTGCAAATATTTGTAATAAAAAATATAAAATGAGCATTGTACACTTTGTATTCTGTAGTACAATAGAAATCAATATATCTGAAAATGTAGAAAAATTTCCAAAAATATGTAATAAATGTCATAGTATTTTATTGTTTTACAGTGCAATTAATCACAATTAATTTTTAATCACAATCTTTTGAATTAATCACAAGTTAACTATAATTAATTAATTACCTAAGAACAAGACTCTCAATTGAATCCAAATTAGCTGTTATTACACAAGGAAAAAGGATTATATGATGTCTAACACCACCCCCCAACATACCTACCAATGCCTACCCTCTCCCAGCTTACTGGGCTTTGGAACCCATGTCCCCTGCCTAGTGAGTTTCACTTAGTTGAGGGTGAGTCCCTCAATCAGGGTATGCCAAGCACAGTTCTGCTGCCCTTGATTCACACTACAAGGAAAAGAACCCTTTATTACTCCTGTCCCAATAACAAGGAGACTGGGGATCCAACACCAGCCAAAAGTGATCATTTGGGCAAGAAATCCCATCATGCTGAGCACCTAGGCAAGATGGGTGTGCCTATGCAAATGAGATCATCTCCTGAAAGTCTTTCACAGCTTATCACTAGATGTCAGCGGAGAGCTCATTCAGACCCTGCTTAGATAGATATATTTTAAGTTACCTCCTTCATTGTATCCTTCTGCCCCTTTAAATGTGCCTGCTTCGGAACATGAAAAACAACAATAAAAAAAAGGAGCACTAATAATGTTCAAGGATACTTTTCCAGGCTAGTGAGGCAAGGATACAACTTAGAGGGAGGGAGGGAAAGCATAGGATTCATCTAGAGAAACAAAAAATATTAACTTACTTAGTCTACCCACCTCCTTTCCTGCCTAGTGTCTTCAGCTGCTGCTTTCCCAGGCCATATGGTTTTACACCATCAGATGCCTTGCAATCTGTGGTTTATACAGCAGCAACCTACATCTTTGTATATAGTGCACACATCTGCAGGCCCAGGCAGGGTGGACTGATTTAAACTACCAAGTGGAAACTGTTAGTTTAAATTGTTATGCTGGAGTATCTAGCTCAGGGCAGACTTTTCAAAAACAGGGCACACCCCAAACCAGTGGTACTTTCTATAATTAAATTTCACCAACCCAGTAACAAACGTGAACCCATGGATCACTATAACGGTCTTAACATGGAGTCAGACAGTTGCCTTAGACTCTCCAATCTACCTTGCCATGCCGGCAAGCTGGACTTAGTGATAAATGGTCACTTACACCAAAAATCACAAACTAGTCAATGAGGTTGCTTTCAGTTTCAAGAGACCAGTCATTTACCCCAGATCTCACACCAAAATCAAAACCTGTAGCCAGTTCTGTAATAAACCAAAGATTTAACTAGGAAAAACTAGTAAGAGTGTTATTTACAGGTTAAAGCAAGCAAACATATATACACAAATGAATTACCATCTATGATTCGTAAAGATGACAGATGAGGTAATCTGTCAGTTCCAGGTGCCTTTCAGGGCAGATCCAGACATAACCCCTAAAGATCTCTGCCTTAGTTTAGTGTCTCTAGCCCTGTTCAAACAGCAAAGTGATGACAAATTTTCTTGTTATATCTTTTGCATTTGGCCTTCCAGTCCATGAGAGAAGCTCCCTTGCATGTGGCATTTCTAAGGTGTGGTAGGCCCATTCTCCAGTCTTTGTATTGTGGTGTCTCTTAATGGCCCATTCATCTTGGTAGGCCTCCTTAATGGGGAGGGAAGAAATGATTCCTGGGCTTGGGCTCACAAGTCCAGAGCAAACATTTTCAAAGTTATAAAGCAAAACTTACAAAGGTCCCTTATAGCACAGAATACGAGCATTAGAAGTCAGATGAATGCAGGCAGCACCGCACTAGCATTTCATAGACTCTAAACCCTAAATACATTCTTATAAGACTGGTACCTATTTTGAAGGAAACTAACATACAGCTGAGCTGGTTTGGTTTCCATCTATGAGTTTGTCAGTTCTTAGCTCACATCTACAGCCTTGGCTAGAACTGGCGCATGGGTTCACCAGCATCCCGAACGTAATCTATTTTCAGCAACTTTTCCATTTGTACTTCAGTTATTTTCTAAACAAAGGTGTATTCTCACAGTTGATAGAACCATTAAAAACAGTTGATTTACAACTAAATAGAGCTTTTACATTAGATTTGGTGCCTCGGAGGGTAACTATACACATTTATTTAAGCAATTATATAGCTTAACATTTTCAAATTCTTATTAGTTGTACGTTTTTAGTATGTTAGAAAAATGGTGAATTATATCTTGCTTATTTACGAGATAATGAACTTTTTGTTCATCATTTGTGTGAAGCTGTGTTAGGTTAATTAAACACATAAAACAGCATATAAATTTATATTAAACAAAACCAATCTTAAGTATTTGGATACATAAACTTCTCTTATCAAGACATGTTTCACATTTATAACTAAATGACTCCCTAAAGGAACAGAGAGATTAACTGTAGTCAGTAAGTTAAACTGATTACTTCAGGTCCACCTGAGAAAATTTTCAAATACACCTAAGTGAGAGTTACTGGAGCTTAAATTCCTACACATGTAAGTCTTTTGAAAATGAGACAGGCTCCTAAGTCACTTAGAATCCTTCAGATTTTTAAAAGTAGTAGATGTCACCCCACCACCTTTTTTTTATTATTAGACAGGAAGAGAGACATGTCTTCCTGCTCTTTCAACTCCCAGTTGCTGTCTCAACTTTGACTTGAATTAGGCCAAATGAAGAAAAATATTCTCTGTGATTGCAGAAGAGGCTATTACTGTCCGAAGCTGGTTAAGCACTTCAAAACACTGATTCCAAATGCTTAGCTAGTGACTGTGATTGGGTGCAGGGAATTGACCACACTGAGAATGCCACATTCAGGGCAGACTGCAAGAAACAAGGCAGACAATCCCCACAAATTGTTGGTTTAGTTTATAACTAGATTCACCAAACCAGTAACAAAGGAAATTCTATAGCACCACACTGGTTAACAAGAAGCCAAATGCAGTCCCCTTTAGGCATTCCAGCCCTTGGCTCCCATCCAGTCAAACAGATCCAATTCGCCATATATGGGTTTTTACCAATTCCCAGGGATCAGATACTTACTCCAGGTCAATATATATTTCAGATCTTACCCAATTATCACGCTGTCAGCCAATCCTTAGTAAATTAACTAAAGATTTATTAATAAAAGAAAAGAGTAGAGTTATACATAGTTAAAAGATCATAGGCATACAAAGGATTGCAAAGTCTTTAGATGAGGTTTGTAGCAGTGATGGAATACTCTGCTGGCTTGCAAAAGTCTCTCTGGTAACTTCCAAAAGATTGGAAGGTCCTCATTCCATTGTTCAAAATACTCCTTTTAGATGTAAATCTACAGTCCAGAGAAATGTTTCAGAGTAGAAGCCATGTTAGTCTGTATCCGCAAAAAGAAAAGGAGTACCTGTGGCACCTTAAAGACTAACAAATTTATTAGAGCATAAGTTTCCGTGAGCTACAGCTCACTTCATTGGATGCCTACAGTGGAAAATATAGTGGGGAGATTTTATATGCACAGAGAACATGAAACAATGGGAGTTACCATACAGACTATAACAAGAGTGATCAGGAAAGGTGAGCTATTACCAGGAGGAGAGCGGTCCAGAAAAATGTCCAGAGAAATGGAGCAGGAATGATGCAAAATGGAGATGTCTGAGGTGTCTTTTATATCCTCTGCCATGTGCATGGAAATTTAGTGTCCCAAACAAACCCACAGCCCCTGTGTATGGAAAGTTACTGACAAAGATGGGGAGTCTGAGGTCACATGTCCACATCAGAAGTCCTTATATGTTTTGCTGAATTGCAGGAGTGGTCATTGGCTCCTTGCTGCCTGTGTGTTCCCAGGAAGAGCTATCTGGAGAGCTGAGTCTTCTTAATGGCCCATCAAGCTTCAATAGTCCATTCACAATGGACTGGCAAGATTGGATGTAAACTACCTTGTGGGTGTCACCCCAAGAACAAACACGTGTAGGAGATACAAATACATAGCCAATATTCATAACTTCAGATACACTGATGATACATGGATTTAACCAGGATAATCATACTTGAAAGACTGTAACTTTTCTAATCACACCTCACATAATATATTTTGTATCAATTTTAGTGCAATTGTGCAACAATGTTAAAATGGTCATCTTCCTTTTTAGACAGCATCACAGTGACTTCTACCAGCGGCGGTGACTTTCTTTAAGTCATCAGCAGACATCTACAGTTTGAATGATTCACCTCCAGTCCTGAAATTTATTATGGTCAGCATGTTGGTGGGTAATTGTTACATGTTTATCATAGAATCATAGAACTGGAAGGGACCTCGAGAGGTCATCTAGTCCAGTCCCCTGTACTCATGGCAGGACTAAGTATTATCTAGATCATCCCTGACAGGTGTTTGTCTAACCTGCTCTTAAAAATCCCCACTGATGAAGATTCCACAACCTTCCTAGGGAATTTATTCCAGTGCTTAACCACCCTGACAGTTAGGAAGTTTTTCCCAATGTCCAACCTAAACTGCCCTTGCTGCAATTTAAGCCCATTGCTTCTTGTCCTATCCTCAGAGGTTAAGAAGAACAATTCTTCTCCCTCCTTCTTGTAACAACCTTTTATGTGCTTGAAAACTGTTATCATGTCTCCTCTCAGACATAGCAGTATTTTCTTCCCCATTTAGGTATCTACTCTGATACTTTGGGTTTAGACTATTGGCAAGAAAATGAGGTGGAGTAAATACTTAATCCATCTGTTTCTTTACTGCCTGCAATTTAAGTTTGTTGTTGGGTATTTCTTTATTCAATGTCTCTTGATGTCCTTTCCAAATTTCAAACAGAATCAGCAATACATCAACAATCTTTTTGCAGTTTGTCCAATCTTTCTGCAGTTTGTCCCATGAAAATAGGTGTTGGTATATTCAGCATATCTTCTACATTTCTTTTCAGTCTGATGTTGACTACCTTGGCTGTGATAGTGCCATTTATTTTTGTCATGATCTTCTTTACAAATTGTCATCAGAATAGGTTAGTTCTTAATAACTAGCTCAAAAAACAATCAACCATTGATTCCATTGTACATAGAATCATAAAAAGAACAGGAGTACTTGTGGCACCTTAGAGACTAACAAATTTTTCAAACATAAGCTTTCGTGGGCTGTAGCCCACTTCATCGGATGCATAGAATGGAACATATAGTAAGATATATATACACATACAGATAAGTTGGAAGTTACCATACAAACTGTGAGAGGCTAATTAGTTAAGATGAGCTATTATCAGCAAGGAATAAAAACTTCTGTAGTGATAATCAAGATGGCCCATTTAGACAGTTGACAAGAAGGTGTGAGGATACATAATATAGGAAAATAGATGCAATACGTGTAATGACCCAGCCATTCCCAGTCTCTATTCAAACCCAAGCTAATGGTATCTAATTTGCATATTAATTCAATATATTAATTGAACATTAACTGCTGGGTTCAGCAGTTTCTTGTTGGAGTCTGTTTTTGAAGCTTTTCTGTTGCAAAATTGCCACCCTTAAATCTTTTACTGAGTGGCCAGAGAGGTTGAAGTATTCTCCTACCGGTTTTTGAATGTTATGATTCCTGATGGCTGATTTGTGTCCATTTATTCTTTTGTGTAGAGACTGTCCGGTTTGGCCAATGTACATAGCAGAGGGGCATTGCAGGCACATGATGGCATATATCACATTGGTAGATGTGCAGGTGAACGAGCCCCTGATGGCGTGGCTAATGTGATTAGGTCCTATGATGGTGTCACTTGAATAAATATGTGGACAGAGTTGGCATTGGGCTTTGTTGCAAGGATAGGTTCCTGGGTTCGTGTTTTTGTTGTGTGGTGTGTGGTTGCTGGTGAGTATTTGCTTCAGGTTGGGGGGCTGTCTCTAAGCAAGGACTGGCCTGTCTCCCAAGATTTGTGAGAGTGATGGGTCGTCCTTCAGGATAGGTTGTAGATCCTTGATGATACGTTGGAGAGGTGTTAGTTAGGGGCTGAAGGTTATGGCTAGTGGCATTCTGTTATTTTCTTTGTTGGGCCTGTCCTGTAGTAGGTGACTTCTGGGTACTCTTCTGGCTCTGTCAATCTGTTTCTTCACTTCAGCAGGTGGTATTGTAGTTGTAAGAATGCATGATAGAGATCTTGTAGGCGTTTGTCTCCGAGGGATTGGGGGAGAATTAGTTTGGATCCTCCTGATCTCTTCAATGAAGCTGAAGCAAAGTGGTTGTTGTGGAAGTATTTTTCAATTTCAATAAGGTTTATAACCCTTTATTCCTGGAGTGGTACTGAAGTCTTTGGCTAAAAGATGTCTCAAATTACCATCCCACCCAGATGTTATGTCTCAGGTTCTATTTCATTTCTTCTAGATTTCTTCTAATCTTTGCTACAGTTGCAGCATTATCTGTGATAAAGCAATGCACTTGACTTGAATTTTTGTTCAGTTTTTTTAAAGCTTTTACTGCTACTTCTTTTAAGTATTCTGTGCATGTATATTTACTGATGTATCAATTTTTTCAATTGACAGACAACCTCATCTTCTGTTGTCTCACACGCATTACTGTATCATTGTGTACATTGCTCCACCCATCAAAAAGCAGATTAACAAATGTCCCACCAGTGTTTTTTAGCCCCTTTTCAATTTCCTTCTGATACACTATATGCAGCAACCTTCCAACAATGTCTATTTTGTCAGGTGAAGTGTAGCCTGGTCATAATGACTGAACCGTGTCACTGAAGTGTTTGTTCTGAACAAGATGAAAATGAGAATTTATTGTATAAATGAACAGAGCAATCTTCATCTATGGAGCCTTGCTTGAATTGATTGGTCTTGATTATGAACTCATCCATGGTTTTATTGAATAATGAAGATAGTTTTGTTTTTTATATGAGTAATTTACTTTCTGACATATGTTTAGTTGCAGCACTGCTGGTGGTACCAGAAGATGATTCTGAAGCTATAGATGATGGACAATATACAACTTGTGTCTCCCCATACCAGCAGGGGGGCACAATCTAAAGGGGAGGACGTGACTGCCCATAGTGTCTCTTCTGCCCAGCGACCCCCTCCTTCCACCCTGCACCCAGTGCTGTTGTGCGCTCCTCAACCCCACTTACCTGCAGGGTGGGAGGGTCTCTGTACTTCTCCCTCTGTGCCTCTCCCTGGCATGTTCAGCCATTCTCCCTGGCAGCTGGGCCCATGCGGCAAGCAGGACGGAGCCACTTCTCATGTGGCTGAAGCTGGATGCTCTGGGTTGCTGGTTCTGTGCAGGTGCAGCAGCTGCCTGAGAGAGGTGGTAGCAGTTGGCTAGGGAGGTGGTGGAGGCGGTTCACTCTCTGCCCAAGCCCAGCGGCCAGGGACAGGGGCTGAGCGAGCCAGAAACATGCCAGGGAGCAGAGGGGACTCCAGCTTGCTCTGTCCCTGTCCCTGGCAGCTGGGCCTGGGCAGGGGACAGCCTGCCCTCACTGCCCCAGCCAGGCTCCCTCAACCAGCTACCATGCTGCACAGAACAGAGACCCTGAGTGGCCAGCATGAAAAAGTGACTGGTCCCACCCCTTTGACTCCCCACCTGGCCCAGTTGCCACGGACAGGAGCCAAGCGTGCTGAGGGTCAGGCGCAGCAGGAGAAGGACAGTGGCCCTCTCCTTCCCCCCATCAGGCCAAGCAGAAATTGGGGAGGCACTTGATCCTGCATGCACCCCCACATGTTCCTATCTGATGGACATTCACATAACCCCTTATGTTTAAGCTGGATCCTAAAACAAAAACTCATTGAATATTACTCACTGCACTGCTTTAAAAAAAATCGTAAATGAAAGATTCCTCCTGCTACCGCTGTTTGTTCCACTGTTTAAATGATGATTTATTATAAACCCAGTTCTTAAGGAAATTTAGTAATTGATAACGATTATCTAAATCTATTTAAAACCATATCTTTAGCAACATACTAAAACAGCCTGGGGAAAAAAATTAAAATATTGCAATTTATAAATGCTTAATAAATAAATAAATATTCACCCTTAAATAGGAAATCTTCACTTAGGATTTTGATTACATTGAACAATAAAAGTATTTTTTTCAGAAGTCCAGTCGTAACATAAAGCACAGTCATTGTGGAACTCATTGCCAGAGGATGTTGTGAAGGCCAAAATGTATAACTGGGTTCAAAAACCAATAGATAAGTTCATGGACTATAGATCCATCAATGGCTATGGTCAAGATAGTCAGGGATGCAACCCCATACTCTGGTACTCCTAAATTTCAGCCAGAAGCTGGGACTAGATGTACAGGGGATAGATCATTCAATAATTTGCCCTGTTCTGTTCATTCACTCTGAAGTATCTGGCACTGGTCACTGTCAAAAGACAGGATTCTGAGCTAGATAGCCCATTGTTCTGACCCTGTATGGCCATTCTTATATAACAGTAAAAATGTAATTGATAAATACTCCAACAACCTAAGTTGTTTGTGTTCAAAATATATTTTGAAATTTGTAAGTAATCCATCCAAAACCAATTTATGACAAGTTATGTAATAGACTAGTGAGACATGGTAGGGACTACTGAAGAATGCTGCAAAAATAAGTTTACTGGTCAGCTGATCCAGATTGTTCAGACATGTCTACACCATCATCTTCAGACTCATTGCCTTCTAAGGAGTATTTTTCATACTGTTGTTTCATTCTGACATCCAGGCCTTGTGTCTCTCTGTTGCACTGCTTGCATTTAACGTGTTCATTTTTTACTCAGAGCTAAAAATTTCCTGAAAATATCCCAAATAGGGTCTTTTTCCTCCAGCTCCCAGGTGTTGCAATAAACACTAGAGGTTGCACTCTGAAGAATGTTGTCTATTCTTCCCACTGTGGCCAGCTTTGACACCAGTTTGCTCCTTTTTGGTTGCACATACTACTACTTCGCTCTTGTTACTTAATTCCCCCACTCCAACCCCAACCCCAAAAAAAACAAAAGCATGAACTAAAATCAAAAGCTTCTGCTCATGTAACCCACACACCTTTCACACTGCACTATTTTATTTGCTTAGAGACAGAGGGATGCAGTTGAGAAATTAATGGATTTCTGTATCTGTGTATCTTTCTGTGTACATGTAAGAGGACAGAGGAAGTCGCTTTACCTAAGATGTAGAACTGATCAATGAAATTGTTTTTAATTGTTCACTTTATTAATATTACTTCATAAGCAAAGTTTTATGAATGAACATTCATTCATAAAACCAGTTACCCCAATAACTGGCTAATTGAGTTTCACTTTCAATCCAATTGCTGCTTAAATCGCTGAAATTTACACTGTTTCAACATTGTAACTTCTGTTCACTGTTTGCCATTCTTTACACTTGTCCATATTGTAACTCAAACTCCATTTTAACTCGTCCCAAACTCCATTTTAAAATGCTTACTTCATTTTGTAAAAGCTTGCTGCAACCTTCATTTTTGCAAAACCCTGCTGTAATCTTATTAGTTTAGTTTAGATGTGTGAATGAGGTATGTATGGATGATGGAATCAACCCCAGCCCCAGCCTGTCCTGATGAAATAAAGTGTAAACACCCAATGACTGAAGATGCAGACAACAGCACTGACAAAGTAAGAGGAGTCCACCCTCAAAAGAAAAGAACCAAAGTACAATTGAAGAAACATCAAAGCCAGGTCCTAGGCTGAAGGTCATGTCTGCAACTGACGGGTGATCAGTCACACCGGACCCAGAGGCAGTGTGACACAGCAAGACCTATAGACGCAGGATTCAAACTAAAGCCTACAAAAAGGATGGGTGAGATGGAAGACTTTGAACGGTAACATTCTGCTGCCAACATGGAAGGGCATCGGTGCATATCCAACAGAGACCCAGCTCTTCCTTGTGCCCGGCTTTCCTGGCCAGTTAGCCGCCACAAGCTACGAACCCAAGCCACAAACTCAAGCTACATTCACGACTGGTAACTATACAGCAGCTGCAGAACCTGTGTGTGTGTATGAACGAACGTGTGAATGAATGTGAAACTGAATGAAATGTTACAGCTATAACTGACTGCCTACTATGATTCTTTTTGTATTCACAACAAATGTGACATTTTGTCTTATCCCCTTTAATAAGATCCTGCTGGTTTTTTATTTTATTGGTATAACAAAGGTGCCCAGAACCATCCAGAAGCAAGCACTGGTAGTTATTGGGCAGATCAGTATTTTTCTATGACTTGGAGAGTAAGTTTTCTGATGGGTGGAGTCAAATATTTATAATTTGAGATCTGAGCCAATCAGAGCTCACATAGGAAGGAAGTATAAAAAGAAATGCAAGATGACTCAAATGGGCTCAGTGGATAGTCCCACTGCCTATGATGACTTTGCCAGTCTATTGCACCCATAGCATAACAACAAATCAAGGATCCTCATAGGATCATGCTCTTATTATAGACCTCTTGTTCCATATTTATAAATCTTGACCTCAAAAGTTAGAACCAAGGGGAAAACATCTTTTATACAGTAAAATAGCCTCTAACACATTTTGAAAGAGGCTTATGGACTCAGCATTGATATTTTTATTTAGATGTTATAAGAGATAATTTTAGGCCTTAACCTATTTTGTATTAACTTCAGATTTCATTTTAAACAGGTTTGCTTTAAAACAAAGTGGCTATCGTAAAAACAAATAAAATCCACCTTGGGCCCAGGCGATCTTTCTAAATCCTCTGTTCTAGATCAGTTATTTAGATTAACCCATTCACTCTACTTATTAGCTTATTCCCCCTTTCTTGATAAACTTTCTTGCACACTATTCAACAAAACTGCATTAGACTGTGTGGCATATAGCCTTAAAGCAATGCTCCATTGGTCTCTGCAAAGTTTATAGCTGCAATCAGGCATGTTGTTCTTTCTGGGTGGATTCCTGTATGTGTGCAGAGCCACAGTTAAATCAATGTGTTTTACATATTGTTCCAGATACTCCCTGAGTCATGCTGGCTTCTGTTAACAGGAAAATTTATTTCAGACTAGGGTTGGGTAGACTTTCTGTAAAACTCATCTCACTTTTCAGGTACTGGCTTTTAAAGGAGCTAAAAATATTCCACTGTGAAATTATAGAAATTCCTACTGTAAATATTAAAACAAAATATTTGATGCAAAAATGTTCTCTTGATGTAGCTGAACAAAGATGCTAATACCACTTAATGAAGTCACATAGCTTTCATAGCTCACATGTGAGCTCATTCCAAAATAAGACTACATCAAATACTAGCCACACTTTTGATTTGTTGTTTTAATACTACAGAACATTCCCTGAGAGCAACTCTTTATTAGGTCAAAAATAGCTACTGCATTCCAACAAGATCTTTCTGACAAGTAAAACCCTTGATTATAGTTAAGCTTTTGACATTGGTTGTGTGTTGTATAATATTGTGAATGTGGTCAATTGTCCATTTCAGAAGGTCAGGCATTGCTGCATCCCAAACATAGTTCCAAAAATTTTTTTGGAAATGTCTTGCAACTGTAATAAATCAGGCTTTCAAGGCTCCATTTATTTGATATTTTCTTGCCCTCTACCGAATTTGGCAAGATAGTTAGTCCCTTAGCTATACTGGTACCATTTCAGAAATGGTGTCCCAGTTTAAGCCCATATATGTGCAGCTGTCACCTTTGGTTTTCACATAGGTCAGAAGTCTTAGTGCCAACTGTAGCAATACTCCAAAGGGCATGACATGGCATTGGGTGAAGAGACTTCTGGGGCACACTTAGATCTCAAATGGATTAAGCTGTGAGAGACATAGTGTTTGCAGCTGCAGAGTGTGGAAACACCATGCCGAAACAAACAGAAGGAAATTGGCTCTAATTTTAGTGGCTGTACATGGATCCCATTACATTCTTTCAGTTAGTGGTGACGAAAATATTTTAGCAGTTGACCTAATGGGTGACTTATCTCATCAGTCCTAATATTTCTGTGACGATGAGAAAAGAGACTATATTTAGTTTCCTTTTATTTGGATTTTGTGAGAACATTAGGGTAAATACCATAGACAATGCATATTGGTTTTAATTAACTAAGACAGGTTTCAGAGTAGGAGCCGTGTTAGGCTGTATTCGCAAAAAGAAAAGGAGTACTTGTGGCACCTTAGAGACTAACAAATTTATTTGAGCATAAGCTTTCGTGAGCTACAGCTCACTTTATCGGATGCATCCGATGAAGTAAGCTGTAGCTCACGAAAGCTTATGCTCAAATAAATTTGTTAGTCTCTAAGGTGCCACAAGTACTCCTTTTCTTTTTGCGGATACAGATTAACATGGCTGCTACTCTGAAACCTGTTATTACACAGATATTTGTAATCCTAATTTTAGTTTACCATAAACTCTTAACTCTAATCAAATGTTAAAATAATGATAAATCTTTAGTTCACACCTCATTAATTCAAGCTTCCCATCTCTTAAAAGCTATCAGTTTCAGGTGATATCTCAAATTGTATTATCTGAAGAATAATAATCTGCATTATTAATAATAATCTGCATAATAATCTGCATCTCTAGAATGCAACTGTCCCACTTTTCTTTCATCTTTTCAGTACATTAAATACTTGTTAAAATAGTTACTATAGAAAATTCTTTCCTGGGTATCTGGCTGGTGAATCTTGCCCATATGCTCAGGGTTTAGCTGATTGCCATATTTGGGGTCGGGAAGGAATTTTCCTCCAGGGCAGATTGGAGAGGCCCTGGAGGTTTTTCGCCTTCCTCTGTAGTATGGGGCATGGTTGACTTGAGGGAGGCTTCTCTGCTCCTTGAAGTCTTTGAACCATGATTTAAGGACTTCAATAGCTCAGACATGGGTGAGGTTTTTCATAGGAGTGGGTGGGTGAGATTCTGTGGCCTGCGCTGTCCAGGAGGTCGGACTAGATGATCAGAATGGTCCCTTCTGACCTTAGTATCTATGAATTAGTGCTATGCTGAACTAATAAATTTTCTAGTCTCAACAATCTTTATTTATCGACTATTTCTAGACATTAGTGATGAGACTGATTACAGAAGCACAAATACACGTTTTTTTCTCCTGCTGATAATAGCTCATCTTAACTAATTAGCCTCTCACAGTTTGTATGGCAACTTCCAACTTATCTGTATGTATATTTATATCTTCTTACTATATGTTCCATTCTGTGCATCTGATGAAGTGGGCTGTCGCCCACGAAAGCTTATGCTCTAATAAATTTGTTAGTCTCTAAGGTGCCACAAGTACTCCTGTTCTTTTTGCGGATACAGACTAACACGGCTGCTACTCTGAAAAAAATACATGATGCACTTAGTAATTTAAAAGCTTTTTATAATTAAATTACATACTCCCAGAGATGTATTTAACTTTGAATAATCAAGTCTTATTTCTTATGCAAAATAGGTGTTTATCTGTATTTTTGTAGGATCGATTGATGGTTTTCCCCCAAATAGGCAGAAACTTCATTTCAGTTCAGATAGGTGCTACTGATGTATTCTTGTTCTGTTGTCATGCTAGTCTTCCTATAGGGCTGAAGAAGGAAGTTATCACCACTAGGAGTCATCCTTGGTAGCCAGCTAGTTAGTAGGCCAACAGCTTTAGATCTCCTTGATCTCTCATGCAGTGTTTTTGGCTTGTGGGAAGCCATTTGTTGAAAGTATTATGCTTCTTTTATTCTGTTTTGATTGGTGGTCAATTGACTAGCTCTATTTTCAAAAAGCATTGTGAACCAATCAGAACACAGCAAGCTGAGGTGGCTCAATCAGAATGACAATTTGCTTCACTGAGCACCATTTTACACTCTAAAGAACAAACAGGGCATTTCCTTTGTGCTTCACACATCACAATTTGTGGGGTTCCTGGACACAAGCAAACAATATGAATTTTAATTCATGTTGTGAGGTGTCTGGTTTTCAATTGGAATATCTGGTCTGCTAGTATCCAGACACCAAAAGTCTGTCACCCGGCCCTGAAGAGGCGGCTCCCATGGCAGCATGAATGCACTGGCTCGGACGGCCCCTTTGAGGACATAATGTGCAGAGGCCCATGGCAAGTGGGGTAAGGGGCTCCCAGCAGGAGTGGAAAATTCCCTGGGAGGGAAGGAATGCAAGCTGTCCTGCCACTCCAACCAGCATTTTCCCTAGCCACACTGTCAGGCAACTCCAGGGCAGGCAAGACTCATGTCCTGAAGGATTAACCTCCATAATCTAGGTCCTGCTCCTATGAAAGCTTGTTCACACTCAAGAGCCTTCCCCTATTGGTTGACACTTTAATTGTTTCGTGGAACACAGCTGTTATGGGAAGTCATAGTGAGGTATGGGGTTAGAACCTTGCTCAGTTCCATGGAGGGCTTTGAATGTCTGAACAGAGTCCCTGAAACTAGGTCCTGTACTCAGTGGTGAGCCTATTATAGAGTAGAGCACTGTGGTGATTTTTCCCCCTAGTGACTTGTGTTGCTAAGCAGGTGCACTGCTACATTTTTTGCCAGCTGCGGCTTTTTCAGTTGTATATGGCCAGATATGAGTTGTAATAGTGAGAGATGGAGATCATGAATACATAGATCACTGTGGCCTTATTTGAGTCTGCTAGGATGTAATACAATTTTCTGGCCACTGACATGGGAAGTGTATGTTTTTTTGACACCATGCTCTATGGGAGTCCAATAGCATTGTGTCCAAAAGGACCCCAAAGGCTCCAGACGTCTTAATTCAAGTGCAGATGCTCAATAGTGTGGGATGTTATACGGGATGCAGAGAGGAACTGCATACCTGTGTGTGTCACTTAATAAAGCACAAAATTCCTTAACGGGGCCATATCTCCTAGAAAGAAATCTGTAAATATTAAATAGTTGAGGCACAACACAAGGACCTAAAAATCTTGAGAAGATGAGACCAAATAAGTAGAGAAGAAAATGCCAATCTGTAGCACCACAGTTGCTTACTGCCTCCCAAGCACCTCCTCACAACTAGAGATCACTCTGAGCTGCACTGCTGCACATTCCCGCCCTTAACTCATAGTCCATGGGTAAAAAGAAAAGGAGTACTTGTGGCACCTTAGAGACGAACAAATTTATTTGAGCATAAGCTTTCGTGAGCTACAGCTCACTTCATCGGATGCATTTGGTGGAAAATACAGTGGGGAGATTTATATATACACACAGAGAACATGAAATAATGGGTTTTATCATACACACTGTAAGGAGAGTGATCAGTTAAGATGAGCCATCGCCAGCAGCGGGGGGGGGGGAGGAGGAAAACCTTTCATGGTGACAAGCAAGGTAGGCTATATCCAGCAGTTAACAAGAACATCTGAGAAACAGTGGGGGGGTGGGTGGGATGGGGGGGAGAAATAACATGGGGAAATAGTTTTACTTTGTGTAATGACTCATCCATTCCCAGTCTCTATTCAAGCCTAAGTTAATTGTATCCAGTTTGCAAATTAATTCCAATTCAGCAGTCTCTTGTTGGAGTCTGTTTTTGAAGTTTTTTTGTTGAAGGATAGCCACCCTCAGGTCTGTAATCGAGTGACCGGAGAGATTGAAATGATCTCTGACTGTTTTTTGAATGTTATAATTCTTGACGTCTGATTTGTGTCCATTTATTCTTTTACGTAGAGACTGTCCAGTCTGACCAATGTACATGGCAGAGGGGCATTGCTGCCACATGATGGCATATATCACATTAGTAGATGCGCAGGTGAACGAGCCTCTGATAGTGTGGCTGATGTGATTAGGCCCTATGATGGTGTCTGCTGAATAGATATGTGGACAGAGTTGGCAACAGGCTTTGTTGCAAGGATAGGTTCCTATGTTAGTGGTTCTGTTGTGTGGTGTGTGGTTGCTGGTGAGTATTTGCTTCAGGTTGGGGGGCTGTCTGTAAGCCAGGACTGGCCTGTCTCCCAAGATCTGTAAGAGTGATGGGTCGTCCTTCAGGATAGGTTGTAGATCTTTGATGATACGTTGGAGAGGTGTTAGTTGGGGGCTGAAGGTGATGGCTAGTGGTGTTCTGTTATTTTCTTTGTTGGGCCTGTCCTGTAGTAGGTGACTTCTGGGTACTCTTCTGGCTCTGTCAATCTGTTTCTTCACTTCAGCAGGTGGGTATTGTAGTTGTAAGAATGCATGATAGAGATCTTGTAAGTGTTTGTCTCTGAAGGGGTTGGAGCAAATGCGGTTATATCGTAGAGCTTGGCTGTAGACAATGGATCGTGTGGTACGATCTGGATGAAAGCTAGAGGCATGTAGGTAGGAATAGCGGTCAGTAGGTTTCCGATAGAGGGTGGTGTTTATGTGACCATCGTGTATTAGCACCATAGTGTCCAGGAAGTAGATCTCTTGTGTGGCCTGCTCCAGGATGAGGTTGATGGTGGGATGGAAATTGTTGAAATCATGGTGGAATTCCTCAAGGGCTTCTTTTCCATGGGTCCAGATGATGAAGATGTCATCAATGTAGCGCAAGTAGAGTAGGGGCATTAGAGGACCATGGGTAATTACAGCACTCCCCTCCTAGGGGAAGTGGCGGGTTTACAATGGCACCAGTGGCTCCATGGAGCCAGGCCCAAGCTCAGAAGGGGCCCTGGCCTGCTCCACTTGCACTGCGCCCCAAGACCCTGCTGACTCCCCCACCCACCACTTGCTCCTCTTGGCCTGCTTGCTGACTGGCTGAGGTCACCTCTCTGCCCCCTGGCCTTCCGCCCCCTGGTTCTCTCTGCCCTCTGGCTAGACCTCAGTGCACCTCTGGCTCCTGGCAGTTTCTGCTTCCCACCACCTGTGGGGCCACACCTGTCTCCCCAGAGCTGAGCCACCTGGAACTGGTGCAAAAGCCTAGCCAGTCTCAGCCAGGGAGCGGGAGGGCGGATGACGGTGTGGAGGGCTTGGCTGGGCCCCTCCAGGCAAGTGCGTCTTGAGGGATCCTGGCCGGGGCAAACCATGGCCTGGCTGATCATGCCACAGCTGAAGGGCTGGAGCAATTCCCAGACCCAGGACCAGCCCTGGCTATGCTGCCGGCTCAGCCCAGCAGCACAGTTGCCTCCCAGCAGGGCCAGTGAGTGCAGTCAGGAGGCAGGGCGTGGGGGAGTGGGGCTCAAGGTGGTTGGAGCGGGGTGTTGGGCTGTGAGGAAGGGAAGAGCACACTAGGGAGTGGGGATTCTATGTGGGGGGCTCGGCGGGGGGCTCTGGGCAGGGGTGGTTTTGTGCAGGGCGCTGTGCATTTGTAGGGGAGGTCTGGGGGAGCACTGAGCATAGAGGGTCGAGGGGGGCTCTGACCATAGGGAGTTGGGGAATTGTTGGGAAGGGTGTATGTGTGGCATGCCATGGGCCCACCCCTGAGGGGAAGGGGCATGCTGGTAGCACAGGGCCGGGAGGGCCACTGTGCATCTGGCAACTGCTGGTTTGTAAACAGTGCCCTCACACAGGGCTGGATGGAGCGGGGCCATCCCTGACATGCCCTGCCCCATTGACTCTGTCTGGCTCCTCGCTCTGGGTACTGACCTCCCTGCACATGCTCCATTGCCTCCATGGGGGCCCACAAACATGTTTGGCGCCGGGCCCACAAAAGGTTAATCCGGTCCTATTTATTGAGCCCATACATACAAGCCCGCCAGGGTTTGTCACCCTCAGTTCAGTTCAGTTCAGTCACTCTCACCCTTAAAAAGAAAAGGAGTATGTGTGGCACCTTAGAGACTAACAAATTTATTTGAGCATAAGCTTTCGTGAGCTACAGCTCACTTCATCGGATGCATCAGAGCTGTAGCTCACGAAAGCTTATGCTCAAATAAATTTGTTAGTCTCTAAGGTGCCACAAGTACTCCTTTTCTTTTTGCGAATACAGACTAACACGGCTGCTACTCTCACCCTTAAGGTAGAGAAGCCCCAGCCCTTCTTCCCTCAGTTAAGTTCCATACAAAGTCTCTGGGGCTTTATGTGGCTGCAGCTCAGCCTTTTTCAGCCTTTGGATACTAAGCCCCCATGAGGTTCTTTAACAGGAGACTTCTACTCACTGCAGCTCCTTTCTGTTAGAAGATCCCTTGGTCTCGGGGTGGGGGGGGGTGGGGGGTTGTCTTCCCTACAAGAGCAGTTCACACACTCAGCAGTCTCTCAACTATTTCCTGAGGCTTTTCCCCCAGTTCGCTTCCTACCTCTGACACTCTCAGCTAGTCTCTCCCAACTACACCCCTCCTCCATGCAGCCTTTTATATTGGGATCACCTGACGGCTTTTGCAATCTTGCAATCAAGGCTGGCTTAGCCTCAGGCTCCCCAATCCAGAGCAAGCCTCTCTAATAAAACGAGTCTATGTAAACAAATAAGTGCAGTAAAAAAAAAAATACAATGAGCAAACAGTGGACAAAACATACAATATATTGGAAATGCTAAAATGATTGTTGATGACAAAACAAGAGAAATTGTAGAGTTCTGTACACAAGTCGATTGATGCCATGGTTTGTAGAAAATGGGGCTGATCCATATACTGGGCCGGATGTAAATCAAAAGTAACTCAATTGAAGTAAATGGAGTTACATCAGAATAAAAACGTTGTCAGTGAGACCAGAATCAGAGCCAATTAAAAGAAAAAGGGGAAAAATGTGTTTCGAAATTAGGGGCAATAGAGAAACGAGATAGATAATATGCCAAATGAGAGAGTAGGGGAATTGCAATTGTGGTTATACAAGTCTGTAGAGAACAAAAACTTGTAATTGTGAAGGAAAGAAATGTACATTATTTTTCAGCATTCACAAAAACCAGATACGAAGCATGCGTTAATGAGAAGTTGAGGAAGGGAGTAAAAGACTGGTTATTTAAATTCTTCAAGTCTGCAGTTGTTACATTTGTGGATTAAGGGGTATTTGGGATGTACAGAGCAGTGGTTCTCAACCATTTTTCCACTTACAGACCCTAAAACAATTTCAAATGGAGGTGCAGACTCATTTGGAAATCTACTGTCTGTATATATAGTCGAATTCCGTTTAGTCAGTTTTCAGTCTAAATCTTTCGCGGACCTCTTGGACATAGTCCACGGACCCCCAGGGGTCCGAGGACCACAGGTTGAGAACTACTGGTATAAGGGTTGGTGTAAAGAATAGACTAGACCAGTGGCATGCTTGTGGCCCAATCAGCATACAGCTGTGGCCCATGTGATATCCTCAGGATCATACAGCTAGTATATATATTGTATGGGTTCAACCCACATAACATATAGATAGTTGCATATGCGGCCCATAATGGTAAATAAGTTGAAAACCACTGGACTAGACTAAATGAGTTCAGGATAGTAGTAGATTGTGAAAATTAAAAGGAAGTTACTGGTAGATAACTGTTCTTAGACTAGAAAAGAATAATGAAGAGAATGCGGAAGGCTAGAACAGTTCATTTAAAAAAAAAAAGAAACAAAGCACAGAAATGTATATTATGAATTCCCCTTCATAAAAACAAGGAGAATTACCAACAAGATAGAAGGATTGCAAGTATATGCATTCAAGAGAAATATGATATTTTGGTGTAAACATTTTGGCTACATCAGGAAATGAAAATGACTATGGTATTAAATTACAAGATATAAATCTAATTCAAGAAGGATGTCATGTGGTAATAAGAATGAACATTTTTCAGAGTAGTAGCCATGTGAGTCTGTATCCTTAAAAAGAAAAGGAGGACTTGTGGCACCTTAGAGACTATTATGTTCTAATAAATTTGTTAGTCTCTAAGGTGACACAAGTCCTCTTTTTC
This sequence comes from Dermochelys coriacea, assembly GCF_009764565.3. Taxonomy (NCBI): domain Eukaryota; kingdom Metazoa; phylum Chordata; order Testudines; family Dermochelyidae; genus Dermochelys; species Dermochelys coriacea. Next base: position 84,163,402 of record NC_050071.1, on the reverse strand, counting down.
TTTTTAAGAATCAACATCTATCTCAAAGAGCAACTCACTAACGCAGACTGGCAATCACAAAAGAAGGCCACAATAATGCGGGCACCAAAGATAGAGATTCAAAGAATGTTTGAGGTAGCCTCATAAAAAAAGAGAGAATTTTATGATGCTTTAATGGATTTTTTTTAATTATGAGAAGAACGTAGATACATTTGATCCATCAAGTCACATTTACGAACACAACAAACATGTGAGTAAACAGTATAAAATGTAAGCTTCAGGGAAAACCATTTTGGATAATAATATATAAAAAAAACAGCCAACCAACCAAAAAACACACAACTAACAGCAACTGAAAGAGGAGGCATCAGTGAGTTGACCTATAAGTAGCTATTTGAATTTCCAAGCCCACTGTATATCTATTAAAAAGAAAAGGAGTACTTGTGGCACCTTAGAGACTAACAAATTTATTTGAGCATAAGCTTTCGTGAGCTACAGCTCACTTCATCGGATGCATCTGATGAAGTGAGCTGTAGCTCATGAAAGCTTATGCTCAAATAAATTTGTTAGTCTCTAAGGTGCCACAGGTACTCCTTTTCTTTTTGCAGCTACAGACTAACACGGCTGCTACTCTGAAACCTGTATATCTATTGTTCAGCTCAGCTCTGGAGGCATAACTTGCCTGCTGAATAGTGTAGTACACTTGAAAGCTTTCTTGGATCTATTGATTTTAAGTTAGTCCATTTTATCTTTTGATCTTTTTGTTTAGCATAATTGATTTTCTTTCCTACCTATCTTTATCTACACGTTCTAAACCTGCTTAACACCCTTGACCTGTTGCTCTCCAACATTTGAAGTGTTAATTTAAACATTTCCTGAGTGTGTACCATGTAGATATTTCAGTAACTGTTCTTTTATGAATTACAGAGCCAATGGAAAGAATAGCACAACAGCCATCAAGGCCATAGATTATTTTAGTGTTGTAAAGAAGCACTGCTATAATAATTTTATGAGGGGCAAAATAGGTACAATACATATATATTTTCCATGCATGACCTGATGTCTTAAGGAAGAAACTTATTTTTAAAGACTAGTAGCTGTTTTGTGGGGTAAGAGCCACCTGGGCAGCTGTGGGGAACTGCGGACCCTCCACCTGCCCTTGGGGGGATCCGGGGCAGGGAACACAGGTGGGGAGCTGCTCTCAGGCTCCCCAATTCCAGGCAGGTGGAGGGGCCTGGGATCCCCAGCCCAGCTCCAACTTCTGGCTTGGCCAGGGAGTGGGGCATTGGGGAGAAGAGGAGGGGCAGGCATGGGGCCACACAGAGTGATCTGGGCCTTGTGGCCCCCCCACTTTTAAGAAGAATCCATCACCCCTGCCTACACTCCCACCAAACCTTTCCTTCCCCTTTTCCCTGCCAAAAAAAAGAAAAAGAGAAAAAAAAAGATAGAGACGGCTACAGCGACCTGCTTCTGGATTGGTATGGCGGCCCTCATTTGAATGTCTTAGTACTAGAGGGTACTTGCAAGCTGATCACAAACTTCCATGAACATCTCCTTCTTCATGTGAAAGTTCTGCACCCTGCTGATTGTCCCAGGTCCTCATGACTATGTGATCCCACTAGGCTGCGCTTGTGGCCCAGCTCCAGAATCACCAGTCCGCACAGGGGGAATCTGCACATAAGGCAACAACAGATATGAGCAGCCTCAGTTGGTTTGCAGCTGGCATGTCTGTATTCTGCTCTGAGAGGTGCCGTCGGCAGTTCAAAAACTGCCCCCTGAAACGTCCACCAGTGTCTCACAGATGCTCCACAAATGTCCTGAAATATGACAGAGCATGAGGTAGAGAAGTTCTTCACCAGGGTGGGATCCACATTGTCTCTGGCTGCCAGGAGTGTGCGGACACAAAATGGCTTGGCCGGATTTTTTGTTGGGCTAAAACCATGCAAAACACCTAGTCAACTCCCATGGGATGAGAAACAACTGCTCTCACAACCCACTATGGAGAGAGTCCTAGAGCAGCTTCAGCTGGAGAGGGCACTAGGAACCCTGAGATATGATAGTACATACCCAACAGAAGCTGATGTTCAGACTCAGGTCTGTATAGTGCAGTACAGATGTGCCACGTGGTCGTGAGGCCTGAGTCTCCATTGCAGTGTGGACGCTCAAGCATAGGCTTGGAAACATGAGTCCACAAGTCTGGGTCCCACAGACAGTGCTGTGCTGACATACCCTGAGGACTTGGCTACACTTGCAAGTTACAGCGCATTAAACAGCCCCGGGCACTCTAACTCCCAATGTGTCCATACTGGCAAGGCATGTAGAGTGCCTGGACTCTGCAGCTGGAGCGCTCCTGGTAATCCACCTCCATGAGAAGCATAAAGCTTGCTGCACTCTGGCTGAAACACCTGGGCATCAGTGTGAATGAGGTGTTGCATTGCTGCGCTGTAATTGGCCTCCGGAAACGTCCCATAATCCCCTGAAGTCAAGTGGCCACTGTTGTCATTGTTTTGCAATCGGCTGTAGGAATGCGGATATCCCCTTTCAAAGCTCTGTTTCTGACAGCAGGCATGCTTATCTGCTCTGGGACAAAGGAACCATTAGTGTGGAATGTTGCTGCTGTTGTGAGTGTGTGTGGGGGGGGCGTGGGATCTGCTGCTGTCTGAACTTACAAGACAGCATGCTGACATGCTCTCAGCCCCCCAAAACCCACTCTCTCACCCCCCACATACGCACAACACACTCCCTGTCACACTCCACCCCCCCATTTGAAAAGCATGTTGCATCCACTTGCACACTGGGATAGCTATCACAAATCTCTGCTCTTTGTGGCGTAGCAAGAGCTGCTAATTTGGCCACGCCAGTGTGCTTGAATCTAACAGTGTAAACACACAGCAACATTTTCCCTGCTGCAGTCTCCGGTTTAACTCCCAGCGCTCTACATCTGCAAGTGTAGCCATGCCCTAAGAAATATAGCACTGCAGATCTTTTGAGGATATAAAAAAAGGCCATTAAAAAAAAACTTATACATGGGCTTTTGTTGAGAGCAATTTATAACACTAACGAGCCCGTTAGCAATATGGTTGTTTACATTGTCGAAGAGAAGGTTTTACTGCATTATCACAAGTAATGATGTAGCCTTTTACAGGTTAAACAATTTGAAATGTGTCTGGTGAAGAGAGGATGCTTCTTTTACAATGGGATTTGTAAGGTGAGAGAAGACTTTGAATCCTTTGCAGTTGTTTACCAGCTGTAACTGAGAGCCTTGAAAGCTATTGGTTTGAATGTCATGGGCACCCTAGAGATTGCCATTGGTAATGATGTTGGAATTTACCAGTTCTGAATGTGTAAATATAGATACCAAAGTGTGTGACTGCTGTTTTTAGAAGGTTGGTGCACTACTGCTTCTGTTTCTATCAAAAGCAGGGAACCAACAGTAAATTGCAAAACATGTTTTCAAATAAAGGCTTAAACCTGTCCTCTGACACATGAGATTGCATTTCCATGAATCTCTTAATATTCTTTTAACGAGGATCCAGTGGAGATGATTTTACAAAATGCATAGGAAGGTGCCAGCAGATATCGGAGATCAAGATCAAGCTCTCAGTCCTGCCCTTATTTAAGGAGGCTGAAATGAAAAATTTAACCGGAGAAGCATGAAGCTCTCTCTCTCTCTCTTTAAAATTCAGTATTTCTGAACATTAAGCTCCCTTGTCAGTCACCATTTTTGTCCATTGACGATGAACAACTGAAAAAGTTTTAAGGACCAGAAAACATGTGGGGAAACCAGCTAGCAACATCTCTGCTGACGCTTGCCAGTTCTAACATCAGAGGGAAGATGATTTTTTAAATACCTTAAAACTATCTAAAAGTCCCACGAGGAAAAAGTGAGTGCTTCTTACTTATTCTAACATTTATGGCACATAAGTGGTTCTCTGGCCACTAATGTTAATCTAGCTTCATGGCTGTAAACGATTATTACAATCATTAAAGTGACTCATGCAATAAGTGGCACATTCTTACACAGCATGCCTTCTCTCTCTATGCCAAATCCTATACCTTATGCAAAGCCTGACTAAGCCCTGGTCTACACTAGGCGTTGAGGTCGAATTTAGCAGCGTTAAATCGATGTAACCCTGCACTCGTCCACATGACGAAGCCCTTTTTTTCGACTTAAAGGGCTCTTAAAATTGATTTCCTCATTCCACCCCCGACAAGGGGATTAGCACTGAAATCGGTTTTGTTGGGTCGAATTTGTACTGTGGACACAATTAGATGGTATTGGCCTCCGGGAGCTATCCCAGAGTGCTCCATTGTGACCGCTCTGGACAGCACTCTCAACTCAGATGCACTGACCAGGTAGACAGGAAAAGGCCCACAAACTTTTGAATTTCAATTTCCTGTTTGGCCTGTGTGGCAAGCTGCAGGTGACCATGCAGAGCTCATCAGCAGAGGTGACCATGAAGAAGTCCCAAAATCGCAAAAGAGCTCCAGCATGGACCGAACGGGAGGTATGGGATCTGATTGCTGTATGGGGAGAGGAATCTGTGCTATCAGAACTACGTTCCAGTTTTCGAAATGCCAAAACATTTGTGAAAATCTCCCAGGGCATGAAGGACAGAGGCCATAACAGGGACCCGAAGCAGTGCCGTGTGAAACTGAAGGAGCTGAGGCAAGCCTACCAGAAAACCAGAGAGGCGAATGGCAGCTCCAGGTCAGAGCCCCAAACATGCCGCTTCTATGATGAGCTGCATGCCATTTTAGGGGGCTCAGCCACCACTACCCCAGCCGTGTTGTTTGACTCCTTCAATGGAGATGGAGGCAAGACGGAAGCAGGTTTTGGTGACGAGGAAGACGATGAGGAGGAGGCTGTAGACAGCTTACAGCAAACAAGTGGAGAAACTGTTTTTCCCGACAGCCAGGAACTGTTTCTCACCCTGGACCTGGAGCCAGTACCCCCCGAACCCACCCAAGGCTGCCTCCCGGACCCACCAGGCAGAGAAGGGACCTCTGGTGAGTGTACCTTTTAAAATACTATACAAGGTTTAAAAGCCAGCATGTTTAATGATTAATTTGCCCTGGCATTCGTGGCTCTCCTGAATATACTCCCAAAGCCTTTGCAAAAGGTTTCTGGGGAGGACAGCCTTATTCCATCCACCATGGTAGGATACTTTACCACTCCAGGCCAGTAGCACGTACTCAGGAATCATTGTAGAACAAAGCATTGCGGTGTATGTTTGCTGGCATTCAAACAACATCCATTCTATATCTCTCTGTATTATCCTCAGGAAAGTGATATCATTCATGGTCACCTGGTTGAAATAGGGCGCTTTTCTTAAGGGGACATTCAGAGGTGCCCGTTCCTGCTGGGCTGTTTGCCTATGGCTGAACAGAAATGTTCCCTGCTGTTAGCCATGCGGTGGGGGGAGGCAAAATGCGACCTTGTAACGAAAACACATGTGCTATGTATGTAATGTTAACAGCAAGGTTTACTGTGAAGGAGTGTACCCATTGTTCTATAAAATGTGTCTTTTCAAATACCACTGTCCCTTTTTTTTCTCCACCTGCTGCATGTGTTTCAAGGATCACAGGATCTTCTCCTTCCCAGAGGCTAGCGAAGATTAGAAGGCGAAAAAAACGCACTCGCGATGAAATGTTCTCTGAGCTCATGCTGTCCTCCCACACTGATTGAGCACAGATGAATGCATGGAGGCAGACAATGTCAGAGTGCAGAAAGCACAAAATGACCGGGAGGAGAGGTGGCAGGCTGAAGAGAGTAAGTGGCAGGTTGAAGAGAGGGCTAAAGCTGAAAGGTGGCAGCAGCGTGATGAGAGGAGGCAGGATGCAATGCTGAGGCTGCTGGAGGATCAAACTAATATGCTCCAGCGTATGGTTGAGATGCAGGAAAGGCAGCAGGAGCACAGACCGCCGCTACAGGCCCTGTGTAACCAACCTCCCTCCTCCCCAAGTTCCATAACCTCTTCAACCAGATGCCCAAGAATGCAGTGGGGGGGCCTCCGGCACCCAGCCACTCCACCCCAGAGGATTGCCCAAGTAACAGAAGGCTGACATTCAATAAGTTTTAAACTTTTAAAGTGCTGTGTGGCCTTGTCCTTCCCTCCTCCACCACCCCTCCTGGGCTACCTTGGTAATTATCCCCCTATTTGTGTGATGAATTAATAAAGAATGCATGAATGTGAAGCAACAATGACTTTATTGCCTCTGCAAGCAGTGATCAAAGGGAGTTGGGGAGGGTGGTTAGCTTACAGGGAAGTAGAGTGAACCAAGGAGCAGGGGATTTCATCAAGGAGAAACAAACAGAACTTTCACACCGTAACCTGGCCAGTCATGAAACTGGTTTTCAAAGCTTCTCTGATGTGCACCGCACCCTCCTGTGCTCTTCTAACTGCCCTGGTGTCTGGCTGTGCATAACCAGCAGCCAGGCGATTTGCCTCAACCTCCCACCCCGCCATAAACGTCTCCCTCTTACTCTCACAGATATTGTGGAGCACACAGCAAGCAGTAATAACAGTGGGAATATTGGTTTTGCTGAGGTCTAACCGAGTCAGTAAACTGCGCCAGCACACTTTTAAACGTCCAAATGCACATTCTGCACTTGCTCAGCCTGTAGTTGAACAGCTCCTGACTACTCTCCAGGCTGCCTATGTATGGCTTCATGAGCTATGGCATTAAGGGGTAGGCTGGGTCCCCAAGGATAACTATAGGCATTTTAACATCCCCAATGGTTATTTTCTGGTATGGGAAGAAAGTCCTTTCCTGCAGCTTTTGAAACAGACCAGAGTTTCTGAAGATGCGAGCATCATGTACCTTTCCCGGCCATCCCACATTGATGTTGGTGAAATGTCCCTTGTGATCCACCAGTGCTTGCAGCACTATTGAAAAATACCCCTTGCGGTTTATGTACTCGCTGGCTTGGTGCTCCGGTGCCAAGATAGGGATATGGGTTCTGTCTATGGCCCCACCACAGTTAGGGAATCCCATTGCAGCAAAGCCATCCACTATGACCTGCACATTTCCCAGGGTATCAGCAGATCTTTGATTGCGTTGGCTACTTGCATCACAGCAGCCCCCACAGTAGATTTGCCCACTCCAAATTGATTCCCGACTGACCAGTAGCTGTTTGGCATTGCAAGCTTCCACAGGGCTATTGCCACTCGCTTCTCAACTGTGAGGGCTGCTCTCATCTTGGTATTCTTGCACCTTAGGGCAGGGGAAAGCAAGTCACAAAGTTCTACGAAAGTGCTCTTACACATGTGAAAGTTTCGCAGCCACTGGGAATCGTCCCAGACCTGCAAGACTACGCGGTCCCACCAGTCTGTGCTTGTTTCCCGAGCCCAGAATCAGCGTTTCACTGCACGAACCTGCCCCATTAGCACCATGATGCCCACATTGGCAGGGCCCGTGCTTTGAGAGAAGTCTGTGTCCATGTACTCATCACTCTCGTCACCGCGTTGATGTTGCCTACTCGCCCGGTTTCGCTTTGCCAGGTTCTTGTGCTGCATATACTGCTGGATAATGCGTGTGGTGTTTAATGTGCTCCTAATTGCCAAAGTGATCTCAGTGGGCTCCATGCTTGCCATGGGTATGGCGTCTGCACAGAAAAAAGGCGCGGAATGATTGTCTGCTGTTGCCCTGACGGAGGGAGGGGCGACTGACGTCATGGCTTACAGGGTTGGCTTACAGGAAATTAAAATCAACAAAGGGGGTGGCTTTGCGAGAAACTGAATGGCTGCCTCAAGGATAGAACTCAAAACCTCAAGGATAGAACTCAAAACTGGGTTTAGCAGGCCATTGATTTCACAGAGGGAGGGAGGGAGGAGAAAATGAATACAAAACAAATCTGGTCTATTTCTTGTTTTGAGCCACTTCATCTATCTTTATACATCATGCTGGCAGCAGACTGTGCAGTACGACCACGCAGTACGACCGCTAGCCATTGTCACCTCCTGGATGCTCAGCAGAAGACGGTGCAGTATGACTACTGGCCATCGTCTTCTGCTAGCTGCAGATTAAAAGACAGTGCACTGCCGGTAGGACTCAATCGCCATGAGACGAAACAAGGGAAATGACCTGGCTGAGTCACTCCCATGTTTGCCCAGGCCCCCGGTTAAAAGAGCACCCAGGACTACGTCGACGACGGCTACCAGTCATACTGCACTGTCTGCTGCCAAAAGGCAATAAACTGCTGCTGTGTAGCAATGCAGTACCATGTCCACCAGCACCCAGGTGACGATTAGCTAAGCGGGCTCCATGCTTGCCATGGTATGGCGTCTGCACAGGTAACTCAAGAAAAAAGGCGCAAAACGATTGTCTGCCCTTGCTTTTATGGAGGGAAGGAGGGAACGGGGGCCTGACGATATGTACCCAGAACCACCCATGACAATGTTTTAGCCCCATCAGGCACTGGGATTTCTACCCAGAATTCAAATGGGCGGTGGAGACTGCGGGAACTGTGGGATAGCTACCCACAGTGCAAAGCTCCGGAAGTCGACTGTTGCCTCGGTACTGTGGACACAGTCCGCTGACTACATGCACTTAGAGCATTTGTGTGGGGACACACACACTCGACTGTATAAAAACGCTTTCTACAAAACCGACTTCTATAAATTCGACCTAATTTCGTAATGTAGACATACCCTAAGTGGGCTATGTGCTGGTGAGAGCAGAGGGATTTCGCAGAAGGAATCTCCTCCAGGCTGTGAAATCACAAAAAAATACTGTACCTCTGTAGTTGCTACCATATTGGGACATCATAGCCCCTGAAGCCAAAGCGCTTGCATCCCTGGTGAGAAATAGCTAATGAATCACTGTAGCCATGGATCCAGTGACTGTTACTCTGCCTTTCCTCTATCCTGCTCCCAAATCACCGCAACATGTTTGGGAAGAAAAAGCCCCTGTGCTGCTGTGCTCCACAGTGTGCAAAGGTCGTGAACCACTGCACGTGATCCCCAAATCCTGGCCCACAACCCTGAATAGTAGAACTGCACCAATTCCAGTGAGTCTGAGGCACAGATGCTGACTTTTGTTTTGCAGGTGGGTGCTTTACACCTTCTGATTTCACGTCCATGGTGCCCCATTATCTTTCAAATAGTATGCACTCTCCAAATTCTCCTGGATTTCTTACTGCTAGATTGTGCCATGTCTTTATGGCACAATGTTCATATCTTCTGGGAATGCTCCCAAAATAAATGTTTCTGTTCTCTCTATCTAAGGTACCTATATAGCCACCATTCCTGTGCTATCTGAGCACCTCACAATTGTTAACATATTTATTCTCACAACATCCCTTTGAAGTAGGGAAGCATTATTAGCCCCCTTTTTACAGGTGGGAAACTGAGGCACAGTGACTTATCTAAGATCAAAGAGGAAGGCGTGCTAGCGTGAACCTAAGTGGCAAGGGTTCTAGGCTAGTGCCTTAACCATTGGACCATCCTTACTCTCTACGTTAAGTAGAGAACATAGAAGCAAGAGTTATTGCAAGAAGCTAGGGCCTGCTCCTGCAAACCCTAACTTCCTTGATTAGTCATGTTTACTTAACTTGACTTACTCATATATGTGTCTACAGGATCAGGCCCATATTCCACAAATCTTTCTCTTTAAAACAATGATTAATATGACAACAACAAAAAACCTCACCCGGCAACAGCAGTTTCTGCAGCTCCTGTCCACAGACTAGGTTCAGCACCCCACTGCAGCTGATTTCCCCTCCATCGTCATGACAGAGGGGCATCTGGGCCAAATGGAAGCAGTGCTGCCACCCCATGTGCCAGGTCACAATGCCGCTCACTCAGATTTGGCTCTTACAGTTCCCAATTGCACTCCCGTATCTGAGCCTAAGGTTACCAATGATTGATCACTAAGGTTGTGAGTCATCTTCTGTCAACATGGAGAACAGTCTCCTTGCTGCTGTGGATAGAAGATGACATCTTTGCAGACATCCTACTATTATAATCTTGGCCTTCACAACATCCCCTGGCCAAAAGTTCCAGAGGTTGACTGTGCGTTGTGTGAAGAAATACTTCCTGTTGTTTGTTTTAAACCTGCTGCCTATTAATTTCATTGTGTGACCCCTAGTTCATGTGTTATGTGAAGGAGCTTAGTCACTTTCTCCACACCAGTCAAGATTTTATAGACCTCTATCATATCCCCCCTTAGTCATCTCTTTTCTAAGCTGAAAAGTCCCAGTCTTTTTAATCACTCCTCATACGGAAGCTGTTCCAGACCCCTAATCGTTTTAGCTGCCCTTCTCTGTAGCTTTTCCAACTCCAAATATATTATTTTTGAGGGGGTGACCAGACCTGCACATAGTATTCGAGATATGAACATACTATGAATTTATATAGTAAAAACGAGGAGCTTGGTTTGCCAAGCCAATGCCAGCAAAGCCAATGCTGACAAACTATGTGAAAAGATTACAAAACACCAATCCTCTGGACTGCATTGACATGCAGAAAGCCTTATAATGCAGTCATTGTCAAAGCCAAATTTTAAAACTACTTAATGACGCTGTTAAAAATGCTCGAGTCACAACACAGTTTATTCAAATAAACATGGCTGTCACTTCATACTTTCTATTTAAGCAAGAGATACCATAAACTATAAACTGGAAGCCAATGTTAAGTGCACTGTCATTTGTTAATCCTGATGTTGGACACTGGTTCTGAACAAGACCAGCCATGAGTGGCGGGTGAAACTTTCTCTGGGGAAGGCTAGCTCCCTGTCTCACCATTTCTGCCCTCAGCCCTACCCAAACTTCATCCTCGCCCTGCCTCCTCTTGGCCCACTCCCTGCTCGGTCCCCCACCCAAGTCCCTGCTCACCCCCCCACCTGCAGTGAGATTTCCCACCCCACCTACTGCATCCCTCCACATTCCCCCCCATGCCACGAAATCCCCCTGCTTGCCATTCACCACATCCCTCCTTACTCCCCCCCAAGATTCCCCCCAACACCCCTTCGCCTGCTGCTTGCTCGCTGTGTCCCTCTTCACTCTCCCACCAGCCGCGAGACACCCACCCACAGCTCACCTCTTCACCCCCTCACCTGCCTGCTGTTCACCTCTTCACTCCCCCATCAGAGCCCCCTGCCTGCTGCAAGAGCCCTGCTTGCCTCCTCACTCCTCCACCAGAGCCCCCCGTCCACCACAAGACTGCCACATGCCTGCTACTTGTTTCCTCACCCCTGCGCCTGGCCACTGCTCACCTCCTCACCGCCGCCAGACTTCCCTGCCTGCAGCAAGACCCCTGCCTGCCTGCCGCTTGCCTCCTCACCCCCGCACCTGCCTGCTGCTCACCTCTTCATCCCCCCACCCACAACAAAATCCCTGCTCCTGGCCTCCTCACCCAACCTGCCCACTGCCTCCTCACTCCCCTGCCTGCTGCTAGCTCACCATATCCCTCCTCACTCCCCCACCCCCATGGGGAAGGGGATTGAAGAGGGGTGCTGTAAGCAGCTGGGACCTCCGGAGCAGGAGAGGGTGGAATGGAGGAGAGGAGGAAGACTTACCAGGCAGGCAGCAGCAGGTGGTGGGGGCCTCAGGGAACGGGTGGAGCATCGAGCAGAAGAAGCAGGACCACCACAGCCCGGTGTCGGTGGCAGATCAGCAGCAGCGGCGCCAGGGAAGGCTCAGCCTTCCCTGGCCTCTTATACCTGCCACCCATGAGACCAGGAAATGTTCACTATCTTTCTGCAAGAAACTAAACCGACTGGTTAGAAGCATGCGGTGTAACAGTGAAAAACTCAGTAGCTGAAAAAGTGAAGAACTCTCAATGCATTCAGAAAATGTGCATAAATGGTTGATGAATAAACTGATGCAAATGGGTGTCAAGTATTAAGTCACTGCATATGTTATCTTGATGTGGTAGGCAAGTAGTTGAATTTCGAGATGTTCAGGTTATAGAAGACACATCAGCTGCATTTCTGACAACCCGCGTCTTAGAAGAGTTAAATGCTTGTAAATTGAACCCCAAAGAGATGGCTGCTTGTGCATTTGATGGAGCTGCAAACTTCTCTGGAAGACATAGAGGAGTACAAGCTTTGCTCAGAAAAAAGTATAACTCTAATCTCTCCTATACACACTACAGAGGCCATCTACTCCAACTAGCACTAGTACGAGCGGCAGAATCTTCAAAAGGCATTTAAAAAGCTATATGTTTAATGTCATCATTTTTTGCTTTTTTCAGCAAGAGTCCAAAAGGACTGAACATCTTGGAAAATGATGGGTTCAAATTAGGGTGACCAGGTGGGGTGGGGGAGGGCAGGAAAGGCAGGGCGGAGGTGGGTGCTTGGGGAAAGGGATGGAGTGGGAGCAGGGCCTGGGGCAGAGCAGGTCTTGAGCACCCTGAGCAACTCAGAAAGATGGTGCCTCTCGTATGTTTTGTTGAAGCTGTTCCTCTTTGTATGAAATACTTAAATATTCATTGGGCCAGAAAGAGCATGAGTGACTCTATAACCTAGTGGTTGGTGCACTTTCCTGGGAAAGGCAGACTGGTATCTCTGCTCCAATTAATATTTAAGTAGTTCATGCAAAGTGTAATGGCTCTAACAGGATAGAACCCAGTGGCCAGGGGACTAACCTGGGAGGTGGGAGGCCTGGGTTCAAGTTCCTGCTCTGAATCAGGCAAACTTGGGACATGAACCCGGGTCTCCCATCTCATAGAGGAGAGCTCTATCACTGGCATTGGGGGGATGCCGCTGCCTCAGCTGTATTTTGTGCAGGGTTGGATCTAGTAGGTGTGCTCTTAGGGTGTCTCTGAGCACACCTATCAGATCAGGCCCCACAAGCAAGCTGGTGGGGGAACAGCTAGTTTGAGAAACTTGCCAGGTGAGTGGTGTCATGACTTAAGTTGCTTTGCACATGTCCACCAAGAGAAATTTAGGCTCCTAGGGGAATGTAGTGGGGGAAACTTAAGCTCCGGGGATGTGAGGCACTTACAAGTTTCGGCAGCAGCTGAGCAGGGATTTTGAGGATTTAAATTTTGGACTGAGTGGCCTAAAATGGCATTAGGCACCTAAACCCCTTTGTGGATCTAGCCACATCTGTTTACCAGGTCATAGATTCTCTGACATTCAGTAGTGCTGTACGGACACAAGAAAGGTTCTGCTGCAGTACATTCTCTGGTTGTAAGAGTAACTGTGGTGCAGGATCTGTATGCTGCCTCCCCTCTCTGTACCTCTACTGGCTCTTAGCCAGAGGTTTGTTGTTGGTAGGCTTTGTACTATCCTGGTTTCCTGATCCTTAACTGAGCTGATATTACACCTCTGACATGTTAGACTTGGACGTTACATCCATTTAAATATGATTTGAAGACTGACTATTCATTATGAGTGGCTACAGAATATGTTAATATTTTTGAATGAGTTTTTAGTTTAACAATACACTCTTTTGGACATCAGCCATTTTTGCACAATAGCCCTATTAATCAGGTACATTTAGGTCAAGCATTTTCTATGAAAAAATGGAAGAATTAGGTATTAGCTTTTCTGGAACAAACCAGAAAGAATTTGAACATTATCTTAAGCAGTGATTTCTAGAGAGAACTGAATTTGCTGAAGTTTTTGCAGTCTCACATGTCTTTATTTGTTTTCCTGATGTTAGTCTGTATGCTATGTGAAACTGAAAATGCTTTGGAACAAGCTAACCTTGTTGACCAAGCATGATGAGATTTGAAGGCTTTTTTCAAATCTATTTTATATTGAAAGACTTGTGTCCACTCTAATAACATCGTATGCAATTGTGAATGAGAACCCAGCTGTTATTGTTAATTTTCTCTGAAGTTGGGGTAACCTTGGGCTGACATTAAAATAAACCAGAAGTCAGACTGATCCATATATTTGGTTTTACTGAGCCAACATTCAGTCTGCGAACTGCTACTTGCGTGCCAGGTAAGAGTACTGCAGCTATGCACTGTGTGGGGGTTGGTGAATAGCTGCACCACCCAGGAGGAGCCCGGGGAAGGAATTTTGACTCCAAGAAGGAATTGTACTAGCCAGATGTTAGGAATAAAGGGAGTGCAGTCAAGACTCACTGCCCCTCTTCAGCCACTCCCTGCCCACCAGCACAGGTAGCAGCTCTGTTCTCTTCCCCGCATACCCAGCATGGTGTTCCAGAGAGGCCAAAAGTGGAATTGAGATGAAGGGTGTCTTACTCCATGCCACACTGACTATACATCTTCTAAGTCTGGGCCACAATCTGGAGTTTGGTTTACAATAAGCGCATAAAACTAGACTACTCCAAAACTAAAATACATGCAATAAGCAAAAAAATCCAAAACAAAACTAAGCTTACAAAATAGAAAACCCCAAATGCCTAAAATGTAAGTGAAACAGAAGGTTGCATTTTCAAGTGGAACTGGATGTTAGAAGCCCTTAGTTAAACTCCTAAGTCTGCCACCATCAAGGATCTACAACCTATCCTGAAGGACGAGCCATCGCTCTCTCAGATCTTGGGAGACAGACCAGTCCTTGCTTACAGACAGCCCCCCAATCTGAAGCAAATACTCACCAGCAACCACACACCACACAACAGAACCACTAACCCAGGAACCTATCCTTGCAACAAAGCCCGTTGCCAACTCTGTCCACATATCTATTCAGGGGATACCATCATAGGGCCTAATCACATCAGCCACACTATCAGAGGCTCGTTCACCTGCGCATCTACCAATGTGATATATGCCATCATGTGCCAGCAATGCCCCTCTGCCATGTACATTGGCCAAACTGGACAGTCTCTACGTAAAAGAATGAATGGACACAAATCAGACGTCAAGAATTATAACATTCAAAAACCAGTTGGAGAACACTTCAATCTCTCTGGTCACTCGATCACAGACCTAAGAGTAGCTATACTTCAACAAAAAAGCTTCAAAAACAGACTCCAACGAGAGACTGCTGAATTGGAATTAATTTGCAAACTGGATACAATTAACTTAGGCTTGAATAGAGACTGGGAATGGATGAGTCATTACACAAATTAAAACTATTTCCCCATGGTATTTCTCCCTCCCACCCCACCCCCCACTGTTCCTCTGATATTCTTGTTAACTGCTGGAATTAGCCTACCTGCTTGTCACCATGAAAGGTTTTCCTCCTTCCCCCCCCTGCTGTTGGTGATGGCTTATCTTAAGTGATCACTCTCCTTACAGTGTGTATGATAAACCCGTTGTTTCATGTTCTCTGTGTGTGTGTATATAAATCTCTCCTCTGTTTTTTTCCACCAAATGCATCCGATGAAGTGAGCTGTAGCTCACGAAAGCTTATGCTCTAATAAATTTGTTAGTCTCTAAGGTGCCACAAGTACTCCTTTTCTTTTTGCGAATACAGACTAACACGGCTGCTACTCTGAAAGACTCAATATGCAATTGTTTAGGTGTTAGGTGCCTAAGTCCAAAATGTAGGTGTCAGTGAGATCCTCAAAAACACTGCTAAGCTGCTGCTTAACCCTGGAAGTGCCTAACTTCCCTTTGCACCTAAATTTCCAACATTAAAGATCCCCAGGTATCTAAGCTTCTGTCCCCAGAAATGTGCACTGCTACCTTAGTCTAGGGACCTGGGGGTATGTCTACACAGCCCATAGCAATGAGACACCTAGCCTGGCTCAACAGATTCGAGCTCTCTGGGTTTGTGCTAAAAGTAGCTATGTAGATGTTTTGTCTTAGGCTGGAGGTGGGGCTCCGAAGGCTAGGGTAATCCCCATGGCTGTGGGAGACCTCAATTCAATCCTCTCTGCCTAATGAAAAGAAGGGGTTTGAATATGGATCTTGCACTTCCTAGAAGAATGGCTGCTCTGAATAGGAGGATATTGGTAGTGTATTGAAAACTGTTGTTAAAATTATAAGCTATTACTTTAAATTCTCACAGGTTTTTCCTGGTGCTGCTTACAGGCTAAGGGCGCTGTAGAAAAATGCACAATCTGCGTCTTTCAGCAGTCGTCTGCAAAGAGCCAGCCTAACAAGGTTATTCCTCTCTGCCTGCTTTGTCTATCACTCTGGTTTTGGCTCTTGTGTGCTAAGATTTCTGGATTTCAAGGAATAAAGTAATGTTACATTGCAACTTCCCAGAAACAGCATTTTATGTTTTTATCTAACTGCTCTGTGTGCCATGAATTTAACAATATTCCGATATGGGAATCTGTCCTGTTGAAGCTGTTCCACTGTATATACATAATTAAATACACATTGTGCCTGAAAGAGTGAGAATTGGGATAGTCTAGATGAATGGTTTCAGAGTAGCAGCTGTGTTAGTCTGTGGTGAGTGCCGAGGGCAAGATGGAGTACGCTAGTATGATGCACCCTAACTGTCCGCATAGATCCTGCTACTGTGCACTGGATGTTCCTGACCTTCCATTCAAAGTAGATTAAAGCACAGTAGAGAACTAGTATGTGGTATGCTAGCGTGCTGTAGATTTACACCCCATCTTGATGTACACTTACTCTATAGACCAGTAGTCTAAGAGGGCAAGAATGGTTTAGGCACTTGACTCCATGATAGGCTTCCCAGCTGTGGATCCTAAACAGAAATAGTTACCTCCCTCCACTCAAACTTTGACATCTAACTCCATGAGAGGAGCAGGGCTTAAAACACACCTGCATCTTGACATCTGCTGTTGCCCAGTTTAGTCTCTCTCTTTGGCCCAGTTTAGCCCTTAACGTTGAAATAAAAAGAATTGGTGTTAATACAAAAAAGCATGAAATGCCAAACTTGTTAGTTACAAAAAGTGCATAGAAAGCAGCACAATGCACCCCTCTCAGTAGATTGTTAAGAATTAATGTAGGCCATTATGACAAACAATGGCCTCCCGCTGGTTGCAAAAGATCTCTAATCCAACAATATTTACAATTGAAGGGAAGGGAAGAAAATAGTCAGATTCTGTTAATCAAATTAGGTGGTGTGAACTCCTGTTTATGCAGAAGAAGAAATGTCTCATGATCTGGCAATATCCAAAAACATGCCAGAGTTCTTCACATAAGATTCATGGTGTGCATGGCTCAATATCTTCTCAGGTGCAAAGAAAATTTTCTACCGAGCTATTGCAGAGAGGGAAGTAATCTTGTACTTGTCACAAAAACAACTGATGGAAACCATTCTTCCAGCTATGGATGAGTCATTACACAAAGTAAAACTATTTCCCCATGTTATTTCTCCCCCCCTCCCCCCCACCCTCCACTGTTCCTCAGATGTTTTTGTTAACTGCTGGAAATGGCCTACCTTGTTTGTCACCATGAAAGGTCTTCCTCCTTCCCCCCCCCCCGCTGCTCATCTTAAGTGATCACTCTCCTTACAGTGTGTATGATAAAACCCATTGTTTCATGTTCTCTGTGTGTGTATATAAATCTTCTCACTGTATTTTCCACCAAATGCATCCGATGAAGTGAGCTGTAGCTCATGAAAGCTTATGCTCAAATAAATTTGTTAGTCTCTAAAGTGCCACAAGTACTCCTTTTTCTTCTTCCAGCTATGTATCAAACAGGCACTGTGCACCTATGCAGACGACCAGGGGAAGTAAGCTGCACTCACCCATTTTTATTCCCTGCACAGTCTACTCAGAGATCTTTGGCTTGGGTGTGGTAAGGTAAGTGAGATATATGGCCCATATCTTCAAAGGTATTCCACTGAAATCAATGGAAGTTAAAAACCTAAATACTTTTGAGGATCTGGGCCTAGGTATTCATTTGTCTCCTACACCACCTATGCAGGGTGGGTAAGACCTTGATTCTGCTGCATAAGACATCAGCCAGCACAGCTGAGAATCAATAGCATGGTGGGTGGTAGTAATCTTATACTAGTAAGGGAAGGATTCAAGTCTCTGAGGCACAATTCTGTCCCTGTTGTGCTCCTGGGGCATTGCCTCTTACACAAGGCATATTGTATCTAAGAACAGAGGGTACTCATGACCTTGCAAGATTGAGCCTATGAAAGCATCAATATTTCAAAGCTCCAAAAACAGTTCAGGTGCAAATAGTTTCCTGGTTTTCTAACACAGAGCTTTGATAGATACTGTAGCCCATAAATTGCAAGTTATATATAATGAGTTTGTATTGAACAAGGAGAATCACAAACCATGTGAGGAGTTTGCAACGAATGAGCTTCCATCAGCTTCATTTACAAAGGCAATGATCCACTATATGGTAGCAATTTTAGGCCTATTTCCTTAATGAAGATTCACAAAAACCATATGTGCTTGCAACTTACTCAGAAAGTTATCCCATATAAAAAGCCAAATTATGCCAACCTCAGCATTAGTGTGCTTTGAGGAGGAAGAGTAAAAGTAGCCTTCTTCTCCCCTTCCTGCAGTGCACCTGCACAAGAAGGAATCATAGAGCTGCTGCTTGTGCTTTCTGAGTTCAAACCTAGATCCAGCTTCACACATTTATTTATGTTTGACTAGAGAGATTCTCTAATCCTTCAGCATATAGCCTATAAGAAGTGGGGACAGATAGAAACTCTGTATCTAGCACTATATTTCATAGATATTACACATTATCAATTTAGACATGCACAGCTGATTAAGATTGCTCACAGCCTGAGGGCTTAATGGAAGACTCTTCATATTGTAGGAGTGGAAAAAGTGCAGAGCACATAAAAGACCTTAGTCAGACTTTCTTCTCTGGACATTCTAAAATCTTACTCATATTTTTGAATTTTTACATGATAACAACCAACTCTTCAAAATATTTGGAGTGGATGGCTAACTCCCCTCAGGTCTCCAGTACTGCCAGACCTAAATGTTCAAGAATCATGAATCAGCCCCCCAAACAATGAGAAGACTGGCTTAATAACCATGAGATTTTAATTAAATAAATTGAGGGTTCCTTTTATTTGCCTTTTGGGTTAATGAGCCTCTAGAGTGCACTTGGATGACATGTTTCTGGCCCTTCCAGATGTGGAAAAAAGCTGGAACACTTTACAAAAAAGAAAAGAAAAGAAAGCTGAGATTCTCACTTAATCACAGCTTTCCAGGAGCTGGGGCTTTTAAAAAATATACACTAAATATTGTGAGACGCTTGCTAAAATTGTGAGAATTGACAACACCATGTCATACTTTTGGAACCCCAGAGCTTTAGGGGGTTATGAAAGCAACAGTGCATGAACAATGCAATTACAGTGGTAAGAAACAGCTGACCTGAAACCAGCTGCATGAATATAGTCTCAGCATTACCGTAAACAGCCTGGTGTAAGCCTGGTGTAACTGACTACCCGGGGATTCCCTTCACATACAGAGACTACCCAGGTGACATAGAAGCCTACTTTCATGGGTTCCTTTCCATTGGTCTAGAACAGTGGATCTCAACACGTGGCCCACTTGCGGCCCAAACAGCACAAAGCTGCAGCCCGGTGATATCCTCAGGGTCATACAGGTAGAATATATATAGTGTGGATGTGACCCACATAACACAGAGATCTGCATATGTGGCCCTCAATGGTAAATAGGTAAATGCGGAACCCCCTGGCTGCCCCTACATGTAGGAGCCAGAACCACTGGTCTAGAACATCCCCACAGCAGCCTTCTACAGTAATATTCATTAAGGTGTTAGATTGTTGGTGGTTGCTGGGACCTATATTTCCATTTGACCTTGAAAAGGCCACCACCAGAGAGAATGCTTTGTCTACCCCTGCGCTAGTGGGTGTCAAAACTTTTTGGCCTGAGGGCCACATCTGGGTATGGAAATTGTATGGAGGGCCATGAATGCTCATGAAATTGGGGGTTGTGGCGTGGGAGGGGGTGAGGGCTCTGGCTGGTGGTGCAGGCTCTGGGGTGGGGCCAGAAATGAGGAGTTCAGGGTCCGGGAGTGGGCTCTGGACTGGGACAGGGGGTTAGGGTGTGTGTTGGGGCGTGCAGGCTCCTACTGGGGGTGTGGGCTCTGGAGTGGGGTTGTGGATGAGGGGTTGGGGGTGCAGGAGGGTTCTCCGGGCTGGGACAGAGGGGGTTCAGAGGGCAGGAGGGGGATCAGGGCTGGGGCAGGAGTTTGGGGCATGGGAGGGGATTGGGGTGCAGGCTCTGGATGGCACTTACACAAGCAGCTCCCGGAAGCAGCAGCATGTCCCCCCTCTGGTTCCTATGTGGAGGCATGGCCAGGCAGCTCTGCGCGCTGCCCCGTCCGCAAGTGCTGCCCCTGCAGCTTCCATTGACTGTGGTGCCTGGCAAATGGGAGCTGCAGAGACAGCGCTTGGGGAGGGGCCAGCATGCGGAGCCCCCTGGCTGCCCCTACATGTAAGAGACAGAATGTGGACATGCCACTGTTTCCGGAAGCTGCATGGAGCAGGGCAAGCCCCTGACCCTGCTCCCCAGCTGGATCTTGAGGGCTGGAATAAAACGTCTGAAGAGCCAGATGTGGCCCCCGGGCCATAGTTTGCCCACCCCTGCACTAGCGAGTCAAATGTCAGTGAAAACACAAGGGTGAACCTGAGCAGAAAAAAGGTGATTTTTCCTCTTCTCTCCCCTCAAGATGTTTACATGGATATTGGCCCAGCCTTAGTAGGGATTTAAACCCTGAAGACCTTGAACCTTGAATTGTTTTTCAAATAGCTTGTTAGGGGTTTTCAATGTGGAAAATAAGCAGCTTTGAAAAGAAAATTTTCTTTTCAAACACTTTATTTTTTTCTTTTCTTGACTTTGTTTAAAGATCAAAGTGCTTGAAAAATCCTTTGCATAAGAAAATATTATCCTTCACCGCTGTTTCCTTTTTTTTCTTTTAAGCTCATGACCCACTTCAACTCCATTTTTGCTATTGTATGGCATCATGCTCACCTTTTTTATTTTTCCTAGATCAAAACAGGGTCTGATGACAAGATATAAACAGTTTTCTGGTGGAGAAATGAATGCATTTTTTACATTTGCTCCTGTACTTCTTTTATGTAGAGGAAATCTCTATTGTATTACCAATGAACAGTACAGAAGAAACATTTAAAACCAGCCGCTTAGTTTGAATGACCTTTCTGCATGACAGCAAATAATACCGCATACAGCAAAGGTGACTGTTATTTTTAGGAACTTCTGCTCAAGTACTGTTAGTGTGCTATGGTTAATTAAGAAACTTGAAAGTGTGGCATTGAACTATCCTGGAGAAAAATGCCACAAGATCATTGCTGTTCCCTGTCTTACAGCAGTTCTAGCTTCTAGGCCTGTGGCTTTAACTAAGTATATAATTATGCTCTTCTTGCCAGGACCATTTCTATCCAAAACAAACTCCTCTAATCCCTCAGCTGAGCACACTGGCTATTGAGGAAAAAACACCTAGGATATTTTAGTGCTGCAAATATCATTTTTAATAAAGTGTTACAAGTTTGTGTACTGACTGCCCTAAATTACCAAGTTAATGGGGCATTTTAAGTCATTATTTGTGTTTACAAACATTAGTAATTTTGTTTCCAGCTTTGTGAGTGCAAAATCCACATGGAACCAGCAGTTCCCAAGCAGTGAAATACTCTTTGCAATGGATGTCACACTCATCACTGAACAGAACTGGAGTCTGTAAACCTATTTATAGGCATAAGCTAAGATCTGGATGTGTTTTTCAATATTTTACTTACCTACCCTGTAGAATACACATTATAATAAAATATGTATTATTAAATATTAAAACATAGATGGAGTGGCACTATAAGGGGGAAACTACTAGTGGGAGTTACACACATAGGTATATTTATGGAAATATAAGCCTCTGACTTCACTTTTGTTAATGGGTCCAACCCTGTAATTAGTATAAAATCTAAATCTTTGTCCTACATAATACCTATTAAGATTCTGAGTGCATTTTAACTTTGTAGAGCTGTGCTAGTCCTGTGGAGACATTGCATTTGAAGGTGTTACAACTGAATTTCAATGAGTAAACAGATTACATGACATGTTGAATAGATACTTACTATGATGCCCTTCCCACCCTGGGAATAGCAATTCATAATTAAAATTCACACTCACCAGTAGACTTGCTTTTCTTGGTGACCCTAGAAGAATACATATATTCTTTGCCACGTTTCTGTAATGTTGTAACTTATGACAACTGAAATAAAGATGTATACAAGAAAAATATATTATGTTTTGAAATGTAATTGATCAGGGTTTTTTCATAGCTGAGTTCCAGTGATGCTGTTTAATACAAAAAAGAATTGAGAAATATACAGAAAAGACATTAGGCTGTCTGCTGCTTCAAATGATCAGGCTAATCACCATTGTATTAAAACCTCTCATGGGTACTCAAACTATTCCTGCCCTCTAGGAAAAAAGCTCCAGTTTTGCACATCAGTTAGAGCTGTATCACATCTGGTTATGTCACATTATTTGATGCAACTTAACTCAGCACTTGTATCACAATACTTTAGAACCTGAAATGAACTGTTAGTCTTTCTCTCTATAGGTTGAAGGAGCTGAAGGCACAACTGCCATACCCTTTACAAGCCAGTCATCACCTACTCTTACCCAGCTACACTTTTTGTTCTGACAGTGCTTTCTTTCTCTATGTCCTCTCATCCCCTCCCACAGGGTGTTGAACCCAGTTTTGCAATTGGTTTTAGTATATTGCATTATGTTTTTAAACCATACTTATTGCCTGTTAGTGAAATCTAAATCTGTTGAAATGCAAAGAAATTCCTACCCAAATCTGGGGAGCCATTGGAGTGTGTTGAGCACTTCAGACATCTGGGTAGCATGACTACAAGGGAGGCTAAGCATTACTTAGATATCTGACATTGAATTGGACTTGTGACTGCTGCTCTAGTGACACTCAGCCACTACAAAGCATAAATTGAAATTTGTGCAGTCTTTTCAGCATCTTGCATGAACACTAAGGAACTAGGACATTAAGATGCTTTCTGCCTTCAAACTGAAATGCTAGAGGTGATTGCTGTACCATAGCTATACCTCCTACACATGACTAATGAAGAGGAAATTGGCTTTAGGGTATAACTGGAGTGATACCAGATATCATCAAGATGACCAGACAGAGAAAACTTGAATTTGCAAGACATGTGGGTGGGACAAGTGGAGGAAGACTGCTGATGACAGTTTTGCAGGAACTGGTGCCTGTGGCAAGTGTGGTTCAGTGTTATGGCCAAGTGGATAGCATGCAGTATGGCAAACTTCTCGAGGCTGTGCAAAGACCCCGAAATGTGGAGGAAAAGTGTTGGCCTATGACGCCCAAGTGCTGGGTTTACTGCTCACTGTTATGTGACTTTATGGTGCCTCATACTATGACAATAATAAATATCTCTTCCTTTATGGAATACATTTCTATTTTTGTCTTTCTCCTCCATGCAAGGCCTTTCCAACACCACTAACCTCCATCTGGATAAACCCTCCTATAGTTTGCTCCAAGGGTGCAGATTTTTCACAAAGAAGCAGACATGAGACAAAAGTCTGTTTGCCTTACATGAGTTGTTAACCTATGGAACTCCTTGCCAGAGGATGTTGTGAAGGCTACGACCATAACAGGGTTAAAAAAAAGAACTAGATAAATTCATGGAGGATAGGTCCATCAATAGCTATTAGCCAGGATGGGCAGGAATGGTGTCCCTAGCCTCTGTTTGCCAGAAACTGGGAATGAGCGACAGGGGATGGATCACTTGATGATTACCTGTTCTGTTCATTCCGTCTGGGGCACTTGGCACTGGCCACTGGCGGAAGACAGGACACTGGGCTAGATGGACCTTTGGTCTGACCCAGTAGGGCCATTCTTATGTTCTTATGTCCTAATGGGTCCAATTCTTTTCTTAGCTACACCATTGTAACTGAGAGCATAATCAGGCTATTTACTTCCCTGTGCTTTCTTGTGTGAACATAATGAGTAAAATTGGGCCCTATATAGAGCATGGAAGTTGAGTCTAGTCAATATGATGGTGATTAGGTTTTCATTTGTTTGGGTTGGGTCTACGCATTCACATGAGTCTGTTTTTGTCTATTTTAACCATTTCTCTTCTTTCAATATGCAGACTTCATGTGGCTTCACTTTACCACAAAACAAAAGTTGGAAAGTTCCTTATACTGTCCTGACCATGAGGCTTCCAATGAGTAGGAATCACAGATGAGCACGCTAGGCTCACAATTGCTAGATTAGAAGAGAAGACTCATGTTCTGCACAGGAAATGGATTTCTGACTAGCAGCAAATGGCACTATGACTAAGCCATGGGAAAGCAGTGATATAATTATAGGAAACAGAGGGAAGCTTCTTGATCAGCTCCAGTGAGCCATGTTTCTCTTATCAGAATTCATCTAACTAAAGAAACAAGCAGAATGATGCAAAGAAAAAAAAAGTCAAAAAATCAACCCAATGATCGTGTGATTAAACAGTAACTTGTTTCTAACAAACAAACAAACAAAAAATAGATTACATTGGATGTGCAAGGTCCAGGAAACAGTTGATCATCTCCTTTGCAAGTTCAAGCAGTGTACCATCAAAAGGGGATATGTATATGAAAAACTTGGAGGCCTTAAAGCATCAACATTTTCACAGCAACACCTAGTAAGAGCATCAGGCAAATGGGGACCTATAAAAAAGCAATATTGCAGTTCTTTAAGAATACTGGGAAAGGGGAAAGACTTTAATTCTTGAATTAGGCATGGTGCCCAGTACTTAGCACTCAGACTCAGCAAGTGAGTCTGCTTCACCAAAAAACACAAAAAGAAGAAGGGGAGGAGTGTTGGCACAGGCAGTGTCTGGGGAACAGAAGCACCAAGGAGTGGGAGAAGGGGCCAGGTGCTCAGGGAGGTAGCCTTGGGGCGGATGCCCCAGAAAGGGAGCAGAGCTGGTTATAAGAAGGGAAACTGGCTGGGACAGGAAAGCTGCAAGAAACAGGATTACCACAGACCCCTTGGAGGGGAGGCTGTGAAACCCAGTGACAAACGGTGAGCTAAGGAATTGTTTTTTTCATTATGTGCTTATGTTTGGACAAATTAACCTACTTAAAGGAAACTAGAAATCCCAGTGAGTGCTTGTTAAGATGGGGAGAAGCCCCGCATCGTCACATACGGTGAAGAATGCAGGCATCTCTATTTCCCCTATTAAAAAGAGAAGAATAAGGGGATCTTTGCCCAGTAAAGAGGGGGAAAACAGAGTCAGAATGCTGCAGAGTGACCTTTGGCCACAAGGGAGCCTGGGGTGGTGGGCATCATATTATAGGGCCTAAATAAGGCCTAACAGAACAAGGGTTGGAAAGAAAAAAATGTTAGGATAGGAGGGTAGGAGAAGAGTTACAAGAAATCATCAATTCCTTTATATAGCTTGTTAGTTCCTTTGCTATTTTTTTAAACATAAATTAATATATTATGTTCAGTAACAGAGATTCAGATTAGAATTTCCTGAATCAAAGGACAATGAGAGACTCATGTACAGGTTAAAGCAGGCAACATATATACACTAATGAGTTCAGTTTATGGTTATAAAAGGTAGAGATGCAATAATCGGTCGGCACTGAATCTTTCTTTTAGGGCTAACCTAGGTTGACCCTGGGGATCTCTGCTTTTTTTGTCTCTTAGCTCCAGCAGTTTAAGAGTCCAAACAGCAAAAAGATGGAAAATCTTCATGTCAGCTATCTTTATTTCCCTCTTCCAGAATTCAAGCTGATGGGACGTGTTTTCTGTCACATAGCATGTTAATAAGTGTAAGAGGGCCATTAAACCAGCCTTTATATCAGGGGTGGGCAAACTATGGCCTGGGTGCCATATCTGGCCCTTCAATATTTATTCCGGCCCTTGAGCTCCAGCTGGGGAGCACGGTTGGGGGCTTGCCCCACTCCGCACGTGCCGTGACTCCACGCAGCTGCTGGAAGCAGCGGAATGTCCCCCCCCCGGTTCCTACATGTAGGGGCAGCCAGGGGCTCCATACGCTGCCCCTGCCCTAAGCGTTGTCTCTGCAGCTCCCATTGGCTGGGAACCATGGCCAATGGGAGCTGCAGGGGTGTGGGAACATGGTGTGTTTGTGAGATAGTTAAGAATGTTTATGAGCTAGTGAAGGTCGCGGTGAACCTTTGATGACCCTTTAATGAACCTTGAAAAAGAGTTACAGGTTGGAACGTGACCCAGACAGACTGGCAACACCAGATCCTGTTGACAACAGATAGCGGACAGCTGTGCTCCAATCAAGAGGAAGAATGCACGTGTACAGCCCGTGCTAAGGCTGCTCGACCAACAAAATGTCTCCGTGACCGGATGATGGACTTGGGAGGGGGTTGAAAATGTTATGTAAGAGGAGTGTATAAAAGCAATGAGGAAATAATAGATAAACGGCTTTGCTACCAACCATATTGGCTGATGTGCTTTGTCCGGCTCGCATGAGAACCCCAACACAGGGGTGGCGCTTGTGGACGGAGCAGCGTGCAGAGCTGCCTGGCCATGCCTCCACGTAGGAGCAGGAGGGAGGACATGACGTTTCTTCCAGGAGCTGCTTGAGCTAAGTGCCATCCAGAGCCTGCACCCCGACCCATCCCACGCCCCAACCCCTTGCCCCAGCCTGATCCCCCTCCTGCCCTCTGAACCCCTTGTTTCCAGCCCAGAGCACCCTCCTGCACAACCCCACCCCAAAGCCCACACCCCCAACCAGAGCCTGCACCCCCCCACACACAAACCCCCCAACCCCTTGCCCCAGCCCAGAGCCCTCTCCTTCACTCTGAACTCCTCATTTCTGGCCCCACCCCAGAGCCTGCAACCCCAGCTGGAGCCCTCAACCCCTCCCACACCCCAACCCCCAATTTTGTGAGCATTCATGGCCCGCCATACAATTTTCATACCCAGATGTGGCCCTCAGGCCAAAAAGTTTGCCCAGCCCTGCTTTATGTAGTGATATTCCACAATGGCCCACTTAATCTTGATAGTTCTTCTTCTGGATGGGCAGGGGAACCAATTTTCCTGCCTAGATACACAAGTTCGGAGCAGGCATTTTTATAATTATGAAGCAAAACTTACGCATTACCTTATAGCACAGGATACAGACATTACCAGCAAGATTAAAGCATGCAGCAATTTACAAGCATTTCAGAGAGTCTAAACACATTCTTACAAGTCTAACACCTATCTTGAACAACATTAACCTACAGGTGAGCTGGTCTGGTTGAATTTGTCAGTGCTCCGCTGATGCCTACAGACCTGACAAGAGCTGGCATCTGGTTTACCAGCATCACATAGTGAAACAAAGCTTGAAACATTTCATCTAGAGAGACAAGGTATGTGAGGTAATTATTGGACAAACTTCTGTTAGTGGAAGACAAGGTTTTGAGCTTCACAGAGCTATTCTTTAGTTTTAGAAAAGGTAACCAGAGAGTGTCACAGCTAAATACAAGGTGCGACAGATTGATAAGCATAAGGAGTTAACACATTGCAAGAAACCACTTAAAATGAAGTGGGCAATTAACACCTCTATACTCATAGGACAAAGGAAAGCTAGCAGGTTACAAATTGTCATGAGCCTGTGTGGGAGCACATTCAAGCTTGGAGTGCCCCCCTTCCATCTGGGCATATGTCACAGGAATCCTAAGAAAAAAGAAAAGGAGTACTTGTGGCACCTTAGAGACTAACAAATTTATTAGAGCATAAGCTTTCGTGAGCTACAGCTCACTTCACGATGAAGTGAGCTGTAGATCACGAAAGCTTATGCTCTAATAAATTTGTTAGTCTCTAAGGTGCCACAAGTACTCCTTTTCTTTTTGCGAATACAGACTAACACGGCTGCTACTCTGAAAGGAATCCTAAGCTCCTCCTGTCTGCCTCTGGCTCCAGTTCTTTTGTGGCTCAGCCCTCCAGACAAGTCACAAATTTCAAACCCCTTCCAGAGTGTCATGAATCTGAATCATACTTCTATCCCCTTGAGCTACTGAAGTCATGTTCTTCTATTTGCAAAATCCTTTCTCAGGGCATCCCTGGCAGAAGCCTAAGCTGCCCCTGTTATATTGGTCTGTTAGAAACCTAGGAAGTTAGGGTCTCAGCCAGAGAGACCTGTCTCATCTCATCCTGTCCATCCCCTCCCAAACTGAGCTCCATCAGTATACTTACTGTGGCTTAGCTCCACCCCAATTCTCTCCCTTGCCCAGGCCAGGAGCCAACTAGCTACTCACCTCCCAGGTACAGAGTATTCTGGGCCACGGTGCTCGAAGCACCACAGGTCCGGCAGGAGTACTCTGAGAAAAACGAGGCTTACACACAGCTATGAGTTATTGGCTTTACTGAAGGTCAGTGACCCACCCCAACGGGGACTCCAAGCATTGCAGTCATGAAGGCGGGGAACCCAGCACACCGGAGCTCTGCCTGGACGGAGTCCCCGTTGCAGGTGGGTCACTAACCTTCAGTAAAGCCAATAACTCACAGCTGTGTGCAAGCCTCGTTTTTCTCAGAGTACTCCTGCCGGACTTGTGGTGCCTCAAGCACCGTGGCTCAGAACATTTGGCGCAGCGAGCAGGGTACTCTGAGAAGCGATGCCGCTTTGGCTGAAGGTAGGGGAAGTGGGGAAGCCGTCGCTGTCCCTACAACACATACCAGGATGGCCCCCGACAGAGCGCTGGGGGCCAGTAGCACGGATCATGGCCGGGTGGGCTGCCCCAGCGGACTGGCTGGAGTTTCAACAGGCTGCGGGGGTTACGCCCGTGCAGCTGGTAGAGGGGTTACAACGGTTACAAGCGAACCGGCGCTCTGGGGCGGAGAGGCAGGCAATGGGGGAGCTAGGGTGGCTCCTCTTGACAGCCGTCTGGGCCCCAGATGAGGAGGTGCTCCGCTTACAGCGGGCACTGGAAGGGAAGACTCAGGAATGCATGGCACAGGCGGAGGCCTGGGCCATGGCGCAAGAAGTTGTCACCTCCCAGGCGGAGCGCGGCCAGGATCTGACATAACGCTACAAAGTGTTGGTTGCCCAAGTAGCGAATAGAAGGCACCTCAGGCACAGGTGGCAGCCGGTCACCATCACCCAGGTGTGCGCAGTTACTGCTGCCCCCTCCTGAGACCCCGAGACTTGGGATGGGAACATTTGGGACTCCTCATCCTCAGACGAGGGGGGGAGGAGTCCCCTTCCGTGGCTCTGGCATGCCCGGTATGGGAGTTGCCGGTGCAAGGAGGCGCCCTACAACCAGAAGTTGTCCGTATGTTTAAAACAAGTGAGTTGCAGGAAATTGTGAAGACGTTCCAACGGGAGCCCGGGGAGAGCATCCTGCAGTGGTTCATGAGGATCTGGGACAATGCAGGTAACACGGTTTTGTTGCTTTCTTATGAATTTCAACAGTTGGGGGTCCTATCACAAGACGCTCAGTTACGTGCACAATTGGCAAACCCGCCGTGACTGCAGGCCGGGGAACAAGAAATCGAAAGCCCCTTGCTGTACCTCTGGCTGGCGGCTGCAGTGGTGGTGGCCTGCCCCTTGGTGGGGGAGTTGGAGGCACAGGTGCGCCCCTGGAAGACCGTTCCGGAAGGGGTGCAAACCCTCCGTCAATTGGAAATGGCCTGGGCTGTCTCCACGGGTGGGGAGATGGGGCCGGACAATGTACCGGTGACAAAATCGATTAAAGCCACAGTGTTACGCCTGGCCCCTGATGAGTTAAAACCTTCCCTCCTCACAGTTGTCATGGAAGAGAATGGGTGCGTGGGAGACTTGGCAGCCACCCTTATGAAATTGAAGGCCGCCTTGGGGGGTGCTAGGCCAAGAGCCATACAGGCTGCAAAGGGGCAGCAAGGTGGGGGACAGGAGAAAGGGGAGTTGCGAGTGCCCCGGAAGACCTTGTCTTGGCTCAGAACACAGAGCATCAGAACATAAGAATGGCCCTACTGGGTCAGACCAAAGGTCCATCTAGCCCAATATCTTGTCTTCCACCAATGGCCAGTGCCAGGTGCCCCAGACGGAATGAACAGAACAGGTAATCATCAAGTGATCCATCCCCTGTCGCTCATTCCCGGCTTCTGGCAAACAGAGGCTTGATTAATTTGGTGCATTCACAAGCCTTGCAAGTGATGGGGGTTAAGTCCCATCACAGAGTCATGAAACCAGTGTCTGAGACCATTTTTTTTAGTGTCTACCACAGTTATGAATTTAAGTTCCTGTGATTATCTTTTGAAGGTGTTGTGGAGGTTTCCTTTGAGGACGAGGACTGATAGGTCAGATATGGAGCAATCGCTCTGTAAAAAGTATTCACCCATTGGTGATAGGGTGATTTTATCTTGTTTTTCTGTGCAAGTTCATTTGAGAGTGTACTGACTAGCTTCACCCACAGAGTTGGTGTGGGGCATTTGATGCATTGGATGAGGTACACAGCCTGTTGTGATAGTCATGTGTGGGGCCCAGAGATCTTGAAAGGTGTGTTGTGAGGGGTATTGATCATCATAGCAGTGGAGATATGGCTTCAGGTTTTGCATCTGTTTTTCTGGCAGGATCTGGTGCTGCTTAGAGTTGGTGTATCCTGGTTTGTGGGAAGCTTGCTTTTGATGAGCTTGGTGAGGTTGCTGGGTTGTCTGAAGGCCAAAAGAGGAGGTTTGGGAAATATTTCTTTCAGGATGTGGTCTCCATCAAGTATGGGTTGTAATTGTTTGATTCGTTTAGGCATTTTCAATTGAAATGAAATATTTTGATATTCCCAAATCAAAACATTTCATTTTGGATTATTAAACTGACTTGAAGCTAAGCATTTTGAGTCTGTTCAACATAAAGTTATACTCTCCTATGGTGTTGCATTGCCCCCTGGGATCATAATTCTGGAGCCTGGACTACACCTCCCATGATGGACCTACAGCCATAGACTCCCATGATGCACCATGACACTCAGAGGAAAGACTGCATGATAGGAGATGTTGTCTAACCAGGGAGCACAAGCCATAAGAGACAATGGCGTCTGAACTACAATTCCCATGAACTGACCCTAGAAAAAATATTTTGGGTTCAACAAATTGAAATAATTTGATTTGGGTTGCTGACTGAAATTTCAAAAGTCAGCAACACTGGTTTTGTAGAAACTGCAATTTCAATAAGAAATTCATTCAGTGGGAGTTTCCTGGCCACTGGTTACCAGTTTACATATGACTTGGCTCAGCATTTCTGCCATCACAAGAGTGACTTGAGTGTTGTATACTGCCTGGTCATATTTAAAGACTGCCTTCTAGGACATTCTGGACAGCTAACCTGAAGAAAACCGCACCAAAGACTATAGATAATTTTTCAGACACCACCTTTGATTGCCAGCAAACCCTTGCCACCTATATGATTTCTTATAAATAATCCATATTCCCTTGCTAGGGGGTCACAGTGGTAATTTCATGTCAAATAAAATATTTTGTTTTCTCCAACTGAAATTTTCTCAACATTTCATTAATTTGGGTTTTTAAAAAACATTTAATATTTTAAAATAAAGTGCAGGGAAATTCAGAAATGAAACATCTTTCCAAATCAAAATCAAAATGTTTCATTTTAGAAATACCAGAATGAACCATTTTTGATATTTCTGAAAGTTTTCTTTTTGACTAAAACTAGCCACCAAAATCAACCTGAATTTGCCAACAGTTTGTTACCCTGAATCTGTATTTTTCAGTAAAAAAAACAAACAAAAAAAAACAACTGTTCATGTGAAAAATTTTGCTACAGCAGCCATAACTCAGCAGGCATTACTTATATATGAAGACACAGTAACTTATACACAGATATTCCCAGGAGTCAACCACATACAGCAGAACTCCAACGACATTGAAAAAATATAGGATATCAAACTATACAGCAATATGGAAGATCAGTTCTACTCCAACTGATAAGTTTTCCTATGCTGAATTCTCAGCTGCCCGTTTAGGACAGCTTTATTGCCCCTTTGCACTGCTGGAGCAGCACAAAGACAATTTAGTATGGACTGTGAGGATCCGGTCCAATGTTTTTAACCCTTAGCTGAACACTCAACATACTTACAGCGCTAGATTAAGGCATGTTGCAGAAACTCCTGTAGATTCCCGCATTCTAAAGACAACACTAGAGCTAGTAAAATGTTTTTTGACTGAACAGGTTTCAATTGGAAAATGCAGTTTTGTCAAAATTGAAACACTTTGTGGGAACAAGTCACTTCTGATGAAATTTTTGATGGGGTGAGGGGAGAGTCAGAAGAAATCATTTGGATTTTTTTGTTTTGATAAGTATTTTTATTTTATTTCAATTAACTTTCTTTTGACTTATATTAAAATATTAGGTTTGATATGTTTATATATAAATATTTCATCTAGTATTTGATAGTATGTATGAACATTATTAAAACAAAACCATCCCATATCAAAAAGAAATGTTTTGAGGGTCCCAAATAATTCCAGCCCCCCCCACCTCCAAATTTAATTGGGCAGGAAATTTCAATTTTCAGCTTTGCATTCCAAATTTGGATTTTTTTTTAAATGTCAGAACTTTCCATGGAACAGAAATTCTGTTTTCCATCCAGCTCTAATAGCTACTTTATAAGCTTCCCAAGTTTTCTTTTGTTTTTCAAATGCCTTAAATTTTGCTAATGAACCAAGAGCTATTTTAAAACTAAAACAAAGCTTTTAGCTTCTACAGCAATGACTGCTTCCTTCGATGGAAGGAAGCCAGAATAGCAGCTGCCAGCTCTTCAGCTGCTTCAGAAGTCTTTTTTAAATTTTAGTTTAACTATAGGCATTAATAAAACCACGAAATTACTTCCTCTAAAACAAAAAATCAAGATGGCTGCTCACAAAGGTATATATGAGAGTTCCTGAGTCCCTTATGAGACCTTGCTGAATTCTTGAAGAGACAACAATAACTTCCCTATGACTAGCACTGCTTTCTTTCACTTGCTCAAATGTCCTGCAATTATTTTCCGCATGATTTACAACATTACCTCCTCTGGAAGCAATGTGATGCAGAAAGATAAGGCTGGCATCAGTGGATAGCTTCATGCTGCTCCCTAATGCAGCATGGTGGAGGAAGAGATTTGCTTTTCAGACTCTTCTTCCCCCTTACAAGTCTAGCCAGGATTTTAGGAGGCTGATGGCTCACAGAAAAGAATGAGTGGTCTATCTTTCAAATTGATCAGAGGGGAAGCAGGCTACCAATTTTTCTACACAACAAGTAGGGCTAGCTAGATTGAGTGGGGACAGAGGGCAGCTTTGCCCCCGTAGATCTGGACAGTTCAATTAAGTATCCAAACTCAGAACCTTTTGATGTCACCCCATCAAAAGATTTGCATGCTGCTGAGATTGCTTTGCAGCATTTTTGTTATGTACTGTAAGTTTGTTAAGTTGAGCTAGGTGAAATTTTTCAGACATATGATTTATTCACAAAAAAAATAGTTTCATTCAACCCAAAACTATTTGCAAATTTGATATAAATTTGTCAAATACCTTTGGTCCTCCCCAAAAATCTTAGGCTAAATTCACAAGGAGACTTAAGGACCATTCACAGAATGGCCAGAGGAGGATATGGTGCCCCTAAGAACCTTCTTCTCAGTATATATGCAACATGTATCATCACCTCAGTCCCTGGAAAAATCATGGAGCAGGTCCTCAAAGAATCAATCCTGAAGCACTTAGAGGAGAGGAAAGTGATCAGGAACAGTCAGCATGGATTCACCAAGGGAAGGTCATGCCTGACTAATCTAATCGCCTTTTATGATGAGATTACTGGTTCTGTGGATGAAGGGAAAGCAGTGGATGTATTGTTTCTTGACTTTAGCAAAGCTTTTGACACGGTCTCCCACAGCATTCTTGTCAGCAAGTTAAGGAAGTATGGGCTGGATGAATGCACTATAAGGTGGGTAGAAAGCTGGCTAGATTGTCGGGCTCAACGGGTAGTGATCAATGGCTCCATGTCTAGTTGGCAGCCGGTGTCAAGTGGAGTGCCCCAGGGGTCGGTCCTGGGGCCCGTTTTGTTCAATATCTTCATAAATGATCTGGAGGATGGTGTGGATTGCACTCTCAGCAAATTTGCGGATGATACTAAACTGGGAGGAGTGGTAGATACGCTGGAGGGGAGGGATAGGATACAGAAGGACCTAGACAAATTGGAAGATTGGGCCAAAAGAAATCTAATGAGGTTCAATAAGGATAAGTGCAGGGTCCTGCACTTAGGATGGAAGAATCCAATGCACCGCTACAGACTAGGGACCGAATGGCTCGGCAGCAGTTCTGCGGAAAAGGACCTAGGGGTGACAGTGGACGAGAAGCTGGATATGAGTCAGCAGTGTGCCCTTGTTGCCAAGAAGGCCAATGGCATTTTGGGATGTATAAGTAGGGGCATAGCGAGCAGATCGAGGGACGTGATCGTTCCCCTCTATTCGACACTGGTGAGGCCTCATCTGGAGTACTGTGTCCAGTTTTGGGCCCCACACTACAAGAAGGATGTGGATAAATTGGAAAGAGTACAGCGAAGGGCAACAAAAATGATTAGGGGTCTAGAGCACATGACTTATGAGGAGAGGCTGAGGGAGCTGGGATTGTTTAGTCTGCAGAAGAGAAGAATGAGGGGGGATTTGATAGCTGCTTTCAACTACCTGAAAGGGGGTTTCAAAGAGGATGGCTCTAGACTGTTCTCAATGGTAGCAGATGACAGAACGAGGAGTAATGGTCTCAAGTTGCAATGGGGGAGGTTTAGATTGGATATTAGGAAAAACTTTTTCACTAAGAGGGTGGTGAAACACTGGAATGCGTTACCTAGGGAGGTGGTAGAATCTCCTTCCTTAGAGGTTTTTAAGGTCAGGCTTGACAAAGCCCTGGCTAGGATGATTTAACTGGGACTTGGTCCTGCTTTGAGCAGGGGGTTGGACTAGATGACCTTCTGGGGTCCCTTCCAACCCTGATATTCTATGATTCTATGATTCTATGATTCATGTCTCAAGCAGCATGTGACCAGGATTCATCACCGAATTTAGTCCACTATTTGGATCATTAGCTGGATACTGATGGGGAACATGACATGAACACTGATCCATGCCCCCTCCCCGAAACCTTTAGCCCAGTGGTAACGGTACTCACCTGGGATGTGGATCCAGGTTCAATTTCCTGCCATGCACCATATGGAACAGGGATTGGAACTTAGATCTCTCACCTCACAGAAGAGTGCCCTAAACACTGAGTTATTCTAGGTGACTCTGTCTTGTGAGAAAATGTCTCTATAGCCTAGAGGTTAAGACACATAACTGTGAGAGCCAAATTTACTGATTAAGAGCTGATAAAGAAAACAAAGGAAATTAGCTATGTCACCAGCTAATCAAACAACATATGCACAAACCTCTTAGGACACCAAAAATCCAATCATGTTCTTAAAAAAAGGTAAATTTGATTAAAAACAAAAAGGAAGAAAATACATCTGAAACTTAGGCTTTTGCTAGATTTTAAAAGAGCAATTCCAAAAATTAAGCACTCAAAATAGCTTTCTTGGGGGTTCAGCTTAAAGGTTGTAAGCAAACAAAAACATCTGGGGTTAGCACAGAGAAGTCCACAAGCTAATAAAAAAAAATAAAAGAAATAACCCTAATTGTGTATTTTTAGACATTCCCTAATTTTACTTACATATCTGAGGCTTCAGATAAGTAGGTTCGAGATATGAATTGATAATCTATAATCAGACCTGGCTTAAAGCTATTTACAGCATTGCTGCTCCCATAGAACAACAGACAAAGGGAAAGTTTCTTTCCCAATTTTAAAAAGTTCTACCTTCCCATTGGCTCTTTTGGTGCCCACTCCTTTTCTTTTACCTGTAGTCTTGTTAACCGTTTACAGATAAAGCAAGCAGATAACAGA
The DNA here is from genome assembly GCF_009764565.3 of Dermochelys coriacea. Taxonomy (NCBI): domain Eukaryota; kingdom Metazoa; phylum Chordata; order Testudines; family Dermochelyidae; genus Dermochelys; species Dermochelys coriacea. Next base: position 84,127,730 of record NC_050071.1, on the reverse strand, counting down.
CCAAGAGGGATTTTACAGCTAACTGACTGGCTGGGTGTCCATCAAAGGAGCTACTCCCCCCCATGTATCACAATAGCAATTGCCTTATGTTAATCTGTGTGGATAATTACCAGCGATACTTACGAAATGGGTCCACTTCAAAGTCCTCATGAGTGCCTATTGTTTGCTGAAAGATTCTGAGCTATTACAAGAAGGCCTGAAACTGTATAAAGATGTTTGGGTCCCCATCCTTTTTATCTCAGATCTTCTTGAGGCTTCATGCAGGGGAAGCCTAAGTTATAAGGACTGAGATTCCAGTCCTGACTGGACCACCCTGAACATAAACATTGGACTATAACCTATGAACTATTTCTGAAAGAACTCTTCACAACTACAAAGCTTACCATCACTGCTATGAATCTGAAGAATTGTACTCATGTCTGTATGCATACTGATCTTTTAACCAATGCACTTTATCTTTTAAAATAAATTTTAATTTAGTTAATAAGAATTGGCTGTAAGCGTGTATTTGGGTAAAATCTGAAATATTCATTAATCTGGGAGGTAATGTGTCCGATCCTTTGGGATTGGTAGAACTTTTTTATATGATAAATAAGATTTTCAGTAATCCTCCTCATCATATTTGACTTGGGTGTCTGGGTGGAGGCCTGAGGCTGGGTTGCTTTAAGGGAACTGTGTTGTTGGCTTCTGGGTAACCAGTAAGGTATTATAGAAGCTCAATTAGAGAACACAAATTTCTCTACAAATAAATTTATATGCTAAGTAAGAAATAATCATGTTAAACTGGCCCTTGCAGTGCGTTTCTCTTACCCTTTTAATGGCACTAATTTTCCTAAGAGAGTCAATTTTTCATTTTAGCATTGTCCTCACTTTAATTATGTAGCTCAGAATATTCATATAGCAGGTACAAAGCTGGTGTATTTAAACAAACACAAGCACACAGACCTCTTAAACCTTGATAGTAACTAAATCATACCGAGACACAAGAAAGATATCAGTCCACCTACATAATGAATGGCTTCCAGTTAAAAAAATATCTTTGACAGAAGCATAAAACTGAGTCACAAATTGAACTCACTGCTATCTCCTTCTTTAAGATAGCCTATGTTGGTTGAATCTGTTACCAGATAGTACTCCCTTTACACATGATTTAGAATCTCTAACCAAACTCTCTATTCTAAAGAGTGTAAATCTTTTTAAAACTCTCTCTCTTTTTCAGCCCCACCCTCTTTGCCCTTTATTTTAAGAGTGCAAGAGTACAATGACTGATTCATGATATCATTTAAGCATGCCGTGTTACACGGATTATCACATACATTGTTCAATTTAAATTAACCTATACAGCAAATCAATAAATACTCATCACTTCTCCGATAACACATTTTAAGTTACTATGCCAGTATATTTAGCAATGAATAACAAACTGTAGTATGTGCAGGTTCAAACGCAGGTTAAAGGCCAAAGACATGGTCACTGTTTTTCTTGTCTGCCAGTTGGATGATGTCATCAAAAGGATCTTTTCCTCCATTACTACACGTCTAAGCATAAAGGGAGTTATACTCATGCTCTGGTGAATATAAAATGAGGAATTTGAGCATATGTGACCTATGTGAGCTCCATTTTAATGCATTCAGACCCATTATCTATAAATTGGACACTGAGAACTGGTTGCTTATGCCACACAACGACACCTGGATATGACAAACTCCACAGGTATTTTAAATTAGTCTGGGCATGGGAGAGCCATAAAGAAAGTTTTAGTTATTGTCCAGCAGCCTAAAAACAACAACAACAACAACAATAAAACCAGTTATGACAGTGAAGTACTCTACTGTGAGCCAACACTATAAGCCTGAAAGTCTCTTTCCCTTTTTAATACTCCTTTTCATTCATGATTCACTACTGCTATATGAACCTCAGAAGATTTGCAGGGTTGGTTTGGATGAGCCCTTATAAGTTTCCTGAACCTTTTTAGAAATCGTCACCATCCCCTGGCCATTCATCTGTATCCTGTTCTTTCTCCCCCTCAACCCTATCCATCCCTACTCTAGTCTTGCCCCTGGCTAACTCCCTTTGCCCTTCCAATCTGAATGTAGTCTGTATTCTGGCTGCTCTCCATATCACAACTCTCTGCATCTTTGTCCTATTCTCTTATGTTTCTCTGCTATGCTCTCCCACCATCCAAAGACACAGGCTTCATTGTGGACTTGCTCCTCTCATGGATGACATTTCTCTTCGGTGTCATTACCTATTGAATCGGTTTATATATAGGCACTGTTATAATGATACCCCATGGGATCATTGGTCCATCAACTCTGGTATCTTGCCTTCAGCAGTGGTTGATGCCTGATGCACTATAAGCTCTTTAGGGCTAGAAGTATCATATCTTCCCATGTGTTTGCACAGCACATAGTACAATGAGGTCCTAATCATAGGGTGACCAGATAGCAAATGTGAAAAATCGGGACAAGGATGGGGAGGTAATAGGAGCCTATATAAGAAAAAGACCCCAAAGTCAGGACTGTCCCTATAAAATCGGGACATCTGGTCATCCTGCCTGATCATGACTAGTGCCACAAATAAATTAATGATGCTTTACAAGAAGTTAAACTCCATCCTCATAATGCACCACAAAGCCAGAAACCGCTAAGGAGCTCAGGCTACTGGAAACATCACATGCAGCTGTTAATTCTAGCAATGTAGACAACTTAAATAACTCCATTGTTACAATGGAACGCTAGAATACTATGAATCCTTGCAAAGGGAAGCTGTATGGCTGATTCAACATCTAAAAAAAAAAAGACCTGAAACTTATCTAGAAGAAATTATCTATTTCTGCTCCACAGCAACCTTTCCCAGTGATACAGAACAGTAAGGAAGATTAAATATAGTAGAATCTGATTAATTGGTGTGCATTCCTAGAAACAGAAACATGACAATGAAGTCATCATTCTAATGATCAATGCTCATAGGAGTGCATAGGAAATAAGGATGAATTTCAATACATTGGTGTAAAGATATGTATTGTGTAAAGTATAACTCATAAAATATAGCTCTTACAAAAATTGTTTGTTATTTATTATTTCTATTACATTGATATCCAGAGGCCTTGATCAGGGTCCCATTACTTTAAACACACATGCACACAGTAAAAAAAAAGACAGTCCTTGGACCCAAAGAGCTTACAGTTGTAAGGTTTGAGGCCCTTTTCTGCATTAAGCAGCAGCAGCCATAAGCTAAAAAGCAGAGTCACATCCTCCCATTCCATCTAAAATTGCATCAAAACAATATAGTATCAGGCTGTTAAGAAGGCACTCCTCTCCTAATAGTACCCACCATCACTGGATAAAGACACAGATCTCAAGATGTTTAAAGAAAACTTTGTTTGATATCATTCTGTTTGGCAAGAAACCACTTAACAGTTGAGATTGTGAAATCTATATTTCTATTGCTTTGTCTTGATGGTTTATCTGTATGGTCTCAGATTCTTTAATTGTTTCTGTCTGTTGCATAACTAATTTTGCAAGATTTAAATCAACTAAGGAGGTGGGGGTCTGATTGGTTAAAGAAGTGTTTCATAATGGGCTAGGATTGGTGAAAAATACGGTCTTGTAGTACTTTAGTTTAAAATGATAGCTATACCTTCACCAAAGTAGGACCAAGTGTTAGCTATATAAACTGGGGGTCCAAAAGGAAGTTCTTTGGAACCTAACTCCAGAACACAGTTTAAGATCAGAGCTGCGGGACCTCTGCCAATCATACCATGCAGAAGTCGGAACCCCATATGATCTAATCCTCCCTGGCCACCAGGAAAAGTTCTCCTGTCTTATTGTGAGTGGTGAGTATTGTATGCTTAGTGTGTGTATTCTGTTTTGGCAACTGTTAATAAATACAGGTTATGGATATTACTGATATCACTGGTAAAAGGGCCTGTCAAGGCTCCTTCCCCACTCTGAACTCTAGGGTACAGATGTGGGGACCTGCATGAAAGACCCCCAAGCTTATTCTTACCAGTTTAGATAAAAAACTTCCCCAAGGTACAAACTTTGCCTTGTCCTTGGACCCTATGCTGCCACCACCAAGCGTGTTAAACAAAGAACAGAGAAAGAGCCCACTTGGAGACGTCTTCCCTCCAAAAAGAAAAGGAGTACTTGTGGCACCTTAGAGACTAACAAATTTATTTGAGCATAAGCTTTCGTGAGCTATAGCTCACTTCATCGGATGCATTCCACCAAATGCATCCGATGAAGTGAGCTGTAGCTCACGAAAGCTTATGCTCAAATAAATTTGTTAGTCTCTAAGGTGCCACAAGTACTCCTTTTCTTTTTGCAAATACGGACTAACACGGCTGCTACTCTGAAACCTTCCCTCCAAAATATCCCCCCAACCCCTACACCCCCTTTCCTGGGGAAGGCTTGATAATAATCCTCACCAATTTGTACAGGTGAACACAGACCCAAACTCTTGGATCTTAAGAACAATGAAAAAACAATCAGGTTCTTAAAAGAAGAATTTTAATTGAAGAAAAGGTAAAAGAATCACCTCTGTAAAATCAGGATGGTAAATACCTTACAGGGTAATCAGATTCAAAACATAGAGAACTCCGCTAGGGAAAACCTTAAGTTACAAAAAGACACAAAAACAGGTATATATATATTCCATTCAGCACAGCCTATTTTACCAGCCATTAAACAAAAGGAAATCTAACACATTTCTAGCTAGATTACTTGCTAACTTTTTACAGGAGTTCTGAGCTGCATTCCTGATCTGTTCCCGGCAAAAGCATCAATCAAACCCTTTGTTCCCCCTCCCTCCCCTCCCCCCCAGCTTTGAAAGTATCTTGTCTCCTCATTGGTCATTTTGGGTCAGGTGCCAGTGAGATTATCTTAGCTTCTTAACGCTTTACAGGTGAAAGGGTTTTGCCTCTGGCCAGGAGGGATTTTATAGCACTGTATACAGAAGGGTGGATACCCTTCCCTTTATATTTATGACCGGGCCTGCAACTCTCCAAAAGATTACACTCTGAGCCCTAGGAACTGGGAAAGGGTGGGAATGTGTATATTAACCAGGCTAATAGGTTAAAGGTGGGTTGCCCTAGAGTGTGTGAGTAACACAGTTACCTTTAAATCAGAGGTCCACATCCAGTATAGGCCAATAGAGATCAAACTTCATCTGATACCTGTTTGGTGCCCTACTGCAGGAGAATTGAAATGGTGTAGCATAGTACTGGGTAGGTGTCAACTTCATAAACCACATCACATCATCATAACTGGTTTCAATCAGCATCCCTGACCTCTGTTGAGATTGCTAGTAAGTATGGAATATGGGGACTGACTACTTTCTCAGCCCTAGAAGAGGTCCCTTCAGGCAGTGTGTGATGCAGAATGGTAGGTGGGAAGATTACGTTGCCATTCCCAGATTTCTACCTATTGTTAAGAAGTGATTCAGTCCAACACTTTCAATGAGCAACAAATGTATTGTTCCAAATTTGTTTGAAAAGCTTACATGTATTGTTTGAAAACAGATGTATCTACAGCTTAGTTGTTTTGCTCTATTTATGGTCTCTTTTAGCAGATTGAAGGCAATTGTTTTTACCAGCTGACACTGTTTCTCACTGCACAATTCTCTCTCTGCTACCTCTGGCCGAACCAGTTTGGTCTGTGAGGGAAATCCACATGTTAAGAGACTCTCTTTTCAGCCTCAACCCCAAGACTTTGTTGATATCACAGATAAAGTGTGTCCTGAACTTCCTCTGAGACAAACCCATAGCCAGACCAGACCCTCAATAGGTGCCATGACTCACTCCCCAACAAAGTCTGCACCGACTCAGCCCTCAGGCATGCCGTAGCAGCCTATCCCTGGGCAGGGCCCAGCTCAGATGACCCCCGTCTTGCCCCACCTCACCCAGGCACAGGTATTTCACTGACTCTGCCAGAGCTGAAAATTAGTCTGTACAACAGCACCACTTGGCTAGGAACTCTGCTGCTGAATTGTAGGGTTACTGACTCCCTAGGCTTCCAGCCTTCCCTTGATCCAGTTCCTGCCCCCAGCCTAACCCTAATCCTAACCCTAATCCTTGTTCCAGCTCACTTCAGCCTTGTCTGTTCCCAACTCTGACCTTGCTCCAGCCCTGTTTCTGACCTTGCTTCACCCCTGTACCTGCCTCCTGACCCTCAGACTGACTCCAACCTGGCTTCAACTTTTAACTTGCATCTGGACTCTGACTATGATCCTAATCTGGCTAGTGTACAGACTCTGACCTTGGTTCTGACCTGCAGCCTGCCCCCACACCCTGGTTTCAGCGCTGCCCTTGGCCTGGTCCTGATTCTACGGGTCAAGCTTTGACCCTTGGTACCTGTTCAATCAAGATTCCAACCACCAGGCCTGACCCAGAACCCAAAGCCTGACACTTCCTTCTGCCTTTCCCCTCTGTTCTTGTCTTTTCAGAGGATTTACATCATAGCAGCACTCTTAAAACTTTTCTCTTAGATGCCTGCATTCTACCAGTTTGGATTAATGTAAAAAAAAAGGTTAATTTAGCAACAGAGGTCAGAAATGCTGCAGGGCACTGAATACCCTAATTTCCCTCATTCCTGAATTTATTTTCATAAAATGGCATTTCATCCGGGATTCCATCTTTCTACAGGTTGGAACAGAAAAGTTGGAAGACAGTTAAAGCACAGGGAGAGATAGTAGGAACACTATGCAGGAGGGCTGTATCAGCAAGAGCAGAAGAAGCAAAGGGGGAGGTTTCAGCCTCCTTGGAATGGGAGGTGAGGAGCCAGAATGCCAGGCTGTAAACAATGCAGATTTGGAGGAAGATTGAGTGGGAAGCATGCTTGGAGACTAGAGTGAGGGTTGAGTGGAACAGGAAGGGTATGTGGGGATTGTAATGATTTTTTTTTTTTAATTTGCAGTATACTAGTCAGCCATTAGGTGCCTCTGGGCTGTGCAGAATTCAAGCTATGGCACAGTCCCTGGTAAACAAAGGAGGCAAAAGGTAGAATTTAAGTTGTATTCATCTTGTGTTCTTAATTACCACCTGTTTAAGATGAACTGTGTTTTCACAGATTATGACATGGGTAACCCGAAGGCCAAAGTGAAAAGTCTATAATGAAGGAAGAACACAAGGGACATGGTAAACCAAAGAGTGAATTAGAGAAGGTTCCTAATTGTTATCCATGGGAGTGTATAGTAATGGGAAAGATCAAAGGTAGGGCAAGCAGGATGCTAATATAGGTGAATAGATGACAGAGGAGCAGGCTCATAGAGCCTTCCCTGACAAGGGAAAGACTCTGGCAGTGAGGAAAGGCTCAGCCTTTGTCAGCTGCCTCCCCGCTGCCAGAGCCTTTCCTCGTTGAAGTGAAAGGCTCCAGCAGTGGGAAGCTGCTGAAGCTTTTCCCAACTGTCTCCTCCCTGACAGAGCCCGTCATTGCCACATGTAGCTGTACACTTCAGTGTAGACGTAGCCTTAGGGAACCTGTTACAGTTGAGCTAAAGGAGGAATTATTCTATTGCCCTATCCATTAACATTCTTTATTTTAATCACTATCAGGGTTCATCATTTCACTTTACCATCTGTCCACTGGAAAATTTAATCATTTTGGGCCAGAGCCCAGATGAGCCTGGAGACATAGCCATGGGAACAGCCACACATCAGCTATTGTCACACAAGCAGCAGCTGCTGCAAAAATAGTGCTTCTCTAGGCATCTCGTGATCTGGATGTAGTAAGGAAAAGATGTCAGTCTCTCCCCCCCCCCGCCACCTCCTTGCTGGAGGAGCAGCTGCTACAGGGAGAGAAAAGCCAGATGGGACCCACAGCCTCCCCCTGGCCATCTCCCTACCGAAAATAAATCCCAGCCCTTCATTTATCCCTCCTCATTGCCAAGAGGAATCTGCTCCTCTACTGGACCCACCACCAATGCCAGCTAAAGTCCCACTCCCCACCACTTCATTGATCAGTTACTGATTTACTACTTGGACTCCTAGTATTCATAGTTAATGACATTTTAATTTTGTTTGGATAAATTGCTACTATTTTAGACTCTGTGCTTCCCCAGTCTCCTAAACCATGGCTTGCAACTTTCACACCAAGCATCTACCTTTTAACTTGAAAGTGTGAACTGTATAGTTTTCTTTCTTTCCTGTTTTTTTGGAATGGAAGAAGAGCGTTCTTCAAACCAAACAACTCAACTGAAGCTTTGAGGTTAATTGGTGGAAGACTGAGTTACCCATGAAAAGCAAATATGATATGGTACTTCCATTCCCTTGTACTGTAGTTGATAGTAATATTCATGAAGTTGGAGAGACTTTAAATTAGGGGATGAACTTTAGAATTATATCGCTGATATCAAGTTACTCTGCTCTACTTTTGTTTTTAGAAGCACTGAGTTTTAAAAAGCTTTTCCCTTACCTTTTATAGTCTCAGTAATTTTACAGTATATCAAAAGAAAATATTGACTTTCTGGAATATTTTGCTTATCAGCAACAGCAAGTTAAGATCATCCTTGATTAGGATAAAATATTTTTATCATATTATTAATTTATGAATTGTTACAGTTTGGCATGCTTTTTTTTGTAACGCACATGGTTTTTACATCAAAAAAAGAATTTGAGTCAGATTGGAATGACATTTAAGTTTCTTATCTCTGACACTCAGATCGAAGCAAGGCAAAAACTGAGCTTTCAGTTGATATATGAATCTTTTGAATAAACACCTTGTAAACTAAAATATACAGGATAATCTTCAGAAGTAGGCATATGTGTTTAATGAAACTCTAATTTATTAGACAAAAATATCCAGTAAATTTCAGACATGCTAAACAGTTTTCATTTTCTTTTGTACATATTTCAAATTTACAAGAGTTTAATCCCTCCCTATATAATAAGGGTTCGGTTGTTTTTATTCTAAATCCTCCTTCTTAAGACTTTACCCCCGCCCCCAAGTCAGAAATAGGAGTGCCTACCTTACATAATAGACTTGTTGCTGCAGCCGACACTAGGAGCAGATTTACAACTGGTGTAAAATGCCACAATTCTATTCACTTCATTTGAGCGATGGCGATATACACAAATTGAGATCTCTCACTACTTTTAAACCAGTGCAGCCTGTCAAGAACATTTATGAAATCTTATTTTCAAATTATAGGTTACAAATGTAATTTTAATCCTTTAACTATCTATAATAAGAAGAGCAAAATACAGAGGACAAGATTACCCGGTGCCCATGGGTGGTGAGTGAAGCTTCCCCTGGGGAAGGCTAGCTCCCTGTCCTGCCTCTTCTGCCAATGGGCCCTGCCTCACACAAACTCCACCCCGGGCCCTGCCTCCACTCCCACAAGGTCCCCTCTCTGCTTGCCCCTCCCTGCCGCTACTCACCGCGTCCCTCCTCTCCTCCACCTCCCTCTCCCCGCAAGGCCCCCCTGCCGGCTGCTCACTGTGTCCCTGCGGGCAGTGGGGGCCTCGTGGGATAGAGGTATGGAGTGGAATAGAGAAGAGGAGGGACTCAGTCAGGCAGCAGCAGGCGGTGGGGGCCTTGGGGAAGGAGCGGAGCAGGGAGGAGAAGAGGCGGGACCACCACAGCCATGGCATCTGGCGGTGGGTCGGCGGCAGCTTTAGCCTCCCCTGGCCTATTGTCCCCCTCGCTCATGACTGTGCCTGTGCACACACTACTGGCATTTGTTTTATTTTAAGTGAAACCTGTGCTTGCAAGTAGGATTAATTTAATCTCAATCTTTAATAGACAGCTACAACATAAGACACCAAACGCAGTTTGACACAGCCATTACTGTGTGCTCAGTAAAGTCAGGCAGACTGACTCAGCATGGAAGAAGAAATGAGAGAAATTGTCTGTTCTGTAAAAAGAAAAGGAGTACTTGTAGCACCTTAGAGACTAACAAATTTATTAGAGCATAAGCTTTCGTGAGCTACAGCTCACTTCATCGGATGCTTTTTCCACCAAATGCATCCGATGAAGTGAGCTGTAACTCACGAAAGCTTATGCTCTAATAAATTTGTTAGTCTCTAAGGTGCCACAAGTACTCCTTTTCTTTTTGCGAATACAGACTAACACGGCTGCTACTCTGAAACCTGTCTGTTCTGTGGCGGTTTAGTCAATGACACTTCTGAGGTATTGTGGGGGAAATCACAAATGTTAAAACAATTTTATTCTAAAATGCAGTAAAAAGTTGACTACTTACAAAGGGGCATAGTGTAGTGCAAGTTGTTGGAATGTGGAGTTCTGGTTAATAACAAATGGCACAATAACACAAAGGTTCACCCTCTTGCACACTTGGATTTTACTAAATGTTTGCAAGACACACTATTTATTGTTACTGTACAGGAGTTACAACAAAAAATCAAATCATTGGTCATTTACTTCCTAAAATTGTAATGTTACAATTGCTAGGTGGTGTTGCCGCAATAAAGACCAGGTTCAATATCAGAGTTTATGCTTAACACTGCAAAATAGAACTGATTTGAGCCCCCACCCAGTAATCTGGGAAAACTAAACATCAAGCCTTAGGTGCCTCTAGAGCTGAGGTGGGCGGCCCGCGGGACCGTCCTACCCGGCCCTTTAGCTCCCGGCTGGGGAGGCTTGCTCCCAGACCCTCCCCCGCTTGCACCTGCCCACCTTCCAGGCTTTCCAATAAGTCTGTCCTGTTGCTCTGAGCAGCCTGGTAAGGGGGAAGAGGTTGGATAAGGGGAAGGAGGTCCTGGGGGGCAGTCAGGGGACAGGGGGCGGTTGGATGGGGCAGAGGTTCAGGGGGGATGGAGTTGGGATCCTGGGGGGGACAGTTAGGGATAGGGGTCGGGACAATCAGGGATGTGGATGGGGTCGGGACAGTCAGGGGACAGGGAGATAGGGGGGTTGGATAATGGGTTGGGTCCCGGGAGGGGGCGGTCAGGGGACAAGGAGCTGGGTTGGGGGTTGGATGGGTTGAGGGTTCTGAGGGGGGCAGTCACGGGGCAGATGGGGGCAGGGACCAGGTTGTTTGCAGAGGCACAGCCTTCCCTACCCAGCCCTCCATATCGTTTCATAATCCTGATGTGGCCCTCGGGCCAAAAAGTTTGCCCACCCCTGCTCTAGAGGCAATAGTTCCCCACTAACAAACACTGAGTCTGCATCTAACAAAAGAAAATTTAATAAAAGGGAAAGGGAATCCAGCATTAATTTGGGAAAACACTGCAACAACAATCCAAAGCATGTTAACCAAAAATAAATACCCATCCTACAGTGTATTTGGCAGGGTCCTTTGCCTCAGTGTCCCACCTCAGTGTGAAAGTCTGTTGGATGAATGGCCCTTTAACATGTCACTTCCCTTTCCCTCCACTGTACCCCACTCACAGTTGGTTGTCCAAGGTCAGTGAAGTCCTAGAATTCAGGGGTGCATTCACATGGGTTCCCCTCCCCGCCTTGAAAGTGGAGGGGGACGTCATCTCTGTGACTGCTTACTACTGCCACTGTTTTCTGACTCTGTAGGCCGCTCACTGCCTCCTCTGCAATGCCATGTTATGAGGTTCCGCCTCGTAACATGGTTCTTCATGTCATCAGCTCTTAGTGATGTCACTGGGTAAGCAGGGAATCTCATTGCTACTATAGGCTAGACAATGTCTTTCACTACAACAGTCCATACACCAGATCTAGGCTCAGTTCCTAGACCTGCTTAGTGATTTTAGCTCTGGTAAATCACTGAACAGAAACAAGAAAAATCAGTCAGGTTCTTAAAAGAAGGATTTTATTTAAAAAAAAAAAGGTAAAAATCACCTCTGTAAAAATCAAGATGGAAAATAACTTTACAGGGTAACAAAAGATTCAAAAACACAGAGGATTTCCCTCTGGGCCAAACTTTAAAGTTACAAAAAGAAAACCAGGAATACACCTTCCTCTCAGCACAGAGAAAAATCACAAGCCAAAACAAAAATAAGCTAACGTGTTCCCTTGCTAGTACTTACTAATTCTAATGGAGTTGGATTGCTTGCTTCCTTGATCTGTGCCCAGCAAGCACACAGAACAGACAGACCAAAACCTCCCCGTCCCCAGATTGGAAAGTAAATTGTCCCCTTATTGATCGTTTTGGTCAGATGCCAGCCAGGTTACCCGAGCTTCTTAACCCTTTACAGGTTAAAGGATTTTGTGCCTCTGGCCAGGACGGATTTTATAGTACTGTATACAGGAGGGCTGTCACCCTTCCCTTTATACTTATGCAGAGGCGATCAAGGTAAAGGTGGCAATTTTGCAACAGAAAAGCTTCAAAAACAGACTCCAACGAGAAATTGCTGAGTTTGAATTAATATGCAAACTAGATACCATTAACTTGGGTTTGAATAGAGACTGGGAGTAGCTGAGTCATTACACATATTGAATCTATTTCCCCGTGTTAAGTATCCTCATACCTTCTTGTCAACTGTCTAAATGGGCCATCTTGATTATCACCACAAAAGTTTTTTTCTTCTGCTGATAATAGCTCATCTTAATTAATTAGCCTCTTACAGTTTGTATGGCAACTTCCACCTTCTCTGTATGTATATATGTCTATCTTCTTACTATATGTACCATTCTATGCATCCAATGAAGTGGGCTGTAGCCCACGAAAGCTTATGCTCTAATAAATTAGTTAGTCTCTAAGGTACCACAAGTACTCCTGTTCTTTTTAAGGTAAATATAGTTGTGCTGCCCTGCTACAATTAGATTAACATTTCATTACCCTGGCATTCAATACAAAAGTGAATTTTATCCCACAACAGCCAGATTTGATCACTTGACAAAGCATCTCTGTCTGTTGAATGGCTAGGCAGAGTAAGTGTGTTTATGCAAAGAGACACACTGCTCCTGAAGTCTTTCATCAGTTCATCACAAGATGGCAGGGGAGAGCTCATTTAGACCCTGCTTACACTATTTTGTTTATGGAAAAAACCCACATGCTTACCCAACAGCAAGCTTAGCAGAGAAGTCTGAACCGATAAAAGAAAGGTGAATCTGATACTGGCCTATGCTCTCTGCCAGCAGGTATAGAGAAATAAGGTCAGCTCAGGAATGAAAAGTTAAGTTCCTTTAAGGCAATATCCAGCTGCATCCAAAGTGTATCAATACTCCTTACGACAGTTAGTGGTAGTATTAATGAATGTGTATATGGCACATACTGTGAGGCCCAGTAGGTCTCAGAACCTGGGCCTGCCGTGCTGCCAAGCATCAGATACCAGCAGCAGTTAGAACCAGTTTGCACTCCACTACTCATGACCCACTGTGGACACAGACCATGGGAAATCCCATCTCAAAAGGTCTGACCAGCAGCAGCCTCGTAGCTCCCAATTGGCTCCCCACCCTGTATAAACCCAAGAGGCATTCCAGAAAGTGTCCAGGCAAGAGTGTGAATCTCTTGTAGTTGCCATGACCAGTTCTGCTCCTGAACTCCTGGCTTTTACCTTGGCTTAATTTGTACCTTGCCTCCTGACCCGAACCTTGAAAGCTGACTCTGACTCTGACCCTGGGTATTGACCCTGGCCTGGAACTTGACCATGAACTCTCCCGCTACTCTCAGCCCCATGTAGCTGGCTAATGCCCACCTCTAAGGGACCCCAGAGGAAAAAGAACACTGTTGCACCACATGCTGTGTTTCTATTGTGGGACATCTGGGCACACTCTTGCCAACTGCCCATCTCAAGCTCTAGCATGAGCCAGTTTGGGAAATGACCATGCCCAGACCTAGTAGGGAGTTGGCCTAAGCAAGCCTTGAGATAACAGCCTCCTACCCCTCATCAAGGCACACCCCAGGAATGGTAAGTGATCCCCACACTTTAAAATCTGTGTCTACCTCTGAGCTCCAGGGGAGCCTTATTGAATTCCCCCACAGTGGGCATTGGTGGATTCTGTGGCAGCAGACAACTTTATAGATGCCCATACAGCCTAACCATGGGTATCCTGGGTCAACTAAAGACGGCCCCTGACCTAATGGAAACTATAGATGGTTCATTCCTGTTGTTGGGGCCGTGACACAGAAGACGGTGCTTCTGGAAGTTGCTATTTGGGACCATTGGGAAGTCCTTCAGTTCGGGATGATCTGCTTGCCACACTTCCCCATAATTTTGTGACTGGTGGCTCATGATCTACACATCCTTTAGTGTGAGTACCAGGTTAGCGGCCACTCCAAGTTCTTCCAGGACATCTGCCTATGGTCACTGCCTGACGCTCTCCCCATCTTCCTGGACCCTGGCCATGAGTCAGGTGGGATTACCACCTGAGTTGACTTTGACACTGTCCCGCAAGTATAGCCACTACAGTGATATCTTCAAGAAGAAGCGAAAGCTGACACCCTACCATCACACCAAGATTATGACTGCCTGAGTGAGCTGAAATCAGGGCCAAAAATCTTGCAAAGGCAGATATGCATAGGCATATTCTACATTCATTTTAAAAAAATGTATTCCAAAATGACTTGTTCTGTGGGGACTCTCAATAAGAAGTGCTGGTCTTAATTTTGGATTCTAACCTGGTCCTATAGACCTCTTTGGCAAAAGGCCCTCTGCTTTCAGTAGGAATAGGTTAGAGCAATTTAATTGTTTTTAATTTATAGTTTGTACATGGGTGAGCAAATCTTCCCCCTGCCCACCCTCCCCAAATTATACATATGACTACTTACAATTTCTCTCATACCTTTAAGTTAAGCTTTGAAACATTTACATCTGCATACAAACATTAACCATTAAGATTTGGATAGTTTGGGGTATGTCTTCACTATACATCTGCAGCGGGCCTGTGTCAGCTGACTGGGGCTCACAGGACTATAAAATTACAGTGTAGATGTTTGGGCTCGGGCTGCAACCCAAGCTCTGGGATCCCATGAGTGGGGAGGGTCCCAGAGCCCAGGCTCCAACCTGAGTCCAAATATCTATATCACAATTTCGTAGCCCTGCAGCCCAAGTCATCTAGTGGGTGTTTTTATTGCATTGTAGACATACACTTTGAGTTCATTCTAAGGGCCAAATTTTGTCCTCAGATAACCTGTGCAACCCACTAATATCAGCATATTTTCCAAATGTAATATGCCAAAAAAAAAAAAAAGAAAAGAAAAGAAAAGAAAAAAGCCCTACAATTTCTTTTAAAATTTGTATTTTTAGGACTTGACTAATTACATAAGATTAACGTAAGAAGAATGGCTTGTATGGTATTCAGACTGTATAATTTCATGTTTAAAGCTTATCGAGATGAAAGCCATTTCACAATATCTTTCACGGTATCTACTGAAAGTCAGTCTTCAGAAGATAAGGTGGCTTTGTTGTGCAAGGGATTTGCCCATTCATTATTTTTAATTTATTTAATTTTATAGCTGAATTTTCTATAAGTCACTGATGTTGTTTAAAAAGACACTCCACCCAGATAAGACATCATCTTTCTCAGAAGTGGCCTTACATGTATTTTTTTCCCCCCTCGGGGGCAAGCGGTTTTTAATTTGAAAAAAACTGGATATTTTTATTATTGCAGCTTAAGTGGTACTTTCCCCCTAAGCTGATACTTGCCAATTATGACCTAATCAAAACTTGATTGGACTGAGTTGTATGGCTTCAATGTAGGCCTTCTGCCTGACTTGTCCAATGATCTTTGAGGAAAGTGCTGCAAGGTGAAGCATGCAAAACTCAAACCGTAAGAATCAAGGGCAAGGCTGGGAAGCCTCACCTTTTGGAGCACCTGAGGGAAGACTGACATTCCAGAATCTCCAAGACCGATCATCTGGGGGGAGAGGAATTCAAAACAGCAACAGACATGACACTCATGTTTTTGACTAGTCTCTCCCTGCCCTTGAAGGTTGATCTACTAGTGCTAGAAGTACTGTCGTAGCAGAACATCACCATCCTTGCAATTCTTGTTCCTATCCTAGGAGAGTCCAGAAGAGAGGACTAAAGAATTAGGGATCCCCCATTATCTTGAGTATCTTATTTTTTTCCTTTCTGCTTCTTGTCTTTAGTTTTTACTAACTGGGAGATGTCCCCACCTTTTCATTTTCAGGATGTGAAAGTGTGGCTGTGTGCATGCATGTGTTTATGAGCACCCATAAAAATCCATACAGGGAAAAGGTGCCAGAAAGAAAAGTCACCCTGGCTTAAAGAGCCCTCAAAGTTCTCTCAAAAGGGACACATTAAAATGTGCTCTGTGTTTAAAGGGCCTGAGCTTGTCATCTGTAAAATTCTGGCAAATAGGACCTGTTAAACTTCTCCTTAACCAGAATGTTCTCTTAACCTCTGTATTATAATCTCTCTGTTGGGGGATAGGGGAGGAAGAAAAGGGTTACTCACCATACTGAAATCTGTAATAGAAGATGGAAGCTTTATAATTGGTGCTGAGGTTGTGGTTCAGACATTAGATAATGGGGGCGGGGGGGGGGGGGAGAGATGAAAGTGTTTAACCAAATTAGAGATTTGACTGATTTTAATAAAAATTTTCTAATTGGGATTTATAACTAGATGATCAGCCACCTTCCTTGGAATGTGTAGCTTGGTGGTTTAACTCCACTCCATTAGTGAGACTAACTTGTTTGATTTGACCTTGATTTAACAGCATCATGTTTCTAGTTAGTGTTAATAACTTAGTCTGGGGATATCTTATTTTTATTTTAGTTTGCGTTTAAAAAAGTTACAAAGCAAATGGATTCCGAGTGACATTTCTTTTAATAAGCAACATTGGTCCAGAACCTCTTTGATGGCCTGGGGCTGAAATGAACTGATTAGTCTAAATGCCTGAGCCACTCCTCCTAATAAGCTTATAGTTCTCACAAATGTTAGAGTCAAGGGACAAAATCTAAATTGCCTGCCAACTGATCACCTCTCCACAATTTCCAGCACACAGAGGATTCTCCACACAGATCTCACCTGTTCTAACTTAGTGGAGAGGGGAACATATAACTTCCTAGTATCACCCCCCCCCACACACATGTTCCATACACTGTTGAGAGAGAGCCCTGGTTGGAGATCAGGAGTTGGCGGATGTGATTGTAGAGCCATTGGCCATTATCTTTGAAACCTAATGGCGATCGGGGGAAGTCCCAGATGATTGGAAAAAGGCTAATGTAGTGCCCATCTTTAAAAAAAGGAAGGAGGAGGATCCTGGGAACTACAGGCCAATCAGCTTCACCTCAGTCCCTGGAAAAATCATGGCGCAGGTCCTCAAGGAATCAATTCTGAAGCACTTAGAGGAGAGGAAAGTGATCAGGAACAGTCAGCATGGATTCACCAAGGGCAAGTCATGCCTGACTAATCTAATTGCCTTTTATGACGAGATAACTGGCTCTGTGGATGAGAGGAAAGCAGTGGACGTGTTGTTTCTTGACTTTAGCAAAGCTTCTGACATGGTGTCCCACAGTATTCTTGCCAGCAAGTTAAAGTAGTATGGGCTGGATGGATGGACTATAAGGTGGATAGAAAGTTGGCTAGATTGTCGGGCTCAACGAGTAGTGATCAATGGCTCCATGTCTAGTTGGCAGCCGGTATCAAGTGGAGTGTCCCAAGGGTTAGTCCTTGGGCCAGTTTTGTTCAATATCTTCATTAATGATCTGGAGGATGGTGTGGATTGCACCCTCAGCAAGTGTGCATATGACACTAAACTGGGAGGAGAGGTAGATACGCTGGAGGGTAGGGACAGGACACAGAGGGACCTAGACAAATTAGAGGATTGGGCCAAAAGAAATCTGATGATGTTCAACAAGGACAAGTGCAGAGTCCTGCACTTAGGATGGAAGAATCTCATGCACCGCTACAGACTAGGGACCGAATGGCTCGGCAGTAGTTCTGCAGAAAAGGACCTAGGGTTACAGTGGATGAGAAGCTGGATATGAGTCAACAGTGTGCCCTTGTTGCCAAGAAGGCCAATGGCATTTTGGGATGTATAAGTAAGGGCATTGCCAGCAGATTGAGGGACGTGATCGTTCCTCTCTATTCGACATTGGTGAGGCCTCATTTGGAGTACTGTGTCCAGTTTTGGGCCCCACACTACAAGAATGATGTGGAAAAATTGGAAAGCAATTCCAATGTTGCGGAAGGCAACAAAAATGATTAGGGGACTGGAACACATGACTTATGAGGAGAGGCTGAGGGAACTGGGATTGATTAGTCTGTGGAAGAGAAGAATGAGGGGGGATTTGATAGCTGCTTTCAACTACCTGAAAGGGGGTTCCAAAGAGGATGGATCTAGACTGTTCTCAATGGTAGCAGATGACAGAACAAGGAATAATGGTCTCAAGTTGCAGTGGGGGAGGTTTAGGTTGGATATTAGGAAAAACTTTTTCACTTGGAGGGTGGTGAAACACTGGAATGGGTTACCTAGGGAGGTGGTGGAATCTCCTTCCTCAGAAGTTTTTAAGGTCAGGATTGACAAAGCCCTGGCTGGGATGATTTTGTTGGGGATTGGTCCTACTTTGAGCAGGGGGTTGGACTAGATGACCTCCTGAGGTCCCTTCCAACCCTGATATTCTATGATTCTATGATCAGCAAGTGAAGAATAGGACTAACAGGCTGATGGCTGGGATTGTGCGGGAGGAGGCTAGGGGAACACACAGTTTTTCTTGGCTCACGGAAAGCTAATTGTATAAGGCTGCACTGATTCTTCTGCAAAACTTATACTTGGGAAAACCCCCAAAGACCATGGTGGCTGGGGAAGCTGTGATACTATGGATCCATTGGAGGGGATTGACAGAAAGCCCCAAGCAAGCATGGAGACAGAGGGCTCCCATGCAGCTGGCTCTTGCCTCGTGTGGATATCCTGCAATTCACTACCTCTGGGAATGCAGGTCTTCCCCCCGGCCCCCGGCACCCTTGCTTGTAGTAAACTTATAGTGGTCAGAGTAAATACATCACTTATAGGGTAGAAGTGCTTAATTGCAAACATTTCTAAAGGATAGTCAGAAACTGGCAGCCACTACCCTCTGCCTGAGCATCAACCTTTTCTCCTAAGTGTTGCTGGTCAGATGATTAGTGGCAGGTGGGGAAGTTGCTCTGTTCATTAACCCTTTAGGGGCTCTAACAGTGCAGGGGTTATCCACCCCATCACATGGAGTTTATCCATTTTTTCCCCAAATTTAAGTGTTAGTGGTGGCAGTGAAATCAGGACTCCTCTTATTCATGGCATTAGTACCAGTAGTCACTAGTAGCAAGCATCTCACTATGGTTCATGTCTTTTTTGGAGGAACTTAATTAGTCCTTCAAACCCCATATAAGGGTTTTCCTGTTGTCCCAAATTCATCACAACTTCAGCTCAAAACAAGTCCCTCAGTCTTATGAGGCCTCAGCAGGCCAAAGTTCCTGCCAACCTTTACCTAACGATTGAGGTCACCGCAAGTCCTATCCATTTGCTCAATCATAAAGAAGGACCTGAGTCAATTTTAACTCAGGCTATTTAACCAAAAACCCTTTGTCTGTTGGTCCCTGAAGAATCCAGTGTGAACTAGTACATATGAGTCTCTCTCAAAGCAGTGGTAGCTCTCTGAAGGTATTAAAACCTAAGTGATTTTTTTCAGAGTAGCAGCCATGTTAGTTTGTATCCTCAAAAAGAACAGGAGTACTTGTGGCACCTTAGAGACTAACAAATTTATTTGAGCATAAGCTTTCCATGGGCTACAGCCCACTTCATCGGATGCATGCAGTGGAAAATACAGTAGGACGATTTTATATACACAGAGAATATGAAACAATGGATGTTACCATGCACACTAAAACGAGAGTACTCAGGTAAAGTGAGCTATTACCAGCAGGAGATGGAGCGGGGGGGGGGGGGGGGGGGAACAACCTTTTGTATTGATAATCAAGATGGGCTGTTTTCAGCAGTTGAAAAGAATGTGCGAGGAACAGTAGGGGGGAAAAATAAACATGGGGGAATAGTTTTACTTTGTGTAATGACACATCCACTCCCAGTCTTTATTCAAGCCTAATTTAATGGTGTCCAGTTTGCAAATTAATTCCAATTCAGCAGTCTCTCGCTGGAGTCTCTTTTTGAAGTTTTGTTGTTGTAATATTGTGACTAGGTCTGTAATCGAGTGACCAGAGAGATTGAAGTGTTTTCAGACTGGTTTTTGAATCTTATAATTCTTGACGTCTGATGTGCGTCCATTTATTCTTTTACGTAGAGACTGCCTGGTTATTTTCCCCCCTACTGTTCCTCACACGTTCTTGTCAACTACTGGAAATGGCCCACCTTGATTATCACTACAAAAGGTTGTTTGCCCCGCCCCATCTCCTGCTGGTAATAGCTCACCTTAACTGATCACTCTCATTATAGTGTGCACGGTAACACCCATTGTTTCATGTTCTCTGTGTATATAAAATCGTCCTACTGTATTTTCCACTGCATGCATCTGATAAAGTGGGCTGTAACCCATGAAAGCTTATGCTCAAATAAATTTGTCAGTTTCTAAGGTGCCACAAGTACTGTTCTTTCTAAGTGATTTTGTTTATCCCGCTTCTCCAGGTTTTAATTTGTGGAAGGCTGTGGTTCCCCTCCCCTATGGAACTACATACAAACTCCCAATAGTACATAAACATTTTTATTTTTAATACAATGAACTCCTCAAATTCTTAAATTTAATTGAATAAGGTTTGTCCAGGATATCATCCGATGAAGTGAGCTGTAGCTCACAAAAGCTTATGCTCAAATAAATTTATTAGTCTCTAAGGTGCCACAAATACTCCTTTTCTTTTTGCAAATACAGACTAACACGGCTGCTACTCTGAAACTACACTATGCATATTCTTTTGTCTGTTATTTAGAATGACCTAGAAAATTCTAATTAGTGGATCTGTGTGGGTCATCCCACACGAATGCCAGTAAAATCTATATACCACTGCATGCCACCATGTTTGTGAACTTTTAGAGAAGTTATTTGAGAGAGGATTTTTAAAATGATAATTGAATAACAAAGTTAATAGGCTGATTTTAAATATTCATAACTTTACCACCATTGACATGGGTTCCATTCCTGTAAAGTCTTATGTGCATGCCTATTTCATACATTTGAGGATCTGACCAAAGTGTATTTAGGCACCTAACTCCCATTAAAAAGTCAATAGACATTAGGTGCCTAAATGAGACTAGATTACTCTTTGAATGGGACTGCTCAAAGTGCATAAAGTTGACCATCTACGTAAATCTTTGCAGGACTGGGACCATAATGTCCTAATTTGGCTTGTTCTGAAAGGGAACCACTAACTCTGAAGCATTTTTACAATATTATAAGCAAATACTTTGCATTTATGTACTGTCTTCCATGAGAGACTCTTAAAGCACTTTATAAACATCTGGGGAGAAATAAGCCCATGTACGCAGCCAGCGCAAGCCTGTGCAATACTTACTTTTAACTTAAGCCCGCAAAATGATATTTGAGTGTATAAATGGTGCATAGATCTTTGGGGTCCATAGGCCCACTCTGACTACAGACCCTCTGTCACAGATCCAGGTGGGTGCTCCCTTCCAGCCTGCCACTGGACTACTTGGGGAGGGGATCCAAGTCTCTATGTCCCTGAATAGCTTAAGCTTCTGGAGCCCCAGTAGCAGCAGCACTGGTTCCTCCCTTGACTTCTCTGACACATTTCCTGGGCACTGACTCAGTTTACTACTCCTTTGTGGAAATGGAACTCCTCCAACCATCTCTCTTAGGCCCTCAGGATCCCTCCCCCCCCACGATACCCTCATAGCTTAAACACACCCTCTCTCAGAACTCCACCCCAAAGGTGTGAAGCTTCTGGTTTATCTCTCTCCAGAGACATGAGGTAGTTGTGAAGCACTTAATGCACTTTGCACAGAGTCTAACACCTTAATGTTCTTTTACTTATTCATGTAAAGCACAGGAGAGTACAGGTCATAAACATCCTTGCTACAATGTGCATCACTAATTTACCCTTCCCCTGGAGGACTGTATTTAGGAAGGTAGGCAGGGTTCCTTGCCTCTTTCAGGCCCCTGTATGTTAGGTTACTTCTCCCTAATCCTGAATTTGCGGGGAAATGGCCAGAGATCCCAAAAGGGATCAGTTCCTCCATTTTTATAACCTTCCATTGTCCTCTGTCAGGGGACTCCCTGATCAGCTTTCCTAAATGATCACAGAGCCTGCCAGGTGACTTTTTGCCAAGGTGACTAAAGGGTTGGATCACAGAGACCCCCTTGGGACTGCTACCTGATGTGCTGAGACTACCTTTGAGCCCATTTTTCCTGCCAGCTTGGGACTTCAGAACCTCATTGAGAACCATGCCTCAAAACCATGCCTCATTGAGAACCATGCCTTCAGAACCACGCCTCATTGAGCCTGCTGCAAACACAGACCCAGGTCTTAACCACGTCTCCAAAGCTGCAGACTTAATGAAAACAGCTTAAGAAGTGCTCCTGTCTCCAGCACCCAGATACCCAGTTCCCAATGGGATACAAACCCCAAATAAATCTGTTTTACTCTGTGTAAAGCTTATGCAGGGTAAACTCAAATTGTTCACCCTCTATAACATTGATAGAGAGACATGTACAGCTGTTTGCTCCCCCAGGTATTACTTACTTACTATGGGTTAATTAAGAAGCAAAAGTGCTTTTATTAAGTATAAAAAGTAGGATTTAAGTGGTTCCAAGTAAGAACAGACAGAACAAAGTAAGTTACCAAGCAAAATAAAACAAAAGATGCAAGTTTAACCTAATACATTAAGAAACAGATTAAAGATGAAATCTCACCCCCAGAGATGTTCTAATAAGCTTCTTTCACAGATTGGACTCCTTCCTAGTCTGGGTCCAGCAATCACTCACATCCCCATAGTTACTGTCCTTTGTTCCAGTTTCTTTCAGGCATCTCCTGGGGGTGGAGAGGCCATCTCTTGAGCCAGCTGAAGACAAAATGGAGAGGCTTTCAGGACCTTTTATATTCTCTTTCTTGGGGGCGGAAACCCCTTTGTTCTTCTGTGCAAAACCAGACAAAACAGAAGGCAATAGGCAAAATGGAGTGTGCAACTTGGTAAAGATACATATAGAGAGTTCAGTCTCTCATAGAATACATTGATTGTACAGGTAGATTCTCCCAATTCATTACAAGGAGTAAGTGGTAGCAGGAGTAGATTGTTATTCTTTTGATGGCCCAGATGCAAAAAAGGGAAGGCAACACAGTTTGTCAGTTCTAGTTCTATTCCTGGCTCTAGAGGAGTGTGTGTTTGTGGAGTGTGGTCTAGTTATTATAGGCAGTCTTACACACAAGTGTGATATATTCATTCATAAAGCAGTGTGGCTAAGTGCATGAAACTTGCCATATTACAGATCTGGGTTATATTCTCAGTTTTTCCAAAAGTGGCTTTGTGCAACATCAGTTACCGCCTCAGTAACATGAGTTACTTGTAATAATGCTTGCTTGCTTTCTAAGGCATGAGTCAGTGTTCAATTGTAAGTCCTGTGAAGTGCGCAGAATTAACACTATTCAGTGAAAGAACTAAAATTAAAATTAACGGTCTCCTCCTACCTACCCACCTAGTGTTCTATTTCCTAGGCTAAAAGACTGGTACCTGTTCTGCAGCATTTCCCTGTCTGGAACTCTAGGCCTAAGCCTACCATATAGGCAGCTCAGCAAGGGCTGGAGAATGCTTAATGCAGTTGGCATGCATGTTGGTAGCTCTCTGGAGAGTGCTCATTGCTAACAAATGGCAGTTTTCCAGTGCTTATAGCTATGCCAGATCTGGGTGATTTTCAAGAGGAGAGCAAACAGCATTTTTCCAATCCCAGGACCATCTCCATGCCAAATTTCAAGGTCTTGGAGGTATTAGAGTGCTTCACAGAAATGGATGGACAATAGTTTTGGCAGTAGCAAGACTACCTATTTTTCTTTAACCTCATTCTCCAAAATGGCTTGATAATTTTCATTGAATCTCTTAAAAACATTGAATCTGAGTCAGTCAGCAAGCATGGAAAATTTCAGCCCAAACATCTGAATTATGGCAAAATTATAATAAATTGAAAATGGCCGTGTAATGGAAAATGAAGTGCAGCTTTAACTACAGGTTTCAGAGTAGCAGCCGTGTTAGTCTGTATTCGCAAAAAGAAAAGGAGTACTTGCGGCACCTTAGAGACTAACAAATTTATTTGAGCATAAAATGCTCAAATAAATTTATTAAACTCAAGGTGCCACAAGTACTCCTTTTCTTTTAACTACAGGTGCAGCCTTGGTTATAATTTAGGGGTGAACCATATTCAGTGGTGTAACGGGGCAAGGCCAGATGGCTATGGAAGAGCAGTCTTATTGGGCTCCGGGAAGTGGGCGGGCGAAGCCCGTCCACTGCTAAAGGATCCCCCCCAGCCTAAAAGGGGGAACCACAGGACCTAGATACCCAAAAAATTCCGGGAGACAACTAATGAAATAACAGGGATAGGAGTGCGGTCAAAGGGTCAAACAAAAGGAACTGGACGGGGACACCAAGCAGAGAACCCCGGACAGTGCCCACTGCTCCTCAAAGGCGTCAAGGGAGTCAGAGGACGCCGCCCAGAGGAACTCTGCCCGGATACGTGAACGGACCGAGGATCGGAAATAGGCCCCACAGTCACAGGAGACTCCATCAGCCAACCTCCTCACTCTGGTATTATAGATGGCCATTTTAGCTAGGGCCAGGAGGAGGTTGACCAGGAGATCCCGTGACTTTGTGGGGCCACAGATAGGGAGTGCATAAATGAGAAGGTGAGGGGAGAAGTGCAACCAAAAACGTAATAAAATATTGGTGAGCAGTCGGAATAGGGGCTGCAGATCTGCCACACTCCAAGTATACATGTGCCAGGGTATCCCTCACGCCGCAAAAGGGGCAGGTGTCTGGGATTGAAGTGAACCGCGCCAAGTACACGCCCATGCTCACGGCTCCGTGAAGGAGCCGCCAACTGATATCCCCGGCAGGCCTTGGGACTAAGGTGGAATATAGGCTGGCCCACCGAGGCTCCTCACCCTCCAAAGGTGACAGGAGGTCCCGCCACTTTGTATTGGGGCGGGACACGAGGGTGCGGGCATGAAGGGTGTGGAGCACGAGCGTGTAGAGATGTTTTCTTGGAGCGGTTTGAAAGCAGACCAGCTGCATCTTGTGAAGCCAGCTTCCGGTGAAGGGGTGAAGGGGTCGGTTGGGTCCACGGGGTAGGGGTCCAATTAAAAGGTCCGGGGGGCCTGGGGTAGCGGGTGGGCGGGGCGTGCCCTCGTGCAGGACCCGGTCGAGATAAACACGAGCAGCTGGCGGCAAAGCGGCCTTCACCTCCTGAAGTATGCGCCGGAGAGTACAAGGTCTGGAAAGCCCCATGCGCTGAGCGAAGGTTAGGGGATCCAGCCAGTCTCCCCGGTCATAGTCCAGGAGGTCTCCGACTCTTGTGACCTCTGCCAGGACCAACCTCTGGCGCACCGAGCGGGACTCCGCCACCTGCAAACGGAGCTGGGGGTTGTGTAGCAGGGGCTCCGCGAGGAGATCTGCCCCCTCGGTGGCCGCCACGGACCTGGTCGTTGTAAAGAGTTTCCAGGTCCGGAGGAGGTCCTGGTAGAAGACCGGCAGCCCAGAGAGGTCTCGCGGAAGACCTCTCGGATGGAGATAAAAGGAGCTGCTGGTCGTATCGGAGCCCTCGGAAGCGGCGCAGGAAGGCGTGCGCCAGTATGCTCCACTCTGGACTACCTGCACCATAAAGGAGCCTCTGCAGGGTCTGGAGGCGGAAGACATGGACCTGAGTGAGCAGACATTTTAGGCCCTGCCCTCCCTCCTCCAGAGGTAGATGGAGAACCCCTGCAGGGACCCAGTGCAGTCCTGGCCGAAAGAACTCCAGAATCGATGTCCGGAGGTTGGCCAGGAAACCCGGGGCCGGGACCAGGGTGTTGAGCCAGTACCAGAGCATGGACAGGACTAGTTGATTAAGCACCAGCACTCTCCCTCGAAGGGAGAGGCACCGGAGTAGTCCTGTCCATTTCCGGAGCCGCTCTATCACCCCGCCACTCTGCCAGTTCTCTGGCGGAGAGGGATGTGTGGCAGAAAGGTAAACGCCCAGATAGAGCAGCGGACCCGTGCTCCACCGGATGGCCTGAAGCGCTGATGGGAGGGAGCTCGCCTCCCGCCAGTCCCCTACCACCAAGCCAGAGCTCTTGACCCAGTTGACCCGCGCAGAGGAGGCTGCCGAATAGATGGCCTGGCAAGCCTCCACCCGCACCAAGTCGCCCGGGTCCTGGACCACGAGGAGCACGTCATCATCGTACGCTGACAGGACCAGCCGCAGCTCCGGCTCCCGCAGCACCAATCTTGTCAACCTCCTTCGGAGGAGACAGAGGAAGGGCTCAATCGCCAGAGCATACAGCTGGCCTGAGAGGGGGCACCCCGCCGTACTCCTCGCCCGAAGCTGACCGGTTCGGTCAGGGTCCAGTTGAGCCTGACCAAACACTCTGCGGAGGCGTACAGCACCCGGACAAAATTCACAAACCCGGGTCCGAAGCCAAATGCTTGTAGAGTGCTCAGGAGATGCCCATGATCCACCCTGTCGAACGCCTTCTCCTGATCTAAGGACAGAAGGGCGAACGACAGACCATCCGTACACCCAAGTTCCAATAGGTCCCGGACAAGATATAGGTTGTCGAAGATGCTGTGGCCCGGGACGGTGTAGGTCTGGTCTGGGTGGACCACGTCCGCCAGCACGGACCCTAGCTGCAGCAAGATGGCTTTTGCCACGTCTTTGTAGTCCGTGCTGAGAAGCGAGACAGGACGCCAATTTCGCAAATCGCGGAGGTCCCCCTACTTCGGCAATAAGGCCAGCATGGCTTGCCTGCACAAAAGAGGGAGGACCCCGCTCCGCAAAGACTCGGCCCAGATGGTGACTAGGTCTGGGCCCAGGACGTCCCAGAACACGTGGTAGAACTCCACGGTCAGCCCATCTATGCCCCGAGATTTATTGGTGGGCATACGACAGAGGGCTTCCGAGAACTCCTCCAGAGTGAGGGGCAGCTCTAGCCAGTCTCGGTCGCCCGCGCTGACCGTCGGGAGCTCCTCCCACAGCATTCTGCAAGCGTTAGGATCGGTCAGATCCGGGGAGAAAAGGCTTGCGTAGAAGGCTCTCGCCCTCTCGCACATCTCTACCGGATCCGTGAGGGGGGTGCCATCTTCTACCAGTAGGCAGATGACATGTTTTTTAGCCCCCCTCTTTTTCCCCAGGATGTAGAAGAAGCGGGAGCCGCGATTCATCTCCTGCAGGATACGGATGCGGGATCGAACAAAGGCACCCCGGGCCCGATGGTCCTCGAGGGTCCAGAGCTCCTCCCGCTTCTCCCGGCACGCTCCGCAGAGGGGTGGATCCTCGGGGCTGGCGGCCAGACGCCTCTCCAGCTCTAAGACCTCCCATTCCAACTGCTTTATCGCCGCATCCCTCCGTCGGCTGGCGCCCCGGGTGTAGTCACGGCAGAAGAGCCGGGCGCGCACCTTCCCTAGGTCGCACCACTGCCGCGCCAAGGGAAAGGCATGCCGCTGCCCTCGCCAGGCCAGCCAGAACTCCCGGAAGGACACCACGAAGCCCGCATCCTCCAGCAAGCTGTTGTTAAAATGCCAATAGGCCGGCCCCGGCCTCTCCGCGCAGAGGGAGGCTGTCACGGTGGCTATATGATGGTCAGAAAATGGGACCGGCCGGATGCTGGAGGAGTGGGCTCGTGAAAGATGAAAGCGTGATAAATAAATGCGGTCCAACCGGGAGTGGCGCGACCGATGGGCCTCCACCCGGACAAAGGTGAACGTGGAAGTGTCATCCGGGTGGTGGTCGCGCCAGACGTCCACCAGGGAGTGGTGTTCGACTATGTCCTGGAGGACGGCGCCAGGCTCTGCTCGGTCCCCAAGCAGTCCCGCTCCTCAAGGGTGATGTTAAAGTCCCCTCCCAGGACCAGGCACTCCTGAGGATCCAAGGTGCCGAGGAAGGCGGATGCCTGCTGATAGAATTGCAGCCGCTCCGGGCTCGCTGCTGGGGCATAGATGTTGACGAGGTTGACTACGAGCCCCTCCATGTGGACGCGGAGGTGCAGCAGGCGACCCGGCACAGCCTCGGCGACCCCCAGCACCTCGGGCCGTAGGTCGGGGGAGAACAGGGTCGCCACTCCAGCCGTACGAACTGTGAGGTGGCTAAAGTAGACCCTGTCCCCCCAATCCAGCCACCAGCTGTCTTCGGCGGTCGGATCCGTATGGGTCTCCTGCAGGAAAACCACAGAGTACCTCCCCTCTCGAAGGAAGGAGAGCACCTGGGACCTGCGGAGACCCATCCTACAGCCGCGGGTGTTCAATGTTGCGATGGTAAAGGGTGCCATGAGGAGGGCTGGAGGGGATCCTCGCTGGCAGGGACGCTCGCAGCTCCCGGCGGGCCACGCAGCAGTCCGTGACCCACCCCGTAGGTGAGTAAGGAGTCACGGAAGAGGCGGACCCGCTGGTAGGCCACGGCGCCCTGCCTCCCGGTCCTTTTACCCTCCCCCATGAGAGCCCTTGCAGCCCGGAGGATTTGATTAAAGTCCCCCCATCGCTGGAGGGCAAGCTGGACTTTGTTGCGGGAGCCACGGACGTCTTCTAGGAACTCCCGCAACTCCTCTCGCAGCACATGGGGGGCTGGGGTTATGGTCTGGTTGCTCCCCGATGGGGCCCTTGGTACAGCCCCCTGGCCCAGCGAGATGGGCAGACAAGGTGCGGACCCCCGACGGGGCTCTTGATGGGTTGACCTGAATGCTGGGGCGATAGGGGGCGGCGGAGGGAGAATAGCAGCCCCTGGTGGGTCGGGACGGGCAAACACAAAGGCCATTCCCTGGGAGTCATCTGTTGAAAAGGAGAAGGAGACTGTCCCGGGGTGGCAATAATATCTCGGGAGGTGGGCGGGATAAGGGCAGGGGCAGGGGTAGAGGTGAGAGTCTGGGTCGGGAGAGGGCTCTCACTGATGCCGGGCGCAAGCTCTCTGGTGGATTTGGCAGCCACGGCATCAGGAGGTGGACTTTCTTCTGTAGGGTCCTCTCCCGGAAAGGAGGTCGAATGCTCCTCACCAGCGAGGGATGCCCCTGGTGGCTCAGGTTCCAGCCGCGTGGCACTGGCTGTCGCCTCAACTGGCTCGGTGGCTCTCAGCAGGGTGCCCTCTGCAGCCGGGTTGATGGAGGAGTCCAGGGGCTCCTCGGAGGTGGGAGGAGAAGCAACGGTTACGGGGAGGGAGTATGGGGAAAAGGGGGCTGGAAGGAAGTCGCCCAGATCGAGGCCCGCTGGCATAGGATCGTCCTCCCCTTGGGTGACCGGGGTCAGACCCAGGGCCTCGATCTCCTCATATATAGAGGGGAAATTGTTTTCCGCTACCCCGGGATTCTCCCCGCCGGCACCTGACACGATGGTTACTTCGGGGCACACTGGGGTTTCAAATGGTGCCTCGGGGGTCTTGGAGGGGAGGGACTCCCGTGGAGGGGAGATACCGTCTTCCAGTGCTGCCACGTCTTCCCCAGCCGGCTCTGGTGGGTGGAACACACCCGTGGGTAGAGCGGAAGGCTCGGCATCGGTGCCCCCCTTCCTGGTCTTCCGGGGGGCCTCCGCGTCACATGGGAGGAGCGGAGCTCGAGCCTTCCGCTTGCCCCGCTTCCCCTTGACTAGGGCCCAGCCCTCCATGGCATCATCCGGGGGCTGGCTAGCAGGGGTTGTGTCAGGGGGCAGAGGCGATGGCTCAGGGACTCGAGGGGGTAACGGTGGGGTAGCACAAGGGAGGGAAGATTCCCCTTGGGGCGGGCCCTCTCCCATGCTTGGCGCTGTCCCTGCCGCACCCTCCTCCACAGGCCCCGCCAGATTGCAAGCAGCGGTGGCGGGGTTCTCCCGCTCGTCTGGGCATAGTGGGGGAGGTGCCCCTTGGTCCTGAGCGGGAGCAATGGTGGATTGTGAAGGAGGAGGGGCGGTTTCAGGTGCCGGGCAGCTAGGGGCGTCGGCGATGACGGGGCCGGTGCCCTGCCGGGGCTCGGGGGTCCTGGGTGCCCCTTCTTCCCGGGCCAGGGGGCAGTCCCTCCGGACGTGCCCCATCGCCTGGCAGAGGTAGCACCGGGCCTCCCCCGTGGAATAATGCACCCTGTGAGGGGTCCCCTGGTAGGGGACTAGGAAGGACCCCTCGAGTGCCTCTCCGTCGTGCGCCGCCGGCGGCAGTTGAAGCTGCACTTGCCGGCGGAAGGAGAGGACGTGACGGAGGGCGGGGTCTTTGCAGCCCAACGGGAGAGGGCTGATGACAGAGATGGGCTTTCCCAAGGTAGAAAGGGCGGGTAACAGGGCGGCATTGGGGAGAAAGGGAGGGACGGAGGTCAGGACCAGGCGGACGCCCAGGTCCTCTAACGGCTCTAAAGGGACGAACACGCCCCCCACCATCAGGCCCTTCTCCACCGCCTCCTGGGCGGCGGCCTCCGATGCTAAGAAGAAGACGACCTTGCCATACATTTTGGAGGCTGCCACAATGGCCGTGGGCCCCACCACCCTCGCCAACGCCCGCACATAGGTTTCCACGTGGGGTGAGGCGGGCACCAGGAGGCAACGGACGCCGTGCTTCCTGGTCATGGTGGGAAAGGGGCCCCGGCCGCTATAGATGGTAGCGGAGGTGGTGGGCTGGAGAAATGACGTAGCGGCAGGCGAAGGGGCTGCCGCCACCTGGGCGTATGCTCTGGGGGCCTGGGGAGGGACACCTGCAGAGCTGGTGGAGGGAACAGCGGGGAGGGGCGCCCCAGCTGGAGATAGGGCCGGGGCATCGGGGGCAGCCCCTGCCATGGAGGGCCTGGTCTTTTTAGCGGGGCCCTTCCCCTTCTTCTTCCCCTGGCCCTTCCCGCCGGCTGGGGGGACTCCCCCCAAATCTGAGGGGGTGAGAGACGTGGCAGCAGTGGAGGTCACCCCGGTGCCCGTCGCTGCTGGTGCCCCAGCGGGGGCGATGGCAGATGGTTTGGCAGCAGAGGTAGAAGCTTGGGGGGGTGACAGAGGGGCAGGCGGGGGAGGGGGAGCTCGGGCTACTGGAGAGGTCTCACCCGTCTCATCCCCCGCCATCATGAGCAAGGAGGAAAGGGAGGACACCAAAAGGAGGAGGGGAGAGGGGAAGTAGGTCGACCACTCCTCCCCGCTAGGCTGCAGGCAGGGGAGGAGGGCGCCAAAAGGGGTGGGCTGGACGGGGGGCAATCAGGGGTTAGGGGTCAGTCACCGACACAAGGTGGAAATTCCGGCTCCTCTTGGTGCACTACGGGGGGGGATTCAACAACATTGAAGGTGCAGTGAAGAGGGTTGCAACTGAAATGGGGAGTTGCACAAGCGCATGGGAGGGGGCATGGGCACACGGAGCGAGGGGCTAAGCGGTCTGGGGGTAGAACAGGGAAACCAAGGGGCTAGCTTCAGAGGCTGGGGCGGGGCAAACAAACAAAGGCTGCAGAAGGAAATGGGCGGGGCAGGCAAACAAACTGAAGCTAGTAAGGGGGGCTGGAGCAAAAGAGGAGGCAAAGCAAGTGGCAAATGGGGCAGGTAGTAAAGGGCAAAGCTGGGGGTTAGGCAGTCCGGGGGGGCACATGTGCCCATGTGCACTTGCACAAGTCTTTTTTAGCTGGCTGCTGCTTCTGGCCCAAAGGGTGGCAATAGGGCGTGGCAAGCCAAGCAAGCAGCTGAGTCCAGAGGCAGGAGCTGAGGCAGATGGTATACAGCCAGTGGGGGTGGTGGAGGGGGCAGCGGTGGTGGTAATAGTGGTGGGGGTTGGGGGGGACACACAGATGGATTGGGGGGCAGCTCCACACCACACCCCCTGTGTCCCTACAAACACAGTCAAAACCCCCACCACAAGAGCACAGTTTGGAAATTACTCAGTCTTATGGTCCCCTCCACGGTGGTCTGCAAAGTCTCTAGGTGCTGCCCCACTGGCAGATGATCCTCTTCTTCTCCTCCTCGGGCTTCAGCAGCTCCAGGCAGCGGCCTCTGCAGCAGCAGCAGCTCCAGGAACTCCAAGTGGTCGTCCAGGCAGGCAGAAAGGACCCCTCTCAGGTGGTGGTGGTGGTGGTGGTGGTATCCACAACAGCAGTTGCTGGGGTCCCTCACTCCTCCTCTCTGGGGAGTGGGCTAGCAGCCCCTCCCCCGGGGCTGCAGTTGCAGCAGTAGCAGCACCCAAGTGTGGGGGGTCCAGCAACCAGGTAGCAGAGAAGGGGGGGTGTCTGACCCAGCCGGGGAGCAGCTGGAGCAGCAGGGAGAGCTTAGGGCCTAGCAGCAGGAGTAGCAGCTTCCCACCTCCCTCCAAGCTAGAAGGCTATGGGAGAGCAGTCTTATTGGGATCCGGGAAGTGGGCGGGCGAAGCCCGTCCACTGCTAAAGGGTCCCCCCCAGCCTAAAAGGGGGATCCACAGGACCTAGATACCCAAATAATTCCGGGGGACAACTAATAAAAGAACAGGGACAGGAGTGCGGTCAAAGGGTCAAAAGAAGGGAACCGGACGGGGACACCGAGCAGAGAACCCCGGACAGAGCCCACTGCTCCTCAAAGGCGTCAAGGGAGTCAGAGGACGCCGCCCAGAGGAACTCTGCCCGGATACGTGAACGGACCGAGGATCGGAAATAGGCCCCACAGTCACAGGAGACTCCATCGGCCAACCTCCTCACTCTGGTTTTGTAGATGGCCATTTTAGCTAGGGCCAGGAGGAGGTTGACCAGGAGATCCCGGGGCTTTGTGGGGCCACGGATAGGGAGTGCATAAATGAGAAGGTGAGGGGAGAAGTGCAACCAAAAACGTAATAAGATATTGGTGAGGAGCCGGAATAGGGGCTGCAGCCTGGCACACTCCAGGTAGACATGTGCCAGGGTATCCCTCACGCCGCAAAAGGGGCAGGTGTCTGGGATTGTGGTGAACCGCGCCAAGTACACGCCCGTGCTCACGGCTCCGTGAAGGAGTCGCCAACTGACATCCCCGGCGGGCTTTGGGACTAAGATGGAATATAGGCTGGCCCACCGGGGCTCTTCACCCTCCAAAGGTGGCAGGAGGTCCCGCCATTTTGTATCGGGGCGGGACACGAGGGTGCGGGCGTGAAGGGTGTGGAACACGAGCGTGTAGAGATGTTTTCTTGGCGCGGTTTGAAAACAGACCGGCTGCATCTCGTGCAGCCGGCTTCTAGTGAAGGGGTGAAGGGATCGGTTGGGTCCACGGGGGAGGGGTCCAATTAAAAGGTCCGGCGGGCCTGGGGTAGTGGGTGGGCGGGGCGTGCCCTCGTGCAGGACCCGGTCGAGATAAACCCGAGCAGCTGGCGGCAAAGCGGCCTTCACCTCCTGAAGTATGCATCGGGGAGTACAAGGTCTGGAAAGCCCCATGCGCTGAGCGAAGGTTAGGGGATCCAGCCAGTCTCCCTGGTCATAGTCCAGGAGGTCTCCGATTCTTGTGACCTCTGCCAGGACCAACCTCTGGCGCACCGAGCGGGACTCCGCCACCTGCAAACGGAGCTGGGGGTTGTGTAGCAGGGGCTCCGCGAGGAGATCTGCCCCCTCGGTGGCCGCCACGGACCTGCTCGTTGTAAAGAGTTTCCAGGTCCGGAGGAGGTCCTGGTAGAAGACCGGCAGCCCGGAGAGGTCTCGCGGAAGACCTCTCGGATGGAGATAAAGGAGCTGCCGGTCGTATCGGAGCCCTCGGAAGCGGCGCAGGAAGGCGTGCGCCAGTATGCTCCACGCCGGACTACCTGCACCATAAAGGAGCCTCTGCAGGGTCTGGAGGCGGAAGACATGGACCTGAGTAAGCAGACATTTGAGGCCCTGCCCTCCCTCCTCCACAGGTAGATGGAGAACCCCTGCAGGGACCCAGTGCAGTCCTGACCAAAAGAACTCCAGAATCGATGTCCGCAGGTTGGTCAGGAAAGCCGGGGCCGGGACCAGGGTGTTGAGCCGGTACCAAAGCATGGACAGGACTAGTTGATTAAGCACTAACGCTCTCCCTCGAAGGGAGAGGCACCGGAGCAGTCCTGTCCATTTCCGGAGCCGCTCTATCACCCCGCCCTCTAAATTCTGCCAGTTCTCCGGCGGAGAGGGATGCGTGGCAGAAAGGTAAACGCCCAGATAGAGCAGCGGACCCGTGCTCCACCGGATGGCTTGAAGCGCGGGTGGGCGGGGGCTCGCCTGCCGCCAGTCCCCTACCACCAAGCCAGAGCTCTTGACCCAGTTGACCCGCGCAGAGGAGGCTGCTGAATAGATGGCCTGGCAAGCCTCCACTCGCACCAAGTCGCCCGGGTCCTGGACCATGAGGAGCACGTCATCAGCGTACGCCGACAGGACCAGCCGCAGCTCCGGCTCCCTCAGCACCAACCCTGTCATCCTCCTTCGGAGGAGACAGAGGAAGGGCTCGATCGCCAGAGCGTAGAGCTGGCCTGAGAGGGGGCACCCCTGCCGTACTCCTCGCCCGAAGTTGACCGGTTCGGTCAGGGTCCAGTTGAGTCTTACCAGACACTCTGCGGAAGCGTACAGCACCCGGAGAAAGTTCACAAATCTGGGTCCGAAGCCAAATGCCTGCAGAGTGCTCAGGAGATACCCGTGATCCATCCTGTCGAACGCCTTCTCTTGATCTAAGGACAGGAGGGCGAACGACAGACCATCCCTACACCCAAGTTCCAATAGGTCCCGGACCAGATAGAGGTTGTCGAAGATACTGCGGCCCGGGACGGTGTAGGTCTGGTCTGGGTGGACCACGTCCGCCAGCACGGACCCTAGCCTCAGGGAGATGGCTTTTGCCACGATTTTGTAGTCCGTGCTGAGGAGCGAGACGGGACGCCAATTTCGTAAATCGCGGAGGTCCCCCTTCTTCGGCAATAAGGCGAGCACGGCTCGCCTGCACGAAAGAGGGAGGACCCCGCTCTGCAAAGACTCGGCCCAGACGGTGACTAGGTCTGGGCCCAGGACATCCCAGAACACGCGGTAGAACTCCACGGTCAGCCCGTCCATGCCCGGAGATTTATTGGTGGGCATGCGACGGAGGGCTTCCGAGAACTCGGCCAGAGTGAGAGGCAGCTCTAGCCGGTCTCGGTCGCCCACGCTGACCGTCGGGAGCTCCTCCCACAGCACTCTGCAAGCATTAGGATCGGTCGGCTCCGGGGAGAAAAGGCTTGCGTAGAAGGCTCTCGCCCTCTCGCACATCTCCACCGGATCCGTGAGGGGGGTGCCATCCTCAGTCAGTAGGCAGATGATATGTTTCTTAGCCCCCCTCTTTTTTTCCAGGGCGTAGAAGAAGCGGGAGCCGCAATCCATCTCCCGAAGGAGACGGATGCGGGATCGAACAAAGGCACCCCGGGCCCGATGGTCCTCGAGGCTCCGGAGCTCCTCCCGCTTCTCCCGGCACGCTCCGCAGAGGGGTGGATCCTCGGGGCTGGCGGCCAGACGCCTCTCCAGCTCTAAGACCTCCCGTTCCAACTGCTCTATCGCTGCATCCCTCCGTCGGCTGGTGCCCCGGGTGTAGTCACGGCAGAAGAGCCGGGCGCGCACCTTCCCTACGTCCCACCACCGCCGTGCCGAGGGAAAGGCACGCCGCTGCCCTCGCCAGGCCAGCCAGAACTCCCGGAAGGACGCCACGAAGCCCGCATCCTCCAGCAAGCTGTTGTTAAAATGCCAATAGGCCGGCCCCGGCCTCTCCGCGCAGAGGGAGGCTGTCACGGTGGCTATGTGATGGTCCGAAAATGGGGCCGGCCGGATGCTGGAGGAGTGGGCTCGTGTAAGATGAAAGCGTGATAAATAAATGCGGTCCAACCGGGAGTGACGCGACCGATGGGCCTCCACCCGGACAAGGTGAACGTGGAAGTGTCATCCGGGTGGTGGTCGCGCCAGACGTCCACCAGGGAGTGGTGTTCGACTATCTCCTGGAGGACGGCGACGGCGGCCGGGCTCTTCTCGGTCCCCGAGCGGTCCCGTTCCTCAAGGGTGATGTTAAAGTCCCCTCCCAGGACCAGGCACTCCTGAGGATCCAAGGTGCTGAGGAAGGCGGATGCCTGCTGATAGAATTGCAGCCGCTCCGGGCTCGCTGCTGGGGCATAGATGTTGACGAGGTTGACTACGAGCCCCTCCATTTGGACCCGGAGGTGCAGCAGGCGACCCGGCACAGCCTCGGCGACCCCCAGCACCTCGGGCCGTAGGTCGGGGGAGAACAGGGTCGCCACTCCACCCGTATGAACTGTGAGGTGGCTAAAGTAGACCCTGTCCCCCCAATCCAGCCGCCAGCTGTCTTCGGCGGTCGGATCCGTATGGGTCTCCTGCAGGAAAACCACAGAGTACCTCCCCTCTCGAAGGAAGGAGAGCACCTGGGACCTGCGGAGACCCATCTTACAGCCACGGGTGTTCAATGTTGCGATGGTAAAGGGTGCCATGAGGAGGGCTGGGGGGGATCCTCGCCGGCAGGGATGCTCGTGGCTCCCGGCGGGCCGCGTAGCAGTCCGTGACCCACCCCGTAGGTGAGTAAGGAGTCACGGAAGTGGCGGACCCTCTGGTAGGCCGCGGCGCCCTGTCTCCCGGTCCTTTTCCCCTCCCCCATGAGGGCCCTTGCGGCCCGGAGGATTTGATTAAAGTCCCCCCATCGCTGGAGGGCAAGCTGGACTTTGTTGCGGGAGCCACGGACGTCTTCTAGGAACTCCCGCAACTCCTCTCGCAGCGCATGGGGGGCTGGGGTTATGGTCTGGTTGCTTCCCGATGGGGCCCTTGGTACAGCCCCCTGGCCCAGCGGGACGGGCAGACAGGGTGCGGACCCCCGACGGGGCTCTTGATGGGTTGACCTGAATGCTGGGGCGATAGGGGGCGGCGGAGGGAGGATAGCAGCCCCTGGTGGGTCGGGACGGGCAAACACAAAGGCCATTCCCTGGGAGTCATCTGTTGGAAAGGGGAAGGAGACTGTCCCAGGGGTGGCAATAATATCTCGGGAGGTGGGCGGGAGAAGGGCAGGGGCAGGGGTAGAGGTGAGATTCTGGGTCGGGAGAGGGCTCTCACCGATGCCGGGTGCAAGCTGTCTGGTGGATTTGGCAGCCACGGCATCAGGAGGTGGACTTTCTTCTGTAGGGTCCTCTCCCGGAAAGGAGGTCGAATGCTCCTCACCAGCGAGGGATGCCCCTGGTGGCTCAGGTTCCAGCCGCGTGGCACTGGCCGTCGCCTCAACTGGCTCGGTGGCTCTCAGCAGGGTGCCTTCTGCAGCCGGGTTGATGGAGGAGTCCAGGGGCTCCTCGGAGGTGGGAGCAGAAGCAACTGTTACGGGGAGGGAGTATGGGGAAAAGGGGGCCGGAAAGAAGTCGCCCAGATCGAGGCCCGCTGGCATAGGATCGTCCTCCCCTTGGGTGACCGGGGTCAGACCCAGGGCCTCGATCTCCTCATATATAGAGGGGAAATTGTTTTCCGCTACCCCGGGATTCTCCCCGCCGGCACCTGACGCGATGGTTACTTCGGGGCACACTGGGGTTTCAGATGGTGCCTCGGGGGTCTTGGAGGGGAGGGACTCCCGTGGAGGGGAGATACCGTCTTCCAGTGCTGCCACGTCTTCCCCAGCCGGCTCTGGTGGGTGGAACACACCCGTGGGTAGAGCGGAAGGCTCGGCATCGGTGCCCCCCCTTCCTGGTCTTCCGGGGGGCCTCCGCGTCACATGGGAGGAGCGGAGCTCGAGCCTTCCGCTTGCCCCGCTTCCCCTTGACTAAGGCCCAGCCCTCCATGGCATCATCCGGGGGCTGGCTAGCAGGGGTTGTGTCAGGGGGCAGAGGCGATGGCTCAGGGACTCGAGGGGGTAACGGTGGGGCAGCACAAGGGAGGGAAGATTCCTCTTGGGGCGGGCCCTCTCCCATGCTTGGCGCTGTCCCTGCCGCACCCTCCTCCACAGGCCTCGCCAGATTGCAAGCAGCGGTGGCGGGGTTGTCCCGCTCGTCTGGGCATAGTGGGGGAGGTGCCCCTTGGGCCTGAGCGGGAGCAATGGTGGATTGTGAAGGAGGAGGGGCGGTTTCAGGTGCCGGGCAGCCAGGGGCGTCAGCGATGATGGGGCCGGTGCCCTGCCGGGGCTCGGCTGTCCTGGATGCCCCTCCTTCCCGGGCCAGGGGGCAGTCCCTCCGGACGTGCCCCATCGCCCGGCAGAGGTAGCACCGGGCCTCCCCCGTGGAATAATGTACCCTGTAATGCGTCCCCTGGTAGGGGACTAGGAAGGACCCCTCGAGTGCCTCTCCGTCGCGCGCCGCCGGCAGCAGTTGAAGCTGCACTTGCCGGCGGAACGAGAGGACGTGACGGAGGGCGGGGTCTTTGCAGCCCAACGGGAGCGGGCTGATGACAGAGATGGGCTTTCCCAAGGTAGAAAGGGTGGGTAACAGGGCGGCATTGGGCAGAAAGGGAGGGACGGAGGTCAGGACCAGGCGGACGCCCAGGTCCTCTAGCGGCTCTAAGGGGACGAACACGCCCCCCACCGCCAGGCCCTTCTCCACCGCCTCCTGGGCGGCGGCCTCCGATGCTAAGAAGAAGACGACCTTGCCATACATTTTGGAGGCCGCCACAATGGCCGTGGGCCCCACCACCCTCGCCAACGCCCGCACATAGGTCTCCACGTGGGGCGAGGCGGGCACCAGGAGGCAACGGACGCCGTGCTTCCTGGTCATGGTGGGAAAGGGGCCCCGGCCGCTATAGATGGTAGCTGAGGCGGTGGGCTGGAGAAATGATGTAGCGGCCGGCGGGGGAGCTGCCGTCACCTGGGCGTATGCTCTAGGGGCCGGGGGAGGGACACCTGCAGAGCTGGTGGAGGGAACAGCGGGGAGGGGCGCCCCAGCTGGAGATGGGGCCGGGGCATCGGGGACAGCCCCTGCCATGGAGGGCCTGGTCTTTTTAGCGGGGCCCTTCCCCTTCTTCTTCCCCTGGCCCTTCCCGCCGGCTGGGAGGACTCCCCCCAAATCTGAGGGCGTGATAGACGTGGCAGCAGTGGAGGTCACCCCGGTGCCCGTTGCTGCTGGTGCCCCAGCGGGGGTGATGGCAGATGGTTTGGCAGCGGACGTAGAAGCTTGGGGGGGTGACAGAAGGGCAGGCGGGGGAGGGAGAGCTCGGGCTACTGGAGAGGTCTCACCCGTCTCATCCCCCGCCATCATGAACAAGGAGGAAAGGGGGACACCAAAAGGAGGAGGGGAGAGGGGAAGCAGGTCGACCACTCCTCCCCGCTAGGCTGCAGGCAGGGGAGGAGGGCGCCAAAAGGGGTGGGCTGGACGGGGGGCAATCAGGGGTTAGGGGTCAGTCACCGACACAAGGTGGAAATTCCGGCTCCTCTTGGTGCACTATGGGGGGCGGGATTCAACAACATTGAAGGTGCAGTGAAGAGGGTTGCAACTGAAATGGGGAGTTGCACAAGCGCATGGGAGGGGGCATGGGCACACGGAGCGAGGGGCTAAGCGGTCTGGGGGTAGAACAGGGAAACCAAGGGGCTAGCTTCAGAGGCTGGGGCGGGGCAAACAAACAAAGGCTGCAGAAGGAAATGGGCGGGGCAGGCAAACAAACTGAAGCTAGTAAGGGGGGCTGGAGCAAAAGAGGAGGCAAAGCAAGTGGCAAATGGGGCAGGTAGTAAAGGGCAAAGCTGGGGGTTAGGCAGTCCGGGGGGGGCACATGTGCCCATGTGCACTTGCAGAAGTCTTTTTTAGCTTGCTGCTGCTTCTGGCCCAAAGGGTGGAAATAGGGCGTGGCAAGCCAAGCAAGCAGCTGAGTCCAGAGGCAGGAGCTGAGGCAGATGGTATACAGCCAGTGGGGGTGGTGGAGGGGGCAGCGGTGGTA
Source organism: Dermochelys coriacea (assembly GCF_009764565.3). NCBI lineage: Eukaryota > Metazoa > Chordata > Testudines > Dermochelyidae > Dermochelys > Dermochelys coriacea. The sequence goes on along the minus strand of NC_050071.1, from coordinate 84,088,015 downwards.
GTAATAGTGGTGGGGGTTGGGGGGGGACACAGATGGATCGGGGGGCAGCTCCACGCCACACCCCCGGTGTCCCTACAAACACAGTCAAAACCCCCACCGCAAGAGCACAGTTTGAAAATTACTCAGTCTTAGGGCCCCCTCCACGGTGGTCTGCAAAGTCTCTAGGTGCTGTCCCACTGGCAGATGATCCTCTTCTTCTCCTCCTCGGGCTTCAGCAGCTCCAGGCAGCGGCCTCTGCAGCAGCAGCAGCTGCAGGAACTCCAGGTGGTGGTCCAGGCAGGCAGAAAGGACCCCTCTCAGGTGGTGGTGCTGGTGGTGGTATCCACAACAGCAGTGGCTGGGGTCCCTCACTCCTCCTCTCTGGGGAGTGGGCTAGCAGCCCCCCCCCCGGGGCTGCAGTTGCAGCAGTAGCAGCACCCAAGTGTGGGGGGTCCAGCAACCAGGTAGCAGAGAAGGGGGGGGTGGGTGTCTGGCCCAGCCAGGGGAGCAGCTGGAGCAGCAGGGAGAGCTTAGGGCCTAGTAGCAGCAGGAGTAGCAGCTTCCCACCTCCCTCCAAGCTAGAAGGCTATGGGAGAGCAGTGGGGGAGAGAGAGAGAGAGAGATTCGCTCCAGGCTAAACAAATCCCTGGTACCAGGTTACATGAAATGGAAGTTGCTCCAGGTCAATTAAGACACCTGGGGCCAATTAAGAACTTTAAGAACAATTAAGAACAGAAGGCAGGGAGAAGGCTAGGTTGATTGGGTCACCTGAAGCCAATCAGGGGCTGGCTGAAACTAGTTAAAAGCCTCCCAGTTAGTCAGGCGGGAGTGCATGTCAGGAGCTGTGGGAGGAAGTTGTGCTGTTGGAGAGGCTGAGTAGTACACACCATATCAGGCACAAGGAAGGAGGCCCTGAGTTAAGGGTGAAGTGGAGCTTGAGGAAGTGAGGGCTCCTGTGGGGGGATGTAACCCAGGGAATTGTACATGTAATGTTTCTAAAAGGTCAGCTACCATAGCTGATACTATTAGGGTCCCTGGGCTGGAGCTCGGAGTAGAGGGTGGGCCCGGGCTCCCCCCCCACCTTTGCCCCCGATTAATCAGGGAGACTGGGAGACAACAGAGACTATGCAAGGAAGGATAACTTCTCCCCTCCCTCCCTGGCTTATGATGAAAATGGCTCAGTAGACTGTGACTCTTGTCTCTAGAGAGAGAAGGGTTACGTGCAGCGTCACAGTGAGCCTCTGAGGCTAGCGAAATCTGCCAGGAAACGTGGGACCCACAAAAGCAAGGACAGAGCTTTGTCACAGTGGTTACAATGTTGATATGATTTGTATGAATGAAACTATGGTTTCATTCACAAGAAGAAAGTTGGACATGTGCTATATAGGCTTGTATATAAATGATTGATGAAAATTTGTTAGTGATGTTGAACCACACGTCAGATTGTAACAGGAAGTTTGCATCATGAAAGCCAATTCCTTCACAATCAGAGGGGGAAAATGAGGAAGTCTATAAAATGTTAATTTATAGCTGATCTTTTGGAGAATTAGTGTGTTTCAGCTTGTGCGACAGTCTAGTGCTAGAGCAGACTTTAAACATTTTAACATACCAGTGCCCTGAGAGCAAATGGTGCTTGAAATGCACATTCATGTGATGGGTCATATTTTATTCATTAGTTATGCAATATGAATGTGCCTGGATGATATTAAGAAAAAATAAACATCAGTAGAAAGTGTTCTTCTGATCTAAATAATGAAAAGGCAGCATTCTAAGGATCAGGAATGTACTTACATTCTATTTTTAAATAAGAAATATTTCTCTGGGAAAATAGAAATACAAAAAATATATCTTTTTATATTAGGGAGACAAGTTGGATGAGGTAACATCTTTTATTGGACCAACTTCAGTTGGTGAAAGGAACAAGCTTTCAAGCTCCAGAGACCTCTTCTTTGGGTCTTTCTATATGTTCTGTTTAGGGAATGTAGGGATTGCCATATTGAATCAGATCCATCTCGTCCAGTATTCAGTCTCCAACAGTGGCCAGGGAAAAAAAGGGGGGGTATAAAACCATCACATTAGGCAGATATGGACTAATCTGATTCTCACATTAAGTCTCCTCCCCGATCACTAGAATGTAGAGATTAGTTTAAACCTGAAGCATAAGATTTAGTATCTCCTCCCAAATGTGTTAGTTTTAACTATAACAACTCATTATCCCATAAGTGTCCAATCCCTTTCTGAATGTTGCTAAATTGTATTAGTACATATACACTCCCTCTCACCACAGTATTTGAGCATCTCACAATCTTTAATATATTTAGCTTTGCAGCATCCCTGTGAAGCAGGTATAATAACCATTTTATGTATGGGGAACTAATGTCCCAGACACACACACTAAGTGACACTAAGGACAGTGCAGCAGTAGAGGAAGGAACTGAACGTGTATCTTCCAACTCTTAGACTAGCACCTGAACCACTGCACTGCCCTTCCTTTTTGCCTCATTACCATCCTGCAGCAATAAGTTCCAAGGTTTGACTGTGGGCACAAAAAAGTATCTCTATCAGTTTTGAATATGCCTCCTTTACATTTCATTGACTGTTCCCTTGTTCCTGTGTTTTGAGACAGGGAGAAAAAAAGCTCCTGACCTACCTGCTCTATACCATTCATGATTCTAGGACAAGCTAATGGTCGCATGGGTGTCATATGACTCTACAGATAATTTTTTCCCCAGTTTGTATAGAAAGTCTTACACACTGCTGCATTAAAAGGTTGGAAAGTCAAATACTTAGGAAATGCCAGAATTAAGGTTGTTCTTACAACCTTTGTTTGCTCCCTGTGACCCTAAGAACGTCCAGTGCCAACTGGCAAAGTTCCACTGTTCTGCAAGCAACTCCCATCAGGCCTGACACACTCATTACACCTAACACACTGCTTTCACAGTGTGTAACAAAGTGTCTGGTGAGGTACCAAATGAAAACTGGTCATGATCATCATTGAGTATATATATGAGATCTGTATGAGTAATTATGTATTGTTACTGATATGCTTAAAGGCTGTAACCAAACAAACAGAGAAACAGTGTTATTTCACCCAACAATAAGCATGTACTTCTCTCTCTAACAAATGTATATTAAACATAGTAACACCAACAAATGAAAGCCTATTTGTGTATAGGGTAAACAGGAAAACAAGTTGAGGGGGAAACAGGGGAGGATGGGGATGTGAACTCAACACTGTACCAGCACACAGGAGAACAAGCAATTGGAGAGAAGCATCTTATCTGGGGGTACCCTTCAAAAAGGATATGTTTGTAAAGTTTACTGGACTGTAAGAAGGGAAAAGAAACCCTTTGTCATCCATTTCCAGAGGAACACGCTTGGGTGGAGTAGGGTGATTCATGAAGGAAGGGATCCTGGATTGACTGAAAACCAGCAAACTGCAGAGAGTGAGAAAGTGCTTTAGACATGAGTTGTAGTCTATTTAATTTAGTTTTAGTCTCTAGAAAGATTATTATATTTGTTTTATTTGCAACCATTTTTGTTTCTATTATTCTTACTTGAATCTGTGAATCTCTGTTCTTTGTTAATAAACTAGTATTTGTTTTTACTAAAAATAGATTACAGTGCTGTGTTATAAAGGACCTGATCCTGATTTGTAATCTTCCAGCTATATGTGATCTCTTTAGGGACAGCTTACCTGGTCATTTCTGAGAGTGTCTAGCAATGAGGTGGATGCTACAAGGAAACACTCTAAGAGGGTTGCGGAACCCAAACAGAAAAGTTTGGTTCAAACTTTTCAAATATTGTGTTAATATTTATTACTATAGAATTTATATCTTTGCCTTTTTGGTATATGTCAAGGAATAGAAGGCAGCTTAGTTCACCCCTTCAATCATCCAATGCTCAGATATGGATCTTCCTCTTACTCCAAACCACTGTGGGGTTCAAGGATGCAGCTGGTTGGAATTCTTTCCTTCACCATCCCTAAGGAGTTACCATTTCACGTCTCCCAGCTCTATCACCTGCCAACCCTGGGAAGCAGGACCTTAATTTAAATCCCATGCATGACAGCATGTTGCAGTGTCACAGTCAGTCTCACCCATATGGCATATTTATTTTCAATGAAAATAAGTGCATCAAACATTGTCACATCTTCCCATTTCTTTTAAAGTCTATAACTAAAGAAGAAAGTTAATTGCTTTGCTTAATTGCTAAGCAGCAGTTGGAAACTATGTACATACGGTAAAAAAAAATTAAAGCTGCTTTGATGATCAATAAAGGTTGAACACAGAAGCCTTAAAGGAAATCAAATTCCCACTGAGGTGTGTTAATTACTGCATTCAAGTACTTGCTTTACTTAGGGCTGATTTCAGGCTTAGCTGAATAAATCTTATTAGGCATTCAATATTGGGTCAGATCATTACTGCTTCATGTAGTTCAGTTTGCTTGAGGCAAATTAAAACAACCTTTTTATTAATGAAAGAAGAAAACACACTTCAAAAGAGATCAGGAAACAATAGATCAGGAAATAAAAACAGATGCATCAAAATGGAAATTTCTCTATGGTCTTAATTGTTATATGGCATATGCTTTTAAGGATTTAGGTTTGTTGAGATGTTAAAATCAAAGCCAAGTTGGCATAAACCAAATTAATCAATCACAAGTAGTGAAATAAAACTAGGGTGATGTCAGGTAAAAGATCAAATGTGAACCTGGACTCCAAGCCAGGGACCCACATCAATTCTGTAGGCAAAATTCCCATTGGATTTTGGGATTTTGGCTGATTAAACTGTAGGATTTGACTCAAAGTAGCATTTTCATGAGAGACATTTAACTGATAGATGGAGACATGCTTAGATGTGCCACAAGGGAATAGCTTACAAGTCTAACAGAAACAGAGGAAAAAACAAAGCAAGAAACCTTAGTAGAGACTTACTGCAAATTGTGATTCACCCCACAACCCCCTTCAGTTTCTTATTAATTGGCTTTCTCTACTAAGGAAACCCTGCCTTCTGTATTGTGCAGGCCACAAGCTATAATGTGATTTCGTATGCATGCTCACTTTCACATCCTCTGCATTCTGCTTTTGAAACATCCCTTCTTCTGCCTCCACTCACTCTCAGCCTCTCTCAACTGTTGCTACATTACATAAGTCCCTATCTATTTGGCCTCTAAAAGAGGCAGTGATATTGACACTGTTGGCACAGTAATGGCTCTAAACCCTGTTGCTGTGTTAGAGCCCCTCCTTGCCCATCGGCTGCAAGCTGTGGCATTAGAACCACACGAGAGCTTTTTTTTCCATGAGCACTGCCACATTTTTCATGAACTAGTCCCCAAAAGATGTTTATAGCAAGTTACATAGAGTTAAAGGATTTAAGGGATGTCTTCTTTCTCTCTCTTCTCTGTTGATGGAAGGAAAGCCTCTAGCCTTTCTCAGTAGATGGTCATTTGTAAAGGCCCCAGTTTCCTTCAGGACAGAGAGTATGGTGACCAGATAACAAGTATGAGAAATTGGGAGAGGGGGTGGGGATAATGGGAGCCTATATAAGAAAAAGACCCAAAAATTGGGACTGTCCCTATAAAATCGGGACATCTGGTCACCCTAAGGGAGAGGCAATGATAAGGAGAATGCGGGAGCAGCAGCAGTATGTGAGCCATATGGGACACCCTTGACTCCAAACTTTAGATCACCAAGATGCCAGAGTCCTTCCCGGCCCCCATCAGGCAGGATGACAGTCAGCATCTCCCCGAGGTAACTTTTAAAAAAGTCCCTGTCTCCCCTGAAAAGAAAACAGGCAGCACGACTCTATTCCTTTGGACTACTTGGAATCTTTTGATATCTTTAAACCAATGTTCAGTGAGCTTGTAATGGGAGAAGAGGTGTGGAGTTTAGACTTCAGTCTGGGGAAGATTTTGAGCAGGTGCTCTGGACTTGGAGGAGGAAAGATTTGATGCCTGGACAAGTGCTATATCTAGCTTAACTCCAGAGATTACTAGGGGAAAAAAAAACCCCAAAACTTTTAAGAAATCCTGTTCAGGATAGTCCTAACTCAAAGTCCAGGTTTGGACATGTGTTTGGGGAAAAACAAATCTTTTTATGTTCATCTTAACAGAACAGAACAGAACCTTTGACTCCGGGTTTTTTTTTTCTCACTAGCAGTTTTTGGTTCATTCTCTTTAGGGATAAGGGATCTTAAGGGATAAGGCCTGTGATTCTTTTTCAGACTTTATTTTAAAATCCTGCAGGCTTTACTCAATCATTTGTGTTAGGGGCTTATTCCTTCACCCGCTCACTTCCCTGGTCCTTCTCACATGACCAGAGAGCAACAATACCCAAAGTCCAAAGGTGCAAACAATTCAATATTTATTGGGGTGAACTTCCAGCAAGCAATGATTCCAATTTCCTGCCTTAGTGTCCCCCTTCCCAGCTCTGACACCACAGAACCTTGCCTGTGTCCGTGTTCCCATTCCCACCCTTGCAAAACAGGATTTCCAATTTCCCCACCCCCATTCCCATTCCTTCTTCCTGATTGACTGCTGACTATATAGTAAAACTTGAGTTCTGTTTAGCTATACCTTAACCAATCATTTTACTGAAATTTAACTAACAATACTAACATATTGTAACATGATTATTTAACCAATTATATCCCACCACCTTAATTAGTTTACACCCAGCAAAATTAATTATACAGCAGACAGAAAATCACAGAAGCAGACAGATTATACAGACAAACAATAGGGAAATGGGGACTACAGTGATAGAACAACAAAGAAATGAGGATTTCACATCCCAGCTATTGATAAGTAAGTTCTTGCCAGACAGGATGCTATCAAACTAAATTTCCTTTTACATCTTCTAGGCTCTTCCCTTTCTCTGGAGGTGATAGATCAGAACACCTTTCTAACAGCCCCAGATTGCCTTATTTCAATGTGACTAGGTTGGAATGTGAGGATGTGACTGTTCTCTTCCCAGCTCATGGCTGCCTCTGCTGCTTAGCCAAAGGCCCTAGCCTAAGAACAGGGCCTCAGACTGTCACAGTAAGAGAAGGACCTTACACCAGCAGACAGTGATTTTGATTCTCTCTTTTATACCTCTAGAACTAGCTAAGTGATAGAATACACCTAAATTCTTGGAGTACAGGCCTTTACAAAAAGAAAAGGAGTACTTGTGGCACCTTCGAGACTAATGAATTTATTTGAGCATAAGCTTTCGTGAGCTACAGCTCACTTCATCGGATGCATTTGGTGGAAAATACAGTGGGGAGTTTTATATACACACAGAGAGAACATGAAACAATGGGTTTTATCATACACACTGTAAGGGAGTGATCACTTAAGATGAGCCATCACCAGCAGCGGGGGGGCGGGGGGGGAAGGAAAATCTTTCATGGTGACAAGCAAGGTAGGCTATTTCCAGCAGTTAACAAGAACATGTGAGGAACAGTGGGGGGGGGTGGGGGTGGGAGGAGAAATAACATGGGGAAATAGTTTTACTTTGTGTCATGACTCACCCATTCCCAGTCTCTATTCAAGCCTAAGTTAATTGTATCCAGTTTGCAAATTAATTCCAATTCAGCAGTCTCTTGTTGGAGTCTGTTTTTGAAGCTTTTTTGTTGAAGGATAGCCACCCTCAGGTCTGTAATCGAGTGACCGGAGAGATTGAAGTGTTCTCCAACTGGTTTTTGAATGTTATAATTCTTGACGTCTGATTTGTGTCCATTTATTCTTTTACGTAGAGACTGTCCAGTTTGGCCAATGTACATGGCAGAGGGGCATTGCTGGCACATGATGGCATATATCACATTGGTAGATGCGCAGGTGAACGAGCCTCTGATAGTGTGGCTGATGTGATTAGGCCCTACGATGGTGTCCCCTGAATAGATATGTGGACAGAGTTGGCAACGGGCTTTGTTGCAAGGATAGGTTCCTGGGTTAGTGGTTCTGTTGTGTGGTTGCTGGTGAGTATTTGCTTCAGATTGGGGGGCTGTCTGTAAGCAAGGACTGGCCTGTCTCCCAAGATCTGTGAGAGTGATGGTCACTCAATTACAGACCTGAGGGTGGCTATCCAACAAAAAAACTTCAAAAACAGACTCCAACGAGAGACTGCTGAATTGGAATTAATTTGCAAACTGGATACAATTAACTTAGGCTTGAATAGAGACTGGGAATGGATGAGTCATTACACAAAGTAAAACTATTTCCCCATGTTATTTCTCCCCCCCACCCCACCCCACCCCCCACTGTTCCTCAGATGTTCTTGTTAACTGCTGGAAATAGCCTACCTTGCTTGTCACCATGAAAGGTTTTCCTCCCCCCCACCCCCCCGCTGCTGGTGATGGCTCATCTTATTGATCACTCTCCTTACAGTGTGTATGATAAAACCCATTGTTTCATGTTCTCTGTGTGTGTATATAAATCTCCCCTCTGTATTTTCCATCAAATGCATCCGATTAAGTGAGCTGTAGCTCACGAAAGCTTATGCTCAAATAAATTTGTTAGTCTCTAAGGTGCCACAAGTACTCCTTTTTTTTTTTGCGAATACAGACTAACACGGCTGCTACTCTGAAACCTAGGCCTTTACAGACAGGCCTGAATATCTATATCCTAACAATTTGCCTGGCTGTTCCATTCCTTACATCGTATATCACCTCATTAACTTATGAGATGGTGGAAATGGACAGTAGTTCAAAGTTCACAATCATGAAACAGTCACGTTTAGTATAGCATACTATGGGATTTCACTGAAAAAGATTTTATATTAAAATAAAATATTCAATAGCACAAACACCATGGAAAGAAATGGCAATAAGTGAATCCTTTCTGAAATGTTCTAATAATTGAAATACACAAGCTCGTTCTTAAGAACCACATATGATCTTTTAAATGCTATGAATAAAGTCTTGACTACTGAAATTGTTGCAAAAATCTTTTCACTTAAAGGGGGCCAGGATACATTTCATACATAGGGTGAAATCCATCCAAGAATGGCAGACCCTCACTAACAACTACACATTGCTTACCTAGGCCTGTCTTAGGCCTTGATTCACAAGCTTGGGGTGAAGTGTGCATTTTCTATGCTGGTGAGATTTCACCCTGCCATAATGACAGCAAAGGAAAAACTGCACTGAGAAAGAAGACATATTTGCCTCAGTTCAGCAAGCTACCCCTATACTGCAAAGCACTTAAGCAAATGCCTAATTCCCACAGATTTTAATGAGACTTAAGTGTTGACTGAATATAGATGGACTTAAGCACATACTTAAGTGCTTTGCTGAGTTGTGTAATGAGGACAAAGGCTCAGTGACTGCAATAGGTTTTTGGGTCTGATCCTCTTGCCCCTCTAATCAAGATAGCAAACTTACCCCTCATTTGGTGTTTAGCTAGCTACACTGAGGTAAAACTACAGTGCCTTGGCCCCACTAGGCTTTTACATCAAGACATTTCACTGGACAAAACATTTTATGCACTGAGGACATGGCCCAAAAAGTAAAGTGGCAGATGAATCACAAGTATCATCATCAATTCAGTTGCTTTACCTTTTTCCTCAAGTATTCAAACTTTAAGGCTCTCAAAGATCAGCAGGATACACAAGAGGATCATTCTCTATTAAGGCAACAGATAAAGCAAGTGTGGACACAAATAATTGCTAAATCTAAAGATAAGCACATGAAATCCATGTGAGCTTCTCGGTGGTACAATATTTCTTGTATTCCAGTAACCAAAAGTGATGAATGTCCAGTTTAAAAAAAAAATTATTTTTAAACATACAGGGAAAGAACTTAGGGTGACCAGACAGCAAATGTGAAAAATCAGAATAGGGGATGGAGGATAATAGGAGCCTATATAGGAAGAAGACCCCAAAATCGGGACTGTCCCTATAAAATTGGGACATCTGGTCACCCTAAAAGAACCTCAGGTGGTGTAAATCAGCACAACTCTGACCTCAATGGAGCTATGTCAGATTTCACCAGCTGAATATCTGAACACTTATTTTTAAGGTGTTTGTTTGTTTTTGTTTTTTTTTTAAATTAGAGGTTAACCTGAAGAAACAATTCCTGATGATTGAAAGACAAAGCAATTCCATTTTGGCACAGCAGTGCCAGAAACTTATAATATCATAAATCACACCAAGTATGGGTGACAGCTCTTAATGACACTTCCCACTCCTCATTTGCTTCCAAAAGAATACAATACAAGGGGAGGAGAATTAAAAAAACCAAAAAGACTAAGACAACACAAAAACACACCTCACCTGCATTTCAACTGAATGGGAAAAAAGTGGGCAAGAGTAGATGAAATAATATAACAACTACTAATGACCTCATTCGGTTTATAAATATTTTATAAAGCAAGGAAACAAGCAAATGTAACAGTTAACAAAATTTGCCATGCATTTTTGCAAATACTGGAAGAACAGGGGTAAAATTTTCAATAGTGCTTAAATTACATTACAGCTTAAGTGGCATTTTCAAAAGTGATTTAGGCATTTAGAAACCTAAATCAATAGAACCTATTACTTAGGGACCAGGGCCATAGGCCTATCACTAGTGACAAACACTTGAAACTTCAATATGAACCATTTTGAGGTTTGATTTTTTAAAAATTATTTTGTGCCTCTGTATTTCCTGTTCCCAGGCAGAAGTAAAGTACTAGAGAGGCCACCTGTTGCAATCTGTCCAGCCTAAGTAAAAGCAAGTAGTTCTGGAACCTTAGGAAGAGCCATTTCTGTTCAGATTCTAGACAGGTCTAGACATTTGAATAAGAACCTGTATTTCAGGGTTATGAACAATGAGCTTTAAAATTTTCCTATCAATATTTTACAGAATATTTATAGCAGCAAACAAATATAGAGGATATTGAAAGAGAACCCCAGATATGAATACCTTCAAACTTAGGGGATTTAGAATCAGTTTATTGCAGGACTTTCTTTCTGATCCTGAACTTAAGCCCTTGATGTAAATGGAATGAGCTTAATTCAGGTTTCATACTGGGCAAAATCAAAACCCTGGAACAAAGTCTCCTTAAATTTTGGGAGAGTTCTGATCAAATCTATATCCCAACTTTTAAATTTGGGCCCACTTTTACATTTGCTTTAAAATCACTTTTAGTTACTTAGATGAAGTAAGTTAATGTTTTGGGCAAAGATGTGAATATATTCCCTCAGCGATGAACTTTTATCAACCTCAGAAATAGCTTGCTACAGTGTTTCCCATGAAGCCAGGTTTTTAAAGAAGATAGATTCACTTACTGCATCTTCAGTTCATCAGAAAGTTTGTTTCCATATGTATATTAACTTACAAGAAATGGATTTTTAACATGGAGATCTTGTTTTGCAATTAGAACACATTAGCCTAATTTAAAACAAGGTTTTACAAGCACATTTTAGTTTAAGCTCTCTGCATTCCAGAAGTGTCTCCCATCTGCATACAGTACTTATTGACCCATAAGAGAACAAAAAGGTACTGACTAAATTACTTCCACATGTTTTAAGATTGTACTTTTGTTTTTCATCAGAGCAAATGGAAACATTTCCTAATGGGCTTAATGGATTCCGGTAAAATGATAAAGAGTACTTGTGGCACCTTAGAGACTAACAAATTTATTTGAGCATAAGCTTTCGTGAGCTACAGCTCACTTCATCGGATGCATTCGGTGGAAAATACAGTGAGGAGATTTATATACACACAGAGAGAACATGAAACAATGGGTTTTATCATACACACTGTAAGGAGAGTGATCACTTAAGATGAGCTATTACCAGCAGGAAGGAGGGGGGGGAAGGAGGAAAACCTTTTGTGGTGATAATCAAGGTGGGCCATTTCCAGCAGTTAACAAGAACATCTGAGGAACAGTGGAGGGTGGGGTGGGAGGAGAAACAACATGGGGAAATAGTTTTACTTTGTGTAATGACCCATCCACTCCCACTCTCTATTCAAGCCTAAGTTAATTGTATCCAGTTTGCAAATTAATTTCAATTCAGTAGTCTCTCGTTGGAGTCTGTTTTTGAAGCTTTTTTGTTGAAGGATAGCCACTCTCAGGTCTGTAATCGTGTGACCGGAGAGATTGAAGTGTTCTCCAACTGGTTTTTGAATGTTATAATTCTTGACGTCTGATTTGTGTCCATTTATTCTTTTACGTAGAGACTGTCCAGTTTGACCAATGTACATGGCAGAGGGGCATTGCTGGCACATGATGGCATATATCACATTGGTAGATGCGCAGGTGAACGAGCCTCTGATGTGTGGCTGATGTGATTAGGCCCTATGATGGTGTCCCCTGAATAGATATGTGGACAGAGTTGGCAACGGGCTTTGTTGCAAGGATAGGTTCCTGGGTTAATGGTTCTGTTGTGTGGTGTGTGGTTGCTGCTGAGTATTTGCTTCAGGTTGGGGGGCTGTCTGTAAGCAAGGACTGGCCTGTCTCCTAAGATCTGTGAGAGTGATGGGTCATCCTTCAGGACAGGTTGTAGAACTTCTCTGCAAATATGGGAGGGTTTTTCTTCTTGACAACCACCTTCCTTTAAAGTGCTGAAGCAGCCCTTGTCTGGGTAGTGCTGTCTGGGCTGAACAGAAAGAGAAAGCAGAGGGCAGCAAAAGGCTCTGAGAAGTGTTGTGAATACAAGAAGAGCCCATGCCTAAAAGCAAGGCAAAAAGAAAATGAACTCCTTTAAGAAGCTGTGCTGAGATAATGAGCTGCAGGCCAAAAGTAGAGCAGCTAGATTAAGGAGGCTAGATCCCATTGAAACAAAGGGAACGAGCCATCTCTACAGGAACCCAGAGAGAAAGACAAGCTGCCTTAGTAGGACAGAAGCAGCTGGGGGAGATTTGCAGGGGAGTTAAAACTAGAAGTTTGCAAAGGAACTGAAGAATGTGTGTCATGGACAATACAGCCAATATTTCCCTTGATCCCTTTGAGAAGCTTTACATTTGCCTATAGCTTAACCATTCTGGGTAATCTGAAGCTATTTCATGTTGCATCAAGACAGTGGTGACAGATAGCAGTGGTGAATACCAACGAAATTTCATTATATACACCAAGGAAGTGAGGCAGATGATTTTTGGCATCAGGCCTAAATTCCAGATCAGAAAAGTGTGTATGAAACAAAGAAACTTCTTGAAGTCTATGTTGCTGGGAAAGCTGAGCACTCCAGAATAACAAAGGGAAACATGAAAATGAAAGTTACTGAGTAGTGAGATTCAGCAAAAAATGTTCAGAAATAAACAAAGCTGGAAAGCAAGAGCATTATGTGTTAAACCATCCCAACTTTCCTGCAAAAAATATATAAATATAAAGAATCCAAGTGTCAAATAAAGGGACACTGTAGATCTTTGGGGCAGAGCATCAAAAGAAAGAAGAGTGGAAGAACCAGAGATTATATTCCTTGGTGAAATGGTCACAGCAAATGTGTGATTGTGGGAATACTGAGAATGGCAGAAAAGAACCAATGGAAGTGGAAATATCACAGTATGAATTTTTATAGGACTTTTGAGGTCTGATCCTGCAGTGCAGAAAATGAAGTTCTGCTTCCTTTGCCAGCACTATCCAACAAAGAGGTTATGCCGGATCATAATCACAGTTTAGTAAACCTAAGATCTGCATGCCCAATATGTGTGAAATTTGTGGCTGATGAAAGCAAAGTTAGTTCATTGGTAGGACAGAATTTGTAAACTCAGCAAAAATATTGGTGTAACTTGGGACCTTACTGGCAAGCTTACAGACTGCTATGACTCATAACAATGCTCTTTCCCAAATGCCCTGTATCCTTGTGGCTGTAGAAAGAAAGGCTGTAATGAGGGCATTAGAGCTTACACTGGCAAAGTCTGATGATGATTAGGTTGTGATGGTGGCAGTGGCCTGTCTGGTTACTCAGATCCATGCATTCTGAATCAGTCCCAAAGAGGAATCCTAAATTAGAGAATATAGAAAGAGAAAAAGTCAAACTGAAAAAAGAAAAAGAAGAAAAGGCAAAGCTTGAAATCAGATGTAACCCTGGCCCCACTGAAGTAGATAGAGTTTTGTCATCGACTTCAACAGAACCAGAATTTCACAGGAAATGACTAAAGTGAACAAGAAAAAGGGGAAAGGTCAGTCTTGAATTCCAGATGATAAAGGAAAAGAAAAGAAAAAAGAAAAGCCAGAGGAAGCAGCACAGGTATTAGTGGAGAGCTAGCTATGAAGTAGAATAATTTTAGCAGGCTCCCAGGTGCATGTAGTAGGTATTAAATTAAGCTAGGCCTCATTGGGCTTTTCAATATTAATACAAGTGTTTCTTGAGGAAAGGAGATTTACTTAGACTTGGTACAGTAGGTCTCTTGTACCCAACAGCAGGGATGACTATCTGTTATTACAAGATGTTTCAGTGTTATAGATGCCTATTGAAGTCAGCAGAGGAAATAGCATGGGAATCCTCACTGCTGTGCCTCTAGTAAGGAGTTTCTTCACACATTTCCATTCCTGGAAGGGATGGGTACTACTTTGGATATTGATGAAAACATCTGTGAGCCAACTAAAAACTCCTCAGAAATGTTTTGGCCAGCTCTATTGCAGTCAAAGGAATGGATTCTGATCTGACTCTAGTTTTACCTGTCATGACCCCATCAGCAATAATAGTAACTCTTGATTTACACCAATGTAGTGGATATCAGAATCAGACCCACATCTTAGACTAAAGGTCTAAAGAACTTTCTTGCTTCTTATCAATGAAGCATTTTTGGCAGCAAAAAGCTGCTTGGAAAAGAGAAAAAAAGGCATAGAAGTGTTCATAGAAATTTTCCCATGTCAAAATATTTTTAGATCGAAATTTCCCAGCTAGCTCTATTAACAAATATTATGATGTTGGTGGGCTAATTTGATTCTTTCCTTTCCCTATAAAATGCAATGGAGAGCTCATTTGAAACATATTAGCTATCTTGTTTGAAGTGCTTTGAGGATACTTCAAGGGAAATATTGCAGAATTTTCTCAAACCTCCATTTATCTCAGTGACTCTTTTTAGTAGATTCAAAGGAGCTATTATGCTCTATAATATCAAAGATTACAGAAGGAACCTTTATCTATGCCTCTCATGTGTACAATAGCGCTGTGTGCTGAAAAAAAATCACATGACTTTTTATGAACTGTGGTGGTTACATGAGAACCAATGACTTTTCTAAAATAAATAACTGAGATTTTAATCTTTTAAAAAAATACCAGTGGAGCTTTCCTGATGTTATGGACCTAACTGGACCAGATTCTTCTCATGCTTATGCAGATTTTACTCTTTGATGGCATTACAATTGATTTACACTAGCATAAGCGAGAAAGTATTACAGATCTCCATAATACACATACATACATAGCCAATAGGTGTCAATAGATGGCACTCAAAAATATGTAGCATAGTTCCTGGGTTTTGTAGGACTCAAAACCCGTACATTGCCTTGTAGGGTGATATTCCATTAACCTATTAAGAGGAAGCCACTTGCCTTCCCCTTTCTTTGTAGAAACACTAGAAGTATGATTACAAGGGGCACTCAGGCACCGAAAGTGGAAGTTAAGCACCTAGAATTCCAAGATTTAGATCCTCAAAACTGCTTAGCTGATGCCTTACCTGTGAACATCTAAAATCCCTAGGGGCTTCACTTTCGATTTGTAAAGTTCCCTAGGCCCCTATATTTCTGGCAGTTGGCACAGCTTAGTCCCAACACCACTGAGCTGCTCAGCCCCTAAGACTCATGCATAAATCCCAGTGGAGTTCACAAACAGGTACTTCTGCACCTATCTAAAAGCTGTGCTCAGAGACCACATTACAGCACATTCACTAACCAGTCCCATCAGAACGCACACCCAGAGAAGGAACTGGTGTCTCCCCACCCCATTGTTTAATAGCCAGAGGTTGGAGCAGTCATCCAGCATATGGGGGAAAATGGAGCTCTAATCCTCACTCTGCCTAACATCGAGCAGGGTTTCGAAGATTCACGGCTGTGACTACTGAGAGGAGTAAGGGGGTCTCCCTCTGGTCTGGGAGTTATGCACCTAGCTCCCCATTGAGGCTTAGGGCACTTGCCACAACCCTCTTCTCATCATCATTTGCTACTGGATAGCTTAGGTGGCTAGCTGCTCAGTGTGCTAGTTTTTGGCATCTAACTCTTCCTCTACATTGTATAGGGAATCTGGGCACCTAACAGGATCATGAATTCTACTTAGAACCTAAAAGTTAGGTGCTGCAACCACTCGGTCTAAATCCCACCATATAGCCATTTTAAGTTACAAGATAACCACCTTTTTTGGCCCCATATTATTGAGAAACAGTCAAACTGATTTATTTCAAAACTTTTAAAAAAGACCCAAGTGTTCCTAATCAAGACCTTGTTTACTACATTTCAGTCCAGAACACTCTTTCACTGCCTAGTGAAAGTATCTTTGAAAGAAGGTTTTATAAATGGAAATATTGTGTCAGAATCTGCACCAACTAAAGTTGGGTTAGCAGGTGCATCTATATGGTAATGTTTAATGTCTGGTCACTGCATGATAAAAGATGTTGCAGAACTCTTGCGGGGGGGAAAAGCAGCTTGACAATACAGCATCCGATGAAGTGAGCTGTAGCTCACGAAAGCTTATACTCCAATAAATTTGTTAGTCTCTAAGGTGCCACAAGTACTCCTTTTCTTTTTACTTAATACTGTAGCAAAGGTAAACAGGTATGATCATTGAGGACAACTGAAGTATAAATAGCATGGATTCCAAATCCCTGAAAGGGAATGTATTATTAATATTAAATCTGAAATGGCAAAGAACGTCATTCTGAGTTAGCCCTTTCACCATATCACAGACAATAGAATCAGAGGTAATAAATGGAAAATACAGTAGATCAAAACTAATTTAGAGCAGACTTCAGGTAACGCTTGTTCACAGTCTTCAACATGTGGAAGGTCTTAGTAGATATGGTTGTCAAAGAAAAAAAACATACTAAGGTTACTGGACAAATTTAGATGGTGATATAATGGCTGGAGTAGAATCTAAGGGGGAAAAAAAGAACTTAAATCGCCTGAGCACTCAAACAATGTTCCATGGGATCTAATACCAAACAAACAAACAAACTAATCGAATAAGTATTAAATCCCTTCACAAAAACATATTATATTCCACTGAACATCTAACTTTTCAAGGACAATATCCGCCCCCCCCATGTGTTAATATTTTAGTTCCACTTTAGACTTCAGAAAATCTGATTCCTTATTGACAAATGAGCTCTATACTTATCCATGACTCAGGCTCCAAGATGCTACAATAATACACATAAATAACTAAGCTTTCAATCTTGCAAAGAACTCCATGCTGGTAGAACCCTCTGCCTATCCAAAATCCCACCAGGCACTGGGTTTTCCATGCAGAGCTCATTGTAGGTACAGGGTCTCAGGGCCCTGAGGCTTGATCCTGGATGTTTTGTTGTTAATTTCAATGGGAGCAGAATTGGGTGTTCAGAACACCAGCATGAGAAGCAGTCAGACAAGACTTGCAAGCCATCTTAACATTAATTTATAGGACAGGGTTTCCCAACTGTGGTTCACGGCTTGTTCAGGGTAAGCCCTGGCGGGCCATGAGATGATTTACCTGAGCATCTGCAGGTACGGCCGCTTGCAGGTCCCAGTGGCCGCGGTTTGCCATTCCTGGCCAACAGGAGCTGCAGGAAGTGGCGCAGGCCA
Organism: Dermochelys coriacea; assembly: GCF_009764565.3. Classification (NCBI taxonomy): domain Eukaryota; kingdom Metazoa; phylum Chordata; order Testudines; family Dermochelyidae; genus Dermochelys; species Dermochelys coriacea. Next base: position 84,070,351 of record NC_050071.1, on the reverse strand, counting down.
GGCCACTGTTTCCTGCAGCTCCCATTGGCCAGGAATGGCAAACCACGGCCACTGAGAGCTGCGGCTGTACCTGCGGATACTCAGGTAAACAAAGCATCTTGCGGCCCACCAGGGGCTTTCCCTGAACAAGCCGCGAACCAAGTTTGGGAACCCCTGCTCTAGGATTATAGGCAGATGTTAGGTACAGTACCACACTCCCAAAAAGTTTGTACTGAGTTTTGAGAGTCACCATAAAAATGGCTCTCTGTCAGAGGCACTTAAGTCAAACAGAATGACTTGCATCTGGACATAATAGTAAAAGTGAAGATAAATTTTATGGATCTGGAAGTGAACTTTCCCCAGGATGACCTGAGCCATAGATTGGAGTGGACTCATCTCTCATAAGGATGTTTTCAGGAGCAACCAACCAGGCACACTGGCTACCTTACAAACCTAAAAAAGCAGACAGATAAATCCAAGGAACAGGTTTATTTCAGCATAGGTACAAAGTGCCACACCCAGTGATTGGTTGAGGTATGACAAGCCAATGATTTGACTGAGTGTATACAAATAAAGCTGTACACAAAGGCGAAAATGCAGCTCTCTGTAGGTTCTTTTATATCCAAGATGACAGCATACTTTATCAACATCCCCTTCCTCTGATTCATTAGAAAATATTAATAGCAAATATAACTAAATATAAGATTCCTCATTACACTATCAGTCTTCGTATTTGACAGGAACTATCAGGACTTTCCTTGTTTAGTCTGATTGTATTTGGCAGAATCATCATCATAACCTCGCATTATCATCCTTGTGCTGTAGCCAAAACCAAGGATGTTTAAAGAATTGAACAGGCGACTACTCAATGAGCCAAATTCTAAGCAGCCAGACAGCTTACACATCTTCACAAAGAGTTATTCAAAGACCATCCTAAAAATTAGGCCAACCTTGCTTACATATTACTAGCAAATGTGTGATATCCTGTAGATACACAATCCATTAAATACACTTAAGCCCTTACTATTTTACATGAGGTAGGTACCCCTATTCATGGTTTTACCTGCTTACATCTCTAATCAGACCACTCTGTTACACAATCAAAGAGCATATTGGTTACTGCCAACAGTTTAGTTTTTTTAGTCTTCAACCTGAAGTTAGTAAAAGCTGTCACTGAGAACACCCACCAAAAGCAGCACCTCACATTTTATCTAGTTCATATGTTACATGTGCAACATGCACATTTTCTTTCAGAGCGCAGAATACACAATCTGTTCACTCCTTCATCCTTGACCATGCAAGAGAAACATATCCTTCAGCTCTCAGGTGGCTTTGCTATTTAGACAAAAGCTTCTAGATCCAGTGCTCCAAATGAAACCTTTATTGATCTTTGTGTCTGTTGCGTCTGTACATTTCAAATGTAAAAATATCTGACTTTCATCCAGGTTCTTCATGAACAGAGATAGCTATTGGTTACTGATTTGATGAGTGTTCAAACTCCCACTATGTTTCTTCTCATAATTATTGGTTTATTAGCAAATAACCTGAAATATGATGCCACGGTAATCATGCTATGACAAATTATATTGTCTCATTGCTGTATATCTGATGCAATATAGGAGTGCTATTTCCGTATAGCAAGAAGGATCCCAAAACTCTTAACATACTTAAGAGAAAGTGTTTTTTAGAAATATATAGATTAGGCAATAGGAATGTATTCTTTACTTCAGTAAGCAATTCTTATTTAGAGCTTTTCTCCTATGGATCTCATTTAAAAAAAAAAATCAAAACACTAATCAATTCACCTTCTGTTTAGAGAAAACGAGTACTCGCACTAAAGGTTCTCACAGCTATGTTGACTTGGTGAACTGCTCATCCTACCCATGATATACATTTAACATACAGATCTCATAGTAAGGTAGACCTTTATCAAGTAAAAGACAACTGTGTATGCACAATGTGGATGAGAGAACCTTAGTGCAGATGGCTGATTTTTTTCCCCATAAAACAGTCTATGCACTAAGGAGAACATAGCACAACTAAAAAGTGTGTCTGAATGCTGCATAGAGATTCAAGGAAGAGATTTACGAGTCCTCTTCCCCCGCCACACACATCTGTGAAGCAACAGGGCACATCACCAAAACTGAAGGTTTGATGTGGCATGGTATAGTTGGAGAGTGCCGCATATATAAACTTGAGATACAAGGGATAAACAGCACAGAGGAATGTAGTCCTGTGTTATTCCAAGCCGTACCAGAAGTAGGACCTAAGGAGAGAATGTACAATTAAGCAGCCCATTAACATGTTATGGATTGCATAGCCAAGTGAGGGTAAGAGTGAGCACTAGAGACAAGACCTTATCATTGAATAGTAGTGTAAGGGACTGCAGAAGATTTTGTTACGGCCCAGCTAGGGAATTTCTGCTTTGAGCCGAAGGATACAGCTGCTTTGTTATTGTGGGATATAAATAGTTATTGAAGGACATAGCTGCTTTGCATGGCTCTTCACTAGGTAGCAGAAAGCCCCCCTCTTTGGGAAGTACCTAATTCTATATTCATGAGGTGTTTTTGTGTAGTGCTCATTAACGCTGACTTTCTGCCCCTCTGTTGGACTCCGTCCCAGGCAGAGCTCCGGTGTGCTGGGTTCCCTGCCTTCATGATTGCAACGCTTGGAGTCCCTGTTGCGGGTGGGTCACTAACCTTCAGTAAAGCCAATAACTCACAGCTGTGTGTAAGCCTCGTTTTTCTCAGAGTACTCCTGCCAGGCCTGTGGTGCTTCGAGCACTGTGGCCCAGAACAAGTAGTGAGTAAAGGAATGGGCATTCCAGGGACTTGGGACATTACTAATCAGGTTGGAGGTCCTATGCCTAGTACTCGGCCTTCTTTGTGTCCTTGTACAGCCTCTTCTTGCACTAGCACACAACTGCTTTGCACACCCTATTGTGTAGCACACAAAGGCTCGAAGGATCAAGTCCTAAGAGTGTGTGTTTATGACTGACCAAGGATTTCATAGTTATTAAATGCCTTCTGAATACCAAGACATATTTATGAGTTCAACCCCCTTCTTTTTCAAGCCTAGTAGAGGCATTATTCCTTACTGAAGGCTGCTTACACATCCAAATGGAACTCTGCATAGCCATTTTTTGAGTTGTCTGCATTTCCAAAAAAAGGACATATATATAATTAATAAATTACACACCGAATTTATTCCAGCTATTCACAGTGCTGGTGGAGTGGGAGGGAGAAATGTATTTATTGATAAGTATCCAACTACAACCTGTTTGCAGAGTCCTTGATTCTAAGGCCAGAAGGGTCCATTATGACCATCTAATCTGACCTCCTGTATAACATAGGCAATAGTCTCTAGCAGTTATTTGCGGAAAGTTTATCTTGATTTAAAAATAGTCAGTAATGGAGAATCCACCACAATCCTTGTGAAATTATTCCAATGGTTACTCACTCATTGTTAAAAATTTATGCCTTATTTCCAGTCACAATTTGTCTAACTTCAACTTCCAGCCATTAGATTGTGTCATACCTTTCTCTGTTAGATTGAAGAGACCATTATTAAATATTTGTTCCTCATACAGGTATTTATAGACTGTAATCTAGTCACCTTTAACCTTCTCTTTATTAAGCTAAAGAAATAGAGTTCCTGGCATCTATCACTATAAGACATATTTCTAATCCTATCATTCTTAATCTCTTCTCTGAACTCTCTCCGGTTTGTCATCATGCTTCTTGAACTGTGGGCACCTGAACTGGATACGGTATTCCAGCAGCAGTTGCACCAGTGCCAAATACAGAGGTAAAACTGCTACTCCTACTCAAGATCACCCTGTTTATTCATTGCAGGATCACATTAGCTCTTTTGGACACAGAGTAACAGTGGGAACTCATGTTCAGCTGATTATGCAGAACTACTCCATATCTTTTTCAGGATCATTACTTCCCAGATACAGTCCCCCATCCTATAAGTATGGCTTACAATCTTGATTCGGTATTCCAGCAGCAGTTGCACCAGTGCCAAATACAGAGGTAAAACTGCTACTCCTACTCAAGATCACCCTGTTTATTCATTGCAGGATCACATTAGCTCTTTTGGACACAGAGTAACAGTGGGAACTCATGTTCAGCTGATTATGCAGAACTACTCCATATCTTTTTCAGGATCATTACTTCCCAGATACAGTCCCCCATCCTATAAGTATGGCTTACAATCTTGATTCTTCCCCAGTCCTCCAAGATTTATTGAAAAATCAACATTTGAAGTCCAGACAACTCCTCAGCTAGCTCTTTTAAAACTCTCGTACATAAGTTATGTGGACCTGTTGATTGAACAGTATCCAACTTTAATAGTTTTTGCTGAACGTCCTCCGGAGACGATAGGGGAATAGAAAGAGTGTTGTCACTGTACGATGAGACTATATCAACTGTTTTATTCCCAAATACAGAACAGAAATGTATTGAACACTTCTGCTTTTTCTGCATTATTACTGATAATTCTACTATTCCCATCTAATAATGCACCAGTACCACCATCAGCATTATTTTTGTTCTTAATATATATTTAAAAACTCCTTCTTACTGTCCTTATGTCTGCTGACCATAGATTTCTCCTTGTGCCCCTTGACTTCCCTTATTTTTCCTATAATTACTAGCTTCTGATTTATATTTATTACTATTAACTCCCCTTTCATTAGTTTTTATATATTTTAAATTTGCACAGGTGCCTTCATTTCCCCTTTAAGACATGTCAGTTTTTAAACCAGCACAGCCTTCTTCCTCGAATGTGGGATTGTGCTTTTTGGGCATTTAGTAATCTATTCTTAAATCATTTCCAATTGTCATTTACATTTTTCTGATTACATTCTCATCTCAGCTGATTTGGCTTATAATTGTTTTCAGTTTTGTGTAACTGGCCCTTTTAAAGCTTCACATTTATATATACATACATAACTAGCCTGGACTTTATTCTGCTTGTACATTATGAAGGGGATCAAGTCATCATCACTTGTATCTAAGCTACCATCAATTTTTAGTTCTGTGATCAGTGCCTTCTTATCTGTTGGGAATTATATATTAGATTTTGCCATGTGTGTTGACTGCAACACTTTTTGAGTTAGCAAATTGTCATGTATAATATTTAGAAATTCCAAGAATGTTTTAGTACTGGCAGCATGAGACCTCCAGCATGTATTACTCAAACTGAAGTCCCAATCACCACATCAATCCCCATCAGCATTTTTTCCTACACATTGTAAATAGGTGCCCTAAGAAAGCAGTCATCCTATTCCATTGTGTAATTTGCTGGTCAGACACCACTTAGTACCCCATCTTGTGCTTTATCTGTTAGGACATTGATCCATAAGCAGGCTGAGATTATTTTCTTCTGAATCAGTGATTTTGAAACAAGTGATACCATTTTTGACAGACTGCCATTCCCATACCCCTTTGCCCACTCCATCCTTCCTAAATTGGTTAGAACCATTGATTTTAACATTCCAAATGCACAGAATATCCCACCAGGTTTCAGTAATACTAACTAGAACAAAATTTATGATTGAGCCATTCCAGTTCTTCTCGTTTGTTACCCAGGCTTCTAGCAGTGGCATATAGGCAATTAAAGATAGCCTCATCAGAAAAATACAGTATATGCTTTTAAAACAAGCCAATCAAGCCCAACTATTTCCATGTATAATCTTCCAATCAGTTAAAGTCTGAGTTTGTGTTCTGTAAAGCTATAAAATTTATCTTTGTAATAATGGAATGCTGAGCAACCATCATGCTCTTCACCATCTATTAGGCAAGAAAATTACAACTCCACTATCATAACAGAAATAGTCATTCTAATAAATATTGTCACAGGATCAGTCTACTGCTTTGAAATGAGTGACTTGGCAGTGCTTCAATATTATTTAGAAGCTAAAACCCTTACCTTGTGACAGCATCCTGTTTCTTTGACATTATCTGTGAAGTATTACAGCCTGTAATGCAGTATAATTAACTTTATAATGAACATTAAAATACCTAATTTGCTGGTCAGAGGGCTGAGGCACAGCCACATGCCGTAAATTAATCCTTCACAATAAAACAGTTTAATCCTTCACTCTATAAATGAAACTGTTACTTTGGGGCGGGGTACTTATGTTTTAAATTCAGACTGTGTGAAGACCTCAGCAGGAATTAGAGGTTACATGGGATAGCCTCAATTTTTGGATTGTTTTGGTAATCAGACTGGTGCAAGTCTTGTGTTGCGCAAGAGAAGGGTCTGGATCAAATTGTAGTTGAACAGATTCTTGCTAGCATTATTACCGAAGGTCAGAGACTAGGTGAAGTTTAGTTCGGAAAAGACTCTGCCTTCCGTTCAGATCTTGTTGAACCTATTATCTATCTTTCTTCTGTTTTAGGGTATATACCGCCACTCTTCACCACAGTATCTGAGCACCTTCCATGTAAAATCAATAGCAGTAGCCAAGTATCAAGTGAACTTCATGGAGTCTCAGCATTTTTCACTTGGGGGGGGGGTAAAAACTGTCCTTAGGGGTTTTTTTTTTGAGGGTTGTGTGTGAGAGAGAGTGGGGGTTGGGAACAAAAAGGGTGTTTGAATTGTGATCATCACTGATAAAAAGGCTATTTCAAAGAGGAATTCTCTGCAATCCTATAGTGCCTTCTCATGCCCCATCCACTCCCCCCTGTTTCCCTTCCCTCCCTGACCTCTCACCCAGCAACTCTGATCTCATCCTGACTTTTCCAGCAATTGATAACCTGGTCCTCTTTCTTTATGTGTACAATTAGCTTGCTGGATAAACTCAGTGGACCTATCAACTACCATTCCACATTAACTCCTTTAATTTCTTCTCTTACACCCCACTTCAGAGATCTCTTCTGCCTTCACCAAGTCTTCCATATCACTCCAAACCTGATGCAACAGGTAGTAGGCTCTTCTACTGATCCACCCTAACTCAGAACTGTATGGTTTATTGGGAAATGAAATAGGGACTCAGCTGATCCTACAAAAGAGAAAATGCTGGAAGACCTCAAATGGATGTTGGAACAACAGCTGCAGCAACAGCACACACAGGCCAACATTAAGAATAAATATGAATTGCAACTATAAATGACAAATAATATTCAAAGGGCCATGGGAAAAGTTAGATTCTAGCCTGTTAGTTAGAGCACTGAGGAGGAGGAACCAAATTCAAGTCCTTGCTCCAACTACTACTTATTTATAAAAAGTGGAAGAGCTTCAACAGGAGAGTGAGAAAGATGCACCCCAGAATATTCCATAGCCCAGTGGCTATGGTGGTGTCCTGCAGTGTGGGAGACCCAAATTCAAGTTCTCTCTTCACATTGAGCAGGGTTGAGTCTCCCACATCCCAGGTGAGTGCCCTAACCCTTGGGCTAAATGTTATAAGGAAGGCTGCCTACTATCTTCACGCCACCCCAGCCCCCATACCTGTTTTTGTGAATCTAGTCCCCCGCTTTTGTCAAAGTGCCCAACATTTACACAACTTTTTTTGACGTAGTTCAAGAGAATGTTTTCTTTCAACATTTCCAGAATCATAGACTCATAGAAGTGTAGGACAGGAAGGGACATCAATAGGTCATCTAGTCCAGTCCTCTGCATATTAAAGGCAGGACTATACAATTATACTAGACAATTCTTGACAGGTTTGTCTAAGCTGTTCTTAAAAACCTCCAACGACAGATTCCGCAACTTCCCTAGACAATTTGTTCTAGTGCTTAACTATCCTGACAGTTAAGTTTTTTCCTAATGCCCAACTAAGCCTCCCTTGCTGCCAACTTAAGCCCATTGCTTCTTGTCCTATCCTCAGAGGTTAAGGAGAACATTTTTTTCACTTTCCTTCTTGTAACAACCTTTTATGTACTTGAAAGCTATCTGTCCCCTCCCTTCCACCAAGTCTTCTTTCTCCAGACTAAACAATTTTTAGACCAATTTTTCCCTCATAGGTCGTGCCTTTCTAGATCTTTAATAATTTTTTCGCTCTCTTCTGGACTTTTCTCCAGTTTGTCCACATCTTTCATGAAATGTGACAGACAGAACTGGACACAATACTCCAGCTGAGGCCTTACCAATGCGGATGTAGAGTGGAAGAATACTTCTCAGTTTTGCTTCAGTACTCATGCTAATCCACCCCAAAATGAGGTGTTTGTTGAAAAAAAAAAAACGTGTTACACTGTTGACTCATATTTAGCTTGTGATAACTATCACCCCAGATCCCTTTCCACGGTACTCCTTCCTAGGCAGTCATTTCCCATTTTGTGTGTGCGCTATTGATTGTCCTTTTTAAGCAGAGTACTTTGATTTGTCCTTATTGAATCTCATCCTATACTCAGACTGTTTCTCCAGATCATTTTGAATTTTAATCCTATCCTCCAAAGGACTTGCTACCCCTCCCAGCTTATATCTCCTCTAAACACCAGAGTTACAAATTGAGAAGTCAACCCACACACCAACCTCACTTGGAACCAGAAGTACACAACCTGGCAGCAGCAGAGACAAAAACCAAAAAACCAAGAAATTACAATACAGTACTGTGTTAAGTGTAAACTACTAACAAAATAAAGGGAAAGCAGCATTTTTTTCTGCATAGTAAAGTTTCAATGCTCTATTAAGTCACTGTTCAGTTTTTTAAACTTTTGAAAGAACCACCATAACCTTTTGTTCAGAGTTATGAACAACCTCTATTGCTGAGGAGTTTGCAACTTTGAGGGTCTACTGTACTCTCTGCCATTATCTAAATCATTGATGAAGATATTGAACAGAACTGGACCCAGGACTCATTCCTGCAGGACCCCACTCATATATTTCCCTCATTTGTTATGAGCTCATGCAAGACATATCTTGAATGTAGTAAGGCTTTTTGATACTACCACATCTACCTGCTTTTCCTCTATCCACACGGGTTGTACCCTGGCAGACGAAAGCTATTAGGTTTGTTTGACATGATTTGTTCTTGAGAAATCTATGTGGACAGTTACTATCACCTTATTATATTCTAGGTGTTTGCAAATTGATTGCCTGATTATTTTGTGCCATTATCTTTCTAGGTACTAAAATTAAAATGACTGATCTGCAATTCCCAGGCTGTCTTTATTCCTCTTTTAATAGGTCAGCATTACATTTGTCCTCTTGCAGTCCTCTGGCACCTCTCCCATCTCCTCAGTCAGCTCCTCATGCTGCCAGGTATTTCATTTGGCCCTACTGACTTGAAGACATCTAACTTGTTCAAGTAAATTTAACTTGTCCTTTCCTTATTTAGTTTCAGCTCCTACCTCATTTTCACTGGCATTCACTATATTAGATGTCCGATTGGTGAAAGCTTAAACAAAAAAGACATTTAGCACTTCCATCACTTCCACATTTTCTGTGATTGTCTCTCTCCTCCCCACCCTGCATTGAGTAATGGGTCTATCCTATCCTAGGTCTTCCTCTTGCTTCTAACGCATTTGTAGAATGTTTTTTGTTACCCTTTATGTCTAGCTAGTTTAATCTCATTTTGTGCTTTGGCCTTTCTAATTTTTTTCCCTACATGCTTGTGAAGGGACAAAATTAGAAAATTAAGCAAAACTAAAAACAAAATATTCTATTCAGCAAACTTGACTAATAGATTTGAGTTGACCAAAACCACATTTTTTGGCAAATGAACAGTTCACCAATTTTTTTTAGCCAGCTCTAGTGGTAATGCTTTGTTGACATACCCTGCCAGCAGATGCTATAACCTCACTTAAAACTGATGAAGTTCTACTGACTTGTTCATACCACCTCTGATATAAGAGACATAGGAGTGGTTCTCTAGAAAAAGGGAGCTAGGCTGTTGAGACAGAGGGAGTCCCAAAGGGCCACAGTAGGAATAGCTAAATTCACGTAGGAACCTCAGGCTGAGATTTATATATTTTTGTTTTTGAATTACTGATAAATACAGAACTGAAGGAGGCTATACTAACTAACTTGAATACTAACTTTGGGTTTGGTTTCTTTAGTGACAAGAGGGTAGGGTCTCAATTTGTTCATACCTGGTCAGCTGTAACTGGAACTAAAAATTGACCAGAGATCCTGTATGGTAGTGTTGAACACAAACAACCACCAACCAACTACTCATCCTCTCTCTTGCATGTCTCTCCAAAATGGTAAGAATTACACTGGGACTTGAGTACAGGAAGGGGATTCCCTGATAACTTTCAGATACCTGGTAGCATGCAACTGATATTTTATAAGTTGCATTGTGGGTCTAAGCAGGTCAAGCAATTGCTGCTCAACCAGTTGATACTTTTCATAATGCACGTGACCTGCTCTAGTGGTAATGCTTGGGTCAGAGACACTACAGAATCCATGGCATGCATTTGACCTGCAAAGGAAACTCCAAAGCATGAAAATTTAATAATACTAGTCAGCCAGATGCAAACTGCCTGTCCTCCAGATACCTCAACATAAATGAGGGATGCCCGTTTGTGGGTGTGGGTAGAAAATTTGTACTTGTAAGTGCTGCCATGTGAGGATCTCAAAGTGGTTTAAGATGAGTAAGCATTGTTATCCCACAATTACAAGAAGGGGAAATATAGTACAGAGAGGCCCAGTGTCACAGCACATGTAGACTTTTTGGTCCTGACTCAGTCTCCCTTCTATCACCAGACCACACTGCCTCTTTTGGTTAGCTTGACTGTAACATGAGATGAGTATGGAAAGATTAGACTTATGTTGGTTTCGTGCTTGGACATGAGGTTCTAGCTTGTTTTTTCTCCCCAAAATATCTAACCCCCAGTAATTATTATATGTCTAAGACTGATAGTGCACTGGCAGTTTTGCTGCTGAGTAAAATACCAACGGTAGGAAGCAGTGGCAGATATAGCTTCTCAATCAATGACTGTCCCATTGAATTAGTTACACCAAATTGTATTTTAATTACAGTATGAAAAAAATTCAAAGAGCATGATACCAGGATAGCATGGTGCAGGGGCCAAGGGGGTTCCGGGCCTCAGCCTAGCCTCAGCTCAGGACATGCTCCCATTCCATGCAGCCATCCTGCAACTGGTCCTGGTCACCCATGAGCCTAGCACCCCACATCTATATTCCTGTTCCCTGGAGACCAGGGCATGCAGAGGCAACACTCTGTTCCTTCCCCTGACAGATTTTGCTCTTCAGGCCTCTGTAGCCAGTCACAGCTGTGATCTCATGTGCAGCAATGTGGCCAGGAGCAATGCCACTGTGACAGAGGGCCCAGGCTATGAAGCCATGCATGGTTTCTCATGCAATGGAGACAGTGTTCTCACCACCTCCATGAATGATGTATTTGGACTCTTGCTTTAATGATTTCTGTAGGTGCTATTGAACCCACAAAGGCCTGCTAAAGGCACCCCAGGAAGGTAGTATAATAATACAAACAACAAAGAATAAAGTTTTATATTTTTCTAATTTTAGGATGAGGTAGGTAAGAATGCATGTGAAGAAAACAGTGTCTCTAAGCTTTGTTTTACTGTAACTTTTGATTACAGGAGGCATTTAGTGTAAAACCCTTTCATTGTGTTCATTGTGAAGTACACCTTCAGTTATTTTCCATTTGGCTGATACTGAAGTCCATATTCTTTTTTAGTCTTCTGTTCTCAAACTAGGTCAGAAAGCATGTGTCACATTATAAATATTTCAGGAACTGTGCTTTCTGACCTAAATGGCTTACAGTTGTTCTTGATTTGGAGATAACCAGTTGGATGGATTCAATGGACCTCTATTTTTTACTAGGCTTTTATCTGAATTATAAACAGAAGTAAAGTGCACAATAAGTTTAAATGAAGCAGTAGGCCAACTGTTATTGACAGAAAACAAAGGCTGAATGTAAATAATAGTTAGTGAGAGTCATTAAAGGACAGCAGTCAGAACTACCTGTGCAGATACTTAGAGGCTTTGTAGGTAGTACAAAGCATCTTACAGACAGACAATGCCTTTATCCTCCCATTTCCCCTGTGAGGTGCAGAAGTATTAACCTACCTGACAGAGAGAACTGAGACACAGATATTAAGGCCCAAGGTCAAACAGGAAGTCTGTGGAAGAGTCGGGAATTGAATCTAGGTCTACTAAGTCTCAATCCAGTGTTTTAACCAAGGTCATCCTTCCTTACCATCCAAGGGAACTTATCCTTTATTCAATTAGCTACATAAAATTGACACCCTAAAAGTAAATAAAAAAACCCCAAAACAGAGAATTAAGTGAACATCCAGATTACCTGCCCACCAGACCCAGAAATGACCAAAATTGTACCATTCCCTGACTGACAAAATTCGAGTGCTCCCTAACATGCTACTTTGTAAATGCTTACACTTTGACCAGATGGGATTTTTCCCTATAAGGGAGGGCAATTTTTAACTGTTTCAATAGGAATTCTTTGTAAAATGGTCACCAGTCCCCACTATGATCACTAGAGTCTAATGATAAAATCAGCCATCATTAGTTCAAATTCAGTCTAGATCAGTAATGACCAAAAATTGTGACCATCTGAAGCCACTGTTCGGTGGCCTGTGTTGTATTTTGTTTTAAATTCTTATTGGGCAGGTTCCAGTTTCATTAAATTGGCACCAATCTGATCCTGGATGACAGCTGCAACTGAGACACCAAGGAATCTAGGAGTAACCTTACTCCCTCTTCTAGAGATGATCCCTCCAGACCAAAGTGGAAGCACGTTAATGTCGCCGTGCGAAGAATCTTGCCATGCTTTGTCCACTGGAAAGGAATGTGAGCAGATATGCGGATTTAGCGAGTTGGGGGACTACTGTGGTTGTATATAGTGGAGTCAAAAAAGTTACCTGACCTAGAGATGGAGAGAATCTTTTCTCTCTAGCTCACTTTATCGTACCTTGCCCAAGTGTGGGAATTTTATACTGTCCTTTGAACATAGCAGAAATATTGTTATTTCCTGCCTATTCAAGATTCAGCCTTCGTACATGCCACGAGCCATGGAAGGCCACAGAGGTAGAAATGGCCACTGATTCAGTTTGAAAATATTATTCATCATAGCCAAAAGATATCAAGAAGTTCTCAAACCCTCTCCTAGGCTAGCTTCTGTATTTCCTTCTGTTAAAGGAGGCTCTTTAACATGGTCAGTGCCTATCAGCAGATAATACTTTTTAGAAATAATTAAATGCTTAGTATAAGCTATACTGTATTAGCTGTTATTAAAGCCTATTTGAGTGCCACCATACTTATCATATGGGCCATATACCTTAGAGATTATCCTATTTTCACTTAAACTCACTAATTTAAATTTGTAATATACTTAGTCAAATAGTATTGTAAAAGTATAAAATTGTCCGAACCTTATGACTAAGGCTAGCAATTCTTATACTTCACTCGGCAAACTAACTAACCCGCTAGCATCAGGAAAAAATGTCATCTTATGATATAGTTCTGACTACTAGGTACATTTTGAGATTAGAGTGTTTCATCTGATGTACACAAGATCTGTCCCTGTAGGAGCCAGAATATTGGGCTAGATGTTGCCATCAGGTTGTTCCAATATAGCAATTCCTCTATTTTCATAGAATGTTACCGCACCCCTTTACCAGATGTGTGCTGCACATCCTAGACACTCCATGAACTAATTATTAAAAACCAACTTTTAATTTTCCAGTGTTTATTCTTCTCATTTTAGGTCAATAGCTGAATATCAAGTTTGACTTTGCAATATGCATCTTGCTAATGTTCTCTTTTGATATCAGTATTTTAGTAAACATACCCCCTTCAGGCCTTACTTGCCTCTGCAACAATCTGTGCTGATGTCTGAAATGAAATGAAAACACTGCTAATTATACAGATTTCTTGAGCACCAAACACTGATCTTTTCTGATATTTGCAGTAAGTACAGCACAATGTAATGAACCACTAATGAATGTGCCGTCACAGAAGGTCAGAGCCATCACTTCACATATACCATATATCTGAATATGGTAAAGAGATGATTACTATTAGCTAGTAAGCATGTTTCCTAGGGGGCAGGAGCTTCTGGTAGCAAAAATTAATTGCATGGTCAGACTAACAGATCAATAAATTACCAAAAAGCAGAACAGAGTAGATGCAGACAAGATGGAACAGATTTACTACTTATTTTTGTCCTTCTAAATTTTTACCATGACATTTGCTGCAATGGCGGGCAGAAATGGGCCGAAACCAAACTGTTGACATTCAGAGGCACTGAATTTTGATGAAATTTGGATCCAGATCCATGTTGGATAGCTTGGCCTCATCTCTAGTTCTGAGAAAGTGTCAGATCAGGGCAATGCTAACATTCCAAACCATCAGCAACTCCAATATAATAGTTGTCTCCATGCATAACACATAAGACAATCAAGTTTGCATTAAGGCTACATCTATAATTACACATCTCATTAACTGCAGTCCTTCCTCCCACAAAGAAGCTCTTCATTTACTAAAGAAGTGAGTTCCCTACTATTGACAGTATGTCGGCAATAGGACAATCCTCCAAGTTTAGTTATTCAGGCTGAGATTTTCAAAGGAAAATAAAGGAGTTAGGAGCTTAGCTCCCTCTGAAATGCAAAGAAAATTGGTGCCTAACTCCTGTAGGATCTTTTGAAAACCCTAGGTGTACTTGCTAACAGCAGCATTTTTAAAAGACTAAGTTCAACAAGTTCATTTACCTTGCAAACAAAGCCAACAGAATGGACTGCAATCATTTCCTATTCCTCTACTACTCATGTTGCTACTCATGTTGCAATACACAGTGTCTTGATTTGACCAATATTTAGACACACACCCTATTAAAATAGAATGGAACACCCAATGTGACTCCAAAGAGGGCAAAAGCTGAGTGCTCATGACCAGCATCACTGGAGAAGTTTGAGGGGGTAAACCTTGATATTAGCGCATAGCTACAGGCACATTCTGGCCAGCAATCCCTCTAACTGCTTTAACAAAATCAATGAAAAAATTCAACTCCACACAGAAGTGGGAAGTCAGTTAAATGCAGACATAAGCAAAGACATGTTTCTTAAAGGGACACAAACACCATCAGTTTTACATTTACAAAGATTTACCTAATATTGTAACAAGTATCACCTAAGAGAGAGATTAGAGGGAAAACAGCTACTCTCTATTTTAATTTCAATTTTATAACATTGTACATTTGACAGTACTTTGTGTATATAGTCAGTTCTTATTTCCCTTTACGATCAGTCTCCCCAGTTTATTTGTCTGGGTCTCACACAGCAACAGAGGAGAAATTTTATAAAAGAAACCTGTAAAGTTGTCAGGAGCTCTGCTGCTGTAGGATTGGAAGGTACTATTATCTGAGCTTATGGCCTTCTCTCGGCTTGTCTGGTCCCCCCGTAGGTTGGAGTTGCTCATAGGGGGGAACAAGTAGAACAGGAGTCAGTACTTGTGGCACTTTAGAGATTCACAAATTATCAGAGATAAGCTTTCATGGGCTACAGCCCCACTTCATCAGATTCATAGAATGGAAACACATAGTAAGATGTGTGTGTGTACAACACACACACACACACACACAAGGTGGAAGATGCCATACAAACTGTAAGAGGCAAATTAAGACGAGCTTTATCAGCAGGAGGAAAACACCCCAAACTTTTGTGGTGATAATCAAGATGGCCCGTTTAGACAGTTGACAAGGTGTGAGGATACTTAACATAAAGAAATAGATTCAATATGGTAATGACCCAGCCACTCCCAGTCTCTATTCAAACCCAAGTTAATGGTATCTAGTTTACATATTAATTCAAGCTCAGCAGTTTCTCGTTGGAGTCTGTTTTTGAAACTTTTCTGTTGCAAAATTGCCACCCTAAATCTTTTACTGAGTGGCCAGAGAGGTTGAAGTATTCTCCTCCCGGTTTTTGAATGTTATGATTCCTGATGTCAGATTTGTGTCATTTATTCTTGTGTAGAGACTGTACAGTTTGGCCAATGTACCTGGCAGAGGGACATTGCAGGCACACGATGGCATACATCACATTGGTAGATGTGCAGGTGAATGAGCCCCTGATGGCGTGGCTAATGTGATTAGGTCCTATGATGGTGTCACTTGAATAAATATGTGGACAGAGTTGGCATCGGGCTTGTTGCAAGGATAGGTTCCTGGGTTTGTGTTTTTGTTGTGTGGTGTGTAGCTGCTGGAGAGTATTTGCTTCAGATTAGGGGGCTATCTGTAAGCGAGGACTGGTCTGTCTCCCAAGATCTGTGAGAGTGAGGGATCATTTTTCAGGATAGGTTTAAATCTTTGATGATGCGTTTGGAGGGGTTTCAGTTCGGGGCTGAAGGTGACAGCTAGTGGCGTTCTGTTATTTTTCTTTGTTGGGTCTGTCCTGTCGTAGGCGACTTCTGGGTACTCTTCTGACTGTGTCAATCTGTTTTTTCACTTTCAGCATGTGGGTATTGTAGTTTTAAGAATGTTTGATAGAGATCTTGTAGGTGTTTGTCTCTGTCTGAGGGGTTGGAGCAAATGCGGTTGTATCGTAGAGCTTGACTGTAGACAATGGATCGTGTGATGTGGTCTGGATGAAAGCTGGAGGCATGTAGGTAAGTATTGCCAGTCAGTAGGTTTCTGGAATAGGGTGGTGTTTATGTGACCATCGCTTATTAGCACAGTAGTGTCCAGGAAATGGACCGCTTGTGTGGATTGGTCGAGGCTGAGGCTGATAGTGGGATGGAAATTGTGAAATCATGGTGGAATTCCCCAATGGCTTCTTTTCCATGGGTCCAGATGATTAAGATGTCATCAATGTAGCTCAAGTAGAGTAGGGGCGTTAGGGGATGAGAGCTAAGCAAGCGTTGTTCTAAGTCAGCCATAAAATGTTGGTATACTGTGGGGCCATGCGGGTACCCATAGCAGTGCCACTGACTTGAAGGTATATATTGTCCCCAAATGTGAAATAGTTGTGGGTGAGGACAAAGTCACAAAGGTCAGCCATCAGGTTTGCTGTGACATTATTGGGGATACTGTTCTTGATAACTTGTAGTCCATCTTTGTGTGGAATGTTGGTATAGAGGGCTTCTACACCCATACGTGGCCAGGATGGCGGTTTTCTGGAAGATCACCGATGGACTGTAGTTTCTTCAGGAAGTCAGTGGTGTCTCGAAGATAGCTGGGAGTGATGGTAGTGTAGGGCCTGAGGAGAGAGTCCACATAGCCAGAAAATCCTGCTGTTAGGGTGCCAATGCCTGAGAGATGGAGTGTCCAGGATTTCTATGGTTATGGATCTTGGGTAGCAAATAGAATACCCAAGAAACTACCAAATCTCCAGACCCTCAGAGCTCCTTCTTCAGAACAGCCAGCACCAGTTACAATCAAGGTCACTGACAGCTTCCTCCACCCTATATCCTTCACTAGGGTCAGAAGGATCTAACCAGGATACTGGACTTGTCTGCCCCTTAACATGAAGGCTTTAGTATCCAGTGCTGTTAATTCGTACTGTTCAAAAGTGCAGAATAAATGTATTGAATGTGCTTCTCCATCCATGAACAGCTCTCCTTGCACTGCACAGGTAAAATGCTGAGAACATCAGCTTGGGCATTACCGCACCATCTAGTGCTCCAGAGAAGCAAATCACAACCTGTGTAATGAAAGATTCTTCCCACATTTTAAACTGTACTGGTTAAGAGGCAACACCTGCAAGATCTGATGAAAATGCATCCGATGAAGTGAGCTGTAGCTCACGAAGCTTATGCTCAAATAAATTTGTTAGTCTAAGGTGCCACAAGTACTCCTTTTCTTTTTTGCAAATACAGGACTAACACAGCTGCTACTCTGAAACCTGCAAGATCAGCATTTCTTATTTTTAAATGCTTTCATATCAGTTTGAAGAATAATTTTCAAGCTAGAACCAACAGCTACCTAATTGTTTCTGATTTATAGACCAGATTATAATGAGAATGGTCGTCAAAACATAAAAATTAGCAGCACTAATAGGCTTCAAAACATTGTACCTTTGGTAACAATATGACTATGTGCTTATTCACCAATAGTTGCTATGTGCTGTGGAGTTGTAGCTATGTTGTCCCAGGATATTAGAATCAATGTGGGTAAGATAATAGGTTTTATTGGTCCAACAGTTCGGAGAGAGAGACAGCAATTGTGCTAAATAAATGTGTTACCACAGCATTTTGCTGGGAGTGCCTTCCCAGATCTGAAGAAAAGCTCTGTGTGCTCGAAAGCTTCGTCTCTCACCAGTAGAAATTGGTCAATAAAAGTATCACTTCACCCCCACCTTGCCTCTCTAATAGTGGCTATGGGTATTTTATTACAGGAGGACAATCAGTTTTATTTAAAATTAGACATTGGCTTGAAGCTTGGGGACCCTTCCTAGACAGTTTTAGGGTGAGAAATTCAGAGGCCTAAGGAGTATACTTTAACTATAAATTGGGCACCTAACTAATGCTCTTTGGGAGACCAAGCCTAAGATACAATTAAGGGTGGCCACTCTAAAGTCAATAGACCCTATCACAATTTACACAAGTTGAGGCTCTGTCTTGCTAGTTTTCAATACCAATAATTGCAGAAAATCTACTGAAAAAAAATACATATTGACTGATAAGGAGGAAACTTCTGCTTTGGATGAAAGTTGTGTTAGAAGTCTCCTTGTGGGTCAATTTTAAACAGAAATAAGATGATGAATTTGACAGATTCACAAAACAGTTAACTTTTAAAAGTTAACTGTTTTCTATGTTTTAAAAACAGTGAGGTTTTTGGCAGTCCCACATCACATTCTTATAAACTAGGGAAAAGAGGTCTAGACAAAAGTTACTGTAAGGTCAGTTCACAATCAGATGAAAAACTATAGTCTGAGTAGTTACCAGTGGTTTTCTGTCAAATGGATAGGATGTATTTAGTGGGATTCCACAGGGTTCTCTATCGTGGGTCCAGTGTAATTCAATATTCTCATGAATGACTTGGATAATGGAGTGGAGAGTATGCTTATAAAGTCTGCAGATGACATTAAGCTAGGAGGGGTTAAAAGCACTTTAGATGACAAGATTAGAATTCAAAATGTCTATAAATTGGAGAATTGATCTGAAATCAACAAGATGAAATGGAATAAAGACAAGTGCAAAAATACATTTAGGAAAGAGAAAACCAAATGTACTAATACAAAATGGGAAATAACTGGCTAGGCAGTTATACTGTTGAAGAGATGGGGATTGTAGTGGATCACAAATTGAAATATGAGTCAGTGTGATGCAGTTGCAAAAAAAAAAAAAGTTAATACCATTCTGGGGCATACTATGAGTATTCTAAGACAGACACAGGAGGTAGTTGTCCCTCTCTACTCAACACAGGTGAGGCCTCAGTTAAAGTACTGTATTGTATCTAGTTCTGGGTACCACACTTCAAGAAAGATGTGAACAAATTGGAGAGAGTCCAGAAGAGAGCAATGAAAAGGATAAAAGGTTTAGAAAATCTGATCTATTAGGGATGGTTAAAAACTGGGCATATTTATTATTGAGAAGACAAGATGGACCTGATAACAGTCTTCAAATATGTTAAAGACTGTTATAAAGAGGGCACTTATCAATTGTTCTCTTTGTTCACTGAAGTAAGAAATAAATCATGCAGCAAGGGAGATTTAGGTTAGATATTAGGGGAAAAATATAAATGATAGTTATGTAGTAGAATAAGAACCAAAGGGGATTGTGGAATCCCCATTGTTGGCAGTTTTTAAGAAGTTAAACAAACCCATCAGGAATGGTCTAGGTTTAGTTGGTCCTGCCTCAATGTTGGGTCATGAACTAGGTCAGGGGTTCTCAATCTTTTTCTTTCTGAGCCCCTTCCCCCCCCCCATCAACATGCTATAAAAACTCCATGGCCCAGCTCTGTCACAACTGTTTTTCTGCATATAAGAGCCAGGGCTGGCGTTAAGGGGTAGCAAGCAGGGCAATTGCCCGGAGCCCCATGCCAAAAGGGGCACCACAAAGCAAAGTTGCTCAGGCTTTGGCTCCAGCCCCAGGTAATGGGGCTCAGAGCCCTGGGCTGCAGTCTTATGCAGCGGAGCTTTGGCTTTCTGCCCCGGGCACTAGTGAGTCTAACCCCAGTCATGTTTGGCAGACCCCCTGAAACCTGTCTGTGGCCCCCCCAGGGGGCCCCAGACTGCTGGTGGGGAACCACTGAGCTCTTCAAGGTGCCTTCCATTTCTATGATTCTGTGATTATTCTAATATTGCATTTAGTTAAGCCTAATAAGTGGAAGAAGATTAAAAACTATATCAAAAAGTAAGATCATAATACTTATGCCACTAGTTATTCTAAATAAGGTACTGCATTTATGTGGGGAAAATACTGGATTTTATTGGTTTACTCATGTTGCCATTTTTTCTTATGCTCGGTTTCTGATAAATGGATTCTTCCAGGAGAGTCATTCTGCAATCAGCCTTGCATAAGAAATTTAAAACTTTTTTCCTTTAATGGGATTGTTCAATCTTTTTAAGTTCCAGGTAATTATAGTTGCATCATTTATTCTCTATGACCAAAGAATAAAAAGTTTCAGTACATTCCTGCTCAGATCTCTACTCTACTGCCTTCCCATTAAATATTTTCAGAGACATAATAAAGGATCAATTCATCCTGGTAAGGTTGTAGTGAGAAAACAGAAAGAGAAAAATAAGATTTTGGGTTTGATCCTGCTCCCAATACAGAAGTGCCTGCACAATTCTTGTACAGGACAGAAAGGGAGTTCACACTGGCCCAGCATAAGCCAGTTTTAGGAGCCAGTTGCTCCTAACATCATGCATAATGGGTCTGAGGGACTGTCCTCTATTCAAAGTCAATAGGCTTTCCCCTCTCTACCTGTTGAGGGGCCTGAACAAAAGTCCTTGGAATTTCATCTGCAGCAGCAAGTCTGGATGAGACTTTTGTGCTGATTACTCTGGCTTTATGTGAGTGGTAGCAAATGTCACACAAACAGTTCTTTAAATTAGCTCCCAAAGGGGCTCCATCAGGATTGGGGCCCTATTATGAAAGGTACTGTATGAACAGCACTAGGTCATTCCCTGCCCTGAGCTTATAATCTAAGTAGACAAGACACAGGTAGAAGAGGAACCAGAAACAAAGTGACTTGCCTAATGGCATACAACAGGTCTCTGACAGAGCAAGGAACAGAGATTTCCTATCTTTCACTTCCAAGCTCTTTTCACTGGACCATACTGCTTTTTGGGGTGTTTTGTGGGAGTGGAAGGGGAGGAGTTGCAGGGGAGGTTGGTGCTGATAGTTGCATTTTTGCTTACTGGTAGTCTTTAGACACCAAAATTCAGTGTTAACATTAACAAAAAGTCTGTCTCAGGAGCAGACATCTATTAGATTCATACAATAAACTTGCCAGGCTATTACATGAGTGTGATTATTGGTACTGAGCTTTTCCTATGGCCTAATGTTTCAAAACTGGTATTAACTGGACAATCCCAGGCTCCTCAACAAGTTCAATAGTGTATTCAATTGTTCTTTCTCCCATTTGTCTTGAGTCAATACTTATTATTGGCCCTACATAATGGAGGGTAATTTACCTCTAGTTTCTCCCACCCACTGAGAAATACAACACAGTGTTTGATAAGCAATAGAACAATGCAACATTTTCCTACTCAAGGGGACGTTGGTTTTTTTTTCCAGTGGAAAACAGTTTTGCAAAAAAGTTCATAAGATGTCAAAATAACCTTTAACAAGTGTTGATAGAAAAAGGTAAGAGAAGGAGACAGACTGAATTAATTCAAACAAAGGCCTACTGATATAACTCAAGTACTGACAAAATTATGTTTTGTAAACAAGAGAAATATGGAACCAGTAATCAGTGAACTAAAATTGGTGCATTAGAAACTAGGCTGAATTGGTGGACAAAATAATAAGGGAATAGGCTATTCTGCCAACCACTCCCATCTGGGGCCCTGAAAGAAAAAAAATCAGGAGTGAAATTGGCTACTGGTACAAGCCTCACCATCATGGCTGCCATGCCCACCTTTTCCCAGGAGCCCAGACTTTCTTGACCCTGATCTTCAACAGTGTTCTGACCAGACTGGGCCAGAGAGAGGGACCAAGATGACATTATCACATCTACCAGCTCCAGTGAATCCCAACCACCAGCTGGGATGAAACAGCTCCAGCCTATCTCAAGAAACTTCTCTTTTGCTCAAAAGGACAGGTATTACCATCTGATACCACCTAAAAGACTGTCAACAAGGGTATTTTTCCTTCTAAAAAACCTCTCCAGCTAACAGGAAAGGGAACAACAGATGTTAAAATGAAAGACTTAGTACTTTACATTTCAAATCCCTTAACTTTTTTCTTCTTTTCTGTACCTCTAATAAAAAGAGAACAGGATTTTTAATGATGTGGTTGCCATATCTTCTCTGGGACTATCCCAGAGAAGGTATTACTGAGATGAGATATGTATGTTCTAGATTTGGAGATCATAGTGGATGATCCGCTGATCATGAGCTCCCAGCACAACTGTGGCTAAAATGGCTAATATGATCCTTGGATACATCAAGAGGGGAATCTTGATTAGGATAATTATAATACCTCTGTATTTGGCACTGGTGCAACCACTCCTGGAATAGTGTTCAGTTCTGGTTCCCACAATCCAAGAAGGATGTGGATAAATTGGAGAGGGTTTAGAAAAGAGGGAGAATGAATCCATCACTATAAGGCCTGTTTTCTGATCAAAGAGCTCAATCTATTTAGCTTCACAAAGAAAAGGTTAAGGGGTGACTTGATCACCTGCATGGGGAACTAATATTTGATAATGGGCTCTTTACTCTAGCAGATAAATGTATTATGTGATTCAATAGCTGGAGACTGAACCGAAAAAAGTTCAAACTGGATATTATATATTTTTAGCATCAGTGGTAATTAACCATTGAAACACTTTATCAAGGGTTGTGGTGAATTCATTTTTGGCAAGTTTTAAATCAAGTTTGAATATTTTTCTAAAAGATATGCTCTATTTCAAATAATTATTTTGAGGACATTCTGTCTTTCTAATAGGCATAGACTAAATAATCACAATGGCCCCTTCAGGCCTTAGAATTCATGACAAATTTGCAGATGCAGGTGGGGTTGACCAAAGCTATTTTTTCAGCAAATAAATTTGTCTGAAAATTTTTGCCCAGTTCTAGAGTTCCCCTTACACCTCCTCTACAGTGTCATGGAGACAGCCGACCACATTTCTATGCAAAAGGGTGGGAGACAGATCCTCTGCTGTAAACTGTCATCACTCCACTGAAGTCAATAGCAATGGCTGAGAATCTGCCCATGAGATCTATACAGCAGATACTTCTTGCTTGGATTTTCGGAGGAGGTACTGACTTATCTGCCAATGTTTTACATAAGTCACTTGTCTGCTGCAGAACATTACAGGCCTGTCCTGTAGGAGGCACACACCTATTCTGCTGGTAAGTTTTTTAAATACCTCCTAACATTTAATTATTCTCATGGAATGAAGCACCACCAGTAGCCTTGGCAAAGTAGCATGAAAAGGGTGATCCTATCGAAGATTAATTTTGTGGAAGTTATAGTACATGCTGCTTGAGGGGGTTATTGAGCAAATGAATAACTAACTTCACTGTTTGAAAGGCCACAGATAATAAATTAATTTCTATATTTGAATTAGTAATTCTTTTTTACTAGATTAAGATGAGATGGGCCCATTAGATCACCTAATCTGACCGCCTCCATAACACTGGCCACAGGATTTCTCCCAATAAGTTCCTGCATCAAGCCCATAATTTCTGATTGAGCTTGACTCAGTCTCTCTCCCTGTCTCAGAAAGAGATCTAATCTTGACTTAAAAGCTTCAGATGATGCAGAGTCTACCACATCCCTTGATAAATTGCTCCAATGCGAAGAACCTCACTACCAAAACTATATGTCCTATTCTCAGTCTTAAGGGATGGTTTGGAAGGAGACCTTACAATGAGAGATTTAAAGACTCAATCTGTTTAGTTTATCAAAGAAAGATCAAGAGCTGACTATCTTCACAGGAAATATACCAGGTGGTACAGGTTTTTTTATAGCATCTCTTAGGCAAGAGGTCAGACTAGATCTGTGGTCCCCAACCTTTCTGTGGGAATAGCATATTCCTATTCCCAGAAGACTGTGGCGGGTGCCAGACACCCCGCCACCAAAATGCTGCAGAGAAGTGGCAGCGGCAAGAAGCATCACCACTGAAATGCCGCCGAGAAATGGCAATGCTTCTCGGCAGCATTTCTGCAGTGCAGTGTCCTGCAGGTGCACACAAGTGCCCCGGAGGGTGCCATTGCGCCCATGGGCACCGCGTTGCCCCTGGACTCGATCTAATAGCCCCTTCTGGGCTTAAAGTCTAAGAATGTCTAGTTTCAGCTTCTCTGAATAAAAATGAACTCATTTTTGTAATTAGTATAAACAGATACGTACTTCCCAAAAGAACCATCTGCTTCTACTTCTTAGAACCAGGGGATTCAATATTGCTTATGAGAAAGAATTACTAATCCATAAATTTGGAAGCAGTCTGAACAATATTCAGTATATACAGTATTCCTAGATCGTACAATGGATGTTCTATTTCTTTGTAGACCTATGGACAGAACCAAATTTGAGAGCAATGTGTAGGGTCAGCTCTAGTGGAACAGCCTGCTTGTTTGCTCTGCTTCCAGAACTGCATAGGATAAACAGACTTCCCTCCACAAAGATTTGGAACCTTTTCATTCAAAAATTCCTAAATTATGTGGACCCTTATTTGCTTGGAACTGGACTGAGACCACAAAAGTCATTCACAGCGTCCACACTAATGTCAATTTTCCTGTATGCATCAAATCAATTCCAAGAGATGTAATTTGTCGAACAATATTGACTAAAGATTTTGAAGCTACTTTTCATTATATATTTCAGTTTATGTAGAACACACTTTGGTTCAAAAGTATATGAATATACTGTATTTTATTCTACCTAGAATTGTGTTATGAATTTCTCAGTTATTTAAATATAGGTTCCAAGTCTCAGGAGAGAACATTTTCATTTTCTTTGCAGAGTATCATGCAATTAATACTCAATGATGCACAATTATGGCCCTTGGCTGCCTATACTATGACCATCAGTTAGGATGGCAGGATGCAAGTTCCCAATATTGGACCTTTGCACCAAGTGTCAAGCAGTGATTAGTTAAGATAGGTAGTCTAGGCAATACCTCAAATCTCTCCTTTGTAGCAGCCACCTCAGCACTGCATGTTACCATACACTAAATAACCCGTTTAAAAATTTACAGGCCACACATACACAAAAAGCATGATTAGAAAAGAAATTAGGACAAGGTTCATAAGTAGTTATGGAGATCAACAACACACAGCAGCCCACAAGCACTTTGTGCCAAGGCAAATGCCATGACATCCAAACCACCAGACATGACAAGTTAACCACAGAAGAGAATCTGTCAGAATCCAAGACATGTTTCTGCATGTGAACCCCTGCTCTAGTGATTGGAGGGATAAATGAAAATATTGTAAAAATAATGAGGATAATAAATGACACTTTGGATACCAAGATGGTAGGTGCCTTAGAAATAATCTTCAATTCACACAGCCTCATTTCTCAATCTTTTCTCAGTAAGAGATTGTCAAATATTTAGGCCAAGAACCTTCATGTCCACTTAATACACCTTGAACACTTTTGGCATAATGCTAATATTGTCCGTTGCCCCACTGATAACTACAGCCAGCTGCATTACCAGCTGTAGGATCATAGCAAGAGGCTTAAAAGTACCAGAATATGCCCATCTCCCACTGAGGAGTATGTTCTTGCACAGCCAGTGCCAGCATCCAGAGGTTCCCAGTCCTGATCATGCTGAGTAAGAACATCTCTGAGGCAATGAGAGACTACTTTTACTTTCACTTAACAGTGACAAATTTTCTGGCTTTTCTGCCTCTGTTATTCCTTTGATGGCTGCCAACACCTCATTAATCAAGTTTTAAAGGATAGAAATATAATGAATGCCAGCCAACATGGTTTTATAGAAAATAGGTTTTGTCAAACAAATGTCTTCTGGTCTTTGAAAAGATTACAGGTTGGTTGATAAAGCTAACTGTGTATAAAGTGCAATAACAGACTTAGTAAGGCAGTTGACTTAGTACCACATGACATTCTACAGAAGAACCTCTGTAGCATGACTCACTCATGCGGTGCCACCTGCTGGTGGTCTGGGAATTAGTCTGGGAATTAGTACCCCCGCTGGCCGATGTCTCGCTTGCCTCAGGCCCTATGTCCCTCCTGGACCCCAGTGCCCTTTAACTTCAGGGTTCTGCCCCAGCAGTATCCCGCACTCTCTGTGGGTCTCCCCTCCCAAGGGAACCTCCAACCCTCTAACCCACCTTGCCTCAATGGCTACTACCAGTCATCATCTAGCCCCGTTCACTAGGGCAGACTGCAGTAAATGGCCACTCATCACAGGCAAAGGAGTAGAACCAGCTGCCTCTGCCTATCTCTGGGCTGCACCTCTGCAGCCCCAGTACCGTTTGGGCCTTTAACAAGGCCTGCAGCCTAGGAGTTTACCATGCTGAAGTGCCCCAATTCCCTTTACACTTCCCCGCACTGCTCCGCTTCAGGTACCTTGCTTCCAGGCAACTAGCGCTTCCCATTCCAGGGCTAGAGTGAGACTCTTAGCTTCTGGTCCACAGCCCTCTTAAGAGGGCCCTCTGTGGCCTCACTGGGGCATAGCCCCAGCTGTAGCTGCTTCCCCCCAATCAGCCTAGCTTTTCCCAGCCAAGGGCTGCTTTTACTATTGGCATCCCAGGGCTGTTTTAACCCTTTTAGGGCAGCAGCGGGGTGATCACCCTGCTAGAATCTCACATTTACAAATGCCTCAGGAATGGAGGTTCTTCATAACTCTGAAATGTTCATAACTCTCAACAAAATGTTATGGCTGTTCTTTCAAAAGTTTACAACTGAATATTGACTTAATACAGCTTTGAAACTTTTCTATGCAGAAGAAAAATGCTGCTTTTAACCACCTTAATTTAAATGAAACACACAGGAACAGTTTCTGTACCTTGTCAAATCTTTTTTTAAAACTTTCTCTATTTTTAATAGCTTACATTTAACACAGTACTGTACAGTATATGCTTTTGTTTGTGTCTCTGATGAGGTTTGTGGTTGACCAGTCAGTTCATAATTCTGGTGTTCGTAACTGAGGTTGTATTGTATTTAACAATTAGCTTTATAGATTAAAAGCTAGCTGATATACCTCAAAAATCATCATCAATGGGGAATCTATCAAATAGTGGCAGTTTCTAGTGGGGAATCTGCAGAGATCAGTACTAGGCCCAATGTGATTCAATGCTACTAAAAACTTTTGTATCACTGGTTTGGAAATATAAAATCACTGCTGATAAATTTGAAAAATGATCCAAAGATGGGTGGAGAGAGAAATAATCAGGACAGGACAGTCATACAGAACAGTCTAGGTCCTGGGGTATGCTGGGGCCATTTGCAAGACAGTCACATGCAAATTTATGTATCTAGGACCAAAGAATGCAAGGACATATCTGCAGATTGGCGTATTCTGGAAAGCACTGAGAATGATTTAGGGGTCCTAGTTGTATTTCACAGCATACAAAAAGAAAATTAGATAAACATTGTCCTCTTGCTGGAAGATTGTAACATAATACTATCGTAGAATTCAGAACAACAACTCAAAAACCCCAAATCAGAGAGAAACAAAGCAGGCTGCTCCCCAAAACAGAGGCACAATTCTCCCGACCTTATTCTGGGCTGCCTTTCTGCCATCTGATCTGATCACACACTTCCCTGCAGAGCTTCCTAGTCTGCAAGTAGGATCAGGAAGTCTGGCCACCCACTCTTAAAGTAACAGATTGCAACTCCAAAAAGCCCATAGTACAACACAAACAACTCAACACAGGCTCCCATGCAAAAGTATGGCAAAAAGGGCTAATGTGATCTACTCATTACTCCTCCATTTATGCATCCAAGGAAGGTGATTTTTACCTCTGTATAGGGAATTGGTGAGACAGATACTGGAATACTGCACTGCCCTGAAATGCATCCTGTTAATGCCCCACCCATTTAGTGGGTTTGCATGGTCGTAATTTAGAAGAGAATTTGACCCTCTTTTCCTAACTGATGCAGCTTAGTTTTAATGATGTTTTCTCCTTTTGTTGGACCTTATCAAGATCCAGGCATTTTACTATCATTCCCTCATGAAGCTTGTCAGAAAATTTCCAACAAAGCACTTCTGTCTGAAACTGCTTACTTCTCAAAGGCATAATTCAGATATGTTGCCATTGATAATTTGTTTCTAAAGAAAAATTGAAGTCTTTCAATAAATATTTTGAAAATATAAAAAAAATAAGTTAACAATTTTTTAAAGAGTCAAAAGATTTTTCCAATTTTGATTGAAACATTTCACTTTGACAATTTACCCCACATGCAATTTTATTTTTTCAAATGTCAGGAATTGACACATTTTGCTTTCATTCTATTCCAGAATGCAAGAAAACTGGAAATCAAAAATTATCCCCAAACAAATTCTGTTTCCTGCATATCTTCATTCCTTCAGAAGCTCATTTGCTCGCTATTCACTGGCTTCTCTGAACCCAGCTGTGAATTTTGACTTCAGACTGCCCTCTCATTTACAAATCCACAGCTGGGTCTCCCAACCCCTCCCCACACTGAATGCAGCTGTGCTGATTCAGTGTTTTAGGTGCAGACATCTCCCAAGTTAAAGTTCTTTGGGACAGAAAATTTACTTATTACATTTCTCTCAATTTTTTGTTTCCCCACATGGAAAGAATTCAAATGTTCGTTTGCCTTTTTACTTAAAGGAGAATGTAGAAGCCCTCTACACCTTTTACTTAAAGAAAAATGGGAGAGAAAGTGTTATTTTTGAAATGGTTGCACCTACCCCTTACACCTGTCCATCTCCCATCCACAAGCTGGGGCCTGGAGCAGGCCTGCGGCTTTGGGGTAGGGGGGTGCAGTCAGGTGTAAAAGGGCTGAGGCAAGGAGCGGGTCTGGGTGGCACTCTCTCCCCACGTCCCATGCGGGCTGGTCTAGGCCCTGCTGTGCCCCATGTGCATCAAGTCTCCTGGGTCTGAACAGAGTTCAACACAGTCCATGGCTGTAATCTCTAGGGTACCTCCCAGCTGGCGAGTCTAGCAGATGTTCTTAAGTTGCGGGGACTTCGTCGGGGTCGGTGTTGACCCCAGGGGCTGAGCAGTTGGACTGCAGGGTGTTGGTTTCAGAACAGGGTGCTAGACAGAGACAGTTCATGCCCAGGGGCACATGACAGTGAAGCAAATGATTTTGAACAGCACATGGGGCACAGCAGGGCCTAGACCAGCAACACATCTCTGCCTCAGTTTTCTCACCAAGGTTTTCTTACTTTCTTACTTTCCTTCCTGCTCTTGGATTCTCATCCAGAGCATTGAGTCCCTGGTTTTATTTAATCTTTTCTATCTAAAATGGCTCCTGCGAGACCCTATATTTTTAAGCTGCAGTCCACTCTTGTCAGGTGACTCACTCCCCTATCAATCTCAGCAGGTGACCAAAGTATCTCACCAGGTGATCCATTATTTAGTTACCTCCCCATGGAGTTCAGACTTTAAAAAGTAGTGTTCCATGGCTGGCAGCCATTTCTTTGTCTAAAGATGCTCCTTTTGAATGGATGATCTTTCAGATTAATGACCCTCTATTATTAGCCCTGTTATTATCCCTTGAAATTTCAGTCCAACATTGTGATAAAAAGAAACACAGAAGGCAAACAAGCTACACATTCAAAATGGACTTTGCAGTATGATATAGATACATACAGAGAGTTCACAGTCTCACATAGAATTAATAAATTGTACATAATTACTTTCACTTTTTAACCTTTATTAAAGTTTCTCCTCCTTTTTATGGTGCAAAAGGTGTGGGGAATGAAAAACAATTTCAGAAGGAATTTCTGACAATACTCAAAAATTGATTTTTTTTTAAAAAATGAACAATTTCATTGCTTTTTTGTGTGAAAAAATGTGTGTTTGATAAAACCCTATTTTTCAACAACTACTAAAGGCCTTTTTGTTCAAAACTTTGAACTGCTCTAGTATTAACTTCTGTGTGTCTGCTTCAAATGTGGTTGGTGTATATGTTTAAAATAATCTCTTATCGTGGAGGCAGACTGGCCTATGTGCTGGGCAGTTGTATGGGATTATGGGGAGGGGAAAATCCTTCACAGATATTGAGAAGCAACTGCAGAGCTGATCTGTAGAGGCTCTTCAAGGTGGAGTAGGCATCCCCCTCCACCCCCCACATAGTGGAGTGGGAAGAATGTGTCTTTCTATAAGTTTATACAGCACCTAGCATAACAGAGCCCTTACTGGGGCCTGTAGATGGTACTGTAATATAAATATTTGATACTGAATTGAGAGTGTCCCCACCAAAGGTTTTTTCCACCTGCCTCGTGTGGACACATAGGGGATCTCCGTTGTGCTGATCTCTGTGCTATGAAGGTAGTGCTCATGTACCTCCCATGAACGTTTGAAGTCCTAGTACCAAGAGCATCTGCAGTAATATAGACAAGAGCAGCATGTGTCCCATGAAATACCATATTTTAAGACACCACAGGTAGTATTTCCTTTAGTTAAGGTTGTCCAACACTTTCCATTGTCAGAAATGTTGTCAAATTTAAACTATGTGAAGCTAAATTTTCCATGCCGGACATCTCCCTGAGGCTGATTTTTTTCCCCTCAAAGTTCCAACTAAAGAAGTTCAGCCATTTCTGGGAACGAGATTTAGGAAAAAAATAGGTTTAGTCTATGTTAAAAAAAATCTTACAATTGTTTAATCAGAAAATCTACCAGGTCCATGGTCCATGCTCTGGAGCAAAAACTTGAAATTTGGTAAATTTGGGTGGTGCCCAGAATTGGACACAGTACTCCAGCTGGACGTCACCAGTGCAGTGTAGAATGGGACAATTACCTACTGTTTCTTATATACAACACTCCTGTTAATACACCCAAGAAACATATTAGCCTTTTTTTTTGCAGCTGCATGACATTGATGACTTACATTCAGTTTGTGGTCCACTATAACCCTTTATAGCAATATTACCACCTAGCCAGTTATTCTCAGTTTTATAGTTGTACATTTGATTTTTCCTTCTTAAGAAGTACTTTGCACTTGTCTTTATTGAATTTCATCTTGTTGAATTCAGATTAATTCTCCAATTTGTCAAGGTACTTTTGAATTTTAAACCTGCCCTCTAAAGTGCTTGCAACCCCTCCCAGCTTGGTTTCATCTACAAATTTTATAAGCACTCTTTACTCCATTATCCAAGTCATTAATGAAAATATTGACTAGTACTGGAGCCAGCACTGCCCACTGCAGGACCCCACTAGATACACCCTCCCAAACTGACAGCAAACCATTGATAACTGATCTTAGGGTTAGTGGAAAGACCATACTCAAAGTTAGTTTGGCATGATTTGTTCTTGACAAATCCATGCTGACTATTCCTTAAACGCTTCTTATTCCCCAGGTACTTACAAATTGATTGTTTAATAATTTGCTTCATTATCTTCCCAGGTATTGAAGTTAGGAGCTGTGAAGGGATGGAGCATGCTTAGTGCAGCTTATGTGCTGTCCAGACAGTGCTTACACATCCCTCCATAGCTGGGAAATTTTATTCTACCCCTGCCTCTTCCACAGAGTGATCATATGATGCTAGGCAAGTTATGTAAATCAAAATATTCACAGTGGCCCAATACGTGTTCCTCATTTTCTGGGGGTACCCAGCTTGAGGTACTAGGGAGTTTGATTTGCAGCATTGCTGAGCACTCACAGCTGCAACAGATGTCAATAGGAGCTCTACTCTGAACATATGAAGTGCTATATAATGCTAAGTACTTTTTTTTTAAATCAGGCAATAGACCTCTCAAACTGCACATCCCAAATTAGTTAACACTTTGGGCTTTAATCTGTGTACCTCGATTTCCCATGTGTAAAATGGGGATATAATAATTAGGGCCCTACCAAATTCACAGCCATGAAAAATGTGTTACAGACCATGAAATGTGTCACAGACCCACCCCCTCCCCCCCAGTGAAATCTGGTGCCCCATACTATACAGATTTCACAGGAGAGACCAGCATTTCTCAAATTGGCGGTCCTGCTCAAAAGGGAGTTGCAGGGGGTCACAAGGTTATTTAGGGGGGGTTACAGTATTGCCACTGTTACTTCTGTGCTGACTTCAGAGCTGGGTGGCTGGAGAGTGGCAGCTGTTGGCCGGGTGCTCAGCTCTGAAGGCAGCACCCTGCCGCAGCAGCCCAGAAGTAAGGGTGTTAATACCATACAATGGCATCCTTACTTCTATGCTGCTGCCTTCACAGCTGGGCGGCTGGAGAATGGTGGCTGCTGACTGAGGGCTTGGCTCTGCAGGCAGCAGCACAGAAGTAAGGGTGGCAATGCCATAACATGCCATACTTACTTCTGTGCTGCTGCTGGCATTGACCCTGCCTTCAGAGCTGGGCTCCTGGCCAGCAGCTGCCGCTCTCCAGCTGCCCAGCTCTGAAGGCAGTGCAGAAGTAAGGGTATCAGTAATGCAAACCCCTCAAATATATATATTATTTAGAGGCACAGTCTCATGTTTCCTTTTCCTTACTCTGCCACTCATTTTGAATCATGATTAATAAATATTTTTAAAGGAAAATATTCTCTTCCATTGCCCGTCTCCTCTCAGTTGCAAATTCTCTCTCTCTCCGCTCTCTCATATACACATATCATATAATGGAGATGATTCTCCTCTTACTTATACCAGTCTTGGATTTGTAATTTCACTGACTTCACTGGCAGTATGTCTGACTTTCACTGCTATAAATGACAGGTTTCAGAGCAGCAGCCGTGTTAGTCTGTATCCGCAAAAGAAAAGGAGGACTTAGACCTAGAGACTAACAAATTTATTTGAGCATAAGCTTTCGTGAGCTACAGCTCACTTCATCGGATTAGGCCCTTACATTTTAAGTGTGCATAGAAGGTGCCAGATTGATACTCAAAAACTAATGTCCTCTAGCTAAAAACAGAGCTGGGTGGGAAGCACCACAGGCTTCCCCACACTCCTCTGTCAATATGCCTCAATCCCAACCTAGGGTCTGGACCTATGCCCATTAATATCAGTGTCAAACCTCCCACTTACTTCAATGGCGAAGGATCAGGATCAGCTTCTACTGAGACTGCCAAGGATGATACCCACTGTGGTAGTTCTGCTGATGTGGGCCCTTTTCCACTGGGGTTCCCTGAGACTAATATTTTAATATTGCAGAAGTAATCAATACATAGTTCAACATAAGAAATTATTCTCATGCATGTGAAACCTTGTCTAGAGTATAATGCTTGGTGTATTGACAATTTGGCTATTTAAGAGAAAAAACAAAAATGTTCTCCAACTATTTCATTTCGCAGACTACCCTGTAAGACAGGGATACTCTGATGGACTCATTTCACCTCTGAACACTCTGAGCTCCCCACTGCTTGTTTTTCAAAGCATTTTCTTTTTACACATCCCTAGGAAGGATTCTGAACAGGATCACTGATGACCACAGTGTGAAAACCACTAATGGCTTGTTTGCACTGACCATTTCCAAACTGTACAGAGCTATATGGCTTGTCATTTGTGTGCAAACTGGACCTACAGGAAGATTAGTAGTATGTTATAAAATCCAGAATCAGGAGGATTTGTAGAGTTCTAAGGCAAGCCTGCAAGCATGACAGTTGGCTTGTTTTGGTGATGGTAATTATTTGCCTTGGTTCACGCTAATTGGAAGTGGAAGATGATCAGTTAGAAATATGGTCATTCAAAGAAAATTTAGTGGGAAGAATTAGAGCTCCTAACATACCTTTAACCTTAGAAGAAATACAGTCAGGTCATGGTCTCTTTCATATTCACTTCACAAAGTATGCTTTAATTTAGAATTATCTGGAGCAATGACAGGTGCAGAAAAATTTGCATTTCTCACGCTGAAGTTCATTTTCTTTCACACCCACACACAATTTTAAAAAGAAAAGGTCTAAACCTTTACTTCCCCAAAAGAAGTGGCAAAGCAAAGATACAGGAGATATTTTTAAAAGTTTAAAATATGCTGCTCTATTTATTAGGATTTCAGAGTTCATTTTAGTTGGCTTCCTCTTATTTGACCAACATGGGTATCGGTGGTTGTTAAACCATCTTACATTCCAGTTTATATTGTATTTTGGGTGATGTATAGGAGGAGGTACTGTTTGACAGTTTTTAATTTTTTTTTAAGCTTCACTTAGTAGTTTGACTACAGAAGTAAAGAGATGAAGCATGTGAAGTGCTGTTTCAGCTAATCTTCAGTTAATATCCTCCAGAGAAGATATTTTTAAAACAATCCATTTGCTTTTTCATAAAAGTAAAATCCTTTATAAAATGCTGCAAACCTGGAATAAAGTATTCATTATATGCATCCATCCACCCATCTCTCTCTCTCTCTATTCCTCTTAACTGCTGACCTACAGTGGCTTATTGAAATATCTTCTCTTGGGGGACTGCTGCCGGGAGGCAAGAAGGCAAAATCTTTGAAAATGTTCCAGTATCAATGACTTAGCCATTTTGTGAGGGAGCAATAGTCTGCTATGGGCAAGGTTGTGGTACTGGAAAGCAGCTACTCTCCTTTTCCACTGGGGGAGCAACAGGACCCACCACACCCCAAAAGCGAGTGCATGGGAAAGAGTTATGGCCAGACCAGCCTGTGGATGCTTAGGTTTAGTGAATCTTTGCAACATCCTACATGTGAGAGACTCAAATGCTTTCACCTGTTGAACCTCATATAGCTGCCCTCATGTGCCTGGGAAAGATGTGAAATAATTTAGGCAAAATGGAGAAAATGTGTAGGATTTAACCTTGACTCTTTGGATGAAATCCTCATCTCATTAAAGTCAAATAGAGTTTTACTACTGACTTCAATAGAATCATTATTTCACCTATGGTTTTTGTTCTGAAGCCTGTCTTAAGTCACTCTTTGAGGTCTCGATCCTACAAAGTGTGGATCCCTTTCAGTACCCGAGGGAGCTCATGCACTTCATTGAAGCAGTCTGTTTGAGAGTGTGATGAATTAAAAGACACACTCTGGCCATTGTTCTTTGGGTAGCTTCTCTAAGAGAATGAATTAAAAATACAGAAAGATGCCAGCTACTGATTTTCTCAAAGAACATTCAGACATGCTACAAGGACTTCAGGAAGATCATTACTTTTGGAACAAAAGTTCTTTTGGACGCATCTAAACTTTCTGGATTATCTATTGTGGACAGACAATATTCACTGTGATTTGCATATAAATGTTTTGGTTTGTTTAGAGAGGAGTGTTTGCTAAGGAAATGGGTCTCGGCCTTATAAAAAGCTATTTCTGTTTAAAGCCATTGGTGAGAGACAAACTGTAAAAGAATTGAAATTATATTGTTGCACTGCTTGCTTTTTTTAATTTTCTTTGTAGAATAAATAACTAGCTATAACATTGAGAGTTTCTTTACTTGTCTGAATCACCGCATCCCTGAATATATTAAAAGAACTTTCACGTGACAAACTATGTGATCACCCTCCTGAACTTATATCAAAAGAAGCAATTTTAGTAATTTGACATGCCTTTATTCTAGAGTAGATTTGCCACTCAACTCCCTTTTCACACCCACGATAGTAATCCCCACTAATGAAGGCTACTAGAACTATGCTGAAATTCACAAATCCTTTGAGGTCATGTAGTCCTCCACATTTTTCAAGTAGAGACAAGCACCTTCTCATATAAGATGCCTGAAGTTAATATATTGCTTCTACTAAAAACATACAGTGCTTTCTGTCCGTTTGTTGGCAATTAACCAATGAAATATGATTTCAAATGGATGTCTCCAAGTAACTTTTCCACCTATTAATGTGGAACTATGACTACACAAGAATAAAATGGATCAGCCCCTGTTATTGTAACAATCAGACCAACATCTTCATATCACAAAGTTCCATCTTGTTGCATGTTAAATAGTTTTGCTATATAAAATGAATCCTCCATGATTTATGAGTTTCATAGGTTTGTGATCCCTGTGCAGTGCCACATTGAAGTCAGATATTAAAGCATCATGTCAATAGTAATCATAAAA
Organism: Dermochelys coriacea; assembly: GCF_009764565.3. Taxonomy (NCBI): domain Eukaryota; kingdom Metazoa; phylum Chordata; order Testudines; family Dermochelyidae; genus Dermochelys; species Dermochelys coriacea. The sequence continues at coordinate 84,034,228 of NC_050071.1, read as the reverse complement.
CAACTAGGGTAAAGCAAGCAGAGATCTATGTAGCCCCACCCAAAAGAATGCCATGAACTTCACAGAAGACATATAAGGCCCAATTCCTGTACCAAAGGGGTTCTTAGTCTAATTTTAACAAGATGCAATCAGTGAAGATGGCAAAAGTCAGGAGAGGTTGAGGATGTGTGTTTTTTCCACAGAGACAAGGTGAGGGTGGTAATATCTTTTATTGGACCAACTTCTGTTGGAGAGACAAGCTTTCGAGCCACACAGGGCTCTTCTTCAGGGCTGGGACCTGAGGAAGAGCTCTGTGTAGCTCAAAAGCTTGTCTGTCTCACCAACTGAAGTTGTCCAATAAAAGATGTTCTCACCCACCTTGTTTCTCTAATATTCTGGGACCAACACAGCTAGAAAAAAAACCACACACAGAGACACCCTTCAAAATAGCTCAAATTTGTTCAGCCTTTCCAGAAAACTCCATCCTTGAGTTGGCATCAGGCATGAAAATTTCAGCCCAAAATGAATTAGTTTAAAAAAGTTATGAACAAAATGGGGAAAAGGCAGAAAATTAGAACTCAACTTTAAACTAGCTCTATCAGTCTATTCTACTTGACCTTCATCCTGAAAAGTCTATTTGGTAGCTATTCTTCCTGTATTTTCTCCTTTTTCAAAACATGTATGCTCAGCTCCCTCTTGAACTGGTGCACATTACAGTACTTCAGATGCATACTTTGGTAGTTTTGCAGCACACTCTTCATTGTCTGTGAAACCTTTTACCTTAATTGCTTTGATGCTAGCACATCGCCCATTTCAGGTCATGACCTTTGCTTATCAATTAGCTTCTGTCTTAAAGAATTTAACCATTTTAAGGATAAATTGAGTTTCCTTTAAGGATACCTCAAAGGTGGAAAATACCTTGAAATTATGCTAATAAATTATTTTGAAACACAGCACCATCTATTTTTGAAACATGAAGGTCAATGGAGGAAGATACAAAGCTCTGCAAGATTTCCCTCCCAAGTATCTCATTCCTGTACTGAGATATATAGGCTGGCTGCTTACCCTTCTTCATAACATTGCAATGCCCAGAATCATTTAGTTGCCATCTGTACCTTCTGAATATTATCAATGTCCTTCCTTTGGTGTCAAAAACTGCAAAATATTTCTAATGCGATTTATACTCCACTGGTCTATTTTTATACCCAAGAGTTATTTGGAGCCAATAATTTGCGCAAATGCCTTTAGTGCACTGTCCTAACCACAACCTTCCTAAAGTGTTTTTTGTAGTCTATGCTCAATATTTTGCTTCCTTTTAGGCAATGGCTCTAATTATAAGTAATACTTCTCCAGATTAGAAAGTGAAAAATCTAATTTATTAGATCCTGGTTTTAAAGCAAAAAAAAAAAAAAAAAAAACCCACAAACCTCCTTGAATAAATCTGGACAAAATGTGCTAATTCTGCACTAAATGGAATATTACGCTAAATCCTAAGGTAAAAGGCCTCTTTCACTACAACCTTGAAAGCAGTGTACTACAGTGGAAACCCAGGAGCATCGTAGATGCTTTGTTTCTTGATGGATACTTAAATAAGACCAAAGAGAATAATTAAATATTGCATATAAATAAATGGCATTACTGTAGATATCTTTTTTTTTTTTTTTTTTTTTAAAGAGGACAAATATTAGAGATTTTTCTAGTGTTCCAGCTGTTGTATTTGCATTTAAGCCTGTGAATTAACTAGTCACTTTTTATTATTAATTATTATTATTATTAAATGAATTGTCTCTGGGCTTTCTTCTATCACATCAAACATTACAACCAACTATATAGAAATCTGTATCTCACACTCACTTCAAACCCCTAGGCCTTCAAATGTTATGCATACAGCAGCCAATGCACTCAGTTTTTGCAATAAATGAGTGCACCATATTGTTCTCTGATGATGGATACCAGGGCCTGATTTTGACTTCATTCTAGTGTAAATCAGCAGTAACACCAGTTAAGTCTATGAAAAACTAATGGGAGATCATAATTAGGCCAAAAGAATTGTACTGATGATACTAATGAGTCCTGGAAAGACGGTTGCCATAATTAGATTAATTAACAGAGTGTCAGGGCTATAGTCTGGATGGGAAAAGGTAGAATAGAACATCCCTAGTCTTTGAGAAGAGTTTGGAAAACAAAAAAAAGGCAGGTTATTATTTTTCCTGTGATTTAAATAAACCTACTGTGTGTGCTGTATGCATTTTGATCCTATGAAGTTTCAGAGTATCTTGTTTTCAGAATCACTATCTCATCCTGTGTTGAGAGAGAAATGGAAACTGTGAAGGATATTCAGCAGAGAAGATAATACGTCATATGCCCAGCAAAGGGATTAAAGAGTAAGTGAGGGAGACTGCAGAATTAGCATATTTTACTGATTGTCACTGCTCAGAATCATCTGGGGAGATGGTATTCTGTGGGAAACATGCTGGAAAACAATGCTTATGCTGAAGCACTTCTAAAAAGGGCTACAATAAATCTCAGTGTAACACACAGTGAAAATAAATGCTTAGCTCATGATGCTGGAATTCAAGGAAATACATTATAGCATCATTTTCCTTTCAACAGGCACTAGGAACATTTCATATTGGCATGCTTGACAATGGCAATTAAGGTGGCATTAAGTCAGTTGTTTCCCTTCTCCAGTCTGTCACAACAGAAAGTAAATGTATTTCCTTAACAGACCATTTTCAAGTGTCATGTTTTTAATAGTGATTTTAAAAATCTCATTTTACACCTAGTCCTTTCAGTAAAGGTGCCTAGTGACCTGTAACTCACAAAAGGCACTGAGTGGACTGCTGTGGAAACAGAAAGGCATTCAGGAGTATCAGCTGTTGTAAGGTCTCTTGCAAATGGCACAATCTACTTCTCTAGAGTGCAACTAAGTAGTGGGTAAGGGGATAACTCACTGCTTATGGGGCCTCCTCTAAACTTCTGTGCCTAATGTCTTACTCAAGGATGCCTTGGCTTTGCATAGACTACCCCAATCATTTAAAAACACAGACAACCCTCCTTCACTCCACTCATTTACTTCGGAACACTGAGAATTGTTTTATTAGTCACTTCATTTCAGTGACTAATAAACACAGTGAGCATTTCAAACATAGAAGTCCCTATATAGTCTGGAAGTTATACCCCAAATGGTAAATAATAGTGTAAGTCACACGCAACAGGTTGCACCCTTATGTTTCATCAGGAGCACAAGGGCTTAGAAAGTGAGGCATGTAGATTGCTCACATTTTGTACATTCTGTGAGAAAAGTGGATATGGCCTTTAAAAAAAACCCGTCTTGGCCTCAGGCAAAGCATGCTATGCATTCCCCATCAGATGCAGCACACAAAAATAAGTAAACAGTGAACAAGGCAATTCCAAAGTGCTTTTCCATTCTGTACATGAGGGTGCTGTAGCATCATTTCTCCTTGGAGGACAGTCTGTCCTTGTGAGGTGAGTACCTTTCATACTAATCATACATACACATTTGAAATGCTTTGCATTTGGATGTGTGCCACTTGGTATATTAGCTGCAAAATGCTGGGACACTGTGTCCCTGACAAAGTTCTTCTCATAGTGGATAATTCATCTGTTCTATCTTCATACACACACACACACACACACACACACCCCTTTGCCTTCTAAACACATTTGTTATCGAATATAAATATGCCTCACATATATAATGACAAATCCACCCGTAAAAACAAGATCAGCCAATGATGAAAGAGATTGTATAACTCTGAAAATAAATAAGCCCATGTCAAGGGCTTTTGCCACTAGTAAAATGCAACTAGTCAAAGACTTCAGAGTGGACCTCCTGGTCCAACCAAATAAACACGCTACCCAAATGAACTAAGCATGAAAGAAGAGAAGCACTGAGATAACCTGAAGGTGAGATCCATAGAGAGGACCACTCACTCAGAATGCACAAGAAATAGAACAAATACAACAAACAGTTAACCCAATGGAAACATTAAAAACACTTAGTTCTTTATACATGTCGTAGTAAAGCAACCAAATCATCCTAACGTGAAGATCATTAACCATTGCAACAATTTACTACTTCATGTCTTTAAAATCAAGATTGGGTGTTAAAAAAAATAAATGGTAGCTCAATTATAACATATGGGCTTAATGTAGGGATTATTGGTGAAAATCTATGGTTTATGTTATGCAGGAAGTCAGATATGACAATAATGGTCCCTTCTGGCCTTAAATTCTTTGAAACTATGAATCTTAGATCTTTCAAAAAAAGGAGTACTTGTGGCACCTTAGAGACTAACAAATTTATTAGAGCATAAGCTTTCGTGAGCTACAGCTCACTTCATTGGAATGCATCCGATGAAGTGAGCTGTAGCTCACGAAAGCTTATGCTCAAATAAATTTGTTAGTCTCTAAGGTGCCACAAGTACTCCTTTTCTTTTTGCGAATACAGACTAACACGGCTGCTACTCTCTGAAACCTTAGATCTTTCAGGATAACTAGTAGTGTTAGAGGTTATTCCCTCTAGGGAAGACAAGGTTTTAATCCTAATGTACTTCCTTCTTTTACATGTACAGTATATATGCCTGAGCGAATAAATACATACTACCTGCCGCCTTGCACTATAGGATTTACTTAGCATAACATCATAGATAGTTTGGTAATCCACAGCCCTGATTTAGGTATCCTGGCTCCCTATACATTGTATGGGGACAGTTGAGTTCCTAAGAATGGGATTCAAAAAGCTAGCATGGTAAAGGGAAAGCTGCCTAAACTAGCCAATGGGACACGCCAAGAAGAGGTGTGGGCCTAAACCCCATCTTTAAGGGACTCAGGTGCTTCCTTCCACTTGGGATTCTCAGCCATGAACCCATTCCTAGAGTTGGGTGCCTAAGCCAAGTCAGCCATTTCTTGAAATAAAGAACAACAATCCAGGAGGGGAGGTGGTGGTGCTTCCTTTATACCCAACAGCCCAGTTGTTCTAGCACTCACCCAGGACATGGAAGATCCTGCTTCAGATCCCCATCTGCCTGCTATAGACCAGGCATTCAAGCCCGGGTCTCTTACCTTTCAGGTGAGTGCCCTAACTACTGGGCTATAGGATAGTCTAATCATAGAATCATAGAATCATAGAATATCAGGGTTGGAAGGGACCCCAGAAGGTCATCTCGTCCAACCCCTGCTCAAAGCAGGACCAAGTCCCAGTTAAATCATCCCAGCTAGGGCTTTGTCAAGCCTGACCTTAAAAACCTCTAAGGAAGGAGATTCTACCACCTCCCTAGGTAACGCATTCCAGTGTTTCACCACCCTCTTAGTGAAAAAGTTTTTCCTAATATCCAATCTAAACCTCCCCCATTGCAACTTGAGACCATTACTCCTCGTTCTGTCATCTGCTACCATTGAGAACAGTCTAGAGCCATCCTCTTTGAAACCCCCTTTCAGGTAGTTGAAAGCAGCTATCAAATCCCCCCTCATTCTTCTCTTCTGCAGACTAAACAATCCCAGCTCCCTCAGCCTCTCCTCATAAGTCATGTGCTCTAGACCCCTAATCATTTTCGTTGCCCTTCGTTGTACTCTTTCCAATTTATCCACATCCTGTAGTGTGGGGCCCAAACTGGACACAGTACTCCAGATGAGGCCTCACCAGTGTCGAATAGAGGGGAACGATCACGTCCCTCGATCTGCTCGCTATGCCCCTACTTATACATCCCAAAATGCCATTGGCCTTCTTGGCAACAAGGGCACACTGCTGACTCATATCCAGCTTCTCGTCCACTGTCACCCCTAGGTCCTTTTCCGCAGAACTGCTGCCGAGCCATTCGGTCCCTAGTCTGTAGCGGTGCATTGGATTCTTCCATCCTAAGTGCAGGACCCTGCACTTATCCTTATTGAACCTCATTAGATTTCTTTTGGCCCAATCCTCCAATTTGTCTAGGTCCTTCTGTATCCTATCCCTCCCCTCCAGCGTATCTACCACTCCTCCCAGTTTAGTATCATCCGCAAATTTGCTGAGAGTGCAATCCACACCATCCTCCAGATCATTTATGAAGATATTGAACAAAACGGGCCCCAGGACCGACCCCTGGGGCACTCCACTTGACACCGGCTGCCAACTAGACATGGAGCCATTGATCACTACCCGTTGAGCCCGACAATCTAGCCAGCTTTCTACCCACCTTATAGTGCATTCATCCAGCCCATACTTCCTTAACTTGCTGACAAGAATGCTGTGGGAGACCGTGTCAAAAGCTTTGCTAAAGTCAAGAAACAATACATCCACTGCTTTCCCTTCATCCACAGAACCAGTAATCTCATCATAAAAGGCGATTAGATTAGTCAGGCATGACCTTCCCTTGGTGAATCCATGCTGACTGTTCCTGATCACTTTCCTCTCCTCTAAGTGCTTCAGGATTGATTCTTTGAGGACCTGCTCCATGATTTTTCCAGGGACTGAGGTGAGGCTGACTGGCCTGTAGTTCCCAGGATCCTCCTTCTTCCCTTTTTTAAAGATGGGCACTACATTAGCCTTTTTCCAGTCATCCGGGACTTCCCCCGTTCGCCACGAGTTTTCAAAGATAATGGCCAAGGGCTCTGCAATCACAGCCGCCAATTCCTTCAGCACTCTCGGATGCAATTCGTCCGGCCCCATGGACTTGTGCACGTCCAGCTTTTCTAAATAGTCCCTAACCACCTCTATCTCTACAGAGGGCTGGCCATCTCTTCCCCATTTTGTGTTGCCCAGCACAGCAGTCTGGGAGCTGACCTTGTTAGTGAAAACAGAGGCAAAAAAAGCATTGAGTACATTAGCTTTTTCCACATCCTCTGTCACTAGCTTGCCTCCCTCATTCAGTAAGGGGCCCACACTTTCCTTGGCTTTCTTCTTGTTGCCAACATAATGGGAGGGTGGGAGAGAGATCTCAAACTTGCCTGTTGCAGCTGTTCCACTTTGCAAGATATACTGAGTTACTGGGCCAGAGAAAGCATGAGAATGACTCTCTAGCCAGTGGTTAGAACCCAGGTTCCCTTTCTATCCAATGAATAGCAAAGTAATCTATACAAAGTGGAACAGTTTCAACAGGAGGAATGAAATGACCTGCCCCACACAACCCTTTAGCCCAGGGGTTCAGGCTCATATCAGCTTATGTGACAGTGGTAAAGAAACACAGAGTTGCTTTCCATATTCCAATGAAGTTTTTGGTTCAGTGAAATGAAAGCAACATTATCTCTAAAGTTACTGTCCTTCATGCAGAGTTTCTGCCTATATCATTTTCCCCAGCACACTCCCACCCACCTTCCTGTTAGAGCTCTAATCCTTCTCCTTGAAAAGATAGGTTAATCTGTGTCTATATCCCGTAGGTTCTCCAATCCCCTTAGCCTCTATATGGGGATTCACAGCCCTTTTCCTATGTAAGCACTTCATTAAATCTGACGTTTAACGTGCAAGTAGAAGGATGTCTTATACCATAATAGATCATCCCCAAGTCATTTTCCAGCGCTGGTGGTTAAGCAATATTCTAAGTTGTTATCTTGATTACTACATAAGAAACAATGCCAATAGGTTTTTGTGTGTAGTGTTGAGATATAATGTCTCAGGAAATGAAAGGAGAACTTAAAATTTCAACAGAAGTAGTAGTGGGAAGCATTTTCAGTGAGTGCTTAGATATAGATTGAAATGTTGGAAGCTGTTCCTTTATAAAATGCTTCCTGGTTTTAAATAAAGCAGACTTATTCACTGCTAGACCTGGGTAGCGTGTATCATAAGCTGGGGGAGGCTGTGTCCTGCCCACACTCCACCCCCAGAAGGCCCCCTCCTACAGTTCCCAGTGCTCTGCCCTGGCCCAGACTGGCTGGGGCTGGCCTGCCAGCCATGGGGACTTGGGGCTGGGGGCACTGCAGTCACACCACCCAGTGCACCAAGGCTAGGGGTTGCGGTGGAGGTGCTCTGGGCCTCTGCATGGATGGGGGGAAGGAGGCAGAAGCGAGGGGCAGGGCCTCAGGAAAAAGGGGAGAGGCCAGGGCCTAGCTTCCCCCAATGGCCGGGTTATCAGCCGCCCATACTGTTAGACCTTGGTTTTATTCAACATAATGTCAGAATCAAACACCTCAGAATAAGGAGATTTAAGAAGGAGTAATAAAAAGAAAGGGAAAATATTTGATTTATTTGATGACAAAAGGAAGCCAAAATGTAATCTACCAGAGGATTTTGATTTCAGCTGGTTTGACTGGAAGCAGCAATTTACTTGTAACAGGATCTCTCCAAAGCTAAATAAGTTGAGTGGGGAAGTACTGCTGTGTTCTTTTATATATGCCCTGAGAAACGAAGAAGGGCAAATATTTAAATCATTCTTGTTTGAAAATGCAGATAATAAAAATGGATTAAAAATAGTAAATTTTATAAATGTTACCTCCAAGCAGAATGTAATTCCTGAGAGAGAATATATTTCTCTGCCAGAGGAATCAAAAGTCTGTGGAAATGACATAAGCAATAAGAACAGATCTAGATACAGTACGCCAGGAAAGCAACAAGATCATAAATGCAATCTAGACATCCGAAACCTGCAAGTGTAAGAACACCGAACATTTTTGCTGTCATGTGTTATACAGTGGAAGTGAGCAGTTAGAACACAAGAAAATTATAGTACATCATTCTTTTTTGGTCATTCAGCCAAATGATTCTAGGGAGCCAGGGGAGGTGAATGCAAATATTGATGATTTGAAGTGGATTTAAAACTAACATAGAAGTTAATGTGTAGTGTATAGGAATTTGAATAATCCTCCTAAATTAACACTTACCATGTTAGTCTTAGACAGTCCAGGAGGGAGACATCAGTAAGGGGCAATAACAGAGATAAAAGTTGTCACTTAACAATTCAAAGTGTACGTGATCAGTGGTTCACAAGTCATCAAGTTATGTTAAGTCCTCATATATAGCTGAAGCAAGGGATTGGTGTGCCAGCTGGAAGCAGTTTGTACTGATATTACTGCACAAACAGGACTACTGTGATATGAATTCAAAATCCTTACAGAGTCAATTCAGTCAGGGGAATTTTGACTGCATGAGCTAAGTTGATTCCCCACATGAAAAGATGAGCTCGGTTGAAAAGTTAGATGTGGAGTTAGAGAAGATACTGTAGAGGCCTCTGAGGGGTGTGAGTCTGAAGAAACAGTCTTATATAGTTTTATGGAATTTAATTGGGGCCAGATGAATAACATTCTGTAAAATGGGTCTCAAATGTATTGTAAGTGTGGTTAGTAACACATGTGACAATAGTAACAATGTGAGGCTGGTAGTACTGCCTATTATTAAGGTTTGCACTTTCCATTAGAAGAGCCCATTTTCAGTTGCTTATAGCTTTGCAAAACTAACAGTTGGGGCTGAAATTTACCATGCTAGGCATCTTAGGCCGATTTTTTGGAAAAGCTTTATGTGACAGGGTGCACTCACCTCTCTTGAGTGCCTCCTGTTAGCTGAGTGTGTTGCTGCAGTCTTCTTTTTCTTCTAGTGCCCCCTGAAGGCTGTCAACCTTTTCAGGTGGGTCTTCAGTGGCTTAGCCCTCTAGCTAAGTCATACAGTTATAGATGAATGGATGAACCCCTTCCAGTGAAACAAAGTTCAACAAAGAGTTCACCCTTACCAGGGTCTTTAGCCCCATCTCTGGGCCTGTTTAAATTCCAGACTCTTTCTCTGGCTTTTAGTAAGGAGTCTTATCCCCTTTTGGGGACTTGCATCACTTCCTCACTGGCTGGTGAGAGTATCCAGGCCCATCCACTATTTTGGGTCCCAACCCAGTGACCCTGTATACAGCAGCCCATACTGCTTCCTTTAATAGTTGCTGCTGCATTCCCTGGACTTCTTCCCATTTGGTCCTATTGCCTTCACCTTAGGATGATGGTCCTTGAGTTCTATCCATCTGTTCCCTATTTGAGCAGGGTTTCTCTCAGGCTTCCTTGCCTGGGGAATTTCTCAGCCTTTCAACTCTCCTCACCCTTCTGGTTCCAGCTAGTAACTGACCTATTCAGCTCCTGCAGCTCCTTTTATCTGAGCCTTGTAGGCTCTGATTGGCTGCTTGTGTGCAGCCTTTCTAGGCAGGCCTGGAGGACCCACCTTCAATGTTCTTTTCTTGGGGCAGGGTGTGGTAGGACCATAAGGGTTCTAGCAGGAGCGGGGCTCCAAGGTCCTGGTAGATCCCATCACATTTCAGCATAACATATCAGCCATTTCTGGGAACAAGGCTAGGGAAATATTTTCAGAACCAAATACTTTTAAATTATCTGGAAAAAGGAACAGATCCTAGGCTCCCAGGCATTTACCTGCCTGGCTGACTCAGAGGTGCAGAGCCTGGAAACACTGGGGTACCCAATTCAGAGGCAGTCTCCCCTGGCAGACTGACCCAGATCTGCAGACCCTGAAACCCTTGGCTGCCAAGGAGCTGGACAAGCAATCTCATCATCAGAAGCAAGCTCCCCACACACCAGCTCAAAGCATCACAAGACCAGGCCATAACAACAGATACAAAATCTGCAGGCATATCTCCACTGCTATGATGATCAAAAGCTCCCACAACACATCTTTCAAGGTGCATGGAACCTACACGTCTCTCACAACATATGGTATACCTCATCAAGTAAACTAAATGCCCCAATAGTAACTGTGTGGGTGAAACCAGGCAATCACTATGCTTGCAAATAAACTCACACAGAAAAATGATTAAAAAAAACCAAATCCACTATCACCTGTGGGCAAACACTTTTCATAAAATGATCACTCCATCTCTGACTTCTCCGTCCTCATCCTCAAAGGAAACCTGCACAACACCTTCAAAAAAATGAAGCTGGGAGCTTAAATGCATAACTTTGCTAGACACCAAAAATCATGGTCTTAATAAAGACAATGGAGTTATGAGTTATTACAACAATCTGTAAGCCACTAGCCTTCCTTTTTGTCCCATGACTACAGAGTGTTATTGGGCCCCTTCACCTTGAATGGACCCTTAAAAATATGCATTAACTATTTATGCTAAACAATCTGTTTCACCTTGGATTTATCTGTGAACACTGAGCATCTTTCCCAGACCTGCAGAAGAGCGCTGTGTAGCTCAAAAACTGGTCTCTTTCACCAACAGAGAGTTGGTCCAATAAAATGATATTAGGCAAACCCACTTTTCCACTGTGATGGATACAGGAACAGTGCAAATGATTTAATACATTGACTCTTATTCTAATACATTGAATCTGAAAGCTTCCCAGTATCCAATTTGTTGTTATAGTGAATCAGAGTGCTACCAAAAACCTGGAGTCCATAAAGTTTTATGGTTCATGAGAGTAGCTGGCCTAAAGATGTTGGAACCAGAAGTCTCTTTACTTTCTCCTTTGAATTCTCAGAACTTCTATCAATTTCAGTTTCTTGATTTTTACAAGATCAATTGTTAAACTCAAGCTAATGGAGCATCTGGCATAGGCCCTACTCCCAAGGATTTCAGGCATGAATATGAGGGTCAGAGATGAAGAATTATGACCTATAAGAAGGACATTCTTTAAACCTCAATTATCTTTTGGACATCATCATTTGTGGGCATGGAAGGATTAGATTTTTTTAATAGGTAAATGTCAGTAAACATTGATTTCATTGTAACACGCAAACCAATGAAACATATTCCCATAATTAATAACTGAAATTATAGATTGTAAAAGTAAGAAAAATGCTTCTGAGAACTTAGAGTTTGATTTATGGATATTTATTTTATATATTTTGATAATTTTTGATTTAACAGTTATAAAACTGTAACTTTTTGAATATATCAATAAATAATTATCTGACTCACTATTGAGTGATCTCTCCTCTCCATAATTTCCCACAACTATGAAAGTTTACATCAGTATGAAAAATGCTTAAAATCCATACTTTTGCATAAACATGAACATTTAAATCAACATGAATAGAAAAAATGCTTAAAAATAAACATAGCTACATTTGTCAAAATTAAAAAAACAATAAAAATTGAATTTTGCCAAGCTTAATAATCTGCAACAGTTAATAGGTCCTAGGAACTGAGGTTGTGAAAGAAAGAAAGAAAGATCCTAATATAACTAAAAAACATTTTTAACCTTAAAAAGCACCAGGGAAACAGGCTGATGAGCTTCACAATTTATTGCTTTGGTGGCTGGAAGAAACTCAGGGAGTATGGAGCCATTTATGCCTGTATAGCCATGCACGGTGTGCTTTGTAAATTGATGCAGGGTTTCTATGGCTCCAGATGGAAAAAAGTTTTCTACAGGATTACAGGCTTGTTTGGAATATTTAGGGAGAGTAGGGAGCTGTACTGAGAAACTACTCAAGGAATACCTCTTATAAAAGTATGTAACTCTCCTTTCTTCCTGGAATTAGTCTTGCAGAAATGGAATGTTATATCATGGAAATAGCCCAGCATAAATGCTGAAAATTATTATTCTGAGACTTCACACATTCTACTTTGGCATCACTAAATGTCATGAATAATCCAAACTGTCTGTTTTGTAGCCTGGGATTAGGAGAGATGTCCAAACTAATGTAACTAAGGGAGAGTGCTGCCAAGAAATCAAGCCTACTTGTCACACAGAATCCTGTAACTCAGTGACCAATCAGACTCTGGAAACGAGTGGGGGTTGACAACTAAGAGTTACTGGGATGGAAGCACTGTTTAGGAATCAATGTCCTAACAAACAAAGAACACGATGGGATACTAGTTGGTGTCTGCTACTGACGATCAAATCACACGAAGGAACAAGACAATTGCTTGCTTAGACACCTATCTACAATATGTAGGAAAAAAAGCAGTGTGATCATGGGGGATGTGTACTGGAGGTTTCATGCTGCCCATACTAAAACAACATGGAGTTTCTGACCATCATAGACAATTTCCTAACTCACAATATATTGCAACCACACAGGGAAATTCTTTATTAGACCTGGTACTCACAGATTAAGAAGAACAGATCACAGAGTAGAAAAGTAATGGTAGCTCAGGTTTAAGTGATCATGATTTGATCACATTTATAATGTGCAAGCAGAGTAAAGTCCAGAGTAGTATATATATACTGGGTGCTTTAATAGGGTCAAAAGGAAAAGGAGTACTTGTGGCACCTTAGAGACTAACAAATTTATTTCGTAAAGCTCAGAACCACCCAAATCAGCTAGGAGGAAGAATTTAATCAGAAAAATCAGAATGACACTTGGTGATCTGCCCCTTAAATGGCCTGGGGGAGGGGAGGCAGTGAGAAGCCAACCCTTCTCTAGGGAGAAGCCCAGAAGGCAGGTGCTAGGACTCACCTGAACAGCACCGCATTTGTCAAGGTTCCTTCCCCACTCTGAACTCTAGGGTACAGATGTGGGGACCTGCATGAAAAACCCCTGAAGCTTATTCTTACCAGTTTAGGTTAAAAGCTGCCATCACCAAAGTGTTACACAAAGAACAACAGGGGAAGTGCCCACTTGGAAACGTCTCCCCCCCACTAATATCCGCCCCAAGCACTACACCCCCTTACCTGGGGAAGGCCTGATAAAAATCCTCACCAATTTGCATAGGTGAACACAGACCCAAACCCTTGAATCTTAAGAACAATGAAAAAGCAATCAGGTTCTTAAAAGAAGAATTTTAATTAAAAGTAAAAGAATCACCTCTGTAAAATCAGGATGGTAAATACCTTACAGGGTAATCAGATTCAAAACAGAGAATCCCTCTAGGCAAAACCTTAAGTTACAAAAAGACACAAAAACAGGAATATACATTCCATTCAGCACAACTTATTTTATCAGCCATTTAAACAAAACAGAATCTAACGGATATCTAACTAGATTGCTTATTAACTCTTTACAGGAGTTCTGACCTGCATTCCTGCTCTGGTCCTGGCAAAAGCATCACACAGACAGAGAGGAACCTTTGTTTCCCCCACCTCCAGCTTTGAAAGTAACTTGTCTCCTCATTGGTCATTTTGGTCAGGTGCCAGCGAGGTTATCTTAGCTTCTTAACCCTTTACAAGTAAAAGGTCTTTGCCTCTGGCCAGGAGGGATTTAAAGGTGGTTAACTTTCCCTTTATATTTGACAGCATTAAGCCCACACTTTCAGCTGGACAATAGATGAATGGCCAGCTCCATGAAGGGGTGGGGGAAAACCAAGAGAGAGTAGGGAGAATACTCCTCCATACCCAGAGCAGGACTGCAGGCAGCTGGACCCTGTGGATCTTCCCTCCTTTGGTTTCTCTCTCTCTAACAAACAGAGCCCTGAAAGAAGGGACAAAGACTAAGACAGGCACGGCTGACTATTTGTCTTCATCTAATGATTAAGACCACCAGCCTACAAATACCTTACCCAATGGCCAAAACCACACAACTGAAGAAGTAGTTGGCATTGGTGTGACTGCTGCTGGAATAGTATCCAGTTCTGGTGCCCACAATTTAAGGCGGATGTTGATAAATTGGAGAGGGTTCAGAGAAGAGCCATGAGAATGATGAAAGGATTAGAAAACCTTCCTTATAAAGATTTGAATCTTTGAATCTATCTATTTAGGTTAACAAAGAGAAGGTAAAGGGGTGACTTCATTAGAGTCTATAAGTATCTACATGCAGAGGTGGATTAGGGTTTTGTGGGGCCCTGGGTCAGAACAAGTAGAGCCCCTCCCACCCTTTTGCTTGCATTCCCCACCCCCAACCCCTAGGTTCTCTTGTTGGGAAGCGGGGTTGGGGCATGGGGGCTTGCCCCACTCTGCCCACCTGCCTGGCCCTGCTCCCCAGTTGGAGTGCCAGGTGGGCAGGTACAGCGGGGGAAGCCCTCATATCCGACCCCGCTCCTCATCTGGAGTGCCAGGCAGGCAGAGTGGGTTAGGGCACAGGGTTGCTATTTTTTCAGGGCCCCCAATTGGCCGGGACTCCTGGGTATGGGCCCCATTTGCCCAGTGGCTAATCCATCACTGTCTACACGGGGAACAAATATTAAATAATGGGCTCTTTAGTGTAGCAGAGAAAGGAATAATATGATCCAATAGCTGGAAATTGAAGCTAGACAAAAATTCAGACTGGAAATATGAGAGAGTTTTAACAGAGAGAGTAACCATTGAGACAATTTACTAAGGGTGGGACAATTTCTAAATTAAGATTGGGTGTTTTTCTAAAAGATTTGTTCTCGCAATTATTTTGGGGAAGTCCTATGGCCTGTGTATTACCGGAGGTGAGACTGGATGATAGATGGTCCATCCTGGCCTTGCAATCTATGAAATGCCTGCTATTGTGCAGGACAAACGCACTGGTACAATCAAAACAGCTGCATTCAGAACTATTGAGACATTTGCAACACATTCCAAAACCAAGAGATGATGCTCAATTTATTATTCTTGCTTCAGAGTTAATCAGAGACAGTTCTACAGTGGCACAGGAATCAGAAAAGATCATGCATACAAGCAATTTTGAATTTATTGAGACCATCAAGAACCACTATGAATGATTGCTTCAAGTGTTGTGACTAAAAACCTCCAGAAGGAAAGTGATCAGAAAACATAGTCATGTTGATAGACACAGCAAACATGAATGGCAGAATTTACAGTTTGCTATTTGAGTAACGGGTACTTTATTTAGTGCCTTAAATCAGTTAGTATACTGGGTTAGTGGAATTACCCCCAGGATTGGATTTGTCCCACTGGGGATTTGTCTCATTGTGTTTTTATCATTTACTAGAATTTGTTGTATAATAAATAAAAAAATAGTTCCCAGTAAATAAACCTATTTGTTAATAACTCAAAGTGGGAATGTACAGTCCTGGGATATTAAAATTCCTCTTGTCCTGTAGGAAGGATATTATTTATGCATCCAGAAACTCTGTTAATCACATGGAATTTCCCTTGCAGGTCATGAAATTGCTCATAGGACAGAGGGAAATATAAGACTCAAGAACTCTGATCTGTGATAATATAGTGGGGCACCTAAGACTCCAATAGAAGTTGGAATATTTTCAGTGATCATATAGCTATGCTGATTTTACTCCAGCTAAATGCTGACCATTTGTTACCATCAGTTAAACCAGAGTTAGCATCACTGAGAGTTCCTGATTTTATTGTACCGTAAGTAAGGGATAATGGCCGTGATTCTTCTCTCATTTACTCTGGCTGTACACTGATATAACTCCATTGACTTTAAAGGAATAATTCCTGATTTACACCAGTGAAAGAAAAATCAGCCCCTTCATTTATGAAACATATATTCACCCCTCTTCACCTCCATTCTGGTTTCTTTTCTTTGCTAATGTACTATGTTTGGATAGGAAAATCTTATATTTACAGACTTTTGCAGGAACAGTTATCTTCTCTATGCCCCATAATTGTTACCTCTGATGCACTCTTGGGGCTTGCTTTGTCAGGTCAGACTTTCTCTGCTTTGAGACTTCTGTTTCATCCCTTTCCCCTCCATTTCAGGTTATTTTTCTGTGGAATACTTTCCCCCTCAGCTGTTCTGTGCTACCATTTGAAATCTAATTCCTACCAAATTCATCAGCTCTCTCCCCTAGTTCAAGGAAAATGTTTCCATTCCAGAGCAACAAAACAGTGATTCAAAAATTGAAATGTTTGGTTTATAGTTAACAAATTTTGCTGTATTTTTCATACAGGTTTACTCATGTGGCCCACTTGACATCCCACCATGAAATGTGTCCTGTTGTGAATGTGACTGCTGCTGATTGTACAGAATGTGACATCATATCCAAAAAAAGTAAAAGGCTGCCATGAAGAATTTTCCTGCTAACTTCTTTCAATAATGAAACATGCAAGGTTTATATTTTGCCAATTGCAAATAATTTTTACTTGTGATATTTTCTTTTTTATGCATAGGAAAAACAACAAAAGTAATGAACAAAAATCTTTTTTTCTGCCTTTTCTTGTCTGAACTTTTCATTTAACACTTGTCTTTAGTAAGCTAACAAGAATCATTTCATCCCAAATTCCATATTGGTTTTCAGTCCACCAGATATTACTCTGTTTCTTTTCTACTTGGAAAGGTGAAAAATACATTATACACACTAAATTGAATGACTATCACCTGTTATTAACTTTTAGTTCTCCTATAGTCTCCCTCCTTGTCTAAAACATTATTTATATAAAGTATTGATAATTTTTCTTTGGCTGTTTTTATTTTCTTTGCTATTTCAGCAAATCAGCATTAGCTAGCATGGCCATGCATGTCAATAGCTTTCAAGAAAATTTATCTATACACACACACACACCACACAAAAATCACCAACCTTAATTTTTCTTTGTAATTTATGAAAAAGTTTTTTTCCCCTAGTTTTGCTATTTTCTGCAGCATTCTGGAGATTCCTAAAAGTTTTAAATAGGTTAATTTAACATAAACCTTTCCTCTTATTATAACTATTATAACTTATTATGACTTTGTGCCGTTGGACTGATATTTTCATTTAAAAACATTTTGATTGAGCTTTAAGGATTTCCACTGATGTTCCATTAATGCTAGCACTACTTCATTGTGATGCTGAACATAGGGAGACCTGGATTTGGGTTTATTAAACACTGCCCTCTTCTGCCTCAAAGAACAAAAATACTCTGGAATACAGGGCTTTTAAAAATGTTAGTTTTAAATAAATGGAATGATCACATTTTCAATTGATATTTTGCTGAGCTAGCATGGGCTGTTCCTTTGAGCTTGTCATCTTCACTCCCTTTGAAGGTCAGAGGGCAAGGGATGGCTATGACCAGTCTTTGTCATCAATGGATGACTTAAAAAAATAAAAGAGCAAATCTCAGAACAACAAAGATACCAAGAGCAAGTATAAAACACTGGATAGCACCCATGTAGTTGATAACAAGATGAAAACAAAGCTAAATGTAAAAGAAAAATAAGAGTGCTTTACAGAAATGTAAATAGGTATGGATATGTTAATACATGTGTGTTCTTAAATAGTGTCCCACTTGTATGACATCTATATCTGATAGTCTGAGGTGTATGATTGGCAAATTGTGGAATAATATCATTTTCTTCAACAACTTAAGCCAGAAAGAAGAAAATAATGGCTTAAATTCTGTGTTGCACCTCCAGGAAGCGTAGCCTGTGGTGGGTGTACGAAGTCATTGGAGCAAAGATGGCTGTAAGAGATGTTTGTACTCTCAGTATTCTTGGCTACTGTTCTGCCTCTAATCTGTCTCCTTCCAGTCCTGCTTCTAAATATGCACCCACACCAGGGCATACAGGGGTAGAGGTGCAATGTAGGGTTACATACAGTAGACCAACATAGTGCATGCCTCAGGGGAATTCTCCTCTGGTTCCTCATCAACCTACTTCCCCTATAGGCTGAGAGACAGTCAAAATCCAGCCAAATATAAAAATCCTCTGTGTAATGACATTTATTAAATGATGTATCCCATCACATGCACATTCTTTATGTCTTTACTCAGCAGACAGATTTATGCAGATTTTATACAGTTCTACATGCAAGTAAAATACCTTCCCTCCTTGACTACAGAATAGTGTATCTTTAAAACCTCTACTCTTCTTGCTGGAGAAATTCTATTTAGAACAATTCTCTGAGCAGAAATAACTGAACTGTCAAACAAACTAAACTCCCTTTTCTGAAAACTGTCTTTTCACGCTCTCCTCTTTGTCTAAGCTCGGGTTCACTGACTTATGAATTTGCCACACAGAATATTTAAGAGTTCCTTTAATCAATTTATTGGTCTGTACAATTACATGGCGGGGGGTGGGGGGGGAACCTTGTTCAAACAGCAGGCACTACCTTGCCAATAGACCCTGGTGGGACCCTAGCAAGCCTGTGCAAATGGCCCATCAAGATCCCAGCATAGAAATAAAATTGGAGTAGTTTGGCATTTCTGTTATTTTTGTAACTTCTGTCCAGGTGGTTTGAGGTTGTTCACACAGCTTTTCTGACCCCACATACATTCTCACAACTCCCGTCTCACCCTTCTGATGCTCTCCTACAGTGCACAGCTCCCTTCATACTTTCCTCCAGTAGCTATTCCCTCATATAAGATGTTTGAGTGGTTGCCACAGCTGGCCTTCTGCCTCCCCTAAAGCAAAAAAAAAAAACAAAACAAAACAACAAACAAAAACGAGCTGGGAAGGAAGCTGGGTTGTACGATGTGCCCCTCCAGGACACGTAGCCTGAGTTGGGGGTCAGCAGGGACAAAGAGGAATGCAAGACACCTTTGTGCTCTCACTATTCTTGGAGTGGGGGTGGGGAAAGCAATCCTCCCAATACTGATACTGTCTACTCAGGGGGCTCCCTGAACATAAAATACATCAACAGATATAGGAACGGGTAGTCTGAGGGTATGTTTTTTTTCCTTGTAATTAAAATTTTGTAGAACCTACTCCAACTTAAGCTTCAGAAGTTGTTCTTCTACAAACACAACTTGCAGAGCTTGTATTGGCCTGGTCAATAGTAGTTGCACTAAAAAAATAATTCCTATTTAATGAGGCCAGATATCAACAAAATAGACTAGCTAACCTCAGTCAAACAGGCTGAAATTTCAAGGCCACTTGGTCAATGATTAGCATAAAGCCTATTGCTGATTACCCAGGAGGACCAAGCAAAAAAAAAAAAAAAAAAAAAGAGAGACTCTAAAATGTCAGATATTCACCTTTTGCTACTCAAGGAGAAGCCCCCTGCTGCCCTCCCCTTGCTCAAGGTTCTCAGTCATAGAATCCAGTTAATACAGAAAAATGAAAGATACTTCTGCTGCCAGAGAAAGTCAGGTACCCAGCTTATGATCTAGATGGGAGTTAACCCAACTTTAGCAAATAAAAGAGTAGAAAAATAAGGCCAATTATCCGCACAGCTGATAGCTGAAGCCAAATGAGAAAAGGAGCAAAGAGATTTGTTTAAAGGAAGTCTTTCTTCTTCTCCCTCTATTCTGCAGGTGTCAACCACAGATTAAAGTCCATTTAAAGGATGTACATTATACCAAGATAGTACAATATATCCAGATAGCACCTCTTCCCTCCCTTGTTTGTTATTATCTGGCAAGTTTAACTGTTCGATATAATGTACTACAAATAATGCATCCGATGAAGTGAGCTGTAGCTCACGAAAGCTTATGCTCTAATAAATTTGTTAGTCTCTAAGGTGCCACAAGTACTCCTTTTCTTTTTGTATCTTCATGAACCACCATGAAAAATTCTGCTTGGTAACCGTCATCATTTCAGGAGTATCTTCTGGAAAAGCATTTTTTAAAATATTGGAATTGTAATGGTAAGTGAAGATGTTACATATTTGATAGAATATCATGTTAGGATTGATTCATTAGTGGTACTGTCACAGTTAAGAGACTGGAAGCACTACATCCCAAAATACCTTGCCAGCAGTAGAGGAAATATTTTTAATAGAATGTATCAATCTTGGGATATTTTAAAAAATTTAAATGGCCATCCTGGGCCAGACCTATGGTCCATCTAGCCCAGTATTCTGTTTTCCAACAATGGCCAGTGCCAGATGTTTCAGAGGGAGTGAACAGAACAGGGCAATTTATCAAGTGACCATCTCCTGTCCTCTGATCCCATCTTCTATCAGTCATAGGTTTAGGGATAGCCAGAGCATGGGTCTGTGTCCCTGACCATCCTAGCTAATAGCCATTGATGGACCTATCCTCCATAAATTATCTAATTCTTTTTTTAACCCAGTTAAAGGCCTTCACAACATACCCTGGCAATGACTTCCACAGGTTGACCGTGTGTTGTGTGAAGAAGTAATTCCTTTTGTTTTAAACCTGCTGCCTATTAAATTTTATTCATGACCCCTGGTTTGTGTGTTATGTGAAGGGGTAAATACACTTCCTTATTCACTTTCTCTACACCAGTCATTTTATAGACCTCTCTCATATTCCCCTCCCCCCTCAGCCTTCACTTTCCCAAGCCAAACTGTCCCAGTCTTTTTAATTTCTCCTCATATGGAAGTTGTTCTATAATTATTTTTGTTGCCCTTTTCAGTACTTTTTCCAATTCTAAATTATCTTTTTTGAGATGGGGCAACCAGAACTGCAGACACTATTCAAGGTTTGGGCATACCAGGGATTTATAGATTAGCAGTATGATAGTTTCTGTTTTATTATCTATCCCTTTTCTATTGGTTCCTAACATTGTTAGCTGTTTTGACTGCTGCTGCTGCACACTGAGCAAATGTTTTCAGAAAATTATGCATGATGACTCCAAGATCTCTTTCTTGAGTGGTAAGAGCTAATTTAGACCCCATCATTTTGTATGTGTAGTTGGGATTATGTTTTCCCCATGTGCATTACTTTTCATTGATTAATATTAAATTTCATCTGCCATTTTAAGACATTACAAGATCTTTTAGCTGGAAGTTGAAGTGGACACATTTCAAACTGGCAATATTTTTGAAAATGAAGGTAATTAACCATTGGAATATTTTGCCAACAGGTGTGGAAAATTGTCCATTAGTTGGAGTGTTTAAATTAAGACTGGTGACTTTTTAAAAGATATGCTCTAGTGCAGGGGTTCTCTAACTTGGTTCGTGGCTTGTTCAGGGTAAGCTGCAGGCGGGCCGTGAGACACTTTGTTTACCAGAGTGTCATACATTATACAATTAGTAATAATTGGTCTAGCAGGCCTGCTTTAATTGTTAACTTAACTGGTAAAGAATGGGTAAAGGTTCAAGAATTGTCAGAAGGATTTGATATATAAAAACTCTTTAAGACTACATGTGAAAAGGAAAAAAGACTGAATTAATTTGAACAGAAAGGGTCTCCTGATACCATTCAAGGACTGGGTTAAGATTATAACTGGTAAACAGGAGGAGTAGAGGACTGTAAAATAATGAGCCAAAATTGATATGTCAGAAATTAGAGGGATGAAATAATGAAAGGATAGATTATTCCCTCATTGCCTATTTGGGACCCTTAAAAAAGACTTTCGGGGAGAACAAAACAAGATGTTTCTTTTATCAATCACATCATCTGCAGACTGTTGCTATGACACCAGACAGTGATATTTCAATGAGAACCCCATCCAGTGATTTGACCATCATCACTACCCCAGTAAGGACCCCAACATGATACATGTGAGATCCTGCTCAGTCTTCCCCTCCCTCCTATGCTACTTTCTTCCCCCATCTCCTCTTGGCCTTTCATCTGATCCTGAAATCAACTGTACTGAACAGCACAGTGAGATGAGACAGCCCATCTAACTCTGCCCAGCCTGAGAAGGATCAGTGAAGGAGAGGGATCTGACCAGAACAACAAGATGATGTCCTTGTCCGGGGAAACAAAACAGAGTCCAGAGCAACAGCTACTGTGACTGACCTGCCAGACTAAAGCATCATGTGACCGATTAGCCACCCTGTATCCTGAGAACATCAACAAAAGATGTATTTTCCCCATCTTTACTATCTTGTCTCACCTTTTGTCTAAAGCAGAAAGGGGACTATCATTTCCAATTCAGAATTAAACAAGAGAACTAACCCTTTCTTTTCCGCCAAGAAAGACTGTTGGACTGAATAAGAGACTTTAACCAATATTCACCATCTCTACATATGAGTTTGGTAGGTTTTGATTAAGTTTGTTTTTCATAAACAATCAATTTCAGTTTCAATGCTCTTTACCTCATTTCAAGAGTTTCAATCGATACATTTCTAACCTTTGACACAAATTTTATAGTGCGTTTCCCATGGGAGTAAGCAGGCTGAGGGCTTTATACCAAAACCTGGCCCTTGTTGAACACTGTTTAACATTGGACAGTGACTGAGTTATGATAACACCGTTAGCCCCTATTTTTCATTTAAGTTAATACAACCTGCCCTCTCAAGTTTAAAAAAAATCCAAAGCTTTGAATAGTGGACACAACATGTCTCAAGAATAAGACAAGAACCCAACAGTCATTTCATATATGGTAGGGTAGAATATCTTATGTAGCAAATTATTTATCTAGATAATGACACCACATGAAAATGGTGTAGATTGCTTTGACTCATGGTATAATATTAATTAGCATCTGGCTCATATAATAAGGCATATAGGAAACTCAAACAACAAAGGTTATCTATCTATCAAGAAGTCCTTGGCTTGTGTGAAAAACAGATCAGTTTACTGACTTTAATAAATACCAATCAAAAAGTACAATGCACAAAGTTTTGCATGTAGAAATTCAAGTAATATAAACAGCAATAAAACTACTTCAGATTTTTTTCAATTACAATGGTACTGAAAAGTGGTAGTGACTTGGATCTATAATATTTGGCTGCAGAACAGGTTTTTGTGGCAAGATTTTGCTTAACCAAAGGTGACGAATGATTGACAAGGCATTACCATTAAAGTACAGTGTCTAAGGGATCTGGACCGAATCCTGAGATCCTCACTTGTGGTGGGTAACCCTGTCCTGTGGGAGGGGCAAGAAAAAAATGGAGTGACAGTCTCTACACATACATATTTTCCCAAGTTGTTACATAGGAACTATCCTACCAGAGCAAAACCATGGTCTACCTAGTCCAGCATTTTGTCTCCGGTAGTGAGACTTAAGAAGCAGGTGCAAGAAACCCCACTGCAGGCAGAAATGAAATACCTACCCATTGAAATATTCTTTTTTCCTAACACCCAGCAGTTAGAGATAGGCCTATGCCCTAGTTATTATTCCTTTCAATTTTTAAAATATCTCTAATATTGTAACTCTGCATTTACTTGGCATACACAAATGTCAAAACCTTTTTGGAATCCTGCTCAGCTCTTGGTCTCATCATCATCTAGTGGCAATGAATTCCATCATCTAATTGTACCTTGTGTGCAAGAGTATTTTCTTTTATTAATTTCAAATTTCTACCTTTCATTTCCATTAACTGTCCTGTTCTTGTATTATTTGAAGGGATGAATAGAAGTACTCCACCTATCTTCTCTATACCATTCATTCTTCTTGGGTTTTTTGTATAATTTTATTAGTCTCCTTAATTCATCTCTCTGAAGGAAATGGTCCCAGTTATTTCAATCCCTCTTCATGTGAGTGTTTTTCTATGCCCCTTATTCTCATTATCCATCTCTGAACCACAACTCTTCAGGCTATGTCCATCGATAGAGAGGATAACCAGAAATGAATATTCCAGGTGAGGGTTTAGCACTGTTTTGTATAGTGGGAACGTCTTCCCCAAAACACGAAGTACCCATCTATAATGTAAAATATTCTACCTACCCCAGCCTGTACCCTAAACTGGTGGGAGTCAGCAAACACTCCAGAGAACAAGGGCTGGTTAGTTAAGATTAAGAATGTCATGAGCAATTTAGGGGATCACTGGCTACTCCTTCTACACTAACAGGTGACAGCCATAAACTGTTACTGTATGCAGTGAACTATTTTTTATCCTTGCTGTTATCTTCAGGTTTCTAAACTGGAAGTGAGGTGAACCTGGGAACTGTTAGAAACTCTCTTCACAATTACAAATAAATAGTTGACTGGCAAAGTTTAGACTACAGTATGTGAATAGAGAATAATTGCGTAAAAAGGCTGGTCACTCAACAAAGAATCATAGAATCATAGAATCATAGAATATCAGGGTTGGAAGGGACCCCAGAAGGTCATCTAGTCCAACCCCCTGCTCAAAGCAGGACCAAGTCCCAGTTAAATCATCCCAGCTAGGGCTTTGTCAAGCCTGACCTTAAAAACCTCTAAGGAAGGAGATTCTACCACCTCCCTAGGTAACGCATTCCAGTGTTTCACCACCCTCTTAGTGAAAAAGTTTTTCCTAATATCCAATCTAAACCTCCCCCATTGCAACTTGAGACCATTACTCCTCGTTCTGTCATCTGCTACCATTGAGAACAGTCTAGAGCCATCCTCTTTGAAACCCCCTTTCAGGTAGTTGAAAGCAGCTATCAAATCCCCCCTCATTCTTCTCTTCTGCAGACTAAACAATCCCAGCTCCCTCAGCCTCTCCTCATAAGTCATGTGCTCTAGACCCCTAATCATTTTCGTTGCCCTTCGTTGTACTCTTTCCAATTTATCCACATCCTTCCTGTAGTGTGGGGCCCAAAACTGGACACAGTACTCCAGATGAGGCCTCACCAGTGTCGAATAGAGGGGAACGATCACGTCCCTCGATCTGCTCGTTATGCCCCTACTTATACAACCCAAAATGCCATTGGCCTTCTTGGCAACAAGGGCACACTGCTGACTCATATCCAGCTTCTCGTCCACTGTCACCCCTAGGTCCTTTTCCGCAGAACTGCTGCCGAGCCATTCGGTCCCTAGTCTGTAGCGGTGCATTGGATTCTTCCATCCTAAGTGCAGGACCCTGCATTTATCCTTATTGAACCTCATTAGATTTCTTTTGGCCCAATCCTCCAATTTGTCTAGGTCCTTCTGTATCCTATCCCTCCCCTCCAGCGTATCTACCACTCCTCCCAGTTTAGTATCATCCGCAAATTTGCTGAGAGTGCAATCCACACCATCCTCCAGATCATTTATGAAGATATTGAACAAAACGGGCCCCAGGACCGACCCCTGGGGCACTCCACTTGACACCGGCTGCCAACTAGACATGGAGCCATTGATCACTACCCTATAGCCCGACAATCTAGCCAGCTTTCTACCCACCTTATAGTGCATTCATCCAGCCCATACTTCCTTAACTTGCTGACAAGAATGCTGTGGAGACCGTGTCAAAAGCTTTGCTAAAGTCAAGAAACAATACATCCACTGCTTTCCCTTCATCCACAGAACCAGTAATCTCATCATAAAAGGCGATTAGATGTCAGGCATGACCTTCCCTTGGTGAATCCATGCTGACTGTTCCTGATCACTTTCCTCTCCTCTAAGTGCTTCAGGATTGATTCTTTGAGGACCTGCTCCATGATTTTTCCAGGGACTGAGGTGAGGCTGACCGGCCTGTAGTTCCCAGGATCCTCCTTCTTCCCTTTTTTAAAGATGGGCACTACATTAGCCTTTTTCCAGTCATCCGGGACTTCCCCCGTTCGCCACGAGTTTTCAAAGATAATGGCCAAGGGCTCTGCAATCACAGCCGCCAATTCCTTCAGCACTCTCGGATGCAATTCGTCCGGCCCCATGGACTTGTGCACGTCCAGCTTTTCTAAATAGTCCCTAACCACCTCTATCTCTACAGAGGGCTGGCCATCTCTTCCCCATTTTGTGATGCCCAGCACAGCAGTCTGGGAGCTGACCTTGTTAGTGAAAACAGAGGCAAAAAAGCATTGAGTACATTAGCTTTTTCCACATCCTCTGTCACTAGCTTGCCTCCCTCATCAGTAAGGGGCCCACACTTCCCTTGGCTTTCTTCTTGTTGCCAACATACCTGAAGAAACCCTTCTTGTTACTCTTGACATCTCTTGCTAGCTGCAGCTCCAGGTGCGATTTGGCCCTCCTGATATCTTTCCTACATGCCCGAGCAATATTTTATACTCTTCCCTGGTCATATGTCCAAGCTTCCACTTCTTGTAAGCTTCTTTTTATGTTTAAGATCCGCTAGGATTTCACCATTAAGCCAAGCTGGTCGCCTGCCATATTTACTATTCTTTCGACTCATCGGGATGGTTTGTCCCTGTAACCTCAACAGGGATTCCTTGAAATACAGCCAGCTCTCCTGGACTCCCTTCCCTTTCATGTTAGTCCCCCAGGGGATCCTGGCCATCTGTTCCCTGAGGGAGTCAAAGTCTGCTTTCCTGAAGTCCAGGGTCCGTATCCTGCTGCTTACCTTTCTTCCCTGCGTCAGGATCCTGAACTCAACCAACTCATGGTCACTGCCTCCCAGATTCCCATCCACTTTTGCTTCCCCCACTAATTCTACCCGGTTTGTGAGCAGCAGGTCAAGAAAAGCGCTCCCCCTAGTTGGCTCCCCTAGCACTTGCACCAGGAAATTGTCCCCTACGCTTCCCAAAAACTTCCTGGATTGTCTATGCACCGCTGTATTGCTCTCCCAGCAGATATCAGGAAAATTAAAGTCACCCATGAGAATCAGGGCATGCGATCTAGTAGCTTCCATGAGTTGCCGGAAGAAAGCCTCATCCACCTCATCCCCCTGGTCCGGTGGTCTATAGCAGACTCCCACCATGACATCACTCTTCTTGCACACTTCTAAACTTAATCCAGAGACACTCAGGTTTTTCCACAGTTTCGTACCGGAGCTCTGAGCAGTCATACTGCTCCCTTACATACAGTGCTACTCCCCCACCTTTTCTGCCCTGCCTGTCCTTCCTGAACAGTTTATAACCATCCATGACTGTACTCCAGTCATGTGAGTTATCCCACCAAGTCTCTGTTATTCCAATCACGTCATAATTCCTTGACATCACCAGGACCTCCAGTTCTCCCTGCTTGTTTCCAAGGCTTTGTGCATTTGTATATAAGCACTTGAGATAACCTGTTGATCGCCCCTCATTCCCAGTATGAGGCAGGAGCCCTCCCCTCACAGACCTTCCTGCCTGTGCTTCCTCCCGGTATCCCGCTTTCCCACTTACCTCAGGGTAAGACAGTGAAACCAGGGGAAGAAGACACTTTAAGAGGTAATTCAAATAGTTCAAAATATTGTATAGCAGCAAAGCCACTAGAAGAAATAGAGTAGTTGGGAGGGGAGGGAGATTGGTTATACTTCTCACCTGAAAGGCCACAAGAGATAGTGACATTAGGAACTTTGAAGCACTGGAAAAGATGGAAAATGAGGCAGTATAGTCATATCAATCAGTTCTGGAACATATAGAAACTATTAAATAAAATGGCTGGAAGTCTAAGACAAAACATTAAGCAATCATACCTGTAAGGATTGAGAATTAAAATGAGACATGGACAAGTTCAAATCTGATCAGAATTCCTGCCTTCGAGGTTTCTGTTCCTTTCTTATTTAGTTAACCTATTTCCCCCCCACACACACACACTTTGAGAAGCTATTATTTGTGTCACTGTCATCCGGACTTTTTAAATTAGAGAGGAGGTAGAAAAGGTTATAGGAAGGGAAGGCAGAATGAAGGACTTCTTAACTTTAAAATGGCACCTCACATCTCAAGGTAGCTTCACTAGTATTTTTGGAGATACTTAAGCAGTTAAATAAAGTAGAGATAAAAGCGGAAAGTTAACAAGGGTCTAGAGAGACACACTCTCATTGCATGCAGAAGTGCTGAACATTATGGGAGGTATATAATTGGGGATGCTTTAAAGGTCACCAAGCTTTTGCACCTTCCTGATCTTTCTCACAATCTGAAAGATTTGGTTTTTCATTATAAAGTC
The DNA here is from genome assembly GCF_009764565.3 of Dermochelys coriacea. Lineage (NCBI taxonomy): Eukaryota > Metazoa > Chordata > Testudines > Dermochelyidae > Dermochelys > Dermochelys coriacea. The sequence continues at coordinate 84,006,009 of NC_050071.1, read as the reverse complement.
ACTTAAACAGAGCACTGTGTTTTAAACTGATCAGAGTGTGGAACATGTGAGGAATGCAATCAGATATAGATCTGTTTCGGATTAATCAAAGTTCAGGATATTTAAAATATTGCAGGTCCATATTTGTCAGTGCTATCTGAGATTAAACAACAGATGAGAGCATGGAATGGGGATGCTATTTTATCTTTAGAGTTAAATCTCTTTTAGTTCTTCTTTCAGTGACATCCATTGTCCTTTATAGGAATGCCATGAAAAGTCATGTGAAATTAAACAAGGAACTACTAAGGATGTTGGGTAAAAGCCTTGTCCTATTGATGTCAATGGCAAAATTCTCATTCATTTCAGTGGAGCCAGGATTTCATCTTTTATCTTCATAACTACAGTTACATGCGGTAGGGATACAATCATGACTCCACAGCAATGAACCTTTCTTCCCAAACCATTTGCTTCCCCTCTATTGGTGAATTGTGTGGGCAGGGAGGAATGGGACTAAAGGGACAGTGGCATAATCCCGCCTGGAAACTCTCAGAAATGTTGTGAGTAAAATCACAATGAGTGAGTTACCATCCTCCCTCAGTACATTATCTATACTTCCCATCTCAGGAGAAATGCTTCAGCAACCTGAAAAGGAATAGTGGGTAAATAGATTTGGGAGGGACTGCCAAGGCATGCCTCCACATGGATAGCCCTGTTCCCCAAGGATCTTGGGGAATCTTCCATTTCTTGGGGGGGTTAACCCCAATTCCCACCATGACCCTTTGCCTCTGCCCCAGTGAAAGAGCACACTGGAAACTGGCATAAATGGCAATACACAAGAAGTGTTGTGCCCCATATTCAGAAGTAACCAACACGGGGGATGCTCTGGACCAATGTGCTTAAATTACAGCAAATCTCTAAAGAGCAGCTGCAATTGCTGACAAATGATTTACCAATTTGTACAGCATCTTGGCAGTTTACAGTAATACACAAAATGATCCGTACTTAACAGTTGTCAATTATGATTATTAATAAGTGCAGCTTTAACAAATTTATCATCTAGGGAGTCATCATCAAAACCCAGTTCAATAGATTGCTCTTCTGATAGAAAGAGCTAGCTCAGCGTGGAAGCATTATAAACTGAAGGAAGGGGTGACAGTTTTGTCTTCTAAGATTAGCCAGCCTAAAGCCTGTAGGCGCTCTTGCTGCAGCTTTGTTTTCTGTGTGTGATTTTCAGGATACACATTTGCCCATCTGAGCTGTCTTTTGGGCATATCAGTAGCAACATTAAGCAGCATATTTTACTGCTATACTGACTCACAGGAAAAAGTTTCTCTTCTCTTGGAGTAGCTCAAAAAAATACACGCTGGAGTACAAGCCTTTGGAGAAAGGTTAGGGTGTCAATAGCTGAGGAATGGACACACACTTTTCAGCTGAGTACCTCTTCTTTGTATGATGACAGCTACTCACCTTTGAGAGGGATGGGAGTTACTTCTAGATCAGTGTCAAATCTGACACTAGATTCTCAAAAAAAGAGGGGGTTCAGTCCTCCCACGCTGAAATTCTAAACAATTGTTTTTGCCTTTGGGTGGTAACTATAAAACTTTTTGAGGAAGCCAGTGTTAATCATTAACCTCAAGTTGGACACAGTGATCAGTTAATGCACCCAGGGTTTTTAAAGCACAGGCCACCAGTTTGTCCACCAGAAGTCCACTTGTCCAGGTTGGGATTTGTTTATCCTAGGATAACAGACAATTTAACTTTTACTAGTGTAATTGCATATCTGAATATGCAGAATCCATGACATTTGTCTCCTCTCTGTCTTGCTTAGACTGTGAACTCTTCAAGGCAGGGATGATGTATTTTATCTCTTGTACAGTCCTGAACACATTGTTGGCATGTAACAGAAAATAGATAACTTGCATCCCATTCAGAATTCTGGGGACTATAGATACAGTCCTGAATTATCACAGGGCCTGCGAAATCTCTGAGCTCTCTAGTATTAACATGATTCATTGCTTACGTGACTTTACAGTGCACAGGCACACAAACCTTTTATCAGGAACGTGCTGACAGCAAGTCATGTTCAGCGGCAGATGAGTTTAGGCTCTGTTCTTCTCGCTATATTGCGTCTTTGGCCAACAAATTAGTCAGAGTAAAACAAAGATGACCCAGTGCCACTGACTTGCAATACAGTTGCAAAGCTAAATGAATCTCCTGGACAGAAATATTCAGTGAAAGCCCTTTGCTTCACTGACTGGAAGTTAGTGAGTTTAATGCTGGACTGATAGACATGTAGGTTCAAATTGTCTATTTACCAGTGTTTCAGCATAGGTAACAGAAGAGTCCTCACACTGCTACTATTATTAATTATTATTATTATTATTGCAGAGTCTCCACTCAAGAGCAAGCCTCATTGGGTTCATTCTTAATATATTGGGGTCCTTCATAAGAGTAAAGGAATAACTCAGTTTCTGTGCCCATTCGGTCCTTGGCCTCTGCTGTAATTTCCCAGGAGGGTACTAATTATTGTACATTACAAACCTTTTTACTTTGCATACCTGTGCACTAGAACCTGCATTGAAACCACTTACACATTTCAAAGAAGCTTCCAGAGAGCTGGCAGATGATAGAGACTTTCAGTCACTTCTAAATTGGGCTGGATTCAAATCAGTGACCAAAGTCCAGATCACACCCCCCTCCACAACTGACTCCGCATATGGAGGAAGACATTAAGGCATGAGTCAACCTTCCCTTTCCAGACCCAACAGAGGACCTTTCAGCACCTAAGGAGTGTGTGGATCAGGAAAGGGCTAAGTGAAACAAGTTTTCCCCTGTAACCCTAGAGACTTGAAGCAAAAAGATAACACAGTGTTAGGTTACATTATCATTTCGGTACTCCCCACCCTCAGGGCCCAGCCAGGGGTCTCTCTGCTAGTGCAGTCCCAATGGAACCTTGCTGCCAGGGACTTCTTCCCACAACTTATCCAATCTCCATGCCCACCCCAGTGCAGACACCAACTCCCTGGAGTAGCCCTGGTTCAGTCTATAGGCATAGGGACCAAAGCATCACAGGGACAGATGCTTCCCTGGGTCTTTCCTTTCAGGAGAGAGGGGCATACAGGGTCCCCTGGGTTAGAGGATCTAGGTGGGATGATCCAGGCTTCCATTTGCAGGCTCCATCTGCATTCAAAGTCTGTGGCATTACAGATTAAATTCAAGTAAGGAAATTTTTTGCATAAGTGTCAAAACAGTCACCCCACACCCCTTCTCTTTTGTTAAAATATAATATTTCAGACTTTTCTTTCATCTGGAATATATGCAAGGAACACAAAAGCAGAAAATATTAGCAGATAAAATCCTATTGCTGTGTCAAAGTAAGTTGAGGGGGGAGAATGAATTTTTAGGCTGAACTGAATATTCTTTTGGTGCCACATTTAAAAAAAAAGAGCTAATCCTAATGAGAGAAAAAAGTACACATTTCAGACGGATATTGGTTATTTATTTGTTTCATTTATATTCAGGATGGATCTGTGTCATGCTATTTGGTAAATATAGAAAAAATGACTCACTTCCTTTACAACTGGAGGGGTTTCTAGCTAAATAAAATAAATAAAATTCTAAGCTATCTTAGAATAATACAATAATACTACAATAAAAATCAAAGGAAAAACAAATGATTCTTTAGGGCTTTTTCCCCTAATTTTAATTGATCAGTAAGGGCCAGTTCTTAGATTTAACGATTATTGCTGTGGGGGGAAGATTGTTTTTCTGTGAAGTGTGTGCACCAAAACAAAACCAGCTGTGGTTTGTAATATATTTTGTTCTGTTTATTAATGGCTATTGGAATGAATAATTTAACTTTAATATATTCCTAATCAATGGCTCCAATGGTAGTAAACTTGAATATAAAATTATTTTTAAATGTACCTCTTTTGATGTTGAAGTGGTACAAAATGTGTTTCTCTGTCGGCTGCATACGGTTAAAAAGCAAAAGTACTTTGACCATAATAGGCTAATTTTGCTCGACAGATTCAGTTCATGCTTCAGCTGTCAGAACAACTGCTGCCTTCATACCATTAGTGATCTTGACATCCCTTTGAGCAACATATTCAAGGTAGCCTGGATAATGGTGGTGCTTTATTCTGAATGAATTTAAAATGTGAGATTAGCACAGCAAAACGTCTGTTCTGACGAATTTTCAAATTCGCCTGGGCACACAAATGCTTAAACTACCATTGCACAACAAAACAACTGGAGACACAAAGAATGTATGTGTGTCTAAATATACAAACCATGCACAGCCATATGCCACACACAAAAGTCCCATTGACTGGAATAGGCATGAGAGCACTCAGCACCTAAAGCTCATATAGCCATCTGATCAATTGCATTTTCCATGCACTGCTGAACATCTCACCTGCACTCTGCCCACAGGACTTATTCTAATATTCCAAACTTCTCCATAGCTTCAGACATTCTCTGATAACAAATGAACACAAACTTTCATTCTATCTTTCCCCAAAACAATATGGAATTCCCTGTCCACATCTCACCAGCAAAAGAAAAAAAAATTACACTGGTTTGAGGTGCAGGATGGTCAATAGTCAATTATGGTCTAATGACAAGTTTATGAGCTCAAATGTCATGATGCTTCAGGGCTAGAAGTAGGAGCACAGATCTTCAGCTGCTAAATCAATGTAGCTATGTTGATTTGCACCAGCTGAAGATCTTGCCCAGGAACTTTGGATTGTTGAAAGGGGCAGCTATTTATCACTTTTTCAGTGGGCCACATACCATTTTGATATCAGCCCTTACAGATTCTCAAATACTAGATTTTAACATTGTAACGTATTTATAGAAAAGCCATTTTAGGTAACTATTAGATGTTTCTGAAATGTATTAGTTCCATTTTTTCCCCCTTCCCTCTGAGATACAGTCATCTCAGATCATAGTCATAAGGTATCTTGGTTTTACAGATTGGGGGATACAAAAATAGTGCCAGTACAAAATTTAAAATTCTAAAATATTTCTTAACTAGTAAAATGTTTCCTGGTGGCATATACAGAACATCTGAGGGAGTAAAAACAGTTTCTAATTGTACTTGTTTGGGATTACCTGCATTATTGAAGTGGCTTGTGTGTCATATGACCATTCCAAACTCATGTCATCAAAACTGTCACACCCACTATATCATATCCTATTGTGACAAAGCTCTGTCCTTGCCTCCGTGGGTCCCGAGTTTCCTGGCGGATTTCGCTAGTCTCAGAGGCTCACTGTGACCCTCCATGTAACCCTTCTTTCTCTAGAGACAAGGGTCACAGTTTACTGAGCCATTTACATCATAAGCCAGCGAGGGAGGTGAGGAGAAGTTATCCTTCCTTGCATAGTCTCCGTTGTCTCCCAGTCTCAGTGATTAATCAGGGGCAAAGGTGGGGGAGGGGGAAGCCCGGGCCCACCCTCTACTCCAGGCTCCAGCCCAGGGACCCTAATAGTATCAGCTATGGTAGCTGACCTTTTAAAAACATGACATGTACAATTCCCTGGGCTACTTCCCCCACAGCAGCCCTCACTTCCTCAAGCTCCACTTCACCCTTACCTCAGGGCCTCCTTCCTTGTGCTTGATATGGTGTGTACTACTCAGCCTCTCCAACAGCACAATTTCTTCCCACAGCTCCTGACCCACACGACCTAACTAACTGGGAGGCTTTTAACTAGTTTGAGCCAGCCCCTGATTAGCTTCAGTTGTCCCAGTCAACTTAGCCTTCTCCCTGCCTTCTCGAAAGTTCTTAATTGGCCCCAGGTGTCTTAATTAACCTGGAGCAGCTGCCATTTCACTTATCCTAGTACCAGGGATTTGTTTAGCCTGCAGCTAATCTATCTATCTCCCACTACTCTTCCATAGCCATCTGGCCTTGCCCCGTCACATATCCCCCCCTGTTCAACACCATAGAGTTGTGCAACTTGGGACGCCAGGTAGTATGCTCATGACAGTCCATCAGCGTTGCCACAATGGCATCCAGCCCTGTGCCATATACGGAACTGGTATGGTTGGAGGGATAAGAACCACCTGGTGACCCTTGCATTCGTTTCCTTATTCTGCTGCATCCACTGGAGGGGTGCATGGTCCGTCACAAGAGTAAATCGCCGGCCTAAGAGATAATAACACAGTGTCTCCATAGCCCATTTGACAGCAAGGCATTCTCTCTCGACTACTGCATATTTCTGTTCTCTTGGAGAAGCTTTCTGCTTAGGTAGAGGATCGGGTGTTCCTCTTCTCCCACATTTGCGACAAAACTGCTCCCAACCCCACCTCGGAAGCGTCTGTTTGTAAAACAAATTCCCTGTTAAAGTCCAGGGCTATGAGTACGGGGTCATGACAGAGGGCCGTCCGAAGGTCTGTAAATGCCCCCTCTGCTGCATTAGTCCACTTTACCATGTCTGGACCTTGAGCTTCACCAGGTCCGTTGGGGGACTTGCCCTAGTGGCGAAGTGGGTAATAAACTGTCGGTAGTAGCCTACCATGCCTAGGAACGCATGGACCTGCTTCTTTCAGGTCGGCTGGGGCCAGTTTTGAATTGCCTCTAGCTTATTTGTTTGCGGCTTCACTATGCCCCTTCCCACAATATATGCCAGCTACCTAGCCTCTGCTAGCCCTATGGCACATGTAGCGGGATTAGCAGTGAGGCCAGCCCGCCTTAAGGTGCGCAGTACTGCCTCAACTTTCTCCAGGTGGGTTCCCCAGTCTGGCTTATGTATGATGACATCTAGGTATGCATGTATGTATCTAGTATGGGGGCGTAGCAGCTTATCCATGAGGCACTGGAATGTGGCTGGGGCCCCATGTAGCCCAAAAGGGAGGATGGTGTACTGGAATAGCCCATCCGGGTGGAGAATGCTGTCTTTTCTTTGGCTTCTTTGGTCAGAGGAATCTGCCAGTACCCTTTTGTCAGATCCAGTATAGTCAAGAATCGGGCACTACCCAGTCGGTCAACAAGTTCGTCGATGCGTGGTATGGGGTATGCATCAAACTGGGATATTTCATTCAGTCGGCGAAAGTCATTACAGAATCTCATGGTACTGTCAGGTTTAGGCACTAGAACAATTGGACTGGACCACTGACTGTAAGATTCTTCAATAACCCCTAATTCTAACATTTCTTTACTTCGGCCTTGATTTCCTCTCTTTTGGCTGCTGGGATTTGGTAGGGTCTCAAGGTTACCTTGGCTCTGGGGATCGTGCGGATATGGTGATAGGTCTCAGCTGTCCAACCTGGTTTTGTAGAGAACACATCTCTGTTGCAATTAATCATGTCAGCTGCCTCGATCTTTTGGATCGGCGTCAAGTCAGATGATATCCTCACTTGCTCGTGTAAGTTATCCTCCTGGGGAAGGCTCTCCTGCATGACTAAGCATGTCTCTCGATCGTTCCAAGGTTTTAGAAGATTGATGTGGTTTGCTCCGATTTCTGGTAGCCTGGCTGCCGCACCTATAGTTCACCTCTTCCACGTCTTCGACTATTTCGTAGGGTCCCTGCCACTGGGCCAACAGTTTACTTTCTGCTGTGGGCACCAGTACCATCACCTGATCCCCTGGTTGGAACCTTTGAAGCTTCGCTTGGTGGTTATAATGGGTTCATTGGGTCTCCTGTGCTCTCTCCAAGTGTTCCCTTACAATGGGCATAACTCAGGCTATCCGATCTCTCATCTGCAGTACATGCTCAACTATGTTCCTTCTGGGATTTGGCTCCTTTTCCCAGGCTTCTCTGGCTATATCCAATATGCCCCGAGAGTGACGCCCAGATAGTAGTTTGAATGGAGAGAAACCCATGGAGGCTTGCGGAACCTCCTGGATGGCGAACATGAGGTAAGGCAATAGGGTATCCCAATCTTTCCCATCCCGGCTCACCACTTTCCTGATCGTGGCCTTGAGGGTCCTATTGAACCTTTCCACAAGGCTATCTCTTTGCGAGTGGTATACAGAGGTCAGTAGGGCTTGTACATGGAGCAATGAACAGAGATCTTTCATCAACTGGGACATGAAAGGTGTCCCTTGATCAGTCAATATCTCTTGGGTAGCCCAACCCGGGCAAAGATCTGTACTAGCTCCTTAGCTATTGTCTTGGAAGCTGTTTTGCGCAGGGGAACAGCTTCTGGGTACCAGGTTGCATAGTCCAGTACAACAAGCACATGTTGGTGGCCCCGAGCGGTCTTCTCTAGGGGCCCTACCAGATCCATGGCTATCCGTTCAAAAGGAACCTCTATTATTGGAAGAGGTACCAAATGAGCCCGCAAGTGTGGGCGAGGGCTATGTAACTGACACTCCAGACAAGAGGTGCAGTATCGCCGAACATCTTCACGTACTCCTGGCCAGAAGAACCTCTGCGGGATCCGTGCCTGGGTTTTCTCTACCCTTCGGTGTCCTCCAAACAGGTGATTGTGGGCGAGACTCAATATGGCTTTTTGATGCTTTCGTGGCACCAGAAGTTGTTGTATCTCTTGCTCCTGCATCTACACCACGCAGTACAGGAGCTCTTTTTCACTAAAGTAAGGTCCGGGACCCCAGACCTTCCCATCCACGGGTATCCCATCAATCTCGGCCACCTCTTTCCTGGCATTATCATATCTGGGATCCTCCACCTGGTCCCGCCCAAAAGTCTCTCTCCTGGAACTAACCTGCCCAAGCTCCCAGGGGCCAGGTCTTGCTTTCCAACGGCTCGCCGCCGTCATGACTGGGGGCAGCTTCTGGCTCACCTTCTGTGGTGGAAGTTTCTTTGTTGGCTGCTCGCATCCATCTGCCTACTAGGGAGGTCTTCTGGCCCTGGATCAGGATCCAGGTTCCCAAGGCCTTCGCGGCCTTCCTCTCCTTTTTTATCTTCCGGGTCTTTTGGGGGGCTGAGAACAGATCCTGAGAAATCTCAGCGAACATCGGAGGGTTGACATTCCCCCGGTGACAAGTTGCTGTCCTCAGGGTCCCCATCTCCCTCCAGCCTCTTCGGGGAGGAGTAAATTATCAAATCCTGGATAGTCCCTCCCAATGACTACAGGATATGGGAGTTTAGGAACTACGCCCACAGTCACCTCAATGGGGTTTTTGAACCTCTATCTCCACTGGGATGGTGGGGTAATGGCTCACGGCCCCATGCACGCACGTCACTGCTACGCATTTGGCTTGTAGCAGCTGACTATTTTTACCAGCTTACCCGATATGAGGGTGATAGCATTCCCAGAGTCCCCAAGCGCTGTAGTCTCTGCTCCATTTATCCTCACTGGCCTGGTGTAATTATGCGGGGCTAATGCAACCCCCGCGAGGTGGATAAGGGAGAATGGGACCTCCCAATCCCCCAAGTTACATTGCATAGGCTCCTCGGTGCTGGGACACTGTGCTGCTATGTGTCCCCACTTCCCACATGCATAATCTATAATTGCTTTTAATCACTCCCTTATCCCGGGGGCTAGGGGTTTAGTCCCAGGGTTCCCCCCACTCAGGCCAATCCCTTCCTTCTGGGATCCCCTGGTTTTCAGGCCCCCCTCCTTCTTCCACCTAGGACTCCCTGGGGGTTTGGCTGCCCAACCTTCCACGGTTGGGGTCAAGTGCTTGCTTCGAAAGGGGCCTTCCTTGGGTAGTCATGACAGTCCCCGGCTGTCATCTGTCTTTCTACCAGTGTTATCATCTCGTTGTACGTGGACAGATCGTTCTGGCCTACCCATTTGCGGAAATCAGGCAGCAGTCCCCACATGTAATGGTCTATGACCAGGGTTTCCAAAATCTCCTCTGGCCTGCACACCTCGGGCTGTAACCACTTCCATGCGAGGTGTATGAGGTCGAATAGCTAGGACCGCGGGGGTTTGTTCTCCTGGTATTTCCACTCATGGAACCTCTGGGCCCTTACCGCTGCCATTACCCCTGCTCGTGCTAGGATCTCTGCCTTCAGACAGGTATAGTCAGTGGCATCTGTGGCAGGCAAGTCAAAGTAGGCCTTCTGGGCCTCTCCACACAAAAAAGGGGCGAGGATGCTGGCCCACTGCTCCGGGGGCCACACCTCATACTGAGCTGTCTTTTCGAATGAGAGGACATATGCCTCTACGTTATCTCTTGACATCATCTTTGGTAGACAACCAGTGGCCCTCAGGGTTTGCGTCCTGTCGGACCCCTGGGCCTGGGTGGTAAGGATCTTCAGCTGGTCCACCACCTCTCTCAAGAGAGCACGATCTTGGGTCACCTGACTCATCAATAATTGATTGGTCTTCTGCTGTAGCCGCATAGACTCCTGTTGTGCCATTGCCTGACTTTGGGTGGCCTCCTGCTGGGCTGCCGTGGCTTGTACCAGAACTCTTACCACCTCCTCCATTGTAGTACAAAGCAAACAAACAAACAAACAAAAATTCAAACCCCCAGTGCACTTTTTTAAAAAAAAAAAAATAACCTCTTTCTTCTGCCATGCTGTGAACGAAATCCCACTTCTGACACCAGTTGTGACAAAGCTCTGTCCTTGCCTCTGTGTGTCTGCATTTCCTGGCAGCTTTCACTAGCCTCAGAGGCTCACTGTGACCCTCCACGTAACCCTTCTTTCTCTAGAGACAAGGGTCACAGTTTACTGAGCCATTTTCATCATAAGCCAGCAAGGGAGGTGAGGAGAAGTTATCCTTCCTTGCACAGTCTCTGTCTCCCAGTCTCAGTGATTAATCAGGGGCAAAGGTGCGGGGGGGAGCCCGGGCCCCCCTCTACTCCGGGCTCCAGCCCAGGGACCCTAATAGTATCAGCTATGGTAGCGGACCTTTTAGAAACATGACATGTACAATTCCCTGGGCTACTTCCCCCACAGCAGCCCTCACTTCCTCAAGCTCCACTTCACCCTTACCTCAGGGCCTCCTTCCTTGTGCCTGATATGGTGTGTACTACTTAGCCTCTCCAACCGCACAACTTCTTCCCACAGTTCCTGACATCCACACCCATCTGATTAACTGGGAGGCTTTTAATTAGTTTCAGCCAGCCCCTCATTGGCTTCAGATGTCTCAGTCAACCTAGCCTTCTCCCTGCCTTCTGAAAAGTTCTTAATTGGCCCCAGGTGTCTTAATTGACCTGGAGCAGCTGCCATTTCACTTATCCTGGTGTCAGGGATTTTGTTTAGCCTGGAGCTAATATATCTATCTCCTACTACTCTTCCATAGCCATCTGGCCTTGCCCCGTCCCACTATCTATATATATTGCACACACACAGACATACACACACCCCTTAAAGGAATATCACTGAGGTTTCATGTCAAGAACTCAAAATCTGTAAATGCGAGAATTAAGGTTTCCTGTTCAACTTTCATTTGGCCACCCAGCTTGTATGCATTATGGCACAGTCTTATTATATGGACTATATTATTTCTTCAGTAGGACCCCTGCCCAGAGGGCAGAATAGGAAGTACTCACTTAAAAAGGAACAATTCAATTCAGTCCTTATTTACTGCACACCACTCAAGCCTTGCTCTGAAGATGGAATTATTAATTTTATCACAAATGCTTCTATTGTGATCATCAAGTTATAATCAACTGAAACACAGGGAGTGTTGGTCAACCTTAATAATAATTAGTGGTACCTACCAGCCCCACCTATATTAAAAAACAGTTGGTCCTTCTATGAAGGTCTTCACATGAATTATTCCAAACTGCTTTAGACAAGAGACTGAGGAAAATATTGTAAGGAATTATTTAAATGGTCTAACAGGTGTTTTGCATCTCTTAAAAACAACATCTAATAAAAAAAATAAATACTGGGATCTATCTAGCCTTTAGGATTTTGATTTTTATACACACACTTTCACAAAGAAAAGGAAACCACAGCCAGTAGCCAAAAATGTGTACAGAAAATAAATAGAACACAGACAAGATTTAGGGTCTCCAACAGATCCTGCAGTCATGGCTCAGCCAAAATTCCCACTGAAATGTATGGGAGCTTTGACTGAGTAAGGATTGCAAGATTGGCTTCACTAAGTACCATACTTGGATTCAGGAGAACTGAATGCGGAAAATCATGTTTACAGTATGCACACAGATGCTAAAGGGCAGGCTGATGTTTGCAAAGCACTGAGATCCTTGGATGGGCAGAACCAGAGAATTACAAAATTATTACATTATAAAAAGTCATGACAATGTTTCACAAACATCTACAGAGAAATTATTAAAGAGGGGCACATGGCATTCGATGGCAGAACTGTTTTTTCTAACTTTTTATTTATTAAATATTTGTATCCATTCATTTAAAGTAACATTTTTGTTACACTGTGATATTCAGTAGCACACTTGATTTTAAAATGTGTTGTATTGTAATCATTCATGAATCTGAAGATTTGCTGTGGTATGCTGAGTTTCGCCACTAGGAAACAAAATATACACAGGGAGCTTTTTGTCAAGGAAGACTATTCTCAGTGTTGAAATTACTTTCCAAGCATTTGCCAGATGAACTGCACACAAGCATGCCCTTTAGCATCTTAATAATATTCTAACATAGTCATGTAAAACTAGAAGTTCTGTGTCCTAGTCACCATTCCTTTAAGTTGCTAATCATTCTGTAACTTGACCCTATTCCCTCACCCTACCTTCGCCGCTAAATTGACTTGCCTATATTTTTCTTTCAATTTTTCAATATTTTTCTTTCAATTTCTTGGTACCGTTAATTAGATTTTACCTCCTTCCACTGTCCAGTAGTAGAAGTCACCATATAACAAAAAACACTATTTTAACAAGGTGCAGAGATAACATGGAACAACAGTAACCAAAACACCACAGTGAACCCATGTTGTATGCAGTGTAGTTGTAGCTGTGTCAGTCCCAGGATATTAGAAAGACAAGGTGCGGGAGGTAACATTTTTTATTGGAGACACTGGATTTATAGCTTATAACAACCACCTCTAACTCATGAATCCCTTAAAATACATGCTAATTACTTATGCTAAACAATCTGTTCCATCTTGCGTTTAGCTATGACACTCGGAGTATCTTTCCCAGACCTGAAGCAAAGGTCTGTGTGGCTCAAAAGCTTGTCTGTCTCTCCAACAGAAATTGGTCCAATAAAAGATATTACCTCACCCACCTTGTCACAGTGACCCCCATTGCAGGATACTTTAATGCTTTTTATTGCTGTACATGCCGTCGTGTTCTGAAAAGATCCCCTCTGTGTTTCTGACCAGAACTTTGCATCATCATCATCAGCAATGATGTTCAAAAACTTTGCAAATATTAGCTAATTAATTCACATTAACAAACCAGCCAGAATACAGCTATCTCCTGAAGACTCCATGTTAGGTTTTATAGATTCATAGATACTAAGGTCAGAAGAGACCATTCTGATCATCTAGTCCAACCTCCTGCACAGTGCAGGCCACAGAATTTCACCCACCCTCTCCTACGAAAAACCTCACCTATGTCTGAGCTATTGAAGTCCTCAAATCATGGTTTAAAGACTTCAAGGAGCAGAGAAGCCTCCCTCAAGTCACCGATGCCCCATGCTACAGAGGAAGGCGAAAAACCTCCAGGGCCTCTCCAATCTGCCCTGGAGGAAAATTCCTTCCTGACCCCAAATATGGCGATCAGCTAAACCTGAGCATATGGGTTTTATATGAGATCCAGTAGATTCTGGAAATGGACACTCTGAATTGACTTCAGTGGGGCCAGGATTTCAACCAGGGAGTTTTCATTAGTTCTATGAAGACAGACCTCTAGCAAAACTACCAACTCTTTACTTTAAAGTGGGTTTCTCCCTGAAATGTTAATTTGTAAAAAGAGTATTGTGCAGCACCACATTTATGGACTCTCAATAGCTTCAAGAGCATATATATGGTAAATTTACAAGAAAAAAAGCTGTTTTTTCCCCAAAAACTGCCATCCCTGCAACTCAATCTGAGAGAAAAAATTCAAATGCCATTTGTACTTTGATGTTCTGATTGGTAAGTAAAGCTTCAGGGGGCCAAATTCTTCTCTCCATTACACCTGTGTAACAACATGGAAAAAGGACAGGCAAGTATAATTTGTGCCTGGGATGGTAAATGTTAATGATGATTTTAAAAGGCCTATACATTAATTAAATGGTACCAGTAACTTAGAGTACAAATCATGCTCCATTGTTAATTTGCAAAATGTAACTATGTCATTATTTTGCCTGCCAATCAGTCAACATGTCATTTGACATGGAGAAGCAAGGGATAACAAAAGTGAGGAGGGAATGATCAGACACAGAGGACAAAGAAATGGCTTTTTATTTTTGGTAGCTGGCAAAATCATCTTGTTGCCATTATTCTTTGAAAATACATTTATGCAGAGCCAGCTCTAGGTTTTTTGCTGCCCCAAGCAAAAAAAAGGACGGCTGGAATGCCACCCCTGGAATTGTGCTGCCCCAAACATGTGCATGCTTTGCTGGTGCTGGTGTCCAGGAATTTATGCCTTCAAAATTAAGGGTTACTATGGTCTTAGCTTGGTTGTCTGGGAAGAGTTCCTCCTCCCCAAAAAACATATAAAAACTTGTAAATCAAAAGACAGAGGTTGTGGAATTCCAACGGTTAAGGTTTTGGAAATGGAAATGGAAATGAAACTACAGACAGCTACAGGGTTTGAGTGCCACAGAGGTGCCACAGAATTAATTTATCTTCGATCTAGAACTTTGCTGTGAAATATTTCACGTAGTTCCTAGGGCCTAGACTGCAAAGTAGATTTATAATGGCTCAATCCCTTATTCAGGAGAAACTCTCATGGAAGCCTCCCAATAAGCAGTTGGATGATAATGGTAAGTACCAGAGTATGGACTTTAATTTGGGGTAAAATAGTTAGAAGTGGGAAACTCTCAAAAGTCATAAAAACAGTAAAGTAGTACAGGTACAATGTAACCAGTTTACTACTGAAGATGCAGGACAATTGCCACTGGTCTATTCTCTTTTCAAAAATCCTCATTGTCTCTTGGACCCTTCTGAGTTTACAATTGCATTAACATTTTAAAATAAAAAATTACATATTATTTGTTGACAGGATCCCCTTTTGATTGGAATAAGGAAGAAAGAGTCTAGAACTATGTGCACATTACATGTTTTTAGATTCTTAATCTCTGCTTGTTTAATAGTTGTGAACCATTCCAAGCAGAACTGTATCTGAAGCATCAAAAGGGGTAAATCTTTCCTCCTGCATGTATGGAAGGCTCTGAACCAAGCAATTTTGATGTGCGCAGTGTGAGGGCAGGATACTGGTAGCCAGCACAAAGATCTGCATGCCAGGTAGCTGTACTCCATGGGGGCAATTCTTGCCCCAGGGTACAGGAGAAGGCTAGAAGAAAAGAAAGGAAGGGGTCCACAATATTGCATCTCCATCAGCCAATAACCTCCACACAGCATGTGCTGTAGCAGCTACAAAGGCTATTGCTCTACTAAGAGTTCAAGATCTGGGATGGAGGATTCCATCCCCCCAACCCTGGAGAAGTCTCCTGTGTACAGTCCATTTTGAGGGAGCTGTGCACAGGGTGCAGAATTTTGCCCAAAGCTTTTTATAAATTGAGATATTAAGCACCAAATATTGTGGTCCACATCCTGGCCTTTGTTGCTCAAGTGGAGTACAAGGGAAAGTGGGTGTAATAAGTAGTCACTGCCCTTCTTCCAGGAACCAGGACAGGGTTTAAAGTTAGCATTCAAGGCTTTATATACGTGCCAAGTATTATTGTCTATCCCCAAAGGAGCTGTAGTGTGCATGGGGTGGCTGCCAGTTCTGCTCTATCCTTCCCAGTGCCAACAGCATAACATCTGTAACCAACTTGGAGCTGTCACTATTCCTTTCCCAAGTCCAACTCCTACTTGCCATTGCAGGATTTTCTCCTGTCACTGCTTTTATAAAGGAACTGTCATCTAATTCCTTGTTAATTATACTGTAGCTAGCTGTGATCCTGACATTGTTATAATCTAGCTACAAAGCTGCTATCACCTCAGATGCAGTTACACAGATGAAAGACATCTTTTTTAAGTGTGACACAGCAGATAATTTATTTTATATGGTGTAATTTATATACCATCTATCACCCACTTTGTATGTTAGTCTTTAGAGTGTAAGTGCCCTGTTTGCAAGTTAGTTGCATTCTGACTGCTGTTAATATAAATAAAGCACACAAAAGCTTTCTACAGATGAAATCAAGCTCTTTGTAATAAGCTAGAGCAGGAAACAAAGTTGGAAATTGCCTCAAAAGAGGTTTTTCTCTTATTTTTAATAGGTGTTTTTTATTTTGTTTTTTTCCAATGTAATATATAGTTAAGTTTATAAAGCAAATTGGATAGAAGACGCAGTTTTCATCTAACTAAAGTCTTCGGGACTAATATAGAAGTACAGGTATTTGGGTAAAGTTTAATGGCCTGGGATATACAGGAGGTCAGACCAGATGATCTGATGCTCCTTTCTGGCTTTAAACTCTATGAAACTATGATATGAATGAAGGTCAGCTGAAATGTCTGGATTTAAATGGTATGTTTTTTCCAGATCAGTTTGATGGTATGTGAAATACAGGCATATTTCCTTAGCTCTTTTAGTGAAGTGTAGATGAGATGTTCAATTTATTTAACTGCTATTTCCTTTCTTTTTATGGTTTGCAATGGTGGGCTTTGCAAACTATATATATATATATATATATACAGTTCCAATTATAATTAGATTTGTGCATCACAAAGAATATTCTGATATATTCTCATTACCATAAGTTTGTCAAAAGCTGACTGTTTGGAAAACATGGCATATTAAATTTATTTGGATTTAGTAGGACACAGTCTTCAAAAAAATATTGCAAATCGATCACAATTTTAAACATAGGAGTTCTTCAAAATTCAGAAGCTCATCTAACAAAAGAATGTGCCTATTGGATTACATATGTACGCTGTACTCTCAGGAGCACATAAAAATGTAGATTTGTACTTGCCATTTTAAATACTTCTTATCTGACAGTTTCATTTCAAGAACTGTTTGTGTACAGAAGAACTGCCAAGAAGAGTGGCATGTAATGTTATATAATGGCATCTGAATTGACATCACAGATCAGTGTTGCTCAGTTTGTAGCAGTCTCGGCTCTGGGTTAAAAGACTGTGGGTGTCAGTACTATCTCAGGATTTGGGCTCCTGCCTGCACAGATATTACAGAACACTACTAGAGGGGTACTGCACTGGTAAATGTGTTGTCCTTTAGTTACCATTTGAAATGAAAGGTTTCAGAGTCTCTAAGGTGCCACAAGTACTCCTTTTCTTTATTTGAAATGAAGTCCCTCCTGCCTGTCTCTGCCGTCTATTCATGTGGAAGTTAGAGATCTCATGATACATTTTGTAAAGTATAGGGAATAACCCTCAGGTCCTAGTAAACATTCTCTCATATAAACATACTCTAATGTTCCAAGCTTTCCTGTGTGTGAAAGAAGTGTTACTAACCTCATAAGGATTGCTGTATTTGCACTACCAATATCTAACACAGCACTTTGTCAAATGCTTGTGATACATTAAGAAAGAAACACACTAAATAAACTGAAAAAAAAACAAACAGATTTTTCATTTCTGGCCATCAACACTTTGAAAAATATGTGCTTGAAGCATTCTTTGTCCAAAAAGGACTAACAAATTATGCCAGGAGACAAAGGTTGTCTTCCTCTGCTTTCCAAATGGAAGAAAGCAAGGTCTTTAGTGGCACTCCTACCTGCCTTGCCAAGGGCCACTGTATTACAGGATCATCCAAAAGGTGTTTGCTGGATGCAAGAAAATAAAAAATCATAGCCAACTGTGATTCTTTATCAGAGGCCTCAGGGCTAGACCTAATATAGTATAAAGGAGGTCTAAAATTGTTAGAATCCTGCTTCTTCCTGAATGTGTAACCAGTTCAGAAACTGATACCTCAGAAAGAACAGAGATCCTCTTTTTTACTAAATGACATATGCATTATGTGACAAAACACAAACCTTCAATTTTAAGTGCTGAATCAATGGGAAAGGCTGGATCTTAGCTACTCTGTAGATCAGACAGTAACATTGACTTTTAGAGCCATTTGAATTGAAGCAGAAGCAAATCACTTCTTCCACAACAAGACAGTTGAAGTTGAAAAATAAATCCAAATGAAACAATTCTCTACTATATCATTACCTCACTTCCAAGTTTCAGCCTTATTAGATTTGATCAGTGGAACAAACTGCTGTCCCCCATATGAAATCATACTCATGTTACTATTCCAACATTAGCTCACCAATATACTGGTCACTGCAAAAACAAATCAGAAGCAAACTTACTGCTACATTTCACTGACTTCAATTAACATACTAGTAGACTACCTTGCCAAAAGACATGCATAAAACTGAGACTCTTACCAAATATGGAAACAGTGACCATAAACCTCCCAGGGTCAATCTGCTTTGTGGGCTCCCTCTTGTAAAATACCCTGTGCGAGGCTGATACTTGGTGCTGTGCGCTTCCCCAGTGTATCAATACTAGCTAGTGTACTGGAGGGAAGAGGGGGGAGAGACAAGCCTCTAAACACTTTCCACCTCATTCTTCCCATTCCCATCTACTTCTCAATGGGGAGGAGACATAGTACTCTATGGGGCAGCTTTCCCTGCCCTGCCACTTATAATCCAAACAGCCAGCAATAGGGAGCAAGGGGCCATACATGTGCAGCCATGCAAGATGCACCCCCAATGTAGAGCTAAATAATTAATCTGAGTCTGCGTGAATAATGACTAGCTGTGTTAGTCTGTATCAGCAAAAACATCAAGGAGTCCTTTTGGCACCTTAGAGACTAATAAATTTATTATGGCATAAGCTTTCATGGGCTAGAATCCACTTCCTCAGATGCATGGAGTGGAAAATACAGGAGCAGGTATAAATACATGAAAACATGGGAGTTGCCTTACCAAGTGTGACGTCAGTCTAACAAGACAATTCAATTAACAGCAGGATACCAAGGGAGGAAAAAGAACTTTTGTAGTGGTAATGAGAGTGGCTCATTTCAAAGAGTTGACAAGAAGGTGCGAGTTAGACTGATGTCACACTTGGTAAGACAACTCCCATATTTTCATGTATTTATACCTGCTTCTGTATTTTCCACTCCATGCCTCTGAGGAAGTAGATTCTAGCCCACGAAAGCTTATGCCCAAATAAATTTGTTAGTCTCTAAGGTGCCACAAGGACTCCTTGTTGTTTTGTGTGAATAATGTATTGCTATATGGTCAATGGCTAAAAATGGAGTATTAAAAAAAAATCTAGTAATGCAAACTAACTGCAATAATTCAGTTGCAAAAAAGGAATCAGTAGTTTCAGTGCTATCTAAGGTATTTAGATGCCCCGCTCCCCTTACTGTCAAACTGAGCACCTTACAGCAGTCCTGTGAGTAGAGAAGTACTAGTATTCCTTTAGTAGGTAGGGAACAGAGGCACAGATAGGTTTAGTGACTTGCTGCAGGTCATACAGGAAGGCTGAGACAAAGCTGGGAATTGAAGCTTGTTGCCTTAAGTCCCAGGCTAGCACCTGAAATCACTGGACCATCCTTTCTAGCCAGTGCTCATTGTAATCTAGAACATCTAAGACATTCTCTAAGCAGAAGAATATACTGCAATGATGTTAAGTCTTTAATTTTTTTTAAAGAATTGTCAGTTCTTAGCTCCCCTTAAGATTTTTAAATGCAGTGAATTTTAGTGGGAAGAAGGCAAAGTTGTTTTTTCCAAAGGCATCTGTGAGTCTTCTGTAACTCATTGATTTCAAAGCATCCACGACTCATACAGGACCTGATTAAAGCCTATTGCAGTCAAGGAGAGCCCTTCCAGGCCCATAATAGCTTCAAAGCAGTTGAATCAACTTAGAAAGAAGCTAATTATTTTGTAGTTTAATATGATTTTCTATCCTTCTTGCTATGGATCTAGCTAACCTTGAACTTTCAGAGGTCCTGATGGGTAATAAGCAAAAGTTACCTTGCTGCATCATCTAACTCTAGTGCCATCAATGCCAACAATTAGGATGTCAGAACACACAGTATTTCCCAGTGTTAAAACAGGCTGATCAGTGTGTCACTTGGTGATGATCACTATCACACTCAGTTATGTGCATTATCCTTTTCTAAAAGTTATTCTGTTGACAGGCATTCTGTTTATTGGCAATTTCTCATTTTCAAGCTGTGTTAATCAATTTAAGCTATTTCTAATCACTATAAACATCATTCTTATGTTTTGACATTTGGACTCCAGATTGCGGCGTCATCAGACTCTAGTTTTCCCCTGTACCCGCCATGCACTTGCAGTTAACTATCTTTGAATTCTTCGAGAGTTTGACACAAGAAAAAAATTACTAGTGGCTGCCTTTGAGTATTTCCCCATTGGTAATCATACTCAGCACTTCAGTTGTTCAGCAATAAAGTCCACTGCTTCTTTGAACACACTGAACAAGCTGGACTTTAAAAGACTTTTTATCCTATTTAATAATTCTGTCACATGTCTAAAGCAATTAAGATACAGTATTTTATTATTTACCCACCACTGTCTTCTCACCAACAGGCTTGAAAAGCTGCGCTTGGTGCAATCATTATCTGTACTCCCAGAATTAAATTTCTGAAGCTTACACTGCGATGCTATCATTATTATTATCTAGGTTGTGGGGTTCCCCCCCATACAAAGAGCATGAGTCCAATAGACTTTGTTTAAAGAAAGAACAAATATAAATTCTCAGAAGAGAGAGCATGAGAGAGAGCGCGCACATGCTGACAGGGGTGCTGGAACAATTTTTAGAGTGGGATGCTGAGAGCCATTGAACAAAACGCTGTACAAGATGGAAACCACTTCAAACCCAGGCATGCAGCAGCACCCCCAGTTCCAGCACCTGTGTAATATTGACCTGTGGATGTCACTCAGGGACTCATATGCAGCAAACATTATGCAGTGCTACAATAGTATAAGTTGTAAAAGTGTCTATTATGTGTAGCACCTAGAATAAGCATCCACCATAGCCAAGTGCATTCTTTGCTGAGAAATCAATGTGTAGTTTTTTTTGCTGGGGCTTAATGATGCACTTTCTGGCATGTTTCAATAGATCAGTGGACTATTTTCCTTTGTCCTTGATATCTTGGGGCTGGTCTGCACTTGGAACTTACATGGGCATGCTGTCTCTCAGGGGTGAAAAATCCACACCCAAGACATGTAGCTATGCCAACCGAACCCCCTGTGTAGACAGAAGAATTCTTTCATCAACCTAGCTACCACCTCTCAGGGAGCTGGATTACTACACCAATGGGAGACCCCCTCCGGCTGCTGTAAGTAATGTCTGCACTGAAGTGTGACACAGACAGAGCTGCAGCTGTGCTGCTGTAGCGTTTTAAGTGTAGACATAACTTCAGTGTAAGCCCTCAAAAGTAACTTTTAGCTACACTTCTCATTTTCACTATGCCTTCATGATGTTTATGTGCTTCAACCAACACCCTCTCGTGTGCTCTTTGTATATAGTCATTCTCTACTGATCTAGGAGTGCTTGAGGACAGAAAGAGGGCAAGGAAAGTGCTAATGATGATCTGAGTGCTGAAGTGTGATTCCTTCCCTCCAGGTACTTGCCTGCCCAGCTCCGACCTGTAGTGAGAAAAGCTACAAGTGCCCGTTGTAGATCCATAGGCACAGTTGAGGGGAAAAAGTAAGGAATTGAATCATTTTCTGGAAGGGGAAGGAGTTTGGCAGGGTTCTTTGAAAAATGCTAAAAATGTCATGACATTTTTGTGGAAATATCATATTTATCTTGTAAAACAGTAGAAAAACAGTAAATATTTTAATGAAAAATTTAATCAACATTTTGAAAATTTAAGTTTTTCTACCAGCTCTAATATCATGAAAAGAAATTTTACACCAAATGTATTACATGCACCACTGTCTGAAAGGAAACCTGTATGAGACAGCACCTTGTTACAATTTTGTCAGCATACCACTAGGTTTGGGCAAAACAAGGCTACCAAACCTCTCTAAAATGGTGGCTCTCACATGCTTGCAAGACATTGATGCTTAGACTCTAACAAGCTTTTGGGGTCAGATCTGTAATTTCTTTTTTAAACTCCAGTCTCCTCTAGGGATTGTCTGCACTTGGTCACTGCTTTAGGGAAAAAAAATGTATGACAGTCATCTATGAAACATCTCTATAAGTGGGAGCCTGTGGTGAAGAAATGTGAAATAGTTTAGTGCAGAAGTCTCTTATGGCACTAAAAGATGCTCAGTGACCTGTTATGAAATGTAAGCCATCTAGTCTAGTTCGAAATTAGGACCAAGTTTATACTTCAGCACAAAGTTGTCTCTGATTTCTAGTCTACAGTAGCTCTATAAACCTCCTGGGCTATGAAGCAGCTCCCCAATTCCAACGGGAACACCCCCTCACTAGCATCCACATAATGCTATGTCAACCTTTCACATACACTCAAGCTCATACTAGGAGTGGAGTTTAACTCCTTCAAAATTGAGTGCTGTACAAGATGGGTGGGAAGGGCTCCTTGTAATTTTTTTCCCCTCTCTCCCCCGACTCTACTGTACCCCTCCTTACCCTTTATACACCCACAGAGCAGCCAGGCAGAATATGGCCCTACACTTTTAAGTAGGCACTATCAATCTCTTCAGGGACTTGTCAATTTTTCTAAATATAGAAATCTGAGGCTATTCAATTATTTATTTAGGAGCATTAAAAACTGTTAAATCAGGGTTGAAAAATGAAAAACCTTCTTTTGTCTTGAAAGAATCTGGCCTATTCCAGCTAAAATCATAAAAATGAAAGTGAGGTCCTTTGGCAAGGGACAAAAAGGAAGACCCAGCAGTGAAAAATAAAAATAAAAATGTACTTAACTCATTGTTCAATACCATAGCAGGGAATTCAAATTAAAGAGAGAGAAAGGCAAATTGCAGCAACAATCTCCCACATAAAACAAATTTTTGTGAGATCTGGTCAGGGGAAAGCTGCAGAATGCATGTAATTTCATTATGGGGGGGGGAAGAGAAGAAGGACTATCCTTTTTAAATAGTTTCCTCTAGTGCTGGTGCTTTAAAACAAAGGCAGCGAATAGGTTCCTATTAACTTCATGTGGTCTTGATCCTGATGCCACTGGAGTAAGACAAGATGTTGGCAACTCTGGCCAATTGTGGGTGAATGAATTAGATGATCATCTGTGGCCGCTCCTGGCAGTGGCCTTCTTGTGGAAATCCCCATATGACCACCACTACCAATGTTTTTAGATTAAAAGGCCATATGTGATAGGTTGGGAATGATTTGTAGCCTATATTGAAAGTATATATGTGGTAGGGTGTAGGGATGCATGAGTGTCTGCACTAGATATTGAGGCCAGAGGTAAGGTTGTTTTAAATATGCAATACACCACTTGCAGATTTGCAAACACCTAGAAGGTAAGGCGATAGGTAACAGTCAGCATGGATTTGTCAAGAATAAATCATGTCAAACAAACCTAATATCTTTTTTTTTTTGGCAGAGTAACACGATCCATGGAGGGGCATGTAGAGTAACGTGCCCCCTCCCCCAATTTGCTGCTTGGCTTGTACAGAGCATGCTCAATCCATGTAAGCATGCTCAGTAACACTGCTGAAGCTGGCTGCCCTCACTCTGACCCCTCTACTGTCAGTAGGCATGGGTCATCTCTGGAGGAAAGCAGTAGATGTGGTGTATCTTGACTTTAGTAAGGTCACATGATACAAACTAGGGAAATACAACCTAGATGGAGCTACTATAAGGTGAGTGCATAACTGGTTGGAAAACCAAGCCCAGAGAATAGTTATCAGTGGTTCACAGTCAAGGTGTAAGGTCATATTGAGTGCAGTCCCACAGGAATCAGTTTTGGATCTGGTTCTGTTCAATATCTTCAGTGATTTAGATAATGGCACAGAGGACATTTATAAAGTTTGTGGAGGATACCAAGCTGGGAGGTGTTGCACGTACTTTGGGAGGATAGGATTAAAATTCAGAAGTGATCTGGACAAAAGGAGAAATGGTTTTGAAATACATAGGATGAAATTCAATAAGGATACATGCAAAGTTCTCCCTTTAGGAAGGAAGGTACTCACATACAAAATGAGAAATGATTGCCTAGAAAGGACTACTGCAGAAACTGATTTGGGTGTCATAGTGGATCACTAGCTAAATACTGTTGCCAAAAAAAAGTAGTAAACATCATTCAGGGATGTATTAACAGGAGTGTTATAAGCAAGACACTAAAGTAATTCTTCCACTCTACTCCATGCTGATATTGCGTCAGCTGGAGTATTGTGTCCAGTTCTGGAGGCTATATTTCAGGAAGATGTTGACAACGGGGGAGAGTCCAGAGAAGAGCAACAAAAATGATTAAAGGTCTAGAAAACATGGCTTGTGAGGAAAGATTTAAAAAATTGGGTTTGTTTCATGTGGAGAAGAGAAGACTGAAGGGGACATAACAGTTTTCAAGTACATAAAAGGTTGTCACAAGGAGTATGAAAAATTTTTGTTAACCTCTGAGGATAGGACAAGAAGCAATGAGTTTAAATTACAGCCAGGGTAGTTTAAGTTGGACATTAGGAAAATCTTCCTGTCAGGGTACTTAAGCAATGGAATAAAATTGCCTAGGGAGGTTGTGGAATCTGTCAATTGAAGATTTTTAAGAACAGGTTAGAGAAACACCTGTCAGGGATGGTTTAGATAATACTTAGTCCTGCCATGAGTGCAGGAGACTGGACTAGATGACCTCTCAAGGTCCCTTCCAGTCCCAAAATTCCATGATTCAAGATGTTGTATTAAGTGTAATGATACAAAATATTTGCTTACTTTCCCCTAGCTGTGCATAATCATGCTTTTAAATAGTTAATTTTTCACTAACTCATTTGCAACATCTACCTCCAAGCAGTCTTTATTTCCTCTTTGCAGCTGCTAATCCCGTCAGTAAGGGAATTAGTATGCAGCTCTAGAGCACATGCTGCTAGCGGGAAAGGAGACAGAGAACATTGTGGAAGGGCTGGCATGGTTTCTGGCCCTCCCCAGGAAGAAAGAGGGAGTGACCTAATTGGCTGTTCCATGATACATAGCTTGGCTTTTCCTAGCTCCATCTGTCTCCTGATCAATCCAAGTTACTGGTTGTGAGACCCATCTTCATTAAGAGCAATAGCTGGGGCATAAATCAGTGGCATATGAAATTTCTTTTGTTTCCACATTCAAGACTTCAGTGATCTAAGAGGAGGAAAGTGATGCAAAACCCAGAATCAGAACAATCCCCCAGTTTTAAGAAGCATTCCATGATACAATTTTCATATCAATGTGAATTCATAAGTTGTACATAGAAAGATTTCTCAAAATTGTCTCACTAATGCAGTACTTTTCATCTTCAGTTATTTATAAAACTTAAACTTGAAACAGTTTATCTGGAACTCACTGGGATGGACTGGTGTCATATTCTTTGTACACCACTAACTCCACTGGAGTTGCTCCTAATTTACACTAATGCTTGATGTTCTGCTATTACATCTAGTCTAGGCTATTACATCTAGAAACTGAGTCAAAGGTGCTAAACATAAAAATATCAGCTATTACTGTGCTTTGTATTTAATATTCCAGTGTATTTTAGCACTGACTGTTCAGGCTGACTACCTGTTTTGATTTCATGCATTCTAACTTAAACACTAATGTGCAATAGAGGATACTTTAAACTGTTATTTTCTCTCTTCACCTGCAGGTTCAGACTCAGAAAATAAAAGTGAGTAATAAGAGTATGGTTCCAATGCAAAAATGTGTGCCTTCTTTCATACTTGTTCCTTGTTGAAGGAAAAATAAAATATCAGGAGAGTTTGTTCAAAATGGTTAAATGTAGAAATATGGTATTCCCCCTTTAAATGGTAACAAAACATTTAAGTACTTCACATATATTTTAGGATGATCTTTCATTTGCCCAATAGTGAGCATTGAGAGCAATGAGAAAAGCACTGAAAGTTATAGGGATGAAGACTAATGTAGAAGTGGGCTGTTGAGTCCTGTGCAACTTACTAGGAGTCTTTATTAAAGATTTAATTAGTATTAATCAGCTGTGATCCAGACTGAATAGATCCATTTCAGCTAGATACCAACGTACTGCTAAATACACACCACAATGAGAAAAGGCCGATCTTGTGATTAGCCTTCCCCTGTAGTGACCTCTTAAGAGATTTGGGTTCTATTACCAGCTTTGCTCCAGACTTCCTTTGTATCCATTGGAAAGTCTGACCTAGTTAGTTTTAATCTATAGCTGGTAAAAAATTTCCATCAAAATGTTTTTTCCACCGAACATTTAGTTTTCCAAAAAATGAATCTTTCATTACTTTTTCTCCCCCCCCCCACCTTTTATCTATGGAAAATTTCAACTTTTTTGGGGGGTGGAAAATACAACTTTTCAGCTGAAACCATCCCAGAAGTGACTAAACCTCCAAATTTTTGACTCAGCAATGCTGCTGCAGTGCCTCATGGGAGTTACAGTTCGGATGCCTCTGGTCCACTTTCTCCTTGTGTGCTGGGTTCAACTGCTATAGTACATCTCCTGTGATACACAATCAGGGTATTCCATGGTGCACTATAGTGGTTCAACATCAGGAAACATTTGACTACCTATTCTGTGATACACTACAGACAGAAATCCCAGCCCATGGAGGAGAATGGGGCCAAATGATTACTCCCATGAGGAACTGCGGTGGCATTTCCAAATCAAAGTTTTTCAGCTAAAATTTCTGGGTTTCAGCTGAATGTTTTCAGCTTGTGATTTTTCCACCAAAGAGTCAAAAATTTCTGAGGGAAAAAAATCATTTCCACTCAGCTTTATTCATAAACAACAGCTGATACAAGACTTGATTAACAAAGAATTAAAGGCCAATCAACGTGAGTTTATGGAAAATAGATAGTGTCAAACTTGATTTTTTTGGATGAGTTTACAAGGTTGCTTGATAAAAGGTAATTCTGTTGATGTGATTACACACACACACACACACACACACACACACACACACACACACACACACTTCTGTAAGGCATTTGACTTGGTACCATATAATATGGAGGTAGATATTACCATATCTGAGGTAGAAGCAAAACTGAAACAGCTTAATGGGACTAAATCGGGGGGCCCAGATAATCTTCATCCAAGAATATTAAAGGAATTGGCACCTGAAATTGCAAGCCCATTAGCAAGAATTTTTAATGATCTGTAAACTCAGGAGTAGTACCGAATGATTGGAGAATTGCTAATATAGTTCCTATTTTTAAGAAAGGGAAAAAAAGTGATCCGGGTAACTACAGGCCAGTTAGTTTGACATCTGTAGTATGCAAAGGTCCTGGAAAAAATTTTGAAGGAGAAATTAGTTAAGGACATTGAAGTCAATGGTAAATGGGACAAATACAACATGGTTTTACAAAAGGTAGATCGTGCCAACCAACCGAATCTCCTTTTTTGAAAAAGTAACAGATTTTTTAGGTAAAGGAAACGCAGTGGATCTAATTTACCTAGATTTCAGTAAGGCATTTGATACCGTGCCACATAGGGAATTATTAGTTAAATTGGAGAAGATGGGGATCAATATGAACATCAAAAGGTGGATAAGGAATTGGTTAAAGGGGAGACTGCAATGGGTCCTACTGAAAGGCGAACTGTCAGGTGGAGGGAGGTTACCAGTGGAGTTCCTCAGGGATTGGTTTTGGGACCAATCTTTTATTTGACCTTGACACAAAAGTGGGAGTGTGCTAATAAAGTTTGCAGATGATACAAAGCTGGGAGGTATTGCCAATTCGGAGAAGGATCGGGATATTATACAGGAAGATCTGATTACCTTGTAAACTGGAGTAATAGTAATAGGATGAAATTTAATAGTGAGAAGTGTAAGGTTATGCATTTAGGGATTAACAACAAGAATTTTAGTTATAAGTTGGGGATGCATCAATTAGAAGTAACAGAAGAGGAAAGGACCTTGGAGTATTGGTTGATCATAGGATGACTATGAGCTGCCAATGTGATATGGCTGTGAAACAAGCTAATGCGGTTTTGGGATGCATCAGGAGAGGCATTTCCAGTAGGGATACGGAGGTTTTAGTACCATTATACAAGGCACTGGTGAGACCTCACCTAGAATACTGTGTGCAGTTCTGGTCTCCCATGTTTAAAAGGATGAATTCAAACTGGAGCAGGTACAGAGAAGGGCTACTAGGATGATCCGAGGAATGCAAAACTTGTCTTATGAAAGGAGACTTAAGGAGCTTGGTTTGTTTAGCCTAACTAAAAGAAGGTTGAGGGGAGATATGATTTCTCTCTATAAATATATCAGAGGGATAAATACAGGAGAGGGAGAGGAATTATTTCAGCTCAGCACCAATGTGGACACAAGAACATTGTGGACACAAGAACCCACAAGAAATGGGTATAAACTGGCCACCAGGATGTTTAGACTTGAAATTAGACGAAGGTTTCTAACCATCAGAGGAGTGAGGTTTTGGAATAGCCTTCCAAGGGAAGCAGTGGGGGCAAAAGATCTATCTGGTTTTAAGATTCTACTTGATAAGTTTATGGAGGAGATGGTATGATGGGATAATGTGATTTTGGTAATTGATCTTAAAATATTATGGGTAAATAGGACTAATCCCCTGTGATGGGATAGTAGATGGATGGGATCTGAGTTACCCAGGAAAGAATTTTCTGTAGTATCTGGTTGGTGAATCTTGCCCATATGCTCAGGGTTTAGCTGATCGCCATATTTGGGGTCAGGAAGGAATTTTCCTACAGGGCAGATTGGAGAGGCCCTGGAGGTTTTTTGCCTTCCTCTGTAGCATGGGTTACTTGAGGGAGGCTTCTCTGCTCCTTGGAGTCTTTAAACCATGATTTGAGGACTTCAATAGCTCAGACATAGGTGAGGTTTTTCGTAGGAGAGGCTGGGAGAGATTCTGTGGCCTGCGCTGTGCAGGAGGTTGGACTAGATGATCAGAATGGTCCCTTCTGACCTTAGTATCTATGAATATTTTGGTTAAGAAGCTAGAATGATATAAAAATCATAAATCAATATGGGGCACATTAAGTGGCTTAAAACAGCTGATAATCCTCAAAATGTAATAGTAAACGTGGAATTACCATCGCATATGTGCTTCTAGAGGTTGAGCCCACACCATTTAACAAGGACTTGGAAGAAAAATATTCATTATGGATAAAGTTTGCAGACAAAGATTGTGAGAGTGATAAATAATGTAGAGGACAGGTCACTGATAGAGATCTAGATCACTTGGTAAGCTGCACATAACCAAGCAATTTGCATTTCAGTATGGCTAAGTGTAACGTCACATCCAGGAATAACAAATGTAGGCCATACCTACAGATTGGAGGATTCTATCTGGGAAACAGCAATTCTGAAAGACTTATGGGTTACGGTAGATAATCTGAACATGAGCTCCCAGTGCAATGCTGTGGCCAGAAGAGCTAACGTGATCCTTGGATGCATAAATAGGGAAATATTAAATAGGAACATGCTACTGTATCTGGCACAAGTGCAACTGCCACTGGAACACTATGCCCAGTTCTCTGTGCACAATTCAAAAAGATGTTGATAAATTGGAGAGGGGTCAGAGAAGCCACAAGAATGAAAGGATTAAAAAAAAAACATGCCTTATAATAATAGATTGAGCTCTTTGAGTCTGTTTAGCTTATAAAAGAAAAGATTCACTGCTGACTTGATCACAGTTTATAAGTACCTACATGGTTAACAAATTCTGTAATAGAGGGCTCTTCAGTATAGCAGAGAAAAGTATAACATGATCCAATGGCTAGAAGTTGAAGCTGGACAAATTTAGAATAGGAGTAATTAACCAAGGAAACAATTTACCACAGGTTGTGGTGGATTCTGTCACTAGAAATTTTAAAATCAAGATTGAATGTTTCTAACAAATTAATTCAGGGAAGTCTATGGCCTGTCTTATACAGGAGGTCAGATTAGATCATCACAGTGGCCTTTAAAAAAAAAAGCAGCTATTAATCAAATTAATGAATTGACATGAAGTATGTCTACGCCTCCTGTGAGGCAAACCTGAGTCAACAGCCTTGGGCTTGTGCTACTGTAATAAAAATAGGGTGTAGATGTGGCAGCTCAAGCTGGAGCTTGGACTCTGAAGCCTAGAGCCAAGCCACAACTTCACAGCACTGTTTATTTTAGCATGATCGTGTGAGCCCAAGTCTGTCGACCTGGGCTGGGCGGATTGCTGCCCTGGGCTGTGTAGACATACCCTCAGATACTACAGTGCTGCGTGGCAAAGAAGAGCTTACAGACATATGAACTTCCCCAATTTTTCTCATCTCAACTTGCTGTGTAAAGCTGAATATTGTCTCCAAAGAACAGTTGCTATTTAATTCTGACTATTTTTGTCAAAATTTGATTCTTTAATATTCTACCAATATTCCACATAGCGAAATTTGTTCAATAAAGCATTTGAAAAGTTATAGCAATATTCATATTCTGATTCAGTGAAGCATTAAGAATGTGCTCAATAGAGATGGTGGAAAGCTTTAAAATAAAATGTTGTGGATGAAAATTGCTTGTAAGAGAGGCTTGCCCCTTAAGGGCAAGAGGGCCTGGGGCTAGCCAATGCTGCTTGCCAAATGAGCTATACCCTAGAGAGAAAAGGCAATTTACCTATAAAAAGCAGAAGGAAGCAGTTCAGGAAGCTGCAGGGAATGAGAAGGGCTTCTGCACAAAAGACCTTGGCATCATGGAAATTTGGAGGCAGAGCTCAGTGAGCAGGAGGCTGCTGTAGGAAAACCTGACTAGGTTTGGGCCTGGAGATGGAAGACCGTCAGATGACTAAGCTCCAGCCAAGTTAAGTCTGGGAGTGGCAGTTAAATCAGGAGGCAAGGAAGGGCTGAGCCCAGTTTAAAACTGGTATAAAGACTTTGTCTTGGACTACCATGGAAGAGACACCATTGAGTTCTGTTCATGACAGATTGTTGCCAACATGAGCGGGTGGTGAAGTGTGAATCACAGGGACTAGGGAGAAGAGTCCAGGCTCCAGGAGAGGTGTGGGTTCCCTTAGTCAAGAAGGAAGGGTCTGGGTTGAGAGGACCACTGGAGACTATGTACAAGGTTAAATAAACTGGACTGCATCCAAAGTGCATAATTGTTTGAAATACTGTGAACTGTGCTGTATTTAAGGAGCCCTGAAAAGATGAAAACAGAAATAGGGTGCCACACGAGTAACCTCTGGTAATGAAGCGATGTTCAAGAGGCAGCTGCTTTATTACATTTTTTTTAAAGCAGAGTCAACATTGTAAAACATGTTTTCACAAAATTTTTAAATCAAAAAGGTTTATTGAAAGCTCTTGTTTTCTGAGAACTTGGATTTCAGTAAACGAATTTTTGATAACAAAATAAAGGGTGAGATTACTCGCACACTTAAAGATAAGCAAGTCTTATGCTGAATCAGGGCCAAAATAATTTAACATATAAATACTTTTTGGAATTCAAACCAGCTGTAATATGGAGTAAAATTTGGGCTAGATTATTTGCAGCAGTTTCCTCTGGTTGTCCCAAAAGAATAGTTGGGAACGGGGGAGGGAGGGAGAGAAGAGGGGGAAGGAATTTCAGTATATTGCACAAGCAAGTCTGAAACATTGTTTGAAAATTGGCTACTCTATAGCTTCTCTAAAATCATTATGTAAAACTAAAAGCTCTGAAGTTAGAGGTTTTGAAATAAATTATTAAAATACAGTGAAGAAAATTCATATTTTTTGTCAGAAGATAAAGTGGTTTAACAATTTGCTCTGTTTAACTTTCATTCTTGTACATCAACATTATCTATAAATTGTTTATAGTGGCAAAGAAGTTATTTAACAGCAAAACATACTGTACTTCATGTTTATTGGAGTCAAATGGGGCTAGTAAAGCAAATAAAATGCAGTACCCCAAAATCTAGAATAAAGTCTCATTCCATAGTAAAACCATTCCAGTTAAACCACAGAAATAATTTTAAATAGCAATTTTTGGGGTGTAGATATCAAGTTCTCAAGTGCTTTGTGAGTTCTAGCTCTCTCGAGCAATCATCAGTACGGATATTTTCAAATAAGTGGTGTTTTCCTTTCTAAAATAAAAGCCCTAATGGACTGACAAAAAGGCAATGCTAGCTCCTAGATACAGGGTGCAAGAGTCATCTCTCCACAGTACTGATCCATTGAAGTCTTTGAGAGTCTATTTACTTCATAGATTTTGTATCAGGTTTTATAATATAGTCTGATGTAGGGCTGTCAAGTGATTAAAAATTAATTACTCAATTAAGCAATAAAATATGATTTATTTAAATATTTTTGATGTTTTCTACATTTTCAAATATATTTATTTCAATAACAGATTACAAAGTATACAGTGCTCACTTTATAAATATTTTTATTACAAGTATTTGCACTATAAAAAACAAAAACTGGATTTTTTCAATTC
The DNA here is from genome assembly GCF_009764565.3 of Dermochelys coriacea. NCBI lineage: Eukaryota > Metazoa > Chordata > Testudines > Dermochelyidae > Dermochelys > Dermochelys coriacea. Next base: position 83,973,597 of record NC_050071.1, on the reverse strand, counting down.
ACCTAATACAAGTACTGTAATGCAATCTATCATGAAAGTTGAACTTACAAATGTAGAATTATGTGCAAAAAATGCATTCAAAAATAAAGCAATGTAAAATTTTAGAGCCTGCAAGACCACTCAGTCCTACTTCTTGTTCAGCCAATCATTCAAACAAGTTTGTTTACATTTAAGGGCGATAATGCTGCCCTCTTCTTCACAAGGTCACCCGAAAGTGAAAACAGGCGTTCTCATGGCACTGTTGTAGCTGACGTCACAAGACGTTTACATGCCAGATGCGCTAAAGATTCATATGTCCCTTCATGCTTCAACCACCATTCCAGGGGACACGCGTCCATGCAGATGATGGGTTCTGCTCGATAAAAATCCAACGCAGTGCAGATCGATGCATGTTCATTTCCATTATCTGAGTCAGATGCCACCAGCAAAAGACTGATTTTCTTTTTTGGTATTTCTGTTCTGTAGTTGCCGCATCAGAGTGTTGCTCTTTTAAGACTTCTGAAAGCATGTTCCACACCTCATCCCCCTCAGATTTTGGAAGGCACTTCAGATTCTTAAACCTTGGGTCAAATGCTGTAGCTATCTTTAGAAATCTCACATTGGTACCTTCTTTGTGTTTTGTCAAATCTGCAGTGAAAGTGTTCTTAAAATGAAGAGCATGAGCTGGGTCATCAGCCAAGACTGCTACAACATGAAATATATGGCAGAATGAGGGTAAAACAGAGCAGAGGTCATACAATTCTCCCCCAAGGAGTTAAGTCACAAGTTTAATTAACACTTTAAAAAAAAAAAGCATCGTCAGCATGTCCTTTGGAAAGGTGGCTGAAGCATGAAGGGGCATATGCATGTTTAACATGTCTGGCACATAAATACCTTGCAATGCCAGCTACAAAAGTGCTGTGCAAATGCCTGTTCTCACTTTTGGGTGACGTTGTAAAGAAGAAGAGGGCAGCATTCTCTCCCTTAAATGTAAACAACTTGTCTAAGCGATTGGCTGAACAAGTAGGACTGAGTGGACTTGTATGTGCTGAAGTTTCACATTGTTTTGTTTTGAATGTGGTTATGTAACAAATATATATCACACACATTTGTAAGTTGCACTTTCATGACAAAGATTGCACTACAATACTTGTATAAGGTGAATCGAAAAAATTTTACAGTGTAAATTTATAATAAAATATAGTCTTTGATTTCAATTACAACACAGAACACAATATATATGATAATGTAGAAAAAATATCCAAAATATTTAATACATTTCAGTTGGTATTCTATTGTTTAACATTGAGATCAAAACTGCGATCAATCATGATTAATTTCTTTGAGTTAATCACGTGAATTAACTGCAATCAATCGGCAGCCCTAGTCTAATGTATTTCCTGCTTCAGAACAAATTAATATAGTAATGAGGGCTATTTCAATACATTTGTCTTTTCTTCAGTGATAAAGTCCGGAAATGTAAACTTCAAACAGCTTCCAATTCTACTTATTCTGCTTCTTCCCTAATGAGACTCTCCTTGCCAAATACCCCATGCACTAAATACTTAGCCCATTCAGCTTCCAAAGAAAAACCTTATCAACTGGGAGTACAGTGTAAAGTGTAGAAAAAAAGTGTAATGTATACAAAGAGCATTTGCATTTTATTGCTGTTCATCTGTATCAAAATCATCCCTCCACAGCTTTCATTCTGGAATCCCTTTTAAGTAAAAAAATTGTATGACAGGCACCATATAGAATCTTTTCACTGTTCCACAGACGGAAGACGACCAGACCACTAAAGAACACCTTTTCATTTGGATAGGAAGCTGAGTCATGTGCTATAGCTTAATTGTTACATAATGGTTCAAATTCAGGGTGGGGCTGTACACATTTATATCACAGCTGAGTTTAGTCAAGTGCATTAAAACACATACTGCTAAGAGTCACAGTTAGGGCTCAACAACAGAAGTGGTAGGATTCTGAAAATGCACATTTTTTCTTAAACTCCATTAATATCTCCTATTTGCAATACTAAACTGAGAAAGGCCAATGATTAGCCTATATCTCCCCTTGTTCCATCTTACAAAAGAAGAATTTAAGGGGTTAACAGAACTCCCACTGATGTTGACCAAAAGACTACCATTAACTCCAATGGGAGTTGCATCGGCCACCCCTTCCAAACAACCAACCAAATAAAGCCCACAAACTTTATGATTCCTCCCACAGGAAACAGGAGAAGAAATAATAAAATGGGACCCTGAAAATATACTGAATAAATACTAACCCAATCCCCTATTGTTCTTTGTATCCTTCCTCTGGGTGCACAGAACTCTTGACTCAGCCTCTGTCAACTATTGTATCTTCTTTGTCCAGCACCCCAGTCAAAGGAAACCAAGAAAAGAAAGAGGAAAAGAATGTCTACAAACAAACGCTATTGAAATGAAGGCTAAAGACCATTCCACTTCCTGTTGAGAAATAGGGATAATGGCTCTGATATGCAGCCCCCTTGCTTTTAAAAACCATGCAGCAGGGCCCAGATCCATAAAGAAGCTTGTGCATTGCAATGCTGAGCATTGCAGTACCTAAACTTAGGTGTTGAATCACCTAGTGGAATTCACAACCCCCGAGTTAGATGTGTAGGATCTCTGTAGAACGCACAAGGAGAGAGAGGTGCCTAAGAATGGGATCCACAAAAAACAGTACATTAGGAGGACTGCAGTCCATAGTAGATGCTGAGGAGATGGGTGTGTCCTAAGCCCTGGACCTCTCAGGTAGGTAGGCGCTTAGGTCCAGGCTGGAGGAGAGCAGGGATGGTTCTCAGGGCAGGCAAGGAGGGCGGCTGACATAAGCACCAATTTCCAGGGAGCGCCACACTGCTATGCTGCTGGACTTCGGTTTAGCACTTCAGTCTTATTGGCCACATATGTAGGAGAGGGGTGGGGAGACATGAGCCCAAAATGGTTTTCTGCCTTAGCTCCTGCAGGAAGGCACCTCTCTGTGCTTAGGATCAACAGCCGTGAACTCTTGCACGGAATCAGGTGCCTAAGCCATTTCTTCCAATCATGGTAGCAGCACATGCCTAACTCCACACAAAATACCAGGGAGAGGAAGAGACTGTCTGCCTTATAACCTTTAGGCCAGTGATTAGGAAACTCAGCCAGGATGTGGGAAAACCCAGTTCAATTTGCCCTCTACATGACAGAGGAAGAATTTGAACAGTGATTTCCTACCTTTCATCCGAATGCCCTAACCACAGGACTATTGAGAGATTCCCACTCAATCTCTCTGGCCCAATGCATATTTAGTTATTTATATACTGTAACACAGCTTCAGCAGGAGAGACTGAGATACCCACATTAGAACATCCCATTTTCTAGTAGTTAGAACACTCACCTGAGAGGTAGGATGTTCAAATATCCCATGTTCAAATATCTTCTCTTCATTAGGCAGAGGAGAAACAGAGTCAGGGTCTCCCACATCCCAGGCGAGTTCATTTATAAACTCTAGCAGTAGTTCTCAACCAGGGTAAGTGTACCCTCTGGGTGTACATCAAGGTCTTCTGGGGGGTTAAAGAACTCATCTAGATATTGATTTCATCTCTGACCCCTGTGTTTGGTCCCCAGCCCAACCACTAGGCTGGACTGCCACTGCTCCAATGACCAGGACAGAACATCCAGTTCAGCTTCTGACACTTTCAGAGTTAGGTGGTAGCTGACCAGTGGTTTTGAGGATCTCAGTGACACCTAAGTCTTTTTGTGAATCTAAGCCCAGATCCTTAGAGGAGGTGCAATTTCAATTGCTTCTCTTCTCCAGCACAGCATGCTCCTTTCACCCTTTATTGTGCCTCACAACTACAACATGAGCAATGTGCAAAATTAGCACTGTGTTCTTCCTTCAATATGGCCCAACATCATCAAGAAGCACATAGAGAGTAGTTCAATCTCCATGCTCATTCATTCCAGAGTCCTTTCTGAGTCTGCCAACCACAGCCAAATGTAACAGCAGGCTTACATGATATGGACATCAGTCCACTGTGATTTGAATGAAGACCAACTATTCATTTCATATAGTTCTGTTACAAGACTCACCCCCAGAGGTGTCCCCTCACAGCAAGATCTGGCACTGCAGTGACTCCACTCAGTTCCCTTCAACCCCAATGACCTGGCGCAGTGACTTGGCCCACCAGGTCCAGCCTGATCACACTCGGTTACGTTCCCCCTTCCAGAGCAACCAAAGTCCAAACAAAATAGAGTCCCACAAATAAATAAATAAATAAATAAATACTGATTTTCCACTCCACCTGGGCTCATCTTCAGTACCACTCTCCAAAATGGACATAACAGAATGTAGCACCCTTCTTGGGCTCAGTTCTCTACAGACTCTGCTTTCCTGCTTCTTTTACAGAACTCTGTCTTCCTGGAGGCCCAGCTCCCCTCAAGCCACTGACCAACAGGGCTTTCTCCATGGTATTCTTCCCCTTATCTGCTTCTCCCTAGGCTAGATCCTTATCCCATCTGTTTGGCTAGGGTTTAGACTTTTCCAAGGCCCCATCTTAAGGCCTCTTTCTTTCCTCAGCTGTGGCTAGCCTGGAAGACAAACAACCTCCTTCAGGCAACTCCCCTATCAAGTGAGCCCTGCCTGCAGCTCTTCATTGGACCCCTTCTTAACTGCATCTAATTAGTAAATAGGGCTGGCTGACCCCAGATCACCAGCCCTGAGGGGAAGGCCACTGTTAAAAGGCCCCTTAGATTACTTGTAATGTAGTCAAGAAAGGTTCAAATGAGTCAAAGTGTCTCATAGGCCACTACATCCATCAGTGTTAATAACCAGTCATTACCAGCCTGCAGCCTTATTTGCAGTCACTTTTGTTCATATAGCAAGAGATATCATTAAATGAAGCTACCTGCTTTAAAATATCATGGAGTTTATGAGCTATAAATAAGAAAATGTGCTGTGTGTGTGTTAAAATGTAGGATTAATTAAATGCTATCCATGAAATGTTCTTTTTTTGTTTATATAATTCATACAAGGCAATGTCAAATCCGCAAAAATATGATTTTGAAAACAATGGTTTTGAGAGAGCGATAGCACAAGGTTAAATATATTAATTAAATACAAAAACAACCTTCAGCAAGGCATTTTCAAGGCATTATGTAGTGTTTTAGCCACATGTCTCATCTAGCTAAAAATCTGCATAGCAATTTTGAAAATTTACCCCTAAAATAATGTAGATTGTGAACACATCCTCAGGAAAAGCACATAATTAGGATGAGGTTTTCACTCTCACCTTCACTATGTATTCTACTGTTTTTGTGGATTTGTAGCTGAACCGTAGCAATATTTAAATACAGGATTGAAATATGAATCTCTTAGAATTTTAAAAGATAATTGATGCATAGGTTGTTTATAATCTTGAATACATTTCCTGAGCTGGATTCACCTAGGGCACCCATCAGCATAAAGGACAGACCAGGTCCCTGATGACGGAAACTGACAGGGGAGGATGACATGGCAGGGGCATGTCTGCTTTAACTCTCCTATCTCTTGAAGGCTGTATGGAGACATCATACTGCAAAAAGTGAGCAGCATTGATTAAGTCATGGCATGTGCAGATTCAGTGCTACCCCATGACAGCTTCTACTGATGAAACTGCATAAAAGCGCAAGCAAGATTTCCCCTTGGGGAAAAACGAAAGATTTGTCTGCGCTGAGGTAAATAACAACTGAAGTGGAAAGGACCTTGCTGGTAATGGAGATGCGCAGAAATGTACAAAACACACAAGTGTCAGTGAATATGGCCTAGTGTTTATACTCAAATTACTATAATAGAGTTTCTCAGAGGTCTCCATATTGGTTCCAGTGCTATTTTCCCCCGGCATTATACAAAACTTCAAGTAAAGCACCTTGAGTATTTCCTGTTTCCTCAAAGTCAACTTTGTGTAGTTTCTTCTAGTACTTACTGCACTGTTATGAGTATAAGAAAGCCAATGATTCCGCAATCTTTTAACAGCTTTGATTCTCATCTTATTGTAAAGTACTTGGCTCATTTTCTAGAAATAATTTCAGAGAAGCCTAACTGTGTAAGACAGAAGCGCATAAAAAAGCCATTCAGATTAGACAAATGTTCTCTTACTTACTCAATCCAATTTATATTGGAATAAACAAAATCCCCAATTACCTGAGTTCCGGCCTTTTTTGTAGTTCTCTCTCATTTATAACAACACTTCTTGATACATTCTAATGGTCAGTTACAATAGCCCACAATCACCCAACTATCTTTATTGTCCTTTACTTCTCATAAAACTGTCTGTTGTGTCAGCTGATATATGTATATAATATTCTCTACAGAGTCAATATCAAATCAACCCCAGTATCACAACAATATCCTGTCTATTGTCTTATTTTGCATATTCATTGGTTAAATTAAATCTTGATATTTACCTGTCAAATAAATTTACCAATTTAGCCATATATCTGTTATTCCAGGGATATCATGCAACAGTCTTTATATTTATATTCCTAAATTTCTATAATTCTATATTTATGTTCATATTCCCAAATTTGTAAGTTTATATCCCTCCTATTTTAATATGTAATATATATAGTTTCCAGTCTTTTTATTATTATTACTATTCCACAAGGTTTCCAAAACATGGATGACGTGAATAGACAGTCTTCCCCCCAAATTCTTATTCCTCATCTGTAAGCCAACAAGTGACATGGTAATTTAGAGGTTAGCAGCCACTTATGGTCAGATACAGCCCAACTCTAATATGTACTCTATTTCTTCTCCAAATATCCCTTATTATCTAAAGATCCAAATCAATTTGAGTGATACCACTGCTTAATCATTGTTTTATCCCAATACTATGTATAAACTCTCTGCTTTTACCTGCTATGGTTTCTAACACAATTAAGACCAGGTGTCTAATTCAGGACCTGTAACTGCTTCACTTTTATATTAAGTGAAATACATACAATGAAAGAAGCTTATCACCATAGCTCCTGAGTAACTATCAATTCTCTTAAGCATTGTGCCATAAAGTCCACCCTGTTTATCTGGTCCTTTTTACTATGCATGAAGTGCACCAGTTTACTTGTAATGCACCCAAATTCTATTTTTCTCCACAGATGCCTTATTTGTTATATTTATCATGTTGATCTTAAAATCTGCTTAACTATATGTCAAGAAGCTGGAGTTCAGTAAAAATTGCTATTGCATTTATCCTTTTATTCAATTCCTTCTTTAATTTTTTCCTTGAAGTCTTCCCCATGTCATCTGTTCCCTCTGATGTTAAGCTGCCAGTGTGCCAGTCCTGCAAAATACAGATGGCTCACCTAATTTTTATCACTTCTTTGAGGAATAAAATCCACAATGAATAATCAGTGAATCCTTCATGTAAATCATCTTAACTGAGACTATCAACCTACCTGTAATGTGCTATTTCCTGGGTAAAATATCATGGAAAGATTGATGCACAATGCAATCAGTAAAGATTTAAAAGATGGCAGCATCATTTAATATTAATCAACATGCTTCTAGGGAAAATAGACCTTTCCAAACAAACTGGATATTTGTGGATCAGATTACAAGTTGGTTGACAAAGGTAACTGTTTTGACATAATATACTTACATTTCTGTAAAGCATTTGACTTATTATGCAACATTCTGATTCAGAAATGAGCACTATACAAAATCATTGCCACACATATTTCATGGTTTAAAAAATGTCTAACTGATGGATCTAAAAAATTGTAAATGGGGAAAAGTCATCCAATGGGGACATTTCTAGTGGGGTCTTGCAGGGAACTGTTCTTGGCCCAATGTTATAGATAATTGATAAAGATAGCATATACGAAAATAAAATCATTTGCTTGTGGGGCTTCAGCTTCCCTCCTTTTTCTCCTAGGGCCTTGGAATCACCGATATTCTAAATGGCTTCTCCTCTCTCCTCATGCGGGTCAGGTCCTGGGTTCATTTTTTCTCCTTGGCTCCTGAGGACTCCACTCAGAATGACTCTTCACTGATACACTCTTCCATGATACACAGGGGTATTGTCCCTTGAGAAATCAATGAAAGTAATATATTCTGGCAAAAAGTGTAGAATCCTGCAAACAGGGGACACCAAAGGAAATAAAACAAACCCATCTAAGGAATGATGAGAAAAATAACAGTATGACTGGGGTTAGAAATTTATTGGGAATAGGACACTAGAAACTGGGGAAGGAAGGGCCTAAAGTTAACTAATAATTAACCAACATTTATAAATAAGCAAGTTCCCTACCTCCTAACACTCAAACGCCTCCAAACCCCACTTCCCTGCTTAACATCTTCTGGAGTCAGATGGTACAACTGAAGTCACAGTTCCTGAGATGGAGTATTGAAGCACAGGGCCAATTTAAAAAAGTCAGCTTTTTCTTTACCCCTTGGTGGGGCAGTCCTTTCCTGATGCTGACCAGGCTCACCAGTTTCCCTGGAATACTCCTGGGGTCTCAGCTGGCTTTAGGTAGCTGGTATGGGTTGGATCTCTCTGTCTATGGATGCTGGTCACAGCAATGCTGGAGCTGCCAGAATCCTGCATCCAGAGTCTCAGAGCAGTACAAACTCCCTCTGGGAGGAGGAGAAATTAACAGTGACTGCCTAAGCCACACTGTATCTCTCTCAGCTTCTAAACTCAAAAACTCTCCATCAATCTGTCATCCTTTCCCAATGAACTTGCTGGAGGCTGTGCAGCCCTAGATTGTCATTGGTCCAGTGGACAGTTCATCCAGATCAACCTGTACAAAAGACTCCATAATTGGCCCCATCCAAACATGCTGGGAATGAAGTCAGATGGCTTTGGTAGCCATCTTAGTTGAGATCCTTTGGTAGGGATTCAGAGAGGCTCAGAGTGGCACTCCAGGAGCTGAAAACCCCCCAAATGGGGGTTTTAAAGTTCCTACAGGGGAAAAAGCTTCTGATCATAGAAGGGCTTTAAACTAGTTGACAAACCCATAACAAGATATAGGAAATCAGAAATAGGGATCAAATTTTTAACAACAGGGGTAATTAAATATTGGATAGTCTTTTTACCTAGGGCTAAGGGTGGTAATTAACCACATCAGAGAGGCAATGTGTAACTTATATGTATCAGTGTATAAGAGGGGTCTCGCATGGGGTATCTTTGTCTGGTGCAATCCCTAAGGCACAATGAAAGTCCTGCCATTCACTGAGCTGGTCCAGTATTGTGGGCGTACATTTGTTAGTGGTCCTGTAGAGTCTACAGGATACTAGATAATAAACTTAGCTGGATGCCTTTGCTACTGAAACAGTTGTATGGTTTTATTGGACAGTTCGGTCGAGGTCTGCTGTGTCTGCTATCTGCGCAGAGCTGGCACAGCACACAGAACACACACATACAGCCAATGACTAACTACACACAGGTGCAATAACAGCATCCCCCGATGTTCGATCTACTGGAGCCACTGGCCATGAAGGTTTGCCAGTTTGAGCCCTAAGCCTTAATACTGGTTTTACAGCACTTATCCATACAGAAGTCCCACAGATTTCAGCTGGAATTAAACATGAAAAAGACTGCATGATCAGGCTCTTATCTGAATTTTTTTAAGCTATTGCTCTTTAATGGATGCTTTAAAAGAAGAAACTAATTTCCATCAGCTACTATTTATATTATGTAGAAGTAAACAAAGTGACATCTGCTAAAAAGCATTTGATCCTTCTAGAGCTATTTATGGGTTTCTGCAATGTCCTGGGTGATTTCTTCTGGATTAAGTCGAACAAACCCAGACTGATACTGTAGGTCTTTATATAGGATCTATCACCATGATATCTTAACTCTGCACAGAAACCCAGACCAAAACTCACTTTCTCTGTCCATACTCCCTCACTTTTTGGGGAGGGGAAGGGAACAGAGCAACAATCTTTCAAAGTGCTTTGACTCCAGCTGACATTTCAATGGGAATTTGGATCGTCAGGATATTTCTATTGCTGAAATTATGTCATAAGAGGAGACAGTGCTCAGTGCATGCTAACTAGTTAATTTTCAAAGTTAAATAGAATTTCTGTTTCATAAAATTTGACAGTACTGAACACTTTTATGTGGGACAGTTTGGACATTTTATTCAGTGAGTTTGGATATGTGAAATGAGAGGCAAGAGAACATTTCTGTTTTAAAAAGTAAACAGGTTGTGTTTTTTCTCTATAATCAACTGTTTTTAAAGAGTGTGCTGAATGGCTAGCTGGACTTGGGTGGCTGTGCTAAGGATGGTAGCTTGCAAATACTGGCCATACCATACCCAAACTCAGCTAATTACAGAGTTCAGGCATCCCCTCACAGTGATCCAGTTATGTTATTTTCCCAGACAGAAGGATTGCTGGGCTCTGAGGCACTCTGGCTGGTGACCAACCCACCATTTGTCACAAGGCTCTAGATGGAAATGTTTGTAACCTGGTAAGTGGGCAGTCAGGTGGAGATTAGGCCAGCACAAGGTAGGGAAAAGCAAAAGGTAGGGAAAAGATATAGGCACTTTTTCCTCTACTCCTGCTGAATATTCATCAACTAAACCTTTCTCCCCTAGGTGAGGAGGGCTGGGGCAGAAGGACTCTAATTCTTGGAGGAAGCATGGATGGAACAGGAAATAGAAGAGATATGAAGGGATGAAGTTTTTCCTGAGTAAGGACAGCAGAATCTGGCCCATATTTGCTGCTTCATTCACTCTTTCCTCTATTTTATTTTATTTTTAAAGACCTGTTTTGTTTTCTCAGTTTTCCAAAACCTGACTCATACAGACTTAGGAAAAACCTTAAGCAAAATTATGTTTATGACTAAGCAGCTTTTGCACTTCAGTGGTGGGGACTGAGACATGGAATATGTACACATCTACAGCCCCAAAAATATCAAAGAGCAGAAACTGATTTCCAGAAGGCAGAACTCCAGGGGTGATTAGATTTGGCTGAACACCTAGACAGAAAAGAAATACTCAAAGAAAGTGGAAAAAACTAGCAAAAAGAAAAATAGGTCAGAGGTTGTGGCTGGCTGACAGTGATGGTTTGATGTGGGTGACTAAGTTATAATATTGCAGTAAGTACTCTCCCCTTTGAGAAAATTGTTCTTTATTATTAAATTGTGCACATTTGCTGAGTGCACCACAGATGCAGCAGTGAGACAACAGCTTCCACGCTATCCTCCTGTAGTCTTTTGTCAGTTAATGTATGTTCCAATATATTTTAAACTATCAGTAAAGAGAAACTGTAGAGGTTGAAATCATTCGGTACTAAGTAGTGTCAGTTGCCACTTGCCATTGTGGCTTATAAAATGCAGCCCCCACTGAATCTAACTATTTAATTTTTTCCTAACCTTTCTCTTATTAATAAGGTTTATGAAGTTATTAGTATAGCAGATATATAAATTTATCAAATTACCATGTTATTCAAATTATAATTATCATTTAAATTTAAATTATTAATTTAAATTGTTTCCTTTTGCATCTCCTTAGTTCAAATCTCGTTCTTCAGCTTCTTCTTTTAAAGTGCAAATCAATGTAGAGTTCTTATTCCTACTAATTTTTCATTGGTCTACTTTCAAAAATTTATTTAGGATACTTTGCATGGGCTTCACTTTTTAAAAATATCAGTTTTGTCTGGGAGTATATATATATAGTACAGTGCATAACTTATTCCATTTCTGCTTTTATGACTGTGATGACTGGCAGTGAGAAAGCTGAACAGATCCTGTAAAACTAGTGTTTGTGAACATGCATTTGGATTCTGACAGGCTGTTCAATTTTAATTATGCTCTGAACTCTGTGGGCTGGTCCTTCAACTGACACAGATTCACTGATGGATCTGAACCCAATTACAAAGGTGAATAGCTGGCCCAGCATTCCAAAAGAGAAGTGTAACTGACTGACTTTCAACCCTGTGTAAAGTTTACTTGAGAAATTTAGAGCACGGATTTGCAAAAAGTCAGGTAAATGAATTGTAAAATAAGAGTTTCAGAGTAGCAGCCGTGTTAGTCTGTATTCGCAAAAAGAAAAGGAGTACTTGAGGCACCTTAGAGACTAACAAATTTATTTGAGCATAAGCTTTTGTGAGCTACAGCTCACTTCATCGGATGCATTCGGTGGAAAATACAGTGGGGAGATTTATATCACAGAGAACATGAAACAATGGGTGTTATCATCCACACTGTAAAGAGTGATCACTTAAGATAAGCTATTACCAGCGGCGGGGTGGGGGGGAAGGAAGAAACCCTTTAGTAGTGATAATCACGGTGGGCCATTTCCAGCTGTTTACAAGAACGTCTGAGGAACAGTGGAGGATGTGGGGGGGAATAACATGGGGAAATAGTTTTACTTTGTGTAATGACCCATCCACTCCCAGTCTCTATTCAAGCCTAAGTTAATTGTATCCAGTTTGCAAATTAATTCCAATTCAGCAGTCTCTCGTTGGAGTCTGTTTTTGAAGTTTTTTTTGTTGAAGAATAACCACTCTTTGGTCTGTAATCATGTGACCAGAGAGATTGAAGTGTTCTCCAACTGGTTTTGAATGTTATAATTCTTGATGTCTGATTTGTGTCCATTTATTCTTTACGTAGACTGTCCAGTTTGACCAATGTACATGGCAGAGGGGCATTGCTGGCACATGATGGCATGTATACACATTGGTAGATGCGCGTGAACGAGCCTCTGATAGTGTGGCTGATGTGATTAGGCCCTATGATGGTGTCCCCTGTATAGATATGTGGACACAGTTAGCAACAGGCTTTGTTGCAAGGATTTCCTGGGTTAGTGGTTCTGTTGTGTGGTTGCTGGTGAGTATTTGCTTCAGGTTGGGGGGCTGTCTGTAAGCAAGGACTGGCCTGTCTCCCAAGATCTGTGAGAGTGATGGGTCGTCCTTCAGGATAGGTTGTAGATCCTTGATGATGTTGGAGAGGTTTTAGTTGGGGCTGAAGGTGATGGCTAGTGGCATTCTGTTATTTTCTTTGTTGGGCCTGTCCTGTAGTAGGTGACTTCCGGGTACTCTTCTGGCTCTGTCAATCTGTTTCTTCACTTCAGCAGCTGGGTATTGTAGTTGTAAGAATGCTTGATAGAGATCTTGTAGGTGTTTGTCTGTGTTTGAGGGGTTGGAGCAAATGCGGTTATATCGTAGAGCTTGGCTGTAGACAATGGATTGTGTGGTATGATCTGGGTGAAAGCTGGAGGCATGTAGGTAGGAACAGTGGTCAGTAGGTTTCCGGTATAGGGTGGTGTTTATGTGACCATCGCTTATTAGCACCGTAGTGTCCAGGAAGTGGATCTCTTGTGTGGACTGGTCCAGGCTGAGGTTGATGGTGGGATGGAAATTGTTGAAATCATGGTGGAATTCCTCAAGGGCTTCTTTTCCATGGGTCCAAATGATGAAGATGCCATCAATGTAGCGCAAATAGAGTAGAGGCATTAGGGGACGAGAGCTGAGGAAGCGTTGTTCTAAGTCAGCCATAAAAATGTTGGCATACTGTGGGGCCATGTGGGTACCCATTGCAGTGCCGCTGACTTGAAGGTATACATTGTCCCCAAATGTGAAATAGTTATGGTTGAGGACAAAGTCACAAAGTTCAGCCACCAAGTTAGCTGTGACATTATCGGGGATACTGTTCCTGACGGCTTGTAGTCCATCTTTGTGTGGAATGTTGGTGTAAAGGGCTTCTACATCCATAGTGGCCAGGATGGTGTTTTCAGGAAGATCACCAATGGATTGTAGTTTCCTCAGGAAGTCAGTGGTGTCTCGAAGATAGCTGGGAGTGCTAGTAGCGTAGGGCCTGAGGAGGGAGTCTACGTAACCAGACAATCCTGCTGTCAGGGTGCCAATGCCTGAGATGATGGGGCGTCAGGATTTCCAGATTTATGGATCTTGGGTAGCAGATAAATAAGAGTGTCAGCAATAATGCTACACCTTGATTTATATTTTAATACTAATGCTGACTCTTCTCCTTCCCCAAATCTGCACCTATTTCAGGTCCTGAGATATACAAGTATTATTTCAAAGTCAAGCTAGGATCAATGTGCACTGTACCATAGGGCACATGAATGACCTGGCCATGTGTCATTAACCATAATGTTCAAAATAACGGATGTTTTCTTGTTACCTTTTTTGTAAAATGTAATTAAAAAAATCAAAATGAATTTTTGCAATCAAAGAAGATTACAGGGCAGAAGCCTAATTTGTATTACTGTTTTAATATAATTCTAAGCATTCAACATAGCAATGTGTTGCTTCAAAAACAGATGATCCTCAGCAGAGAAAATGTCTCCGGGCAATATATTTTACTGTCAGATTCAACAATTTTTAATCCCCTTGAGTATAACCTTTCAAAGATTTGTCCTCTCCATTTATAGCAAATGTCATCAGAACAGATTTTCCCCACAAGAATGCAAATAAGTTAAATCAGTTTGTGACTTTGGTTGTATTGTGATGGACAAATCAGTCCAGTATGAGGATAGTTAAGTATTATTTTATATGAACTCTATGCACAGAATAATAGGAACCTAGGGCTGATGTTTTTATTATCTACATTTTTATACCAAACTAATCATTATATATTATGGTTCTGCAGCCACATCTGGCCCAAATCTAAGTTCCCTTATCCTGGAGATTGACTGAAAAATCTCACAGTAAGAACACCTGATTTTAAATGGGTGGAGACAACATGGTTTCAGGCAGCACCCACCAAGAGCTATTTCTAAATGATCCAGGTTCTGTTGATTTTGGCAAAGCTGTGGGTGCAAAAGCCTTTTATTTGCCTCCAGTACAGCAGTAGGCACCAACTTCCCTCCCTTTCCCGTGGGTGCTCGACCCTCCCACTGCCCCCAACCCCACCCTCACTCCACCCTTCCAAGAGGCCCTGCCCGCCACTGCCCTGCCCTTCCCCGACCCCATTCCAACCTCTTTTCCAAAGTCCCCACCCCAACTCCATCCTCTCCCAGCCAATATTCCAACTCCTTCCCCAAATCCCTGCCTCTTCCCCACCTCCTCCCCTGAGTGTGCCACATTCCCGCTCCTCTCCCCGCCCCGGAGTGTGCTAACACTGCCAAACAGGTGTTTGGCAGTGGCCGGGCGGGAAGCGCTGGGAGGTAGGCGGAGGAGCGGGGATGTGGCGTACTCAGAGGAGGAGGAAGAGGTGACACGGGGGTGAGGGGAGCTTGGCTGCTGATGGGTGCAGAGCACCCGCTAATTTTTCCCTGTGGGTGCTCCAGCCCCGGAGCACCCTTGGAGTCAGTGTCTGAGTACAGTAATGGTATAAGATACGAAAAATTATTTGCAAAAAGAAAAGGAGTACTTGTGGCACCTTAGAGACTAACAAATTTATTAGAGCATAAGCTTTCGTGAGCTACAGCTCACTTCATCGGATGCATTTGGTGGAAAAAACAGAGGAGAGATTTATATACACACACAGAGAACATGAAACAATGGGTTTATCATACACACTGTAAGGAGAGTGATCACTTAAGATAAGCCATCACCAACAGCGGGGGGGGAAGGAGGAAAACCTTTCATGGTGACAAGCAGGTAGGCTAATTCCAGCAGTTAACAAGAATATCAGAGGAACAGTGGGGTGGGGTGGGAGGGAGAAATACCATGGGGAAATAGTTTTACTTTGTGCAATGACTCATCCATTCCCAGTCTATTTCAAGCCTAAGTTAATTGTATCCAGTTTGCAAATTAATTCCAATTCAGCAGTCTCTCGTTGGAGTCTGTTTTTGAAGCTTTTTTGTTGAAGTATAGCCACTCTTAGGTCTGTGATCGAGTGACCAGAGAGATTGAAGTGTTCTCCAACTGGTTTTTGAATGTTATAATTCTTGACGTCTGATTTGTGTCCATTCATTTTTTACGTAGAGACTGTCCAGTTTGGCCAATGTACATGGCAGAGGGGCATTGCTGGCACATGATGGCATATATCACATTGGTAGATGCGCAGGTGAACGAGCCTCTGATAGTGTGGCTGATACACACAGGGGATACCATCATAGGGCCTAATCACACCAGCCACACTATCAGAGGCTCGTTCACCTGCGCATCTACCAATGTGTATACATGCCATCATGTGCCAGCAATGCCCCTCTGCCATGTACATTGGCCAAACTGGACAGTCTCTACGTAAAAGAATGAATGGACACAAATCAGACGTCAAGAATTATAACATTCAAAAACCAGTTGGAGAACACTTCAATCTCTCTGGTCACTCGATCACAGACCTAAGAGTGGCTATACTTCAACAAAAAAGCTTCAAAAACAGACTCCAATGAGAGACTGCTGAATTGGAATTAATTTGCAAACTGGATACAATTAACTTAGGCTTGAATAGAGACTGGGAATGGATGAGTCATTACACAAAGTAAAACTATTTCCCCATGGTATTTCTCCCTCCCACCCCACCCTCCACTGTTCCTCTGATATTCTTGTTAACTGCTGGAATTAGCCTACCTGCTTGTCACCATGAAAGGTTTTCCTCCTTTCCCCCCCCTGCTGTTGGTGATGGCTTATCTTAAGTGATCACTCTCCTTACAGTGTGTATGATAAACCCATTGTTTCATGTTCTCTGTATGTGTGTATATAAATCTCTCCTCTGTTTTTTCCACCAAATGCATCCGATGAAGTGAGCTGTAGCTCACGAAAGCTTATGCTCTAATAAATTTGTTAGTCACTAAGGTGTCACAAGTACTCCTTTTCTTTTTGCGAATACAGAACTAACACGGCTGCTACTCTGAAACCTGTGAAAAATTAGTTGCGTTGCAAATGCAAGTTTTGGTCAAAGTCTATCATTGGCACAGTAGCCATTACTAGGACTGGGGTGACAGCTGCAAAATGTAATCCATGAATCTTTGTTTGAAATGATTAACCAAAATTCACTTTGACTCTTCACTACACATTAGTGTCTGGTTTCCATTCAATGTTTGGATGTACTAGAAAGAATGCAAGTTTTAGGTAGCTGAACATTCGCAAATATAAAATTTTGAATTTAATTATTGCACTAAACTTAATTTGAAGAGTTCCGTTCATACCAATTAGGAACAGAACATACTGTATGACCCATGTGTTCAATCAAACTAAACAACGTCAAATCTGACTTTTACATTTCAAATACTCTCAATGAGCTGCTCACAAATAAGAGAGACCAAGATTATTCAATAGAAATACTTTGGTCAATAATTGTGATAAGCCTATACATGTGAGAAAAATCAAAGGTATTGACCAACAATGCACAAATTGAAAGAGGCCTAATTTGTCAAGCAAATTATTTACCATGAATTTTTCAGCTAGTTTTGCTATCCACCTTCCTGCTTCATGCGTTGTATACCACCATGGCACCAAGGAAGATACAAATAAGGAAGGTATTTGAGGGCAACCATACTGACAGAGGAAGACAAATATATGGTATAATTACAACAGGGCATCCATAGAGTTGTTCAAGTACATACAAGTTGTCTGTTTGAAATGAAAACATATTTATCTATATTATTAATAACCCCTGAGGATAAATATGAAATAATTTACAATCCAGTATTGCCAAATTTAAGCATTCAAAAATCACGAGTCAGGCCCCAAAAATTATGAGCTTGTGTTAAAAATCATAATTTTTTTTAAATTATAATTTTGGGGGGTTGCTTTCTTGTTTCTGAATCTTTAGGTGTAATGTTTCAAACTTTGCTCTACAATGCTAAAAGCTTCCTATTTCTTTTACATAAAAACAGATTCTCATAGAGTCATCAAATTTAAGGACAAAAGGGACAGCCAGATTGTCTAGTCTGACCTCCTCTCTATATATATATATCCCAGGCCACCAACACCACCCACAACCTGCACACTAAACCCAATAACCAAATTACACCAAAGTAATAGTCTATTCTCCAGTGGACTGTAATATGTGCCCCAGGCAGAGAATAGGAGGGACTCAGGTGCACCAGTGCCTGAGGCTCCCACAATGGCACAGAAATGGTTGAGATATACCCAGATAATCCTGGCAAGAGATGTGCACCCGTATGCTGCGCAGGAAGGTGAAAGCCACCCCCCCTCCATGTCACTGCCAATGTGACTGGGGGGAAATTGCTTCCCAACCCCACATATGGCAATCAGTTAAACCCTGAGCACGTGAACAAGAACCAGCCAGCCAAATACCTGAGAGTGAGAATGCTCAGTACCTCAGATACCTAGCCCACCCTGCCCAATGGCCCAGATCCAGCCATGGCCATCCTGGTGTGTCAGAGGGAGGAGCTAAAACACCCCAAGATACATTGTGGGGGAGGAAGAATTCCCTTCCCTGGTCTCTGCAGGTGGCTAGCTGAAACCCTGAAGCGTGAGCATGTGACAACCTGACCGCAGGACTGAGGCTTTAAGAATAAACCAGATATCAGAAGACTCACAATAAAGTAGTCAGAGTTAGTAACATCAAAAATCCAATTTAACTTGTCACTCACTTGTTGTGCTTTTTGTTTACTTTTTGCAATTTCTCTCAGCTTTGACACTTAGACTCAGTTCCACTTGTGTGTATAAGTAGTATTTTCAAATTCTGAGCACTGCAGTGTTGGGATTTCTAATGTCACCAGGGAATGTTTATTTCTTAATATTTTAAATTTTATTTACTTTAATTGTGGAAAGATTTCTGTTAGTCCTAGGTTAAAAAAACTGCTGCAAATTTAAACCTTAAACCAAATTTGACAATATTCCTTTAATATGTTTGACAATATATACTATTTACAGTTATTTAGAAAGGACCAGATCTTAACCATACTTAAATTGACTTGTACCTTACGTGGTCAGTATCCCATTGAACCCAATGGGTGAACCCCTGGAGCCAGATAAATCAAGACTCCCATTGACTTAAGTGCGTGGGACTATTTGCAGAGCAAGGAGCCAACTCAAAGTGAGGAAACATGGTGGAATCTGGCCCTATGCATTTTTATTCTGTTTATACAGGCCTAAAAAGGCTTAATCATTATGCATGTTCTTCCCTCTATTCCCCAATTTGGATCACGTCAAGTGCAATATAAACACACCTTTAAAATGGCATCTTGAGACAGATCCTTGATAAAAGAAACTGCATGTGTGCCAGTTATTATTATTCAAGGCTAAATTGTGGCTTTGCACTACTCTAAAAGGAGCACAGGAAGCAGACTGAATCAGATAGTCACAATTTGCCTCCCTGGTCCCTGCCTGTTCTCGGGTGGACATACGCTGTGTCATCCTGGCAAAGTGCATTGGGGATGGGAGAGGAGGCAAGAGTGCTCATCTCCAGCCCCAGCTCACCTGTGCAGCATGGGGAGTAGCCATTCTGAGGAGACCGCTTCCCCCCCTTCCATGCTGCCGCCTGCAATAGGATAGCCAGCGTTGGAGAGTTAGGGGGTGCCTTGTGTGGGTGCACAGGATGGCCCACAGCCTGCCCTCCTATCTGTTTATTATAATGAGTCTTCTTTAAAAAGAAAAAAATCTGAAAAAAATCTCTCTGGGTGTCTTCTCCCTGCCACACCCATCTTGAAAGAATACTAAGTACCTTCAGCTTCACTCCCCATGTAAAAACAACATAACTATTTTAGCCTCTCTTTGCTATTTATTCCAAATTGCTCCTCATAAATACATATGTAAGCGGGGGAATAGTCCTGCTCTTGTGGGGAACTTTCCTGGCTTCTGCGCTACCCCGGTGAAGTGGGCTAGTGAAAGGATCTGAGTCCTCGCTCTCACTTCCTTTACCCAGTGGACTCCCTGCCCTTGAGGGCTCCCCTTCCACTCTCCTGTCTGGCAGAGTCCTTGTAACCCCAACAAGGCTGGGCCCAGGATTCCTGGGGGGCTCAACCCTCAACCCTGCTGTGGTCACCTAGGACAGGGGCTAGGGTGTCCCCACTCCGGGGTACTCTCTCTGCACTGGGCACTTCTCTGACCCACTGACCATTACATACAAGTTAAAGCAAATGGAAGTTATTTAATCAACAATGAATTTTAAAAAGAATAAGGAAAAATGGGAAAGGTTAAAGGAAACCCATCAACCCGCTCGGTGGCAGGGAACATCAAACAGTGTCTCTGGGATGTCTGGGCAGTTCACAGTCTGTTCCTTGTAAACCCCAGGCCTTCTTCTGAGGCCCTGGCTGTGCTGCAGGGATGCTGTGGGTTGGACACTTGCTCTGGTGGTGGCCACACGCTCTCAGGCTCTAGGTGGTAGGACCCTTCTTCCCAGTGTCGCCCCCGCCCTGTCAGGGTTACGATCCAAGCCTGGCCTGCAGAGCCTCTTGGCTGAGGCATCTCCCTGTGCTGGGCCCACTGCCCCGGGTCCCCCTCGCTCTTCCTAGCTGCTCACCACACCCAGCTCTGGACTGCTCCACACCCAGCTCCACCACTCGCTCTCTCCGCTGCTGCTGCTGCTCTGCCTCCAGCTCCCTGGGCTGCTTCTTTGGCCCCTCTGGCTCTGGTTGCTGCAGCTCTGCTCCCAGGGCAAGTCTGCTCTCTCTGGGCTGTGTCTCTGGCTTTGGGGCTGCAGCTCTGCTCCCAGGACAGGATCTGCTCTCTCTGCATCTGGCACAGCTCAGCTTAGGCCCCTGCTTTCTCCTTAGCTCGGCCCCACTCTGTCTGTTTGAGCCAGGCAATTCCAGCTCACATGGAGGACGGGACCTCCCCGGCCTCCTGATTAGCCTGCTCGCCCTGTCATTCAGGCTGACCTAGAGCATTGGCCTCTCCCCATTGTACCTGGGGGCTGTCAGTCTTAGGGTCCTGATTCCCCATCGACCCTTTCCTCTTTTAGTACTGGGAGCTAGCCAACCAAAACACTCCCACTGAATGTTAGTAAGCGGGCAACAATCCCCTTACACACACATACACAAATTCTCTTCAGTAGCCTCTGACTTCCTTTACCCTTGTCTCTTCCAGCTGAGATTAGGCCCCTAAAGAGAAAAAAAAACATATATAGCAATTTAGGCTGAGTAACTCTTTGACCGATCTGTCTTCCCCAATGATGCCTCTCTTCCCCTCCATATTCAGATCTGACTGACAGTTTTTTATTGTTTTCTCTGCAGGGCTGCAAAGCTTCTGGCAGCTCCCCTTTACATTAGCAATCCTCTCTCCCCCCTGGCCTAGGATCAGGCCCTACAGAGAATTGTAAAGTATTAAAAAAAAATAAAACCTTGTGTGTTGAAAGGGAAGTGCAAGCAGACTCTTTGCAATTATTTTTCATTTGTCATTTTACATACTCCCTGCAGAGCATTCTGGAATGCTGCCATGCAGCTTGACAATAAATGTGCAGAAATCTTTAATAGAATGTTTAAATATTCAAATTATTTTATTTCCTTTAGGCAAAAATCCAGTTTGTTCTATTTAGTGGCCATTGCTAGTATTTATATCCCATGTGCCTACTGAAGTAATGTTCATTGATTCAGGAGTAGGTGGGCATGAAGCAAAATATGGATTCAAAAATGAAGACAGGCTATGAAGTAGAGAGGCCAAGTGCCAAAGGGGTAGCCGTGTTAGTCTGTATCCACAAAAACAACAAGGAGTCTGGTTGCACCTTAAAAAGACTAACAGATTTATTTGGGCATAAGCTTTCATTGGTAGAAAACCCTCTTCTTCAGATGCATGGAGTGAAGTGGAGTGGGGAGAGGAAATCTAGAATTCACTTGAACTTTGTGGTGGTTAATTCCAGACCAAACTCAAACCCTTTCAAGTTTCTGTTCCATTTAAGGGTGGCAAAGAGCTAAATCTGGGATGCTGCTAATAATGGCAGGATTGAGACAAAAATTTAAGTAGTCCTTCCTCTAGGCACTTGCCCTCTTCCCAACCAACTAGGACTAAACGGACTTTTTCTTAGTTACCCATATTCATCTCCCCCTTTCCCTAGGAATACCAGCTCCAAACCCTCTTCCCAGGGAGTGACTGCTTTTTCCCAGCAGCAACGCCTTCCGTTGCCAGCTTCCTGGCTTATATAGGCTCTGCCTGTTCTGCACAGGTGAGCTCCTTCTAATTAAGTTTTCCCTCACAGTCTTAATTCCACCCATCTTGCTTCCTAATAGGCTATTTGGCCCCTCTGGCCCTGCCTTAATCCTTTCAGGGCAAGTGTGCGGAGGACACAGAGCAGTATTAATTTTTTTTTAAATTTACAATCAAATTTGTTTGCTTGGATGAATTATGAGCATTTTAAAATAGCCCCCTTTTTGATTTTTTTAGGTGTGTCTACGCTTTTTTTCAAATATTTCTAGGAAAGAAATTCCTGACATTTGAGAACTGAAAATTTACTCATTTGTAGATAATTTCAAAATATAAAACAGTCTATCTTTAAAAAGCATATTCATTTACAGATATTAAATATTAGCACCTGAGAGCTGGGGGTAAAGCATTCTTCACGGGTGGAATCTGGTGATAGAATAAACTTTCAGAGAAGGTCAGGTGGATTTAAGATTTTATGCTGAAGGTGCTCAGATCCTATTGTAATTTGTTGCAGTATAAAACCAATAGATTATGAACACTGTCAGTCGTTAATGTTTCCATTTATGCTGCTTCCTTTCCATTCTCCAGTTTTCTGTTGAATTAAAGTTTCAGAGTGTTGGCATGTTTGAGTATCATGATGGTAGTGGATTAATGCTTAGTATTGTGTTGGAATTGAATGTTGCCTTAATTTATGATTTCCTTGCTTTTTAGCATTTGCATTGCTGTGAGGAAATACAGTCAAGCATTCTCAACTCTCAGTTAATTTTTGTGTGTAGGATTTATACTGTATTTGTGATTAAGTGGAATACAAAATAGACATGATCAGAAGAAACTGTATGGCAAG
Source organism: Dermochelys coriacea (assembly GCF_009764565.3). Classification (NCBI taxonomy): domain Eukaryota; kingdom Metazoa; phylum Chordata; order Testudines; family Dermochelyidae; genus Dermochelys; species Dermochelys coriacea. The sequence goes on along the minus strand of NC_050071.1, from coordinate 83,950,835 downwards.
CTCTGCCTTTGAATAAGCCCCATGTGAACCTGTGCACATAATTTAAAAATGCAATATGTGAAGTACACAGACAAGTGGAGAACACTGCAACTCTCTCGTAGCAAGAAGTTCTATGCTCTATGGACCTGACTGTGCACCACTGAAGGCAATGGCAGCTTTTCTACTGACTTCAGCTGGAGCAGGATGAGACCCTTCCCCTCCACCCCCTCATATTTCATAACCCTGCAGGAGTAAATCCACAAGAATAGAGAGATCAGGTACAAGCTATTTGCATAGGAGAAAAATTTTAGTCACTCATTATTCCTCCATGAACCTGAAAGACAGAGAGCAGACTACCATATTTTACATGTAGTCTGTCAGAGAGCAAGCGAGCAAGGAGCTGTTCAGAAAATAACACGAACTGCCCAGGGGATAGGTAATCAAATGTGAGAGAAAGGAATGACTCTGAAGAATAACTCTGTCCCCTGGATGACACACATTTCACAGTTTCACACTACCCAGCGGTGTCACAAGAGCCAGCAGGAGAGCAAATGAAAAACAAAAACAAAATAACAACAAGCAGGGAATCCTAGTTTCTTAATTTAAAATAAATCAAAATAAGTCCTCGTGGTTTGGCCCAAATATTTCCCTTTTGTTGGGTGAGAGGTAGGATTTTTTATTAAGATAATGGTGCTTTCAACAGCATAGTAGGCAACATAAAATAAAGAAAAAGCCTTCTCTCTCTCTCTCCTTTATTCACCTTCCCTTGTTGTTCTCTATTCCTGGAGTGATTTGATATGGTAATTTCATTGTCATTTTGTATTCAATTTTGTCCCTTCGAGTTCTGTCCGGCATGTCATTTCTTCTCCCTTTCTCTTCAAGTCTTTCATCAGTGAAAATCTCTTATTATATTTTAGCAGTTTTACCTCAGCTGTGGATTTTTTTTCTAGTTGAAACGTGTCATGGAATCTTGCACTTGTCATTTCTGCAAAACTGAACCCTTCCAACATATGTCAAATTGCCCTCTAATAGATGATCTGTATTTTGCTGTTCTGTTGCATGACAAATTAAGGCAAATATTCATGTGCAGTTAAATATGGAGATTTTTGTAAAAATCATTTGGCTAAATTGACTCCAAACTTGCAATGAATTCCGCTCAGAAAGACCTGTGCACTCCTGAGGAACCCCACTGACTCATCTGGACTGTGTGTAGGTGCATAGAGCTTATTGCAGAATCATGGCATTTGATCAGTTATAAATATGTAAAAATCCACATACCATGCCTAAGACAGTGGCAAGCCCAAAGTGCCTTTGCACAAGGAGGCCACGCAACATACTAGTATATTCACACTCTCCTTACAGGCCAAGGTCCTGGCCACAGTGATCCATGCATTTGTCACTTCCAGGCTGGATTGCTGTAATTCACTATATGTGAATTGATTGTGAATACAATCCACAGGCTCCTGCTGGTACCAACCTCCTCCAGATGTTGTTAGCACATCAGGCTCATGCTCAAGTCCCTCCACTGCTTCTCAGTCAGTTTCAGAGGCCAGTTAATTATCCTAATCTCCAAAACAGTTAGTGGACCACGTCCCGGCTATATTAAAGACTGATTTTTATCTATGAACTGCATTCCAGTGGAACTGGTGAACAAACTCCCAGAAGAAGTATATGAGACTGGGGGACAAAGCATTCAAAATACCCCAAGCAGAGTTTTTACCCCCAAAAGAGAAAAGTGCTAGAGACTCCTCACTAGAGACTTTCCTATTGCTATTGATTTTACTTGGAAGATGTGACACTACATTGCAGGTGAGCACCCTGTAACCCTCATATTCATCATTTGTATATAATTGTTGTGATATTTCATATAAAGCATGCCATATGAGGTATCATGGGAAATATTATGATCTGCTTTAAGCCATTGTTCCATCTAAATATGCGTATCATTAATGCATATAAAATTATAAGAATGGTGTTGTATGGTTTTCACTAAAATATGCTGTAGGTTTGTGAAGTGCCCAGATACTAGCTCTCCAGAGACAATGACAAGGGAGATAACCAATTCCCGGGTGGATGCCAAACAGACATCATCAGCTATTGTTCAGCAAGGGAGCTACAATGCAATGATTTACTTACACAAGGCCACACCAGGGGAATTACTCAACCTTGCCTGCTGACTCAGCAATGCACCCAGACATGCCTGGACTTGTGTTCTTTAATCACATGGACTAAAGCGTATAAAACAGAACACAGTGGCCCCAGGAAACTTTATACTAAGAACTGCAATATCCAGTGGGGTGAAAAAACCTGTTTAATCTAGGCGTTGCCCAGTCTAATAGGGTTGAGAATTTGGACTGCCTGCTTATGCTTTATTTTCTTTTGGTAACCACTCTGGCTTTTTGCCTATCACTTCTAATCACTTAAATCTATTTTTTGTAGTCAATAAACTTGTTTTACTGTTTATCCTTATTAGTGAATTTGCCTGAAGTGTTTGGTAAATCTGCTCAGGTTTACAAAGGCTGGTGTATATTCACATTCCATTGGTGAAGTGGTGAACCAATTGACAATGCAAGATGGTACAAGGGTGGGAGCTAGGGGGATTTGGCTGGTGCCTTTCTCTGTGTGATTCATGAATGGCTCTGGGATCATTCATTCAATCTTGCTGTGTGTGGGGCTCCACATGCAGTTGTGCTGAGTGATCACAGCACCTGGAGGGGTTTGCTGCTTGTAACTAGCAAAGCATTGTGAAAGACAGCCCAGGCTGGAAAGTTAAGGGGGCTCAGTGGTCCCACAGTTCCAGGCTGCATCCCAGGGATTACATCATAGAAGATGCTAGGCTATTATGATGAGGGGCAGCAGTATAAAACCATAAGATAGATACAGTGTTTGTATTCCTTACCTGGATAATTTAGCCTTTATAAACAGTGGTGAGGAATGTGGGATGTCCCCACTAGATCACAGGTAGGATGAAAAGATTGTATAAGGATGAAAGGGTAAAAAGGGAATGTTGAAAGTTGTTGGTTCAGATCCCCAAAGGTATTTAGACACTTAATGCAGAGGAGAGTTAGGGGCTAAATACCTTTGGGTCAATGTGACTTCTAAGACCCACTGGTAAACATATTGTTTCTATTACTGTATTACTTCTACTTGCTCATTATGACTATCAACAGATGGCTCAGGCAGTGGTGCTATAAGGAGGGCTTTGGGATGTTTGGCCACTGGGAGGCATTCATGGACAGAGGACTTTCTCTTGGGATGGACTTCATCTGAGTAGGGAAGGAAATAGACTTCTCGAATGGAGGTTGGCGCAACTGATTAAGAGATCTTTAAACTAGGAATTTGGGGGAGATGGTTGGGAGATGTCCAGGTAATCTCCATGCCGGATTTTAGCATTGAGAGGGAAGAAAACAAAGTAAGGAAAGATACAGCCGTGGGTAGGAGAATGGACATAAGGAGGAAGGACAGAGTGGATACCAGTCTAATAGGTCATACTGGCCGTAGAATGACCGTGCCTAACTCGGGTAAAGAGCATGAGCGAGGCCAAACAGCAAAAATTAAGGATGTTTGTATACCAGTGCAAGGAGCCTAGGTAACAAAATGGAGGAACTAGAGCTACTGGTGCAGGAAGTGAAACCAAATATTATAGGGATAACAGAAACATGGTGGAATAGTAGTCATGACTGGACTACAGCTGTTGAAGGGTATGTGCTCTTTAGGAAAGACAGAAATAAAGGTGGTGGAGTAGCATTGTATATCAATGAGGAGGTAGAATGTAAAGAAATAAGAAGCGATGGAAGGGATAAGACAGAGTTTGTCTGGGCAAAAAATCACACTGGGGAAGAAAACTACTAGAGTCTCCCCTATAATAGTGCTTGGGGTGTGCTATAGACCACCGGGATCTAATTTGGATATGGATAGAGCCCTCTTTAATGTTTTTAATGAAGTAAATACTAATGGAAGCTGCGTGATCATGGGAGACTTTAACTTCCCAGATATAGACTGGAGGACAAGTGCTAGTAATAAATAGGGCTCAGATTTTTCTAGATGCGATAGCCGATGGATTCCTTCATCAAGTAGTTGCTGAACCAACTAGAGGGGATGCCATTTTAGATTTGGTTTTAGTGAGTAGTGAGGACCTCATAGAAGAAATGGTTGTAGGGGACAACCTTGGTTCAAGTGAGCTAATTCAGTTCAAACTGAACGGAAGGATAAACAAAAATAAATCCGCGATTCGGGTTTTTTATTTCAAAAGGGCTGACTTTCAAAAATTAAGGAAATTAGTTAGGGAAGTGGATTGGACTGAAGAACTTACGGATCTAAAGGCAGAGGAGGCCTGGGGTTACTTTAAGTCAAAGCTGTAGAAGCTATTGGAAGCCTGCATCCCAAGAAAGGGGAAAAAATTCATAGGCAGGAGTTGTAGACCAAGCTGGATGCGCAAGCATCTCAGAGAGGTGATTAAGAAAAAGCAGAAAGCATACAGGGAGTGGAAGATGGGAGGGATCAGCAAGGAAAGCTACCTTATTGGAGGTCAGAACATGTAGGGATAAAGTGAGAAAGGCTAAAAGTCAAGTAGAGTTGGACCTTGCAAAGGGAATTAAAATCAATAGTGAAAGGGTCTATAGCCATATAAATAAGAAGAAAACAAAGAAAGAAAAAGAAGTGGGACCGCTAAACACTGAGGATGGAGTGGAGGTTAAGGATAATCTAGGCATGGCCCAATATCCAAACAAATACTTTGCCTCAGTCTTTAATAAGGCTAAAGAGGATCTTAGGGATAATGGTAGCATGACAAATGGGAATGAGGATATGGAGGTAGATATTACCATATCTGAGGTAGAAGCAAAACTCGAACAGCTTAATGGGAATAGATCGGGGGACCCAGATAATCTTTATCCAAGAATATTAAAGGAATTGGCACATGAAATTGCAAGCCCATCAGCAAGAATTTTTAATGAATCTGTAAACTCAGGGGTTGTACTGTATGACTGGAGAATTTCTTACATAGTTCCTATTTTTAAGAAAGGAAAAAAAAAGTGATCTGGGTAACTACAGGCCTGTTAGTCTGACATCTGTAGTATGGAAGGTCTTGGAAAAAAATTCTGAAGGAGAAAGTAGTTAAGGACATTGAGGTCAATGGTAAATGGGACAAAGTACAACATGGTTTGACAAAAGGTAGATCATGCCAAACCAACCTGATCTCCTTCTTTGAAAAAGTAACAGATTTTTTTAGACAAAGGAAACACAGTGGATCTAATTTACCTAGATTTCAGTAAGGTGTTTGATACCATGCCACATGGGGAATTATTAGTTAAATTGGAAAAGATGGGGATCAGTATGAAAATTGAAAGGTAGATAAGGAATTGGTTAAAAGGGAGACTACAGTGGGTCATATTGAAAGGTGAACTGTCAGGCTGGAGGGAGGTTACCAGTGGAGTTCCTCAGGGATCGGTTTTGGGACCAATCTTATTTAATCTTTTTATTACAGACCTCGGCACAAAAAGTGGGAGTGTGCTAATAAAGTTTGTGGATATTACAAAGCTGGGAGGTATTGCCAATTTAGAGAAGGACCGGGATATCATAGAGGAAGATTTGAATGACCTTGTAAACTGAGTAATAGTAATAGGATGAAATTTAATAGTGAAGTGTAAGGTGATGCATTTAGGGATTAATAACAAGAATTTTAGTTATAAACTGGGGATGCGTCAATTAGAAGTAACGGAGGAGGAGAAGGACCTTGGAGTATTGGTTGATCATAGGAGGACTATGAGCCGCCAATGTAATATGGCGGTGAAAAAAGCTAATGCGGTCTTGGGATGCATGAGGCGAGGTATTTCCAGTAGAGATAAGGAGGTGTTAGTACTGTTATACAGGGCACTGGTGAGACCTCACCTGAGACACTATGTGCAATTCTGGTCTCCCATGTTTAAGAAGGATGAATTCAAACTGGAACAGGTACAGAGAAGGGCTACTAGGATAATCCGAGGAATGGAAAATTTGTCTTATGAAAGGAGACTCAAGGAGCTTGGCTTGTTTAGCCTAACTAAAAGAAGGTTGAGGGGAGATATGATTGCGCTCTATAAAAATATCAGAGGGATAAATACTGGAGAGGGAGAGGAATTATTTAAGCTCCATACCAATGTGGACACAAGAACAAATGGAGATAAACTGGCCATCAGGAAGTTTAGACTTGAAATTAGATGAAGGTTTCTAATCACCAGAGGAGTGAATTTCTGGAATAGCCTTCCAAGGGAAGCAGTGGGGGCAAAAGATCTATCTGGCTTCAAACTTGATAAGTTTATGGAGGAGATGGTATGATGGGATAACATGATTTTGGCAATTAATTGATCTTTAACTATTCATGGTATATAGGCCCAATGGCCTGTGTTGGGATGTTAGATGGGGTGGGATCTTAGTTACTACAGAGAATTCTTTTCTGCATATCTGGCTGGTGAATCTTGCCCATATGCTCAGGGTTCAGCTGATTGCCATATTTGGGGTCGGGAAGGAATTTTCTTCCAGGGAAGATTGGAAGAGGTCCTGGGGGTTTTTCGCCTTTCTCTGTAGCATGGGGCATGGGTCACTTGCTGGAGGATTCTCTGCACCTTGAAGTCTTTAAACCATGATTTGAGGACTTCAATAGCTCAGACATAGGTGAGAGATTTATCGCAGGAGTAGGTGGATGAGATTCTGTGGCCTGCATTGTGCAGGAGGTCAGACTAGATGATCATAATGGTCCCTTCTGACCTTAATATCTATAAATCTATGAATGGTGATCTGACCCAGCTACATATGTCTGGGATGTTCCAGGTCACATAAGATTCTTTTAGTTCTGTTCTCCCTTATCATGGCTAAATGTTCTTTCTCTAGTTGCTCTTTTCACAGCCCATTTGTCCTTGGCCCATGAAAATATATAGAAAAGGACAGGTCTTCCAGAGTTGGGAATTTAAAGAGGCTAATTTAGGTGTCTCAATAACTGCTTGGGCAGTAAGAGAAGTAATAACACTGAGGTAGATTGGGAAAGATGGGAAAAGCAACAAGGGTGGAAGGTGGAACATTTAATTTGATATGGGATATGCTAAAGGGGCATATAGCTATCATAAATTACAGAGTATGTAGGGAATATAGAGGACTTAGGTGTTCTTTACTTGCTGTAAAGATATATTTAGTTCCCTGGAGGTTATGTCATCACCTCCCTCATCAACACTATACAACATAGGCTTTGCGTAAGAGGCTAAATGGATGTAGGCTAGAGGAGTCAATAGTGGATAGAACATGGGATAACTAAGAAACAAAACCGGAAAGATATGGATACCCAAAGTGAAGGAAGCAGAATCATTCACATATAATATAATGGAGTGATAAATGATTGAACCACTAGTTGCACATAGCACTTCAGAGCCAGGAGAAGTATATTCTCATCATCTTGATAGAAGCAGTAGTGCCAGTGATGGCAGGTTGAAACATAACAAATTCATACTGGAGGCAAAGTATGATTCTATTAAGCAACTGAAGAAGGGCTGGAATGGGGTGAGCTAGTTATCTTATTTTTTCCCTCTGAGTCAGACTGTATTACAAAGCTCTCTCTATAGTGCCACAAAAATAGTCAGTGAGTTGCTTGGCTTCTGCATCTATGTCAGCTATAGACCAGCACTCTCCCCACAAGCAGTGGGGAAAGGCAGTATATGCCATTCTAGTGTCCAGGATCTTGTGCAATTTCCTTGCTAAAAGCAGAGAAAACTCTTTCCTGGACAACATTGGCAATACATATTACTGGATACAAATTACAAATCAATGTTTCTACAGAAATCTCTCTCCAAATCATAGTTATTAACCAATTATACTGCATATTTATGGGTTGATAAATGAATTGTTTGGTAGTAAACCATTATGGAGGCTTGCCCAGTCCAAATACTCCCAGCAATCTATACAGTAAATGAAATACTATTATATTTACCAGACTGTGTTGGACTGCTGTGCCTCCTTTTCAGGAGGACATTTTGCATAACAAAAGGTGATAAAAGGGCAATTTTGCAAAGTGGGAGCTTGGATCAGTCCTGTGGAATGCATACTGGAGATAGATTTTCACACGTTAGTTAATTGTGACTTACGATATTTTCATTTTTGGGAGGCATAGTTGCTGGTGATGGCAATCAGACAAACAATAACCATGTGAAGTTATTCTCCCACAGGCATTTTGCAACTGTTAAAATAATCTCTGCATCAGCCCCATGCAGAAGTGTGACCATTGACTTTCATAGCTCCAGGGAGTTTCACAAATTTTCCATCTCTTAAAATCAGAGTACTTTAGTTTTCCCCCCATGTAGATAAAATCTACCCACGCAAAGCCCTCTGGGACCTTAATACCAATACGTTGTGGGGAAGAAGTAGTGGCCACTGGACACACATGGGACTCTCTGCTCACACTGTGAGTTAGAGAGCAACATGCTTCATGCCAGCTCAGAATATACTATCATGAAGGGAAGGAACATTGGTAGTGGACCATGGACCGGCAGGTTGATGGCCACTGAATCTGCACTAATGCAAAACTAGTGGGGAGAACCTCAGACATAGGGGACATGCTACTATTCCAGTCCATAATTCAGAGCAGCAGCCATGGAGGAGCTATACCTCAGTTACCAGCCCCCTGGCAGCAGGAAGGGTGAATTCTGTGGAATTCCCATATTCTCTACAACCCGTGCTCAGTTCATCATTTACTTGGCTATGTGAAGGGATGAGAGTCATGAACTTCATTCCAAAAGGATGTTTAATCAAAATTTGTACAAGAGCTCAAGAAAGTTAAGGACATATATCACCTACTATTCAATGTTTTCAGGTGATTTCTAGGCTTAAAACAGGATCAGGTTTAGAGCTAATGAAACCCTTTATTTGTGAATAGTTATTTCTTGGCGGGGTAGAAGAGAAATGCCAGCGAATATTATTCACAAGGAATTACTTGACAAGCTGTAATCAAGATTATGTCCAAAGGAAGGTCACAGAAGAGTTTGAAGGAAATTAGAGGTGCAACCTCTTCCTGAAAATTGTAAATGCTAATTAATGGATGCTGTGATATTTGATGCACTGTTCGGTGTGCCTGCAGCTAATTTTCTGCCTTCAGAAAATTTGTATTTATTGGCCCAATTTTGCCTTTAGGATAGCCTATATACACTAATCCATGCTTTTAGTTTTACACCATCTCAATTCCTGTAACTTTCTGTTGCCAAGTTTAATTGAAAATTCCTTGCCAAATACTCCCCTCAAAGTTCAACTGCCAAATATTAACTTGAACTAAATGCTCAGAAGAGGACCCTCCTCCCCCCCCACCCAACAAGACACACTTTTTTCATTCTCTCTCTGATCTAGCTTTTTATCCTGCATCTTGGTGTAGGCCCTCTGAGAGGAGAGCCTCTACTATTCCCTTCCAAATTTGAAATTTCTTGACACTAGACCTATGGAAAAATAGAATCCATTAACATTAGGATAAAACAAACTGAAAATGAGTTTATCTGATGTTTTCATGAGTTGTAGCCTTTATTGATTTAATTGTTGTAAAATCCTTATGTTCTCTGTGCAAAGGGTACAGGACCCCTCCTCATAGAAAAATTTAATATTTAGAATTCTAATTTGAATATGATGGACATTCATGAAACTGTCATTCTTGGTGGCAGGAGTGTTGTCTTCAAATTTTAAAAAATGTTTGCAAGGTGATCATTGGCTGGTAGGATGGGGACACGTCCAGATCAGTTGCCCTAATTTATGGAGTGCCACAGAGGATGGAGATCCACATACAGATGTGAAAGTAAGCCGGTACGCCCCAGTATGGTATACCGGTAAGAGCCAATGTGCCGTATTAGGACCAGCTTTCCAAGAGGGAAATTTAAAGCCCTGGGGCAGCAGCAGCTGGGATTTAAAGGGCCCCGGAGCTCCAGCCACTGTTACTGCTCCGGGGCCCTTTAAATCCCCGCCTGAGCCCCACCGCCGCTACCCCAGGGCTCGGGCAGCAGGGTTCAGGCGGGTATTTAAAGAGCTTGGGGCTCCAGCCACCCCAGCCCTTTAAATCCCCACCAGAGCCCGGCCACTGCCACTACCCCAGGGCCCTGGGGTAGGGTTGGGGGGGCTCTGGTGGGGAATTAAAGAGCCCTGAAGCTCCAGCCACCGCTACTGCCCCAGCCCTTTAATCCCTGCCAGAGCCCTGCTGCCAAAGCACTGGGGTAGCGGTGGTGGGGCTCTGGCGAGGATTTAAAGGGCCGGGGCAGTAGCGGCTGGAGCTCTGGGGCCTTTTAAATCCCCGATGGAGCCCGGCCCCTGCTACCCCAGGACTCGGGCAGCAGGGCTCAGGCGGGGATTTAAAGGGCTTGGGGCTCCAGCAGCTGCTACCACAGCAGAGCCCCAGGCCCTTTAAAACTCTGCCAGAGCCCAGAGCCCTGGGGTAGTGGTGGCAGACAGGAGCCCCCAGGGCTCCTCAGTGATTTAAAGGGCCGGGGCTCCACTCGGGGATGATTTAAAGAGCCCCAGGCTTCCAGCCTCCACTACCGCAGTTGGACACCTGGCCCTTTAAAAATCAAGATTTAAATAGCCCGGGGATTTAAGGCCCTGCCTCTTCCAGTTGAGGCCACGCCTCTTCCAGTCGAGGCCACGCCCTCTGCTCAGGACTTCGGCGTACCGGTAAGTCCTCTAATTTTACTTTTACCCCTGCCCGCATATGCAAAAGCAGCAGAGGGCACATTGCTCTAAGGCAGTGGTTCTTAACCTGGGGTGCACACACCCCCTGGGGATGTGAGATGCCCTTTTGGAGGGTGCAAGACATAGCAGATTTTTTTAGAAGGTAAATCATCAAAAACACAAATTAAGCACAGGCACGTAAGCACAACTACTTTGTTTCATCAAACCTATGTATTTATTAACGTTGTACATTTAACGATTACTGTAATATACAAATAAAAATATATCTAGGTTTAAAGAATTGACCTACTTCAACAATTTTTAATAAGGGGTGCGAGAACATATTTTGAGAACCAAAGGGGTGCAGGCTGCAGAAAAGTTAAGAACCACTGCTCTAAGGGATATGTGGTGCAGTCAAAATATTCTTCTGAAATTTGTGTTGCGAGTGTTATTTAAAGTCCCTCTGAGTATTTCCATACAATTGTTCTTTCTAAAGCAATTAGCAGCTTCATAGGGTTCCTCCTCATAACTGTTATAAGAGCTATCTCACAAAAATATCAAGATTCACCCCAGTATCCTGGAAAATGTTATGTCATTAATTTATATGATACCCATCACTGAAGTTAGTGTCTCGGTGAGGAGTTTAGATTAAGGGCAAGTAATAGGAGAAGATGTCTTACCTAGTTTTCACCTCTTGAGTTGAATCCATATATCATTGCAGGAACTAGTCCTACCTGCTTAGTTAAGATTGCAAACCAGTTGTTGTTGGAAAGCCCTCTGCTCACATACCATAATTTTTTGTTTTTTAAAAAACATTCACCTTTTGAGCTAATTTTTTTTTCATTCTTGTCTCTGCCTGTAGGTGAATTTGCACAGATGTTATCTTTCTCATCTTTATAAAATCTAAATATTTTCCTATTGTGCGTAAATCCTAAACATGTATTAGGCACAGCTGTAGCCAAAATACTTAATGTTTGCAACTTGACCTGGGCACTGGCCTCACTAAGGACAACTGCCTTAAAAACTGCCTTTTTTATTTAATTGTGTGCTGAGCACATGCAGTAGAAAATTTCTTCAAATCTAAAGGTCTGCATAAAGTATAGATGCACTGCAGATAACTTCACATCTAATGAAGAGTGTGTCTAGTTAGATAAACACTTACATACTCTGGAGTCAATTGTGGCTTTGCCACAAGCCCCATGTGTGGTATTTACTGTCTATTTCCTGCTCTCCCCTCACACCATTCCCTGAGCCACCCTAGACATAATACAGCATATATCCCCCTGCATGCTAAACAGTGCCATTTTAGAATGGTGTAGCCAAAACTCTGCCCAGTCCTGCCTACATCTGTAGATGGGAAATCTGTGGGGGATGCAGTGGCCCCGTCTGCTCTGCCTCACCCTGCAGCTACTCACAATCCAGGCAATCCAGGCAGACGAAGAAAGTGGCTCTCATTGATTGCTTACTCCCCTGTGCAGGCATACAGGATGAGCTACACTCCAGCCCTACAAGTCAGATTTTAAAAAGCCCTTTCAGTTAGCTTGTAAGGTAAATGAACTAAAGTGGTGAATAGTTGGGGATAAAAAGACCTACATACTCTGGTGCTGATAACAGGAGGGCTTGTAATCACCTCAGACATTTCCAACTTTGATTTCTTGGTCCATGTAAATTTTCTGGGGCCTGATTCTGATCTCACTTACATGAGTGGAATTCCACTTCCATAGAGTCCCTCCTTATTTACACTGAGGAAAATGAGAGGGGAATGAAGGCCCTGATATGAACTTCAGGTGAACTAAGTGATATCTCAAGACATTCTCTTCCCCCCCCCCCCTTAAAAAAAAGGGTATAGCTAACTAGGTGCCCTTAAAAAGAAAAAAAACACAACAAACAAGCCTTCAATTACATATAAAACCCTAGCATGCCTGAACAGTAATTATATTTTTATTACTTAGAATATGGCTAGTGTATGTCTGTGTATTTATATATAGCATGTTTCAGAGTAGCAGCCGTGTTAGTCTGTATTCACAAAAAGAAAAGGAGTACTTGTGGCACCTTAGAGACTAACAAATTTATTACAGCATAAGCTTTCGTGAGCTACAGCTCACTTCATCAGATGCACTTGGTGGAAAAAACAGAGGGGAGATTTATACACACACACACACACACACACACAGAACATGAAACAGTGGGTTTATCATACACACTGTAAGGAGAGTGATCACTTAAGATAAGCCATCACCAGCAGCAGGGGGGGAAAGGAGGAAAACCTCTCATGGTGACAAGCAAGGTAGGCTATTTCCAGCAGTTAACAAGAATATCTGAGGAACAGTGGAGGGTGGGGTGGGGGGGAGAAACATGGGGAAATAGTTTTACTTTGTGTCATGACTCATCCATTCCCAGTCTCTATTCAAGCTTAAGTTAATTGTATCCAGTTTGCAAATTAATTCCAATTCAGCAGTCTCTCGTTGGAGTCTGTTTTTGAAGCTTTTTTGTTGAAGGATAGCCACTCTCAGGTCTGTAATCGAGTGACCAGCGAGATTGAAGTGTTCTCCAACTGGTTTTTGAATGTTATAATTCTTGACGTCTGATTTGTGTCCATTCATTCTTTTACGTAGAGACTGTCCAGTTTGGCCAATGTACATGGCAGAGGGGCATTGCTGGCACATGATGGCATATATCACATTGGTAGATGCGCAGGTGAACGAGCCTCTGATAGTGTGGCTGATGTGATTAGGCCCTATGATGGTATCCCCTGAATAGATATGTGGACAGAGTTGGCAACGGGTTTTGTTGCAAGGATAGGTTCCTGGGTTAGTGGTTCTGTTTTGTGGTGTGTGGTTGCTGGTGAGTATTTGCTTCAGATTGGGGGGCTGTCTGTAAGCAAGGACTGGTCTGTCTCCCAAGATCTGTGCGAGTGATGGGTCGTCCTTCAGGATAGGTTGTAGATCCTTGATGATGCGTTGCAGAGGTTTTAGTTGGGGGCTGAAGGTGATGGCTAGTGGCATTCTGTTATTTTCTTTGTTGGGCCTGTCCTGTAGTAGGTGACTTCCGGGTACTCTTCTGGCTCCGTCAATCCGTTTCTTCACTTCAGCAAGTGGGTATTGTAGTTGTAGGAATGCATGATAGAGATCTTGTAGGTGTTTGTCTCTGTCTGAGGGGTTGGAGCAAATGTGGTTATATCATAGAGCTTGGCTGTAGACAATGGATCGTGTGGTATGATCTGGATGAAAGCTAGAGGCATGTAGGTAGGAATAGTGGTCAGTAGGTTTCCGATATAGGGTGGTGTTTATGTGACCATCGCTTATTAGCACTGTAGTGTCCAGGAAGTGGATCTCTTGTGTGGACTGGTCCAGGCTGAGGTTGATGGTGGGATGGAAATTGTTGAAATCATGGTGGAATTCCTCAAGGGCTTCTTTTCCATGGGTCCAGATGATGAAGATGTCATCAATGTAGCGCAAGTAGAGTAGGGGCATTAGGGGACGAGAGTTGAGGAAGCGTTGTTCTAAGTCAGCCATAAAAATGTTGGCAAACTGTGGGGCCATGCGGGTACCCATCGCAGTGCCACTGATTTGAAGGTATACATTGTCCCCAAATGTGAAATAGTTATGGATGAGGACAAAGTCACAAAGTTCAGCCACCAGGTTAGCTGTGACATTAATTGGGGATACTGTTCCTGACGGCTTGTAGTCCATCTTTGTGTGGAATGTTGGTGTAGAGGGCTTCTACATCCATAGTGGCTAGGATGGTGTTTTTAGGAAGATCACCAATGGACTGTAGTTTCCTCAGGAAGTCAGTGGTGTCTCGAAGATAGCTGGGAGTGCTGGTAACGTAGCACTAGGCTTCAGGTTTAGTTCAGTTTGGACTTTGCCCAACCATTCTGGTCTATTCTTATTATATTCTAAGCAAATTATCCATCTCTACTAAAATAATTGCCTTCTGATATCAAATATAATTGCTTCAGGTGCACAGATGAAATGACTACTATGTCAAATACTAACATGTGATGTTCAAATGAAAATTAGTCCTGAGAGCATGAAAAGAAAACAAATAGATAATAGAGAAGGTGATCAATTTTATGATACTTCAGGACCATAATTTGGAGTGTTCATTAAATACACTGAAGTGTGCCCCAAACAGGTGAGATGACACCAAGAGAAAAAGCACTGACCCTGTCTGAACTACAAAGGTGAGTTGAGATACTTGAAAAGAAAGTCTGCTTGAGAGTGATAAAATAGTACCAGGAAAAAATAGAGGAGCTCATGACAAGTTATGAACTAAAATTAAAGAGCATGCTTAGCAAAAGATAAACCAGGAAGATTTGTGAGGCAAAGTGCAGCTCGCACATTGTTCCTGACAGCTGTAAACGTGGGGAAAAAAAAGTTTGACTAAGCTAATTTACAGCATACAGAGGTTTAATTTCTTTCACATACACCAGTGTAAATCAGGAGTTACTCTATGGAAATGGAATTACACTGGTGTAAGTGAGATCAGAAACAGGCACAAGAAAACCTATATGGGCCAATGAATCAAAGACAAATGTCTGAGGTGATTCACTAGTCTTTCAGTTCTGGCCCTAGCCTTTCACTTAGGGAGAACTGGGTTAATATTATCTAAAGTCTCAAGTTAAAAATGGTGCTATTACCCTAGTCCCCCTGTTTGCACACTACAGTCACCTCTCAATGGGCACAATAGAGAAGCTTTGCTTCAGAGAAGCTTAGGATAGTAATACAAGAGGTGCTAAAGATCTGAATTAAGGTACATTGGCAGGGCTATTTAATATTATTTGGCAATAAAGAGAAGTCCAAACAGAGTTAAAAAATAACTAGAAAGAGGACAAATAGTGCATTATGCAAATGTTCACAGATTGTTGGTCAACTTCCACCTATATTTGGAAGGCCATACTAGCTATATTACTAAGCAAAATACATTCACACAGAAAACACTGTCTCTTTCACATTACCTTTTAGTTACTCTTATTCTTTGCTGAACACATATCAACGCTAAATATAGCTTTAAAACAAATTTATTTCATTGCTTAGGAGTCAGTTATCTAAAAGTATGATAAAACTAAAAATTATATGGTACCTTGTGAGTCATGTATGCCGAGGCAGGCTGTGGATATAGCTTAACAGCAGGCCAGCCTATGATATTTGGAGAAAAGGTTAATCTTTTAATGAAAGCTAAATTCCATCAAATTCCCCTCCCCACACCTGAAAGAGAATTCCAGACCTACAACAAGTTGCAGCAATAATTGGGAGGCAGAGAATTCCATGTATATGATTTCTACATGCTACCTCTTTCAATTCTAACTCTCAGTGGGCAGGAGATATAAAGCTGAGACTCATCTCACTTAGGCTCTGTGCTCATCCTGTAATCAGCCAGGGATTTTTAAAATAAAAAATTACTTGGCAGTTTAGGCATGATGTTCCTGCATATCAATTATATTGGAATCTGTCAAGCACAAAGGAGACCTTTCCTGCTGTGGTGGAGTCCCAAAAATCAAATGTGAACAGACGCACTCCAGAAGATGAGATTCTGATGGTGAAGGTGGAGAAAAGGACACATATGTGAGAGTGTCTTTTACGGTATTTAGTACCCATTTTTGCTGGTCTCATTACAAGCTATAATTGATCTAGAAGTTTCTTTTAGAATTAAAACCTTTCCTCAGTCAGAGCAACAACTGAGACATTTCACAGGAACAGTAAGTCAGAAATACTATTCTATAGGATGTTTTGCAGCTCAGAGTTTTGCTCATGGTGTTTTAATCATATTTATTATAGGTTTGTTTGCTTTGGTATTTCAAATGAGTTTCTCTCTGGAGAGAGAATTTAGGATTCTGCTCTACCTCTCACTCCGCTTAGAGTGAATTTTAATGATTCTTGAATACCAGGGCCAAACTCTAATACCAACACAAGCTGTATGCCAAGAAGTTCCAAAGGAGCCAGGGGAAGAATGTCATAGAGCAGCAACAGAGCCACTTTGCAGCAATCCCGACTATAGTCTACTGCTGTGTAATCTCTGTGGCTCACGTGCCTCTGCTGTCTGTAATGGGAGTGGTGGGATGCCCAGTGGATTGGAATTGCAGATCCAATGGTTTCATTCTTGCTCCTCCCCCAGCCCACCTTGACTTTTGTGAACTGTGCCTTTAAGAGATGCAGTAGTGTCCCACTCCAGGAAGTGCATCTGGCCAGGTGTGGAATATGCAGAGTGCTCTTCTGGTAAACTGCAGTAAAGCTCTATTTGTCTAAACTTCCCAGGGTGTGTCTCTGCATTAGTGTTTCTTGGTCAGATACCAAACCACAGACCCCACCCACAAAACAATTCTCTCCTCTCTGAAGTTCAGGGAGTCTCTCTGGAGCTAAGGTCTGTGACTTCTGAGTGGTCAGATTTTAGAATCTCAATACAAAATTTTCATAGAATCATAGAACGATAGGGTTAGAACGAACCATAATGGTCATCTAATCTAACCTCCTGCCAAGATGCAGGATTTGTTGTGTCTAAAACATACAAGACAGATGGCTCTCCAGTTATCCTTCTGAAAGCCTCCAAGGAAGGAGCTTCTACAACCTTCCTAGGCAGTCTGTTCCACGGTCCTACTGTTCTTAAAGTTAGGAAGTTTTTCTGGAAATTTAATCTAAATCTCCTATGCTGCAGTTTGAACCCATTTCCTTTTGTCCTGCCCTCTGTGGCAAGAGACAACAATTTTTCTCCATCTTTTTTATGGCAGCCTTTAAAGTATTTGAAGACCACTGTTATATCCCCCCTCTTAATCTTCTCTTTTCCAAACGAAACATACCTGGTTCATTCAGCCTTTGCTCATATTCCTTGAATTTCATACCTTTGATCATCTTTGTCACTTGCCTCTGGATCCTTTCCAGTTTCTCTACATCCTTTCTATACATTGGTGACAAAATTGGATACAGTACTCCAGATGTGGTCTAACCAGTGCCAAGCAGAGTGGTACTATCACCTCCCATAACTTAAGGCAACCTAAAATTGCCTTTGCTTTTTTTTTTGCAACAGCATGGCATTGCTGACTCTTGTTGAGGTTGTGATCTACCACAACTCCTTCTTAGCGGGCTGCTTCCAAGCCAGTTATCCCCCATTCTGTGTTTGGGCATTTGTTTTTCCCCTAAAAAACACTTTCATTGCCAAAGTGTTGGCAACCCCCCCATCTTTCTGTTATCTGCAAATTTGATCAGTTTATTATCTATTTCTACATCTAGGTCATTACTAGATATGGTAAATACCAGACCGAGAACAGATCCCTGTGGAACCCCATTTGAGATCTCCCTCCTATCAGACATCATTCCATTACCTCTTCATCCTCTGGGTATTCTCAAACTAAATGTTTTATACATTGCCCTAGTAGCTTCTCAGGTATCAAAATCAGGTTCACTGGTCTATAGTACCCCTGATTCTCCTTTCCCCCCCTTTTTAAAGATGGGTGCTACATTAGCCCGTCTCCAGTCTTCCGGGACCTCTACTGTCATCCAGGAATTTGCAAACATTATTGCCAGTGGCTCCAAGATTTCTTCAGCTAATTCCTTCAGTACCTTGGGGTGAATAGCATCAGGCCCCACTGACTTGAATTCAGTCAGCTTGGTCAGAAGATCTGACATGTTCTTTACTTATCCCGATCTGCATCTCTTCCCCTTTATTGGCTATGCTAGTCATCTGGTCATGTCATTTTTTGTGGAAAGACTGAAGCAAAGTAGGCATTGAGCAGCTCTGCCTTCCTATCATCTTCTGTTACCAGCTCACCTTCTCTATCAAGCAGTGGACCCGCACCGTCCCTGATCTTTCTTTTTTGTCTGATATATTTGAAGAATCCCTTTTGTTGTCTCATTCTTTGCCAGCTGTTAACATTCTTTGCCAGCTGTAACATTCTTTGCCTTAGCTCTCCCATTTCGTTCCCCCATGAATGTAGGTTGACATATACATGCACAATATATAGTGGTGCATACTCCATCTAGTCCATGATGACTTCATTGTTTTCTCTAGATTAGAACTTTTTTTCTCTAGATTAGAACTGTACCTTTTCTCTAGATTAGAACTGTACCTTCTCTTCTTATTCAGACATTTATTGAACTATGCAGGGAAATAACATTCTATTTGTATATGCTTTGAAAAAATCACTTCAATAGTAAACTACTTTACAGTATATTTGTTGTTTTCATAGATGAAGGATAAGAATATTATTTCGATGACAAATAGAAGTCATTACTTATTCTGTGACCTTGGGCAAATTGCTTAATCTCTCTGTGCATCAGATCACCTTCTCTAAAATGGGGGAGATCATTTATTTTCCCCAACCTTTTGATTGGCTTTTCTGTATAGATTGTAAAATGTTCCCAGCAAATACTGTCCCTTAATATATGTACATGCAAGATCTAACACTATGAAGCCCTGATCTTTGTTAAGGTCTTTGACGATGGTGCCAAGGGGGCCCCGCTGAGATTGCTCAATTAGGGCAAACTGGAAAGAATGGAGCAGACAATCCGCAAAAGTGGTGGTTATTTCTAATACTTAGATTCAACAAGCCAGCAACAAAACAGCTTCTATAATACCTTACTGGTTACCCAGAAGCCAAAAACACAGTTCCCTTAAAGCAACACAGCCTTGGGCTCCCACCCAGACAGGCAAGTCAAATATGATGAGGATTACTGATAAACTTGTTCATCATATAAAAAGTTCTACCAGTCCCAAAGCATCAGACACATTATCCACCAGGTTAATGAATTTTTCCAATCTTACTCAAATACACACTTACAGCCAATTCTTATTAACTAAACTAAGATTTACTAAAAAGGAGAAGAGAGAGAATGGTTAAAAGATTATACATACAGATATGAATAAAGTTCTTAGGTCAGTTTCATAGTAGAGATGGTGAGCTTTGAAGTTGCAAAGAGTCCTTTTCAGAATCAGTTCATCAGGTTATAGTCCAATGACCAATATCAGGGTAATCCAGAATGGAGCTGGAGACCTCAGTCTTGTGACTCAAACTTCCCCTGATGAAGCTTAAGCAGATCTGAGATAACAGGATCATGGCCCAAGAGTCTTTTTTATAGTTCTCTAGCAGGCTATTGACATCCTCTTGACAGCAGGTGTTCCTTGGGTGAAGCATTGTGGTTTTGATGTAGAATCACCTATTTCCTATATATACACATAGGTTACTAGTTACATTCATCAGCATAAGGTAATTAGCTAATAAGCAGTTGATTGAAGTTTGTAGTAAACTGTCTAAGAGAAATATAGACTATGACATTATTACACCCAAGTTTCATCTAAATGTTAATATTCCCTTTTGGTCACTGAATCAATAGAATATAGTAACAGACAGGAACCATCTATTTACATGGTTAACAGCTAACAAGATATAAGTAAACACATACAATTAGTATTGCCTCTAATTCTCTAACAATACAGGTTTTCATTTCAAAGCTGTAGTCTGTTTAACATGGCTATGTTAGCTATTTATAAGGAATAGCTCTAATTACCATTTACATACTTTCCTAATATGTCTTTAAAGGTTGAATTTGGGTCATTTAGCCTGCAAGTTACTTAACCCTTTCTGGCTTAATGTTACAAGGTCTCTAAGTGCTACTGCAATACAAATGATGATCCTTAAATGCATAAATTAACCTCATTTTTCATTTAAAGGCAACAAAAGCATCATGAGAACTGTTTTACTGAATTATTATAATGGAAGGCCATTAAATGGCACCACATTTTGTTTTTGTAAGAATGACGTTTGTGGAAGGACTTTATGGGAGGAAAAGAAAGAGAATCAGAGAACGAAAACTGCAGTAGCAGGCACTTCTGGTTTGTCCATACAATTCTGAATCCATCCCTTGTAAGCTATGAGAGCCATATTCTGAATTATATCGTTAGTCCTACTTCATGGTGGTTGGTTTGATTTTTGGTTTTTTTGTTTGTTTAGAGACCTGTCCTATGCTGGGGGAACAACAAATTATTGAGGCTGCTGTTAATTTCTTAAATATGTTCTCATTTTGTTTTTTTGTACAGTGCATGAGCTGAGGCTATGTCTACATTACAGCTGCACCACTGTAAAGTCTCCTGTGTAGCCACTCGATGCCAGAGGGAGAGAAAGCTCTCCTGCCAGCATAATTAAACCACCCCCAACAGTGGTGGTAGCTATGTCAGCAGGAGAGCATCTCCCACCAACATAGCACTGTTCACACTAGTGCTTTTGTTGGTGAAACTTATGTCAGTCAGGAGGGATGTGTTTTTTTCACACCCCTGACTGACAGAAGTTTTACTGGCAAAAGTGATAGTGTAGACATATCCTAATATGTGTTAAGAACTAACTCTTTATTGTTCTGCAAATAATGGTTGGTATCATGAGAAGTGGTCATATTGTGCTTGATTCAAAGGCCACCGAAGTTAGTGGAAAGATTCCCACTGTCTTTAGAGGGCTTTGGGTCAGGGTCTTAAAAACACCATAAAAGCATGCTTTCTTTCTGATTTACCCTTTGCACTATGTCAGAAATATCTGCCTGCACAGTGTTGGCTATAGGTCACAGCTAAATTCAGATATATTCATATGCTGTACCAAATTCATTCCCCAGGGCACCCCCTCGGCCCTGGGCTGGGCCTCTGCATTCACACAGGACTCTGCTCAGCAGTGTCCAGGCATTCCATCATTCTGGTGCAGTCATAAGAGGCTCAGCCCTCCATCTGAGCCCCAGATAGTCCAGGGTTGTCAATGAATACAAAGAAATTGTCCCACAGGTGTGCTAAGGCTCTATTTCTTCAGCGGGCTTCAGTTACGCTTTGGCCTCAGCTAGGTTCACAGGCTAATATGGAGAAGTACTCCCATCAAAGGTGAATCACCATCAGGTAGGATTGCCAACTTTCCAATTTCTTAAAACCAGACACTCCAGGCCCTCCGCCTTGTTGCTCACTCACTCCCACTTCCCCCAGGACTCACCTGCTGCCTGCAGAGCCAGGCTGAGAACTGATGTGGAGTCTGCCTGCCGACAAGATGCTAGTAGGAGACGCCCTGGCTGAGAAGGGGCTGGCGTGGGTTGATAACCCGGCTCCCTCCCCATGCACTGCTCCTCTCCGCTCTGGCCCTTCTTGGTCCCCATGCTCCCGGCCAGGCTGGCAGGGGCCAGGCTGATGGTGGAGTTTGCAGGCAGCTCCCCACCTTGTTCCGGCACCCTTACAGGTGGTAACCAGACTTTTGGTGTCCGGTCAGTACTTCTGACCAGACATCAGACGGATCTCTTTTGACTGGATTTTCTGGTTGAAAGTCTGGCACCTTGCAATTCTACCATCAGGCCCTCCCTCCCTTCTGGGAGGGCTGTCAGGCAGCAGTCATCTTAAGAGTTCCTGCCTTCAGCCAGCCAGCCAGCCCACCCACCTTTCTCCCTCCCCCATCTTCTCTCCAGGAGCTGAAGACTGGAGGTCTGCTCTCCTATCTGGTCTGCCACCAACCCTGCTATGTTTTCCTTTTTTAAGTTCCTCCCCCCACGTCTGACATCTCTTACAGGTGTCGTGGGGCGGGGCTGATTGAGCCCACAATAGCTCATTAACCCTGTGTTGCCCAGTGGGAGATTTGTATACCCAATAATGCATGCCTTGCAAGTGGCATATGCTGACCTTATGACCAGCACTGTCATCACCTAGTTAGGCACATGGTGCAAGTAGATTTTAACTCTTACCGGTATATTACTGAGCCCTCCACCCTGCTCCCCCTCACAAAAAATGTTCCGTGACTAAAGCCCTGCGTGGATATAAATTTATACCTGTGGATGCGGCTATCCACAGATAGAAAACAGCATCCACTGAACCACAGGGTTCTCCCGGGAACCTCAGTGGCAAAAGGAGCAGAACGTGGGACTGCTGCTCCCAGGAGCCAGTCCCCATGCTGTCAGCTGCGTGGAAGAGCTGGTGGTGGGGCTGGGGGTGGTAGTGCAACATTTAGAAGGATAATTCAAAAAGCTCCTTGGAGTTGGTGACCTGGTATCAAATGGACGTAGATGAAAAATCTGTCATCTAATGAACAATGATATACAGCATTGTTCTATACCAATCAGGATACTTTGAACAAAATTAGAAGGCAACATATTTAAAAAGCTGAGAGAAACAAAACATTTATGATAAGAATAATATAACCATCAGGACCATTTAGTGGTTAGGCAGTGAAAAGATAATAAGGCAATTAATTGGACCCTGGGAAATAAAAGTCCGTATGAAGCCAAACAGATGTCCTCTTGAAGGTGTGACAACTAGCTGTTTGCACTAAAAGTCTCTTATAAAAGCAGCACTAAATAAAATGTAGGAAACAATTAGAAGCCAAATTGCAGTGTGTCTGTTCTGACACATTGTACTCAGATTTAGGTGGCCACCTAGGATTTATTTTATTCTGACCTGTACGGTTTTCAGTGAATGTAGGCGAGAACAAGGAAACCCTATTAATTTTCTGGGGACTGTTTTTTTTCACATAGAACTTTCAATGCTCTGTTGGGCTAATTGGTTAAGATCCGAGATTCATCTTAGTTGGACAAAAAAGGACGATTTTCCTTTCATGACGGACAGAAAAAATTCAACAATACAAAAATATGGTTCCATCTCTTCAAAATATACTGTTATAAAAATACGACTTTTCTGCTTTGAAATAAAAGCTCTTTTTGACACTACATTTAATTTCAGAACCCTACAGGCATCCACATGTGCTGTGTTCACACTGAACTGCAAAATTAGAAACACATTATCCCCAATAGTGAGCAGAGATTTACTCTAATCTTGCTTAGTTTGTTTTTCCCCTTTGACACTTAACCCACTCTCATCTGCAGCCCATTGGAGAGGGCGAGTTCAAGGCCCTGGCACCATTTATATCTCGCTTGAGCTCTGTTTTGAGGCACTATAAGTGGTGCCCAGCCTTGTGTTTGCCTCCAGCACAGGGATGAATTTCATCTGAAGTGATCATTCATTTCCCCAAGTACATTTTTCTACTTAGAATTCCCAGACTGACAGTTGTATGCAGTGTGGTTGTAGCCATGTCAGTCTCAGAATATTATATAGACAAGGTAGATGAGACAAAATCTTTTGTTGGATCAACTTTTGTTGGTGAGAGACTCAAGCTTGCAAGCTACACAGAGCTCTTCCTCGGGTCTAGGAAAGCTCGAAACTTTTTCCCTATCACTAACAGAAGATGGTCCAATAAAAAATATTACTTCACCCACCTTGTAAGACTGACAGTTGCTAGTGACTGACCAATTCTGCATAACCTCTGCCAGATTACCTGATGAAAAGCTATGGTCTTATATTATATCATGACATCAGCTAAGGTGCTCAAGGTAACAGAACCCTAGCTGATAAGTGTTATTGGCAAGTCAATTTTTGTGAGGAGGTTTCTCTGTAGAAGGCACTCTCCTCCATGAACCACCAGGGCCTGGATTTTGTTGCAAAGATTGTTTTTTTCCCCTGGAGCTTTCGGGGGAAGGTGTTGGCAGATGGTCAGATGTGGCATTTACTGTCTAACTATTGATATTGTGGGCAAGTATTGTTGTGGTTCCATATGAATAGTTCATTTGTATTTTGTGCAATTTGTAATTTAGTAATTGTACATTTTAATCATTATAAAAGTATCAAGAGCCAGAGATGGATGATTCAAATTAAATCATGATAAGTAAATAAAATTAGTAAAGTAACACACAGCACTCTATAGCTTGATAGGTATTAATGTACTGAGATTCCAAATTCTATGTGCAAGCATATCTTGACCTCTTTAATTTGGTGTAAGTTTTGTTTGGTTTTAGTTTTTCTTTTAAGAAAGAAATATCACCTTTGTCCGGCTTGTCATGTCCAGCCCTCTGTGAACACAAGTTGACACCATACCATTCTAGCAAAAAATTGGTTACTGTCTGGTGTCCTACAGCCTCTGAAATTAATTGGTGATCTCATTTCATGTCCAGTCATCAGTGGATGGGTCACAGTCACCTTCACGCTGGCACTGTACTAGAAATTGCAGAAAGAGGAAAAATGGCCTCCCCACTCACACTTAGATGTTCTCTGTCTCAGTTTGCATAAGTATGCATAGATGGGGAAAGGTGAAGAAGTTATTCATAGAGTCCAATCACAGAAGGGATGTGATGTTTTGGATATCACCCAGATCAATAGTGGGTCCTATCACCACGTGCCCTGTAACACTGGGTGCCTTTATGCTATGCAGTTTTGGTTTATGTAATAGAAGAATCATAGATTCAAAGATGAAATAGTAAGGGAGAGCAAACAGAAACAAGTTACACAGAAAATAAACATAATGCAACCACAGGCTTTATACTTTCAAATGAGATAAAACTCACTTTTCTAATAAGTTACCTATTGCATCTGAACAGCTTCCCAGCACACCCCCTGCCATAGAGGGGAAGGGGCTCCCTTTCAAGGACAGCAGGGACTGTCCTTCAGTTTCTGGATGCCTTTAACTTCATACCCATTCCATTTTAAAGGTTTTTTTCCAGATGTTTTTGCCTCAGTCACTATAGATATTCAAAGTGGGGAAATCCCCAGTTGTTTCAATGTCTTTCCATTAACTATAATGGTCCATTGTTACCTTTTCCTGGGCTGTACAATGGATTATTATTTGCCTCTGGTTGTATGTAAATACCTGTCTTGGGAGGTGCCCCTCCCTGCTGTGAGGTGTATTTGAAATTGTAGTACAGGTTATGAGCACAGTTTTCTATATACATAAACACAGAGATTCGTAACCACAGTTTGTATACATCTCTCATAACAATCATCAAGTTCAGAACATTACTTTCATAAAATACCTTACTCGACATATTTTTATACACAATAAGATTGTATACCATCAGTTGATACCATTGCTTATTCTTTGGTGTTCAGATCCCCCGTCCTACACTTGGAGTGTCTGAGCCCTGATTGTCATACACACCCCTTGTGAGTTTGATGCTGGAGTTTTGGCCACTAGCCATGACGTAAGCTTCACCTCACTTCATTTCACTGCCCCCTCATTTCTGGATAGGGCATTGGCTACCTTGTTCTCCACCCCAAATTTGTTTCATTTCCATATCATATTCCTGCAAAGCTATGCTCCATTGTATTAGAGTAATTCTGCTTAGTCAAAAATGCAATGGGGTGTTTCTTGTTATCCTCCCCAGTTTGCATCATAATGGCTCCGAGGCCTGTGTCGGATGCATCATTATAAAATTCAAACATTTTCTGAAAATATGGACTGGCCAAAATGGGTGTCATTGATAAAATCAGTTTCACTATATCAAAACCCTTTTGGCAGGTGTCTGACCAAACCACTTTTTCTGGTTTTCTTTTCTGGCATAATTTTCTTGATGGGGCTGGTGAGGCTGTAATATTGGCAGAAGTGTGGGGGGCCAGAAAAAGTTATGAGCAAGGTGATCCATAGGAAAAACTGGCCCCAATCCTGTTGATTCTCAGCCAGATATCTCGAAGGTACAGCATTGGAAGCACAACTAGCTAGGGTCTGGGCCTGATGCCGTCCTCTATAATCCACTCCAAGGAGAAGTTAGTGTTGCTTCAGAAAGCATTACTTAAGACTATTTCTGTGTACTTTGATCTATATATAGGGGATACACAGCACTTGGAGTTGCTGCCCCTTTCATACTCCCTGACTATCTTCTGATCCCTTTTTCTGCACAGACCAGAGACCATGCTTCATTTTTGCTGAAATGACATGGGCAGGTATGCACAAGGGAAAACATCCCAGGCAGCCATTTTCCCTTCCCCATGGTCTTATCCCCAAAGTCTCTTTAGATACTTTTCCCCCCTTTCCATTCTATACAAGCAGCATCTTGCCATAAATCATAGTGTGATAGCTACAATACATGTTCTTTAAAAAGATCATGCATTTTTTCCCCAAGCAAGTTTAGAGCCAAACCATGGCCTATAACTCCTCAGTGGAGATGACGGAAGCTGTGTGATCAATCCATGATCTATAGCCGCTTGTATCATGAGTAGGACACTTCCTTCACTCAACAAAGGCTGGATATCCACTATGCAGCTGCTAAACCCTCTCCCAGGTCAAGAATGAATTATTCCACCCCATGACTCTCAAAAATGGCCGACAACATGCTGAGAGTGACACCCGAATATGAACTGACCCTTCTAAGATGCCTGTAGAAGAGATAGGTTCTCCCCAGTTAGAAAGGGAAGTGTGTAAGGACTGTGCAGCTTGTGGAGACTGGGGGGCTATACAGCCCATAAAGCAAGGCAGATCTGTCAACCAGGAGCCCCTTGGGCATATATCTCCCCCCCCCATGGCAAGTGATGGGGAGGAAAGACATCTCCTTCACCCACCCAAGACAGTCTGAGGAGGGAGACCTGCCCAAGCTATCCCTTGTGATTTTTACCTTTCTGTGAATCAGTTATAGGGGCCTTGAATCCTATTACTTCTCATACTTGTCGCTGCTCTTGAAGGGTTACTGCAACTCTTCCGTGTTGAGAAATAACATTTAATACAGTGAGTGCACACTGTTACAGATGCATAAATACTGTCTTTGCCTTCTTTTCCACAAACCTGGTTAATCACCCTCCCCTTTCATTCACATCCCTTCCCCTCTCTACACCCAAATCACTCCCATCAAAACTAGCTGCGAGAGAGAGAGAGAGAGAGAGAGAGAGAGAGATTAATTCATCTGCCATCTTCTTCTGTGGAATAAACAAGAAAGGAAGCATCCTTGACCACACTCAGGAAGCACAGATGACACAGACCACAGCTTGATGGCATGATATACAAGAAGAATAAAGAGTCCATACATAGAAGATCTAATATTCCCACAGTCAGGTGAATGATAGCATTTCCAGCAATTGGCGGAAGGTGCACGTTTGGCTTTGAATATGTTCTTTGGCATCCAATAGTTTCAATTTAATACCTTAATCTATAAATACTGAAGGGCAAGATAGGAGAAGGTCACTCTTATATCTGTTCAAATAGCGTACTAGTGTCCCCGTGTTAGATTCACTAGGCAAGATTATTGGCTGTTATAAATCAGCAATATTTCAGTGCTGATTTACATTGGCTGAGGATCTGTTTCATCTAGTTCCCTACTCCATTTGTTGTATGAAGGCAAGTGCAAATGTGTGATCTATTCCACTGAGCCTCTTATAAGAATAACTATCAAAGTGTCAGAGTTTCCAGTGACAGAGAGAAAATCTTCAAACAGAGAAGGTAACAGTGTGCTAGACTTCTGCAAAATAGTTTTAGACAGCGGAGAGTGATTTTGGGAAGAAAAGAAAAGCTGGGTGCTAAGAATTCCAAATTTGACTTTGATCTGTCTCATACTAATGAGCATAGAGATTTTAATTAGGTCTCAAACTCAAAAAATATGATTGCACTGCCAGACAGAATTAGTCAGAGTTGCCGGTGAGAAGCATGGGGATTGCTACATAGGCAAGTGGGATTGATTACAGCAAAAAGTACAAAATGGCTAAAAATAAATATCAAAAACTTTGAGTGGATTTAATGCTCATGACTTTTGGCTGGATTGAGAGCCTTGAGAAGTGAAGTCCTATTTATCTACAGAACAAATCACAGCATAAGCAGTGGTCATGTGAGTTTTCTTGTACTGCAAATAGTGTCTCAATCATTTTCATCCTCTGGGGTGAACATGTAGTTCCATATCCATGCCTCAGTCCTTGGATTCTTTGCTTGGATTCTTGCTAACAATAGTACTGGACCACCATTCTGCAGAGGCCATTAATGTTAATACCTTTCAGTTGCCAGTATAAATCCTGGTCAGATTCAAGTGTCCTAAAGGTAAAAAGCTCTGTATCTCATCTGTCCCCTCAGTTAACCCCAGCTGCCTCCTGTCCATAGTTATCCCTAGGCTACAAGTCCCGGTACCAAAACAAAACACTTTAAGGAACCATCCAGGAAATATGAATATTTATGTTTGATAATAGAAGCTTTAGAATTGGGGTCAGCTACTTTAAACAGCCCTTCAGAGAAATGCACATATCTGACACCGCTGGGCAGTGGATGTTTAAAATGTTTCTCCATTTTCAAAGTGAGCAACAAGATCTTAAAAAGAAAAGGAGGACTTGTGGCACCTTAGAGACTAACAAATTTATTTGAGCATAAGCTTTCATGAGCTACAGCTCACTTCATTGGATGCATCCGATGAAGTGAGCAGTAGCTCACAAAAGCTTATGCTCAAATAAATTTGTTAGTCTCTAACGTGCCACAAGTCCTCTTTTTCTTTTTGTGGATACAGACTAACACAGCTGCTACTTTGAAACCTAACAAGATCTTAGTCACTCCCAATAGTGCAAAATGTGTTTAGCTGCTCAGGATAAAAGGGAACTTACTTGCGAACAGGGATAACCAAGTCTGAAGGTGAGTAGTGAAGATCCCAAAATACTATTTCCATCAGTTTTGGGCTTTAAAGGGCATGGCTATCACATTATCTTTTATGTTGTAAAAGCTAATTTTTGCAAAAGAAAATGTTACTCATACAAGATGGAATCAATCAATTTGTATAATTCTAATATTTTGCATTTTCTTTATATGGAAGCTGGAGAAAAAAAGCTGAAGAAATTTAGTTGTGAAATTATGTATACACAAACTTTGATGAGTGATATTCAACAGTTAATCTATCAATTTTCAATCTCTTGAAGAGCTTTAAAACAATACAAGTGAAATGCACAAAGTAGTTCCTGAATCAATTGACTTTAAAAATATAGACACTTAATTTATCAATCGTCTTCTTTTCATTCTGACACAGTGTATATCTGAAGACTGAAAGTGACATCTGGACCACAGCAGCAGTTTTCTGAAGCATACATTTTAAAATATCAAGTTTGGTTAGATAAATGCAAGAGTTTATCTACAGTTAAGACATCTATCAGGCTATCGGTCCTTGTATTCAGCCTCAGATAATTCATGCATAAAATAGAAAGCAGATTTCAAATGACCAAGATGGAAATACTGATATATGTATATGTTATACTGAACATAAAAATATAAGAATGGTCAAATATAAGAATGGTCCATCTAGCCCAGCATCTTGTCTTCCGACAATGGCCAGTGCCAGGTGCTTCAGAGGGAATGAACAGAACAGGTAATCAAGTGATCCATCCTGTGTCACCCATTCCAGTTTCTGGCAAACAGAGTCTAGGGACACTTCAGAGCATGGTTTTGCATCCCGTTCTTATCCAGTTATTTTTTTGACCCTGTTATAGTCTTGGCCTTCACAACATCCTCTGGCAAAGAGTTCCACAGGTTGACTGTGCATTGTATGAAGAAATACAATACACATACAGGTTTGTTTTAAACCTGCTGCCTATTAATTTCATTTGGTGACCCCTAGTTCTTGTGTTATGAGAAGGAGTAAATAACACTTTCTTTTTTACTTTCTCCATATCAGTCATGATTTTATAGATCTCAATCATATCGCCCCTTTAGTCGTCTCTTTTCCAAGATGAAAAGTCCCAATCTTATTAGTCTTAATTCATATGGAAGCTGTTCCATATCCCTAAGTATTTTTG
Organism: Dermochelys coriacea; assembly: GCF_009764565.3. Classification (NCBI taxonomy): domain Eukaryota; kingdom Metazoa; phylum Chordata; order Testudines; family Dermochelyidae; genus Dermochelys; species Dermochelys coriacea. Next base: position 83,920,685 of record NC_050071.1, on the reverse strand, counting down.
TTTCCCTTTTCTGTATCTTTTCCAATTCCAGTATATCTTTCTTTGGGATTGGGTGACAATAAACAAATACCTCACTGTTAAGCATTTGACATAAGATTACCTCACTTGGTAGATTGTTAGAAGGAGTTTTTCATAGTGTGCTCTGGACCACTGCTGAATAGCTGGACTCAAAACACCACTGCACCAAATTTTAAAATACATTTCTATCATATGTGGAGGCTCGTGCACCAAACAGAGATTACACATTTTCTTCCCTGTCCATAATATATATTCATAGACTGATTTTTTTGTAATTTCAGAGGGGCTAGTCTAATTTATATTCAACTGCTCATTTGGCACTATAGTGATCTCTGACGATGCACCCATTATCCTTCAATTGACTTCCATCATGCTGGATGAGAAACAAAATAGATGGAGGTTTAACACCCCACTACTTTTAGACCCACCATTTTCAGATATTGATAAATAAGGAAATTGACCTCTTCCTGGATGCCGTGAGCCCTCAACTCCCTCTACAAGCTTCTTTGGGAAACTTTAAATGTCTGTCTTAGAGACAGAATAATTAGCTTTGCTGTGGCTAAAATAAGGGAGCAAAGGGAAACTATGGTACTCCATAAAGGGAAAGTCAAGGAGATGGACCAGGAATACACTAATCCTTCTTCAGCACTCCTATGTAGACTGACCAGAAACAGGTCTGCGCTCAATAACCTGCGCACAACCTTGTCGGGAAGTGAACTCATCTCCAGAACACTCCCTAGTGCCAGGATGCAGTGTTGCAGTGGTTCTTTTGCTCTAGTGTCTCCTGTTGTTTGTCATCTGGTGCTGTAGCTGTCTGCAGCTTCCGTGGCCTGGCCCATCTTTCAGTTCAGTCCCATTCAGAAAAACACAAAAAGTCTAATGGCTTTTATGCCAGGCCTTTGGCCCTCATTTGCCTCTTTATCCTGGGGCTTGTGTTTCCTCTCTTTTTGGAGGAGGAAAATTCAGGGACCCTTTGGGACCCTATGTTTGGAAGCTCAGGACTGCTGCTTACAATCTCCAACTGCTTCCCTGGGCTATTCCTACCTTTTCCCTGTTTGTCTGCATAAAGGGTTACAGACTCCACTCCTCGCACACGGGAGTGCCGCTACTTCCCTCCTGGCTACTGAGGTGCTTCCTCAATGCTACACTCCGCCTCTCTGGCAGCAGCCCTTCTCTGTGCTGCAGCCTTTTATACCAGCTGTTGCTAACTGACCTCTTAGGGTATGTGTACACTAATTAAAAACCCAGGGCTGGGTTGTGCCAGCTGATTGGGGCTTGGGCAAAAGGGGCTGTTTAATTGCGGTGTAGACATTCAGGCTCAGGCTGGGGGCAAAGCTCTAGGACCCTGCAAGGTGGGAAGGTCCCAGAGCTCAGGTTGCAAAATCCCCTTGGCCCAAATCAGGTGGCACAGGCCAACCACAGGTTTTTAATTGCAGTTCTGACATACCCTTTGACACAGCTGGAGGAGTAATTGGTTCATTATTAACTCTTTCTTGGCTGCTACATTGTGGGGTCTACACACTTAATCACAAAACCAAGCTGAGTTTATACTTTTTCAGTTAAGAAAACACTTCTGGGAGGCAAGAGGAAATGGCAGTTAGACTGTTAACTCACCAGCTGGTAGAACGAACAACCAAGACAACTATTACAACAATCCAAGATACATACAGTAAATTATTTAGATCTCTGGGTGTGGTATACAAACAATTGTTTTACAGCTGCATATACCATTCAGATTCTGCCCCTTTGCATGAGGCCTTGGACATTCTCTTAATTAAAATACAGATATCCCAACTCTCTGTGGCCCAGCAGGAGCACTTGGATGCTCCATTAACAACATCAGAGCTTGTCAGTACCCTGAAATCCATGAAATGGGGTAAGGTCCCAGCCTAGATACTTCCCTGTTGAAGTTTATGAACAGTTTTTTGAGTCCCTTATAGGTAAACTGCTTACCCTGTTCAGTGTGTCCCTGGAGGAAGGTACTCTCCCCACCACCCTGCACAGGGAAGGCTTGATTTCAGTTATTCCTAAATCATGTCAGGCTCTCACATCATGCTTGAACTGTAAACCAATCCCCCTAATTCATAGTGATGTGAAAATATTGGCCACAATTTTGGCACCAAGGCTGAGGAAAGTTATGCCCAATATCATCCATCCAAATCAATTAGTTGTAAAGTACTGATTGAATTGATTTGAATATTAAGATTGTTAAAATATATTTTGCATACATACATCAATGCTATGATGTGCATTGATCCTTTAAAAACGTTTGCTATGGCTGTGAAGCTTAAAAAAAGATGCCGTGAGCCAAAAAATAGGTTTAGAAACACTGACATGAAAAGCTTGCTCTTGCTCCCCTTCCCCAAAAAGGAATGTACTAAATGTCCTCAAGAACTAGAAGAAAAGCCAAGTTTACATTACATTTCACTGCTTTCTATGTCAAGTGGTCATATCAAATTTTATTTCTGACCACCAGACTTTCTCTGGCAACCGTGCACTTTTGCTAGATCCACTGCTATAGGTTTCCAGTTTTATGAAGTGGAAACATGGTTAATCAACTTATTGTAGTTCTAACAGTAAATTCCTGTAGAACTCTCATTATTCAGAAGTCTGAAGAGTTAAGCGAGCTATTAGTTTATTTTGATAGAGACAATTTAGTTACGAAAGTGAACTTTCACAGGTACTGTCTCAATACAAAAATGATGAAATGCATCACTACATCAACCAAAGATTATTACAGCACTCTTTTAAATATGTTAGCTCATTAAAAAAAGCAAGGGACTGGCACAGGGATGGAAGACAGATTTGACACTTCTAACAGCCTTTGAGAATTAGAGTTCCATGAATGTAGACAGAACTCCAAATAAAATGACTGTACAGTGAAAATATATATATTTGATTAGTGTTGGGGTTATTAGCCTATTAACCGATCTCTAAGTGAAGTATTTGGTGTGACACTTTATAAATCTTGGTAAGCTCTGAGAATTGGGAAAATATTGCTGCTGTATGAATGAGGCAAGGCCACATTCATCTTAAAATGGACTATCTTGAAAGAGACCAATGCTCTACTATTGTGCTTGAATCTCTTTGCACTGGCTACACATGTCTACAATGTCCATGGCCTTATGTCTTCTATCTGCTGCAAATCAATCAGTGGCGCATGGAAAAGCCATCATACCTTAACTACCAATTAGAACACATTACAATATCCTTCTGTCAGGTACACTCATCCCAAAATGCAGTGCTTGGTCTTTTCAGGGTGGAATTACAAATTGCAGAACCACATTTTCAATTTAACTACTGGATTGGTATGTCATATATTCATTATATAGGCATACCCTCCTCATTTTCCTCTAGAGTTGAACAACATGGACAAAGCTTGTACGGTCTTAAGTAGGATGATCTTGAGCTTGGGAGCTACTCCAAAAGTGGAGAGGGACTTCTTATTCCTTCCTATGATCATTGCATGATGGAACTGATACCATCTGGAACAATCTCTGACCCCTTGTGACAACCTGGCATAATAAACAAAACAAAAATGAACACAAACAAACAAGCAGCTATGGAATGCAAAAAACTCTAAAAATCTTTTAGAACAAAATGTCTGCGAAAATATTTTCTCAAATTTAATTCACTGTATGGTATGTTCTAGGTTATCTAGCTCAAGATAAAGCAGAAGAACTATGAACACCTGTCGTTACTCACACATCAGCACTAGACTAAAAAGATCCATGTGGAGTGCATATCCAAATTAAGATGGGGAGAGACGGAGAAGTAGGCACATCAATCAAAAGATACTGCTGAAAACCCAGGGAGATCATAAAGTTCTCTATATAAAGAGAGTTTCCCCTTTACATAAGATAGGGAATTCCACTGGTAATCTCTCTCTAAACATAAAAAGCACTAAGTGCAACCAAAAAGGGAATAGTAAAAGTTATGTACTCAATGTCAATGTCAAGAATTTCCTGGATTTTTAGGAGATTGATTTCTCAACTTTAACTCTGCTTTATCATTCGTTTTCAGAATACAATTGCCTTGCCTTGCCTTTTAAAGTGTGTGGGGGGGGGGAGGAGGCTAAGAACAAAAAAATTCCAAGTCATTTAAGTTCTGGAGCATGTAATTTCCTTGATGAAGCACTTTTTGGCAGGAAGTCTTCTAAATGCAGGTATTATCATTGAAGCCTCCTGAATAAACTGCCATCATAAATTTTGAACCATCTCAAAGTTAAAACTTTCACAAACCAACTGTCATCTCAGAATTTCAGCCATCTCAAACTCTGGACCATCCCCCCAATTTCAGAACCCACTTCCTGTTTTCAGGACCCAGTTCACCCAAAAGGTGGCAACAGTGCAGGGTGCACATGCCCACTTCAAACATTTATGTCTTTATTTCTATTAAACAGATTTTTCTTCAGACTTGGTGTTTGATCTCATTTAGAGCTACTGGTACAAATCAAGTTATGCTTGAAGACAATGAGTTTTAAAATTACATATCATGTACTGTGTCAAGCTTTACAAATACATTATTAAAAAAAAGACAAGAAAAATTCTACTGCACGTGCCGCAACATGGTGATTTGAAATGCTAATTTCTTTAACACTAATTTTCTTCAACCTTGACTTGAACACCTTCTGTCTACAAAACAAGCCCAGGCTGACATTTCTAGTTTCAATCATTTTTTAGTTATGCAATTGCAAAATTTCTGTTCAGAACACATTGTGAACACTTGTCTTTCCTCACACTCAACCAAAAAAAGAAAATGCTGAACTAAATTGGGTAAAACAACTCCAGAAATGTTCTCCATTTGGTTATAATCAATACTGGAAAGTGTCATCCCAAAGTAAATGTGTTTGAAGAATTTATGAATAACTATAAAAGGTGGCATCTTATTAGAATATATAAATTAGAATTTAACCTCAATTATAACTGCTACTACTCAAGCCTGCAATAATATATATTTTGTTAAAAAAAAGACAGTGGCCTAATCCTGACAGATCCTCAGCATAGAGGTGCAGGTGCTCAGCATTATTGCTGGTTATATTATTCTTTGTGCCTAGTATTTGCTGTGAATTTAGCCCTTTTATTCCTTTTGGACAGGAAAAGAAGAATAATGTCCAATAGAAACTGCAAGGGGAATTTAGCAATAGTGAGGTACATGGTGGTGATTGATTCTGAGAAGGCAGATTTTTTTTGGAAGGATCTTGATGTAACAAGTTCTCCCTTTTCTTTTTGATAATGTGCTTCTCTAATTGCCAGAAGTATTCCTTTGTGAAATTATGATTTATTCAGTTTTACCAGAATGATTTGACACAATTTAAGAAAAATGACCATAGGATTTAGCAGGATGCAAACAGTCTGAATATTGATAGTTAGTATCTTTTATGTATGAAACTGTTTTATGATTGCCAGTTGCATTATTTCCAGCCATGCAAATGAATTAGATATATGGGTACTTCTTATGAACTAATAAAGCAACACCAATGATCACCTAATAGCACTGTGAAGAAATTCCTTTACTCTTTTGACAGTTAACTGATAATGCTACAAGTTTCCTGCTACCAGCTTGAAAGCTAAATTTATCATGGACCTAGTAAAGCGGATTCTATTAACATCTTGAAACAAAAATCAATGGCAGGATCAAAGGTCTTTGTTAGGTGGATAAACATATGTTCAGCCAAATGCATTCTGGAAATCCAAATTCATCCAACTAATGCATCTTGGATTCTGGAAATCAGCAAACACCACCAGCACTATTTGTATTTGTGACTTGATCAAAATAGATAATTATACAGGATGATGAAATCTATATAGTTAGGTGGACATTCAACAGAATATTAACTATCATCTCCTTTTCTTTACAAGCACATAGGTAGATGTGCTGATGTGGATGGAAAAGGAGAACAGTTAATTTTTACCATATTATTAATGTTTTAGCTCATAACACTGATACAGTGCTTTTCATAATCAAAGTATTTACAATCATGAATTAAGCCTCACAACATCCCTGCTAAGTAACTTCCCTCACCCCCTCTCCCTCCCATCGTGTGTAACACATATTACAAATTAGATTGCAAGTGTTTCAGGTCAGGGCAATTACCATGTCTTCCTGTGTGTTTTTACAGTGCCTGACACAATGGAGTCACAGTCCTGATTGGGACATCTGAGAACTACCATAACAAAAATAATAAATAGTAAAATATAACAATCAGGGCCATATCAGTGTACAGTTACTCACACAAATCCATGTGACTACTTGTGTGAGTAACTGCTCACAAGGGAAGGGTTCACAATCTGGTCCTGTTAAATTGAGTTAGAGATTTGCCCAAAGCCACCTTTCAAGTCCTGGGTAGATACGGGAATAGAATGTGTGTTCCTTACTTCCACTCCTGTGTTCACTCAGAGCACAAGGTCATATCTCTCTTAAGAAAGATGATAACAGATAAAAGATCATTCTAAATATGTCTTATAATACAGTTCACAGAGGTTACGTCACTTCAAACGCCAACGTATTTTATATTAGCACTATTGTCCTCTTTTTTGTGCTGCTACTAGGGCTTTGTGACATTTTTGCAGCAAAATTCACCTGCTTTCAGGATTTCTTTCAAAATCCAAATGCAGAGCATGTTCACTGCAGATTTAGTAAAGTTCACAGTCCTTTCAAGTGTTCCTGCCTCCAATTTTGAGCATATATGGTAGAAAATCTGGACAAATTTAGGGAGTTACATCAAAATCATGTAGAATTCAGGGTTTCATATTGTTTAAAAAGCATAAATCAGTCATTATAAGTTTCCTCTGACATTCAGGTTCAAACAAACCCAGTACCCCAACATGAAACCTGGTGGTACATACGGCTAAGGCTTGAAACCAAAGAAAATGTTCACATAACCCCATGCAAAGTGAAATGCTGAATTTCAAAAAGTTCCAGCTGCAGCTCAGTGAAACTGATTAAAGAGCTGGTTAGCAGAAAACAGATTTTGATGGCAGAACTGTGTTTATCTTACAGCAAAATATTCAGAATTATACTGAGCATGAAGCCATTTAATTTGACCTTTTGCAGAAATGAACAAGAAAGAAAATCTGCTTTCACTTTGTGCCATATTGGGAAATCAAAACTGAAGTCACGAAAGGCCTTAACCTAGCAGGAAAAACAAACAAAACAATAAGCAGTGAATAGCATGTTAGGATTAATTTTAATAGTTTTTCAGTTTCCTGCCTTTTCTTTTCCATCCTTAGATACAAATTCAGGCAGTTTGTGGAGGCTCTTCGGGAAATCCACAATGCACAAAATCCCCTTCCCCTCAAAATATATTTAAAATAAAACATATAAAAGGGTTACAGAAAAAGATACAAGGTAATTATATCACTTGTCTCTTTTTCAATGGATTTTCTCAGTCCCAAAGTGTTTTGAAGGGCTATGAGCAGCCACAGTGGGCTGTGGAATATTTAGTGCCACTCCATAGAAAGAAGACCTGTGGATGTGGAGGCAGGCAGCCTCCTCAACAGAAACTTCTATTTAGAAGATTTTGAAGCAAATGGGAGAGGGGGCAGCAGATAAGTGGTTCTACTTGTCATGCTCCCATAAAAGCAGAGAGGAAGAGTAGTCAGGTTTGGACATTAGCCTAAGGCTTTGGGAGACTGACTTTCAATACCTGCTCTACTACAGCCTTCCTGTTTGACCCTGCGTAAGTCACTTAGCCGCTCTGTGCCTCAGTTTCTTATCTGCAAGATGGGTATAATAGGACCTCCCTATTTTAGAGGGGTTTGTGAGGATAAATATATATAAGATTGTGATGATGGGGTTCTCTATGATGAGATACTATGACGATGGGGCTCGTAGAGAGAGACAAAGGAGTTTAACAATTCATACACTGGGTGAATAGTGTAATTCCTTCCAACTTTTCTACTGACAGAATTGCCAACTCCTGTGTTCAAATATCATAGTCAGGCCCCAAACAAGATTGAGATTGGCTTAAAAACCATGAGGTTTAAAAAACAATAATAAAATGTGGGTTCTTTTTATGTGCTTTCTGAGTGTTGAATCTTTACAATGCATTTGGTGCCAAGCTCTCTTCTCAGCCACGAAGGCTAGAAATGTTCTTTTTAAATGAAAGCTGAGATTCTTACCTCCAAGGAGCTGATTTAAGAAAAAGTGATTTAAGAAAAACGTCAAATATCACAAGACTTATGATAAAATTGTGAGAGTTGGTAAAACTGGACACACTGAAGAAGCTAGTGGTTTCCAAATAACCATTTAGGTTGAGTCAGGTACAAACTATGAATCCCCCAAACTTCCAGAGAACTGGCCTAATAGCCACAGATCTAAATGATGTCCCAGCATGTTCTCTGGTTGTGACACTGGCCAATCATCAAGCAGTTCAGGAGTAGATAGACCACCAGGTTCAAGTAATTGGTTTTATTTTCCTAACATACAACATTTAGAAATGTTCTCTTTAAATTTTTTCACCATTATAACCTCTGCAGAATAAAATAAGGATAGTGAACATTCAGAAATGGAAAATTACTCACCACTTACTGGGTCGCAAACTCTCCTGGTGTTTTCCTTGAAGTACCAGCTTCTGGAGTAATGGGATTAATTGAGAATCTCAGCATTCACTTAAAAAAAGCTTCTTCCCATCAAGTTTATGGAGTAAAACTTAAAGAAGAAACATAATGGGTCAAAAACAGAAGGAAAAATAGAAAATATATTTTTAATCTCATGATTTTTTGAGGCCTGATTCCTGATTTTTTAATACTTGAAACTGACAATACTAAACTTAGCCCAACCTAAATATTTAATACTAGAATAAATAAAAACAGTACCATCAGTCTGTAAGCACTAAAGGGATATTAACATAATTTAGACAATATGGATTTATTAAAATTAAATCAAATTGATCTGATTTGAACAAAAGGCAAGCAGAGTTTTAAAAATGTTGCTTATGTAAAATATAATATGCTTACAAATGTATGTGGGAACTGCAGCAAATAGAAGTAAAAGTGCATGTTATAAAAGCGGCTTCAAATCTGTGCCTACATAACTCGTTAAGCACAAGGCGGAAATCTCAGTGGACACAGATTATGCTGCAAATATTATCCTAAGGAGTACAATGCCAATTGTCCTAATTGGGAGTTACGAGTACTCAGCAACTTTCAGGATTAGGCTCATATTCATATAAATGTAAGTTTCAAAAAGAACGATGGAAGCAGCTTCTTTCCTGGCTGGGCATTTTGAGACAGAGAAAAATCTTGAATAAAGTTAAATTTAATATAAAAGTGTATAAATGACAGTAGTGATACCCCTCTTTGTTCATTTAATCAATATAATACTTCTGAGATTTGTTATGGGGAAAAGACCATTAGCTTTGAATTGTTGGAGGTAATGGTCCCTCCTATATATATTTTTTTAAACTATAGGAATTCCTTTTGGGTATTCACAAAAAACATTCTGGAAAGTTGTTCCAAAACAGTGCTGGGGATCCCTGTAAGAAATTTTGGAAACTCATTCACAGAAAAGCCATGGTTCACCTTTAATGGCAAAAGTGACCTCACCTATAAGGTCTTGTAGCAAATGTATTCAATGGATCATTTATTAAGGGCTTGTCTACATGGGGAACCAGATCAAAGCAAACTAACAAACTGTTAATAATGGCAACAGGGTCCACAGGGCCATTTAGTCGGCAGCAGACTAGTGCAGGGTAGAATCACACCCCAGTTTGCCACAAACTAGTTATGTAAGTCCTCAGTCAAATTCTTGAGCCAGCCATTACAAGCCCAAACCTACTGAGAGCATGCTACTTCATTTTTAGTCAGTCCTTACTTTCCCTGTGTAAAAACTGATTAAAGAACTTCGGATCTGATCTGACAGGATGAGACCCACTCCTCTAGCCGAAGTCAATGGAAGGTGTAGGTGTGAAGCAGCTCTGAAAATCAGGCCTATGTTTCTTGCCTTTCAATACAGAGCTAAACTAGCAAACTATGTGATTCTGATAAAACACGAAAAGAAAAGGAGTACTTGTGGCACCTTAGAGACTAACAAATTTATTAGAGCATAAGCTTTTGTGAGCTACAGCTCACTTCATCGGATGCATTTGGTGGAAAAAACAGAGGGGAGATTGATATACACACACAGAGAACATGAAACAATGGGTTTATCATACACACTGTAAGGAGAGTGATCACTTATGATAAGCCATCACCAGCAGCGGGGGGGGGGGTGGGAAAGGAGGAAAACCTTTCATGGTGACAAGCAAGGTAGGCTAATTCCAGCAGTTAACAAAAATATCTGAGGAACAGTGGGGGGTGGGGTGGGGGGGAGAAATAACATGGGGAAATAGTTTTACTTTGTGTAATGACTCATCAATTCCCAGTCTCTATTCAAGCCTAAATTAATTGTATCCAGTTTGAAAATTAATTCCAATTCAGCAGTCTCTCGTTGGAGTCTGTTTTTGAAGCTTTTTTGTTGAAGGATAGCCACTCTTAGGTCTGTAATCGAGTGACCAGAGAGATTGAAGTGTTCTCCAACTGGTTTTTGAATGTTATAATTCTTGATGTCTGATTTGTGTCCATTCATTCTTTTACGTAGAGACTGTCCAGTTTGGCCAATGTACATGGCAGAGGGGCATTGCTGGCACATGATGGCATATATCACATTGGTAGACGTGCAGGTGAACGAGCCTCTGATAGTGTGGCTGATGTGATTAGGCCCTATGATGGTATCCCCTGAATAGATATGTGGACAGAGTTGGCAACGGGCTTTGTTGCAAGGATAGGTTCCTGGGTTGGTGGTTCTGTTGTGTGGTGTGTGGTTGCTGGTGAGTATTTGCTTCAGATTGGGGGGCTGTCTGTAAGCAAGGACTGGCCAGTCTCCCAAGATCTGTGAGAGTGATGGGTCGTCCTTCAGGATAGGTTGTAGATCCTTGATGCTGCGTTGGAGAGGTTTTAGTTGGGGGCTGAAGGTGATGGCTAGTGGCGTTCTGTTATTTTCTTTGTTGGGCCTGTCCTGTAGTAGGTGACTTCTGGGTACTCTTCTGGCTCTGTCAATCTGTTTCTTCATTTCAGCAGGTGGGTATTGTAGTTGTAGGAATGCATGATAGAGATCTTGTAGGTGTTTGTCTCTGTCTGAGGGGTTGGAGCAAATGCGGTTATATCGTAGAGCTTGGCTGTAGACAATGGATCGAGTGGTATGATCTGGATGAAAGCTAGAGACATGTAGGTAGGAATAGCAGTCAGTAGGTTTCCGATATAGGGTGGTGTTTATGTGACCATCGCTTATTAGCACCGTAGTGTCCAGGAAGTGGATCTCTTGTGTGGACTGGTCCAGGCTGAAGTTGATGGTGGGATGGAAATTGTTGAAATCATGGTGGAATTCCTCAAGGGCTTCTTTTCCATGGGTCCAGATGATGAAGATGTCATCAATGTAGCGCAAAAAAACTTGTACAGATACAGACAGACATCATCTTCCTCTCCAAATGCAAACAGATGGACATCATACCGAAAGGACTGAAGGTAAAAATCCATTACAATCTACATACCACACAGACTATGCTGACAGCTTGTGCCACACACTCTCAAAGAAACTGCGGAACCACCTGATCAGCATCCTCTACAGCAAACAGGGAAAGATTAAGAATGAGCTCTCAAAACTGGATACTCTCATAAAGAACCAACCTTCCACACAAACTTCCTCATGGCTGGACTTTACAAAAACTAGACAAGCCATTTACAACACACACTTTGCTTCTCTACAAAAGAAAAAGGACACTAAGCTATCTAAAGTACTACATGCCACAAGGGGCCACAACAATGGTTCCCGTAACCCACCCAGCAATATTGTTAATCTATCCAACTATACTCTTAGCCCAGCAGAAGAATCTGTCCTATCTCGGGGCCTCTCCTTTTGCCCCTCCACCCCCACAAACATGATACAGTTCTGTGGAGACCTAGAATCCTATTTTCGACGTCTCAGACTCAAGGAATATTTCCAACACACCTCTGACCAACATATTAACCCACAGAGACCTTCCTACCAAGACTACAAAAAGAAGGATTCTGGGTGGACTCCTCCTGAAGGTCGAAACAGCAGCCTGGATTTCTACATAGAGTGCTTCCGCCGACGTGCACGAGCTGAAATTGTGGAAAAGCAGCATCGCTTACCCCATAACCTCAGCCATGCAGAACACAATGCCATCCACAGCCTCAGAAACAATTCTGACACCATAATCAAAAAGGCTGACAAAGGAGGTGCTGTCATCATCATGAATAGGTCGGAGTATGAACAAGAGGCTACTAGGCAGCTCTCCAACACCACTTTCTACAAGCCATTACCCTCTGATCCCACTGAGAGTTACCAAAAGAAACAACAGTATTTGCTCAAGAAACTACCTGAAAAAGCACAAGAACAAATCCGCACAGACACACCCCTAGAACCCCGACCTGGGGTATTCTATCTGCTACCCAAGATCCATAAACCTGGAAATCCTGGATGCCCCATCATCTCAGGCATTAGCACCCTGACAGAAGGATTGTCTGGCTATGTAGACTCCCTCCTCAGGCCCTTGTTACCAGCACTCCCAGCTATCTTCGAGACACCACTGACTTCCTGAGGAAACTACAGTCCATTGGTGATCTTCCTAAAAACACCATCCTAGCCACTATGGATGTAGAAGCCCTCTACACCAACATTCCACACAAAGATGGACTACAAGCCGTCAGGAACAGTATCCTCGATACTGTCACGGCTAAACTGGTGGCTGAACTTTGTGACTTTGTCCTCACCCATAACTATTTCACATTTGGGGACAATGTATACCTTCAAATCAGCGGCACTGCGATGGGTACCCGCATGGCCCCACAGTATGCCAACATTTTTATGGCTGACTTAGAACAACGCTTCCTCAGCTCTCGTCCCCTAATGCCCCTACTCTACTTGCGCTACATTGATGACATCTTCATCATCTGGACCCATGGAAAAGAAGCCCTTGAGGAATTCCACCATGATTTCAACAATTTCCATCCCACCATCAACCTCAGCCTGGACCAGTCCACACAAGAGATCCACTTCCTGGACACTACGGTGCTAATAAGCGATGGTCACATAAACACCACCCTACATCGGAAACCTACTGACCGCTATTCCTACCTACATGCCTCTAGCTTTCATCCAAATCATACCACTCGATCCATTGTCTACAGCCAAGCGCTACGATATAACCGCATTTGCTCCAACCCCTCAGACAGAGACAAACACCTACAAGATCTCTCTCATGCATTCCTACAACTACAATACCCACCTGCTGAAGTGAAGAAACAGATTGACAGAGCCAGAAGAGTACCCAGAAGTCACCTACTACAGGACAGGCCCAACAAAGAAAATAACAGAACGCCACTAGCCATCACCTTCAGCCCCCAACTAAAACCTCTCCAATGCAGCATCAAGGATCTACAACCTATCCTGAAGGACAACCCATCACTCTCACAGATCTTTGGAGACAGGCCAGTCCTTGCTTACAGACAGCCCCCCAATCTGAAGCAAATACTCACCTGCAACCACACACCACACAACAGAACCACCAACCCAGGAACCTATCCTTGCAACAAAGCCCGTTGCCAACTCTGTCCACATATCTATTCAGGGGATACCATCATAGGGCCTAATCACATCAGCCACACTATCAGAGGCTCGTTCACCTGCGCGTCTACCAATGTAATATATGCCATCATGTGCCAGCAATGCCCCTCTGCCATGTACATTGGCCAAACTGGACAGTCTCTACGTAAAAGAATGAATGGACACAAATCAGACATCAAGAATTATAACATTCAAAAACCAGTTGGAGAACACTTCAATCTCTCTGGTCACTCGATTACAGACCTAAGAGTGGCTATCCTTCAACAAAAATGCTTCAAAAACAGACTCCAACGAGAGACTGCTGAATTGGAATTAATTTGCAAACTGGATACAATTAACTTAGGCTTGAATAGAGACTGGGAATGGATGAGTCATTACACAAAGTAAAACTATTTCCCCATGTTATTTCTCCCCCCCCCACCCCACCCCCCACCGTTCCTCAGATATTCTTGTTAACTGCTGGAATTAGCCTACCTTGCTTGTCACCATGAAAGGTTTTCCTCTTTCCGCCCCCACCCCCCCGCTGCTGGTGATGGCTTATCTTAAGTGATCACTCTCCTTACAGTGTGTATGATAAACCCATTGTTTCATGTTCTCTGTGTGTGTATATCAATCTCCCCTCTGTTTTTTCCACCAAATGCATCCGATGAAGTGAGCTGTAGCTCACGAAAGCTTATGCTCTAATAAATTTGTTAGTCTCTAAGGTGCCACAAGTACTCCTTTTCTTTTTGTGAATACAGACTAATACGGCTGCTACTCTGAAACCTGATAAAACACGATGGTATTTACTCCGTTTTGGGAGCTAGAGACTGAAGCCAGATGTACAGAATAGTGGATGCTATACTGGAGAGCAGTGACTCTGAAAATGATTTGGTGGTTGAGGTGGATAATTGCAGTTCCCAGTGTGATGCTGTGGCCAAAAGGACAATTCTGATCTTTAGATGCATAAACAAGGGAATTTCAAGTAAGAGTAAAGAGGTCATTTTCCTATGTAATTGGCAGTGGTGCAACTGCTGCTGGAATACTATGTCCAGTTTTTGTGTCCACAATTCAAGAAGGATGTTGGTAAATTGGAAAGGGTTCAGAGAAGAGCCACAAGAATGATTCAATGATTAGAAAACATGCGTTTTTAGGATAGACTCAAAGAGCTCAGTATATGTATTTTTACAAAGAAAAGGCTAAGGAGTGACTTGATTACAATCTGTAAGTACATGTGGAACAAATATTTGATAATGAGCTCTTTAGTGTAGCAGAGAAAGGTATAACATGATCCAATGGCTGAAAGTTGAAGCTAGACTGGAAACAAGGCATTCATTTTTAACAGCGAGACTAATTACCATTGGAACAATTTACCAAGGGCTGTTGTGGATTTTGACAATGTTAAAAATCAAGATTGGACAGTTTTCTAAAAGATATGGTCTACATATTATTTTGAATAAGTTATAGGTTCTGTATTATACAGGAGATCAGACTATGTGATCACAGTGGTCTCTTCTGGCCTTGGAATCTATGAGTCTATGAGTCTGCCTATAGCTCCAAATAATAAATCATTGTGAGAAAGGAAATCATTCAATTAAAATCAAAATAAAAAGAGTGATTTAAAACATCACACTTTGAAAATATAAGCATTATAAACATTAATTAAAAATAATCAACTAGGCAGAAGCAGCTTTAAAGAAGGCACACTGAAAACACTTTTCCATTGCAGAAAACAAACAGAAAATAGGTGGCTAGACAGTAAACAGCACTGGCAGTCAGAAAATGCTGAAAATGTTTAGATATGCACAACTAAATTCAGCAGTCAACCAATGTGAGTGTCAATACTGTATCAAGATAGTAAGTACCAGGCAGACTGCGAAGAGCTACAAAAGGATCTCACAAAACTGGATGACTGGGCAACAAAATGGCACATGAAATTTAACGTTGATAAATGCAAAGTAGTGCACATTGGAAAACATAATCCTAACTATTGTGATGGGGCAAGGCCAGATGGCTATAGAAAAGTAGTGGTAGATATATTAGCTCCAGGCTAAACAAATCCCTGGTACCAGGTTAAGTGTAATAGCAGCTACTCCAAGTCAATTAAGACACCTGGGGCCAATTAAGAACTTTCCAGAAGGCAGGGAGAATGCTATGTTGATTGGGACACCTGAAGCCAATCAGGGGCTGGCTGAAACTAGTTAAAAGCCTCCCAGTCAGTCAGGTGGTTGTGCATGTCAGGAGCTGTGGGAAGAAGTTGTGCTGTTGGAGAGGCTGAGTAGTACACACCATATCAGGCACAAGGAAGGAGGCCCTGAGGTAAGGGTGAAGTGGAGCTTGAGGAAGTGAGGGCTGCTGTGGGGGAAGTAGTCCAGGGAATTGTACATGTCATGTTTCTAAAAGGTCAGCTACCATAGCTGATACTATTAGGGTCCCTGGGCTGGAGCCTGGAGTAGAGGGTGGGCTTGGGCTCCCCCCCTGCACCTTTGCCCTCTGTTTAATCACTGCGACTGGGAGACAATGGAGACTGCGCAAGGAAGAATAACTTCTCCTCACCTCCCTCGCTGGTTATGATGAAAATGGCTCAGTAAACTGTGACCCTTGTCTCTAGAGAAAGAAGGGTTATGTGGAGGGTCACAGTGAGCCTCTGAAGCTAGCGAAATCCGCCAGGAAATGCGGGACCCACAGAGGCAAGAACAGAGCTTTGTCACACTATACATATACAATGAAGGGGTTACCACTCAAGAAAGATATATTGGAGTCATTGTGGATAGTTCTCTGAAATCATCCACTCAATGTGCAGCAGCAGTCAAGAAAGCGAATAGAAATGTTGGGAATCATCAAGAAAGGGATAGATAATAAGATAGAAAATATCATATTGCCTCTATATAAATCCATGGTACGCCCACACCTTGAATACTGCATGCAGATGTGATTGCCCCATCTCAAAAAAGATATATTGGAATTGGAAAAGGTTCAGAAAAGGGCAACAAAAATGATTAGGGGTATTGAACGGCTTCCAAATGAGGAGAGATTAATAAGACTGAGACTGTTCAGTTTGGAAAAGATGCAACTAAGGGGGGATATGATAGAGGTCTATAAAATCATGAATGGTATAGAAAAAGTAAATAAGGAAGTATTATTTACTCCTTCTCATAATAGAAGAACAAGGGGCCACCAAATGAAATTAATAGGTAGCAGGTTTAAAACAAAACACAAGAAAGTATTTTTTCACGCAACGCACTGTCAATCTCTGGAACGCCTATTGTGAAGGCCAATACTATAATGGGGTTCAAAAGAAGAAAAGGATTACTTGTGGCACCTTAGAGACTAACAAATTTATTTGAGCATAAGCTTTCGTGAGCTACAGCTCACTGCATCAGATGCAAAAGGGGTTCAAAAGGGAGCTAGATAGATTCTTGGAAGATAGGTCCATCAACGGCTATTAGCCAGGATGGGCAGGAATGGTGTCCCTAGCCTCTGTTTACCAGAAGCTGGGATTGGGTGACAGGACATGGATCACTTGATAACAACCTGTCCATTCCCTTTGTGGCGCCTGCCATTGGCCACTGTCAGAGGACAGGATAGTGGGCTTGATGGACCTTTGGACTGACCCAGTATGGCTGTTCTTATCAACACTATCTGCAATGTTCTATATCTGATGCACAATGGTGAGATGCATCTGTGGGCCTGCCCTCCCTCTCAGTGCACTAAGGAGTAAAGTACCTACTGAGTGGCTCTGGCATGCTCTCTCTCTCTGATCTTTCCCCATCCTGCGCTGAACTACAAAAATACAAAAGGTCAATTTTCAGGAGTACTCCCTGTGTGTTTTTGTTTGGCACACGAACAGAGATTATCCCCCCATCTCATCTTCTCTAGGTATCACTGATGGGAGAGTCAAATACTTACTTTAACACTCAACTGCCCAATTAGCTAGGAAATATCCCTCTAATCCCCATCTCTAAAACCTATCCACATTATGTTATGTACATTATGGAAGGACCAGCAATCAAATATTTCCTTATTAATATTCTGAAACATTTGGTTCAATAGTTATAGTCAATATTCACATTGTTTGGCATTTTGCAACATTGCAATGAATGGACTGGCTCATTATTGGGCCTTGTGTCACACTCCCTGCCCTCCCCCAGTGCAACATCCAGCTAGTAGAGGGCTCCAGAATAAAATAAAATGAAGTGCATCCTTAGTTCAGATGAGTCAAGACTGGGATCAGGGATAGCAGCCTGACAGCTGAGTGTGGAGATGCATTTGAGAGCTGGGATTGAAAGTCTGACAGCTGGACCTGTTGATGGCAGGGGGCCAGAGAAAGCTGTAATAAGTGAATACTTGGGAGGGGCATACAAACATGACCATACATATGGGCCTGACCAAGACCATGGCTAGGCAACAAAGGACTGGACTCCGGGGGATCTGCAGCCCAATGTGTGATTGTCTCAGGGAGAGGGATGACTGCAGGAAGTATCCCTGTTACCAGGCCAGAGTAGCCCTATTTTCAGACACCCATAATAAACTATCCTTGGGACTCCATTGGGATCATTTTCTTGTGTAACCATTAAAGGAATTGTGTTTAGTTTCCAGTAGCCCTGGGAAAGCAATCATGTGTTACTCTAAATGCCTGCATATTGATAGGGATCCACTGAGGATGGAGCCCTAGATCCTAGCACAGTATGGCCTACTCTCACAAATATATTGTGACTACAGATGCCCCCACAACTTACACAATCATTCCATTCCGGAAAGCCTTGCGTAATTCGATTTTTGCGTAAGTCGGAAACGTATACCCGTACATTATGCAAAAATTTCCACAACTCAAAAATCCTATTTCTAGCTTATGGAACTTTTTCCAAAAGTGCAAATTTGCATAAGCCAGGTCTTGCATAACCCGGGAAGCATCTGTAGTGCACTTTTGGCCCCTACTAAAGGCAGTCTTTTGTTGTTGTGAAAGCTATCATATGATTTTGGGGGGAAGAGCAAGAAAGCACTTCTCCTATATTATGATCTGTAGTCTAGTTTATGTTGCTCTAAACTGTAAATCCAGAGGCCATGAGTTCCAGACCTGGCTATTTCACTGAGTGCCAATAATATTTCTGTGCCCTTCATAACCTTTAATCTGAGTCAAATTTGTATTCCCTGGGAGGTAACTATCTTTCACGAGTTTCACGAGAAGACAACTGAGAGCTTTCGTAAAGTCACTTCTAGCATATCTGAAGATAGTACCAAGGTCTCCAATATAACAGAGCCAGGCTAGTACTTGGAGCAAATTTAGCACTTGCTTCCGAGCTCCTGGTACTCAGTGCATTCCTCTAGACATCAGAGGCTGGTTGTAGAAGCAGGCAAGCCCAGGCATCAGCTTCCAATGCAAAATGACCATTCCCAGTTCTACCATGATATCATGCAGTGGGGCCAGTTAGAAAATTACTCACTGTGCCAATTTCTACTAAAGAGTATGTATGGCAGACTGTGGGCAAGCTGCTTGCCTCCAACATTTTAATCCACATGGGCTGGGTGGCAGGAATTTGCCTTGCTCAACAGGCTCACATATGATGAACAAGGTTTGTGGTAACCTCTCACTATATTAGACCTGTTTGGATGGAAGCCAAGGGCTGGAAAGCTAAAAGGGACTGTGTTTGGCTTCTTGTTATCCAGTATGGTGCTACAGTTGCCCCTTTATTACTGGTTTGGTGAATCTATTTATAGAATAAGCAGTTTTGGGGATTATCTGCCCTGTTTCTTGCAATCTGCCCTGAGTGTAGCATTCTCAGGGTGGTCCATCCAAGGCATCCAATCACAGTAGGGCTGTGGGCTGCCTGGAGTTAGCAGCACTCCATATTCTTGTTTCAAAGAGAACTGGGACAGGAGTGTATGGAACAGAATGTGCTGTTTCAGCAAAGGAATCCTGTTGGGACACCGCCTTAGTAGCCTGGATTCATAGTAGCACTATGGAACACTTCAGAAGAGCTGCTAACCAGTGAAAATGTGTGCTCTGCTCATTAAGAGCTGGAGAAAGCAGCAGGCACTAGGAGGTAAAGCAATAGCACAGGCATAAATGAATGGAGAGAGTATACTGAAACAAATGGTGCAGTGGAAGATAACATGGAGAACAGAGGTTTGAGAGGAGATGGGGATAAAGGAGGAGAATCGTCATGCTCATGGCTGCTGCTCCATCAGTGCACATCCGTATACACACAGCCCAGTTGATGACCAGAAAAGACAGTGGAGTTGCAGCATGAGTAAAGAAAGTAGCACCAGCAGCAATTTGGACATACTGCACTATTCATTGCCAATTGCTGGCATCAAAGAAATTCCAACCTAAAGTATCATAGAATATTAGGGTTGGAAGAGACCTCAGGAGGTCATCTTGTCCAACCCCTTGCTCAAAGCAGGACCAGCACCAAATCATCCCAGCCAGGGCTTTGTCAAGCTGGCCTTAAAAACCTCTAAGGATGGAGCTTCCACCACCTCCCTAGGTAACCCATTCCAGTGCTTCACCCCCCTCCTAGTGAAATAGTGTTTCCTAATATCCAACCTAGACCTCCCCCACTGCAACTTGAGACCATTGCTTCTTATTCTGTCATCTGCCACCACTGAGAACAGCCGAGCTCCACCTCTTTGGAACCCCCCTTCAGGTAGTTGAAGGCTGATATCAAATCCCCCCTCACTCTTCTCTTCTGCAGAGTAAATAACCCCAGGTCCCTCAGCCTCTCCTCATAAGTCATATGGCCTAGGCCCCTAATAATTTTTGTTGCTCTCTGTTGAACTCTCTCCAATTTGTCCACATCTCTTCTGTAGTGGGCGGGGGGAGGGCAAAACTGGACGCAATACTCCAGGTGTGGCCTCACCGGTGCCGAATAGAGGGGAATAATCACTTTCCTCAATCTCCTGGCAATGTTCCTACTAATACAGCCCAATATGACATTGGCCTTCTTGGCAACAAGGTCATACTGCTGATTCATATCCAGCTTCTCATCCACTGTAATCCCGAAGTCCTTTTCTGCAGGACTGCTACTTAGACAGTAAGTCCCCAGCCTGTAGCAGTTCATGGGATTCTTCTTTCCTAAGTGCAGGACTCTGCACTTGTCTTTGTTGAACCTCATCAGATTTCTTTTGGCCCAATCCTCCAATTTGTCTAGGTCACTCTGGGCCCTATCCCTACCACCAGCCTGTCTCCCCATTTTAGTGTCATCTGTGAAGTTGCTGAGGGCGCAATTAATCCCATCATCCAGATCATTAATAAAGATGAACAAAACCAGCCCCAGGATCAATTCTTGGAGCACTCCGCTTGATACCGGCTGCCAACTAGACATCGAGCCATTGATCACTTACCCGTTGAGCCCAACAATCTAGCCAGCTTTCTACCCATTTTATAGTCCATTCATCCAATCCATATTTCTTTAACTTGCTGGCAAGAATACTCTGGGAAATCGTATCAAAAGCTTTGCTAAAATCAAGTTATATCACATCCACCGCTTTCCCTATATCCACAGAGCCAGTTATCTCATCATAGAAGGCAAGCAGGTTGGTCAGGCATGACTTGCCCTTGGTGAATCCATGTTGACTGTTCCTGATCACTTTCCTCTCCTCGAAGTGCTTCAAAATGGTTTCCTGGAGGACCTGCTCCATGATTTTGCCAGGGACTGAAATGAGGCTGATTGGTCTATAGTTCCCCAGATTCTCAGGAGAAGGCGTTCAACAGGGTGGATCACGGGTATCTCCTGAGCACTCTGCGAGCGTTTGGCTTCGGACCCCAGTTTGTGGGTTTTCTCCAGGTGCTGTACACCTCCACAGAGTGTCTGGTCAGGCTCAACTGGACCCTGACCGAACCAGTCAGCTTCGGGCTAGGAGTACGGCAGGGGTGCCCCCTCTCGGACCAGCTGTATGCTCTGGTGATCGAGCCCTTCCTCTGTCTCCTCTGCAGGAGGTTGACGGGGTTGGCACTGCGGGAGCCGGAGCTGCGGCTGGTCCTGTCGGCGTACGCCGATGATGTGCTCCTCGTGGTCCAGGACCCGGGCGACTTGGCGCGGGTGGAGGCTTGCCAGACCGTTTACTCGGCAGCCTCCTCCCCCCGGATCAACTGGGTCAAGAGCTCTGGCTTGATGGTAGGGGACTGTTGGCAGGCGAGCTCCCTCCCACCCGCACTTCAGGCCATCCGGTGGAGCGCGGGTCCGCTGCTCTATCTGGGCGTTTACCTTTCTGCCACGCATCCGTCTCCGCCGGAGAACTGGCATGGTTTAGAGGGCAGGGTGGTAAAGCGGCTCCGGAGATGGACAGGACTACTCCGGTGTCTCTCTCTTCGAGGGAGGGCACTGGTGCTTAATCAACTAGTCCTGTCCATGCTCCGGTACTGGCTCCACACCCTGGTCCCGGCCCCGGATTTCCTGGCCAATCTCCAGACGTTGATTCTGGAGTTCTTCTGGTCAGGACTGTACTGGGTCTCTGCAGGGGTTCTCCATTTACCCCTGGAGGAGGGAGGGCAGGGCCTGAAGTGTCTCTGCACTCAGGTCCGTGTCTTCTGCCTCCAGGCCCTGCAGAGGCTCCTTTATGGTTCAGGTAGTCCAGCGTGGAGTGTATTCGCGCACGCCTTCCTGCACCGCCTCCAGGAGCTCCAATACAACCAGCAGCTCCTTTATCTCCATCCGAGAGGTCTTCCGTGAGACTTCTCCGAGCTGCCGGTCTTCTACCAGGACCTCCTCTGGACCTGGAAACTGTTCACAGCGACCAGGTCCATGGCGGCTTCCATGGGGGAAGATCTCCTCGCGGAGCCCCTGCTACACAACCCCCAGCTCCATCTGCAGGTGGCGGAGTCCCCCTCGGTGCACCAGAGGTTGATCCTAGCAGAAGTCACCAGAGTCGGAGACCTCCTGGACTATGACCGGGGAGACTGGCTGGATCCCCTGACGCTCGCTCAGCGCATGGGGCTCTCCAGACCTCTCCAGACCCCTTGGGCGTACTTCCGGAGGTGAGGGCCGCTTTGCTGCCCGCTGCTCGGGTTTTCCTCGACCGGGTCCTAAGGAAGGGCATGCCCCGCCCACCCTCCACACTAAGCCCTCCGGACCTTTTCATTGGGCCCCTGCCCCGTGGACCCGACCAACCCCCCCCTTCACTGTGAGCCGGCTACACGAGCTGCAGGTGGTCCGTTTCCAGACCGTGCCAAGGAAACATCTATACACGCTCATGCTCCACACTCTTCACGTCCTCACCCTCGCGTCTCGCCCTGACACAAAGTGGCGGGACCTTCTGCCAGCCCTAGAGAGTGAGGAGCCCCGGTGGGCCAGCCTCTATTCCACCTTGGTCCTGAGGCCCGCCGGGGATATCGGTTGGCAGCTCCTTCACAGAGCCATGAGCATGGGCGTGTACTTGGCGCGGTTCACCCAAATCCCGGACCTCTGCCCCTTTTGCGGCATGAGGGAAACCCTGGCGCACGTCTACCTGGAGTGCACCAGGCTGCAGCCCCTATTCCGGCTCCTCATGAATATTTTGTTAAGATTTTGGTTGCACTTTTCCCCTCACCTTCTTATCTATGCACTCCCTGTCTGTGGCCCCTCCAAGTCACGGGAGCTCCTGGTCAACCTCCTCCTGGCCCTGGCTAAAGTGGCCATCTATAAAACCAGGGTGAGGAGGTTGGCCGATGGAATCTCCTGTGACTGTGAGGCCTATTTCCGATCCTCCGTCTGTTCATGCCTCCGGGCAGAGTTCCTCTGGGCGGCGTCTGCTGATTCCCTTGACGCCTTCGAGGAGCAGTGGGCATTGTCCGGGGTTCTCTGCTTGTTGTCCCCCTCCGGTTCCCTTCGTTTGACCCTTTGACCGCACTCCTGTCCCTATTGTTCATTAGTTGTCCCCCATAATTATTTGGCTTTCCAGGTCCTGTGAACCCCCCTCTTAGGCTGGGGGGATCCTTTAACAGTGGGCGGGCTTCACTGGATCCCAATAAGACCAGACTCCTGTATCCCACTGGTCTGGGTCTGTCACAATATATAATTAAATGTATTAAAATAACTATAACAACAGTTTTCAAACTGAGGCCAGTACACCCTGGCAATCAAAGTTTTCAGTCCAGTACACCCTGGCAATCAAAGATCACTTGCTTGTGGTCTGTGGTGAACTGGCAGATGATACTGGCTGCTGGCTTTCCTCTTTGTTTCTAGTTGCTAAAGCACATTAAATACTCTCCCGATATTTCTTTTTCATGTGAGGAACAGCCATAGTTGCCACACTGTTTATTTGTCATTAGGATACAGTATTACCATATGCTTTTCATGAAGGTCCATCACCATAATATGTGAACTCCTCACAAACAATAATGAATTCTGTGAAGTAGGGAAGCATTGTTCTTCCCCTTTTACAGATGGGGAAACTGAGGGAAGGAGAGACACTTGCACAAGATCACACTGAGCCCGTGGCAGAACTCAGAATAGAATTCAGATCTCCTTAGTCCCAGTCCAGTATTTTAACCACAAGGTGATCTGCAATCAAATATGGAACATATCGAAGAAGTTTTTAAATGAAATGTGATTAACATTCTCAATATATCTGTAGCTTATTTTGTGCTATAATCATAACAAAATTATCTTCATAGAACTGCAGAGCTTTTCTCCTGACTCGCCCTGATGTCAGACCAGATGGGTTGTATTTACTCCAACCCAGAGACTGAATGTCTCGGAGTGGCACAGCCAAACTCAATAAAGAGTTTAGGATGAGGTTTATTTATTTTTTATTTGCTTGTTATTTAAGTTAACAATAAAAGCAAATCCCAGAAAGCAGGGGGTAAATTTGGGCCAAATCTAGTGTCTTTGTGTATTGGGTTACATAAGCAGCATGAGACACCACTTGTTGATAAACCTGTTACTGGAAAATAAATTTGGAATTCAGAATCTTGAGCGAATTGATATTAGGAACCATTACAAAGATGGTAGTATGGTAAATTATGGTCAGCCTGCAGAAAAGGACTTGTCAATGTACCCATGATTAATGAAGTGTAATTGGTCTCAACTGCCAGCATCAAGACAGGGGAAAGATTGTCCTGCACTCTTGACCACAGTAAAGATATGATGCTGACATTGATTTCTGGGAAGGAACACTGAAATGTTCTGCTGATGGATGCAGATTGCCTGTACTATAGCAAGCAATGTCAGATAAAATGTGATTATAGTTGACCTAACTGGAAAGCTTTAAATCTGCCAGGAAAAGCAGTCTAAACTAACCCATTGAAATACTTTAATAAAAGTAGAACTGAACCATTGGGCTACTCCTGTTTGTTTTAACACTCTGTATAGAGCCCAGATAATTTGGTGGTGGGAGCTAGTGAAACTGATAGACAAAAAACCATATGTGCATATATTAATGATTGGCATATATACAACAAATAAAAATCCCTGTTGTCATTAAGTATGTACATTTAGGGAGATATTTGTAAAAGTACTTAAGGGGTTTAGAGCCATGAGTTCCATTGAAAATCAATGGGACTTGCGCTCCTAAATCCACATGCCTTTGAAAATCCTTTCCCTGAAGGTTTTGATTGTAGTGTTTTAGGAGTAGTTCTGTACAGTAAATAAGTATTTAGACATTGAGGAGCAGCGAGAAAGTAACCCTTCCTACCAAGGGGGAGCATTCATGAGGGGAATCTTACGGAGATTTCCTCACCCTTTAAACACCTTTCACAGGTTTTCCAGTTGAAGACGGTGATCTGTCCCCATATTAGTAACTTGCCAGTGGTTTAATTATATTGTTTTATGATAGTGTCACCAGAATTTTTTGAGGGTTAAAAGAGCTATTCCCTTGAGAAAGAGAATGGGACCACAAGGAGAATAACAGTGATTTAAGCTACATTTTGTAGTAAATGTTTTTAGAAGGATGTACTGTGTATTACTGAAATTACCCACAGTTATACAATTCAATGGAGCTATGACAGCTCAGCACTTCTGATAATCAGTGTCTTAACTTTATATGTTCCCCAGCATTTCAGCCCATGAACAAGTTTTGGTTTCCTTCAGCTTGGCCAAAATCTCCACTTTAAATTTCATTACTTTTGTAATCCTTCTGCTAGTCACAGTTGGCAGCAACAAGGGCCGGGTTCAGTATCTAGGCATTCCTCTTCAACAATACAACACCAGCTCGAGCCCCCATCCAATGACCTGGGACAATCACATACCACCCCCTGGGCACCTCAAAGAGGCAATACTTCCCCTCTCACAAGCACAGAGTCTAAGTGTAGCAAAAATCTTTTAATAAAAGGAGAGAAATAACGCAGCATTAAATTGGGGAAACACCGCAACTAGGGCTTATATACACAATCCATGAGCAAAAGACCCACCACCAAGTAAGTTGGGCAGTGTCCTTTTCCCCTCAGGTTCTTAAGTTCAGCAACCCAAAAGTACCTTTGACGTGCCCATCCTGTCTCTGCACCCTACTCACAGTTGCTGTCCTTGGACAGTGCAGATCCAGAGTTCAGAGCTGCATCTCCAGAGTTCACCTGGGGGGAGCAGGGGGTAAGGAGGAACCTTACTCAATCCGCTGTTTGGGCATTCACTCGCCACTCCTCTCTGTGAGGCTCTGTTCTGGTACTCTCTGCCAGCTGCACCTCTCCACCAGCCATCCTGCTGGCTGCTTGCCATGCCTGTCCACCAGCCAACCTGCTGGCCACACCTCTCTGCCAGCCACCCTGCCTGCTGCTCGCTGTACTTCTCCGCCAGCTACTTGCTGTGCCCTTCTGCCAGCTGTCTTGCTGGCCATGACACGATGTTTTCAGGGCCCCCCACTAAACACAGCTCTCACTGATTTCAGCTGTCGGTGATTTCAGCTGTTAGTGGGGGAGCCTCAATGCTGGTGCACAAGGGGCAGTCTCTTGTATCAGAGACACTGTCCCAAAACAGGTCTAATACTTAGACCTAGGTATCAGTGATTTCAGCTCTGCAGTATGTAACAAGACTCTCAATTGAGTCTAAATGAGCTCTGTTATTACACAGTGGAGAGAGGAAGGGTCAAATGGTGTCTGGGGCCCTCAGGCAGGGCTCACACCACGAGGTACAAGCACCTGTCCCCTACCTTCTCTCAGCTCACTGGGCTTTGGAACCCATGTCCCCCTAGCAAGTGTCATTTAGTTGTGAGTGATTCCCTCCATCAGGGTATGCCAGGTACAGTTTTGCTGCCCTTGATTCACACCACAAGGTAACTACCTTTTATTACTCCTGTCCCAATAACAAGGAGACTGGGATCCAATACCAGGCAAAAGTGGTCATTTGGGCAAGCAATCCCATCATGCTGAGCACCTAGGCAGGGTGGGTGCACCCATACAAACGAGATCAGCTCCTGAAGTCCTCTTCCACAGCTCACCACTAGATGTCTGGGGAGAGCTCATTCAGACTCTGCTTATACTTTAAAGAACAGATAACAGAACAAAATGAAGTATTGTACAGGCGCTTAAAATTTGCGGATTTAGAATGACAATAGGTTTATAAACTTCTGGCTAGGGCAAGAAGACAAAATTGTTAATTTATCATTTGTTTGACAAGTCATATGCTCCTCAGCTGGTTGATAACCTCCTGGCTGTGGTTATTTTCCCATATATTATACATAGGACACTTCTGCATCTTTCCTCAATCTCTCTCTCTCTCGCTCTCTCTCTCTTTTTATTAAAATGCTCTTTGACTAACAAAGGTTACACCTACCTGGCCCTCACCTTCCCTCACTCACTGTCACATGCCATCTCAATCAACTTATTTTCTTTCTTTAATGAGTTTAACTCCACCAAGAACTTCCTTGATCTAGTTGAAAATTAATAAAATGTGAAAATGACAGCCTTAGGCATTTGATCCTGATTATATAGAGTGTATGCTACCAGCTTCCATTCCCTGAGGTGCAGTTATGACAGGTTTGCTCAAAAGTGGGCAGAGGTGGAGAAGGATTACATTAGCCTTTTACAAGAACCTAAGATTCAGCAGATCCAGCTAGTAGATTTTTCTGATGTGGATCATGCAATTTTGGCAATCATACATATTCTTTGAAAGCATGTCACTTGTTCATCGAAGGGAATCATGAGAATGTTTGCAGAGGATGTATATCAGTTCTGTCATCACTGGCATTCAAATGCTTAAATTATAATATATATTTTTACTACTCATAAATGCTTTAGTGATGTTGTCTGATCGTTAGAAAAATTCAACCAAATCAATGCAAACAATCACTTGGGCCTAATTCTGCCTCCCTTACTTACACTGAGTTTATTCCATTATTAGTCCAATTGAAGCCAACATTTCAAGAACATGTAGTGTTATTGACATCTGTTTAGATAGTTAACCATAAACAAACATCTGGAACTGCCTTCAGTCCAAAATTGATATTTAGCACAGCTTGCAGCAACTGGCAACTAGTATACAGGCATCAACTCCAAAAACCATAATTTTAAAGAATTTTTGGATACTATTTACATTAATCAATTTAGCCAGTTCCAAATTAACATCTTTTTCACCTGAAGGTTTGCTTAATTAGCTCTGGCAGAAGGTAGAGGGAACGGCTACAAGTATTAAACTTGTTCCAGAATGAAATGTGGGTGAGGGGGAACAGAAGAGGTAAAAAAAAAAAAAGGAAGTGCACAAGGCTTGAATATTTTCATTTCAAATGAGACCACTTTACTCCAAGTTTCTAGCATTACAGAATATGTATCTTGCAGTCAGACCACATTCTGTTGGGAAACTAAAAATCAGTTTTTCTGTGTCTGTACTGTCAGGCAGGGGGCATCCTGAGGCCACTTAGAGTACATCTTAGTTCAACATACCTGTAACATATCTTTAAATTTGACTAAGAAAAGATTTGTATTGCAGTCCTGGGTCTGAGTAGCCTTTTAGTAAAGTTGTAGTGTCTCTCCCTGAATTTCTCTCTCTTAACCAGGAGACAGACAGGCTTCTAAGAACATAAGTCAGACCAAAGGTCAGACCAAAGGTCCATCCAGCCCAGTATCCTGTCGAGCGACAGTGGCCAACGCCAGGTGCCCCAGAGGGAGTGAACCTAACAGGTAATGATCAAGTGATCTCTCTCCTGCCATCCATCTCCGCCCTCTGACAAACAGAGGCTAGGGACACCATTCCTTACTCATCCTGGCTAATAGCCATTAGTGGACTTAACCTCCATGAATTTATCCAGTTCTCTTTTAAACCCTGTTATAGTCCTAGCCTTCACAACCTCCTCAGGCAAGTTATTCTCCATCTTATTCGCTATCCCTTTTTTAATGATTCCTAACATCCTGTTTGCTTTTTTGACTGCCACTGCACACTGAGTGGACATCTTCAGAGAACTATCCATGATGACTCCAAGATCTTTCTCCTGATTAGTTGTAGCTAAATTAACCCCCATCATATTGTATGTAGAGTTGGGGTGATTTTTTTCAATGTGCATTACTTTACATTTATCCACATTAAATTTCGTTTGCCATTTTGTTGCCCAATCACTTAGTTCCGTGAGATCTTTTTGACATTCTTCACAGTCTGCTTTGGTCTTAACTATCTTGAGCAGTTTAGTATCATCTGCAAACTTTGCCACCTCACTGCATACTCCAGATCATTTATGAATAAATTGAATAGGATTGGTCCTAGGACTGACCCTTGGAGAACACCACCAGTTACCTTTCCATTCTGAAAATTTACCATTTATTCCTACCCTTTGTTCCCTGTCTTTTAACCAGTTCTCAATCCATGAAAGGATCTTCCCACTTATCCCATGACAACTTAATTTACATAAGAGCCTTTGGTCAGGGACCTTGTCAAAGGCTTTCTGGAAATCTAAGTACACTATGTCCACTGGATCCCCCTTGTCCACATTTTTGTTGACCCCCTCAAAGAACTCTAATAGATTAGTAAGACATGATCTCCCTTTACAGAAACCATGTTGACTTTTGCCCAATAATTTATGTTCTTCTATGTGTCCAACAATTTTATTCTTTACTATTGTTTCAACTAATTTGCCCGGTACTGATGTTAGATGTACCGGTCTGTAATTGCCAGGATCACCTCTAGAGCCCTTCTTAAATATTGGTGTTACATTAGCTATCTTCCAGTCATTGGGTACAGAAGCTGATTTAAAGGACAGGTTACAAACCATAGTTAATAGTTCTGCAATTTCACATTTGAGTTCTTTCAGAACTCTTGGGTGAATGCCATCTCGTCCTGGTGACTTTTTACTGTTAAGTTTCCCAATTAATTCCAAAATCTCCTCTAGTGACACTTCAATCTGTGACAATTCCTCAGATTTGTCACCTACAAAAGACGGCTCAGGTTTGGGAATCTCCCTAACATCCTCAGCCATGAAGACTGAAGCAAAGAATTAATTTAGTTTCTCTGCAATTACTTTATCGTCTTTAAATGCTCCTTTTGTATCTCAATCCTCCAGGGGCCTCACTAGTTGTTTAGCAGGCTTCCTGCTTCTGATGTAGTTAAAAACATTTTGTTATTACCTTTTGAGTTTTTGGCTAGCTGTTCTTCAAACTCCTTTTTGGCTTTCTTGTTCCATTTTTACATTTAATTTGACGGTATTTATGCTCCTTTCTATTTACCTCACTAGGATTTGACTTCCACTTTTTAAAATATGCTTTTTTATCTCTCACTGCTTCTTTTACATAGTTGTTAAGCCATGATGGCTATTTTTAAGTTCTTTTACTGTGTTTTTTAATTTGGGGTATACATTTAAGTTGAGCCTCTATTATGGTGTCTTTGAAAAGTGTCCATGCAGCTTACAGGGATTTCACTCTAGTCACTGTATCTTTTAATTTCTGTTTAACTAACCTCCTCATTTTTGCATAGTTCCCCTTTCTGAAATTAAATGCCACAGTGTTGGGCTGTTGAGGTGTTCTTCCCACCACAGGAATGTTAAATGTTATTATATTATGGTCACTATTTCCAAGCGGTCCTATTACAGTTACCTCTTGGACCAGATCCTGCACTCCACTCAAGACTAGATTGAGAGTTGCCTCTCCCCTTGTGGGTTCATGTACCAGCTGGTCCAAGAAGCAGTCATTTAAAGTACCGAGAAATTTTGTCTCTGCATTTTGCCCTGAGGTGACATGTACCCAGTCAATATGGGGATAACTGAAATCCCCCACTGTTATTGGGCCAGACAGAGTGGAGCTGGGGATGGTATCCAGTCCAGTCTCAGAACAGTTCAGCATATCTTTCAAGTTGTCTAGGGAAAGTGTTTATGGCACTGTCCCGGGTCCCACGATATTTGTAGTAGAGTTGCAGCATCTCTGCCTCCATCTCCATTTCCCACTGGCAGGCAAACACATAGGCTTTTCGGGGACAGGGGTTCAAATCTCCTTTAGATCAAAGGACTATATCCCAGCTCAGGATTTTGTCCATTTCTATAATTATTTTTCCAAGACATGGAAGCTTGTTCTACCAAATTTCTCATGTAGCATGAATTCAAGCTGGTCCTTGAGGTTTAGCAGGTATGCAAATTTGTTAGGGCCACCTTCCTAGCTCACTAAACCTCTCCATTCATTGATATATAATGATGTGACCATTCTCATAAAAACCTCCCTAGAATAGTGTGAGGAATCCAGTACTGCTGAAGGGAGAGGAAGACATAGAAGGGCCTTGGAGGATCTGTTTTCTGGGATGGAGAAGAGAAATCAGGGCCAGAGAGGAGCAGTATCTGCAGCACAAGGAGAGGCTGTTCAAACAATTCCTAGCAGAGGTGACAATGAATAGCCAAAGCAGTGACCCACACAGTGGCTGTATTCTCCCTGGGCCCCTGCAGCAACTCCACCCTATATCTTAATCACATTCCATGAAATCTGTTAACAGGGGATCTAAACTGGTGTGAATCGTGGCAGGTACTGTAGACACTGAAAAAGAAGTCAGCCACACAATGGCTGATTTGTCCCCAGATCAATCTCAGACCATAAACACATAGCGGAAAACCTGTGAAGAAGGGTTCCATGCAGTTGTGAATAATGACAGTCGCTAGAGGAATCTAAACCCAGTCAGTCACAAAAAAACTGCAACTGTCCCCTGAACCAGCTACCAAACATTGTAGTAATCCTGATAAGTGGGGCTCCCCATAGCATTGGAAATTGGAATAAGCACATTATGAAAACCAGTGCAATGAAACGATAGCTGTAAGTGTTGTCAGCAACAGACCCACCCCAAGACTTAATCACATTGTAGCAAAGCTGTAGAATTGGGTTACATATACTCATGAATTGTGAGAAGCATAAACACATTGAGAAATGAATGCATCAGAAGACATCTGCAATTGTCACCAGCATAAACATCACCCCAAGTATAAACACATTCAAGTCAACCTGTAATGATGAGTTTTCTACAGGTGTCAATGTTACAAACACCCACATTAATATTCATGAACCTGCCTCTGTGGTCCACCAAGCCTTGCAGAATGATGGAATAGTATCCTTTGTGGTCCACCTTATCCTTGTCATGGGCAAACTATTGGCACAAGTGCAATCAATGGCCCAGCACAGTTTGGGAACCCCATCTGTGAAAACCAGCAATTATTTCAGGAATGTTTCTTATACTAACCACCCACGGGTAAACCACAGTGTTCATTGCCTCATCAAGCTCCACATCCATTACCCCAACAATGGACTTTCCAACTTTGAAGTGGTCTGTAACAGACCTTCAGATGTCTGGGATAGCCAGACTCCCCAGGGCCATAGCAACCTGCTCCTGAACCAGTATGGTTTCCCTGAACAGAGTGTTCTGGAGCTGGACAGGGGGTCCAGGCTACTCACTTAGATAGACAAAGGTCTGTTTCCTCATGCAGAAGTTCTGAAGCCACTCCTGATCATCTGAAAATCTGCAGGATGATGTGATCCCACAACCCCTGCTAATTCACATGCACTGACAGTGACGGTAAACCAAAAGAGATTCTGTGGCAGTAGCAGCATTTAACGTAGGTCCACTGTACCATGAATGACTTGTCATTGTCCCTCAAGGCCTGCTGTTTTCTATGAGTCAGAAAATGCTGCGAAAATGCCATCTAGCATTTTGCCGATTGCCTACTCCACTGCAGAAACATTTGTTTCACAATAAGGAGCAGCAGCACAATGATTTAATCCAATTGATCTACAACTTCAGTCCAGTTTTGCTCAGCTAGAAGTGAGGGGGAACATGATTTGGAAGTAGCAGCAGCACATGTATGAAGACAGGGAACATTGTCTTCTGTGCAAGGGTCCAGGAAGGCTTAGTGTAATATATGTCAGGACAACCAGCTCCAGCGGTGTTACACCTGTATTTGACTTCCAATGGGACTTAGGCTTCTAAGTGCCTAAGTCACTTTTGAAAAGGGGATTTAGGCTACAAAGACACTGAGGTACTTCTGAAAATTGTACCTTAAGTCTATATAAAATGTTTACAGAACCATAATGGCATAATAGTTTGCTGAAAGTTGGAAATGGGCAACAGGGGATGGATCACTTGATGATTACCTGTTCTGTTCATTCCCTCTGGGGCAGTTGGCATTGGCTGCTGTCAGAAGACAGGATAATGGGCTAGATGGATCTTTGGTCTGACCCAGTATGGCGGCTCTTATGTTCTTATGTTCTCTCAACTAGACTTCATCTACTATTTTCAAAACAGACACCTTTCAGCTCTCCTGCAACACTGCATATTCTTGTCTTTTTGTAAAAGCTGTTAAAAAGCAATGTCTGCCTCTTATTTTGTGTGTGAAATTAGTTTGGTAAAGCTCTATTCTTTATATTCTTGATCAACCCTTTAACCATAAAAGGACCAGATCTTTCCTTCAGAGAACAATCTTATTTTGATACGAACATGACAGCTGAAGAAGTCTGCAGAGCAACAAAATTCATTAGAAGTGAATTTTAACACATTTCTGTCTCTTCACTAATCATGTAAGAAAAAAAACACCTAAAGTATATGCTACAGTGACGTAGGATGAATAAAACTGAGAACTGAAAGTAGGTCAGACTTCCAGGACTCATGCCAGCTCAGGAGATTAACTTTTATCAGAAACAAGCATACAGCATGCCATCTCTATATATCCTGTATTTGTAGTCTAGTCAGAGTTTAAGACTTCTAGTTGTTCCAGTGAGACAGATCACTATCTTTCATGCACACAAAGCATAAAAGGCATTTTTCAATCTAGATTATTTTTATTTCAAATTTAGGAAAAATAGACAGAAAATATACCAAACCTCCAAGAGAAGGAGAGAAAACTCCACAGTGATCACTCTAGTAGTCTGCATCTAAACTGAAACACAAAATAGGATCTGTCTCTGCAAACAGGAACTGGACTTATAGAGAAGTCAAAGACAAGAGTCAACAGATGGATACAGACACACAGGGAAGCACAAGGAAAGAAGATGACAATATTGATCAGCTTGATAGGGAGTGGTCTCCACATACCAGCTGCCTAAAAGTTGTCTAACCATTTATTTTCTCCTCAGCATCACCTGACAAAGATACTAAAATGTTCTTACGCAGTTAATATGGCAAGCTTGTTTTCTATAAGTTATATTGCTATAGGTCAGCAGAAAAAAATTGTCTACTATTCTCATAGAGCAACTACTCTAGCATCTGGACTGTAAAGCAGACTTTAACCCCTGTGTGCATGTTTGTGGCCTTTAGATCTGTTTAATCATGAACTAAATGGCCTTGTACCTATCTACCAACACAGTTGAGTCAGTCTCTGCCAAGTTCAGAGTGTGCTGAGGCCCCTAAGTGAACACTGTCTATCTGTCTTTGCCTTACATACCATAATGGCTGTAGTTACAAGGTATTGGGGGCCTTCATAGTATAAATTTCACCCTCTGTCCTTCAGCTCTTTCTCTCCTTTTATCTTTCTCCACCATTCCATTTCTTAACTTCATTCTTTTCTGCTGTTAAGCTCTCATGACACGTCATGCTTCATAGGATATTTCAATTTTTCTCACTCCTCTCCCCCTCCAATAAGCCTTGCAGGCCTCTAATTCTGACCCCAGATTTCATCACTAAACTTAATGTGCACAGAGCATAGAAAGTCTAAAATTAAATTAACTTGTTCTCTCACCCTTCCACTAGAGTTAATATCATAACAGTATTCATCTCTCTCTCTCTTATATTTTTAAAGGAAACTATTGAATGCATATGAATTTAGGCTTTCACATAGCTTACCGACAGCTGATTGTAATGGTACTTCAGCTCCTCTATTTTGAACTGCTTGTAGAATGTTTTTATACTAGCCTGATTTACTATTATTCCATCTTATTTACTGTCACTTATATGAACTAGTGAAATTCTATGATACTAGACCTACACAATAAATTCTATTGTATCACCATAAACCTTCAAATTTGGGTGCCTAAAATTAGGCATCTAAACTAAAATTTAATCACAGACTAGTAAACCAATGTTCTCCTTGACCAGTAGCAAAGTAATCTTAACTCTTCTCCTACATTTATTGTTAAGTAGGGCTCAAAGCACATGCCCATTAAAATTCTTTGACTTTAAAGGCAGTGAGGCTGAGTTCTTATGACTTTTCAATATTATAATTTGGCTAATTGAGCAGATGCATATGTCATTTGTTCATCAGTATCAAATGTAACGATTTACTATGACAAACTGTGTGTGTTTCAATGGACATATTTTGATGCTCTTGCATAAAAGTAATGTAATATTTAGTCTGTGCTCATAAAGTAGTTTGGTTTGTTATGATTTGTCTATTGAGGATTACATGGAATTATTTTGCTCTATAGGAAAAGACTGCTATTTGGATTTGTTTTTAATCTATGGTGTTAGCTACAGTGATAGAGAATCCTACAATAAACAGATGAATGGTCTTGAATTGTTAAAGTATCTTTGATTTTGTCATGCATGGTTTCATGGAAAACCAAGCTTGTTGCAACGTTTGTATGAGTAAGTTATGAAAGCCTGTGTGTTATTCAGAGAGAAAACTCTGAGTTCTTTTATAGGTATTGTGTTTTCGTACACAGACAGAGTTAGTTTGTTTGAGTTCTGGACACTAAGAATGTTTCTGTATTGATTTTCCATGTGTGTAAATTTCTGGTTAAAGCTGGTATCCATAATGTTAATAATGTATATATTACAATACCAGATGCCTCCTACTTCACATGAAAAGCCTTGCACATTGTCTGGTAAAAGCTTAAGTGTCCATTTTCATTGTAGGATATTCAGAATGTTTGTGGAGCAGACATTAAAGTTTTACTGGATTGCTAGCCTCAATACTTGACTAGCTCCCCAATTGCTCAATTAATCCACACCTTTGTGATGGTGGTGGTTATTGACCTGTCCCATGATAAGCATATCAGGCCATGAAGTTCAAGAATGAATTTGGTGACTCTTATAGGGTCTTTTGTCCTGCAATGTGTTCTGTCTGCAGTGTCATGGTAGAGGAAGTTATTTTCCAAGATGCTTTGATATCAATTAGAGGGTCTTTTTAATCCTTTGATTATTTATTTCAGCTGTATTTTCTTTGATAGGGCATCAATATCCTTGACCATTGTCATTTCTATCACAGTTTCTGAACTTCCAACTTCCAGTTACCTCACTCCCATATTACACCAACATGTGATGGAATCCATTGAAAAGTCAATATATTGCCTCACTTATTGATCCTCTAGACCTCCTTATGAATTGCATTGATGATAGCATTCTGATTTCTTCAAAAGAAACAGACTGCTGCCTCAGAGTAAACAATCACAACATTTGCCTCCATTTCTGCTCTCTTTCTTGCAGTGCAATGAGGATAGTTTTCACTTCAGCCATATAACTTGAACTGATATGTTCCAAACTAATGCTCATTTTTATATTCTCGCCACTAGGCTATCGGATGAAGACACCACAACCACAATTCTTGCAGTATCTGACTGATGAACCATGAGTGTACAATGGATCTTTTTGCTTTGTGACATACCGTTGGATGGTCTTTTACTACAATTTTCCTTTGTGTAGTCAAGTCTGTGTGTTCCTTAAAGCAAGGAACCAAAAGGGAGAGACATTTATTAAGGTAAATAGGTTCATGTGGAGGAATTACTGGGCATACAAGTTTCTTCATACATTCTACCCTCCTAACATCATCAAATTATTCCATTTCTTCAGCCTTCACACAACTTTCAAAACAAGATGATTGTTTCACCTTGATTTGGTTTTCCAGTTCTTGAACAGACATGAATAGTGATGTCTACAGTGTTGTTCTAACTATTTTGGTCTCAGAATATGAGAGAGATAGGGTATGTGACATAATATCTTTTATTGAACCAACTTCTTTTGAAGAGCTCTGTATAAGCTCAAAAGTTTGTCTTTTTCACCAACAAAAGTTGGTCCAATAAAATATATTATCTCAGTCACCTTGTGTCTCTGAACAGCAATTATATTCAGGTAGGAAATGAAGACAACTTCCATACCATATTAGCTGTTATTTTATATGATACTCAAGAGGTTGAGCATCAGATTCAGGCTCACAAATTGTTGTTGGAATGGATTTTACAGCTCCAGGTATTGTGTCAACTATGGACAACTGTACCATG
Organism: Dermochelys coriacea; assembly: GCF_009764565.3. NCBI lineage: Eukaryota > Metazoa > Chordata > Testudines > Dermochelyidae > Dermochelys > Dermochelys coriacea. The sequence goes on along the minus strand of NC_050071.1, from coordinate 83,883,556 downwards.
TCAATCTTGGCAAACTTACTGGGAGTAGTATGTGATCAGACAGGTGAGGCAGTTCAAGTACTGGGCAAACTATCAAGCAGTATGTAGTTTTCAGTATCCTAACATATGAACCCCAAATCATGTTGACAATATATCATAGAAGATTCAGTCTCTTCTTTGCTTTAGCAGCCATCTTTATGATTTGTGGTGCTTGGACTTTCAGAAAGACTTTGACAAGGTCCCTCACTAAAGGCTCTTAAGCAAGGAAAGCAGTCATACGATAAGAGGGAAAGTCCTTTCATGGATCAGTAACTGGTTAACAGGCAGGAAACAAAGGGTAGGGAAAATTGGTCAGGTAAGCAGGGTCCCCAAGGATCTGTACAGGGACTGGTGCTGTTCAACATATTAAATGATCTGGGAAAAGGGGTAAACATTGAGATGACAAAGTTTGCAGTCATTACAAGATTACTCAAGATAATTAAGTCCAAAGCTGACTATGAAAAGTTACAAAGGGATCCCACAAAACTGGGTGACTGGGCAACAAAATGGTAGATGAAATTCAGTGTTGATAAAGGCAAAGTAATGCACATTGGAAAACACAATCCCAACTCTACATACTGTTGCGTGTCTGAAGTTAATGACAATTTGAGATTGTCAAATAGGTTTAATTGGAATTATTTAATCAAAAATTATCAATCAGAAATTAGTACAGCTACAGAAAGAATGGATGCATTACCACCCTGGATATAAGGTAAAGAGCTGACTCTTTGTCTCGTCTTCACTGTAACTGGTGGAAGTTTCATTCTCCAACTAACTTCCAAAACTTCTCCGATTATATAGGGTTTTAAGACAAAGAGACCCTTCTTTTCCAAAAATACTCCCAAAACCATATGTTCTGATGTCATATCTTTTAAAATATTTACATTCTCCATTTAGCTGATTGATGTGTGAAGACATAATTATTTACAGCTGAGAGGACCAATGTTCTTCAAGATAATATTTTTTAATGGATCCTTCTTCTCCCATAATCATTCTTCCCCATTGATTTCCCACTAGGAAACATCTGCCTTAACAATCATCCCTCACCATCTCCCATGTTTATATATGTTTATGTAAGCCTTATATATGTGTGGTTTCCATAAATATCTAAAGGGTATGGTTTCCATAAATATCTGATGTTCTTTTGACATGGAGGTACCAAGAACTATTAGATACAGCCTAATGCATACAATTCCTGAATAGGGTTATTTATAGTTTAAGGACTAGTATTCTAAACCTTTGAATTCAAACAAACATACTCTTTGTTAACATCATAAAGATTCTAAAATATAATTAATGTACAAATGAATAAAATATAAGAAAAGAAAAAGGACTATAAGGGTTAATATTTACTAACAGATACTAACAATACAAAATGATAGAGTCTAAATTAGCTGTTACTGAATAAAGCACTCTTGTAGTCAGTGTGGATAGGTCTCTGAAAACATCCACTCAGTGTGCAGAAACAGTCAAAAAAGCTAACAGAATGTTAGGAACCATTAGGAAAGGGATAGATAATAAAACAGAAAATATCATAATGACACTATATTAATCCATGGTACACCCACAACATGAAAACTGATGTAGTTCTGGTTGCTCCATCTCAAAAAAGTTATATTAGAATTGGAAAAGGTACAGAGAAGGGCAACAAAAATGATAAGGGGTATAAAACAGCTTCCTTATGAGGAGTGATGAAAAAGACTGGGACTATTCATCTTAGAAAAGAGATGATATGAGAGAGGTCTATCAAATCATGACTGGTGTGGAGAAAGTAAATAAGGAAATGTTATTTACTCCTTCACATAACACAAGAACCAGGGGTCACTCAATGAAATTAATCAGCAGCAGGTTTAAAAACAAACATAAGGAAGTACTTCTTCACAGAACACATGGCCAGCTTCTGGAACTCATTGCCAGGGGATGTTGTGAAGGCAAAAAATATAACTGGGCTCAAAATAAGGTAGGCCAGTTCATGGACGATAGGTCTATCAATGGCCATTAGTGAAGATGGTCAAGGACACAACCCCAAGCTTTTGGTGGCCCTATTTCTCACTGCCAGAAGCTGGGAGTGGACGATCACGGATGGATTATTAAATAATTGTCCTGTACTGTTCATTCCCTCTGAAGCATCTGGCACTGTCCACTGTCGGGAGACAGGATACTGGACTAGATGGGTCATTGGCCTGACTCAGTATGGCCATTCTTATGTTCTAAAACCTTTGTTCTGTGTCCAAGATATACCAGCATATACCAGGTTTCTTTCAATGGCAATAACTTCTCCATCTAATGTCAATTTAGACTGTAGTTGAACCTCTTATGGTTTGTGGTAAAGTAGGTGGACTTTGTTTTTGCTGGCTTCAGCCAGAATTTAAATTCCTTTGCCCAGCTGGTTAAAATTTCCAAGTCCTCATTCAATTCATTTTGCAATACATTTGCTGCTGTGAAAATATGTGATTGTAGATGAAAGCATTGGGAAGAGACTTGAAAGGCTGGATCCTCAGAGAAGAAAAGATTTATGTATGATACTGAAGTTAATTGAGAACAGAAAGACAGGCTTGCAATCTAAACAAACACCAGTATCCTGAAAAATGGAGGTGTAATGATAAAGAGTCTGGGAATGCGCTGGTCAGATATTCTTCCAGGACTACCATTCTTATGTACAACAATGAGGATCAGTGGTGCTGGAACTAGGGGTTCTGGGGGAGCTGCTGTATCCCCCAGCTTGAATTAGTAATAAAAAACACCAAATACATGGTCCATCACCATCAAATCCATCACCAGCACCCCCACTATAAAAATGTTCCAGCATCCCTGATGAGCATAGAGTCATTGCAAAACACACAGGATAGAGGAACGAGAATCTTAAAATGTGCACACGGACCCAACTGAGTGCCCTGGTTTCAGAAAGATATTTCTCATAGATGAAATAGAAGATTCATTAGAGAAGCTCAAATCAAGCAAATCCCCTGGACTTGCCTCAACTAAGCCATATGATAAAGAACCTTGGGAAAATGGCTAAAGCCAGGTTGTTTGACATTATCAACAAATCATGGATAAACGGAAAGGTACCTAATCAGTGGAAGTCAGAAGTTATTGTTCCTCTTCTTAAGACTGTCAAGGATCCCTCTTCTCTGGGCAGTTATTGGCCTGTATCTTTAACAGTCAGCTCTCAGATAATGAAAAGGCTTTTATGGTGGTTTCTAAAAAAAAATGGCATATAGGCCTTTGCACTTAATTACAGGCTGACTGGTGGCCATCTGTCAGCCTATTAGCAATGGGTTTCAACAAAAGCCACCACAGTTATCAGTAGGAACCTTCTTGAATTTCAGTGCAGCATTAAATAGAGTTTGGCATGATAAGCTCTTTGTGAAACTCAGGGAGATGGGACTCTGTGGCAAAATATATTTATGGACAAGAGACTTCCTGTAGTGAAGAAAAATAACAGTAAGATAAAGTCACTCATGAGTACTCCTTAATTTTATTTTAAGAACACACTTCCTATGAAAAACTTATTCTCAAGTGCATAGAAATCTATACAGACACATGAAATCTGGAGCTATGAAATATTTCCTGCTCTGAGAAAAAGGTGATCAAAGAATCATGAGATAAATATGCTATAAATATTAAACATGATTTTTGACTAAGTGTCATATACCAATTTTTCCAAATTCTCAGTAAAAATACTAAAAATTATTATAGTCTAATTTAAATCTCAGTTTTTCAGACAAATCACTTCCTCCTATCAAAGTTAGAGTGGGAAGAAAACAGGGCTTGTAACAGATATCAGAACACTATGGAGGTACTACTATGCCTTCATATTGCAAACTCTGTTGTAGTTCTAGTGTTGAAATATTTAATTCCCACCAACATTATCCAGAGGAGTAGAGAGGAGGACAAATAAATTGTGCAAATTGTACAACTCTATCTGTGTAAAGAAAATTTAAAAAACTAAAGAGAAAAATTAAGCAAGTTTGACCATTGAAAACAGGGTCTGATAAAGTCTCAGAGTGAATATTCACTTCCAGATTCTCTAATCTATTCAGTCTGTATGTCTTTGATAACATACAATAATAAACTTCCAAAAAGGAACTCTTAAAATGTGCAGTTAATTATATAATGTACACACTTCACAACTATTCTGAACATATATTTTTCACCTGAATATGTGGCAAATCAACTATTGGCTGATTAGCACTCAGGCAAAGTCTATACTATAGGCATCATAGTGGGATAGCTATAATGCCATAGCTTTGCTACTATAACCCTGCATTGTGGAAGCAGACTGGAGAGACAGATGTGGCTTAGGGACTGATGGGAAAACCCCAGTAGCTAAGTCAATGGAAGCATTCTTCCACCAGCCTAGCTGCATCTACACCAGGCATTACACTGGTTATAGCCACAGCACGCAAGGATGTGGATTTTTCACCTTCTGAGTGCCATAGCTATGCCGATCCTAAATTTTAAGCACAGCTCAGGGCTCTGTTTTCTAAAGAATGTTATGTTTCCCTCACTAGTCTGCTTATTAGACTAAGGTAACAATTATTATACCAGGTTTCAGAGTAGCTGCCGTGTTAGTCTGTATTCACAAAAAGAAAATTATTATACCATGGATTATATTCGACCTTAGTGCAGAGGGCCAGTGCAGACTCTGTAGAAGGACTGTGTAAGGGAACTGGGTGGAGGATCTGAGTAGAAGTGCCTGGGCATCCTCTCCCCATCCTAGCCCCACATAGGTTCATGCAACAAGTTAACACTGGGGGGATGGATTGGGGGAGGGGCCCTGACATTTATCTATACATGGATTCTGTAGCACAAACAATGCTCACAGCTGCAGCTTCAGTATGCATGCAACACACTTGGGTTATATGAAGATGGAATGGATTTTAAGTCTATATTTGTAGAGCTGAATTTATGCTTCATGTAATTCCTGTTACAGTTTCAGGGCAACTGTACCAGTATTCCCCCTCTGTGATATATCATGGACACCCATTTTAGGTTTCCAGCTTCCAGTCATCACCTCTCCTGGGTGGAGACCCGTGTCTCACTGCTTTCTTACCAGGGATTTTAAGCAGGGAGCTGTGTGTGAAGCCTTTACACTGTGCTATCCCCAGCAACCCAGACTGCCGAAAAAGGCCAGCAACTATGCTTCTCTCTCAATTTGAGGGCTATGACCAGTGTATCACCCACAGTTATAAGTTACCAAACAGCTCTTTCTATGAGCATAAGAACAGCAATGCTGGGTAAGACCAATGGTCATTTGAACCTAATATCCTGTCTTCCAATAGTAGCCAGTGTTAGATTCTTCAGAGACAACGAACAGAATGGGGCAATTTCTCGAGTGATCTATCCCGTCATCCAATCCCAGCTTGTGCCAGTCAGGGGGTTAGGGACACCCAGAGGATGTGATTTTGAGTGATTTTGGCTAATAGCCATTGATGCCTTATCTTCCATAAGCAAACACATTTATTCTTAAGGTAAAAACATTATGGAGAAAACATATTAAAATAATGAAGAATCTATATACATGCTGAAAAACTTACAAGAGATCACCCCCAACTCCAAACTAGGGATCTGGTAGATTTCAGTTCTTCAAACTCCACAACTGGGATTTCCTGGTGGTTATAAATTCATCCATCTTGAATCCAGAAGAGAGCCTAAGCAGATCAGCTGTTTCTTCATACAGCTCAGGCCTTTGACCTTGGTCTTCTGTAACAAGTGATCAGCAGAAAATGACCATCTCCTTAGGGCACAGATTTAAAAGGCTGCTTTTTTGCACAATCAGAGTTAAAGAAATTGCATTAACCTCTCCCTAAGGATTCCCGGGAAATCCATTTAATACTTACTATCCCCAAAGTGAATACTTGTCTGGCACATTTTCAACATAGTCTTTTGAACTCCTAGGTCTCATATAATGACAGGTTTCAGAGTAGCAGCCATATTAGTCTGTATTTGCAAAAAGAAGGAGTACATGTGGCACCTTAGAGACTAACAAATTTGAGCATAAGCTTTCGTGAGCTACAGCTCACTTCATGACTGAATGCATCCGAAGAAGAGAGCTGTAGCTCAAGAAAGCTTATGCTCAAATAAATTTGTTAGTCTCTAAGGTGCCACAGGTACTCCTTTTCTTTTTAGGTCTCATATCTATCACATCTTCCCCCAGAGAGGTTAAACACAATCCTGTTCCACAATAATACATACACTTAATACAATAAGGTCTTCCATAGAATTTCAGGAAATTGCCATAACTGTCAATTCCATTTACAGCAGCAAAGTTACGCCAGGGATGAAATTAGTTCATATTCTTCCATTTCACTTTAGAGAAAACAAATAGTTCCTGGCAAACAGAACCTCAAATTATTTCTTGACCCATAAAAAGTCTATTTTTATACAACTTATAAGATCTTAAACCTTGCCATACTAATATCTAAATATCTGTTTCTCCTGTGAGCTCATTGGTATTTCTTGTAGCTAATAAGAGTGTCTGATCACTCAACAAAACATGATTAGTGAAAAAAAATCTTTAAAGCTTAACTACTCAATACTGATGCACTTATTTTAAAATATCTCCAGAGATGAAGCATCTTATCTTTAAAAATAAAACAGAACAGTTATGAATTATGGTACATATTTTGTGTTCGGATTTACTTCTATAAATGATATTTAGCTTTCAGCTATCCTTAAAGAACAGCAACTCAAGGTGAATAGCAGAGCAGACATCACAGTAGACCTTAATAATTAAAGTACACACCAGGAAAAAACCTTGGTGAGTCATAAAACCACAAAATGCAAGAGGTCATTTATCTTACCTACTTTTCAACAAATGACACAGGAAACCAATATCCTTAAAGGTGTATGAGAAAACCAGAGACATTTAAACAAACCTTTTTATGATTGTACTTGTAAACATTTCCAGATACAAACTAGAGTTATCTGGGCTATAAGATGCCCCTTGCTTTTTTTCCCCCCCTCACAGTGAAGAAGTTTTGACCCACTCAATCATGACCCACTCAATTTCTAACTGAGTTTTCAGAACACGTTGTAATATTCCAACTGAAATAAGTGAAAGTCTCTGTCCTCTACAGGCAAAAGTGTTTGTAGCAGTAGTGGTCCTCAAAAACAAGTTGACAAGGTAAATTACATAACACAGTACCTTATACAAGACCTTTATTATAGAGGCATGTTAGCATTGCTATAGTTATGGTGGAATTTAGCTTTTAATATATATAAGTTACACCCAGAAATTATGTAGAACATTAAAGTTGAAAATTCAAATTCTCTAAAGTTAGAAGAAAAGGAGTACTTGTGGCATCTTAGAGACAGAATAAGTTTGTTCATCTTAATTTGCCCTATAGTGTGTATGCATTATGTTATAGTGCTTAATTATATGATCATACTACTTTTTCACACAACCTTTGCTTCATTCAGTGTACAGGATTGATGGTGCTCACCGAATGGGAAGCTATTCAACATTTCTTTTTATCCTTATTATTCAACAGGTGACTCCATTCTTTATTTGACTACAAAATATCCAAATGCTATAAAGTACACAGAATTTTTAATTTCCTTAAGCATTTTTCCATTATAATTATCACCAGGCCCCTCTCTAATCCCATCACCTCTAGACTGTCCATAACCCCTCTTCTTAAGATCTCCCAGCATGCACCATCTAGTCTGTCCCTGTCCATCCATCCTGTCCTGTTTCTCTCCTCTGCCTTCCTTACCCCTCTGCAGTTGAGCAAATCATGTTGCTTCTCCTCCATGCTGCCCAGGCACCAGCAGTGGAATCTTTGAGAGCACAGGTGGGACAGTCACCCTGCTCTCTAATTCTGGTGCCTGGCTTCAGAGCAGCCCTGGTAAAACAGGAGGAATAACTGCAGGAAAAATTCTGCCAGGTTGGACCCTGGGATGGAACACATTCAGTCCTCTGTAGGGACTGAGCTTGCTCTGTGCAGATGGAATCTTTGGAGAATAATTCTGCCATCCCTAACAAGCCTTACTGAACATGTGCAAACTGCAATTTTCAGAAGCTTGTAACTTGGACAACTTTGAAAAGATTTTTATGGAAACATGAAAAGGTCCCTCTGGACAGTAGAGTGACCTCCCTACCATGAAGATGCTGGAGCTTCTCAAGTAAATAAAATAAATACTTTTCTGCACAGAATTTTGCATGTTTAAAAAAAAAAATCCCAAACCAGGACAAACCACCAAAAACATGAACACTTTCATGAGAAGAGTTTTTTTAAAAATGACAGCGAACAGGGGACCTCAAACAAAAGAGTTTGAGAGGAAGAGAGGGAGATCCCCCTGCCTAATGAACAAGGTGTGAATACTAATCAGGGGGTGAGTGAGCTTGTTTGGCTGTTTGGTTTTGGCTGTTTGTGGTTTTCTCTCTCTTTCAGGTTATTTTAAAGGTCAGTTGGGATTGTGTGTTTGGGGACTGTTTGAACTTTTGTTCCCTGGATCAGTCTTGATCATCTTTGATCAGCCTCAAACAGCCTTGTGATCACCCTTCCTCTGTGTGATTAACTAGGGGATAGGGCTGACCCAGGAGAGAAGGCTTTAAAAGCAACCAAAGGAACTACAAACGGGAGTTTGAGAAGGAGTTTGTTAAGAGGGAGTCATAGTATAATCTCTATGGTTAGGAAAGGCCACATTGCCAGTATCAACACTGCTTCTGTCTCCTCCACTTGCACCTGTATCCATACAGAGAACATAACCATGGATACTTCTACCCAGATCCTGGCAACTACTGCTGGAATTTTGCAGAAACTGTGGCCTGCATTTCCCACTCTCAGAAAGCCAGGCGGGGGGAACTATCCAATGTGAAAGGGGTTGCTGGTGGAATCTCTCAGAAAGCAGGAGGGAGAGCTACAGGAGGAGATGGCTAGGCTAAGGAGCACCAATGCACATAGGAATTCATTGAGAGTATTCATATGGAGATGTCCAAGGCTGAGGATGTTATCCAGCTAGAGACTGCTGTCACACCGCTGGGGGAGGAGGATATGGTTCTGTCACAGGGAGGACACTGGCTGCTGGTTATGTCTGGCAGCAGGCAGTACTCCACCCCTACTCCCACCCCACCCACCATGGTGATAAAGAATGGATATGCTGCCCTGGCAACAAGTGATGAGGCATCACCTTCAAAGGTGGAGGAGGAGAAGCCCCGAAGGCAGGGAGGATCGCAGCCACCATTCCCAGGAGGAAACGTAAGGTAGGGGTGGTTGGTAACTCTCTTCTGGGGGGGATGGAGGCACCCATCTGTCAGCCTGACATGGCATTCTGGGAGATATGCTGTTCTAGATTTGATTTTGACAAATAGGGAGGAACTGATTGAGAATTTGAAAGCGGAAGGCAGCATCAGTGAAAGTGATCATGAAATGGTAGAGTTCATGATTCTAAGGAATGGTAGGAGGGAAAACAGCACAATAAAGAAAATGGATTTCAAGAAGGCAGACTTCAGCAAACTCAGAGTTGGTAGGTAAGAGCCCATGGAACGCAAGTCTCAGGTGAAAAACAGGTCAAGAGAACTGACAGTTTTTCAAAGAGAATTATTAAGGGCACAAAAGAAAACAATCCCATTGCATAGGAAATATAGGAAGTATGGCAAGAGACCAGAAGGCAAAAGGCACACCCCTTGACACCAAGGTGACCAAATTTCAAAATTCTTGCTCCAAAGGATGCAGGTACTTAACAACAAAACAGTTCTGTGATTTTTTTTTTAATATGGGCAAAACAAAATATTTTTTCCAATCATGTTCTTGGAAACGTCTGCTGCAATTTTCCAGAAAAATCAGCCTGAGGCAAAAACCTTTCACAGAAAATTTCAGTCCAAAGAGTTGAAGTTTAATAATATTTGGTAAGGTGGGCACAAGTAAACAATATGCATCTTATAGGGCTAAATGTAAATGTATACATCTGGAAATAAAAAATGTAGGCTATATTTACAGGTTCAACTACTGCTGGAATACTCTGTCCAGTTCTGTTGCTCACAATTCAAGAAGTTTCAGAGTAGCAGCCGTGTTAGTCTGTATTCGCAAAAAAGAAAAGGAGTACTTGTGGCACCTTAGAGACTAAATTTATGCTCAAATAAATTTGTTAGTCTCTAAGGTGCCGCAAGTACTCCTTTTCTTTTTTACAATTCAAGAAGGATGCTGTTAAATTGGAGAGAATTCAGAGAAAATCCATGAGAATGATTAAAGGATTAGAAAACCTGCCTTATAGTGATAACTAGATTGAGCTCCTTGAGTCTATCTTAACAAAGAGACAAAGGGACTCCCACTAGCATCCTCTCCAGCAGAATTGCATCAGTATAGAAGCAGCCTCTCAGGTATGCAAGTCTCAAGCCATCTATTAGGGCTTTAGAGATCAAAATCAACACACTTAAGCCCCCCCAGAAACCAATAGTCAGCCAATGCAAATCAGGAAGTATAGGTATCATGCACAATAAACTTCATGTAACAACTTAACTGTATCTTGAACTGGGTCCAGTTTCCAAATTAAAAGTGTAAAGTTTGTTGTGTGGATGGCAACCAGACTAAGTTTTTGAGAATGCAAGCCCAGTTCTGTTAAAACCCATTTACAGCACAGTTAGCTCCCATCTGGTCTGTAAATAGTTACTCAGTCTCCCTGGCTCAGTTGTTTTTGTAGTGGAAATGGATCCTGCATCAGCATTTGCCTTTGAGAAAAAAATTCAGACTGACAGTGAATTTAGTGATTAACTGATTTGTTTAAACCTGAACAAGCATTTGCCAGTACAGTTTAGCAGTTCATACCATTTTACCACTATAAATTGAGACTGTTCAGTATGATGTTCTGTTTTATCTTTAATTATATAAGTTAAAATGTTAGCTATTGAACTATATGCTAGGTTGGAACATTAAGACAAGTTATATTTCATTTCTCCCTTCTCTGCCTCCAAAACAAAGGAAAGATGGCCCAATTAATTTATGACAAGATTAGGCATATGTGCATTTCCTAGACTTGGAGATGCTACATTACTTTACTAGATTAATAATGATTTGTAGTGTACTACAATTATTTACCTATCTTTTTAAGCAAATATTGATACAAAAATGAGTTTTATAGACTTGAAGCACCCAGTGCACACTTATGTAAATTGAATTATTAAATCATAATTGAGTAACTAAAAACTAAATACTACTTTGAGAACAGAAAGTCCCCATGCATATTAGAAGAGTATACGCCTTAAGTTTACACTGAGCACATACTCAAAATCCTTTAAGTATCTGCTTTATTGATATTCAGGCTGTATGGTAGCCAAGACTAGGACTGGAGTAATGAAGCTAGTCAGAAGGAGCCTAAAAAATAAAAATATATATATTTTAAAGGCATATCTGCAACCAAACCTCAAGTAATTGTAATAACCAGAACAGAAGTTACTGGTACCTTAGGGTTAGGACTAGTGCTCAGCCAACAGTTACATTTAGGGTTATTGCTCAGCCACGGGTTAGGTTATGACAATGACGAGGCAGCTGGTGTGCTGAGACCATTGACAATCATGCCAACCAATACTGTCGCATTGTTTTCTTGTAGTTCTCATCAATCTCTCTTTATCCATCTATTGTCTCTTGTCTTGCCCTTAGACTGTAAGCTCTATTAGGCAGGGACTGTCCTTTTGTTCTGTTAGTACATTATCTAACATACTGGGGTCCTGTTCCATGACTAGGGCTCTTAGGTGCTACAATAATATAAATAATTAAATTGTTAGCCAAATATCCACATTCCCACTGAGAAGACCTGCACAAATAAATGATTATTATAATTCAAAGGTGAAAGATTCAGAAGCAATGCTGCAGTCTCTGCAAATGGAAGATGTGAAAGAATTAGAAGGAACCCTAGAATCTGTGGTGGTGCCACAAGGTTTGGAAGCAATCCTAGGACCTGTGGCCAGAGCGGAAGAGAAAGGTGCAGAAACAATTCCACTATCTCTGCAAATAGAAGATGTGAAAGAATCAGAAGGAGTCCTGGAATCTGTGGCTGTGGTGAAGTTGAATATCCACATTCCCACTGAGAAGACCTGCATGAATAAATGATGTTTATAATTAGACTATAAGCTCTTCAGGGAAGAAAACAAGTTCTACTGTGTGGTGTGTTTGTACAATGCCTAGTACAAGGTAGCCCCAATCCTGATTGGGACCTCTATGTGTTGCCATAATACATATAATAAATAATACTATTCATGAGTATGGCTGAGATTTAAAAATGTGATGATTTTTCTCTTTTTGGTTTTGTTTTAAATTCCGTTAAGGTAGATTAATTTAGAAGATGTTTGTTCTTCCTTTCCTTTCCTGTAGCAGAAATTCCAGCATGATTACACTGACAAAATTTGCAAAGCATGGAATATGTTTCATTTGCTCTCATACTATGACGTCTACTGGATAAACTACACTGTCCTATATCATCAAGTCAGTGCATTTTAAAATACCAATTCTAGCATTATTAGAACAATAGATACCCCAGGCTATTTTAAAGCAATTCTTGTGATGAGTCACAAATATGCTAACGCTTATTTGACCTTTCATGAAAATATAAGCCCAAAACACTAATCTCTTCAGTTATAACCCTACAAAGCTATTGAAAAAAACAACTGTTCTCTCTAGATGCAGAAAAATCTTTTTCCTTTTTTCCCTTCTAAGATAGCTGTTCCATGTGTGAATGTGAAGGAGAGAAGAACCAGGGAAGGGATGTAATACAGTTTCTTTTTAGCCAGAAAAGAAAATCATGGATACTTTTGATTATTACAGACATTTTGGATCTCAATCTCACTCCAACTTTCTGCCCTAGTCACAGAAATTATTCCATGACTAAAATAGCTATATGTCTGTCTTAGTACATTATGCATTACAGTAGTAGTGTCTAGGAGTATGTTGGGTGTTAATGCAGAGATTACAAATTACATGACTGTTTTTTCCATGCTATTGAGGAAAAAATCCAGTTCTTAGACTACCAGCAACCCTGCACATTTCTACTGATTATTACAGATGTCTTTACCCTGCAAATAATCATGATATGTAAACAGTCTTCTCTAGTAATTTAGAAGCAAGATACTGCATTTCAGTAAGTTATCTTTTCCATGTTATTATTTTTTAACCTTTGCTTCTATCCTTGTAAGAAAACTCTGTTATGTTCAACACTCTCTACATTTGTACCAGAATATATGGAGGATACTCTTTTGAATCAATTGTATTTCATACTGTGATGGAGTTGTCTCACCAAAGCGGCACCTCCTGCCGGGCATCTTCTCAGATATGAACTGTCTCAGCTGGTGTGCCCTTTCCTGGTAGTGCCTCTCAGGCCACCTTCTCCATCTGCAGACCTGCCTCAGTCCAGAAACTGCAGTGTCCTTTTCATGACTCAGCCATCCAGCTGTGTCACCATCCCAGTTCTTCCCCATTCCTAGGGGAAAGTATCACCATCAACAGTCCTGCCACTTCCCCAGTGCGAGTGGGTGACCCGAACCCGCCCACTACATTGGTTCCCACCCCAGGGACCCTGTAGATAACAGCCTCATGCTGCCTCTCCTTAACTTCTCTGCCAGAGCTGCTTTAATTCCCTTGGCCATTCCTTATGGACCCAGCACCTTCTTCGCCCTCTTCTCAGAGCCTCCAGCCAACACGTCCCAGCAGTCAGCCAGTCCTTTTGATCCACTGGTCTCTGCCAGCTACTACTCTGTCCAAGGTGCTACCTTCCTGTAGCTCTCTAGGAACACTGTCCTCTCTCCCCAGGCTCCCTTGCAGCAACTGACCCTGCTCCACCTTGCAGCTCCCTTTTATGCGAGTCTGCTGGGCCCTAATTGGCTGCTCCATGCAGCCTCCCTCCAACTGGTTGCTTCCTGTGTAGCCTCCCTAGGCTGCTTGGAAGACTCACCCCCCCACTGCTCCTTTCTGAGACAGGGTGTGGCAGGCCCATGAGGCCTCCCTTAACCCCTTCCTCTTTGGAGTGGGGTGACAATACCCTCACACACCATCTGTGAGCCTGTTCTGACTCTTTGAAGCTACCCTCTAAGGTCTTTGAAATGATATTTTAACAAATAATGTTTAGCCGTTAAAAGGCTATCACAGAGAGATTAATGTTTACTGTAAACATGCATATACACAAACAAGTATATAAATGACATATACTTCCCTAGTGGAATATAGAAACTTCATTTATTATTTGATGAGCCTTGTCAAATTCGATGGGTGCTCATTGGGTGACCTAGTCCTTGCTGTCCTTTAGCTCAGGGGTTTGCAACCTTTTTCTTTCTGAGGCCCCTCTCAACATGCTATAAAAACTCCAGGGCCCAGTGGGGTGGGGGGGATTTGGGGCTCTGAGCTAGGGGTGGGCCCTCGGGCATAGGCATAGTTTGACTTTTATTTTGGGGGGTCAGGGGCAAGAAGGGCTTGGGCTAGCTTCACACAGCAGAGTCCAGGAAGGCAATGCCACCTCCACCCCCCGACTCACCTCAGCAGGCCACGCAGACTATCTGGGTTGTATGTGGTGGGGGTTCAGCTCAAAAAGTTTGAAAACTGCTCAGGGTACAGGGAGGGGGTAGCTAGGGCTGTGTGCAGGCAGGGGCGTAGCTCAGGGTGCAGGGAGGAGGTAGGTGGAGGCTGTGTACTGGAGGGCTCCCCTGTGTTCACGGCTCCCCAAGGGTCCCCCTGCCTGGGTGACTCTTACTGGCTGTGTGAACTGAGGAGCAGCCACAACCCAGGGCACCAGCAGCCGATGGGAATTCTGTACCTGCCTGCTCCATGACACCAGCCAGAGCAGCAGCTGCCCACACTGCCCGACTACAGCTTCCCACCTCCGACCTGGCTGGGGGTGGGGCGAGGAGGAAGGGGGGGTGTAGCTTCTACGGGGACAACCCCGGTCTGGCACTGTGGGGGGCAGGGCAACCAATGTTTGGAGTTTCAGTCCCATGGTGAGGGACACTGGGGCTCAGGATTTCAGCCCTGTGACAGGCGGCAACAGGGCTCAGGGTTTCAGCTGCCACGCCAAGGTTTAGGATTTCAGCCCTGAGGTGGGGAGTGCCAGGGCCTGAGCTCTGGGTTTCAGACATGGGGTCACGCGGCTCCCCTGAATGGCCTTACAGCCCCCCCAGGGGGCTGCAGACCCCTGGTTGAGAACCACTGGGATAGGAAATCTCCCAATTCAGGCTGAGTCAGAAATGCCCCAAGAATATCCCCTCTCATGATTAATACCAGAGGAACACAGAAATTGAGATAGTGGGTCAGACCTGTGTTCCTGCTCCAGCAATAGATGCTTCATAGAAAGGTGTAAGAAACCTCATAATAAATCATTATCAAAATGAAAATAAAACAAATAGTTAAATATTTTACTTTCCTATTAAATATATAAGCAAATAAAAGATTCCATTTGAGTTTGAGATGAAGACACAGGGCAGTCCCTGTTTTTTATGAACCCACTTCCCCATGAACACTTGCTTCCACCTGGACAAAGATCAAAAATATTTAGTTGAAAATACAGATGAACCTAGATTATTTTCAATCCATACACCACTAGCGTATAAATATCCTGGGCCTGATTCTCCTCTCATCCATACTTGTATAAATCAGGAGTAACTCCACTGAAGTTGGAAACCTGAAATATTGAAAAACTATTATACTGAGATGCGACAGATGTTTCGAACATACAGAATATTCAAAAGCTATTGTTTCAGATTTATCAGAGTTATGTGTGTCTTTATGGGATGGCTAGTGATTGTATTCCTAGCTGAATGGGAAACAAAAAGATATTTCGTATAGGGACTAAAGTCACCAGGGGGTAATTAACGTGAACCCTAATACAGGTAACATGTTTGTGGGAGCTTCTTTTCTCTGTGCAAATAGCTTGACGTGGTTCAAGAGGCTAGCAGACAAAGAACTGTGAACTATATAAACAGACAGCTCTTGTTTCTTACTTTTACTCAGTCCAGGAACTGACATGAAGCCCTGTCCAAGAGAGATGAACCATGCAGAAAGGGCCTAAAGTAATTTATTACTATCCAGGTCTCTATATGGAAAATGGGAAAGTGCTTGTTAAGCCAGGCAATGTATATAAGATGATGATTGTTTTATGATTATTGTTTTTATTACATATTTTCTCTGTTATTCTTTTCTTCTGAATAAATAGTACTTGCTTAATGAAAGCTGGCTGGTCACGGGCTAATGTTGAGAACAGGACTGCAGATGTTGAAGTAAGGAGTCAGACCTGCTGAAATTATCACAGTAAATTACACAATTCTGCAGCCCATGTTGCAGGAAAATCATGGTACTCCACCCCTCCAGAAAGGTGACAGCTACAGAACTGAGATCTAAACTGGAGGCACCAAAGGAATCAGAGTTACCTGGGGAATGGTGACAGAAGTCAAGGCAGTTATACTATCGTAAAGCTGGGCAGCAGGAGAACCAGGCTACTTTGGCTAGTTTTTCTGTTGCAGCCAAAATCTGGTTGGCACAGAAGGAAGATGGATTGCATTGGCTCCCTGATTCTCTGCCTGACCCAGATGCATGATGGTAGAGCAGTTCAGGGGCTCAGCTAACCTACATCGGCCAGCAACAGTCCAAAAGGGGCTGGCTTTCAGCAGAGAGTAGCCAGAGCATAGCAGAAAAAACACATTGTATTGCCTATGCTGAACAACTGTTTTGCTGAAAAGTTTAGCACCTTCATCCTTTGGAGAGGAGATTTGAAATTTTGTCACCTTTTGCCATCCCCATGAAAAAATGCCCAAATTTGTCCTTTGAAAACACCTTACACCTTTGAAAAATTGCCGTTTCATACAAGCTAAATTTTCTAAAGATTCCATCTGCACTGAACATGCTCCAGTCCTCCATAGCTCCTACGAGTCCAGTACACTGTGCATGCACTATCTTCACAGAGTAAATGCTCCATCCCAACCCTGGAGATGGGGTGAGAAGGGGAAGCTAAGCATCTAGGCTCTCTGCCTCTCCAGTCCTGGAGTTGGGAGGGAGGTTGAGCATTGAAGTTCTCAACCTCTCCAAAAGAGAAAATTCCATTTGGTTTCTCTCAAAACTCAATGTTTCTTGAAAATACTACCTATGAAAAAATTGCATTTTTGGCTTTTTGTCCTGGTTTGGAATGATTTTTTTTCCAAAATGTGAAATTTGTTTATGGGAAAGTATTTCTGTTGCCTGGCCATCTCTATTTGCAATGGGAAGCAGAACATGTGCAATGGGTGAAACGTGTTATGCTATTGGCACAGATAAAATAAATAGCTGACGGCACTCTTCACAGTATCTTGGAGGCATTATGCCTAACCCAAACTTAGTGCCTCTCTACACCACTGCTTGAACACTTTACCTGTTAACCTGCTTTCCTCAAGACTCCACTACCTTTCAGAACTATAAGTAAGTTTATAGCCACTGAACCGGCAACTGACTGTACGGACAGATCCCTGCACCTACATGGAGCCCTATTGACTTCAATATTTAAAATAAATCTGAATAATAGCTGCTTAAGGGCTTTGTTTTGTACCCATCTTGAGTGTTTTATTGAATGATGTTATAGTGCATTACAAACATTAATAAAACATCAGAACTCCCTCAGATATAGACATGTATCTTACCTTTTTAGATAGCTAAACAGAGACATAGAAATTGATCCAATTTTTAAAAAGTGATCTAAT
Organism: Dermochelys coriacea; assembly: GCF_009764565.3. Classification (NCBI taxonomy): domain Eukaryota; kingdom Metazoa; phylum Chordata; order Testudines; family Dermochelyidae; genus Dermochelys; species Dermochelys coriacea. The sequence goes on along the minus strand of NC_050071.1, from coordinate 83,865,891 downwards.
TTTAGGTGCCCAACTTCAGACATCTAGAGACAGATTTTCAAAGGTATTTAGATGCCTAAAGATGTAGATGTGAGCCTAGTGGTATTTTCAAAAGCACCTGAAGAGATAGATGTTTAACTACCATTAATTTCAAATCAGGGTAGCTGATTCCATAGATTCTAAGACCAGAAAGGACCACTGTGATGATCAAGTCTGACCTCCTGTATAACACAGGCCATAGTACTTCCTCAAAATAATTCCTAGAATATGTCTTTAAAAAAAAAAGATTCAGTCTCGATTACAAATTGTCAGTGACAATGACAATCCGCCACGATCCTTGATAAATTGTTTCAATGGTTAATTTGTCTCACCGTTAAAAATTTACACCATATTTTCAGTTTGAATTTGTGTAGCTTCAACTTCCAGTCATTGGATTACCTTTCTCTGCTAGATTGAAGAGCCTCCTATTAAATCTATCTGAATTGTTAGGTGAATACCTTTAGAAATCTAGCCCCTACACCAAAATTTTGTAACTTGGGTACCCAAGTTACACACCTAAATCCATATTTAGGCACCTAACTGAAGTGTCTGAAGTATGGCACCCAGAAATTGATGTCTCCAAAACTAGAGGGTATTTTTGAATAACTGTGTCTGTGATTATGCAAGAAGTGAGTACAAGCACAAATACAAAAGCACTGGAATTTGAAATGGCAGTTCCTGCTCTAACAAAACAACTGTGCTTACCTCCACTAGTCTTTTTATCCAAAATGTTAACTGTCAAAAACCTAACATGACAGAAAAGGAAAGGGGTTGCTAACTTTGAAAAAAATTGCTTATCTACTGAGGTATCTTATTCAGTTCTCACCACCTTTATAATAATAATTATTAATCTTATTTATAAAACATCTTCTTTGAACACCACACAAACAATTAAAGATACATTCATAACACCACACAGTCAAATTATTTGGCTAAAAAATTATACACTGTTACCAGGCAAGAATATTTGTTTACAACAATAACATGATGAATGAAAGGCAGCCAGTTACTATATTTGCTTACTTAATAAAACTAGCTTATTTCAAGCAATTGGTGGCCCATTATAGAACAGACATGCAGACAGTAGCAAAATATCAGTTTGACCCCTAGACCTTGCACATTGGAGAAACTTGGAGGCCATAACTGCCATGGACAATAAGAAGCAGAAGGAGCTGTTCAGGAGACTCACGACTTGGCTTCCACACAAATGTTGGTGCCCCTCTGACAACCATGTGGTTTTCAGGACAACTGCAGTTTTAGGAGAGGATTCCTCTGACAGTTGTGGATTCCTCTGACAGTCGACCTATGATTCCACAGGGCTATGCTGATTATCACCAGCTAAAGATAAGCCCCTTGAGATATTCATTAGCATTTTCCACTGATTAATAGGTTTAAACATTGTGAGCTAGCATGGATCGGCCTCTCGGTATGATTTCTGTAACAGACTATATTTTGAACTTACTTTATTCCTATATAAATTAATCTTTGCTCATATAACTTTTCTTAGGTTTAGTGGCCAAGATTACTGGGTAGTTGCAATAAACAACAAACCATTAATTTGACTCACTTAAGTGGGTGAAAACCCACAAGTGTAAAACAATGGATCATTATTCTCTTAAATTAAACAGTTCTGCTAATTCATAAATTCAAATGAATTTATTTTTTCTAATATTAGAGAGCCTATATTATAAACAGAAAACATTCCTTAGCAGAGGTGGTTGAATATCATAATTTATTTTAAATAACTGTATTTATGTATTAATTGAGGTCTATCTGGAATGGCAGCGCAGAGACTATTTACAATAGCCTAGCTACATATTCATATATTTCATATGGATATACTTGATGTTCCTTAAAAAAAACAACTAATGAATAGATATAGGATGTCAATGTCATAGGGTGCATAAAGCCTGCACTAGACCTGTTTATATATCCCAGGATTGCACTAGCCTTTTTGGCCACAGCATCACACTGGGAGCTGCTGTTCAGATGACTGTCGACCACAGCTCCAAAATCTTTTTCAGTCACTGCTTCCGAGGATAGAGTCTCCCATTCCTTGTTCCAAGATGTATATGTTTACAATTAGCTGTATTAAAATACATATTGTTTGCTTGTGCCCACTTTACCAAGTAATCCAGATTGTTCTGTGTGATGATTTTTATGTTTTCTTCTTGATAGTTAATAAAAGTGTTCAATAGCCTACGGCCTAGAACCAATTCCTGTGGGAACACACTGATTCTATGATGATTCCTCATTTACAGTTACATGTTGCGGTCTTTAATTTTTTTAATTTTATGTCATTCTAGTTTTTTTAATCAACATGTCATGTGGTACCAAGTGAAACATCTTACAGAAGTGTAAGTATATTACACCAACACTATTACCTTTATCAATCATGCATGTAATCTCATAAAAAATATAAAATTAGTTTGACAGAATCTATTTCCATAAACCCATATTGATTGACATTAATTGACATTAATTATATTGCCCTCGTCTGACTCTTTATTAATTGAGTTCCATATCAGCCTCTTCATTATTTTGAGTGCAATCCATGTCAGACTAACAGGCCTATAATTATCCAGCTCATGATCTTTACCCTTTTAAAATATTGGTACAACATTAGCTTTCTACCAGTCTTCTGGAGTTTACCCAGTGCTCCAAGACTTATAGGAAATCAGTGTGAATGGTCTAGCAAGCTGCTCAGTCAGCTCTTTTTAAATTCTTGGATTCAAGTTACTCAGACCCGCTCATTTAAATTGTCTTACTTTAGTATATTGGGTACCATTAAAAGCAACTAAATATTAAGGCCCTGTAGTGGTCCCTCTTTCTCCAGTGGGGAGGGAGGCCACTCTGCCTCATTGTATTGGGCAGTAACCCTCGAGCTCGGGCTGAATCATAAGTAGTATATAGTTTTGTGCCTGTCTAACAGAGGCAAATAAACAATAATCGTCTGGGGTTCTTGTCCTCACCCTCAGGCAGGGCAGTGTGCTGAATAGTCTTTAGCTTGCAGCCCCTCAGCTGGGGCTGGCAATACTTAACAGTCTGTAGCTCTAGCCCTTTGGGTGGGGCCAAGCAGAGAGCAGGCTGTAGGCTAAGCCTCCTGACCAAGGCAGCCAGCAAACACTCACAGTTTGGGGTGCTAGCCCTTTGGGTAAGGCAGAGCGGGGAGCAGGCTGTAGCCTCAGCTTGTGGGCTAAGGCAGTCAGCAAACAAACACACACAGTCCAGTGCTCTAGCCATTTGGACAGGGCAGAGCAGGGAGCAGGCTTTACCACAGTCTAGGGGCTCCAGTAGGGGTGAGAACCAGCTGAGTCTAGTTCCCAGCTTGATGGACTGTAGATTCACAGAGGCCTCTTGGGAGTCTGCTGCCCCAGGGGTGGAGTGGCAGGGGGTAGGAGGACATGAGCCTGCCTGACTCCACCGCATCCCAGCCCAGGGCCCTAACAGTGGTGGAGTGGTCCACCACTGGGACAGCGGGGATCCAGCCACAACACACTGACCTACAGTCAGTCAGCAGTGTAGCCAGACAGTGGTCGGCTGCCCCTGTGCTACTTTCTACCTCTATGGGTTTTGGTACCTCTATAATCCAGAGGTTCTCTGGCTCCTCTGGATACACAGAGGCTGGCAGTCCCAGCAACTCCTCTTCAGACCCAGTCGCCTCCAGGGGCAGGGTACTGCAGAGTGCAGGTTCAGCTCCAGGGTGCAGCAACAGAGTGGTGGTGGGTGTCTCCTTCCCTCGCTCCTGCTCCACTGAGACCTCCCTTTATACTTTCTGTCCTACCCTGGTACTTTCGGCAAGAGGGCAGGATGGGTTTGGCTCTGCCCACTAGGGGGAGTATAGTGGCCCCTCGCTCTTCTGTCCGGAGAGAGGCCACTCTACAGGCCCTAACATTGAGATGCTCCTCACAATGCATTCACAGGAAAATTTCTAACAAAGTTTATTTGAAATGGTTCACAAATAAAACTAGACTTTGAATGAAAAATCCCATGTTTAAAGAAAATAAGAAATGTCAACATTAAAAAACAATCATGTTTTCCATAACTCTCCTGCCTTTTTCTAATCAATTAAGGGTTGCAAAGAACGACATGTATTAACTGATTCATAATATTGAAATATAAAATGATTGTTAATGGTAAGATTAAAAGCTTATGCTGATAGCTATATTTTAAATAATTTGTAATTATGTATAGTTAATGAGTACAGATGAGGTAACACTTAGGCCAAGTCCTTGCTGGCATAAGTGTGGTTTCTCCAATTCTTTTTTTACATAGAATTGCTAATCTCCTTAAAATATTATTGCTGACAGAACAAAGGTAACATGTTGTGTTGGAAGATGTACATAAAAGACACAAATATGTACTGATAAATTTAAAAAAAAAACTTTTCCTGGAAGACCAAGAGCAAGGTGACAAAAACATGATCCAGATATTGCAAACACACCAGAAAAAAATACAGAAATTGGATAATTGAAGTTTGTGCATGCATTATACAAGAGTTATCTAAAATCAAAAGGGTTGATGTGCTAAAAGCCAGTTGAATAAAGATTACGTAATGTATAACATGGAAATGTACAAAAGATCTCGGTGAACTTGGGCCCAAACTGGAGAAACACCAAATCAGAAACTGAAGAACAGGACTGAGGGACCAGACTATCAGAGAAGACAATGAAGGTGGAAGAATTTGTCGTAAATTGGGTTCATACAAGGTTTTTTTTTAAATTAATAGGGCCTTCTTCCTCAGTTGTGGTTTTTTGAGCATATAGTAACGTTTGCTTAAACAATACCTAGTTATCATTCACACTTTTCTGATTAAATTCTCCTCTCAGCTGATTTGACTCAATTTTTTTTAGCTTTGTGAAACTGGACCTATTAAAGCACCAAATATATATATATATATATATATATATATATGTGTGTGTGTGTGTGTGTGTATTTATTACTGGCCTGGATTTTATTTTGCTTACACATTATAAATGTGATTAAGTCATGATCACTTGTACTTAAGCTACTATTACTTTAGTTCTGTGATCAGTTTTTTTGCATCCGTCAAGATGAAGTCTAATATAGAATTCCCCTGTGTTGGCTGCAACACTGTTTGAGTCAGGAAATTGTCATCTATAATGTTTAGAAATTCCAAGGATGTTTTAGTATTGTCAGTTTGAGACCTCCAACATGTGTCACTCAGACTGAAGGCCCCCATGATCACACAGCTTTTTTTCCTACACATTATAGATAAGTGCTTAAGTAGCCAGTCATCCAGTTCCCGAGTGTGAAATGTTGGTCTGTAGCAGACACCAACTAATACCCCATCTTTTGCTTTATCTTTTAGTATATTGATCCATAGGCATTCAAGGTCATTTTCTTCCAAGTTATGAGTCATCTGGAAACAGGTAATGGCATTTTTGACAGAGTGCCACTTCCCCTCCTTTTTGCCCACTCTATGCTTCCTAAATAGATAACCAGTGATTTTAACATTCCAGTCATGCGAGTCATCCCACCAGGTTTCAGTAGTACCAACTAGATTGAATTTAGGCTCATAAATAAGCAATTCCTATTCCTCATTTGTTACCCAGGCTCCTAGCATTGGTGAATAGGCAATTAAATAATTTTGTCTCTTCATAGCTTTTGGTTCCTGGATTAACTTTGTTCTTGATGTCTTGATTTCATGCTGAGTACACATATCTTCCCTCTTTTAACCCTCCAATTTCATTATTAATTTAATGCGTTCCTGTCTACTCTAGACAACCTTTTCCCAAGGAAATTGTTTCCCCTTCTACCCTTCTGAGGTGAAGGCCATCCAAACTATACAGCTGCCTCTCCCCACAGAAAGTGGACCCAAACCCTACACCCTCAGTGTAAGGGATTCACTTTTAGAATCTTCTGCCTTCTGTCATCCTTCGCTCATGGGACAGGAAGAATCTTAGAGAAGATCACTTGGACATTATTCGTCTTTGGAACACTTCTAAGTTCTCTGCGGTAACCTATTATCTGTAAGATATCCCATAATGCAGTGTCATCAGTCCCAATATGAATCCTCACCAGTGGATCCTTGCCCATCAGCTTCAGAAGTCTATTCAGTCTTAGAGTGATGTTGATACAACATACTGCTTTCTGCATCTCCTAATTACACCACCATTCTTCATGAGATTATGGTCTACCCAGTGTAGCACAGTCACATAGTGCCTCAGCTTCTGGGATCAATACATTCTTGAAGATACACCATTCCTCTTCTGCTGTTCTAATTTGTGTGTCTTTTGGCTCAAACCTTGCAACTTTCTCCCTAAACTTGTCTGCAGAGATACCAGGCAGTCTCCTCATCTTGATATGTGTCTCATTGGAGAGCTCACTCCAGATCTATTTGCCAACTGTAACTGTTACCACCAATGGCTTGTATTGGGATGTGAACATTTCACTTGGGGTAATCTTACAATCTTTATGAATCTTCCTCTAGTACATTTGGGTTTGTAAGAAATCTATTTGCATGCTTACTCTGCCATGTCAATATGTGTAAAGATGAGTTTCTGTTTTCTTAAACCAAGTGTTGGCAATCCCTCACCCTAATTGCTTAAACACATGTCAAGCAGTGCAGTACCCTCTGTGTTATGCCATACCAAAGTGCATTCTATCCCAGCATCTGTTCATAGTCTGATCAACTTGAGCCCGTATGAGTGTTGAAATCTCTCAGAATGAGCAGTAATTTCTCTGCTACAGCCATATCTGCTAGGTTCTGCAAGATCTGCCTGACTTCTTCTTCAGGGCCTCCTTGTTGTGGGTGGATACCAATACCATAAATAACATGCACTCTTTCACTTGTATTTAAACACATTCACCCTTATGTTTTCCTGAACAGTTTTACAACGTTCATTGCAAACCACCATTTCTCCTTCCACTTCTACCACCTGCACAGTACAACTTACAGCCCCATCCTAATTCTTGACTGAATTTCCTAAACATCTGGTATCCTGCACACATAGTATATTGTTTCTTCAGACCAATAACTACTACTATGATCCCTACAAAATAAACAGAAATCAATAAGCATAAACTATGTCCCGTGACTTTTTTTTGCACAGAGTAGGGACTATACTCAGGACTGTGCTACTAAAGACAATTAAATGAAGAACACAATATGGTATTTCACTGCCCCATTTTAGGAATAGATAAGATAGCAAGGTATAGAAACTTAATTATGAAATAGAATCATGGAAATGTAGGACTGAAAGGGACTTCAATAGGGTACCTAGTCCAGTCCTCTGCACTGAGGCAGGACTAAGTATTATCTATACCACCCCTGGCTGTTTTTATTTTAACTGTTAGTAAAAACCTCCTAGGAGAGAGATTCCATGACCTCCCTACCCATGGAGGTAATTTGTTCCAATGCTTAACTACCCGTATAGTTAGGAAGTTTTACTTAATGTCTAACCTAAATCTCCCTTGCTGCAATTTAAGCACACTGCTTCTTGTCCTGTCCTCCATGGATAAGGAGAAAAATTTATCACCCTCCTCCTTATGACAACCTTTTACGTATTTGAAGACTGTTATCATGTTCCCCCTCCCCATTCTTCTCTTCTCCAGATTAAACAAACCCATTTTTAAAAATCTTTCCTCGGAGGTCATGTTTTCTTGGCCTTTAATCATTTTTGCTGCTCTTCTCTGAACTGTCTCCATTTTGTCCATCTTTCCCAAAGTGTGGTGCCCAGAATTGGACACAGTATTCCAGTTGAAGCCTTATCGGTGCTGAATAGAGTGGAAAAATAACTTCTCATGTGTTGCTTACAACACTCCTGCTAATATATCCAGAATGATATTCGCTTTATTGCAACAATGTTACATTGTTGACTCATATTTAGTTTGTGATCCTATAATCCTCAGATCTTTTTCTGCAGTACTTCTTCCTAGGCAGCCATTTCCCATTTGGGTATTGATTATTCTTTCCTAAGTGGAGTAGTTTGCATTTGTCCTTATTGAATTTTATCCTATTTATTTCAGACCATTTCTCCAGTTTATCAAGATCACATTGAATTCTAATCATTCTAAATGATTTGGATAATGACATAGAGAGTGCACTTATAAAGTTTGCATATAATACCAAGCTGGGAGGGGATGCAAGCGCTTCCTCCCAGCTTGGTGTCATCTGAAAACTTTATAAGTGTACTTCTATGTCGTTATCCAAATCATTTATGAAGTTGTTGAAAAGAGTCAGATCCCTGTGGGACCACACTCAGTATGCCCTTTCTGTTTTATTGTGAAACACTGATAACTACTTTTAGTACACTCTTCCAGCCACTTGTGCATCCACCTTATAGTAGGTTCATCTAGGTTATATTTCTCTAATTTGTTTATGAAAAGGTCATGTGGGACAATATCCAAAGTCTTACTAGTCAAAATATATCATATCTATGGCTTCCCTTCTATCCATGCTGTGCGTTACCCTGTCAAAGGAGCATATTAAGATTGTTTGACATGATCCGTTCTTGACAAATCCATGCTGAGTGTTACTTCACATCTTATTTTCTTCTAGGAGCTTACAAATTGTTTGTTTGATTATTTTCTCTATTATCTTTCTGGGTACCAAAGTTAAGAAGACTGCTCTATAATTCCTTGGTTTGTCCTTATTTCCATTTTCATTGAGAGCTATTATATTCACCCTTATCCAGTCCTCTTGATCTCCCCTGTCCTTCATGAATTATCAACAAAAATTGTTAATGGCTTAGAGATCTGTTCAGCCAGTTCCTTAAGTATTCTATGATGTATATCATCCCCATTCCACAACATATATCATCAGGCCCTACCACTTGAAGACTTGTTCTTTCCCTATTTTAGCCTCAGGCCATGGTCCATATACAAGGTTGTTCAATATGTTAGTCGTCCAATTACTTTTTTGGTGAAAACTGATACAAAACAGTATCTAACACTTCAGGCACTTTTGAGTTTTCTATTATTGTCTTTCTCTTTTCACTGTATAATGGGCATACCCTGTCCTTGGTGTTCCTCTTGCTTGTAATATATTTTTAAAATGTTTTATTACCTTTTATGTCCTTAGCTAGTTTAATTTTTTTTTGGCTTGGCTTTTCTAATTTCATCCCTACATGCTTATGTGTTTTTTATATTCATGCTTCATAATTTGACCAAGTTTCCACATTATGTATGACTCTTTTTTTGAGTTTCAGGTCATTAAAGATTTCCTGGCTAGCCAGGATGGTCTCTTAGCTTACTTCCTATCTTTCTTATGTATTAGGAGATTTCTCTTGTTATTAAGGGCTCATCTGTTTATAAAACTGACAACTCTCCTGAGCTCTTTTTTACCCTTAGACTTGTTTCTAATGGGATCTTACCTACCAATTCTCGGAGTTTGCAAAAGTCTGCCTTCTTGAAGCCCATTCTCTTTATTCTGCTGTTTTTCCTCCTACCGTTCCTTAGAACCATGGACTCTATCATTTCATGATCACTTTCACCTATGCTACCTTGCATTTTAATTCTCAGCCAGTTTATCAGAATCAAATCTAGAAGAGCCTCTCCCCTAGTCTCTTTCTTCACCTTCTGTAATAAAAAGTTGTCTCCAGTGAATTCGAAGAATTTGATGGATATCTGTGCTCTGCTGCATTGTCTTCCCAACAGATGTCTGGGCAGTGGAGGTCCCCCATTATCACCAAGTCCTGTGTGTTGGATGTCTGATGTTCAGAAAAGACCTCATCCATCTCTTCTTCCTATACTATACTAGACACCTACCATGACATCACCCTGGCTTTTTTTAAATCTCTTTTATCCTTAGCTAGAGACTTTCAATAGGTCTGCCTCGCACTTCTATTTCAACCTCAGTGCAAGTGTATATATCTTTGATGTATAAAGCAACACCTCCTCCCTTTTTCCCTGCCTGTCCTTCCTGAACAAGCTGTACCCTACTATATCAATATTCCAGTCACGTGAATTATCCCATCAAGTTTCTGTGATGCCAGCTGTGATTATTCACTAGTATTTTTAGATATTCCTGTTTATTCCCTACACTTCTTTCATTAGTATACAGCCATCTAATATGTTCACTAGATTTGCCCTCTGTAGTCCTTCTTGTCTCTCCTTTGTCCCTGCTGTGATTGCCAATGTTCCCCCCAGATTCCAGCCCTTCACCCAGGTCTCCATGTTTTGGTCTTACTTGTGGGCTTTTGTCTCCTGATTCTGTCAAACCTAGTTTAAAGCCTACCTTACTAGGTTAGCCAGTCTGAATCTGAAAATACTCTTCCCCTTCCTTGATAGATGGACCCCCCCATCTCTACTGAGCAGTCCTTCTTCCCAGAACAGCATCCCATGGTCAAGGAAGCCGAAGCCTTCCTAGTGAAACCATCTGCGCAGCCATGCGTGTACCTCCATGCATTGTCTGTCTCAGCCTGGGCCTCTATTCTTGATTGGAAGGATTGATGAGAACACACCTGTGTCCCCAACTCATTCACCCTCACTCCCAGAATCCTGTAGTCATTTCTGATCTGCTCAGGGTCACACCTTGCACTATCATTAGTGCCCACATGGATAAACAGCATGGGGTATTAGTCAGAAGGCTGGATGATCCTCTGCACACTATCCAGAACAGACGACTGTGCTCTCATTTACATGGGGATAAAAATCCTGCAGCTGGCTTGGGTTAGCTGACTTGGGCTCACAGAGATCAGGCTCTGGGGCTGAAAAATCACTGTGTAGACACTCAGGCTTGGGCTATAGCCCAAGATCAGGGACCCCTGTAAGGATGGAGGGTCCCAGATCTTGGGCTGCACCTGCAGCCGAATGTCTACACAGCAGTTTTTCAGCCCCAGAGCCTGAGTCCCACAAACCTGAGTCAGCTGACCCAAGCCAGCTATGGCCATGACACGGGTCTTTTATCCCTGTGTAAATGTATCCACTGCAAACTTTAAGCAGGCCAAAAGAAAAACCAAAGAGACAAACAAGCTTGCCCGCTCACCCCACGAATTACTGCTCACTCCTTCTTCAGTAGGGAATCTTCCCCTCGAACTTCCCTGTTTGCTGCCGCTTATTTGCTAACTCCTCTTGGTCATTTTGCATCTGGCTTTTAAGCCCTTCTCTTCTAAATCAGTCCTGCCCCTCATTAACACACAGGAGAAGGGTGAGCACAAGAAGTATCAAGGTACAGGAGGCTAGCGCGTTGCTAGTACCCACTCAGCTAGTAACTAGTAGGCCTCTGGCTCCTATTCCCACATAGTCCTCAAATACACAGTTCCCAACAATCACCATGTAAACTTTAAGCAGGCCAACAGAAAAAGCAAGCAGACAATCAAGCTCAATCACTCACCTCATGCATTAGTGCTCGCTCCTTCTTCAGCAGGGGATCTCCCTCTCCAACTCCCGTTTGCTATTTTCACTATTGAAATAAAATGAATGAAAGTCACTATTTTAATTTTTAATAGGTTTTAGAGTTTGATCAAAACAACTGAATATTTGGGGAAATGCTAACTCTTGAACTTTGAGTTATTTTAAAATACATTTTCAACATCTCTATGGTCTATTTATATTTCCCTCTTCTATTACTACTCTCTGTCACAGTATATTTGCTTATTTGTTAGAACAATATTTGACAAATGAACAGATATATGAAGCACGTGTAATTGTCTTTCCATGAAGTCCTGAAATTCAAGACCAGAATTGCCACATGCATCAGAAAATGAATAATGCTTGTGGAAACTTGGTGTTCAGCTGTTTCAAACCGAATGGTGTAAGTTCTGGGTAAATGTTCCTCAACATCTCTTGCCTCCTTAAACTTCAATGGGTGCCTCTTGGCCCCAATAATTTTCATACTGAAAACCAGTTGTTACCCAGTCTCTTCTGCAAATCTATACCATTCCACCTAGAGCAAAAGACCACCAATATAGACTACTTCTTCAAGAGTAGATCTGTACTTTAATGTTTCATTGCATGTACCAAAAACAAAATCCTAAAATATATTTATGAGATTGTTAATTTTATAATATATTAGATAAGAAATTGTTGTTTTGTCAGTTTATCATCACAATTTATTTGATTTCTCCTTGAAACATAAATACATATTGTACTGCATGATATCAGAATATTGTTGTGAAAGCTGTGTATTCCAAAGCTTATCTTACCAGTTCCAAATATTTTGATAATTGGATTTAGTTTCTCCTCTGAAAATACATTTTGCTGAGGAATTACTGGAAAAGTTAATTTGTGAGGCTGGCAAGCAACAGTCATAGATGTGTGATGAGCTGTGTGAAACAACAGACTGTATAACAAATAACTAAACAGAATGGGCAGTAGAGAGATTATTTCACTGCTGTTCATGGCAAAAAAGAGTTTATGCTCTACCAGAATAAAATTTGTTTTCATTCTTTCGCAATGAAAGTGTTCTAATTCTATTTCTAATTCTAATTCTATTAAAAGCTAGGACTAAGAGCTAATTAGCTCACTGATCACATCTGCACTTTTTACTGGTTCAAAGATATTTAAAATCATGAAAAACACATCCACCAATTCTGGTATTTTCAAAGTGCTCATCACCCAAGTTATCTGTGTACTCTACAAAATTAAAAGACATATCAAGTTACTTCATTCTCTAACAGGAAATGTTCTTCTCCCTACCTTCTGTTTAAAACACTTTCTTCTCAAAAGATGTCAAAAGTTGCCTTCCAGAAATGCAATATCAAAGGAATTTGAAATATTGTGCAAGGTCTAAATAAGTAGGTGATTCCTTGCGCATGTTTAAAGACATGTTTAAAGTCTGTCATGAGCGAGAGCACCCTGTCCACTACCATCATGATTACAACTGTAGTCTCATTGACCAAAGAGCCCCTACTAGGTATAGCTAAGGTGGTGAGATGTGGAGAGTTAAGTGACCTCTGAGACAGCTGAGTCTCTAGTCCCTTTAGGCCTTTAACAATAAACATCAGAATCTTGAAATGATGGTCAGCAGCCAATATAGAGTGCAGAGAAATAATGCAATATTTCCTCATTGGTGTGCCCTCTGTGATAGGAGGCTTACAGCATGCCACGGCATCTCTAGATTCTGGGTGGTTTGGGGGTCAGCCTTGAGAGTGCACCTTGGAACAGTACACTTAGGGGTGACAAATTGTGTGGCTAGGTCAGTATTAGAGTCCAACAATATAACCAGCCTAAGATTTCTGGCCGGTGCTGTTATTTGGGCATCAGGGACCAGTAGGGAGTCCAATAGGTTTCTGTTACTGCACCCCACGTTGAGCATTGTAGGAGAGGACAGCTATGCTGGAGGGCCCAATCATGTGCATTCTAAGCACAAAGACCTTGCAATAAAGTATATATCATGGTTGCACTTCTTGAATAAAACTGGCCTCTAATTTGAGCTAGTACATCCTTGGCGAGGCACAATGACATGCTTAAATCCTCATCACCAAAGGTCAAGAAAAGGAATCTGCTCAAGACGACAGTTCTTTCCCCAATTTCTAAAGACAATGCAGCTCAAGCACCAAGATCCAAAGGAATGTTTAAGATTTTGCTGCTGCAGAATAGGTGGTTGAGCAGAATGTGAATATGACAGCCATCATCTTCTCTGGCACTGGTGATGGAACTTGGGATGCTCCAGAGCTAAAAGCATGAACTGCTGTGCTAAAGAGTCAGGCTCATAAGTCAAGAGCTTTAACAGACTCACATTCTCTGTGGATCAGACACAGAACCACACACACACGCTGACCACGGAATCACATAAACCTTACTCTGTGTCCCACCCCCCTCACTATACTGAGGACCCACTCTCCCTCCCCTCCAATAAAAGTTGAAGGGGAAATGACACAGCTGGCTGCTCTCCAAAGAGACCTGAGGAAGAGTGAATAAGAATGTCTCTAAACTTTCCCCCAAAAGTCCCCTAAAGGAGAAGGTGCTTTGATTAATTTGCGAAGTAGTGAAACTGCTGCTCTTCTCCATCCTGCACTAGACAGTCAGAGGTCCCCAGGAGGGGGACGATTGGGTGGCATTTAGAAAGACATTTGGTCAGTTGGTGGCAGAAGCCATGAGGTAGCTGCTACACGGACATGAAGGAACACAGATGGGTTCAGTGCAACATAACACAAGACACAACCCAGGACGACAGGATATCTAACTACCTCTAACAGAGGAAGGGAGTACGAGGGGTCAGGCAGTTACTAGACCTGGAGAAACACTAATCTTCTTTTGGACACTTCCAAATACCAGACCAGAGATAGACATTCTTGTCAACTGCTGGAAATGGCCCACCTTGATTATCACTACAAAAGGTTTCCCCCCCCCCCGCTCTCCTGCTGATAATAGCTCACCTTAAGTGATCACTCTCCTTACAGTTTTCAGAGTAGCAGCTGTGTTAGTCTGTATTCGCAAAAAAGAAAAGGAGTACTTGTGGCACCTTAGAGACTAACAAATTTATTTGAGCATAAGCTTTCGTGAGCTACAGCTCACTTCATTGGATGCACTGATGCTCGTTACAGTGTGTATGGTAACACCCATTGTTTCATGTTCTCTATGTATATAAATCTCCCCACTGTATTTTCCACTGAATGCATCCGATGAAGTGAGCTGTAGCTCACGAAAGCTTATGCGCAAATAAAATTGTTAGTCTCTAAGGTGCCACAAGTACTCTTTTTCTTTTTACATTATTGTTGTTTAACTGCAACTACTAAGTTAGTGAGCCTAAGAAATGTCCAATCTCTTCTGCCTGCCACAATAAACCATCCTTTTGTTTAACTCATATGTCTGATTGGTTATTTGGACCAGAGCTGGCTGGAAAACAAAGAATCTCTGAAAAACAGAGTTTAAAAAAAAGTTAATTCCACTTCACAACAAAAATGAAATCTTTTCAAACTTTTAACAAAAAACCCATGAGAGGGAGAGCAACCCCAGAACAGCCAATAGCCCAGTGGTTTGGGCACTTACTTGGATGTGGGAGAGCCAGGTACTAATCCTATTGCTAATTCACAAATCCCCTTCCACCCTAGTTCCTCATTTTCCCCATTATATTAGTTCCTTCCCACCACCTAGCTCTCTATCCCTACACACACCCCAGCAGACCCCAAAACAAAGGACTTCACAGCAGAAACAGCTTCAGCTACTGACCTGCTTCTCTTTCCTTCCCAAACTTGTTGCTTAGTACTCTTAGCCCCCAGGTCTGCCAGATCTCTCATTGGATGAGTGATAATTGGCTGGTAGGATGGAAGGTCCTATGTGGGTATCTCAGCCACTTTGCAAATCTGGCCTTGAACTTGTGTGAATTTTCAGCTAGTTAAGATCCACTGTCATATATTGAGTAAAGATAATAAACAGAAATAAACACTATAAATGACAGCATAAACAATATAAAATGTTCAGGCAGCCTCAATTTGTCTTCTAAATTGCAATGTGTCACAATTTTCCTACATAATTACAGTATCTGCATATCCAAACAAGGTAGTGAGGCATACAACTTCAGATAAAGTTGCTATAAAGGGTAACTGTGTATTCAAAAAGCAACTACTAATTTTGAAAGTGTGCACTTTTGTGTTTATAAGAATGATAAAATTAAATTATCTTATTCCCACTTCTAAGCAGTTACATAAGTAGAGTCAATGAAGTCAAATTCATGAGGAAATACTAAAGACATTTGAAGAAATCATGACCTACTAGAGCACAAAAAAGGTTTAGTTAACTGAGTACCTTATTCATTGCAAATTATTTGTTCAACTCCAATAAAAACATATGGGCAGGGAGCTTTTATCTTGTACCTTCACACTGGTGATGAATTTATACTATAGTTTCTCAAATTTCAGTGCTTCTCCAACAATTGTCAAGTTAAGCATTTATTTTCTTAAATTGGTCAGTTAACCAGAAATCCTCTCAAGGCCAGTTCTCAATAATACATCTTGTCGTTTCGTTGTTACGTTGCTGATCAGTTAGGGAACATGCTCCTTTAAAGTTGTGCAATGCGCCCTTCTATGCGCCTGCTTTGTCCACTGCTTGCAGAAAGAGCTGCCCAGTGGAGCTAGCTGGTGGGGGCTTGAACTAGGGTGGACCAGCAGCCCCCCTATCAGCTCCTGGCTCCCCTAAATTTCCTGTGCAGCAACCGCCCAGCAGGCTATCAACTGCCAGCAGTTCAGCTGTCTCTCCCCGCACTGCCATGTGCTGCTCCTGCCCTCTGCCTTGGACCTGCTCCCCGAGCCTCCTGCTTGCTGTGCAGTGGTGGGGGGGAAGAGGGGCTAATGTCAGGGTGTCTCCTTCCCCCCTGCTCCTGAACCCCACTTACCTCATCTTCCATAAAGCTGGGGCTGGGGGACACACAACAGTCCCGGAGGCAGCAGCTGAGGTGGGTCTCAGCTTGCTGATCTAATTAACAAGGCAGTGTACTTAAAACAGGGATCAGCACACTTAAAGGGGAAATGTACATCTCTCTCTCACACACACACACACACAGGGTGTCTCTCTCTGTCTGCTATGCTGTCTCCCCTCCCTTCATTCCTTCTGCCTTGTAGAGTGTGGGGCTACATTAACAACAATGAGTTAACCCTTGAGGGCTAGTTCATCATTTAGCAGTAAGGCATTCCCTGGGAAATATCCCACCCTCTGATTTCACCACCTCAACCAAGCTTCACAAGCATCATTGCTATGTACCAGTATTAAATTGTTTGTTTAAAACTTATATTCTGTGTGTGTTTGTCTTGTGAAAAAAATTCCCTGGGACGTAACCCCCGCATTTACATTAATTCTTATGGGGAAATTGGATTCGCTTAACATTGTTTCGCTTAAAGTCACATTTTTCAGGAACATAACTACAACGTTAAGTGATCAATTTACACTTGATCCTGTTCCTGTACTTATAAAATCAAATCACCTTATGCCCAAGAGTCGCTGCTCGCAACACACATGAAATGCCTCCACCCTCCCAAAGTTTGTTTAAGCAAAGTCCATGTGTCAGATCTGCCTAAGAGGATCAAAAGTACACAGGTTTGATTAATTTTTACTTTTCTATATAATTTCACCTTCTTTTGGCTCCAGGTATTCATGGCTGAGGCTGCTAAACCAATTCTCCCTAGGATGTCTGGCTGGCTGTACCTATTTAATGACAATTTACTTTCTAGATAGGCAAAATCATCCCCTACTTCCACAGTTTGCCCAGCAGCACAGATGCCTTGTATCACAACTTTTGTGCCAACACTGGATTTTTGTTTTTTCCCAATAAACTCTTAGCCCAAGGGCAGCTGCCACATGCTGGAAGCTCTCTAGTTCATCTTTAAGATAGTTTGCCTCCTGGCCCAAAAGGAGAACATCATTTGCATAATCCATCTTGGAAAAGTTGAACTGAAAGTTTTACCAATATTTGCAGAGATATTCCAAGGACCCAATCTATTGTATAGCAGAACAAGACTGGGGTCAGGACATATCTCTGGATCCAGTGTTAAACCTGTCAGAGTTATGCCCACACACATTTCCCCAAGTCATTATATAGCTCTTGAATTAACCACAAGAGGATGTCAGGAATGCTATGCCTCATAGGCCTTTCACAGGGCAGCTCTATTAACAGAATCAAAGGCTGCCTTTAGGCGTACATATGCTGCTGTCAGAAGACTAATGAATTCATAAGGGATGTCAGATAAAAGATGAAGAGTAAGTATAGCATTCATTGCAGATAGCTCAACAGAGAAGCCTGATTGGTCTAGTGATGGTGTTTCACAAGGAGAGGCTGGAGCCGGGTGAGTAGGACACACGAAAAACTTCTCTGGGAACAAAACGCAGAGTGATGGGCCCATGTGTGGGCCTTTCACTTTATATAGTGGGATGATGATCCCTTCCTTCCACTCTGTTGGCAACTTCCCAGCAGTCCAAGCCTCAACAAAAAGTTGGTGTAATGCTACATTAGTGGGCTCTGTGGCACGCTTGAGACGTTTGGGTGTTATGCCATCAGGTCCAGCAGCACTCCCACTTCGCAATTTCTTTATGGAAGAGCGAACCTTTTCTAATATAGGTACATCTACACAGGTTTTAGGATTAGGGATTGCATCTACTGCTAATGCGTCCAGATCTGGGCACGGAGTCACTTCAGGATGGTTAAGTGCACTCTCATAATATTATTTCCATCTTTGCAAGACTTCTTGGCACAACTGTGTTTATTGGCATAAACCATGCAGAAAGTCTAGTTCTGGATCAAAGTGATTGAATAGCTTTAAATGCAGGTCATAATTTATTATATAATTTCCTCTACTGCATATTTTACTAAGTTCTCAAATAAGCTTTGAGATCCACTTTTTCTTTCCCCAAAAAATATTTTGTAAACATTCATGTTAAGCAGCATCATGGAGCTGTCTGGCCTCAGATTTCTTTTACAGAATTTGAAATATCTTATCAGATAGTCAAGGTCATCACTTGTAGCATTTCCTATTTGGAGTGGCATCTATGGCTTCTCAGATAACCATGCTTATGGCTGTCCAAGTTGAGTCTATGTCATCCAGGAGAGCACCAAGTGTGTCAATTTTGTTATGCATCGTGACAGAGTACTTGTTAGCAAGTGCTGAATTTTCACAGATACATTGTGCTTTGTATGTCATAACAGGAGCACTCTTGTGTTGAAATCAGGGGTTAATTGCCATTTTAGCAACAATGAGATAATGATCAATATTTGCTGGAGCTTCTGCTCCTCTGTAGACTAAATATGACCCTGCTATACTATAATTCTAGACCAATGTATGGTTCAGCTCTTTCCTCATCTGGCCATTGTTGGATATCCAGGTTTCCCAACACATATCTCAGCACCTGAACTGGCCATGATGGTAATATTATGAGAAGCATAAAAGGAGAGAAATCTCAGAGAGTTATCATTTATTGTTCCAGAGCAGAATGGTCTGAGAATAGTCTCACAGGACAACTTGGTGTAACATTCCTAAGAAGTTAATCGCGAGTGGAATAGATTGCTTCACTGCTGCTAGCTGCTGATAGATTTTACTTTATTAGTGTCTGTAGCTTCCTCAGTGGGAGTGTAGGCTACAATGATGGAACATTGCCAATGGCAATGTATCACCTGGCAGTTGATCAGAAATAGGATGTCACATTCTTAGTGATTTATCAGAGGTGGACAGAGGACTAATGAAATCTGGTATGTGACCTCATTTAGGATTAGCATATTCCAGGTGACAAATCTGGTGGATTTTCTTAATCAATCAGGCATTATGGAGTTCAATCTAAAGCATGGCCCATATTATATTGGATGCCCTTTGATTCAGTCCAACTCCTTGGTAGAGGGCGATATACAGTGGTGATTTTGTTTAGGGACACCACCACCCTTCCGAGAAGCCCTTCTGCATGAAGCAGGTTGTTCATCATCCACCTTCACCACTGTTTGGGAAGTATTTTCCCTTCTCTGCTGGGTCCGCCATTGGCCTTTGCTTGTAACCCTGAGCAGGGGCCCTTATTGGCTGCTACCAGATGGAACCAGCCCGAACCAAGGTTTGCTTTGGTAGGAGAAACCACACCCTGAAGTAATGCAGCCCAACCCACTACCTTACATTTTTAAATACAAGGCTGAAAATACTAATCTTCAACTAATAATTGCTTTAAGAACCTCTCAAAAGCAACTGAATGCTATTTTTCCCCCATATAATGTCAGCAGTTTTTGGAGCATGTATTGGGTCTTTCAGTAAAATGCAGTTTTATGGTGAAATGGTCAGCCAGAGAGATACTAACTGAAATGCAATCTGATCAAGTGGTTGAAGCAATGTCAGATTGTTGGTTCCCAACAGGGGAGGAGGTCATTGACCAATCAGGACAAAGATACTAAGTGTGAGTTAAAAACTCTTCACTCTAGAAATGCTAACTCAAAAATGATTTGTGTACAAGAGAAAATATAGATGATTTTAGAGGAACTTTAGTTAACTGGTAGAACATCTTAAAAACTATAGCTTGTACAGGAGGCTAAGAAAGAGCAAACTTTTACAC
Source organism: Dermochelys coriacea (assembly GCF_009764565.3). Taxonomy (NCBI): domain Eukaryota; kingdom Metazoa; phylum Chordata; order Testudines; family Dermochelyidae; genus Dermochelys; species Dermochelys coriacea. The sequence continues at coordinate 83,845,953 of NC_050071.1, read as the reverse complement.
CTTTGAAATAAGATGTAAGGTCTTCTGGTTCTTTTGCACAGTCCTCAGAGGGAGCTTTTTAATGATTTGATGTGCTTCATTTAGAGTTTGCAATTATTATGACTGTTTAGTTGCAGGACATTGTTAAGATGTTTGAGTGCTGGTCATTGACAATGTTTCTGTTTAATGGCCTACGTGCACAAATTAGGTGGCAAGGTTGGTGCCAGAATTATTCATGGAACTTTAATATGTGCTATTCATATTTTAATGTGTCTTTAAAACGGACGCTTTTAATAGTATACTATCTCTTGAATTGCACTTATTAACGTTAACTTTAAGGAATTTCTTTGCGTTGGAATTGCCTTTTTAAAAAAACTAGGGCAATTAACTCACGCGATTAACTCAAAAAATTAATCGTGATTAATCACAGTTTTAATTGTGCTGTTAAACAATAGAATACCAATTGAAATTTATTAAATATTTTGGATGTTTTGCTACATTTTCAAATATATTTATTTCAATTACAACACAGAATACAAAGTGTGCTCACTTCATATTTTATTTATTACAAATATTTGCACTGTAAAAATGATAAACAAAATAAATAGTTTTTTCAATTCACCTCATACAAGTACCATAGTGCAATCTGTATTGTGAAAGTGCAACTTACAAATATAGAATTTTTTGTTATATAACTTCACTCAAAAACAAAACAATGTAAAACTTTATCGCCTACAAGTCCACTCAGTCCTACTTCTTGTTCAGCTAATCACTAAGACAAACAAGTTTTTTTACATTTGCAGGAGATAATGCAGCTCGCTTCTTATTTACAATGTCACCTGAATGTGAGAACAGATGTTCATATGGCACTTTTGTAGCTGGCATTGCAAGATATTTACATACCAGATATGCTAAACATTTGTATGCCTCTTCACGCTTTGGCCACTATTCCACAGGACATGCTTCCATGCTGATGATGCTCATTAAAAAAAATGCGTTAATTAAATATGTGATTGAACTCTTGGGGGAGAATTGTATGTCTCCTGTTCTGTTTTACCCACATTCTGCCATAAATTTCATGTTATGGAATGTCATGGATGATGATCCAGATGTTGTTCATTTTAAGAACACTTTCACTGCAGATTTGATAAACGCAAAGAAGGTACCAATGTGAGATTTCTAAAGATAGCTACAGCTTTCGACCCAAGATTTAAGAATCTGAAGTGCCTTCCAAAATCTGATTGGGACAGGGGATGGAGCATACTTTCTGAAGTCTTAAAAGAGCAACACTCCGATGCAGAAACTACAGAACCCAAACCACCAAAAAAAAATATCAACCTTCTGCTGGTGACATCTAACTCAGATGATGAAAATGAACATGCGTTGGTCTGCCCTGCTTTGGATCATTATCGAAGAGAACCCATCATCAGCATGGATGCATGTCCTCTGGAATGGTGGTTGAAGCATGAAGGGACATATGAATCTTTAGCACATCTGGCACGTGAATATCTTACAACACCGGCTAGAACAGTGCCATGCGAACCCCTGTTCTCATTTTTCAGGTGACATTGTCTGAGCGATTGGCTGAACAAGAAGTAGGACTGAGTGGACTTGTAGGCTCTAAAGTTTTACATTGTTTTATTTTTGAATGTAGTTATTTTTGTACATAATTCTACATTTGTAAGTTCAGCTTTGATGATAAAGAGATTGCACTACAGTAATTGTATTACGTGAATTGAAAAATACTATTTATTTTATTTTTACAGTGCAAATATTTATAATAAAAATAAATATGAAGTGAGCACTGTACACTTTGTATTCTGTGTTTTAATTGAAATTATTATTTGAAAACATTGAAAACATCCAAAATATCTACATAAATAGTATTCTATTATCGTTTAACAGCGCAATTAATCACCATTAATTTTTTTAATCACATGATAGCCCTAAAAAATCCTTTGATTTCATGCAGTCACTTCTGGGGTTGAATGCAGAAGTTGTAACAGCACTAGTAGCACTACACAATTTGATGACACTAAGTGAAAATAATGTATCCAATTAAAGCAGCTGGGAAATTTATGTAGCCAGTATGTATTGCCCAGATTAGAATTTGGTCAGGATCCCATTACATGTGCTCTTACTTTTAAAAAAAGTATCATGGGAATATGCCAGAAGCATTCAGGTCACCAGTTTTAATGTTTCATTTAGAGAGGTAGCCTCTTCATAAGCACAATTGCCCCCTAAACCTATACTAGTGTTGGTTCAATTCTGACTCTGAAGGAAAGGAAAACTATAATCTACTGATCCAGTAAGTCTCTCTTTAATAGCAAATGTTTCAAATTTTCCAAAGAAGTCTATTATCTAAAGTGAGCTTCTCACAACAAAGCATATGTTTGTGTTCTTAAAGCCAGACATGTCATCTTTATAAAAATACTTTACAATTTAACTATTGCTGAATTGTTGACTAAAGTACAAAATGAAGTGTTATTAAAATGCAAAAACGTTGTTTTAAATAACGTGTAGAAAGAAGAGAAACTAGTAAACTAGTAGGGCAATTTTTTCCTCACTATGGCTGGAATATTAGGTACATATAGGAGTTTTATTGGAGGTCTCCACCTTATTCTATATAACAGCCTCATACATATTTTACACATGTGTAATTCTGTTGATTTCAGTGTAGTTACTCTGATTTACATCAGTGTAAATTAGAGAAAAATTCAGCTGAGCATGCTGAAAATGTATCCCCAAATATTTCAATTGTACATCACTGAGTCACCACCATGCAACATATTCCTGTGTTCAGTCTAGCAGGATATGAACACAGATTCCTAAACAGGGAACGATGAGATGATATTTTTATGACAGGGAGTGTAATTAGCAACATAGCCACCACAAAGAAGACAGCAGTCCAGTTCAATTTGGATAAGAACACATTTTCCCTAGCCACAGATTTCAAATTCAAACTAGATCTTTATGGTCCCAAAGTCTGGGATTGTTTTGATCCAGGTTTTTGGTATAGCCCATTACAGAGTTAAAAACTAGCCGCCAATTTCAGATTTGGGCATGAATCCAAACTTGGAGGACATTCAGAGCGGGGAATTTTGGTTTTGGTCCATTTCTAGTTTCTATGCTTAGTTTGCTCTATCTGAAATATGCTAAACTCTTGGACCTCCAAATCTCACAACAGAATTTTAATGAGATTCCTAGTAACTTTTGCTTTTAGTCAGGCTGGAAAGTACCATAACAAAAACTTCTTTCATGCTGTTCTGCATTTTCATTTCTCGCCAGCCCTTAGAAATACAGGGTTTCAAGAATATTTTTTAAATGGGCTGAGAGAAATAATACAAGTTCTTAAACTTCAAGAAAGGTTCAGTTTTGATTCATTTTAGATTTGAGCAAAGGTCTAGGTTGATTCTTATGTTCTCTAAACTCATTCACTCATCCCTAATTGCAATGTCCCTGTTACTATTTTTAATACCATTTTATGAAGAACAGCAAAAAATCAGCTAAGACTGTTTATGAACATGGAAATATCATGCTTCGCTCTTGAGCCGAAATATCCACAGCCTTCTATGCAGAACGAGTCCCAGTAGGATATGGATACTGGCTTCAAAGCAGACCAACTTATGCAGACTTGCTGTGGAAGATCAAAATGAGAAAAAGAAAGCAAAACTTTGCAATAGGGCAGGAAAGCAGAGTTTCTACCTTCCATGCTGTGCTATTACTTGCTGTCTACCTGTCCATTCCAACTTCTATGTATACACATTTGTACACTTCACTCCCACTGAGTCCTGGATCTCAGGTATTACTTAAGAATTCTCTCCCCCTCCTCTGTACAGATCTAAATAGAAAAAAAAATGACTGGGTCAGAATCTGCCCTCAGTTGTATGAATATAAACCTGGAGTAACTCAACCAATTTCTTTGCAACTTAGATCAGAATGTGGCTCTTTGATTCCAGGTCTAGCCTGTGGACAGGAATAAAAAAATATAAGAATTAAGAATTTTAAGAATGTAAAGGGGGCTTTTGCCCCTAAATTTGTTAAAAATTCTGCTTGGGGCATTGAGATTTCTGAAATGACACATGGTGAGAAGAACCAAAAGTATTTGAACTGCAGAGAATTGCCCTTGGGCAAAGGAGAACCTATGGTGAAGTGTGTAACGATTACTTTCTCTGTATTACAGTTCATATAACCAAAAAAACCTTTTATTGTTTTGTCAGAAAACAAAATTATTGCTGTTTGCATCATAAGGAAAAGGCTTTTTAAAATATTATTTCCTTCTGTTCCAGAAAGGCTGCATGGTCTGGAGTTAAAAACAAGACCCAAGCCTGCAAACCCTACTACACATGTGTAAAACCTCACTGAAGTTGCTCTCTCTCTCCTTTTCACTCATTTACAGCTTATTTCACTTCATGAAAGTAGAAAGTTTGCTGTGACCTTCCTGATAACATCAAGTGAAAAAGTCATGGGATTTCATCAGAAGTTCTTCAAATAGACACTATGCAGGATTAGGCCACTAACTCATCTTACTGTCCTCAGAAATTCCTGCATATTTCTTTAGCCTCATTTTAATCCATTCAGGACTATTGAAATGTTTCATTTGATGAAAATGGTTAATGAAACAATTCACCATTTCTGAACTGATATTTTTCAGAACTTTTTGTTCTTTGTCAAATTTCTATATTTCAACTGTTAGTCTTGATTTGGGATGAAAAAAATGTTGACAGGATGGACTTTCCTATGAAATGGTATTCTGATTTTTCAGAGAGCTCTACTAATTGGTTAACCTCCTGTTTATGGAATGGTAGAACTCAGTCTTCAAGAGGACAAGAAGAGCGAAGATGAAGATCAACTGCATCCCATTCTTGCCTTAAAAACTCCTGTGTGCTTTTGATTTTCCCCTTCCCTGCATACTTCAGTCCACCTCTTCACCTTCCTTGCATGTTTCAGCTCAACCCTGCTTGCTCTTTCTCTCTTTAATGTTTCAATGAGCCATTTAAAAATCTCACCCCTTTTGAAATTACCCCCTTCCAAATTACCCCATCTTGGTGATAATAACTGCCTCAGATTTAGTTAAAATTTATGAAAGATCCCTCTTCTACTTATCTGGGAGGTAAACATGGTGCAGGCTGGCCAGCTTGTGTATGAGAAAAAGGCAGGTGTAGAAAATGACCCTGCTGGCTGTAGTGGGACAAGAGGACATAGCTGCAAAGGCAGGTTGTGGGCAGAGCAGGAGGTACCTGGGGAGTGGCTACAATAAGAACCAACTGGGGAAGATCAGAAGTGGACTGTAAGTGGTAGAGGGAACACCAATATTTCAAGAAAATAGGAACACAGAATCATAGGAAATGTCTTACCCAGAATGGTGATCCATATAGTCCAGTATCCTGTTTCTGCCACTACCAGGGGCTTCAGAAGAAGGTACAAGGAGCCCTGCAGTAAGCAGTTATGCTACTTCCTAAAGGAAAAGTTTCTTCCTAACCTCCCAATTACAGGTTGGCTTATGCATCAGAACATAATCCTGACAAGGTTTATTAATTATTATTCCTTTGTTTAGTGCTTTAATCCTTAGTGTTGCAATTCTAGATGTTCTCATTATCCATATAAATCTCAAATCCTTTCCTAAACCTGCTAAGCTCTTGGCCTCAATACTATCCTGTGGCATTGAGCTCCACAGGCTAATTCTGCATTTCCTTTTATCTTTTTTAAATGTAATATCTTTCAACTTAACTGAATGTGCCCTTGTTCTTGTATCATATCAAAAAGGACAGCAAATCTAGCAAAACTATAGAGCAAACCTTTTTATTTTTCCCTTTGCAGGTGCTGTCCCACAGCTGTGGCCCAATATAATACATTTGTATTGCAGTACACAAACCTTTGAATACATATTGTTTAAATACACATATTACCTAACTGATTGCTTCCTGGTAGCAACTTACCAGGTATGATTTGCAGAGAAATAGGCACTAAGTAAGGGACATTCCTTAATATATAGGACAGGTGGTCACCCTAGGAGACAGTAATCCAGAGACTGCACAGAGTGAGAACTACTCACATGAGTAAGGTGAACAGGATGTGATCCCCATTCCTTAGTTCCCTTTAGCAAATTCCTCAGAAAATGGAATTTGGAACAATAAGTTCAGGATTACATCTTGGGAGGGCTTCAGAAATCAAGAACCAATATTTCATAAGGGTCACATTGGAATTGTTGGTAGTGTGTATATATCAAATAGAAGAATTAATTAGAGCTGCACAAGACTTGATATATTCCATGGTAAAATATGATGAACTGGAATTCTGCTGAATGAATATTTTGTGCCCATTACGTGGCAAATGTGCAATGGAATTCCCTCATTTTTATCTATTTGATTATTTGATTTTCAAGTCTTCCTTAATTCTTAAAGTACAAATTGAAGGTGCAGCATTCTGTGTTGATAGCTCCTTTTATTAACAAGGAGAAAATGTGTAGTATGATAAAACACTAAACCTATGACAAATTAATGTTAGCAGTTACAATAATATCAAATCTCTATTATCTGTAAATTGTGAGCAAAGTTAAAAGAAATCTTCATGATATGATATCGATTTTCAAAATAAGGAAAGGTTTATGAACCGGATGACTTCTGCCAAGCTGGAGTTCTAAATTGCAAGGGAACCAGGCATTATTTTAACTACAGGACACATTTGACATTCTAAATTGCAAGGGAACCAGGCATTATTTTAGCTACAGGACACATTTGACATTCATTATTTTTGGCATACCCCTTAGTTCCCTTCCTTTTCAAAGAACTAAGAAGAACTTGTATTCATAATGATAGGCTGAATGACCCTACATGTGAAAAGAAGAAGAAACAAAGCAACTATCATGCTTTCTGTGCACGAGACTTCTGCACTACAAGAAGAAAAAAGTCTTAAATGTCTATAGGATGCAAAAAAAATGTTTCTGTGATAAGGTGGGTCAAAGAAAAAGCTATGCACATTTTTGGATGTAGCCATTCAGAATGTGGTAGATTGCTTTGCTTTAATCTATTTTTAAGTTAATTCCAGTGACATATAGCTCTGCATCCTTACTACAATTCTTTTACATTGTCCTTATTTAAGAGGGACAGACTTTTTTTTAGCACTATAGTTCACATTTTACAATTCTGTCTCCAAAAAGCTCTCCTAACTTCAATGTATTTCTCCACAGTTAAAAAGTTTGTCCTCGATTTGTCTCTCAAAATGTCCGTTTAAAAATTTCCAATATTAACAGGTATACAAGATTCTGACCAATTATTGTAAAGCTCAGTTTTGAGAACATGGGAAATGAGTAACTTTACTCAGGCACGTAATCTCATAGGGCCTGATCCTGCATGCAAATGAAAGGACGTTTTGTCATTGACTTCAATGGTAGCAAGATAACCCCCCCCCCCAGATAACAATGAGTTGAGACTACTTGCATGCATAAAGTTATACTCATGTTGAAGTATCTGCAGGATTGAGAATCTTATCTGCTCCCTTTTATATTGGTAGAGGTATGTTATATCCCTTTCTAGCTCTTTAGGGTAGGGATTGTCTGCTACTCTATGTTTATATAGTAGCTAACACAATGAATCCCCCAATCTTTGTGATCCCTAGGCATCCCATAATAACTGTGTCCACTGAAGGTAGGACAAGAAGTAATGGGCTTAAAATCTGCAGCAAGGGAAATTTAAGTTAGATATTAGGAAAAATCTTTCTAAGTATAAGGGTAGTTAAGCTCTGGACTAGGCTTCCAGATGTTGTGGAATCCCCATCATTGAGGGTTAAGAACAAGTCAGAAACACCTGTTAGGGATGTTCTAGGTCAGCATTAGCTTGGCTCTGAGTGACAGTCTCTATTTGCTAATTCCATGTTAGTGATTTATCTGGCAGTGGGGTAGGGACAAAGGGCATGTGAAATTAACTGGTATTGTAAATTTTATTTTAAAAAAAATCCCTTCACAATTAACTGGCACTGTAAATGTATCTGATGCTTTAAAGCAGCATGTAGCTAGAGCTTATGAGCTCCTGAGTATCAGTTGCAATGACTCAGTTGCAAGGGTTCTCAGCACCTAACAGGATATGCCACAGTGTGTGATACCTGCCTGGCCCTTAAGAGCAGAAGCTTGATCTCATAAAGTTTTGTGCGTTCACATTTTCCACTGTAGTCAATGAGAGTTGAGGGCATTCAGCACTTCTCAAGAGATACAAATGGAATTCACAGCCAATTCAGACTAACGTGTCTGACCACTACATATGATGAAAGTAGCAATGAAAATGTGGAATGAACAACAAATGTGTCAAAATTGTTTAAATTAATCTTTGTTTAAAACTCAACATTCTTTCAGCCCTGCAAAATGAACTACTTTTGGGCGTGATACAAATCCCAGTGGAAAGATTTCCATTAACTTCAACAGGTTTTAAATCAGACCATTAGTCAATATCGAGTCTTAATCTGGACCCGAAAGATACACATTGTGCATGTACCCTTAGAAAGTACATAAAACTTTTAGAACAAGAAATGCAAAGAAGCAATAGGATTATAAAAACAATCTTTTTCTCTGTATGATACTATTTGGTTCAAGATTCCTACTGATCCTTGCAGTTGATATTGATACAATACATTTTCTACCAATTCTAATCCTTACTTACTTAGAAAGACACAGATTCCTGGGGCTTTGAACTGATTCATACAAGTCAAACTTACTGGAAAGATGTCCTGAGGATTATATTCAATGTGAAGGTCAGTGGTCTTTTTTTATTATTAATCAGCAGCAGCCAAATGTGATTTGAAGAACTGAATAAAGCCTTTAACACAATACTCTTTCTATGATTTATGCCTCTAGTTGTATTTTAACAGTTACACTGAAAGGTAGGTTAAAATCTTAGGGTGGGAGGGAAGGTTAGACTAAAGTATCTAAACAAAATTACCATTTACTATAAAAAAATCAATCATTTTTATTCTACGAACCCTTTTTAAGATTACTTCTGACTCTTTGCAACAGAACTTTGAAACATAACTTCATTTGTATTATAGACAGGTCAACATTTTAAAACTTGGGTATATGTATATTAATACATACTTAGGTACCTAAAATGGCCTGATTTTTAGAGGCACCTTCAAATTTTGGCCTGAATTCTTAAATTTGAAGAATTTATATATATAAACTATTATCACCATTATTGTATTCTAAAAATGTTAGCAGCTTACTTTTGTAAGTGCATCTTCCTGTTAATGTTACAGATTCTCTGGAGACCTCCAACACTTTGCAGTCAGGCAGACTAGATAACGCAGTTATCATAGCATTTAGATTAAATCACCATAGTATTACAGTTATAGTTAAATGAGAATGGACTAGGTCAAACAAAAACAAAACCTAACAATCCCTAGGGATCCATGGGAGTCCAGGGCCACCCACAACAAAGCTTCACATTTCTGCTGCAGCTCTGTGCCACTGGTATGTTCTATCTATGCTCCCTGAAAGCACAGCTCCAATGGATTCCCTGTGGCCTCAGGGATATCCCTTAAACATGAAGGGTGCTACAGGGGAGATAGCAGTCCCAGGCTGTATTACCATTTCTGGATAATTTCTGCAAAGCCAGAGAAGAAAGTGATGTAAATCCCCTCCCACCCTTAGCCCATCAACACTTTCCCCACTCCATGCCCCCTTCATCTGGATCACCACACCAACAGAAAGGCCTCTGTAGTGGGGCAGTTATCCTGCTCCTAGAGAAAAAAACTAGGCTGAATGGGGAAGCAGCCACAGCTGGCCCTATAAAAGGGCTGTGAGCCAGGAGCTGGGTCAGTCTCTCTCTAGTGGTGGAGAGAGAAGGACCTAGCTGCCTGGGAGCAGGGTACCAGAGGTAGAGTAGTGCTCGGGAAAGGCAGGAGGAGCTGGGGAGCTTCAGCCTGGCAACTCCCCAGGCTGCAAGTCTTGTGCAAGGCCTAAAGAGAGGTACTGGGCTGCAGGGAAAGGCAGCAGGTCCAAACCCTCCTTGCCACTGATGAGGGGTTTACAGACTGCAGTCTGCCCCAGTGAGCGGGGGCTAGATGATGACTGGCAGTAGCTATTGAGGCAAGGTGGGAATAGAGGGTTGGGGGTTCCCCTGGGAGGGGAGACCCAGATTGTGGGTTACTGCTGGAGGCAGAACCCCGAGGTAAAGGGGCACCAAGGTCCGGGAGGGACACGGGGCCAGCCTCTGGTGAGACACCAGCCCACAGGAGGTACTCTGTATGCTGGAGAGCTAATTCCAAAGATGGCCAGCAGGAGGCGCCACACCAGTGATTCATTGCTGTGTTACGGCCTTCATGGATACCAGGTGAATGGTACCAAGGAGACAGCTCAGCTCCAATTCTGCACAGGATAGGGAGCTATTGCAAAGGGTCCCCTCTCTATACAGATTTTGGGGCATGATCCTCCATTATGTTTTGATGCTTCCTGACGTTTTTCGATACTTTCCGGTGTTGGTCAATTTTGTGGAAATTTTGTTGATGAGTATTTCTTACCTATTCTTCCAACGTATAGACGTTCTATTGATTTCTGACAGAATGCATCTTGCTCAGAGTGCTTTGAAGGTTCACTGATCACCATTATCACTGCTTCTCCACTAATTACACTGAGCCCCATTCTCTGCCCCAATTCAGATTCTGCGTGCTTCAAGATTCTCAATGTGAATCTAGTGGTGGGTGTCTGTGTGACATTCCCCTGGTGTTATCTGGACTGGTGATTTGCTAGGTCACCCCAATCCTCAACTCTGGGAGCCAGCGGTACCCTGCTCTGCTGTGAGAACCCCCACTCCTGTTCACGCATAGCCTCTAGCATGCAAGCTACTCCCAGCTACGTGAGTGAGCACTTTTAACCAGCCACTGCTTGGATTGTGCAATGACACTAACAAATATCTCTGGTCCCAGACACAAGCCTAGAAACCTCCATCTTGCAGTGTCCAGATATGCCCACTGGACACTGCAAGCTTATACGAGTTCATCAATTTAACAAAGAACTTGATATGTACCAGGCTTGTTATCCCCAAGGGAATCTCTGACGTGCTTCAAACCAAATGTACTGCTTCAGGTAGAACAAACAAATTTATTAACCTATAACATAGATTTTAAGTGATTATAAGTCAAAGCACAACAAGTCAGATTTGTTCAAGTGAAATAAAAGCAAAATGCATTCTAAGCTGATCTTAACACTTTCAGTGCCCTTACAAACTTAGATGCTTCTCACCACAGTCTGGCTGGTTGCCCTTCAGCCAGGCTCTCCCTTTGATCAGCACTTCAGTTGCTTGGTGTGGTGTCTGTAGATGGAGGTGGAAAAGAAAGAGCATGGCAAACATCTCTCCCTTTTATCATGTTCTTTCTTCCCCCTTGGCTTTGCCCCCCCCCACCTTTCGGAGTCAGGTGAGCATTACCTCATCGTAGTCCCAAACTGACCAACGGAAGGGGAGTGACTCACTCGAGAGTCCAACAGATCCTTTGTTGCTGCCTAGGCCAGTGTCCTTTGTTCCTATGAGGTTGGACCGGGTTTGTCCCATACATGGCCTGGTGAGATGTGAACTGCCCCTCTGCTCCTGGAGAGTTTTGCCGGGGCTTGTTTTAAGCCATGAGGACACATTTTTAGCCTCATAACTATATACATGAAATTACAACCTATAATATGACTATAACAACAATGTTCAGTGTATCATGAGCCTTCCAAAGACACCCAACATGACAAACTTTGCACTGGATACCATACAATCATATTATAAGGATGAACATGGGGGTGCAGGGTGTTCTCCCGAGGTACAGAGTGTCACAGTCTGTAAAATAATAATCCTGCCTCACCTGAGGTCTGATCTATTCTGTTTTCACAGATTGTGCCTTCATTTTCAAGATAGCAAGATCTGATGGACAGAGGCAAGAGAAGCAGCACTATGTTTATTATTGTTGTTTTAGAGAAACAGCAGCCTTTCCACAGCAAAAATTGCAAACAGCGTCTGTTATAAAGTCCTAGTTTTACTTCTTTATAACTTTTTGGAAAAATAGTTTGTCCTAAAAATTGCCAGATTTGCTCTGAAGGCAAAGGCGAACATTAACACAAAACCTGGAGGAAATTTCTCAGATGGTTTTCAAGTTACAGATTATTACACAGTTACACTAAACTGAAATTTTGACTTTGGTATAATTTTTTTTTACCTATTTCTTGTACAAAAACTGTCAGTTACTAACCTTTTAAATATTTCATATTGTTACATGCATTTCTAAGAAGATTTAAAAAACACATTTTTGAAGGGACTAGCTTGCCATTAAGCAATGGTATTAATGATTTGTGTGTGTGTGGATAGCTTGGCCTCAGTCCTGCTCTCATTGTCATTGGTTGATTTATTTATTTCAGTGAAAGCATAAACATGATCAGGCACTCTGTGCACAAAGGAGCACATTATCCTCTATCAGCTGCAGCTTATAAAGAGGATACCAGCAAATGTTCTTATAAAAAGAAACTGGTTCTGAGCTGCATGGACATGACCCAGTGCTCTATTTCAAGGCTCTGGTTGACTGGTCAAGTCAGATGACCAAGGATCAGGTAACAGCTTAGAGGCAGCACTTTATATAAAAAGGAACCTGCTCAGTCAGAGAGGAAGCTGTTAAATCAGGAGTAGGACCTGGGCGCGTTTTTGTACCAGATGGGTGGAAGTCTAGTAGATAAACGTGCAGGGAGCAGGGGTAGAAGGCTTAATGGAGTGAGGCTTTAAAAAGGCCAGATAACAGTTCCCAGACTTCAAGAAGGAATCAAGGAGGCTATAAAATATTTGTTTTGAGTTAATGTTGAGCTCTCTTGTTAAAGAAAGAAAAATCTAAAGAACAGGAATAAAATTCTGTCATTGTTGGGAACTTTATTCCATGTATTGTCCTGTGAGCCTCATTTTAGATTAAGTGGTAGAAGCCTGTGTTTTTGGAGTTGTAAGAACACAGTTCTAGTCCCATCCTCTTATGGGTATGTATGTGTGTGCCTCAAAATATACATACAACACAACACCCTTCTGAAAAAGTAATTTGAAAATTATGAAAAAGCTCATGCAGAATACAGACAATGGACTTCAAAAAAGCAGACTTTAACAAAGTCAGAGAACTGGTAGGTAAAGACCCATGGAAAGAAAATTTAAGAGATAAAGTAGTACAAGAAAGCTGGCAGTTTCTCAAGGAGACAATATTAGAGGCACAACTGAAAAACTATCCCAGTGTGAAGGAAAGGTAAAAAGAATAATAAGAGGCCAATATGGCTCCATCAGAAGCTGTTTCACAACCTGAAAATAAAAAAGGAATCCTACAAACAGTGGACAAGCAAAGGACATAAAAGCTCATATGAAGAGGTTGTTTAAATACATTAGAAGTAACAGAGACAAAATAAAGTGTTTCAGAGTAGCAGCCGTGTTAGTCTGTATTCGCAAAAAGAAAAGGAGTACTTGTGGCACCTTAGAGACTAACAAATTTATTAGAGCATAAGCTTTCGTGAGCTACAGCTCACTTCATCGGATGCATTTAAAGTGTTGGTTCTCTAGTTAGCAGGAAAGGAGAGCTAATAACCGATTAAATCTAGGTGGCTGAGGTGTTTGACATTTATTTTGCTTCAGTCTTCACTTTAAAAGGTTAATGATGACCAGATACACTACACAATATTACCAATAAGAAGGAAGGACTGCAAGGCAAAATAGAGAAAGAACAGATTAAAGAATATTTATACAAGTTAGATGTATTCAAGTCAGCAGAGCTTGATAAAATTCATCTTAGGGTACTCAAGGAACTAGCTGAAGAAATCATGGAACAGTTAATTATGTACAAGAACTCATGGAGGTTGGGTGAGCTGGATTTGAGAAAGGCAAACATAGTCCCTATCTTTAAAAAGGCGAACAGAGGACCTATGAAATTATAAACCAGTCAGCCTAACTTCAATACCTGACATGTACTGGAACAAATTATTAAACAATCAATTTGTAAGCATCTAGAACAGTATTTCTCAGTGACTGATCTGGTCCCTGAGATTTCCCTGACACAGTTTAGCAAGCCGATCCCTGGTATCAAAAAAATTGAGAAACACTGACCTAGGGGACAATGGGGTTATAAGTAATAGTCAGCATGGATTAGTCAAGAACAAATCATGCCAGACCAAATTAATTTCCTTCTTTGACAGGGTTACTGGCCTCGAGGATGGGCAAAAAGCAGTAGACGTGATGTATCTTGATTTTAGTAAGGCTTCTGACAGTCGCACATGACATTCTCATAAGTAAACTAGGCAAATGTGGTTTAGATGAAATTACTCTAAGGTGGATTCAGTAGGCTTCCAAAGGAGATTGTGGAATCCCTGTCACTGGATGGGTTTTAAGAAAGGTTGGATGAACACCTCTCAGGAATGGTCTAGGCTTACTTGGTCCTGCCTCAGCACACAGGACTGGACTTGATGACCTCTTGAGGTTCCTTCAAGTCTTACATTCCTATGATTCTACGCTTTTAGCATGCAACCCATAGTAAGGGGGATTGCATAGGTTTGCATCACCCCAAAAGGGACACCAAAAGGAATTTTGCCTGAAAGATTCACAACGCCTTCAGCACACCCTAGCTGTAGCTCATGGAGAGGGATACACCCATTCAAATGGTGAGCATTACTCCTCCTTGTGAGAACACAGCGAGCTCTATTGATCAGCATCTGATGGGTGTATGCAGGAGATATGGAGACATGGCTCTTCATACTCTCCACCCTCCCTCCACTTATTTTCGGTCATTGGAAGCATTTGGGGTCTATTCCTCATGCTCTCCTGAGTGCAAGGTCTACTGTTCTGTTCTGCCTTTCACAGTACACTGCTTATTTTCTCTGATACCTCTGGACAGCCAAAGAAGGATAGGGCATAGTATAGTTCATTCACTCTTGCTCGCTCTCTCTCACACACACACACGTGTGTAAAGCCATGTGTTAATCATCCTCAAATACACATCCAAACAGAGAATTTTTCCATAGATCAACAATTAAATTACATATAAAACATCTTTCTCAACAGCATCCCCTCTATTAAGGGCAGTTAAGGAATGCTGTCCAATGCCACAAACAAAAAGCCAGAATGTGTTTCAGCCAAGTATGATACTGTTTGAATCATCATCATTTAGAAATTCAAACTGGAAAAACAGGGATGGATTTTTTTTTCTACAGAAACATTTCTAAAAGTGCTATTGCGTTTGTCTTTAAGTGGTCTGGGACCCACCCATCAAAGACACTGTCTCTTCTCTGACATACCGCCACAGTTGTGATCAGCAAAGTTGTCTGAGCTGAAGCTGAAGAGAAGCAGAGTGGTTGGCAGGGCATTCTCCATTAAGACCTCAGAACTGTGGAATGTAATTCCTACACCTCCCATCCCTACTTCCTTGGATCTGTAATAGCCTACGTTTGTTAGCCTTCAGGGCACAATGCATGACCCACTGTTTCTTCCTGGCTTGTGAGGAAATGGGTGTTCATTAGAGCTGAGTGTGAAACACTAGGAGATCATGTGGGAGGTCAGTTAATTCAGTCATTTACATAGGCACAGTCTTTCTGAGTTGCCTAGGGGGGCAGAGCAGACCTTGAGCACCAAGATCCACCCCCACTCTACCCCTTCCCCCAAGTCCCCACCCCACCTCTTCCCACCCCCTCCCCGAGCACACCCTGCCCTCACTCCTCTCTCACCACCCCAGCACCTCCTGCATGCCACTCAATACCTGATCCATGGCAGGTGGGAGGCACTGGAAAGGGGGGTGGGAGAGGAGATGGTTGGCGGAGCTGCTCGTGGGCAGGAGGTGCTGGGCAGTGTGGGAAGAGGTGATTGGGAGGGCTGCTGGTGAGTACTGAGCACCCTTTTTTTCCCCCTATGGATGCTTTAGCCCCGGAATACCCATGGAGTTGGCACCTGTGGGCATTTATGTTTTCACCGTTCATTTGAACTGAGCTGGGAGAATTTTATTTTAGTGTTTTTAAAGAAATTATCAAGGGTGCCCAGTACCCTGGATGAGCATTGTTTTATTACAATCTGTATCATCTAAATAAATAAAATAATAGCAATAAGACACTTGGTGAGTCATTATTGCTTAAGGCTTAAATCCTGCAAAGCGAACTGCCCAAGTGGAAATTCCATTAACTACTATTGACTTCAATGTGGTTCTGTATGGCCCACTCCTGTTGTTCTCGGTGAAGGCTCAGGGCCTATGTAAGCAAGTTGGCTAGTCAGGATATAGTTGTATAATGTACATATTGCTTTGTGTAGGAAAAGAACAAAAACAACAGGGTCTGATACCAAATAATGCTAAAGCAAATAAAAAATCAGCAACCCTTGAGCACTAATTTTCCTTTACAAAGTTTGCAGAATCTAAAACCTTTTAAAGTTCACACCTGTGATGTCTGCTGTAAGGGATTGCGGAAAACTTTGTTAGGGCCTAGCTAGGGAAGTTCCACTTAGGGACATAAATAGCTGCTTCGTTATTGTGGGATAGAGATAGTTCTTGAAGGACACAGCTGCTTTGCATGACCCTTCGTCAGGTAGTGGAAAGCACCCCTTTGAGAAATACCTAATTCTATATTCATGAGCTGTTTTTGTGTAGTGCTTATTAACACTGACTGTCTGCCCCTCCGTTGGACTCCATCCCAGGCAAAGCTCCGGTGTGCTGGGTTCCCCGCCTCCGTGACTGCAACGCTTGGAGTCCCCGTTGAAGATGGGTCACTAACCTTCAGTAAAGCCAATAACTCACAGCTGTGTGTAAGCCTCGTTTTTCTCAGAGTGCCGGGCCTGTGGTGCTTCGAGCACCTTGGCCCAGAACATTTGGCGCAGCGAGCAGGATACTCTGAGAAGCGATGCCGCTTTGGCCGAAGGTAGGGGAAGTGGGGAAGCTGTCGCTGTCCCTACAGCGCATACCAGGATGGCCCTCGACGGAGCGCTGGGGGCCAATAGCGCGGGTTATGGCCAGGTGGGTTGCCCCGGTGGACTGGCTGGAGTTCCAACAGGCTGCAGGGGTCATACCCGTGCAGTTGGTTGAGGGATTACACCGGCTGCGAGCGAACCGGAGCTCTGGGACAGAGCGGCGGGCGATGGGGGAGCTAGGGTGGCTCCTGCTGACCGCCGTCCGGGCCCAGGACGAGGAGGTGCTCCGCTTACAGCGGGCACTGGAACGGAAGACTCAGGAATGCATGGCACAGGCAGAGGCCCGGGCCGTGGCTCAAGAAGTTGTCACCTCCCAGGCAGAGCGCGCCCAGGAGCTGACAAGACATTGTGAAGCGTCGGTTGCCCGGGTAGCAAATAGAAGGTGCCTCAGGCACGGGCGGCAGCAGGTAACCAACGTCCAGGTGCGTGTGGTGACCGCTGCCCCCTCCTGGGACCTGAGACTTGGGATGGGAATATTTGGGACTCCTCATCCTTGGACGAGGGGAAGAAGGAGTCCCCTGCCGTGGCTCTGGCGCGCCCGGTACGGGATTTGCGGGTGCAAGGAGGCGCCCTACAACCAGAAGTTGTCCACACATTTAAAATGAGTGAGTTGCAGGAAATTGTGAAGATATTCCGACAGGAGCCCGGGGAGAGCATCCTGCAGTGGCTCATGAGAGTCTGGGACAATGCAGGTAACACAGTTTTGTTGCTTTCTTATGAATTTCAACAGTTGGGGGTCCTATCGCAAGACTCTCAGGTATGTGCACAATTGGTGAAGTCGCCGCGGCCGCAGGCCGAAGGGCAAGATGTTGAAAGCCCCTCTTTGTACCGCTGGTTGGCAGCTGCAATGGAGGTGGCCTACCCCTCGGTGGGGGAGTTGGAGGCGCAGGCATGCCCCTGGAAGACCGTTCCAGAAAGCGTGTAAGCCCTCCATCAATTGGGAATGGCCTGGGCTGTCTCCATGGGCGGGGAGATGGGGCCGGATGATGTACCGGTGACAAAATCGATCAAAGCCACAGTGTTACGCCTGGCCCCTGATGAGTTAAAACCTTCCCTCCTCGCAGTTGTCATGGCAGAGAATGGGCACGTGGGAGACTTGGCAGCCACCCTTATGCAATTGGAGGCTGCCTTGGTGGGTGCTAGGCCAAGAGCCATATGGGCTGCGAAGGGACAGCAAGGCAGGGGACAGGAGAAAGGGGAGTTGCAGCTGCCCCCGAAGACCTAGTGGCTAGATCTCTTGCAGGCTGGTGACTCTCACGAGGGAATCAATGGAAAGCCAACGGCGGATTTATATAAGCAGTGGGTGCAGCTGCCCCCTACCAAACGTAGCGCCGGAGGAAAAGGGGAGAAGAGCGTGGAGCAAACCAAGCCAGCGGAGTCCTCTGCTACGCCAGCCGAGTGGAAAGTGCAGTGCCCATATTGAGGGCGTGGCAGATCCTCCGTTCCGTGTGTCGCGGCAGCCACACACAGGAGGGTGGCGGGGGACTGACGCCTCTATGTACCCCTAGCAGTTCGCTGGCTGAGGGGAGGAGTCCAACACGTGTTGGCATCAATAGATACGGACAGCTGGGTATTATACAAGGGCCTCTGGTCCTGTATAACTGCGTGGGATGCGAAGGGTTGGGAACTCGCAGGCTGGCCCCATGGGGAGCGGCTCTCTGGCAGCAACTCCTGCGCTATGCCCGACGAGCCCCTCTGGCTGTACGACATGTAGACACCCACACAAAGGCTAAAACCTCCAAGGCCCACTGGAATGCGGCAGCCGATGCAATGGGAATGAGGGGAGGCCCTGTGTAATCTGTTCCCTTTACCTCCCATAGGTCTAGAAACCAGCGCCCCAAGTGAGACCGAGTGGTACGTATTGACTAACATGTGGTGGACGGTACCGCAGCGGGAATCGCAGGATGCCGTAGTCCTCACCACCAGGGAAGGATGGGCATACATACTCCCAGAAGGGGAAAACTATCCCCGCATGGTCTTGCTCTCCCGTTTGTCGTGGCGCTCCTTATGAGAATCACTGCTGCAAGAGCTACCACCTCCTTCGTGAATACCTGGTTGGTGTTAGCCCAAAGTGCTGTTTATGCGACATCGTTTTGCTTACCGTATACGTGTGCCGTGATGGAGACCTGTTTTATTGGCGTCTGCACAGACCTGACCCTCGTCCAGCACTATTCCTTACTGAAGACAATTGATAAGACTATTACATATACGGATTTGTATGCTTTGGGTCCCGCCCAATACAATGTAGACACGTATATGTATTCGTTCCGTCTTCTTGGCTTGTATTTTTTGCTGCCTTTGCGGCTGTGGCCTAGTCTCCCAGTGCTGTGCACGGTTTCCCCTCCACACTATATGCTCATGGTCCTTGACATTGCTCAAGAAAGCGAAGGGAGGAGTGTAAGGGACTGCGGAAGACTTTGTTACGGCCTAGCCAGGAAACTTCCGCTTGAGGACATAGATAGCTCCTTCATTATTGCAGGATAGAGATAGTTCTTGAAGGACACAGTTGCTTTGCATGGCCCTTCGCCAGGTAGTGGAAAGCCCCCCTTTGAGAGGTACCTAATTCTATATTCATGAGCTGTTTTTGTGTAGTGCTTATTAACACTGACTGTCTGCCCCTCCGTTGGACTCCATCCCAGGCAAAGCTCCAATGTGCTGGGTTCCCCGCCTCTGTGACTGCAACGCTTGGAGTCCCCTTTGCGGATGGGTCACTAACCTTCAGTTAAGCCAATAACTCACAGCTGTGTGTAAGCCTCATTTTTCTCAGAGTACTCCTGCCAGGCCTGTGGTGCTTCGAGCACCTTGGCCCAGAACATCCGCTCATTCGTTTTTAAGAAAACTAAATGTGACAGGTATGTCAGGACTGAAAAACCTAGCAGGCAATTAGTTTCAAGGCTTTGACATTTAAGTGGGTAAACATTATGACTGTACCTGCCACCAGATTTTTCATTCATATTTTAATTTCATGAAATATGAATGGTGAGTTTTGACTTTGAGTCAATTATTCTCATTGCTGAAGGAAGTCTTATGTTTTGTAAATTTAAATCCCTGATTCTTGAAGGTCTCTGACTAAAGTGTTCATGAAAACCTCTATTTGCCATCATGTAATTTAATAGTCGTGACATTTCAAAAAAAGCATCCCTGAACTTTACAATGCATAAAGCAAACATGCAAGTTAATGTAAGGTTACAATAAAAAAATAAATATTTCCTGCAAAAAATGGATTGCTTCATATTAAGCATTTTCATTTACTGTAATATTGAAGTAGCGAAAAGTACAAAACCCCATGTCTTCAAGCCAAAAAATGTAAAAATTGTTGTTTTAAATGAATGCTGGAGGTTGTTACAAGTCAGACTAGGTCAGTCTGGAACCTTTATGAGAGCACATTCTACCAAAAACAAATAAACTGCAAGAGATATGCCTCAAAGAAGACAGAGCCCATTAGGTTCACCCTAACAAAATAAAAAACAAAAATGGCATGTTTTTGTCTTCATGTCAAGTGTATTTTGATTTTTGTGTGTGTGTGTGTGTGTGTGTGTGTGTGTGTGTGTTTGTTTCCCTCTGTTCTTGGACTGGCACTCCAGCATTTACAGAGCTCAGCAAAAAGATGAAAGCTATTATCCAGAAAAGAAGAAAGCCAGACAGACTTCTTAGGACAACTAAATAAAGCAAAATGTTTTTACAGTCTCAGCTTGCTAGTTTAGCAGAAAAAGCATGATAGAAACTCAGATAGGAGCAATACAGGAATAAACAAAAACATTTTTTTCAGCAGATATCGTGCATTTTTACACATCCTTTGGGTTACACCAAAATAGAATATTATATATGATAAACTTTCCCATTATTTAAGAGTACTTATAACACTTGCACCAAAATATTCCAGTTATTTGCTTCCTGAAAAGGTGCAGATATAGAAATTTGGAAATCTACACCCTTGCTTAACATTGTAGTTATATTCCTGAAAAATGCTACTTTAAGTGAAATGATGTTATGGGGAAATTGGATTCACTTAAGAATTAATGTAAATGGGGGGATTAGGTTCCAGGGACTTTTTTACTTACACACACACTGTAAGTTTTAAACTAACAATTTAATACTGTACACAGCAATGATGATTGTGAAGCTTGGTTGAGGAGAGACAGCATGGAAGAGAGAGACAGACACACACACTCTGTGTGTGTGTGTGTGTGAGAGTGAGTGAGAGAGAGATTTGCATTGCCCCTTTAAGTACGTTGACGCCACTCTAAGTACACTGCCTTTTTAAGTAGATGAGCAAGTTGAGACAGCAGCTGCTGCCAGCACAATGCCTCCATCCTGAGCCCTGTCCTGTTGCCCCCCTTCTCTGTGGAGATGAGGTACAGGAGCAGGGGCAGGAGTGGGGGGATAGGGCCACCCTGACATTAGCACCCCTCTTCTCCCTCCCCCCCAAAGAACCAGAAAAAAAGCCACACAACCCAGACAGACAGAATCATATCAAATTTTTATCAGAATACTGTATCGATGACAAAGTGAATCCTTCTTGAGAAAGACCAACATTAATTTACTAAAGTTAATGTATAATATTAATACATATTAAAATGAACATATAATATTTAAAAAATTGTTGGTAGTACTGCAGATGGTTAAAAATATCCTTGGGTAGCCCTTACAGAGGACTCAACATAAAGTCTCACTCTAACCCTTTATTATTTGACCATTATTGTGGTTTGAATTTTTAAAAGTCCATGGGTAGAAGTTGTGTGCATAATTTGAGAAGGCAGACCATATTATGTGCATAATTTGTGAATACAGAACACAGAAGTCAGGATTGCACATATGCACAGTTTGGTCTTGTATGTTTTGGGGGCTGCAGTTTTGGATTTTACTGTTGGTTGGGTCTTGTACATACATAACGAACAGAAATGTTCCAACATCCTGGAAATACCTTATTCAAACCAGTGTTTTGAAACAGAGAGAGAATTCCTGAATAGTTATCATGTCTTAAACTGACCTGGTACATGCTGCAGGATATCCTGAAAGATTTTAGTTCATGTAAATCAGATCACTAATAATGCTGGATATTACACCGAGAGTGAAAAAGTTTAATCCATTTTAAAAGGGTGCCAATTTAAGAAACATTCCCTGTAATACAAATGTGGAATGCCATCAATCTCTCTCAAAACAGAAATAACATTGTGTTTGACCAATGTATTTCCAATAAATCCCTCAAATCCTGCTAATATTCTGATTTACTACTGAGAATAGTTCAATGAAAGGACTCTAGCAATCTGAGACATGGTGTTCCCTTTTTGGCCACCTTGAGCCTGAGATGCCTCCTGCTGGTTGTCTGGGAATTAGCTCTTTTCCAGCAAAGGAGCACCCTCTGCTGGCCGGTGGCTCGCCTGCCTCAGGCCCCAGGTCCCTCCCAGACCCAGGTCCCCTTTACCCTAGGGGTTCTGCCCCACAGCAGTCCCCATGCTCTAGGTCTCCCCTCCCACAGGAACCCCCAACCCCCTAAGCCCACCTTGCTTCAGTGGTTACTGCCAGTCATCATCTAGCCCCCTTTCACCAGGGCAGACTCCAGTCTGCCATGGCTGCTCATCATTGGCAAGGGAGTTAGACCAGCTGCCTCTGCCTAACCCCAGGCTACACCTCTTTAGCCCCAGTACCTGCCTTGGGCCTTTAACAAGGCCTGCAGCCTGGGGAGTTGCAGGCTGGAGCTCCCCAGCTCCTCTTGCCTTTCTCCAACCCTGCCCTGCTTCAGGTACCCTTTTCTCTCAGACAGCTAGGCCCTTCTTCCTCCAAAGCTAGAGAGAGACTGATTCAGCTCCTGGCTCACAGCCCTTTTATAGGGCCAGCTGTGGCCTGATTGGGCATGGCCCCAGCTGTGGCTGCTTCCCCAAACAGCCTAGCTTTTCCCACCAGAGCGGGGTAACTGCCCCGCTACAAGCCCAAACCCAGAAACCATTATTCATGCAAGTAATCCTTACACATACACATGAGTTCAGAATTTGCACAACTGAGCCCTTAGCTTGCCTGCCAGTGGTTACATGTAGTGGTTTGTAAGACTCTCCTAAGTCAATAGGCAGAGGATGATAAAAAGTTATCTTTTGAGTTTGTGACATGCTGGCTGCAAGCTAGGAGGTAGGGTAGTTAAGTCTTTGAATTATTAGTAAAAGATTATGCTTCTGGATTTAGTCTCTCCTCATAGTTTTTAATGTTTATCTCAGTTGGATAAAGTTAGACTGAGTTAGACAACGTTAGGTTAGCATAACCCACTTTGTATAGACCTAGTTGTGCATGTGTCTACACTTAAATTTGTCACCCACCAATATAAGCACTTTGCTACAGCAACACGGTAACTCCACATCCCCAAGCAGCATTGAACCATGGTCAACGTGCTGAAGTTGATGCAGCATGAGTGTATACATTGCATTATCTATGTCAACCCTAACAGTCCTCCAGAAGCTGTCCCACAATGCCCAACACTGACTGCTCTAGCCACAGTTGCGAACTCCACTGCCCAGAGGTCATGGAGAATGGAAGACCCACCACTATGCTCCCCTTTAAAGTCCCACCAATTTTTGAAATGCCTTTTCCAGATTGTCCAGCTTGGCGAGCACACCTAGCAGCTCTTCATTATTGTGTGCAACTGCGCAGCTGACCATGCGGACAAGATGCTCCAGCTGGGAGTAGTCAGGAGATATTGGACCTTCTGTGACTGTGGAGAGAAAAGGCTGTGCAGGCACAGCTATAAATCAGCCATAGAAATGTGCACATCAATGAAAAGATTGCATGGGGGATGCAGGAAAAAAGGGTATGACATAGATCAGAAGCAGTGCCCAGTGAAAGTGAAAGAACTATATAGGCATATCAGAAGACCAGGGAGGACAACAGTCAACCCTGTGCTAAGCTGCACACCAGCCTCTTTTACAAAAAACTACATGGCATACTTGGCGAAGACTGGCCACCCCTAGAAGACCACCATGGATACCTCTGAGAAGCCCACGTCACAGGCCCCTGGCATGAACGGCAAGGAACATGAAGAGATGGGGGAGGAAGAGGGACATGTGACCAGGAATCCAGCTATGCTGCGAGGCAAGACTTGTTTGAGACTCCATTGCAGTTCTGTAAGTCCTGGCAGTTGAACACAGGTAAGCCCAATGAAGGGGAAGTAATCTCAGATAAGTGTGTAAACGTATTTCCCATTACAATAACATATGGATGATACCCCCAGTTTAACAGGCAGTTATCGACTTTTCATTAAATTTACTTGTATTAGAAGTGGTAGCTTTTTATTTCCCTGTACAGTTAGGTAGGGGTGACCATGCAGAGCAGTTTGTTTATATACACAGCAATGTCCCTTGAAATCCTCCTGAGTGGTACCTTCACAGCGGTACTCTACAGTCCTCTACCAAAGTTTTCTGGGTACGGCAGCCTTATTTCTTCCTCCATGATAGCACACTTTCCCATGCTAGTCCGTAATAATTTTGGCAGGCACCTTTGCAATGAACAGGCTAGCAGCATATAGGCCTCGGTGGCTTCTCAGTGCCTTTCTTATCCACAGGAGAGAGATATCAACAAAAATCACCCCCTGTGGACAATGGTTCCAGAATTCAGTGTCATTGCCCTATACTCATAGTTTCATGCAACGGAGCTATTCCCTCACCTCTGGAAGTCCATACTCATGCTGGCTGGTGCTGCGAGTGGTGCCATGCACAAGCACACCCAAGAAATATGTTTTGTTTAAAACTTTAGGGGAATAAGGGAAGGGATTTCTGAAACTTAACTTTTGCTTTCTGTTGTGACAATGGTACCTCTGTGTTTTATTTGTAGCTGATGCCACTGTGGCCTCGCAGGTCTCCCCCTCCACACTGGAGGAATGCTTGAGTCAGATAAGGAGGAGACAGAAGAGGACTCCGGATGACTTGTTCAGGGAGATTTTGCGAGCCAGTGCTGCATCAGCCCATAAGCAAAGGGCCAGGATGGCGAATATTGCAGACAGTGGACAGAAGAAA
Organism: Dermochelys coriacea; assembly: GCF_009764565.3. Lineage (NCBI taxonomy): Eukaryota > Metazoa > Chordata > Testudines > Dermochelyidae > Dermochelys > Dermochelys coriacea. The sequence goes on along the minus strand of NC_050071.1, from coordinate 83,821,061 downwards.
GGCCCAGAAGTCCCAGCAGGAAAAGGAGAGGGAGATGCACCAGGACATAATGGGGCTACTCCTCAGCAAACACAGATGCTGCAGACTCACGTAGACCTACAGGTTCAATAATCATGGGCTCACCTCCCTTTGCAGTCCCTGGAGAACTCCATTGTAGCACCTCCCTGCACCCCCATCCCCAAACATTCCACATGGCTTCAGGGGCCGCATCCCTTCCCTTACTACTCCACACCGGGGGACAGTGGGTACATCTACACAGGGATGAAAGACCCGCAGCCTGGCCATAGCTGGCCCAGGTCAGGCTTGCAGGACGACTCAGGCTGCAGAGCTAAAACTCACTGTGTAGACATTTGGGCTCGGGGTGGAGCCTGAGCTTTGAGTCCCAGAGCTCAGGCTCAAGCCCAAGTGTCTACACAGTGATGTTTCAACCCCAGAGCCTGAGCCCCATGACCCTGAGTCAGCTGACCTGGGCCAGCTGCAGATTTTTTTTATCCCTGCGTAGATGAGAGCACAGTCATCTGTTCTGGATAGTGTGCAGAGGATCATCCAGCCCGCTGACTACTACCCCCTGCTTCTCATCCATGTGGGGACTAATGATACTGCAAGGCGTGATCCTGAGAAGATCAGAAGTGACTAAGGGCTCTGGGAGTGAAAGTCAAGGAGTTGGGGGCACAGGTGTGTTCTCACTGATCATTCCAATCAAGGGCAGGGGTCCAGGTTGAGACAGACACAGCATGGAGGTGCATTCATGGCTGTGTGGATGGTGTCACCAGGAAGGCTTTAGCTTCCTTGACCATGGGATGCTGTTCTGGAAAGAAGGACTGCTGAGTAGAGATGGAGGCCCATCTATCAAGGAAGGGGAAGAGTATTTTCAGATACAGACTGGCTAACCTTGTGAGGCAGGCTTTAAACTAGGTTGAATGGGTGCAGGAGACAAAAGGCCACAGGTAAACCTTAACCGTGGAGAACTGGGTAAAGGGCTGGAAGCAGGGGGGGTGGGGGGTAGGACATTGGCAATTGCTTCAGGGACAAAAGGAGAGACAAGAGGGACTATAGAGGGAACCACTGCTTCACAGAGCAGAGTAGGGGTAGCTAAAATGGACATGAATGTTAAGTACTGTTTCAATAATTTATTAAGTTTTTAATGTATTTGCTTTTAAATTACACAGATTTTTCCTTGAGTAACTGGTTTAATTTGGAAATTAATGCATCTTTATTAGTTCACAGAATATCCTGAAGAGTGCCTAGAGGTACTGAAAACACTCACTTGTTACTGTACAGTGTGACACAACTCATAGGAACAGTGACAAACAGACATAATCAAAAGTATAGCAAGCTCCACAAAATTCCTGAAAAGCAAGGCCAGGGAGAGAACAGTACACCACAATGCATCTCTGTGGCTCACTGTTAAAGTGTTTTTTCAAAGCTCCCATGAGCTGTATAGCTCTGTGTTGAGCTCTACCTGCCTTTGTGTCTAGCTGCTCAAACTCCACAGACAGCTGCTCTACCTTTCCCCTCCACCCTGCAGCAACTTTCCCCCTTTGCTTCACAGATGTTATGAAGGACACAACAGGCAGCTATAACCATTTGGATTTTTTTTTCCTCACGGAGGTCCAATTTTGTGAGTGAACTGTGACAGCATCCCTACAATCTACCAAAAGCACATTCAACTGTCATTCCGCATTTATTGAGCCAGTAGTTGAATCTTTCTTTGGTGCTGTAGGGGGTGACTAGTGTATGGGCCGGGGAGCAAAGTACAGGCTGGGTCCCCCAGGATCACTACTTGCATTTCAACATTGCCAATGGTAATTTGCTGGTCAGGAAAGAAAGTCCTTGCTTGTGGCTTTCTAAACAGTCCTGTGTTCTTGAAGATACAAGTGTTTTGCACCTTCCCTGACCAGCCAACATGGATGTTGGTGAAGCATCCCCAGTGATCTACCAGTGCTTGCATAACCACAGAAGTATAACCCTTTCTATTGATGTACTCAGTGGCAAGCTGCGCTTGTGCCAAATGGGGATATCCATGCCTTCTATCACTCTATCACAGTTTGGAAACTCCTTCCACAATGTCCTACACATTGCCAAGAGTCACAGTCCTGTGTAACAGGAGATGCTTGCATGACAAGGGCCCCCACTAGTGGCTTTTCCAACTCCAAAATGATTCCCCACTGACCAATAGCATTGCAGCACGGCAAGTTTCCATAGTGTGGTCACCACTCCCTCTCCACTGTCAGTACAGCTCTCATTCTGGTGTCCCTGCACTGGAGGGCTGACGTGAGTTCAGCCCATTGATCCAGGAATGAGGTCTTGCACATCCAAAAGGTCTGTAGCCACTGCTAGTCATCCCAAGTCTGCATAATGATGCAATCCCACCAATCAGTGCTCATTTCTCAGGCCCAAAGAAGCAGCACTCCACCATTTGCTGCTGCTCCATGACCACCACCATGAGGTGCATGAGGATCATTGCTTCAATGCTGGTGACATTGGCTTCAGACTCTTGAGGTGCTGTTGATAGGTCACCCAGGTTTCGCATCCATAGAGGAGTGTAGGAACAGCAATTCTCTTATAGACCTGGATCTTGGTGTCCTGCCATAGATCATGGTCCATGAAAATGCATCAGAGCAATTTCCCAAAGGAAGCACTTGCACACTGGATCCTGTGCTGGATCTCACTGTCAATTTTTGTGTTTTAAGAAAGTTGGCTACCGAGGTAGCAAAAGTGCTCGACTGTCTCCAAAGTCTGACCCTCGATGGTGATTTGTGGTGAGTCACATGTAAGGCCTGAAGCAGGTTGATAGAGTACTTTAGTCTTCTCAATACTGAGAGAGAGTCCTATACTTCAGTTCATACTGGATTTTCTTGTACAAGCTTACTGAAGGTCATTCTCAGTGTGCACAAGGATGACACAGTCATCAGGTGACTGAAGATCAGTAATGGACTCCCTTAAGACTTTAGACTTTGAGCGGAGATGTTGAAGATTAAAGAGCCACCCGTCCATTCTGTATTGTATGTCAACTCCATTGGGGAGGTGATCTTTAACGACGACCAAAATGACTGCTAAGTAGATGGAAAACAGGCTTGGGGCAATAACTCATCCTTGCTTAACCCCAGTTTTGATGACAAAAGGTTCCATCTCAAGGGCATTACAGAGAACCATGGCAGTCATCTGATCATGGAGAAGATTTAGGACCGTAATAAATTTTGGAGGGCAGCCAAATCTGGACAGCACCTTCCACAGGGCTTTGCGATTGACAGAGACAAAGACCTTTGTCAAATCTAAGAAGGCCATGCACAGGTCCTGATTTTGCTCCCAAGACTTTTCCTTGATTTGGCGGGCAATGAAGATCATGTTGGTTGTCCCACGGGATGGTCTAAAACATGGCTCTTAGTATTGGCCTTTATACTTTCATCAGTATTTTATTTGTAAAATCCAATTGGCTACTGTAGCTATTGTTCAGGATAGAAAGCAGAAGCCTGATTCTCAAACCCGGTTATTGCTTCTTTGCACTATTCAGGCAGAGTAAAAAGGCTGTAATCCTGCCCCAATTTACCAGTGAAGAATTCTCTTCAGGTCCCACATCTCACCTTCTACCCACCTCTCAGGACAGGGAGCATGTTGGGGTGTTAACCTGATTTTTATAGGGCTGATTTATTATAGACTCACCAATGATCTGACCAGAAGATACTTAGATTCTTGTCCCAAAAATCAGGCTACAGAATTAGAAAGTGTAGAGAGTTCAATACGGACCTTCGGGGTGTGTGGCAAGGACATTCACACCGAGGACAAAGCCAGGTTTAGAGCCAAAAAGTAGTAGTACAGTTCTATAGGCACTTGTGGTACCATCCCTTACAAAAGCTACTTAAACTAGCATACTCACACCCTTCCTTGGAGACCTGCTAGTGAGAGACAAAGGACCAGCCTCATGTCGGCATGCCAAATAAGATCGACGGTCCAGGTTCCTCAGTCCCGAGATGGTGGAGATCAGGGTTGAATGTTAAGTAGCTAAGCTATATTACAAAAGCTGAGCTAATAGCTAAACAAAAGAGAACCTGAAGTTAAAAGAAGGATCGCTCTTTTAATGGTGGTTTGCCCTCTTATTGGGTCTTAGCACTATCCTGAATAGTTCCATGCCCAAATCTTATTTCCTCACCCAGATAAATTTTAGGGTACACTTACTCTGTAGGCTAACATATTCTTATATATTAATAACATATCCATAAATATTAATGCTGATTATCTCATTCTCGAAACTGTTACCTTTAGCCTGAACCATTCTTTCCACATTCTTGCTGTGTACCTTGTGGTTTACTAGTACATCCCAGAGTTTTGGTAAACACATTCAGTTTCCCAAAGTCAAAAAGGGAAACCAGTAGGCCATTTATCTTTGCCAAAGGTCACAAAACACTTATGCTAACTTGCTCTACCTAATCATACAGGACACAGGCCTGTAGGTTCCTTGCATTACAGCCAAATACAATAAAATAACAGCTACTGAAATTATTCAATACAAAAATATAAATAAAAAATAATATAATCAAACCGATAGAGAAAAACAGATTATATAATATAGCAAGCTAGCTCCATGGACTACAGGGAGGAGGAGGGGTATGGTGGGAAGGGGGAGTGGCAGAATTCAGCTACACCAAATCTCCACTGGTTTAGGGTCAGACCCTAAATCATTGGCATAAATTAAAAGTCCCTGGCAGCAGTTCTAAATGGCATCAAGGCCAGGGCTGGCTCTCAGAATCCCTCCTTCTCCTGCACCAAGGAGAGCTCTGCTATGTGCCAGCTTCTGCCTATCTTTCTTACATAGAGGTAATACCTTGTCTTGAATAATATAATTGTTTTCAATGGGATTACTCATGGAAATCAGCACTACACAATATAAAGATGGCAGATTCTAGCCTTAAGAAATTTAAAAACGCCTCTACAAGAATAACAGTGCCTTTTGAAATGAAGCATTTCATTAATTGCAATACAGAGAATGTAGTTTATCAATATCTCTGCGTGCCTTATGTTGTGCTGGTCAAACTGAAAATGCTCCTGAAGAAAAATATGCAATTTGTAATGGACACAATGCTTACCTTATGAACAAGCATTTTGAACTATGTCCTCATTATAGCAGAAGTAGCTTGAGGAATATGGGTATAGAAAATATTATACTGGACTGAGAGGAAACAACATACCATACAGGGTGCTTAACTATACAAGATAGGACTGATGGAAAAACAGAACTGTTGTGCTCCTTTGCAGCCACAGCACTTTCCTCCCTTGTGCTCAGTGGATATGGGTAGAGTTGAGAATCTTAAGCCAATATGTTTAGAAGAATCTGTTGATTTCCTTCATTTCCTTAGAAATGCTCTATTTTATTATTTTTTCTTTAGCAGTGACAGTTCAGCACTTGTACGCTGCATTTCAGTGGGTTTGCTACACTCTCAATTTTATATGTAGGTTTGTTTAGGGCAGAAGATCCTGATAATAGATTGCCAGCCAACACACATGCTGGCTAAGATCTAATGGCACCTTGTAGCATAGGATGCACTTTATGATGTAATATGAAAAATGCAGATTAAATATGCTTCATAGTGTGAGCTAACAGTAGTGGATGCCATCTGGTTGCCTTGTCTGTTTCATCTCATATTTCTCACCAGGATTGCTAATTACCTTAGAATATTCACATATCAATCAATCAATTCAAATGGAATGTGTGTTACACTGGGTAATATTGTCTTACACTTGAAGCCTAGGAGAACAGTACTGTGTTTTTGTTTCCAAACAGAAGAGCTTTTGGCTTGATGTAGAAGGCATGGCTTAACATGGGAGGCTTTAGTTTGCTGGCTTTAGCGTCTGAAAACTGTGTAAAATGATAAATGATTTACAGCACTTTATTTGACACAGCAGCTACTGTATGGCAGAAGACTTCAGGCTGTCTAAGATAAAGTATGTGGAGGAAGCTTGTTTACAAAAATAAATAAAGTTTGCCTCAAGCTTGCTTAAGGAATTCCTCAGCAGCTTTAAAAAGAACAAAATGAAATGCTATATTTATTTTCAAAGCATTTTAGAGATTTAAGGAATTGGGGGCAAGAATTTGATCTCACACTGGTGTAAATTTGGAGTAACTCCACTGAAGTGAATGGAGTTACACCAGGTAAAACTTGAGAGAGGTGAATCAGGCCATTCAACTTGTACAAAAAAAAAATCTTGATTTCCTCAAAGGAATATAAGGGAACATTTTTTAATGTTCACGGCTTAGGGCCAAAAGCAGATGCTTGTGTTCTGAAGCCTCAAGGGATTTAAAATGTTAAGAAAAGATGCAGTTTAAAAATGTAGGTGCACGGGATGTTATTTATTTCTTCTTTGATGTTATATGGTGAACACCACTATGCAAAACTGTAAAATTTCGCCTCCCTTCATTTGACTAAGGTATAAAATTTTCTCTCAAGTTACACAGGAGTAGAAAGAATGGTTGAGGGGCTGAGGCACTAGACGGCCCTCAAGAGATTTGGTTTAGCCACAGGCTTAATATGTGTCAAATCACTTAGCCTCTCTGTTTCAGAGTAGCAGCCATGTTAGTCTGTATTCGCAAAAAGAAAAGGAGTACTTGTGGCACCTTAGAGACTAACAAATTTATTAGAGCATAAGCTTTCGTGAGCTACAGCTCGATGAAGTGAGCTGTAGCTCACGAAAGCTTATGCTCTAATAAATTTGTTAGCCTCTCTGTGTTTCAGTTCCCCATTTGCAAAATGGGGATACAGAATTTCTCTGTTGCTGATGGTTATGTTAAAATCCATTAACAACTGTGGTATGTCAGATACTACAGTGGTGAAGGCTATACATGTACCTAAATAGAAGCGCTTTGCTGGATTGATGCCCTAATGAGAAGCGTATGGTAGCTTGGCAGCAGGGAGGATGTTACATACCTAAGGGGAAGCATAAAAAAGGTGCAGAGATAGGGATGAATTCTGACTTGTCTGTTGTAAAACTCCTTAAAGAATTGAGTGTTACTGGCAACACATTGTGACCTGTCATGCAAGACACTAGGACTTCAAGGGTATTCACTCCATGCCTTTTAATTCCCATGGGAGCCAATGGAAGTTAATGTTCAGTCCCTCACAAGACACAGGGCTCCAAGAACTTGTTCAATAATATTACCAGTCAGTATCAGTGCTCAGGTTCCCATTTATCACAGCAGCATCCAGTCCTATTTGTAAAATATGTGGTTATAGAATTCCCCTCTGGAAGAACTTTAGGTGTTGTCTCTTTTCCTCTATGGCTGTTCCTCCAAAACATCTTTTAATAAAAGCTGGATAAAATGATTCCCATATTAGCTATTGTGTACGACTTAAGCTCAGAAAAAAAAACTTGATAAAAAAAAGTATACATTTCAGTACAAAAAAACTACAAAATTCAAACCCTCTAACATCTTCTTCCTTCCTAACCCAAACACCAGTTTTTCTTGGCATCCGGTTTCTTATCTACACCTCCCCGTATCAAGAGATTGAAAGTGAAATCCTGACCCTACTGAAGTCAACGGCAAAACTCCTATTTACTTCAGTGGGGCAGGTTTTACACCCATTTATTTTAAAGACTAAAACAAGTCCTTTAACATCCAATGCTTTCTTCTCAACTCCTAAGACAACACTCTGCTTTCTGTATGGTCAAGATTCATGTTTCGTTTGTTTCTATTTAAGACTGAGGATCAGTTACGACTTCTCTCCTCCCCCATTTTAGTCCCTAATTGTATACACGATGTTTTAGACTGTGGCTAGCCCCCAACAGAAATGCACATGTGGGCATAAAGAGCTTTCTATATTATGTGTCACATATTACGGCCAGGAACAACTGTAATTAAACTCACTGATCAGGGAAGAGATAGGCTCTGCCCCCCATCTGAGAAAGTAAGCTACAACCCGCAAGGCACATAGCAGTGTGTGCGCGCACTGTTTATACATGTGCAGAAACTCCTGGAAACATTCAGCTTCCTTGAGACCAAATGCCTTCTGGTTTTTAAGCTGTAAATCTCCACACTCATACCCCCTTGCTCCACTTCCCAATACAGGTCCGTGTCTTGCTGCACAAAAGATTCAGTTATGTATTTTACATGAAGTCTTATCTAATCTGTCTAATGTGATTAGATGAGCAACTGGAGAAGATATTCTTCCCACCTCTTCTAATATATTGTTGTGAAGCAGTGTTGGCACAAAAAGGCCGCTCCAGAGGTGGCTGTATTTCAGTGGTGAGTGACCCTCTCCCTTCTGTGCAGCATTAAATGTAATTACCACAGCAGTAAAAGCAACTTTGTTTTGTCTGGTTGTTGCTCTTACGGCATTCAAAACTAAACAAACAAATAAATCAATAGATATGAAAATCCCCACTGCTGATAGAAAAGCAGGCGGGATATTTGTTCTGCAATACTACATTATTATAATTGTATTAGGAAAAATTGCAGATGGAGTTCAAGAAACTGGGCTCTGAAGAAATCTCTTCACAAATTCCTTTTTGGGGTGCTAATCACTCCTCAGCCTTCTCCTAACAACCTCCTTTTCCCTCACCCCCATTCTTGTGGGATCTTATTCCATCCTCAAAGTTACCTGGTACACCGGTGGCTACCTGGAGATGCAGGATGCCCAAGGAGGTGGACCTTGTGCCAGCTGCTCTCCTGATCTGTAGATGCTCCCAGGAAAAGACAATTGAGAGGGCAGGCAGTTGGCTATACTAGCAGGAATATGAGCAGAAGAATAGGGGTGAGAGAGGGGCAGTGACTGGAAAGGCTTATATGAAGGAGCAACCTCTTAGATCCTCCAGTTTTCAGGCAGCAGTTGTACTGTTTAATGAGGTTATGAAGATTTGGCAACTTTCTTTGCCCCCTCGTTCTCTGTGCTCCCGCCTTGTCCCCTCATGCTGGATTCCACCTCCTCCATTTCCTTCTGTTCCTGTCCCTCCACACAGGCAAAAAAAAAAGCAGCAAAGCTCTCCCCCCTGGTTTTCCCCATTGGCCATTTGGAGTAAATGGGAGGAGAAGATTGCTTCAGTCTGTCTACTTATCAAAGGTATTCTTAGAGCAAATGGTGACAGGTTTCAGAGGGGTAGCCATGTTAGTCAGTATCAGCAAAAACAATGAGGACTCCTTGTGGCACGTTAGAGACTAACAAATTTATTAGAGCACAAGCTTTCTTGGGCTAGAACCCACTTCATCAGATGCATGGAGTGGAAAATACAGTAGCAGGTATAAATACACAGCATGCAAAAAGATGGGAGTTGCCTTACCAAGTGGGAGATCACCCAATTGTGAGAGTGTGGAGAGATGCGTTGGCCTTTCAAATGACCTGGGGAACTTTTTCCCCTTTAACGCATTATCTATGGGACTGTCACAAGCCCAGTGAAAGAGAGTTCAGTGCAAGTGAAGATTCAGAAGAGCTCTGTAAAGGAAGGAGCGCCATGCCTGGGAAAGACAAGGAGACACCAGAAGAAGCTACTACTGTAAGGTTCAGTTCATTACAATAAAGGTCTATTCAGCTTCTCATGTGACTGCTTATCCTATATTTAGGACTATCCTACAGATACAAATTTTAAACAGAAATATTCCATTTTTCTATTAAACATCATAATGGTACATATTTGGTTTACTGTCATCCTTTAAACTGATATAATAGCCCAATTTCTAGTAACTCAATTTCTAGAAGAGTTCCCATAAAGTTTGATTACCTAAGCTCGTCTACAGATTTTTAAACTGAACAAAAATGAAATAGATGATTAGTCAACTGATGCTTAAAGTTCAGTGAAGTTCTCTTGGAGGGGAGGAGAGAGTGAAATCTCACCACCAGAACTTTTAATTCAGCTTCTATTTTCTTACTCCCCTGAGCTTTGCTTCACACGTCCTGCCATATATATAGGCAGTTTGCTCTTCATGATGAGCCAGAATGCATCCATTCAGCTTATTCATGAAGATGTGTAATGATTGTTGGCAACATAGACACTACATTTGTCAGCTAATCACATGTACACAGCACAAAACCAGAACTCATGACTTTCAAACATCTAATATACAAGCACTTTCAGGGTACTGAATGGAAACATCTTAAGCAGAACCAGTAGAAAGCAGAATAATATGCACACTGTAAGTCACCCATCAAAATGAACCTAAAGAAAGGTGTTAAAACCGAACAGAGAAAGTTTGATATTCAAGTGGGAGCCAGCAGAGTAATGGAATTGAAACATAATATGGAAAAAAAACACATCTGGGACTTTATTCTAAACTGTGTGTGGTTTGAGGAGAAGATGCTGGTAATGGATTGACCCTAGGACAGACAGTGACTCTGAGGAGATAAGTTGAAAGGAAAGATGGGGAGCACATTTATAAAAACAAAACTGTATTCTTGTTTTTGTCAAAAAGCATTAGAGAAACAGAGACATTGAGGTGAGAAAAGGGAAGCCCTTAACACAGGGGTGCTGGAACAACTTGTATAGTGGGGGTGCTGAGAGCCATTGAAGCAAACTGTAAACACTATATACGATGACAGATTTCAGAGTAGCAGCTGTGTTAGTCTGTATCCGCAAAAAGGAAGGGACTTGTGGCACCTTAGAGACTAACAAATTTGAGCATAAGCTTTCATGAGCTATGAAGTGAGCTGTAGCTCACGGAAGCTTATGCTCAAATAAATGTGTTAGTCTCTAAGGTGCCACAAGTCCTCCTTTTCTTTTTACTATATATGATGAAAACCACTCCAAGCCCGGGGGCCTAGCAGCACCCCCACCACCCCTAGTTCTAGCACTTATGTCATAACAGCACTTTTGAGAGCATTTTCTCCAAAAAGGTATAAAAAAAATGGACAGCTTCTCACTCTTACTGTTGTCTAACAATTAGAGCAAACGATGGGAGATGGGACCTCTAGGTTCTATTCCCAGCTCTACCATTAACTTGTTTTACCAACCCCTTAGGTTCTCAGTGCCTCAGTATGCCTATCAGTAAAACAGGGATAGTTCTACCTCACAAAAGGAGTTGATTCATATATGTAAAGTACTCTGAAATCCTCAGCAAACATCTTTATGGCTGAGATTTTTCAAATGAGCCCAAGGGATGTAGGCATTCAACTCCCATTGAAAATCCAGACCCACATAAATGGAAAGCATTAAGAGACGAGAACCTCATAAAAGCTGTAATAACCGTTACTTTATATGTTTAGGGTTGTAGTAGATTTTTTCTTAATTGATTCCTCTTCTGTATAACTACAGGATGTTTTTTTCCTTTTAATTTATAAAGCATTCAAGACAGTGTGGATGGTTTTTTGTTTGGTCTGTATGTTTAGTTTAGTTTTGGTTTTTTGCTTGAGGCATGAGAGGAGAGAGACTTAGAGGTTCATTATTTTATTTTGGTAGGTTATGAAATTATCTGCATTTCTGACAAGTTTAGAAGAAGTTTAGACTGATTTTAAATCTGGAAGACAGCATAATAGCTACTGTTCAAGACTGAAAAAAACAAACCAGAGGAAATCTTCAGAGAGATAAAGTTATTCCAGCTTCTGAAAAGATACACCTATGTACACTGCCTTAGTTACATATCGAGCAGATCTGGGCTATGGTAGAAGAGCTGTTGCTACCACTAATGCAGTGACTGTAGGGAACTGCCTATCAAAAGTACAACTCTTGAAGAACATTTTAGCAAACACTGGTGAATGCTAACTCCAGTCACACAAGATTTTTAAAACACTTTTAGTGGTGGTAAATCCTAATACTTTGTATTAAATGGTGCTTTCTTTTCCAGGCTCTTGTAGTCCAGGAGGAGCTTTGCCACAGCAACTATTAGTGGTCTCTTTCCCATGTAGTCTGTTGGAGTAAGCCACTCCCTTTCACTTGCAAATTTTTCACTGGTGTAACACAGCCCAGCTAAATAGCATGACATTTGGCTAGTTCTTTGTTAGATTTTATGCACTTGAATTCTTATTCTACATGACATTTCACAGGCCCGCTCATTTTCAAAGATCAGCTTGCAAAGACTGAAACAGAAACGTGGCATATACAGAGGCTGGGCTGGAAGGTTGTTTAGGGAGGTTTAAAATGGTGAATGTAATGCTTACACTTAGCATATTGATTTGCCAAGCACTGGCTTATAACTGTATTAGAGGCCAGTACATTTGATAACTAGGTTGTGTAAAATCTGGTTTTATTTCATGTTCAGATTTGTGAAGGTTTAACATCTTTTTACACCATTTCATTTTAACTTGAAGCTTCAGTGAAGGAAATTGAAAATACCATGTAAATCTCAAGAAAATTTCAGCAAAGCTAGTATTGGGATTCTGGACCTCAAAAAGCCTTTTAAAGATTGAGAGGAGTGGGAAGCAAGCCTGTAGCCCGCTAACTCCCAAGCCAAGATGTGATGTCTTCTGGTAACACATCTGATTCCTGCTTAATCCCAGGCTTTTCAGGAGGCTGCCAGCACATCTGCTCCCCCGTTTTGTAAGAGGAAGGGTGGCAGAGTTGTGCTACTACCCCTACATCTTGGAAAAAAGGTCTCCTGCCGGGTAAGTGACCTGCCCACATTCTCACTCCCAACTGGTAGGACTCCCTATTTCAAAGTCTTCTTACTTCAGGCTTAAGGCTGCGCAAACTGCATTGTGTCATTAAGGACTTCCACAGAGCATCTCAGACCTCAGACTAAATAAAATGTAAAAGACCATTGGAACGGCAGCAGTGGTATTAGCTGGAGCCTATTAGAATCATCTGCTTCTTTAAGAGGGGTGGGAAATGGGCGGGGCAGGCCACCCAAGATGATCTTTCCTGAACATGGAGGCAAAAGGTCTGCTGTTGCCATCTCCCCAAGTATCCAAATAAGGGCAGGGGGGCAGCTTGCCTTCTGGAATCTGGCCAAAGGATTCAGGAGAAAGGAGAGGCTCAACAATCAAACTGCTGAAAGCATCTATCAGGTGCACGGATAGCAGACAACCAGACTGCTCCTCCACTTCAGGGGGTCATTATAGCATCCCAGGGTAAGGGCATGTGATCCAGTGAAACTCAGATTTAATTCTAATTCATTTAAAAAAAAGTCTCAAACCGGAGACAAGCATCAGCTTTGTAAGGAAACTGAATTAGACAATTCTGACTTCCCTAGTTCCCTAGTTTTAGGTTAGGTTGTGCCACACAGCTTATTGATGGATTCCAATCCAAAATCACGCACCAGCAGCTTGCTAAAGCTATTGTATAAATGTCATTGTTTATAGTCTTTGCTTTATTTAAAGCTGTGGCCTTTTCCCACTAATATATCTTGTCATCATTTCAGCATGTCTTGGGGCAATGTCACATAGGCCAACTAATATCTTTAGCCTTCACTGAATGACCTATCTTTGGAAGACAAAAAGTAATACAAAGCTAACCGAACTACAAATCAGAGATCTTACCATCTGTATTCATTATACTCCATCTAAAACAATCTCCTCCCAGGAGGTCCCTGTAATGAAAGATCCAGAGTAATTAGTGATTCAAAGGGCTGTTTTTACACTGGGTAGTGGGGGAGTGAAACAAGACAAGGCATCTTCCCAGCTTGTTAAGGACTCACTATCACAGCCACAGTCTCCTTTAGCCAGGTTTGTTGTCCCAAAGAAACAAAAACAAAAAACAGTTAATTGCATCATCTTGGGCTATGGTACTCAAGGGATTTGCCCCTTTACCTCTCAGGTTCTTGCTGCCTCCCCTCCCAGAGGGCAGACAGACACTTCTGTTTCCTAGCTCTGACTCACCAGGTCTCTGACTGGGTCATCTACCATTTCTGCAAATCCGGTTGCTCTCTTTTAAAGCCTATTCTGGGTAAGCTGACATGGCATGTCTTAAAGGGCCAGTGTCATCCTGTGATATGGAGTTGTACAAAAACTCCATGTGATGGGTTCCCCCCGGGGTGCCACTTGGAACTAGGGTACCAGTGAGCCTGCCTATCTCAGCATCCTTGGCTCCCTTTCACGCCGAGGTGCTGTGATAAGTTGCCAAGCTCTCCAAGCTTGCTTGTTCACCAGCATACACACAAATAGGGACACACCCAGCTGCAGCTTCACACAAATGCTGAGATCAGATCTGCATGGGAAGGCTCAGCTAAGGAACCTCCCAGTTGCTAAGGCACACCCCCACTCTGGAGTGTAAACCCAAAATTATACTGTCTTGTGCTGCACAGGGAACTGTACAGCATAAGCTCTAAAATTCACACCCCCCCCCAATGTGGGGAGAGATATGCAACAGCTTTCTACCCAAAGTTACAATTTCCACACACTGGTTTTAGACAACAAAAAAAGTTTATTAACTACAAAAAGACAGATTAAGTGATAGCAAACAGATCAAAGCAGATTACCTAGTAAATAAACTCAGTTTGCAGTTTTGTTTAACATATTAGATAGATAGGATATGAATTAGCAAATTCTTACCCTGAGTGATAAACAGGATGGCAGATTCTTAAGGTACAAGCTGCCTTGAATTTCCCAGGTTTTCCTATACAGGCTAGAAATCCTGTATCTTAGGACCATCACTTGGCCCCTGTTCAGTCTTTATTCCTCAGATGTTCCAGGTGTGTTGTTGTAGGGAGATGAGATACCATCATGATGTCATGATCCCCATTATACATCTTCTTCCCACTTGCTGGGAAGCTCTTTTGTTGTGACCTGGGTCAAACTGCTCCCATTGTGTAGTACTATCTATGAAAGATTTCTGTTGTACAGCGTTTCCTGGGGTAATCCTTGTGCTTGTGTGCATTTCCTCAATAAGCCATTAACATTGTTTAGTCTTTTTACTGTTGTACCTGAAAGGCTCCTTGTGGGTGTTTTCAACCTCAAAACATGTTTCAGTAACACATACATAGCCAAACATCATAACTTCACATACAATCCTATCTAGCAGATCAAGACTTTTTAAATGATACCTCACAAGGCATACTTTGTGCAAAATATATCCTGATTATATGATAGTGGTGAATATTGGTGTACCAGGGTATCACACTCCTCATCTAGAAATAAATGAGTTGTATGGTGAATTAGGTATACATAACAATTTCAACTAGGAATTAGGGCAGAGAATGGGAATAGGGGCTGAGCCTGGAAAAGTTATAAGTTAGTAGAGGAAGGATTTCACCCTGTGTGTCTAATTCTGTGCTGTATTACAGTGGTTTTACCACTTATACAATGTTTTTCATCCATGGAACTCCAAGTGAGCTACAAAGGCGGCAATTGTCATTATCTCCACATTGGTTAAAGTGAAACTGAGGCATAGAGGTGAAGTGCAACCTTGCAATTGAATTCTTTGCAAGTGATTATTTAGCAGATGCAAAGATTAGAAATTAGGGGCAAGATTTTATGCTACACCTCACAATAAGAGGAGCACAGAAGGCAAAACCGAGAACTGGGGTGGAGGCAAAAATACCTTTACAGTACTTCTGCACCTCTAAGTGCAGTGACACAGCCTCCATCATAAGTTAGAGAAGCCCTAGGCATTGATACTAATTAGGCACCCTCGTTGGCCATCCCAAAGAGAAGCCATATATTGAAGGAATGGAGACTGCTAGTTGTTTAGCCCTAACAGCAATCTCTAAACTATGCTACGAGTAAGGATGCACTACCTTTATCCATACAAGGTTTACTATAGATAGAAAGTGGCCTCATTCTCCAGGAATGGCTGATGTTCAGTATCCTACACAGGTAATAAAAATTACTCCCCCCCAAAACAGCTAGCTATACTCTTTTTGGTAGGAAAATTAAGAGTTTAACATCTTCATGTTATTTCCATGCCAATCAGTAGTTTAAAGTGATATCTGCAAGATCTGTTTCACAGAGTGCTTGCTATCCAATGCAACATCTCTCATAGCAAGTTCCTCTTAAAAATTTATTGTATTCCCTACATAGTTTAGAAACAAAACATGAAAACACAGCTAGCCAGAGGCACTGGAAAGAGATAGTTACCACAAATATGTCAATTATGATATTCCAAGAAACCTCATTTATGTGTGTTTATTTTATAAAACATGAATAGTAACCAAATGTGTTTTCAAGTTATTTTACAACAGGTTGACATTCACAGAAATACTTTCTTTTAATTAGCATTTTTGGGTAGACAAATATTACAAAGCACTGAGAGGCTGAGCATATGAATGGATGACAAAAATTCAATCAAAAGAATCTACTTGACATTTGAGATAAATGAGGTGCAATCGTCACTACATAGCATAAGAAAAACACTTTTGCTTCACGCTGCACTCTTTGTAGAAACAAAGAATTTTTTAAAAGAAGGAATAGATAACCTCTGCTGAACCTAATCTCAAACAATCCCAGTTTCTTTGGCATTTCTAGTCTAGCATAGATCTTGTTCCAGCCTACTGAACTTTGTTTTATTGACTACATTCCGCACTCCTTCCAGTAATCTACAAACAAACCTCCTATCTGTCCCTCCTGATACCCTTCACTGCTGGAGCAAGAGCCCTCTCCTCTACAACTCCCACTTATTGGAACAGCCTCTCTTACATCAAATCACTATCCATTTGAGTCTTCTGAGAAGATACAGTTTTTCTCCCTTTGCTAGTCTATTCCATGTAGGTTCTTGTACCTCATTCATTACAGTAGTACCAATACCTCTTTAATTATCCCACTGTTCAGTTTTTATAATTTAATCATGTCATGTTAAGAGAAAATACAAATCAGTGGTAGAATCACACTGCAAGCAAAATTCAAGAATATGCAAAGAGTCTGCTTGATGAAACAGAAGCAAGAGCCTTTATCCCCAATGAAATCTTGTGATGGAATTAGACCATTTGAGAGGCTGGGAAGGAAAAGAAAAAAAAAGTATTTTAAACTTTGGGAAGGCTTTTCAAGAATATAAAAAAGCCAGAAAGATAGTAAAGAGATAGCAGCCGGTAAGACTAAAGCTATGGAAGACATATATCCCCTTTTAGAAACAAAGGAGGGTACAAAACAAATATACAGACTGGCAAAGACACACAAGAAAAGAACTAAAGATATTGGTGAGATCAAAGTCATTAAAGATGAAAGTGGAAACACGTTACTCAAGAAGAACCAGATTAAGGACCTATAGAGAAATTACTTGGATTCTTTTCATTCATAAGCCTTTCAAAGAGAACCATGCAGTATGACAAAAAGAAACCAGGGTCTGATGGCACCAGTCCTAGAAGAAACTACAGAAACATTGAGCACCTTGAAAAAGAAGAAAGCTCTTGGACCAGTTAGCATACCAACAGAAGTATCAAAATGCCTGGGCAAGTAAAGAATTGTCAGTATAATCATGTATAGCTATAACAAAAGTACTGAAGATGCCTAGAGAAAAAGCACATTAGATCCAATTTTTAAAGTGTGATAACTACCACAAGATTAAATTCATGAACATCTGGGAGAAAGTTATTGATAAGAGACTATGAAGAGAAGTAAAGATCAGTGAAGTGAGTTAAATTTGTGACAGGCAAATTGATAATGGATACAAACTTTGCATTAAGATTGCTTGTGGAAAAAATATAGGAAAAAAAACCACAGGAAAAATCCTGCACATAATATTAATCAATCTTGAGAAGGCTCATGACCATGTTCTGAGAGAAGTCAGAGAATGAAACTAAAGGCTAATCTCAGACTGATCCTGGACATGTACAAAGGTGCTGTTACCACTTCAAAGGCCATGTGGAGAAACTGAATAGTATCTAATAAGAGTTGGAATCAATCAAGGCTCAGCACTAAGCCCCTTCATGTTCACATTGATGCTTAATGCACTTATAGAAAACATCACATGCTTTTTGAAGATGATGTAATGCTCAAAAAGGAGAGTAAATCATCTCCCACTTCCTTTTTTAGAGAGAGATGGAGATCATACTTGAAAGAAATGGTATGAAAATCAGCAGAAATAGAATATATGGTCTGTAGATTTGAGGATACCTTACAGGAAATCAATGAGATTAAATTGAGGGGGGGAGGAGGGAAAAACTGGCCACTACCAAAGGTACAGAAGTTCAGGTAGCTAGGTTCAATAGGATGGGGTTATGGTGAATTCAATGGCAAACATAAGCAGAACAGGAGAGGCACTTCTCTAAATGGAGAGAAGTGAGCAGTGTGATCTGTCAGGGAAGAACGCCTATTAAATTGGAAAGTAAGATCTACAAAATGATAATTAGGCCTGCACTTTTGTATGGGTCTGAATGCTGGGCACTGAGAAAGAGACAGGAGCAGAACTTGAATAGAGGGGAAATGAAAATGGTAAGATAGCTGCTCAGAGTTACAAGGATATATCATGTTCAGAATGAATGAATTAGGGGAAGCATTAAGGCAATAATTATAGAAAAACTGAGGGAATCCAGGCTTAGATGGTTTGGTCCAATGCTTAGTGTAATGAAAGAGGTACTAGGGCTGAAGCAATTTAAAAAAGAAAAAATGTTCATACTGATGCAGCAAGGCCAGAGGTGCCGGAGCTATGAACTACCAAACCTAGAGGTACTGGGGCTCAGCCCTGGCACAAATTAGGCACTGCTTTGGCCAAGTGAAAAGAAGATCAGAAAAATATACAGGAAACATAGAAGTTTTGAGGGCAGGAGAAAGGTTTGAAGGCACAAAATTAGATGGATGGGTGGCATATAGAAGGATTTGATTAGCTGTGGAGTTTGAGGAATTGCTTCAAGACAGACTGGAATGGAGGAGGACGACTTGAAGAGCCAACCCTATACATATGGGACTAAAGCTAAAAGAAGCAACATCATGTTATGCTGTCTGTAAACTAATTTAAGATGTTGCTTGTATGAAAGACTGTGTACAAAATAAAGACTTGTGTTGTATCTTTTGATTGATTAAAACCTGTCACATGAAAATATTTTGTGCTAATTCTTTCAGGCTAAACACAGCAAAATAGATTACATTGAATTTAGGGTGACCAGATGTCCTGATTTTATAGGGACAGTCTTGATATTAGGGGCTGTGTCTTATGTAGGTGCCTATTATCCCCCACCCCCGTCCCGATTTTTCACACTTGCTATCTGGCCACCCTAACTGAACTAGATATGTACTATAATCTCCTCCAAAAGGCAGAGGATCTGCAAGTTGCCAATAAACTAATGCAAGGGTTGGAAGACCCCCCACCCTCATCTACCAACTCACCCACTATTAAACTATGTTGCTATGAGTCCCTCAGCTTCATAACACTGGAAATCTTAGTCGCTGAATCAACAAGGAGACCAGGGTGGGACGCTAGCCTATAAAACACAGCATCACTAATTTCTGTTATAGATACAATAACATCATGAAAGCAGGGCACAGTAGCCCCCTCCCTGCCAGTCAGGCTGATGAAAGTAGCCTTGAAAATGAGGAGGGGGTGGGAAGAGACAGGCCCATGAGGCAGGAAGAGGCAGAGAAAGGTAGAAAGGGAGAGGGTAGTAGGGGGAAGGAAAAAAACAGGGAATACATGAAGATGGAGACAGACAGACAGTGGGGAGACAGTAACAGTAAGTATGTAACAAAAGTACTGACTAACAGAAGGGACAACTTCGCCCCTTGAGAAAAAAAAAGTTCCCTCCACTATGCATATAGCCCTCAGCCTGACTTTGGGCAAATTTCACAGTCTCAGACATTGTTTCCCTCTCCCGCAACCCTCCACTTAGGCCAGTATTTTACAAATCACTGATGTAAAGTCTGTCAACATGACTGACTGTATTTAAGGAACATGGAAAAACATCCAGCAGAACTACTATTACTGTTCTATTCAAACAGAGGACAAGTCTACAGAGAAACAGCTATAGCACTGCAAATGTACCACTGTCGTGCTGTAACGTAGATGCTTCTGACAAACAGAAGGGGGTTTTCCACCAATGTAATTAATCCATCTCACCAAGAGGCAGTAATTAGGGTTATAGAAGAATTCTACTCTTGACCTAGCGATGTCTACTCCAAGCTATTCAGTCAAACTATAGCATTCAGGGCACACCATTTTTCACAGCTATGAGAGACATAGCTAGGTCGATCAAATTTTGAACTGCAGACCAATCTTAGTTTTTTGATTCCCTAATCTAAGAAACTGAATACATATGAAACTGAATTCAAATGAGATTGTCATACTCAAGTATGACTTGATGACACGCTGTAAAAGAAAATCTACATGACTAAGCACTATACAGTACTAAACAATCAAGAGATATACTGACTTATACAGGGAACATAGCCTGACAACGAGCAGATATCTGCTTTAGAAAGGTCAGTTTATATTGTATTAATACTACTCTTTTACTTGTAAACATTCCAGGGAGCCAGGAAATAACCATAAATGAGTAATGACCTTGAAACTTAATAATTAGAATAGCTAAATAAAACATGAAGTTTTCCCACTAAATATAATAACCACTCTCCAGTGTTCACAGCATTGTTCTTCAACAATGGCAAGGAATTAAATAAAGAGTTTCTGTCCAACGCTAAACAAGGAACTTTATTAGAATAAAAACAGTGTTATAAAGTTACCTTGTCTGTCCATATCACTCGCTCTCTGCTTCACCTCACAGCCTCTGCCTAAAATCTTCTGTCCTGCTGGGTTTCCTGCTACAGATTTTTTTAAGTACACTTATCTGCACAAGCATAACAAGGTATTTTGTTGAACACCAAAGACAACATTTAAAAGTGGGGCCGCCAAGTCTGTTCTTTCCATCTGCAACTGCTGAGAGGACTGGGGAAGGTTAACTATTCTACTGAATCAGGCATTGTAAGCTCCAAGAGAAGGAAGAAACATTTCTGATTGATGTCAGAATTTTCCATGACTTAGAACCATGTAATAAAAATAATTCCAGTGATGTACTGCTTAAACCCCTTAGAAATTATGAAGTGTGATATACCAATATATACCGGTTGATGAGAAAGCTCTTGAACACAACCAATCAAGGCAAAGCCATTAAACTAAGTATTTATTGACCCAAATAGTTTGAACACTCAGTAGCTTTAGCTAAGAACTCCAAGCCATTGCCCCTGAAGTAAAGGGCAAAACTCTCATTGACTTCAAGGGAACACTATCAAAGGCTACGTTTGTTCATAGTTTTAAAGTAGCCCTCCATAAATTCTTGCCCACAATAATGATCTCCATAATAGGCTCAATTTTTCACAAAAAAAATGGTCAATATTATATATCCAATTACAGATTGATTATGATGCTCAGTGAGGGCACCATAGGGAAGAGTGTTTATCTGGTAATATTTATATCCCAGATTCTGCCTGTTAATTTGCAAATAGTTTTAGTTAAACCATTTAGCTCTGACTTTATAGCTTGGTAAACTGAGGCTTGTATCCATCTTACTTCACAGGCAAAGATTCCATGATATGAAATAAGTCTTATCAGAATGTACCGAAAACATGACTGAGACACTAATAGCACCCCAATGCCAGAAAGCAAGTAGCTTGCCCAGGATGTAACAGTCTCTCTCAAATAGCCTAACCAGCTCAGTGTTCCACAACTCACTCTTCTCAGTCTGTATCTAAAAGGCATTACCTAAAGCCTCCTATGCAAATTAGCAACACACTGGTCATTAATATTATTGTGTGGTGTATGTACGAGCATAGCTGTACACAGACTCACTGGCGGCACCTCCTGCTGATTGTCCAGGGAATTAGCACCCTCTCCAGGCCAGTGTCTCACCTTACTGCTAGCTCCCATGTCCCTCCCAGGACCCCAGTGCCCCTTTCACTTGGTGCTACCCCCTGGCAGGGGGTTTGGATCTGCTGCCCCTGCAATCCCCCCATACCTAATAGGCCTTACCAGGCCCGCAGCCTGGGGCTTTCCTAGGCCAGAGCTCCCCAGCCCTGCTCCCCTCCAGATACTTGGTTAAGCCCCTACAACCAGGCCCTTTTCTCTTTTAAAGCAGAGAGACTCTCCCTAGTCTTCTGGCTCACAGCCTTTATAGAGCCAGCTGGGCCCTGATTGGGGCATGGCCCCCAGCTGAGGCTACTTCCCCAATCAGCCCCGCTGCCTTTCTTCTACAACAGCCTTCTCTCAAGGCTGTTTTAAACCTCTCTGAGCGGGTGTCCACCTGGCTACAATGAGTAACATGAAAAATTATAAATATGGGTTGGAAATATGTTCTTAAAGCATGTTTGGCAGGCAGGGATTAAGTCACCCTGTCCTAGACAAAGGACTGGTTCCATCTGCTTGAATGTGTCTCCAATGTAAATGAGCAAGGAGAAAATGAAGTTACATTTACATGCAAGGTAGATAAAGCCATCTGGCAAACCAGTGTGCTGTTCTGGCAATTTAATACTCTCAACAGGGAGAGAAGCTGCAGCTCCAAGAAACAGCCTCAAAGCAAGGTCATTGAACTTTGGAAGATTATTAGCAAAAAGAAAAGGCCATTTTGGTATCCTTCACCTTTAGAGTCAAAGAAACCATGCACATTGGGCTCTCTGATTGCATCCTGGCTAAGAACTGGTCAGCCATGCTGAAAAAACAAAAACAGTGAGAAAAAACTTTAGACAAAAGACTCTAGTTTGTTAAGTTAGTTTTGTCTTATAAGAGGACTTTTACCTTGGTTTCTCTGTAATCATTTCTATCACAATTATTTCTACTATATCTGTTCTTAATAAACTTAATATCTTGTTTTATTACATAGCCCTCCCATTGCAGTATTTTCAAACTGAAAGGTACAATCCTCAAACGCTGAGTCTGGTACAATGTACTGTCTGTGAACCAAAGCTGCACAGAACAGACACACCCAGGGTTACAGAGCAGATGGTGACAGATGGTCTGGGTTGAATCTCAAAGTATCACAGTCATGCTTGGAATACTTTTGGCCACTACAACACTGTTCTCATAAGATACTAGAATTCATCTTAGAATTATAATAAATATGTGGTAAACCCAGGACAAACAGCTACAAAAGGGGGGTAGTAATTAGTCCCAGGGGATTAAAAGGCCCCTCCCTATCCACTGAGGAGAGAGAAGCAAGGGGCAATAAGGTTCAGCTGGAAAAGGGGTTGCTAGAGAACCAATTAGATTCAGCTGATTCCAACTACTTGGGACCTTTTTAAACCCTCCCCTGGGTGGTAGGAGGGGGAGAGTGAGGGGAACAGGGAAGCTGCTAGTAGGCTGTTTGTAGCAAGACACCAGACCCTTCCAGTAGGGAGGCTGTACTCACTCCCCAGAAGGGAAAGAAAACATGCACAAGGGACTGACTGAGAAGAGGAGTAGCAGGACCCTGTGCCACCTATAAGGATTTGCCTTGCCCTAAACCTGAATCTCCAAGGCTAAAAAGGATTGAGCCTACTGAGGTGAACAAGGTATTTTGCCACAGTAAGTAGAATACATATAAAGGCAGGAACAAAGGAAAAGTTAGATAAATGGACCTGGATACAAATGTATGAAACATGGCTGTGCATCTTAAAAGTTAGTTTTTCTTGTTATCACTGTAATATTTCAGTCAGGTATAGTATTTCTAGATCAACCAACTAAACAAGGGAGTGTGAAGGCCACTGAACACAACAGATACTTGCAATGTGTTATGATTACAGAAGTATCTCTTCCAAATCAGCTATGACAATTCACCATGTGTCAGCTCTTGCCATGTAGAAAGGTGAGATAATGGTTGTGCAAAGGGCTACACTGCAAAACTTAAGATACCCTAGGGCTACATTTTAAGAATAGGAGACAATATGCAGAAGTGTATACAAAACTGTACATTAGTATAAGCAAATAAAGCTATGTGCTTGTGTTTATGAATTGGGTATTTAAGGCCCAGGTAGCCATTTAGGCAACTAAATGGCTATTAGTACATCTACCCAATTTACATGTGCAATTACTATAACTGCAGATGTAAATGCAGGAATTTAATTGTGTATACAAATGAGTTTTTTTTTTTTCTTAAATAAAAAAATGTATCCCTTCAGGGTTTCTGTCAACTGCCACTAAAGGTGAATTCATACTTGTGTGCTATCTGTACTAACTTTCTTGTATCAGTTTTCAGATCTAATATACAAGAACACTTTTGTACTGATATTAGAATAGTAGCTGCATATGTGAAGATTGAAAAAACTCTTAGGGAAACAATGCAAGGCTAACTTTGAGACTATGATATGCAGCGATACAATCAATATGAAACTTTGAAACTATGGGTCACCTGCTGGGGAAAATATTCTTGATCCTGTGCCCACTGAAGTCAATGCTACAGCTCCATTAACTTCAGTGGTGCAAGATGAGGCCCTATATTATAGTGGTGCTATAGCACCACTATAGAAGTTATGTTGCAACCTTAACTGTTTAAAGGTCGACCATTCTAAGTTCTCTAAAATTGACACACTCAGTTGGATTCCTTTGAAATTGTGTGTTTCTCAGGAGGGTGCAGGACTGGGTTAGTGACCCAAATTTTGGGCTAATTGATCTAAGGGCTGTAGAGACTTAAGTCGTCCCCCCCCCCACACACACACACACACACACACTAGCTATTTTCAAAGTTTCCTAATTTTGTGTGTACAGAACTAGAGATTAAGCTATGGTGTGATGTCAAAGTGGTGTCGATCTGTCAAGTTTTATCAAAAGTACACACAGCACCCACTAAATCTTTGGGCAGGGGGAAGAGTCCAGATTAAAGACATTGTTTATAGTGTGCATGTGCCAATACAGAAAAACAGCTAGGGGTTTCCATTCCCACCATTTAATATGAGTTAAAGCATGATATTCTTTCAGATTTTAGATCTGAATGGTTACTTGTGTTCTTCTGAAAAGAAGGCATGGGGTATCATTAGTGATCCAAATTGGGGTCATCTGACTGAGGGATTCCCAAGTTACACCCTGATTTTTGGATGGGGGGGCTGTATGTGTGTGCAGGGTTAGGCTCTTGACCATGGTCCAGCTCCCAATCCTGATCTTGGTTTATTGTGTTTGGCTTAGGACCATTGCTGACCCTGGTGCAAGGGCCTGGCCTGGCCTGACCCGACACCTTCTCACCTCACACTCTCTATTTGGCAATGGACTCTGACTCTTAGTTTTGACCTGGCCTGGCCCTGGACTGATCTTTGACTTTTCAGCCCTATTACTGAACAGCTTAGCCCATTCCCACAGCTGCCCATGACACTTTGTCTTTGGAGGGGGAGGAAGGGAAATGAGGATAGATGGTAGGCAAGCCTTGCATTGGTTGTTTAGGAAAAAAAAATCTGTATTTTCACTAGCCTCTGGGGGAAGAAAGGGGCAAGTGGCTACTTCCTGATCTTGGGGCAGATTAACGTGATGTTTCCAAAGATCACACAGAGCTTTGGAACAGACAGTGCAGGAACCCAGGCTGCTGAAGGAAAAGTGATATGCACTGTCAGAGTGCCAATGTGTGGATTCTGGGTAATTCCTGGATCACTAGGTTGCATAAGCTTGTGGGACAGCAAAGAATATACCATGACACTGGAATTGCTGAGTACAGGCTGATCTGGGTGCAGAGAGGTGGCCTGCATTGGCATCATGTTTTGCTCACTCAGCGGTGTCTAATCAGTGACTTTAGAGGTTGTGACCTGCTGGACATTGTGGTGATTCACTCAGGCCGAAGAGATCTGGGGCATGTCCCTGGTGTACCCAGGACTTCTGAAAGTTCTCTCTGATTTGGCCAAACATATGAATAATTGCTGCAGTGAGAATATTAAACCAATTAAAAAGTGTTGGAAGAACTTTAATCAGGAAATTGGAGGGTTTATGGCTGATCAGAAAATCTATACTGTATGGCATAGAATCATTGCAAACTGACACCTCACCGTTTCTCAGAGAGACGGTACAGCTATTGGACGGGTCAGAGGATCTTTCTCTCAAACTGCAAGTGTTTTGGAACAGAAACCCTGTCTGTGATTTCTCTTACTGACCCCTGCCGCAAACTCTATCCTCCAACCGTTCTGAAACACGACCAGGAACACCATTCATCTGCAACATAGCTATCCTTCATTCCAGACACTGCATCTGAATCAGGTTGCAGGAAGGGACAAAGTAATAGCAATAGAAATGTTTGTATGTCAGGTAGTCAAGGGTTCCTGCAGACAGGTTCCTTGCTTGTAGTGGGTAGGGGCAACACAGAGTGAATGGGTTGGGGCATGGCTGGGAAGATGTACTAAAGTGGGACTCCTGGGGCCCAGCAGTGGGGGGGGGGGAGGCAAGCTGGATGGCTCATGCATGTAAACTGTAGGATATAAGCACAACTGCTTAAAATGACAACTGCTACCAACATAACTTTTCCTGCTCAAAAAAAATGAGGAAATTTGATGGAGGAAAAAAAATTGAATTGTAGAGTTGGGATTGGTTGGTGGTATGTTGTCCCCTTGCAGAAAATTGAGTTGAGTAAGAGTCAAACTTCCAAAAACCAGGAATTGAACTGTTAAGGTTGCCTATGCAACATTAAATCTGGCCTCTTTCAGCAATGCCACAATATGCCCTGTTAACACTCATACCTTTACGCTGCCAACCCCACAATTACTGAAACTACATGGTCTTCACCTCTTTTTACAACCCATTCATTCTCGCCCACAGGATTCCATCTAATGCTATTAAGGATGGGGGAGGAGGGAAGAGAATGGTTACCCACCATCTCTCTACGAGCAATGCCTCAATATACACACACACTCACACTGCCCCTTGGCAGTTCAAGATTCAGGAGGTTCCAGATCCTGGCGCACACGCTTAGCCAGCTCTCTAGAGAGAACACAGGTGGACAATTTAAGAACCACTTTACGGCCTTTTACAAGTCCCTTAAACTTACGTACAGGATACCATCTCAACCTACACTTTCACTTAACCATCATTAAAGCATTAGATTGCTCACATTCTACCTCCCTGCTCACTCATTTCATCTTCTGTAATGAAAACCATATAATTCTGCATAGAAATGACGCATGCTGAGTGTACAAATGCACCTCTTCTCTTTCCTCACATACAAGGGTAGAAATTATAGATCTCCCCGTATCACAGACACAGCTGTCTCTCACACACACACACACACACACACACACCATACACACACACCTCAAAGTAATTCCAATGTCCTCATATGCTCATAACCATGTCTTTATCAAGCAGGCCCAACTACTCCTCCACCATTTCGTGTAGCTACATGTGACACACTGCCTCCACCTATAGTATATCCAGGTAATTCCCATTGCCAATTCTGGGGAAAGTGGCACAAGCAGCCTTTTTCTTCCCTCCCCCTTTAATAATGTTAGATGTAATCCTGTGGGTGAGAATAAACATGATGGGGAAAAAAAGGAGGTGAAGAGCTTGCCCATTTCAGCAACTGCAGGGTTGGTTTCTGGCGTTCAGAAGTTCGAGGTTTTTGCTCAACATTCTGCAAAGGGACGACATCACCAAGCATTAACATTAACACTGTGGCAATGTAGTTTTGCCTCTGAATGAGCTTAAAGAGTAGGATGATTATTATACAAGTGCTTACTCTTCAGCTTTTACACACACACAAGTCCCATTTAAGTAAATGGAAGTTTAGCAGGAGTTAAGATTGTAGATTAGGCCTTTTTTTTTTTTCTTTTAAAATTGACATTTTCTGTTATATTTTGGGGCAATAATCTACCCTTGACACCGCCACAAAATTCTTCATTGTTTTCAGTGTCAGTTTTCCACACCGAGCAGGGTATAAAGAATGTTCCTAAGGTAATATTTTTGCTAGTCATTTCCTAGTTACTTAAACTGGTGGACACCTGTTCTCAAATTATTCTAGAAATGCGATTTAGCAAAGGGAATTGGTAGAAAATGAAGTGATTGAGGAGGAATGTTGCAATACAATACAAGCTAACATGTTGGGACTTTTAAAAAGCAATAAACAGACTGGGACTCATGAGGCTAGATCTTCAAGCGCTGTAAATCGTCATAAGCCCATGTAAGATGGCATAGTACCATATACTTCTACCAGCTGAGGGTCTGGCCCAGGAATTGTCTGCTTCTTCACACTCCCCCCTTTAAAAAAATGAGATTTTATGTTATGGGAATTTTCAAAATATTGTGCCTGATTGTCCTTTTATTTACAACAATTTTGTAAGTGAGAATTGGGCCAGTAGGTTTATGCAATATCTGAACTACTTTTGTAGCTATATAACTAGCCAGAGTTGTCAGCTTGTAGACCATATGTAATCTTTTACTTAGACATTTACAAATAGACTATTTGTTCTAGGCT
Organism: Dermochelys coriacea; assembly: GCF_009764565.3. Classification (NCBI taxonomy): domain Eukaryota; kingdom Metazoa; phylum Chordata; order Testudines; family Dermochelyidae; genus Dermochelys; species Dermochelys coriacea. The sequence continues at coordinate 83,792,944 of NC_050071.1, read as the reverse complement.
CTTATTTGGCAGTTTTATGTAGAAAGCTTCATGTTACTTGCACATGAAAAAAAATGATATTTTCAACAAGCTGTCAACTAAGTTAACTGATCACAAGAAGAATTTGCCATGAATGCTAGGCCCAGTACTAGGGGGGAGCAAACAGAGAATTTTCCCTTGGCACCAACATGCAGGGGAGTACCATATCGCTATGCTTTTTTTTTTCCTCTACTCTGATTGGCTGTCCATTTTTATTCTGTTCTGATTGGTTGGCTGTGGGGTGGGGATATGTATGTGTAGGTGGTGGGTATGAGAGGGGTTGGCTCAGATGCTGGGGAATGGAGGGCAACAAAAACACTTTCTGCCCTGGATGGCAAAATGGCTGGGCCCACTCCTAGTGACTGAATATTCTCAGAGCCCTCAACAACCTTTCAGCAGATACAGTCAACTCTGTCTCAATGGGAGCTCTGTCAACAAGAGCTCTCATCTAATCCTCCATTGATTCAGACATTCTCTCAACTTACCACCACAAGGCCGGTGACTTGCAAATCTACTCGTTCACTCATTTTTCTCCAGCCATCCAATCCCATATCTCAGCCTCTTTCTCCAACACCTCTGCTTGGATGGCTCACCATCAAGAAGCTAAAGTTTAACAAGGTCAGAACTTAACTCCTTTTCTTCCCCAAGCCTCTCCATCTTCATCATAACCACTGTCCTGCATGTCACTCATGTTCATAACCTGAGGTCATCTCTGATTTTTCCCACTCTTTAGCCTGATACGCTTAACTATGGTAAACTGCTGCTTCTTCCTCCATAAAATTACTAAAATTTAGAATTTGTTCAGGCCTCCATTATATCCTCTTCAATACTGTCACCACCTCCTCCTGCTGCCTGTCTATCCTCCCTACCAGCCTTCAGGGTATACAAAACACTGCTGGTGTTCTTCTTTACTCAATCTGATCATGTCGCACAACCTCCCTCTCCACCTCAGATTCAAGCTTCTAATTCTTATCTTCAAGGCCCTGTAGAACTACTCCTAATTAGCCATTTTTGTGACTTCAGGTCCTACTACTGCTACCAATTTCTCCCTTTGCTCAAGTTGTAGAGGTCTGTACTGTGGATCCCACAGATGACCCAAATTTTGGGTCAATATGATTCTGCAGAACTGTTTGTTTTTGCAGTTTGGGGTTTTATTAAATAAAATGCATTAAAAGAACATGAAGGTTGCAAAGTCAAGCAGGCTAAAGTTAGGCTACATAGTCCTCTTGAACTGAATCAGAAAAAGAAGCTATTATCTGCAGGATTCCTGCCTCATTTGTTGCGGAAGTCAGAAGGTATGTAATGAGGGAGATGGGGGGCCTTCAGGAAAAGAAATGACATTATCTTGGCTAAGGTAGTTGATGCTGCCTACAAGAAGCTGGATTCTATCATTGCTTCTGCCACAGCATTCCTACATGATGCCAAGCATATTGCTTAAAAGGGAAAATAATGCAGAGGCAGGCACTAATTGTGTTCCTCATTATCTGAATGCCCAGCCTGAGACATCTAGGGCCAGATTGTCAGAAATGCTAAGCACTCACACCCGCAACTGAAGCGGATTGGAGCTAAGCTTGGTATATATGAAGAGGTATAAAATATGCCAAGTAGTCTGAAAAATCCAGCCCAGTTGTCTCCAACTGGATAACCAAAATCAGCATACACTTGACAAATCTGGCCTTCATCTCTCTGCCTCAGTTCTCCAGTTGTGAAATGGAAATACTAGTGTCCCCCCTTCTCAGAGAATTCACTAGTGTTTGAAGCACTTAGCCACTATAGTGAGATCATACCAGAAAAGTCCAGGAGAAAAAATGAATAATTTTGCGTTTAGGGTATGGTTTTGTTGGTAAGCAGCAGGTTAGGCCTATGGCTGCACCTTCAGTGGGGAAAGTAGAGGGGTCATTCACCAGCCAGTGCACTGCCTCATGGCTAACCATTGTACTGCAGCCTCTCCAACTCTGCCTCCAAGCCTGTGGTGGTTTTCCTCCTTCTCACAACTCAGCCCTCCAGGCAGGTCATCTTATAGTCCCAACCCCTTCTAGGCTAATAAAAAGAGTCCATCAAAACAGAAGTCTAGTGACCTTATGCCAGGGCTTCAGCAGCACCCTGATCTTAAATTAATAGTCCTAATCCTCCTCCTCCATTTCCATCAGGAAGCTCTTACATCCCTGTGCTTGAGGGTCAGTAGGGGAAACCAGATGCTCCCTCTACTCTGGGACCCTGTAATAAGCAGGTAAAGTCAACTTACTCAGACTCACTTCTGTTTCCCCAGGCCACTCCCTATCTTCATCTGCTTCCAAGCCCCTTTAACAGAGCAACTCCTTCCAGTGCTTTTTCCATGGAGGTTTTGGCAAATAGCACCACTTCCTGCCTATTAGTGGCTGTTGCAGAGTCCTATATGGTTCCTGCATTCCTCTCCTCAGCAGCCTGCTCCAACTGAGCTCTGGTAGCCTTTTTAGAAAGTCGAGGTGCTTGTTAGCTAACTAGCTGCCAAACCGAACACTCATGCAGTCAATTACTTTCAGGTAAGCAAAGATGGGCTCATTGTCCTTAAAGAGGGAAAAAAAAACCAGTCTGGTAGATTGAGCCCATGCCCTTAAAAGGGCCAGCCACCCCTGGAAAGGAGGATATAAAAATGAATACTCATTCAGTGAATGAGGCAGAGGTTCTTTGGGAAAATTAGTATTTGTTCATGTACTTAATGTAATGTACATCATAATGCACATGCACAAGGGGGGTGAATTAAGGTTACACAGTCAATCTTTTCAATTGTCTTCAGTGGGTGAAAGATCAGACCCTTGTTCCTCATAACATAATTACAACAGAATTTATTAAGACAAGCACAGGCTAAAGCAGCAAACAGGAATGCATCCGATGAAGTGAGCTGTAGCTCACGAAAGCTTATGCTCTAATAAATTTGTTAGTCTCTAAGGTGCCACAAGTACTCCTTTTCTTTTTACATTCATTCTTAATAGACCCGGGGAAAATACTGCAATAGCTTTACCACATTCTCATGTGAATGCATACATTCATTCTCACCATATTTGCACGTATAATGTTCAGATATTCATGGGCTCAGGGTTTTACTAGCGTTAATTAATGCTCGTGTAACCCACACCCGTCCTGGGTGTGGTGCTCTGTCCCATCTAGTGGGACCCAGACATCCGCTCTGCAGCCTTAGCTAGCAGCCAGTTGGCTTTTAGCTCATGAGATAGGCTCATGCACTGAGGTCCCAAGTTCAATCCTGCCTGCTGACAACCAGGCTCTGTCAGCGTTACGCTTTCTTCTATGCTCAAATTCGCATAGAAAGGGATTTTTAAATTTACATCCTATGAGCATTTACACTAGACACTCAAGTATAAATAGATGTAACTTGTTAACTAGGTCCAAACGTATCTACATCCAAGTTCTCCTTTTTCAGTTACAGCAGTGCAACCCCACTGATTCCAACTGAGGTGCACCAATTTAAATGAGAAGCAGATTTGGACCATAGTTCATAAAATTATTCAGTCACCCACAGCATGTAAATGTATATATGTGAACCTCAAGATGGAATATTTTTCCCTGTGTTGGGCAATCGGAATGATATGAACCAGTCTATGCCAACAGTGGTTTGCTCAGATGCATCATCTCAACTTTACCAAAGACCAGTCTTGTACTTTTGGTGGATAGAAAGGGGGTGCACTATAAGGCCCTCACAGAACGTGTATTCGTGACTCCCCCGTGGAAAGGCTTTTGGCCCAAACTGAGATGCAGTGCTTTCCAACAGTATAGGGAATAGAGTTGGTTGAAAATGGATGGAGGGGAAATCATGTTATATTTTTAACAATTTTCATTTCCCAGGTTTGGAAAAAGGAGAAATTTTGTTTGTCATTTTCTACAAAAATGTTTGTCAAAAATATTGATTTTGAAAAATATTGTTGAAGATAGAAGGGGTAAAAGAGGGGGAAACAGGAAGAATGATGAACCAAACTAAGACTAATTTTTGTTTTCAGTTTTTCATAATTTTATTTTAAGGCCAAAAAAGTAATTTGTCCACTCTTTAAATTCATGATTTTTTACCAACTCTAACAGCTAGATTTTCCAGGTTTACTCAGTCTTGTTCCTTTATTATGTGACTACACCTATGTGGGTCTCAAAACCAAATTAGCTCTACAGTTAACCTAACCCTAATCATTTGTCAGAGGAGAGAACAGTCCTGAAGATTGTGTAATGAATAACTGATTACATTTCCTTTGATTTCAGGGGAAAGCATTTAATGTTAAAGATATTTGTAGAATTTCTGAACTCTAGCAAAGAACATGCTTTGAGTCCAAAAAGCAACTAGCGATAACTGTGGTAGTTGCTTGACAGTCTTCATTAAATAATTCAGCTCATCTGGCTACACATACTTCTCAAATCTCAGAGATTATCTGAGAAAATCAATTTCCCGACAGACAGAATTATTTTTCTTTATTATAGCGAGTCTTTTCCTGGAGCAAAATTTGGAAACGTTTGACAGGGTGGTGATTTGTTTGTTTTTTGTTTTTACATATTATAAATGGTTGATAATTATACAGTGAAATAGCAAATAAATTAAAACATTTAAGACCTAAATGATTTAACATTTTAAAACACATCAGTCATTGTGATTTAAGCAGTTAGACTGGAACAGGATTGGGGCCCTACTGTGTGAGGCACTGCACAAAGAAAGAGACTCAGCTTCTGTCCAGATAATTTACAATCTAAGACAAGGAACATGTAACAGGCGAGAGATGGATACAACCGTGTGTGTATACACACATTGTACGCATTGTATATATTATTTTATGAGTTCTGTAATTACAGCCAAAATTCCAAAGAGCCATTAATGTGCAGTATTGTGTAGGGGCACATCTCTGCAGTTTTATGATACAAAAAGATTAAAGTTAGGGTTAAAATTCAAAATAATCTGGACAAACTGGAGGAATGGCCTGAAGTAAATAGGATGAAATTCAATAACGATAAATGCAAAGCACTCCACTTAGGAAAGAACAATCAATTGCACGCATACAAAATGGGAAACTACTGCCTAGGAAGGGGATTGGAGGGAGGGGAAAGGGATAGGTTGCAGTGGATAACAAGTTAAATATGAGTCAACAGTATAACACTGATGCAAAAGGGAACATAATTTAGGGATGTATCAACAGGAGCATTGTAAGCAAGACATGAGAAAAGCAATTCTTCTGCTCTACTCCCATATTGATAAGCCTCAACTGGAGTACTGTGTCCAGTTCTGAGTGCCATATTTCAGGAAAGATGTGGACAAATTGCAGAAAGTCCAGAGATGAGCAACAAAAATGATTAAAGGTTTAGAAAACATAACCTGTGAGGAAAGATAGAAAACACTGGATTTCTTCTGTCTGGAGAAGAGAAGACTGAGGGGGGACATAACAGTTTTCAACTATCTGAAAGGCTGTTATAAGGAGGGTGGAAAAATTATTCTTAACCTCTGAGAATGGGACAAGAAGCAAAGGGCTTAAATTGAAGCAAAGGAGCTTTAAGTTGGACATTGGGAAAAATTTAACTACTGTCAGGTAGTTCAGCACTGGAACAGAGAGGTTGTAGAATTTCAGTCACTGGAGATTTTTAAGAACAAGTTAGACAATCACCCATCTGAGATGTTCTAGTTACTATGTAGTCCTGCCTTGAGTGCAGGGGACTTGACTAGCTAACCTAATGAGGTCCAGTCTTACATTTCTGTGATTCTATGTACTTATCCTGATGCCTAGAACAAGTTTCAATCTTTGTTATTGCCTAAAATTCTCCCTGTATTTTCATTCATGGTTGTTAATCTTTAGTCACTTTCTCCTCTTAAAGGCGTACAAAGTTGCTGGTACAAAATGGTAGCTGTATTTTACTGCAGTGATGATAGCATACAGTAGGTTACTCACACCAAGATATTAAGCCTGTAATACATATTGAGACATTTCAGGAAAATATGAGGTGCAAAATAGAGGTTCTGCTACTGTAGTCCCTCCTACTCAGACAAGATTAAAATGGGCATTTTGACAACTACTCCTGGATCCTGCTGGCTGGAGACTAGGTTGCTCACTGACTAAAATTAAAGCAGCCTCAAGGACGCTCAAATTTATGCCCATTGGCCTCAATCCCTCAGTAATCAGGAACACTTTGGCCCCATCTGCTTTCTCCCACCCACTCCATCCCTAGAACAAGGAGTGGAACAGTTTAGGAACTACATCAGTCCTATACCACACATGCAGGGAATAGTCAGGGAGCTAGATTCTCCAGTTTCGCAGCTCCTTCAGAGCATCACAAAGCAGCTGAATTAAGGGCCAGGATCTGTCCCATTATTACTTTTAAAATTTGCTTCTTTTAAAATACATTCAATTTATTCTCAGGATGTAAGTGTGTGTTGTTTTTTTTAAATTCCCAAGCACCAAGGAGTTAAATAAAACAAACTGAAAAAAAAATTATACAGAAAAATCAATGAGAATCTCCACTTGAAAGACATTGTTTAAATCAAATGTTTTACCTCCAAAAAATGTGATGAATCCAAGATGCTAGACCTGCTACTGTAGCCTTTATGAATTTTAAAGTGTATTTTGAAAGAGAAGAGTGAATAAATTTCTGTTTTAAATTCTTAAAGTCCTATGGAATTTCAGGTGAGAAAGTCATTAGGAGTCTCCATGCCCCCCGAATCACTATCTGAAAGTCAATGCTTTTTTATGAAGCATTAGCAAAGCATAAATGTCAAGGATGACGATGATGCACCACTGTATCTGTCAGTGAAAGGGGATTTGAAATTCTTTAGCTCTTTCTTGACAGATGTTACAGCTGGTATTCCAAAGCTATTGTTTCTCAATTGCACTAGACACTGATTAGTCTGGCACAGCAGAAGACCTACAGTAAACCTAAAACCACATAAAACTTGAAAGAGCAAAAGGGAATAAATATTTTTTCTCATGTCTGAACACCATATGACACTGATGGGCAGTGGGGAGACCACCAAATAGGGTTGCCAACCCTCCAGGATTGTCCTGGAGTCTCCAGGAATTAAAGATTAATCTTTAATTCAATATTATATCATGTGATGAAACCTCCAGGAATATGTCCAACCAAAACTGGCAAACCCTGCCACCAAATGACTGATGCCTATCTAGTTATCTCTCCAAGTTTTAATAACAGCACCCATTACCACAGTATCTGAGAGTCTCCCAGAGCTATGTGCCATTGTCAATTTAAATTAAACTAATAATTAAATGATGGTGATAGTCTCAAAGCCAGCTGCAATGAGCACAAATCTGTTATTCATGGCACATTAGGGAACTAGATGGAGCCAGAAATAATGTGTTTAAAAAATATAAACAGTATGTGAAACATGGGATTTTCTGTATTCAGTGCAGAGTTACCAAAATGAAAATAAACAGATGCTAATCAGAAATAGGAAAGGGATGGAGGGAAACACCACACTGGTAATTAGTTGAATTGTTTCAATTGTTATTAATTCAGCTCAATTACCTCTTGTCTCCTATCGTATCACCCTTCTCTCCCTCTGCTTTGCCAATGATGCTAGGTTCCATGGTTTAAGAAACACTGTAGGTATTGGGTAGAACAGCAGTTTAGTTCTCTACAGGAGGTCGATCTGGAAAAGTAAAGCCAACAACAGTGACTCTTTCCCCTTTGCCAGTGCAACAGAACATTTCATTACATGTTCTATGTCTCTGTCCAAGGTATGGATATGGCCACCAACAAAAGAATCTTAGCACCTCACGATCTTTAAGCCACTTATTTGTCAGAGTTTCTTGCCACTATCTCTAGTGCTGGCCAGAACCAGGCAAAGCAGGGACTCGAATGTGGGTTTCTTACATACCAGGTGAGTGCCCTAACCAGCAGGCTGTCTCTTTCTAAGTTCCAGAATGAACTTCTGAAAGACCTTCCTAATGACAATTTCATTGAAACTGTTTCCATGAAAAAGCTTTGGTTTCAACAAATCGGCATTTTCTGATTGGAAAAAAATGGTCAAATTTCCAACCAGCAATAACGATCTCTTTTTCTTCCATGTCGATCCTTTCACATGAAACATTGTCCCAAGCCCCCCCACACCCCGCTCTGGTTGCTGGGCCCTCTTGCTGAAACCTGCTGCAGCTCCCCAAGGTGCTGTGGGAAGCATCAACTCATCAGAGATGGGTAAGGAGTGGGATAGGGAGGAGGGGCTGGGTAGGTGGGGGAAGGTTGTTCATGGCCCTGTCCCAGGCTGCATAGACTTGGCCATGAAGCGATTGGTCCCTGCCACTAGCAGCATCATCCAAGGGTTAACAGTGCTGAAGTGTGCCCCCAGAAGCCCAGCCCAGCAGGAAGTTGTGGAGTGGGGGTAGGGTTGGGGAGCGTGGGCTGCACCTCTGCCAGGGCAAGAGGTGTCCGGTCCATGTGGTCTTGCCAATCCTGGAAGCAATGGCAACTTTTTCCAACAGGGAGCAGAGCTAGCTGTGGGACACAGAAGGAAAATCCCTAAAAATCCCTTCCCCTAAAGAAGCCTCAAGCCAGCAAGTAAGGATAAGGAGGGGTGGGGGAAGGCAGGAAGTCCTGCTTTCCTTGGTTCTGTAACTATCTTTTTAAACTCTAAAGCTCTTGGAGATTATTAGGTACTCAAATCCTTGATATGTTTGCCTATATGTATGTATTACTGAAGTGTCACTTTAAAAATATCTTACACTTTTCAATGCAATATAGTGTAAGAAGACTTCGAAATATAAGAAGTGCAAGTTTGCCCAAGGACAAAAAATATATTTCTCAGTGGACTTTATAGCCTGTTAAGAACAAATAAAATGTAGAGGGAATATTGCCTGGGACATGACCCAGTTTACAGTAGGATCCAGGAAGAAGAGGCAGAGCCTTGTGTAAGGGGACTGTTGCCCCCTTACTAACATTCAGTGGGGTGTTTTGGTTGGCTAGCTCCCAGTACTAAAAGGGGAAGGGTCTATGGGAAATCAGGACCCTGAGACTGACAGTCCACAGGAACAATGGGGAGAGGCCAGTGCTCCAGGTCAGCCTGAATGACGGGCTAATCAGAGAGTCAGGAGGCCAGGAAGGTCCCCTCCTCCGTGTGAGCTGGATTTGCCTGGCTCAAACAGACAGAGTGGGGTTGAGTTAAGGAGAAAGCAGGGGCCTAAGCTGAGCTGGGGAGCAGAGCTGTGCCAGATTCAGAGAGAGCAGACCTGTCCTGGGAGCAGAGCTGCAGCAACCAGAGCCAGAGGGTCCAGAAAAGCAGCCCAGGGAGTTGGAGGCAGAGCAGCAGGGACCGAGTGGTGCAGCTGCAGCTGGAGCAGTCCGGAGCTGGGTGTGGTGAGCAGCTGGGAAGAGCGAGGGGGATCCTGGGCAGTGGGCCCAGCACAAGGAGACGCCTCAGCCAAGAGGCTCTGCAGGCCAGGCTTGGATCGTAACCCCGACAGGGTGGGGGCAACACCGGGAAGAAGGGTCCTACCACTTAGAGCCTGAGAGTGTGAGGCCACCACCAGAGCAAGTATCCAACCCACAGCATCCCTGCAGCACAGCCAGGGTCTCAGAAGGCGGCCTGGGACTTACCAGGAACAGATTGAACTGCCCTGACGTTCCAGAGACACTGTTTGTGATAGGTTTCAGAGTAGCAGCCGTGTTAGTCTGTATTCGCAAAAAGAAAAGGAGTACTTGTGGCACCTTAGAGACTAACAAATTTATTAGAGCATAAGCTTTCGTGAGCTACAGCTCACTTCATCGGATGCATTTGGTGGAAAAAACAGAGGAGAGATTTATATATACACACACACACACAGAGAACATGAAACAATGGGTTTATCATACACACTGTAAGGAGAGTGATCACTTAAAATAAGCCATCACCAACAGCAGGGGGGGGAAAGGAGGAAAACCTTTCATGGTGACAAGCAGGTAGGCTAATTCCAGCAGTTAACAAGAATATCAGAGGAACAGTGGGGGGTGGGGTGGGAGGGAGAAATACCATGGGGAAATAGTTTTACTTTGTGTAATGACTCATCCATTCCCAGTCTCTATTCAAGCCTAAGTTAATTGTATCCAGTTTGCAAATTAATTCCAATTCAGCAGTCTCTCCTTGGAGTCTGTTTTTGAAGCTTTTTTGTTGAAGGATAGCCACTCTTAGGTCTGTGATTGAGTGACCAGAGAGATTGAAGTGTTCTCCAACTGGTTTTTGAATGTTATAATTCTTGACGTCTGATTTGTGTCCATTCATTCTTTTACGTAGAGACTGTCCAGTTTGGCCAATGTACATGGCAGAGGGGCATTGCTGGCACATGATGGCATATATCACATTGGTAGATGCGCAGGTGAACGAGCCTCTGATAGTGTGGCTGATGTGATTAGGCCCTATGATGGTATCCCCTGAATAGATATGTGGACAGAGTTGGCAACGGGCTTTGTTGCAAGGATAGGTTCCTGGGTTAGTGGTTCTGTTGTGTGGTGTGTGGTTGCTGGTGAGTATTTGCTTCAGATTGGGGGGCTGTCTGTAAGCAAGGACTGGCCTGTCTCCCAAGATCTGTGAGAGTGATGGGTCGTCCTTCAGGATAGGTTGTAGATCCTTGATGATGCGTTGGAGAGGTTTTAGTTGGGGGCTGAAGGTGATGGCTAGTGGCGTTCTGTTGTTTTCTTTGTTGGGCCTGTCCTGTAGTAGGTGACTTCTGGGTACTCTTCTGGCTCTGTCAATCTGTTTCTTCACTTCAGCAGGTGGGTATTGTAGTTGTAGGAATGCATGATAGAGATCTTGTAGGTGTTTGTCTCTGTCTGAGGGGTTGGAGCAAATGCGGTTATATCGTAGCGCTTGGCTGTAGACAATGGATCGAGTGGTATGATCTGGATGAAAGCTAGAGGCATGTAGGTAGGAATAGCGGTCAGTAGGTTTCCGATATAGGGTGGTGTTTATGTGACCATCACTTATTAGCACCGTAGTGTCCAGGAAGTGGATCTCTTGTGTGGACTGGTCCAGGCTGAGGTTGATGGTGGGATGGAAATTGTTGAAATCATGGTGGAATTCCTCAAGAGCTTCTTTTCCATGGGTCCAGATGATGAAGATGTCATCAATGTAGCGCAAGTAGAGTAGGGGCATTAGGGGACGAGAGCTGAGGAAGCGTTGTTCTAAGTCAGCCATAAAAATGTTGGCATACTGTGGGGCCATGCGGGTACCCATCGCAGTGCCGCTGATTTGAAGGTATACATTGTCACCAAATGTGAAATAGTTATGGGTCAGGACAAAGTCACAAAGTTCTGCCACCAGGTTAGCCGTGACAGTATCGGGGATACTGTTCCTGACGGCTTGTAGTCCATCTTTGTGTGGAATGTTGGTGTAGAGGGCTTCTACATCCATAGTGGCTAGGATGGTGTTTTTAGGAAGATCACCAATGGACTGTAGTTTCCTCAGGAAATCGGTGGTGTCTCGAAGATAGCTGGGAGTGCTGGTAACGAAGGGCCTGAGGAGGGAGTCTACATAGCCAGACAATCCTGCTGTCAGGGTGCCAATGCCTGAGATGATGGGGCGTCCAGGATTTCCAGGTTTATGGATCTTGGGTAGCAGATAGAATACCCCAGGTCGGGGCTCCAGGGGTGTGTCTGTGCAGATTTGTTCTTGTGCTTTTTTAGGGAGTTTCTTGAGCAAATGCTGTAGTTTCTTTTGGTAACTCTCAGTGGGATCAGAGGGTAATGGCTTGTAGAAAGTGGTGTTGGAGACCTGCCTAGTAGCCTCTTGTTCATACTCCAACCTATTCATGATGACGACAGCACCTCCTTTGTCAGCCTTTTTGATTATGATGTCAGAGTTGTTTCTGAGGCTGTGGATGGCACTGTGTTCTGCATGGCTGAGCTTATGGGGTAAGCGATGCTGCTTTTCCACAATTTCAGCTCATGCACGTCGGCGGAAGCAGTCTATGTAGAAATCCAGGCTGCTGTTTCGACCTTCAGGAGGAGTCCACCCAGAATCCTTCTTTTTGTAGTGTTGGAAGGTTTTCCTCCTTTTCCCCCCCCTGCTGTGGGTGATGGCTTATCTTAAGTGATCACTCTCCTTACAGTGTGTATGATAAACCCATTGTTTCATGTGGTGTGTGTGTGTGTGTGTGTGTGTATATAAATCTCTCCTCTGTTTTTTCCACCAAATGCATCCGATGAAGTGAGCTGTAGCTCACAAAAGCTTATGCTCTAATAAATTTGTTAGTCTCTAAGGTGCCACAAGTACTCCTTTACTGTTTGTGATGTTACCTGCCACCGAGCAAGGTGATGTTTCCTTTAACCTTTCCCATTTTTCCCTATTCTTTTTAAAATTAATTGTTGATTAAGTAACTTGCATTTCCTTTCACTTGTGTGTAATGGTCAGTGGGTCAGAGAAGTGCCCAGTGCAGAGAGAGTACCCCGGAGTGGGGACACCCTAGCCCCTGTCCTAGGTGACCACAGCAGGGTTGAGGGTCGAGCCCCCAGGAATCCTGGGCCCTAGCCTTGTTGGGGTTACAAGGACTCTGCCAGACAGGAGAGTGGAAGGGGAGCCCTCAAGGGCAGGGAGTCCACTGGGTAAAGGAAGTGAGAGCGAGGTCTCAGATCCTTTCACTAGCCCACTTCACCGGGGTAGTGCAGAAGCCAGGAAAGTTCCCCTCAAGAGCGGGACTATTCCCCCGCTTACACTTGGGTAGTCCCACCTGCAAGGACATATGTAGTAGCTCAATGGACCCTGCTTCCCCTATTGTTCTTCAGCCAGAGGTATGGGTAGACCCATGCAACAGAGTAAAAGACTAACTTATGGCCCCTTACTCGCTTGTGCAATGACATATAGCTAACAGTCTAGCTCTAAGGAACTAAGGTTGCAGTCTGCCTTGATATACCTTCTGCTATTTACTATTTCTTTGCCTCCTTGCTTCCCACATAGCCTAATGCTGCTAGCATTATGGTGACATCTTAGGATGAAAGAAAAGGATTTTTTATAAACAAGTACTATATTTTATTAATCTATTAGTTTTGAAAAGAATCTTAAAACAGTGCCAAGTAGTTTCCATTTTTTCAAAGCCATATGTCTTGATGATCTTGAAACACTGATTTTATCCCTCTTTTCTATCATATGCCTTTGAATAGCCATGTGTTTCCAAATCCATGCTACAGCAATTAAGTCCTTATACACTATCTCATTGATGAAGTCATGACAAAGTTCTACTATTTGATTCCTATATAAAAAAGGGAACTATACACATAGCTGGGGGCCTTGCTATAAAGCTTGAAAAATACAAAAATAAAATGAAAACAGCAGATTACCCCCTGACAACAAGCAGACCTGAACCCTCTACAAAACAACAAATACTTCCTAATCAAGAAAGCTTTCATAGAATATCAGGCTTGGAAGGGACCTCCGGAGGTCATCTAGTCCAACCCCCTGCTCAAAGCAGGACCAATCCCCAACTAAATTCACCTTGGTTTGTTCTCTTTCCCTTAAGTGGGATGCTGTAGTATACCATGGAGCCACTAGTAGCTGTCAACACAAGTAAACTGATTTCCATTTTATAGTCTACTGCCTCAACTGATATTTCTTGAAGAAAAGCTGCAGGAGAGCTACTACAGAAATGCAAGAGGAGACATTCATCCAGAAGGGTAGAACTTGGGGGGGCAATTTTAGCCAGCATCAATCCTGTTCTTGAAGATTTTATAAAAAAAGACTACAAATATTGACTTTGGCCTATTTTTTAAAAAAATTATTCTTTTTCAGGAATATAATCTTTCATTTCTCATAAAATTTGAATTTAGTAAGTTAGATCACTTTTACGTAAAAATGTTGTATTTTCCTATGCCTAGATGTTTTTGGCATGCCTCCAACAGAAAGGAGGTTTAAAATGAAATTCTGGAAATAATTGTGATAATGGATACCTTGTTCAAGATTACATTTCATTAAATATCAGAGTGATATTTTTTTTTTCCCCTCATTCGTTGGTAAAGAGAATTTTTGACATTTGGATACTTCTTGTGCCAAAATCAAAGGGCTTTCATAAAGTGAAACATCCCACTATTTGAAAGCTCTAATGCCACTTTTTTTCTGTGATATTACTAATACATTAGTTATCACTATTTAATCCAATCCTAAAGGGCACATTACAATTAACTGTAGGGATTCATTACCTAATATTGCTTAACAAAAATCTTACATTATCAGCCATCGCCCTCATATCCTTACCATTATTTCTAAGTCTTCCGAGCTAAAAGAAAATCAAGATTTGACACTTTTCAATTCATAATCTTAGCATTAAGGATCCAGACTTCTGGCTAACAATGTCTGTTCTAATAAACAAAACAACATCCTCTCTGCAGCATATAGTACTGTGTCTTTTTAAATGATTGTTTACAGTGCATAAAGTTTTTCAAAGTTGTACCACAATTGTTTTAAGCAAACTGTGAGGTATCTTTGGAACTAATCTGAAGGTATGTTAATTATCAATCTTGTGGAAAGATCAGCTACTGAGCGGAGGTTTAAGGCAGGAATTAAAAAGTGAATTTCTATAGCCTGTGCTGTGCAGGAGGTCAGACTAGACTAGATGACCACAGTGGTCCCTATTGGCCTTAAACATAGATCTATGAAGAGTAACAATTTTTCTATGCTATAGATATTTAGTAAATAGATTTTCATATGGAGTAGCAAACAAGACTCAAATTAATCCCTGCCATACTTTTGTTCACTTTGTTGGTGCTTACTCAGGACCAGGGTGTGGAAAATGCTATGGCAGGAGTTCTCAAACTGGGGGTCAGGACCCCTCAGGGGGTCATGAGGTTATTATGGGGGGTGGCGGTCATGAGCTGTAAGCCTCCATCTCAAACCCCACGTTGCCTCCAGCATTTATAATGGTATTAAATATATAAAATAGTGTTTTAAATTTATAAGGGGAGGTTGCACTCAAAGTCCTGCTATGTGAAAGGGGTCACGAGTACCAAAGTTTGAGAATCACTGAGCTATGGGCAGCAAGGATCTTCCAGCAGTGACATGGGCTATCTGGAGATCAGACTTAAATGGGCTGAACAAGAGTGGGGGTGGGGGGGGAAAGAGTATGTCCTGGGCACTCATCTGTTGGGGTTGGTGGGAAGTTATGTAACAGGGCTTTTGGACTAACCCACCCATTTGCAAATTTTAACCTTGCAGGGTTAGGCGAGTCTTCCTGATTCATTTTAGCAGGTGTTTCTTGTTAATTCCACTCCAAATACAAGGGAGGTGGAAATATCTCTTTAGTTAGAAAGGGTTAAAGAGAGTCCTCCACAGGAAAACCCTAGAAGCAGCCAGGGTTAGAGAGAATGCTTGGACTGATTACTTTTTATTCTTGATAGAGCCATCAAGAAACCCACGTTGCAGGAGTAAAGATTGACTCCATATAGGGCTTCTCTTCACTGCCACAGAAGTTACACGTGAGGTACTCCATCTGAGCTAGCCTTGCTGGAGTGAGAATGGAGAGAAAGTGACATACTGTGAAATGCTCCCTCTACATGGAGGGACTGGACTACCAGCTGATGAGTGGTAACACTGGCATTTAATTTCAGAAAGGGGAAGTATGCAAAATGAGGAGGTTAGTTAAACAGAAACTAAAAGGTACAGTGACTAGTGTGAAAGCCCTGCAAGCTGCACGGACACTTTTCAAAGACACCATAATAGAGACTCAACTTAATGTATACCCCAAATTAAAAAACACAGTAAAAACTAAAAAAAAAAAGCCACCATGACTTAACAACCATGTAAGAGCAGCAGTGAGACATAAGACACCTTTTAAAAAGTGGAAGTAAAATCCCAGTGAGGTCAATAGAAAAGAACATAAACACTGCCAAATTAAGTGTAAAAATGTAATAAGAAAAGCCAAAAAGGAGTTTAAAGAATAGCTAGCCAAAAATTCAAAAGGTAATAACAAAATGTTTTTAAGTTCATCAGAAGCAGGAAGCCTGCTAAACAACCAGTGGGGCCCCTGGGCGATCGAGATACAAAAGGAGCACTTAGACGATAAAATCATTGCAGAGAAACTAAATGAATTCTTTGCTTCAGTCTTCACATCTGAGGGTGTTGGGGAGATTCCCAAACCTGAGTCATCTTTTGTAGGTGACAAATCTGAAGAATTGTCACAGATTGAAGTGTCACTAGAGGAGGTTTTGGAATTAATTGATAAACTTAACAGTAACAAGTCACCAGGACCAGATGGCATTCACCCAAGAGTTCTGAAAGTTCTGCAATTTCACATTTGAGTTCTATTAACTATGGTTTGTAACCTGTCTTTTAAATCAGCTTCTGTACCCAATGACTGGAAGATAGCTAATGTAATGCCAATATTTAAAAAGGGCTCTAGAGGTGATCCTGGCAATTACAGACGGGTAAGTCTAACGTCAGTACCAGGCAAATTAGTTGAAACAATAGTAAAGAATAAAATTGTTGGACACATAGAAGAACATAAATTGTTGGCCAAAAGTCAACAGGGTTTCTGTAAAGGGAAATCATGTCTTACTAATCTATTAAGGGTTTCAGAGTAGCAGCCGTGTTAGTCTGTATCTACAAAAAGAAAAGGAGTACTTGTGGCATCTTAGAGACTAACAAATTTATTAGAGCATAAGCTTTCGTGAGCTACAGCTCACTTCATCAGATGCATTTGGTGGAAAAAACAGAGGAGAGATTTATATACACACACACACAGAGAACATGAAACAATGGGTTTATCATACACACTGTAAGGAGAGTGATCACTTAAGATAAGCCATCACCAACAGCAGGGGGGGGAAAGGAGGAAAACCTTTCGTGGTGACAAGCAGGTAGGCTAATTCCAGCAGTTAACAAGAATATCAGAGGAACAGTGGGGGGTGGGGTGGGAGGGAGAAATACCATGGGGAAATAGTTTTACTTTGTGTAATATTTCCCCATGGTATTTCTCCCTCCCACCCCACCCCCCACTGTTCCTCTGATATTCTTGTTAACTGCTGGAATTAGCCTACCTGCTTGTCACCATGAAAGGTTTTCCTCCTTCCCCCCCCCCCCCTGCTGTTGGTGATGGCTTATCTTAAGTGATCACTCTCCTTACAGTGTGTATGATAAACCCATTGTTTCATGTTCTCTGTATGTGTGTATATAAATCTCTCCTCTGTTTTTTCCACCAAATGCATTCAATGAAGTGAGCTGTAGCTCATGAAAGCTTATGCTCTAATAAATTTGTTAGTCTCTAAGGTGCCCCAAGTACTCCTTTTCTTTATGTGGATAAATGTATGTATAGTTGAGGTTATTTTTTTCTAATGTGCATTACTTTACAATATGATGGGGGTTAATTTAGCTAC
The DNA here is from genome assembly GCF_009764565.3 of Dermochelys coriacea. Classification (NCBI taxonomy): domain Eukaryota; kingdom Metazoa; phylum Chordata; order Testudines; family Dermochelyidae; genus Dermochelys; species Dermochelys coriacea. The sequence continues at coordinate 83,775,631 of NC_050071.1, read as the reverse complement.
AACTAATCAGGAGAAAGATCTTGGAGTCAGCGTGGATAGTTCTCTGAAGATGTCCATGCAGTGTGCAGCGGCAGTCAAAAAAGCAAACAGGATGTTAGGAATCATTAAAAAGGATAGCGAATAAGACAGTGAATATCTTATTGCCCTTATATCAATCCATGATATGCCCACATTTTGAATACTGCATACCATCATGTGGTCCCCTCATCTCAAAAAGATATACTGGCACTAGAAAAGGTTCAGAAAAGGGCAACTAAAATGATTAGGAGTTTGGAACAGGTCCCATATGAGGAGAGATTAAAGAGGCTAGGACTTTTTAGCTTGGAAAAGAGGAGACTAAGGGGGGATATGATAGAGGTATATAAAATCATGAGTGGTGTGAAGAAGTGAATAAGGAAAAGTTATTTACTTATTCCCATAATATTAGAACTAGGGCCCACCAAATGAAATTAATGGGCAGCAGGTTTAAAACAAATAAAAACAAGTTCTTCTTCACTAAGTACACAGTCAACCTGTGGAACTCCTTGCCTAAGGAGGTTGTGAAGACTAGGACTATAACACAGTTTAAGAGAGAACTGGATAAATTCATTGAGGCTAAGTCCATTAAGCCTATTAGGCAGGATGAGTAAGGAATGGTGTCCCTCGCCTCTATTTGTCAGAGGGTGGAGATGGATGGCAGGAGAGAGATCACTGATCCTTACCTGTTAGGTTCACTCCCTCTGGGGCACCTGGCATTGGCCACCGTCGGTAGACAGGATACTGGGCTGGATGGACCTTTGGTCTGACCCAGTATGGCCCTTCTTATGTAATTCAAATGGCTGCATTCGCACTGCATTATTATTTCAAGTGTCAGCAGCACTCATGCTTCAACCTCTCCCTTCTAGGCTAGCTAGCTCAAGTTTAAAGAACTATATCAGGTGCTGGCTTGTTCCCAACCCATAAAGGGCCCACTGTCCCGCACCAAGTGTCTTTCTAAGCATACAGTTTTATTAACCAAACATAGGCACACAAATCAACACAAAAACAGTTCCTCAGCCCACCTTGGACTACAGTCTTCCAGGGGAATTTCTCCTTTGGATTTCTCAGTTCTTTCTGCTTGAGGACCTACCCGCAGGAGTGTTCCTTGCTCTTTAAACTGAGCACCACATCCCAGGGCTTTCTCCTCAGTGGCCCTTCCCCAGCAGATTTCCCACTGCCTCTTTCCCCCCAGGGACTTTGGTAGTCTTTCCCAGAGAAGGCCCTGTTTTTTACTGACAGCCTGGCTTTTTGTAGCCCCATGTAAGGGACTGCAGAAGACTTTGTTATGGCCTAGCTAGGGAACTTTCGCTCTCTTGAGCCGAGAGCTTATTGTGGGACATAGATAGTTCTTGAAGGACACAACTGCTTTGCATGGCCCTTCGCCAGTAGTGAAAAGCCACCCTTTGAAAAGTACCTAATTCTATATTCATGAGCTGTTTTTGTGTAGTGCTTATTAACACTGACTGTCTGCCCCTCCGTTGGACTCCATCCCAGGCAGAGCTCCGGTGTGCTGGGTTCCCTGCCTTTGTGACTGCAATGCTTGGAGTCCCAGTTGCGGGTGGGTCACTAACCTTCAGTAAAGCCAATAACTCACAGCTGTGTTTACGCCTCGTTTTTCTCAGAATACTCCTACCAGGCCTGTGGTGCTTCAAGCACCTTGGCCCAGAACACCCCACTTACAGCCTTGCTCTCAATTTGCAAACTGGAAGCTCCTTTTCTAGCACAGGTTAGTTGGACCTACTTCAGTTACATGGGCCAGCCACCCTATGACACAACATTTAACTTGAACTAGACATGCGGGACAAGCACTGGATTACAGGCAAAACTTGAGTTGTAGCTTGATTTTACAAAGCAGTGAAACCACACCCATAGTTGGCTAGATTCACTGCAATGCTCTGGAATGTCAGAGTCATAAGGCAATTAGTGTATATCAGATAAACTGGCTAGATTCATGTTCTGATCATGGAGGGAATGTCAGCTACGCATACTGGCTTAAGAAGGAAAGATCAGCTGAAGATCAAATACTAACAGTCAGATTTTTTTCCCCGAAGTTTGAAGATATACTGCATGAGAAGTTTCCTAATGACTTCTAGTTATGATGATATTGCTCAATGTTTTATAGAGAAGAATAATTTTAAAATGTGGACACTGATTTATACACAGGCTGACATTAACACTTCATGCTATTTTATAAGTGATCCACGAGTAAAAACACTCTAGCTATGAACAGTATGTTGTACTAATGAGAAAGGGACACTGGAGTGGATACGCTAATTGAAAGAAACATAGATGCTTCAGAATTGTAGTTCATTGTTCTCAGTAATATTCATCTTTTGATAAACAACAATATTTTCAGCTATATGGTTTACCATTCAGTCATTAGCTCAGACCATTGTACATGTGATAGACATACATACAATCATGTCATATTCTGAGATTACTAGAATGTCTATTCTAATGTCAAGGCAATATGAGTTATGGATAAATTAACAGTCCATGGCCTTAATTCTTAAATTCCCTTGTTTTTGAGGTTGCAACAAAACATTTATATTGATGTAGTTTTAGTTTAAATATCCCATACTACTAAGGTGATCCGAGGAATGGAAAATCTACCTTATGAGAGGAGACTTAAAGAGCTTGGCTTGTTTAGCCTAATCAAAAGGAGGCTGAGGGGAAATCTGATTGGTCTCTATAAATATATCAGGGGATGAATACCAGGGAAGCAGAGGAGTTATTTAAGTGCCAATGTGACCACAAGAACAAATGGATATAAACTGGTCATCAAGAAGTTTAGATTTTAAGTTAGATGAAGGTTTCTAACTGTCAGAGGAGTGAAGTTCTGGAACAGCCTTCCAGGGGAGCAGTGGGGACAAAACTGAACTTGATAGGTTTAGAGAGGGGATGATATGGTGGGACAGCCTACAATGGGACGTAGCCAATCTGTGGCTGCTGGCAGCAAAGATCTCCAACAGCCAGTACATGGGGAAGGCTCTGAGTTACTACAGAGAATTCTTTCCCAGGTGTCTGGCTGCTGGTTCTTGCCCACATACTTAAGGTCTAACTGATCGCTATATTTGGAGTTAAGGAATTTTCCCCTGGGTCAGACTGGCAGAGACCGTGGGGGCTTTTTGCCTTCCTCTGCAGCATGGGGGCATGGGTCACTTGCAGATTTAAACTAGTGTAAATGGTGGATTCTTTGTAACTTGAAGTCTTTAAATCATGATTTGAGGACTTCTGTAACTCAACTAGAGGCTAGGAGTCTATTTCAGGAGTGGATCGGTGAGGTTCTGTTACTTGTAATGTGCAGGAGGTCAGACTAGATTATCACAATGGTCCCTTCAGGCCTGAAAGTCTGTGTGTAGCCATTGAGGACTATATGACAATACAAGCAAGTAACACACATGCATTGTACTGCAAATTTCTAAACACACACACACGACACCATGAGAGATACACAGGCCTCTGCAAGAAACAATAAAACCCACATATAAAATCACTGCCTCAGTTTCCTCACTACTCCCAGAGCCCTTTGGGATTTGGTCAGTGTATTTTCAGGGGTCGTGATTGCTTCTCTTCTCCTCAGCCTTATTGGACCTCCTGTTTCTCTCTCTACAGGAGTGAGTCCATATTATAAAGTTGTAGTCCCCTGTGTCATGTGGTCACACTGAGTTGGTTCAGTTGCTTGATTGTGAAATGTGACAATCAGGGTCCAGAAACCCCAAGGGGAGAACAGAAGGTTTCAACCCCCATAATAAGCAGCTATTCAACTAATTGGATACTGTTATTGTACCATAAAAATATAGCAAGTAAGGTCTTCTATAAAAGCTTGTAATGTACTGAACTGGATGATTATGAGATGTACACAGACTGGTTATGAATTTATGCATTTGTGTATAAGGAAAATTGTGCTCATAATTCGTGATGCAATTTCAGTCCTGCCTCTCAGCAGGGCAGTGAGCAGTCAAGCAAGGAGGAGTACCTCCCAAGCCAGTTGTTTACATGAAATCAGCTTCAATTAACTTTCCATTGTCCAGATGAGGAAAGGACAGAGATGTACCATTACAGTTAATGGAAAGACATTGAGACAACTTGAAATTGAAAAGAACCCCTCAGGCCTCAAACATCAAGTGAGGAGGGAGTTTCCCCCTCTGACTAAACAGGAGTCAAGATGGATTAAGAGACAAAGTCTTTTAAAAGACTATAATAAAGCAATGGGAGAAGAGAAGGTAATTTTATGATTTTGGAACATGTTGGCAACAGTGGATGCAGTCTTGTTATTTTTATGTTGCAATATAATTTTCTCTATTGTGATTCCACTATAAGATACTAATTGAAAGTAAATTTACATGAAAATAGTATTTGATGCAGACAGTAAGACTATGGCAATCAAAATACTCTATAAACACAGTGAGCTACACGTTATCTGCTTTTGCAACTTGTGTTATATCTGAAGAAATCAATATCCACCAAAAACTTTGCTAAACTACTCTTGATATATTATACAAAAAACTGAAGAGCTGTGACTTGGAAAAATCATTAGAGACCAGAGTTACATAACCAGAATTTTTTAGGCTACAGCTACTTTCAAACATTAGGCATCATGCTGGCAGTTATGCTAACAAGTGGAGTCATCCCAAACTCCGTGTAGTATTCATTTAAAAGATTTCAATAGTATTTAAAAGGACATTTCATTTGAAGTGACTATATCTTGGTTTGATCTAGTAATTAAGTGACATGACCTTGTCTTTTTAGTCAGTCTGAATTCTGGGTTTTGTTTGCTAACTCATGACCTAATATCTTAATACGCATCAAAGAAAAAAGGATAGGAAGTTTAAGAGGAAGTTAAAACTTCATGACAATGTGCCTCAGAATAACTCCTCTAGTTTATACAAACCATTCAATTTTAGTATTTCCTCTGAAGAGGGGTGATGGGACACTTGGAGACACAAGTGGTGAACTCCTCAATGCAACTTAGGTGCCAGAGTTAGATGCCTATATCCCCATGTGTGGCACTACTGCCATCCACAAAACTCACACTTGGCTGCTGCCTATCCCTGTAGGTGCCTAAATTTATGCAGTGTGTAACTTTCCACTGTAAACTTTTCCTAGGCACCTAGGTTTTAGATCCTGGGGCATTCACACCGCTGTTTCTGCATGCCTTTCTCCCGTCTAAGCCCCAGAATGATTCACAAACCAGGGGAAGATGGGAAGATAGTAGTCCAGTGGCTAGAGCACCCTGCCTTGGGGGAAACCCCAGGTCCAGTCCCTCTGCTCCACTCACTCATTATTTCCACAGTGGAACAGATTCAACAAGAAAGATTGAGGGAGCCCTGCATCAGAATATCCCATAGCTCAGAAGCTGGGCACTCTCCTGAAATGTCAGATACCCAAGTTCAAATACCTTCTCTATATCAGGGGGAAGGGGGCAAATTAACATCCATCTCCCACAGCCCAGGCAAGTGCTCAAATCACTGAGCTAAAAGTTGTGAGTGGCTTCTCTTCCAGCCTGTGTGCATGGTGCGGGGCAGGCATCTAACAACATAGGCCCTAAGTTACCTGACTCCAGGCAGTGGGTTCTGTTCATAGATCTCAGAGACAGACACTTTGTTGCAGTCTGGATTTAGGCAACAATCTCCGAGAGGGTGGAGCTCAGCACACACCCTTTCATCAGCACTTCCCTTCGGCTAGCTTAGACAGCCCAGAACCAGCATGTTGGTGTTTTATGGATTGTATTCTAAGGCCTAAGTGCCTAACTCAGCTTTGTGGATCACAGTGCTGTTCCTGTGATTTTTTTTTTTAGGCACCCAGAAGTTAGGCACTGTGCCACTCAGTGCTGCAAAGTCCAAGTCCCTTCATGGATCCCACCCAAGGAGTCATGCTAGACTTTCTTAATAAAGCAAATGACCCTCAAAGCTGATTCTTAATTGATCAGTCTTGGAGGCATTGACAAAGAAAAACACTGAACTATTCTGTTTCCTACTAATGTACAAGACAGCCAAAATGTTAATTCAGGAAATGTTTCCATGGAACAGGAAGACTGTGAAGAAGGAGCACCTTAATTCAAACAGGTGGAGGACTGTATCTAAAATGTGTCATGGAAGGTGTCATATGCAAATTATAAGACTCTGCTCCTTAATATTATTGCGTGGTGTATGTACAGGTGGTGTATAAATAATAATCGATGATTGCTAGGAATATGTTCTCAGAATGTGTTTGGCAAGCAGTGCCTAAGTGCAGCCTGTCCCAGACAAAAGAATACTATGTTTGACTATGTATCCAATGTAAATTAAGTAAGATGAGGCCAGAAATAATGAAAATACATTTACATAGAAGGTAAACAAGGCCATCAAACAGGCAAGTGGCAGAGATGTCCACTTAATGATCATGACGGGGTCAGAGACTGTAGCCCCAGGAAGCTGGCTTCCTGAAACAGAGACAAAGGACTTTGGAAAATATAAGTACAAATAAAAAGTCAATCTAAGTAATGCATACCTCAAAATCCCTCTGGACTATGTAAGGGGACTGTTGCCCCCTTACTAACATTCAGTGGAGATGTTTTAGTTGCTAGCTCCTAGTACTAAAAAGGGGGAAGGGTTGATGGGGAATCAGGACCCTGAGACTGACAGCCCCCAGGAACAATGGGGAGAGGCCAATGCTCCAGGTCAGCCTGAATGACAGGGCAAGCAGGCCAATCAGGGAGTCAGGAGGCCAGGGAGATCCTGTCGTCTGTGTTAGCTGGATTTGCCTGGGTCAGACAGACAGAGTGGGGCCGAGCTAAGGAGAAAGCAGAGGCCCAAACTGAGCTGGGGGGCAGAGCTGTGCCAGATCCAGAGAGACCAGAAAAGCAGCCCAGAGAGAGCAGACAGACCCTGTCCTGGGAGCAGAGCTGCAGCAACCAGAGCCAGAGGGGCCAGAAAAACAGCCTAGGAAGCAGGTCAGTGCTGGGAGCAGTCACAGAAGCAGCCTGCAGAGCAGACCTGTTCTGGGAGCAGAGCTGCAGCAACCAGAGCCAGAGGGGCCAAAGAAGCAGCCCAGGGAGCTGGAGGCAGAGCAGCAGCAGCAACGGAGAGACCGAGTGGTGGAGCTGGGTGTGGTGAGCAGCTGGGAAGAGCGAGGGGGACCCGGGGCAGTGGGCCCAGCACAGGGAGATGCCTCAGCCAAGAGGCTCTGCAGGCCAGGCTTGGATCGTAACCCTGACAGGGTGGGGGCGACACTGGGAAGAAGGGTCCTACCACTTAGAGCCTGAGAGTGTGAGGCCACCACCAGAGCAAGTGTCCAACCCACAGCAACCCTGCAGCACAGCCAGGGCCTCAGAAGGCGGCCTGGGACTTACCAGGAACAGACTGTGAACTGCCCTGACTTTTCAGAGACATTGTTTGTGATGTTCCCTGCCACCGAGCAAGGTGATGTGTTTCCTTTAACCTTTCCCATTATTCCTTATTCTTTTTAAAATTCATTGTTGATTAAATAACTTGCATTTCCTTTCACTTGTGTGTAATGGTCAGTGGGTCAGAGAAGTGCCCAGTGCAGAGAGAGTACCCCGGAGTGGGGACACCCTAGCCCCTATCCTAGGTGACCACAGCAGGGTTGGGTGTCAAGCCCCCCAGGAATCCTGGGCCCAGCCTTGTTGGGGTTATGAGGACGCTGCCAGACAGGAGAGTGGAAGGGGAGTCCTCAAGGGCAGGGAGGCCACTGGGTGAAGGAAGTGAGAGCGAGGACTCAGATCCTTTCACTAGCCCACTTCACCGGGGTAGTGCAGAAGACAGGAAAGTTCCCCACAAGAGCGGGTCTATTCCCTAGCTTACTTATAGATCTAAACCCGATGTAATGATCAATGCTCCCAAAGGCTTGTTTCATTACAACTAGCTCTCATTTGTAGTGGTAGCAGCTGCAAGTATTTTTCAAAGAGCAATGGAAAATTTATTGCAAGGCATGCCACATACCTGTGTATACCTTGATATCCTGATTATAGGGGAATTTGACTCAGAACACTTGCAAAGCTTGAAGTGGGTACTTCAAAAATGGACTGATGTGGGCACGCACTATAAGAGGGAGATATGTATTTTTCAGGCCACTGAAGTCATTTTCCTGGAACACAAAATTGATATAACTGGCTTACATCCAGTAGAGGAGAAAGTATGGGCCATTACTGAGGTGGCCTCAGTGACCATGGGTGAGGCTTCATGTAGACTATGCTGGTCCATATATGGGTAAAGCATATTTATAATAGTTGATGTTCATTCAAAATGGATTGAGGTATACATAATGCCCTCCTCTACAGCTGAGCCTATTATCTGATAATAGTATTATTTGATACTACAACTGTTACCAGAAAGCCATTATTCAACTGCTACCAATCAAGGACTACAGGTGTTTCCATTGTGCTGTTCCAGATGATTTCCTAAATTTGGATTTGTAATACTGTAGTAAGGTAAATGTGCTAGAGAGGGCAGAATAATCCTTTTAATTGCTTGAAGATTAGGTAATCTATGCCAATATTTTAGTTAAGATGTATTGTTGTTATAGTATTAATGATTTAAATTTATTGCTAATGATTTAAAGGAGGAGGAGCATAAGGAAATTGTAGATATTTGTTATTCTTACTGCCAGATGGTGACCAATGTGAGAATAGCTATTTTACTGTTAGATAGTGCAAGGCTCTACTAAGCATGCTCCAGGGGATTGAGAGCATGCATGTAAAGAAGTTTTTCCAAGGATGATTCATTGTCTGTGTGAACCTGTACCAGAATAAAAAGTTCTCATTTGTTTTGGGTCTGTATATACTACAACAGTATGAATTTTGCCAGCTTCAGAATACCATTACCCAAGAAGAGAATCATAGCTAGTGATATGACATGAAAAGTTGGCTGTATTCAATTTATTCATTCACAACCCAACACTTGAGCTAAAATGAAAAGCTATTGTATAAATACATCCTATACAAGACTGCCTGTCTTCAAAAATCCTCTTGCATATTTTGTAAGAACTATTTAGAATTCTATGCTTCATATAAATCTGCTGTAGTATTGTATTGGCCTGAGGGCCCATATAATGCATCACTGGTTACTGGAGCACGTTCTAGAGAAAATATTACTAAGAATAGCCTTCTCTCCACCCCTACATTTTATCTCTTTAGCAAGTAAATTCATTTGGAAGCTTTCTTCTGCAACAGGTTCTGCAAATATGAGTATGGCTAATAATTGGGAATGACGCTTTCATTTTCATGCTTGAGAATGTTATTGCTTCTCTGTTGTGAATACTTCATGGAATGATATATTTTATTCTAATATTTTTCCCCTAGAGATAGTGGCATGGTATTGGGTATTTATAAAAGAAATGCAAATCTTTTCAGAATTCTCATTTTCTTTGAAATAGTCTTTTATGAGTTTTGTTCTCTCTCCATTCCCCTTAAAAGGTTTCTCCTTTGGGAGTTTCAGCTATTTCTTGGACTTATGTTATGAACTTGTCATGTTTTTTATTATAAAAAATAAAGGACTTTATGAGTTAAGGGACAAGATTCTCCCAATTTGGTTGGTCACCTACTTAAATTGGAAAGGATGCACCCAGTCCACTTCAATTATTGCTTGGGAGGGTGTGGGAAACTAATCTGGAAACCTTGGGCTATGAAAGCTGACCATGGTGAAAGTAACTTGGTTGGGATATGGAACTCCCCAGTGTTCCTTTTATATTGCGTTGTTGACAGGCATTCAGAGATTTCCTTCTTCCCCCTCCTCCAGTTTGCCCAATAGCTAAAATAGCCGGAGCCTCGCGAACCAGCTGAGCGGCAGCGAACCAGCGGAGCAGCGGGGACAGCAGAGCAGCTCACAGCAGGAGTTTGCCTGGGACTGGTAAGTATCCGAGTGTGTGTGTTTGCTTGCTGAGGAAGTATCCGAGCGTGTGTTTGCTGGGAGGGAGCCTGAGTGAGTGTCTGATTGGCTGCTAGCCTGCAGGGGGCGGGCATTAGGGTGTCTGTGTGTTTGCGTCAGGGAAGCCTGGCTGTTTAAAAATAGCCAGAGCCTCGCGAACCAGCTGAGCGGCAGCGAACCAGCGGAGCAGCGGGGACAGCAGAGCAGCTCACAGCAGGAGTTTGCCTGGGACTGGTAAGTATCCGAGTGTGTGTGTTTGCTTGCTGAGGAAGTATCCGAGCGTGTGTTTGCTGGGAGGGAGCCTGAGTGAGTGTCTGATTGGCTGCTAGCCTGCAGGGGGCGGGCATTAGGGTGTCTGTGTGTTTGCGTCAGGGAAGCCTGGCTGTTTAAAAATAGCCGGAGCCTCGCGAACCAGCTGAGCGGCAGCGAACCAGCGGAGCAGCGGGGACAGCAGAGCAGCTCACAGCAGGAGTTTGCCTGGGACTGGTAAGTATCCGAGTGTGTGTGTTTGCTTGCTGAGGAAGTATCCGAGCGTGTGTTTGCTGGGAGGGAGCCTGAGTGAGTGTCTGATTGGCTGCTAGCCTGCAGGGGGCGGGCATTAGGGTGTCTGTGTGTTTGCGTCAGGGAAGCCTGGCTGTTTAAAAATAGCCGGAGCCTCGCGAACCAGCTGAGCGGCAGCGAACCAGCGGAGCAGCGGGGACAGCAGAGCAGCTCACAGCAGGAGTTTGCCTGGGAGTTCGTCTGGAGTGAGCCCAGTGAGGCTTACATCTTGCCAACGTCTCTGAGGAAGCTCCGTAGTAGGTAGGTGATATGGAAGGGGGGAATTCAGCTGTTGTGACCTGCACTGGATGTGCCATGTTTGTCTTTCTTCCACAGGACAGAAGCGACTTTGTCTGTACAAAGTGCAAGCTGGTCTCCATATTGGAAGAGAAGATTGAAGGTCTGGAGCAACAGGTAACGACCCTGCGTTGTATACGAGAGACTGAGGATTTTCTGGACCAAACTCAGGATAGCCTTCTAGGGGCACAAAGCTCTAAAGATGTAGAGCAGGTTGCACAGAGGAGCCAAGAGGCCAGTGAAGAAGCTTGGCAACATGTGACCTCCAGAAGAGGTAAGCGGAATGTCCGGGTTCCAGTAACACAGACACAGGTAACTAACCGCTTTCATGTTCTCTCCACAGGTACCAATGCAGAGAGTGGACCAGATGATATGTCTGGGGGGAGAAAGCGGAAGGAGACTCCGCTGGTTGGGAGGCATGAGATGCGATGTCCTGAGGTTGGAGGTTCCACGACCACCACTCCCAAGAGGAGAAGGCGGGTGGTGGTGGTCGGGGACTCTCTCCTCCGGGGGACTGAGTCATCTATCTGCCGCCCTGACCGGGAAAACCGAGAAGTCTGCTGCTTGCCAGGGGCTAAGATTCGTGATGTGACGGAGAGACTGCCGAGACTCATCAAGCCCTCGGATCGCTACCCCTTCCTGCTTCTCCACGTGGGCACCAATGATACTGCCAAGAATGACCTTGAGCGGATCACTGCGGACTATGTGGCTCTGGGAAGAAGGATAAAGGAGTTGGAGGCGCAAGTGGTGTTCTCGTCCATCCTCCCCGTGGAAGGAAAAGGCCTGGGTAGGGACCGTCGAATCGTGGAGGTCAACGAATGGCTACGCAGGTGGTGTCGGAGAGAAGGCTTTGGATTCTTTGACCATGGGATGGTGTTCCATGAAGGAGGAGTGCTGGGCAGAGACGGGCTCCATCTTACGAAGAGAGGGAAGAACATCTTTGCCAGCAGGCTGGCTAACCTAGTGAGGAGGGCTTTAAACTAGGTTCACCGGGGGAAGGAGACCAAAGCCCTGAGGTAAGTGGGAAAGCGGGATACCGGGAGGAAGCACAGGCAGGAAGGTCTGTGAGGGGAGGGCTCCTGCCTCATACTGGGAATGAGGGGCGATCAACAGGTTATCTCAAGTGCTTATATACAAATGCACAAAGCCTTGGAAACAAGCAGGGAGAACTGGAGGTCCTGGTGATGTCAAGGAATTATGACGTGATTGGAATAACAGAGACTTGGTGGGATAACTCACATGACTGGAGTACAGTCATGGATGGTTATAAACTGTTCAGGAAGGACAGGCAGGGCAGAAAAGGTGGGGGAGTAGCACTGTATGTAAGGGAGCAGTATGACTGCTCAGAGCTCCGGTACGAAACTGTGGAAAAACCTGAGTGTCTCTGGATTAAGTTTAGAAGTGTGTGCAACAAGAGTGATGTCATGGTGGGAGTCTGCTATAGACCACCGGACCAGGGGGATGAGGTGGATGAGGCTTTCTTCCGGCAACTCACGGAAGCTACTAGATCGCATGCCCTGATTCTCATGGGTGACTTTAATTTTCCTGATATCTGCTGGGAGAGCAATACAGCGGTGCATAGACAATCCAGGAAGTTTTTGGAAAGCGTAGGGGACAATTTCCTGGTGCAAGTGCTAGGGGAGCCAACTAGGGGGAGCGCTTTTCTTGACCTGCTGCTCACAAACCGGGTAGAATTAGTGGGGGAAGCAAAAGTGGATGGGAATCTGGGAGGCAGTGACCATGAGTTGGTTGAGTTCAGGATCCTGACGCAGGGAAGAACGGTAAGCAGCAGGATACGGACCCTGGACTTCAGGAAAGCAGACTTTGACTCCCTCAGGGAACAGATGGCCAGGATCCCCTGGGGGACTAACATGAAAGGGAAGGGAGTCCAGGAGAGCTGGCTGTATTTCAAGGAATCCCTGTTGAGGCTACAGGGACAAACCATCCCGATGAGTCGAAAGAATAGTAAATATGGCAGGCGACCAGCTTGGCTTAATGGTGAAATCCTAGCGGATCTTAAACATAAAAAAGAAGCTTACAAGAAGTGGAAGCTTGGACATATGACCAGGGAAGAGTATAAAAATATTGCTCGGGCATGTAGGAAAGATATCAGGAGGGCCAAATCGCACCTGGAGCTGCAGCTAGCAAGAGATGTCAAGAGTAACAAGAAGGGTTTCTTCAGGTATGTTGGCAACAAGAAGAAAGCCAAGGAAAGTGTGGGCCCCTTACTGAATGAGGGAGGCAAGCTAGTGACAGAGGATGTGGAAAAAGCTAATGTACTCAATGCTTTTTTTGCCTCTGTTTTCACTAACAAGGTCAGCTCCCAGACTGCTGTGCTGGGCAACACAAAATGGGGAAGAGATGACCAGCCCTCTGTAGAGATAGAGGTGGTTAGGGACTATTTAGAAAAGCTGGACGTGCACAAGTCCATGGGGCCGGACGAATTGCATCCGAGAGTGCTGAAGGAATTGGCGGCTGTGATTGCAGAGCCCTTGGCCATTATCTTTGAAAACTCGTGGCGAACGGGGGAAGTCCCGGATGACTGGAAAAAGGCTAATGTAGTGCCCATCTTTAAAAAAGGGAAGAAGGAGGATCCTGGGAACTACAGGCCGGTCAGCCTAACCTCAGTCCCTGGAAAAATCATGGAGCAGGTCCTCAAAGAATCAATCCTGAAGCACTTAGAGGAGAGGAAAGTGATCAGGAACAGTCAGCATGGATTCACCAAGGGAAGGTCATGCCTGACTAATCTAATCGCCTTTTATGATGAGATTACTGGTTCTGTGGATGAAGGGAAAGCAGTGGATGTATTGTTTCTTGACTTTAGCAAAGCTTTTGACACGGTCTCCCACAGCATTCTTGTCAGCAAGTTAAGGAAGTATGGGCTGGATGAATGCACTATAAGGTGGGTAGAAAGCTGGCTAGATTGTCGGGCTCAACGGGTAGTGATCAATGGCTCCATGTCTAGTTGGCAGCCGGTGTCAAGTGGAGTGCCCCAGGGGTCGGTCCTGGGGCCCGTTTTGTTCAATATCTTCATAAATGATCTGGAGGATGGTGTGGATTGCACTCTCAGCAAATTTGCGGATGATACTAAACTGGGAGGAGTGGTAGATACGCTGGAGGGGAGGGATAGGATACAGAAGGACCTAGACAAATTGGAGGATTGGGCCAAAAGAAATCTAATGAGGTTCAATAAGGATAAATGCAGGGTCCTGCACTTAGGATGGAAGAATCCAATGCACCGCTACAGACTAGGGACCGAATGGCTCGGCAGCAGTTCTGCGGAAAAGGACCTAGGGGTGACAGTGGACGAGAAGCTGGATATGAGTCAGCAGTGTGCCCTTGTTGCCAAGAAGGCCAATGGCATTTTGGGTTGTATAAGTAGGGGCATAGCGAGCAGATCGAGGGACGTGATCGTTCCCCTCTATTCGACACTGGTGAGGCCTCATCTGGAGTACTGTGTCCAGTTTTGGGCCCCACACTACAGGAAGGATGTGGATAAATTGGAAAGAGTACAACGAAGGGCAACGAAAATGATTAGGGGTCTAGAGCACATGACTTATGAGGAGAGGCTGAGGGAGCTGGGATTGTTTAGTCTGCAGAAGAGAAGAATGAGGGGGGATTTGATAGCTGCTTTCAACTACCTGAAAGGGGGTTTCAAAGAGGATGGCTCTAGACTGTTCTCAATGGTAGCAGATGACAGAACGAGGAGTAATGGTCTCAAGTTGCAATGGGGGAGGTTTAGATTGGATATTAGGAAAAACTTTTTCACTAAGAGGGTGGTGAAACACTGGAATGCGTTACCTAGGGAGGTGGTAGAATCTCCTTCCTTAGAGGTTTTTAAGGTCAGGCTTGACAAAGCCCTGGCTGGGATGATTTAACTGGGACTTGGTCCTGCTTTGAGCAGGGGGTTGGACTAGATGACCTTCTGGGGTCCCTTCCAACCCTGATATTCTATGATTCTATGATTCTATGATTCTAATCCTCCCATTCATTGAAACTGAAGATAGGTGCTGAACCTTCTTGAAAGGGTTAGGAAAATCATTTAACATTTTTGAGTGTGGGATGAAATATTCATTGAAAATCCCACCCTTCCAGTTAAATTCATCCCCACTTAATAACTGGAGAAACAGGGACTCGAAAAGAATATGTGATTAATTGAGGTTACACAACAAGTTAGTGACAGAACCTGTCCCAAATACTGTAGTGACCAGTTGTAAAGGCATGTGCCAGGCCCACATGCCACCCCTCCCCTGCCCCTGTGGGACTGCAGGTGTGCCTGCCTCAGTTTGCAAGGGGCAGTGTTGGCTGTTTAAATTGAACCTAAGGCAAGGAGAAGCCAAACACATACTAACCAAACAACATGTCCACTTTTAATAAGGTCCCAGGACAGGTGTAATTACAATAAACAGATCATCAGTACCCTAGTTCTGAGTTCCTCAAATTAATGTTCACAAAACAAAGTCAGAGTCAGGTTAGGCCAGTCTCCTGGATCCTGAGAGAGAAACCCTCAACCACTGCAGCCTACATGACTCTTATTCCCCCTCCCCTGCTCTGCTTTCTGGTCCTCCTTAAATAGCTCAGTGCTGGGATGGGGCAGGGAGACTTCTTGATTACCCTCAAGTTGTAGGTTGTATGCTCCAGCCTGACCCTTAAAGTCTACAGTTAGAAACAGGAGAAGAACCCATGTGGATTATTACCTACCAACTCATGGCTGTGAACATCTTAACTTCAATAAATATATCGATTTCCCAATTTGTAAGACAGTTTTGGGGTGCATTCCATTGCACACTGACATGAGCTGAAGGACTCCCATTGAATACTACAGGCACTGATTGCCACCAAAGGGACTTACCTGGCAGGCACAGTAGTGTAGTGGATTAGACACAAGGCAGGGCATTCAGAAGACTTTGGGTCAATGACAGACCAAGGTGTGACTTGTTATATGACCTAAGGCAAGTCACTTACTACCTGACCCTCAGTTTCGCCATCCGTCCAATGAGAGAAGTAATATTTCATTTCACAGGAGTATGGTGAAGTCTAACAAAATAATATTTGTAAACTGAGGTATATGTGAAAAACATTATTAAAGCTAGTCAGCAGCAGAGTTGGGTATATCTACATTGCAATAACACACTGGCAGCTGGCCTGGGGTCAGCTGACTTGGGCTAGTGGGGCTCAGGCTGTGAGGCTATGAGATTGCAAAGACTTGTGTGCTTACACTTAAGGACATGAAAATAGTCACATTGACGTAAGTGGGACTATTCATACACTCATAATTAAGAGCTTGCATAAGTCTTTCCAGAATTGTGGCCTAATCCTTTACATACAAAAGGGCTTTCCACGTTTGTTTGCAGCAAACTAGTTCTGATAACTCTTCTCACACCTCTAATTTTCATCACTAACTTTGGCATTAACCAAAATATTTATTTATATATGGATTATTCTATATAGCACAATCAGAAGTAAGTGCTTAATTACTGGACTGTAATTTACATGATAAAGAACGGATGATGCTGACCAAACAAAGACTAAAAGAGCAATTCGGTATTTCCCCAAGTAGGCTTTGAACAAAAGTGTAAATGTGTACAATTCAGATATTATTCTGCTATTTATGAGCTAGTCATGGTGCCACAGATAAAGGGCCTCAGGGATGAGAGACTGGAGGCTTGAGCTTCAAAAAAATATAAAAAAAAAAAGCTTTGCATTTTATTTGTGGGAGAGGGTTTTTATCGTGAATTCTACTTGGCTCACATTCCTCAGTCTCACCTCTGCCACCAATGAATGATGCTACCACCAGAGCAAGCAGATATACCCCATTCTAACTGGGATAATAAATTCCTCCCATTTTTAAGAAATTAAACTGAGCTAAAATGAAAGATATGGTAATATACTGAAGCCAAGAGCATCTGATCACTAAAGCAAAGAATCAGCCTGATGGGAGCAGCATAGCAGACGATGGTGACTTGTTAAATCATGTGTGGAAACTGCTTACAAATATGCTGGCCATAGCACCAGACCTGCAAGCACATATTTAACTTTGCACACAGAAGTAGCGACCTTGACTTTGTCATTATCACAAATTGCAGACACACTTATGTGTTTGCAGAATTAGGGCCCATGTTTCCATTTCAGTTTTTTTAAAAATCTCTCTCTACAGATATTCATCAGTTAAAGACGTTTAGATTTCTTGATTAAAATATGCCACTATTCATTCACATCCCTGTCAGCTGCTAGAAACTACTTGAATCCCACTGATCCTTAGCTGGAGGTTTTTCTTTCAGCCCCTCCCCCCTCCATACAAAGTTCTTTGTGGAGAGATGTGAATATCTTGCTAATTAGGTCTAACACCCACCATCACATCCATACATTTTTTTTCTGCATAATTTGAACAATTACCTTATTTGCCCTCAACTCCATTTTTGTCCTCTCCTGCCATGCACTTCTCTATGTTATAAGCAGATATGACTCATGTTAAATGCTGAACCCAAAACATAGGTGAAGGGTTGGGAGAAAACAAAAACTGATGGGATTAATCAAAGAAAAATAGAAATACCAGGTTGTCTGTGCAAACTTAATTCAGTTCCTTGTGCTTATGCAATGACACACTTTTTCTCCGCCTCTGTCAGTGCATAGGATAAACTTGCTCTGAGGATAAATCAAGATTGTGTAGTGAAGAACGCTGTTGTCTGTATTATTATTTGTATTACCATAATATCTAAGAACCCAAGTCATAGGCCAGGACCCCCTTATGCTAGCTGCTGCACAAACAAAACAAAAGGATGGTCCCTGTGCCAAGGGTACAATCTAAGAATAAGGCAAGAGACAAAAGATGGGGACGGAAGTACATGGAAACAATGAGAAAGTCCTGGTCAGTGTGATAGGCAATAGTTTCTGCACACCAAGTCAGGTTTTTCGTAGGCATCATGGTAAAGCAGGGTTTTGATAAAGGATTTGGAGGTGAACAATGAAGTAGCTTTGTCAATGTTTACAGGAAGGTCCTTCCAAGCATGTGGGGTAGCATGGGAGAAAGCATGAAAGTGCTTTGTCTGAAAATGTAACAAATGTGTGATGGAGGTCAGCATCAAGGGAGGTTTCTTTACTCCCCTGGGCTCCATATCCAATCTGTCTCCTTGTCATAATATTTGTTCACCTTGTCCCAGTTCTCCTTTCATCCCAACCTCTTATCAGATCTGTCTCCCTTTTTCCAGCCTCTGTTCCATCCTCTATTGGTTCACAATTCCAGACTTCTTGTCCAGCCAGACTCCCACCCACTCTTTTTCTAATATCAGTGTCCCTCCAAAACCTGGCACCCAATCCCCCATTTCCCTCCCCCTGCTCTGTCTCCTTACCCAGCCAGTCCACGCATCCACTCTACCACCGCCACCCTCAGCATTTAGTCCCAGTGTCCTTTACCAGTCATCCCAACCTCCTCTCTCACTTGACTAGTCTCCTTGCCCAACAAGCCCCAGTCTTCCCAACCCTCTCTTCCAACTATAGTTTGTCTCCCTCACACATCACCTCCAGTCCCAGCCTCATCAGGCCCCTTATCCTAATCTATTCCTTCCCCGCCCCATACAGATCTTGTGCCCTCTTCATTTGAGTCAGATGGCTTCCTCCTCCACTGCCTAGATCCCAGCATGGAGGTCACTGAGAGACCAGGAAAGACAGGCTCCCTGCTCCCAGTTCTAGTGCCTAGTCCCACCCACAGGCAAAGCGGCAATTACAGGGAAAATCCAGCTTTATCTTTATAGCCCGGATCATCGGTCACTCTGGGATCTTTATAGACCGGATCATCAGCACATGTGCAGTTTGGTTAGGACCCAAGAGCTGTGAAGGTCTGCAGGATGCTCAGTAAGGACAGACTCTTTGAAGAGTTAAGCTCTGAAACTCTAAGAAATCTCTGCTAAGAATATATGAACTGAGATTTTTCAAAGGCTTATAATTGGCTACATTTGGGTAGATTTTCCCAGGAACAGCAAAAGGCACATTCTTGACACAAAGGCCAACCCCCTGCCAAATTCTCAGCAATAGACTTTCTCAAAGAAAAGGTTCACAGATTTGTTTAATTAAAAATATATATTTTCCCGTATCCTTGTTTTTGGAACTGGCTGAACGATTATGAAACTTTAAAAAAAAAAAAAAAAAAAACCTCAGCCAGAGACAGACACCCAGAATGGAAAAATTTCACCCTAAAGGCATGGGCAGTGGGTTGTACAGGCTGGGGGAGGCTTTGCCTCTCCAAACAGCCAGGCATGACCCTGCCCTCTGCCGTAACGCTACCTACGTGCAGCTCCAGTCCCACAATTCTCTACAGGGGCTGGGGCCGTGCCATGCTCCGCTCTCCTGGTGCTCCTTTGGGGCTAGCGCTAGTCACAGGACTGGGCCGGTGGCAGCAGTCAGGGGGTGGAGGAGGGTCTCAGCTCTGGCTCCGGTTGGGGGGGCACAGAAGAGTGGGAGGCTCAGCCAGAAGCAGCAGGGTTAGGGGTTAGTGTCCCCCAGCTGATGGTTCACATGCCACCCATACCAAAGGGTTAAAATTTTGGCAAAGTTATAAGCAAATGAAAACAGGGTCTAGTAGGTAGTGTTGGACAACCTTAATAATAGGCAGTACTATCAGCCCTGCATATAATACCTAGAACTTCTATTTTTAAGGTCAGCTTAGAATGCATCATGACCAGCCTAAGAATCCAGCTTCAGCTTTAAGTCTGCAACTGCAGGCCTTATTGTTTGTGATGGAGTGCACTCACCTCTTGAGCACCTCCTAGCAGCTGGGTGTGGTACTGCAGTCCTTTTCTCCCCCAAGTCCCACTGCAGGCTGCCAGCCAACCGTGGTGGGTCTTCAGTGGCTTGGCCCTCCAGCTGAGTCCAAATGAACCCTTTCCAAGGTATTAAAGTGTCCAATAAGTGAACAGCCCCATTGCCCTAACTCGGGTCTTCACCCGGTGCTCTAGAGGCTTTAAAAATTCAGTCCTTTCTTTGGGCTCTCAGATCAGCCTTGTCCAATTCTTGGAGTTTATGCCACTTTACCTGTGTCCAACCTGGGGACACTATAGATTGCAGCAATGCACTCCTTGATTTCAGTTCATTGCTCCTTCTTCCATGGACCTCTGCCTACCTGGCCCCTTTTTGCTTCACCCTTATCTCAGGGTTAAGGTTTTAGGTTCGTTCGTTCGTTCGTTCGTTCATTCGCTCGCTCGCTCACTCGCTCGCTCTCTCCCCCCCTACAAACTCAGCCAGAAACAAACTCTGGTTATCCCTCAAGTGCCATTGAGCTGGGAGGGACTGCCTTTCTTACCCCTCTGGTCACAGCTAAGAACTACCCTGCAGCTCTTTTTATCTGAGCCTGCTGAGCTCTGATTGGCTGTTTCTGTGAGGCCTTTCTAGGCAGGCCTGGAGGACCCACCTTCATTGCTCCTTTCCTATCACTTTGCTGCTTCCTGGGGTGTGGGTAGGGGTAGGAGGACCACAGGCCTCCTGTACGGAACCAAGGATGCCAGATACACCCCTTCACAGTTTTATTTTAGGCTTGGATCCTACTTTGGATACACTAACACAGACTTGCATTTCATAGGAATCCCACTACAACCAGTAGTACTCCACACAAACACTGGATCCATGCCAGCTGATCCCAAAAAAACAGGGGCTTAAAACTATATAAAAAGACCACGTGTTATCCTACCTCTCTCCCATTATGGCAGCTGGGAGCTGCGGGGTGAGACCTGTTTTCTTGAAATGCAATGAGGAAAAGACAGGAGGCAATGCCTTTTGTGCCCAGGGCCTACAGTTATGGAATTCTTTCCCCCTTCCCAGAAGCAGAGGTGTATCATTAACTGTTAGGAGTTTTTAGTCTTCCATGGTAGGTTTTAAAATTAGGAATATTATGCTTAAAACATGAAATCCCAATAAACATACAATTTAAAATTTGGATTATATCAATTTCCTCTGATTGTTTGTTTGTGATACAAGATTTGCTGACCACTAGTGAAGTTTGTAATTTTCCATACTCGGTAAAAGAAGTGCCTTGAGGAGTGCACTTTAACACAACACTTATAATTCACCGGGCCATTTCCCTACTCAGAGCAAGTAGCAGTGTAGCTTTTTGCTACTCCCACAACCCGAGTAGCTGTGGAACACTTCCTTTTCTGTCTCACTCAAGTTCAGGGCCCTGGAATAACCAATTAATAAATCATTCATTGAAGACGTGACTGATAATGCATAGCAACTAATTCCAGTTATAAATGTCATTAAATCCTAACATTTATTTTTGTAATCAGTTATTCACACCAAAATGTGTTCATTCAAAAAATGTAAGTTTCACATTTTATCTCAAAATTGCTTTTGCATTATTTAGTCTGGTTCTTCTTTATTATTATTATTATTATTATTAATTATATGTATTACAGTAACATCTAGATGCCTCAGCCAAGATTAGGCCCTCCACTGTGCTATGTGCTGCACATATATATAGTAACAGATGTTCCTTGCCCCGAAGAGCTTACAATTTAAGCCCCTGACCCTCCAAGAACTTATGTGCTTAACTTTAAAAAACAAGGGGACTACCCACAGGAAAAGGGACTACAGTCCCAATTCAGTAAAGCATTTAAACAGGTTCTTAAGTCTCACTGAATTCAAATCCTCCACTAAAATCAGGATTGAATTCAATGGTACATAATATATGGTAAAAGTACTTTGCTGAATAAGAGCCCCAAGACACTAATGAGGCAATATAGGGTAAATTACATTATAAGAAATGTTTTACAGACATGTTGCAATTCACTTGTGTGAATTTCAGCTCACACTTGTACAATGCAGATATTTTTGTTAATGTTTGAAAAAAAAAAGTTTATTCCCTTTGAAATGAATACTTATGAAGGAGCCTTTGCCTAACCAGGAGCCTGGCTAATATTTTAATCACACATCCAGACATTTTTCTGACCTTATTTTCTTTTATGCTGTCCTTGAAGTTATTTTTTTTCTTTTTGCAATATAAAAATCAAGTGAATAGTAAGTGGTCAAACACTGTACTAATGTATTCCCTATGGATTAATTAAGAAGAAATACAGAATTTGCATTTGTAGAGGATTTCTCCACAACCTTGTCTTTTATAAAGAAAAGAATTTTATTAAAATGTTGATCTATAATTTCACTATCCTTTCCTATATTAAAAATGTCAAGTTATTTTCCCCTTATGTATCTTGAACTAGTACTGTGGAACTCAAGACAACCTAGATAAATAATTTCTTTTGAATAATAAGATTAATCTGTGAAGAGATACTTATATTATTAACTTGTTAGCAGACAAAAACAAGATGAATTTTAGTCAAATTATTCATAATTTTTTTTTATTTGATGACAAGTAAAGATGCAAGTAAAACAAGTAATTCCTGCAATCAACCACGGTAGAGCCATTTTTAGACCTGTGGGACAATTCAGGAGAAAGTAATTATCCATGACATATGCCTTCTCAGTTTCTTCAGTGGAGCCTGAGCTGATATCATATAGGAGACTGGAGATGGAGGGCACAGTGTCTCTTCCATGAAGATACCCTATTGGAATGCCCAGTAAAAAATCAGTCCATAATCTTAGAGACACATGTGCCTTTAAGTGCATGAGTCATTCCAATGAAGTAAGTTTTGACACTGAATTTAGTGATGGCTGAAGTATTGATGCAATTCAGTGTTGTCAACTCTTGCAGTTTTATCACAAGTCTCAGAATATTTGATCTTAAAACCCCAGCTCCTAGAAGCTTGTGAGTCCATAAGAATCTCAGCTTTCATTTAAAAAAAATTATATTCCTTGTCAGCATGGAGAAAAGCTTGAAAATGTGACCCAAGGACACTCTAACAGTCAAAAAACCACAAGGCGAAAAACCATGTATTTTATTTTATGTTACTTTAGGGACAGATCCCTGATTGTCCCATAATTACTAGAGAGTGAGCAGGGAAGTAAACACAATAGGAATTGTTCCTCTTATTAGGTCCTCTGTCAGGTAGTTTTGCCTACGCTGTTGTCATAAATATAAAGGGAAGGGTAAAAACCTTTAAAATCCCTCCTGGCCAGAGGAAAAATCCAATGAGGAGACAAGATACTTTCAAAGCTGGAGGGAGGGAGAAACAAAGGGTCTGTCTGTCTGATGCTTTTGCTGAGGACAGAACAGGAATAGAGTCTTAGAACTTAGTAAGTAATCTAGCTAGATATGCGTTACATCATGATTTCTTTAAATGGCTGAGAAATTAGACTGTGCTGAATAGAATGAATATTCTTGTCTTTGTGTCTTTCTTGTAACTTAAGGTTTTGCCTAGAGGGATTCTCTATGTTTTGAATCTAATTACCCTGTAAGGTATTTACCATCCTGATTTTACAGAGGTGATTCTTTTTACCTTTTCTTATGTTAAAATTCTTCTTGTAAGAAATTAAATGCTTTTTTCATTGTTCTTAAGATCCAAGGGTTTGGGTCTGTGGTCACCTATGCAAATTGGTGAGGATTTTTATCAAGCCTTCCCCAGGCAGGGGGGGTGCAAGGTTTTGGTGAGGGTTTTTTCGGGGAAAGACGTCCCCAAATAATGTTTTACCAGTAAACCCAGTCAAATGTTTGGTGGTGGCAGTGGAAGTCCAAGGGTAAAATAGTTTGTACCTTGGGGAAGTTTTAACCTAAGCTGGTAAAAGTAAGCTTAGGAGGTTTTCTTGTCTCCTCATTGGTCATTGTGGTCAGGTGCCAGCGAAGTTATCCTAGCTTCCTAATTCTTTACAGGTGAAAGGATTTTTCCTCTGGCCAGGAGGGATTTTAAAAGTGTTTACCATTCCCTTTATATTTATGACAGCTGTATATTCTCATTTTTGTTCAGCATGATGGAGATATGTGGCATCCTCCAATATTGATTTTGCAAATAATATAAACTTACAAATAATTTAATAAAACTTGCTTTTATCATACAGGATATGCTATACATAACTGCATGATCAGCAGCCAGTAAATTTGCAAAACAAGGTTTTCGTTCCCAATCGGCAAATTTCAATAAAATCTCACCTTCTGTGAAATGTTTTAGGATGCTGGTCATTGCAAAACTAGCTGCTGAATCACCTAGGATAAGAGTGTAAGCTACACTACACCCAATGTCCAGTTTAGAAGTTAAAACGCATGGATTCCAAGGTCAGATGGGACCAATGCCCCATATATAATGCAGGGCTATAGAACTTCCCCAAAATAATTCCTAGACCATATTTTTTAGAAAAACATCGTCTTGATTTAAAAAATATAGTAATAGTAAGTAATAGAGAATCCAAAACCCTTGATAAATTATTCCAATGGTTAACTACCTTCACTGTTGCACCTTATTTCCAGTCTGAATTTGCCTAGCTTCAGCTTCCAGCCACTGGATCATGTTATACCTTTCTCTGCTAAATTGAAGAGCCCACTATCAAATATTTGTTCCCCATGTAGGTACTTACAGACTGTGATCAAGTCACCTCTTAACTGTCTCTTTGTTAAGCTAAATAGATTGAGCTCGAGTCTATCATTGTAAGCCAGGTTCATTCTTGTACGTCTTCTTTGAAGCCTCTCCAATTTTTCAACATCCTTTTCCATTTTACATTGTAGACACCAGAACTGGACACAGTGTTCCAGCAGCAGGCGCTGGAACAATTTTTTATAATGGGAGTTGTTGGGGCTGACTGCAAGTTACCTTGGGCTGATGTTACAGAATGGTTTGGAGGGAGCTAGTAGTGAACTGGCTTTGACTGGCCAGGCTGGCTTGCAGCCATTCGACTGGATAAACAAGTGAAGAGATAAGCAAGGCCCAAGACTGTGACGTGTGGGAATAGAAAACAGCAGTGTTTCCTGACAGAGCCTGCTTATGAGTGAATATTGAGTCAGCTAGCATGGGCCCGCCCTGGGTATTTAATTGCAGTGTAGACATACCCATAGTGCACTATCCTCCTGTCAGTGGACAGTGTGTAGAACAAACTCGGAATGAGGGAGTAATACTACATATGACTTTTACACCAATGTAATATCACACAAAGCATTGACATCTCTCTCTTCCCTCTCTAGGTTAATTTTGGGAAAAAAAATCATAGTATTTTTACCCTACTAAACTTAAGGGTTTTTGCCACAAAATCCTTAAGTCTTTAAAATAAAAATTACAGTAGGTCTCCGCTGAGAGTATAAATCTAAAATCAAATTCACTTCTAGGAATATATATTTATATTTCTGCAAGGAGTGACTAGC
Organism: Dermochelys coriacea; assembly: GCF_009764565.3. Classification (NCBI taxonomy): domain Eukaryota; kingdom Metazoa; phylum Chordata; order Testudines; family Dermochelyidae; genus Dermochelys; species Dermochelys coriacea. Next base: position 83,750,683 of record NC_050071.1, on the reverse strand, counting down.
CAGAAAAGATTTCACTATATTTTTGATGCTCTCATCAACTAAGGCATAACTTTCACATAACATTTGATGGAAATAATAGGGATTTTACACTTGTAATAGACAGCATAACTTACATTGTTTATGCACATGAGCCAAGCACAAAGACATAAATAATGAAGGGAAATATTCAAGGCAAAAAATAAGATGCAGCAGAATCTGTTGTCATATGGTGTATTTTAATCTACACTTAAGACCATCTTTTTCTTATTGGCCACACAAGCAAAAGGTCAGGATCTCAATTTCTATTTTGTGTTTCGCTTCCACATGCTGAAAATCATTTGTTATATGTGCAGCAAATTGAGAACAAAGAAATTGTTAGCAATTTGAGCAGCATTAAAAATGCTAGTACATTACATTTCTCATGCTATTACTGGAGAAATAGTATATAGAGTAATAAAAGACTGAATCCTAATGCATATGATGTTATAAGATGACTGAATTATGGTTCATATGCCATCTTAACTTTAGCATTTCCTGTCGAGTACTTAACCATGCAACCTTAACATTACCTTAATATTTAGAAAAGTATTAAAAATGTTATGGTTACAAAATCAAACACTTACAAGTTAGGAAATGACAAGATTAAGGTTGCCCCTGCTAATTAACCACATTAGACAATTAGTTGCTAGCTAACTAGCTAAAGTGGCTGATATTAATATAGCAGTACAAATGCTCCATAATGAATAACTTCCATAGACCTCAAATAAGCCCACTGACATTTCAGAGGTGTTATCTGGACAAATTAATGACTGAAGCTAGGTGAATTTGCATTAAGTTGTACAAGCGTATGTCAAATCGAGAGCATATATTCTAATCCACCACAGTTCATCAAGGAAGAAAGATTGTGCCTTGTTCTTACACTAGTTTGTGCAGGGACAAAAGTGCAAGGGGCTCTCTCTCACCATACCCCTCCTATCCCCCAGCCACCTTTGGTCAGGAACAATTACAGTTCTGGTGCCCAGGGGAGTTAGAGACTGCTCACTTATATTATTAGTTATTTGATTATGGGAAAAAGTTTATGGGCCTACCAAAAATGGGACCTCATTCTACTAAACACCTGCCTCCCCTTTCTGAGCTCAGGGATTCCCTAACTCTCTTGGTGGAGAGCCCTTCTCCACATTTCACCCTCTGCAACCTGAAAATGTCTAGATTTTGGACAGCCTTCCTCCACATCTCCTTCACACACCCTAACTAAGCCTGAGGCAGCTTCTTATATAGTCCTGGATGCCACATGCCCCTCCTCTTGATCGCATAACCACTCTGGGACTACATCACCCAACAACCCATCTTGGGGACTACATCTCCCAGCATGCTCTCCTTTAAAAGGCCGAGTCCCAGTAACGGTAGGTTAGCTGTGTCTGCTCTTAAAAGGCACAGCATTCTCTGCTACAGTTACTAATGGAAGTACTTGTGGCACCTTAGAGAATTTGTTAGTCTCTAAGGTGCCACAAGTACTCCTTTTCTTTTTGCGAATACAGACTAACATGGCTGCTACTCTGAAACCTGTCATAATGGAAGTATTATTGACTTGCCATTGAAAAGATTTACTATTCAAAGTTATCAGTATAAATATACATTTTGTAAAAAAATAGCTTTGCAAAAAACAGACTCAAGGGAAGAGAAATGTGCATCATTACTTAAACACAAATCATGGAGCACCCTAATTGTTTGTAGATTCTCACCAGAGACTTACTAGAAGGGGCAAAGACTTATGTAAGGCTTACGAAGGTCTGTTTCTCAGCCTGCAGTATAGATATCTGATTTCCACATGTAAACATGGTTGGATAAAGGGTACACCTCAGGGCATAGTTAATTTTCTTTCATTAAGGTCTGTAGTAAAATATAGACTGCAAACATTTTCATTCTGTTTTTAATAAGATATTTTAAAATACAGTAACATTTATTTTTAATTCAAATAAACCTTAACACAGCTTTGCTTAGATAAGAAATTTTAATCTTTTTCCCTTAATGAATGTTGTTGGTCATGCTAGCAAACATTACTTAACCAAGAAATTGATTCTCTATAGTAAAATTGGGTCACAGTTAAACATATTTTTAGCATTTTTAATTTTCTGTCCCTGAATGGTATTCAAATATGGAGCTTTTCAAAGTATGCACAGTGTGTTTATATAATATGTAGGCAATACAGTCAAAAGATTGCACGTGTATTACATTAAGGAAGTATTAAAAAAATCTAAAAATCTCTAGAAGCAAGCTCCCTCCTCCTTGATTGTCCACAGTACAGCTGAACTTCTGGCAGTCGTCATCTTTCATATTACATTTGAAAAGCAACACACTGGGATTAGAACTGAATCTTGAGATTTGTAAGCCATTCTAATGCTTCTGGGGTAGCTAGGTAGATTCCCCTTTTGCCACCACTCTTAGTGTGAAGGGGGCAATTGTCCATGATGTGTTGCATGGTATGTACCTCACCACAATCACAATTAGGTGATTCTTTGATCCATTTATGGAGGAAATATCCACACCTTCCATGCATTGTCCAAACATGGTTGTGTGTAGTCCACTGTGTACAGGGAAGGCAGAATCCCAGGACTTCTTTCATAGCAGTCTCAAAAGTTGAGCATACCTCAGACAGAGTGCAATTCAAAAGTTAATGAGGCTTGTAGCCAATTAGTTCATTTTTATCATTCATTTATCAGTGTTTTACCTAGTGTTACGGTCAACTCATATATTATTTCATATGTAATCAATATATGCTATATAGATTTAAATTGTAGAATTATAGCTGTATAAGACGGACAAGTATTTAGGCGTGATGAGTGTACATTAGCTATATAGTAATGCATGACTGTAATGTAAGGCCTACAGGCTGAGACCTGTAAGATTTTAGCTTAGCCATACTAGGCTATACACTTCAGAATGCTTGACATGAGTGGTTGATCTAGGAATAACCCTATGCCAGTAAAGTTACAAGATTACAGGAAAGAATGCACTAATAGGTGATGTTATGGAAAAATAAACTGCAAAACACCTGATTGTAACATCACAGAAAGTTGTGTTCTGACCAGAGGTTACCATGAATACATGGTGCGAGTAGATGCTAATAAGAATAAGGGGAACTAAGAGAACAAAAACAATGAAAAATAAGGCACACCAACATTCATGGGGTGTGGAAATCAGATAAGGAAAGGAGAGTTGAAACCCTCATGAATATGTATAAGGTGTGGTCATAATAATAAAAGTGGTTCCCTGGTTGGGCAAAAGTGAAAAGACCCATTAAGGGAAGACCTCAGCATGAATCACCCCTCTGTCAATGACCACCTATTAAGAGCTTCACCCAACTCTATGAGCCTTTGGGTATGAGTATGGGTATAGCATTTGATAGTGCGTGGACTTTCTCAAGTTTTATGTGTGTATATGGGTGTAACTTATAATACAAACAAAATCTTTTACTTTTAACTGTGGTCACTATTCTTGTTCTTTGTGTGTTCATAGAGCCCATCCATGCCCAATCTAGGGCTATCAGCCCCAGAATGGGGTGAGGGGTCCAGCTGTCAGTGTCCCACAATGCTCCACACAGGAAGCACTCCTGGTGATGATGTGCACCACTGACAGAAGGAGCAGAGTGTGGATATGAAACATCACTTGAAGTTGATGTACAGCTACTGCAGTAATTAATTTGTCAATTTAATTTTGTAGCGTAGACATGCTTGTTATAATGAACCATAAATCCAGTGCCTTTATTGACTCCCTAATTTTTAGTGTCTAGCAAAATTGTAAATGGAAGCTCACAGGCTCATCTTTTGAAGGTGTTGTGCAGGTTTCCTTTGGGGCAAGAACAGAGATCAGATATGGAGTGATCATTTCGTGAAAAATGTTTGCCCACAGGTGTATCGTGCTTTTGTCGTCTTATTTTTCTGTAAGAGTTTATTTGGGAGAGTAATGATTGTGTTGTTTCACCAACATAGTTGTTATTGGGACATCTAGTGCAGAGGATGAGGTACACCACATGTGGCAGGCACGCATAGGGTTTATAGATTTTGAAAGGTGTGTTTGGGAAGGGTATTGATCATCATTGTAGGGACTACAAGTATGAAAGATCTTTCCAACACCTCTCTTCTGGCCTTCAAACAACCCCCTCACCTTGCTAAGCTCATCATTGGAAGCAAGCTCCACACAGACAAGGACACACCAGCTTAAAGAAGCACCAGACCTTGCCACAACAGATGCAAAACCCACAGACATATCTCCACTGTTATGATGATCCCACAACACACCTTTCAAGATCCGTGCCTATCACAACATGTGTTATACCTCATCCAGTGCAGGTCTCTTATACTCTCCAGGTGCTTCCTTGCCTTCTTAATTAGCCCAAGTGGGAACACCTGGACTGGAAGAGGAAGACTGAGCAAAGCTCCATTTTATGGACCAGCTGCCCTGTTACAGGTACTCATTAGTTGTTGTTTTTCTTTCAAGAATTGCCATTGACCAGACTGTGGATGCGGTTGGCATAAGAGATTATTTCCAGGTTTAAAGGATTTATTTTTCCCCCGTGCAGAACTACTCAGCACAGAAGAAAATGTGTGTGTCTGTGAGAAACACCTTAAAATGAACTGGATCAGATGTGTCTGCTGCAAAGTTAAAGGGGATATAGTAATGGATAAAATAACTTCTCTTTGCTTTTAACAATGATATTGACTTGTGCTGAGATGTCAGTTTATTAATTAAAATTTACTTAATTAGCGGTTCTTTCCTCTCAATCTTTCCTTTCCATTCAATCTTGGACATTATTTCTCTGTGGATGACATCCAAGCCTTACATCTGGGTGCACAATGCTGGCAAATGGAGGACAAGAGTAGTCAGACTTCACTTTGACGAAGGCAACACTCACTTGAACAAGAAGAAAGGAAAAATAAAAATGGCTGCACATAGGGGCTAGTAAAATGGAAGATGAATAAAAAAATTGCACTGTTTTTGAGGGGGGCTGTTGCTCAGTTGTTGAATATATACAATGCATTTCATACTGAGCTTTGAAGAGGCAATGAAAAGGTTCTTGTGAACATTGTGCGCTTAGAATAAAATATTACCTATAGAAGATATAGTTTTCTGATAAGGATCCCAAAGAAGTAGAAACAATGGAGGAGTTTTTCACAGATTTAAGAACATAAAATGGCCATATGGAAGTCACACCGGTGACTCATCAAGCCCAGTATCCAGTCTTCCACAAATAGCCAGTGGTAGACACTGCTTCAGAGGAAATGAACAGGGCAATTATTGCATGATTCATCCCCCATCATCCATCCCAGCTTCTGGCAGTCAGAGGTTTAGAGAAACCCAGAGCATGGGGTTGCATCCTTGATCATCTTGGCTAATAGCCATTGATGGACCTATTCTCCATAAACTTATTTAATTCTTTTTTTTAACTCAGTTATACTTTTGGCCCTCTCATCATCATCTGACAAAGAGTCCCACAGGTTGAATGTGTTGTGGGAAGAAATACTTCCTTTTGTTTGTTTTAAAATTGGCTGCCTATTGTTGCGAATTATACCTGATCGGTCACGCACGGTTCAAGTTTTTAGGCTGAGGCACCAAAAACCAGGTCCAGATCTGCAGAGTTTCCAGTCTGTGTTTAATGTATTACGCTCGAGCGTGGTGCCCCCCTGCTAATCAGGAGGGGACCCCGTATACAGTTTATGTAAAGCTTATATACCATCTGACATTGTGTGCTGCCCTCGTGCATCGGCACCCTTAACCAATGAATTCCATCCTCACCCCATCCTCAGCCACTCTCTGGTGAGTGCTTTCTCGTGTTCTGAGAATGTCAACAACTTTATCATTAAAACGGAACATACAGTTACACAACGTGCCTCGCATACCACAAAGACAGGAAGGACAACAGTTTCAAGGCCCGAAACGATTCCCCAAATGTGCTGCGGTCTGTGCTGCACAGACAGTGGCTGGCGCCAAAAGGTGCCAGCTCTGCACATATTAGCTTTTCCCTCAACAGTCCTCCCTTTTTTTTTTGTATGTCAGTTAACACTATATAGGAGCTGAGTAACCACGATGAAGGACTAATAACTGCGAATAACACATTTTACAACATTGAAGGCATACAAATAACACGGCAAAGAAAACAGCAATCAATATGAACATGTACAGACCATGTCTTTCCCAGACCCCGAGATCCGGCATCCATGATGTGAGCCAATTCCATACTTCCTGCAATCCAGTACTGGTATTATCAAGACTGATATGATGAAATAAAGTCGCCTGTTGCTTGAGGATATGGATATCAGTCTCTACCCTATGGTGTTGATTTATAAAAACACAACAGCTGGAGTTAACTAAAGCGCATACCCCACCCTGATTAGTGAGGAGGTAATCTAATGCTAAGCGATTTTGCAGGGTTGTTTGAGATAATTGTGAGACTTCAGTTTGGAGGGCAGATAAAGCATCTGCAGTGGCATTGGCCATCTGCTCTAAGGCAGCAGAAATATTAACTATAGCTTTTTCTAGCTCACTTAATCCTAACCATGGCAGAAACCAGCGCGCAAAGGAATGAAAACCCGTGGGCCGCTCGATAAGGGAATTAAAAGGGATACTTCGCCGATCCCTCCATACTATATTGCGAATTTCTTTTCGTGTTAGACTCTGATAAACTGTTACAGCAGGGATTATTGCTCCTAGGGTGCAGGTACCATACCATCCAACTGGAAGAACTTTATAGGCTGTGTTGTTACACAACCAATACCACCCTGATCCTTCAGGGATGGACCAAGGGGCCCTTGAATAATTTGAAACGGTTGCCATCCCCAAACTAATTTTGATAGTACGATTGCACCCCATAAAAGTTCTTGCAAAATTCCCATTTTCAGGATTCCAATTTCTTCTAACACAGATTGCATAATTGCCCTGGGCCACCATGTCAATAGACCATGTTTGAATAGTGATATTCCAATGAAAGGTAGTATTAGCCCATAATGTAGACAACCGCGTTTCATTAGTAGGGATAGGGACCCCCACCAATGGAATTCCCTGACTAATATATGTGGGGGTATGGATACATATCCAACATTGTGTTTGATTTATATTCTGCGTAATAGCCCGAGTCAAATTCAAAAAACTATTACCTGCCAACCCTTGTACTGGACTTGGGAGTAGGGGGAAAAGCCCCCGGGCCAACCATACCAATAATAACATCCGCCCCGGTACCATACAAAAACCCCTATTCCCAATATACAAGTCCAAAAGAGAAATACAAGAAGTCCTGGTGGGCTGTGAAGATTCCAGTAATTGGAGGGTTCGGTCCACGGGTTGGTTGTAATATTCATCCGTGGAATGGCTCGTACGCTGGATCACTCGGGTCCTGGGGAGGCGCTGTCGCTGCTTTAACGTAGTTGTGGTGGATCCACGAGCTCTTTCCTGCAACCTTTAAAGCAGAATAAGTACATAACAGAACTTGATACGGCCCCTCCGACCTAGGTTCCAAGAGGTCTGTGCGGGGAATCCTTTTTACCATAACCCAATCCCCTGGCTTAAATGAGTGAATTTGCAATCCCAACGGTGCAGTTTGACACAATTGAGCTTTAAATTGATTATCAATCAGCTCCTTTTGTAACCTAGCAACATATTTGGCCAGAGTTTCGTCACCATCCAAGAGACTAGCATGTGCTGGAACGTAGGTTCCTGGAATTAAAGCGGATCTACCAAATAACACCTCAAATGGGGACAGGCCTGGGGCATGCGCGGTGTCCGCCTTATATGCCATAAGACGATTGGCAGGATTTCCGGCCATTTAAGTCCAGTTTCCTTACAGAACTTTGCTTTCATTGTCTTTACTGTTCGGTTCATGCGTTCCACCTGACCAGCAGACTGAGGGTGATACGGAGTATGTAATTGTCGAGTGATTCCCAAACATTTATACAGTTCCTCCAAAATTTTCACAGTAAAGTGCGAGCCTCGATCTGTATCTATAACTTCAGGAACACCAAACCTAGGTACAATATCCTTCATTAGAAACTTAACTACAGACCTCGCATCTGCTTTCCTTGTCGGTACCGCTTCAGGCCACCCAGATAGCTGGTCCACTATAACGAGAAGGTGATGGAATCCTGAACACTTGGGCATGTCTGCATAATCCATTTACAGACGCTGAAACGGAAAATTCGCCCAAGGTTTCCCCCCCCCGCGAACTGGCATCAGACCGAGTCATAGCAGAGAATGCCAAACAAGTTGAACATGATCCAAGAATACGCTTCACCGCAGGATAAATGTGTGGTGCCGCCCAGGATTGGAGTATGGCAGCCACTGTGCCTTGAATACCAGCATGGCCCAGGGAATGAAAATAATGAGCAGCTGCCAGTAAATAACGACGGGGAAGAATAGGTTTGCCCCCGATTCGCCAAATTTTGTCCGCGCCCTCCACACCCTCCCAACGTTTCCACTCGCCCAATTCCTCCAAGGATACATCAGTGTACATTAACGTCCAATCCGCAGGTGGGAAAGACCCATCCAGGGGGAGGGTAACCGACACAGAAAGAGGTTGGAGAGCTGCCACTTTTGCGGCTGAATCAGCTAACGCGTTACCTTGAGAAACAGCACTATCGGAGTGCTTGTGTGCATAGCAATGTACCACTGCCACCTGGCGTGGAACTAAAATAGCTTCTAGCAACGCGGCAATCAAGGCACCATTAGCTATTTTTGCACCTGATGAAGTTAGAAATCCACGCTGTTTCCAAAGCTGGCCTGTAGCATGACAAACTCCGAAAGCATATCTCGAGTCTGTGTAAATGGTAGCAGTTTTTCCCGCGGACAATAAGCAAGCTCTCGTGAGCGCATACAACTCTGCACCCTGGGCACTAAATGATGGTGGTAAAGGAGCGGCTTCTATAACATCGGTCTGGGAAGTCACTGAATACCCCGAAACCCGATAGCCATCTAAATAATATGAGGACCCATCTGTGAAGAGAAGCAGATCGGACTCCATTAAAGGAGAATCTGTTAGATCCGGGCGGGGCTTACCATTCTGGGTGACGACGTCCATACACACATGATGAGGGGTGCCATCCTCTGGGAGGGGTCACAAAGTCGCTGGATTAAGAGTGTTGCAGCGGTGTAGAGTGATGTTATCAGCGGCCAACAAAATTAGTTCATATTTGTGAGCTCGTTGTGGAGACAACGCCTGGGTAGAATGCTGTTTTAAAAGAATTTCAACCTCGTGGGGGACCCAAACAGTCAGGGGATGTCCCAGAACTATGGGTCGCGAACGCTCAACCATGCTTGCCACTGCGGCAATCGATCGCACACAGGAAACAGAGCCCTGGACAACAGGATCCAGCTGTACTGAATAATAAGCTATGGGGCGTGGGCGGTCTCCAAGATATTGTAGGAGGACTCCACTAGCCACTCCCTGTTGTTCATGACTAAAAAGAAAAAATGGTTTACCGTAGTCCGGGAATCCCAAGGTGGGCGCCGTAACCAAAGCCTTTTTAACCGCTGTAAAGGCAGTCTCCCTCTCCATAGTCCAGGAAATCGGGTCAAGGGTTGATGACGTGGTAGCTTGGACCAGGGGTTTTACCAGTTCTCCAAACCCCACGATCCAAGGTCGACAAAAGCCGGCAGCCCCTAAGAAAGCCCGTAACTGTCTTTTTGTTGTCAGGCGCGGGTAATCCTGGATTGCCCGCACTCTATCGGGAGATAATAAACGCTCCCCAGGCCGAATTACAAAACCCAGATAAATTACCTGATTTAGGCACAGCTGTAACTTGGATGGGGATGCACGATGACCTTTATTCGCTAATGCAGTAAGTAAAACGACAGAATTAGTTAAACATGTGCTATAGTCCAAAGAGGCAATCAACAAATCATCTACATACTGAACCAAAACCAAAGAACCGGGCAAAACAATGTCCTTCAAATCTGCTGTGAGAATGCGAGAAAAGATAGTAGGGGATCCAGAGAATCCCTGGGGGAGCCGCGTCCATGTTAATTGCTGACCTTTCCAGGTAAAGGCAAATAGATATTGGGAATCCAGGTGCAAAGGGATACTAAAAAACGCGGCACACAAATCGACTACAGTAAAACAAGTGGCCAAGTGAGGAATTAATGTCAAAATAGTACTCGGGTCAGGAACAACTGGATGCGGGGCTATAACGTAGTCATTAATAGCGCGTAAATCCTGAACAAACTGATAAACCGGGTGCCCGTCAGTTCCTGGTTTAGGTTTTCTTACCGGAAGGATGGGCGTATTACAGGGTGAACTACAAGGAACCAGAATTCCTTGTGCCAAGTAGCTGTCAATAACACGTGAGATACTCTCCTCCGCTTCCCTTGGCAAGGGATACTGCTTCACGGAAGGGGGCGGCCCATCTTTAGTTGTTAGACTCACCGGAACCGCAGATTTAAGGAGACCCACATCAGTGGAATTTGTACTCCATAAAAAATGGGGAACACTAGACAATTCAAAGGGTACACTGGGAACAGACGTAGTCAATGTCATAAGAGAGGCAACTGTCGAATCTGGAACAATCAGACGAAGCCCCTCGGGGGCACAATATATATGTGCTCCTAATTTGCCCAGCACATCTCGTCCCAGAAGGTTTGCTGGGCCCTCCGGCATTATAACAAACCTATGGGATAGCTTTAGAGAACCAAGCTTAATGGGGATAGGGTAAGATACCCGAGCTGGGCAGGGGTTTCCTTCTATACCTTGCACCCACACCTTAGTATTAGACACGGGCCCTGGCACAAACATTATAGTGGAAAGGGTGGCTCCTGTATCTACCAAGAAAGGCACTAAACATTCCCCAATTTGCAGGTAAATTTGTGACTGCATTCCCAGGGCCCACTCCAACTCTCCCAAAGTTCCCAAAATCTCTGCCTCCAGTCACTGGGGGTCAATTTGATTCAAAGGGTTGGTGGGAGGATACCCTTGAGAAGTCTGGGAAAAACCGGACAGGCCATTGTGCACTGGCTCCTGCCAAGGGGCCCCCTTTGGGCGGAGGGGACATTCCCTTTTCCAGTGTCCTGGTTGTTTGCAGTAGTTACAAGTGCCAAATTTCGTATTTACCCAATTTCCTCTTGGCTCTGTTCGTCCCCGCCCCCTGCCTCTCGCCCCGCCATGCTCCCGCCAATTCTGCCTCCCAACTGGGACCTGCAACGCGGCTGCCAACATACTTACTTCTTCCTTCTTTTGTTTACGCTTTTCCTTAGCTTTCTCCTCGTCCCTGCCATTAAACACGAAAGTGGCCAAGCGGACTACTTCCTGGAGAGGTTTCCCTGGCCAATCAGGCACATGTTTAGAGAAATATTTTCTAATGTCTGGGGCTGCTTGATCGACATAAAAGGAAACCATCATTGGACGGTTTGTCTCTGCTTCTGGGTCGACGCCGCCGCCGTATATGCGGACTCGTTTCGACAAGCGGTCTAGGAAGGCAGAGGGATGCTCAGTGACCTCCTGCTGACATTCACGAATTTTAGACCAATTAGCTGACTTACTACCTGCTTTACGCACCGCCTCTAAGAGACCGTCCCTGCCTGCTTTAAGGAGGTCCATTTGGGCAGAAACATTAGGGATCCAACCAGGATCAACAAGGGGCCAGGCAGTATGGACATTATCCTCTCCTGCCCAGCGCCTATTGGCATCCAAGATGGAATACTTCTCAATCGGTAGTAAAAAGTGTGTCCAAAATTACCTGAACATCCCCCCAGGCAGGATTAAAAGCAGTAAACACAGATCGAATTGTTTGTAATACCTGTTCCGGATCATCACGCAGGCAAGGCATCTGCTGTTGCCATGTTATCAAGTCGCCTGGGCCAAAGGGGCGGTGCACATAGGGGAAAACAGCTTGTTCACCTCCGTCCACCGTATGGGAGACAAGAGGTTGCTGAATAAGAGGGGCTTGCAAAGCAATCGGTGGATCCAGAATGGGTCCACATAAACAGGGAGGCTGCGACCGGGAGGATTGCGGGCATGAATCAGAAGGCTGAGAATAAGCTGGAGGAAAGGGAGAGGAAGTAGGCAGAGGATAGGGTGGGGCCGAAGACTCCTGGTACAGATAAGAAAAAGAAGAAGTAAGAGGACGTCCTTTCGCACGCGCATAAGCCCAATTGTCCCATACATACCAGTAATCCATCTGGGCTGGAGCCTTATCTTCCAGCCTCTTTCTCAACGCAGTCAATATTTCCCCTGCAAATAACCCATCAGGTGGCCATTGCATAGATACCTGAGGAAGGGCCTGAATTACTGGCCATTCTACTTTACATAAAATAATAGTTTTCTTCTTCTTTAACCCATGGGTGCCTGAAATATTCTTCCAATTCTCTAGAATTTCCGCTAAAGGGGTCCCCTTCTTGATACTCTGCCCAGAGCCCATAATTGGGCAACCGAGGGGACACCTAATGTGCCACCTATCGTCCGAGCGACTGTTTGTGTTTCCCCCCCCCCCCCGTCGGAATTCTCCAAGGTAAATTCACCTTTTGCCGGCTAGAGCTGTCCACGAGGAGGAACGCGACCTCAGTACGCCTTTTGTGACGAGCCTAAAGTCCCATCTGGGGTGCCAAAACTGTTGCGAATTATACCTGATTGGTCACGCACGGTTCAAGTTTTTAGGCTGAGGCACCAAAAACCAGGTCCAGATCTGCAAAGTTTCCAGTCTGTGTTTAATGTATTACGCTCGAGCGTGGTGCCCCCCCGCTAATCAGGAGGGGACCCCGTATACAGTTTATGCAAAGCTTATATACCATCTGACATCGCGTGCTGCCCTCGTGCATCGGCACCCTTAACCAATGAATTCCATCCTCACCCCATCCTCAGCCACTCTCTGGTGAGTGCTTTCTCGTGTTCTGAGAATGTCAACAACTTTATCATTAAAACGGAACATGCAGTTACACAACGTGCCTCGCATACCACAAAGACAGGAAGGACAACAGTTTCAAGGCCCGAAACGATTCCCCAAATGTGCTGTGGTCTGTGCTGCACAGACAGTGGCTGGCGCCAAAAGGTGCCAGCTCTGCACATATTAGCTTTTCCCTCAACACTATTAATTTAATTGAGTGACCCCTTGTTCTTATGTCATGTGAAGGGGTAAATAACACTTCCTTATTCACTTTCTCCACATCATTCATGTTTTTATAGACTTCTATTAGATTCCCTCTTAACTGTCTCTTTTCCAAATTTAACAGTCCCAGTCTTTTTAATCTCTCCTCATGTGGAAGCTGTTCCATACCCCTAATCGTTTTTGTTGCCCTTCTCTGTATCTTTTCCAATTCCAATACATCTTTTTTTGAGATGGAGCCTCTAGAACAGCATTCAATATTCAAGGTATGAGTCTATCATAGATTTATGTATGGCATTATGATATTTATTGTCTTTCCCTTTCCTAATGCTTCCTAACATTCCGTTAGTTTTTTTCTCTGCTACTGCACATGAGCAAATGTTTTCAGAGCACTACCCACAATGACTCCAAGATCTCTTTCCTGAGTGATAACATCTAATTTAGACCCCCATCATTTTGTATGTATAGTGGGATTATGTTTTCCAGTGTGTACTACTTTGCATTTATCAACACAATTTCATCTGCCATGTTGTTGCCCAGTCACCCAGTTTTGTGAGATTCCTTTATAAATCATTGCAGTCAGCTTTGGACTTAACTATCTTGAATAATTTTGTATTGTCTGCAAACTTTGCTACCTCACTGTCTACCCTTTTTACTTCTCTCCACTATGAAAAGTAACCATTTTGTCCTACGTTTTGATTCCTAATATTTAATCATACAAGATAATGTCACAACAGAAACATTCAAAGAAAGTATAGAGCTTGAAAAATCAAAAGTGAGATTGAAAAAGGAAAGTTGTGAGGAAAAAATTTAGTGACAGTGGTAGGAATGAGACGAATCTTGGGCTAAAGTATGTGAGGCATTTGGTCTACGCAAGAGGGTGTAGGCCAGGGAGAGGGAGAATAATAACTAGAGCTAATTGAAAAAAATTAATTCAAAACATTTTTCAAATGAAACATGGTCTTTTAAGAAACTCAGATTTTTACCAAAAATTTTGTTCAAAATTTTCCAATTTTTTGATGGAAAAATACTTTCTGGTTTTTGGAACTGAAAATTAATGTACTAGTTGTTTTTTCCTTCCTCCCCCTTTTTCAGTAGGCAAATGAAACAAAGGGGGAAAAGAAAAGAACAGGTGATGCGGACAAGGAGGAAAAAGGCAGAAACATAAAAGAGGAAATAAACCCTCAAACTGGGGGCAGGAGGGAGACGCACCTAAAATCAGACTTGGGATTTTTTATATAAATAAATGTCAAGAAAATATGAAAGTGTCAAAGTTTTTCATGAAACATATTTGCCAGTTTTTTTGACTGATAATAAACCTGAGTCCAAATGAGTATTAATTGCATCATATAAAAAATTGCTAATACAAAAAGGGGCAAATATATGGTTCTGGGAGAATGCAGAGCCTATTATAAATGCCATTTTAAGTGTACCACAAGCCTTAAGATTAGAAAAACAGTGGCAAAACATGGCAGGAGACTTAATCATTCATGGAAAAGGAAAGCCAACAAATTAGGTTCCCTTCTTAACAATTGCAGAGAAAAAAGGAGCCGGATTCAGACCTGGCATTGAGCTGAGGAGCTGAATAAGAATATTACAAGGAATTTCTCCCACTTGTCTCGAAGGAACAAAATGTTTGTTGAGGAGTCTGATGCAAAATTCTTCAGCAACTTAAATGCATCAGCAGGGTCTGAGCAGATTCTCTGTAGACACAGAATGCCCCAAAATTTGCACTTTCAACATATTGTGCAGTAGATAGTGCTTCTTGATATTGCCTTTCAGAGTACATTCAGCACCAGAAATATTTTGTCACACAATGTTTCAGGTGCTAGTCTAGCAGGAATGAAAGCGTAGTCTGGTGACATAATAGTCTGGAAGAGCACTGCTACTGAATACCAGTAACATTCTGGTTGCAGAAAGTGCTAAAAATTGCAAGCAACAAATTTACTGAACAAGAACAATTGCCAGGTTCAAACAGCTGAAGTCATCTGTTTAGGAGTGAAATTGTTTGATGTTTTCAAGTTTCAAGCAATACTGAACATGCAGAGACCCAAAGATGAAAAAGTAATGCAGACACTACAAAGCATGTTGAATGATGTATGTTCATACCCAACTCAAACATATCACCTAAAAGAACTCCTTCACAAAGACACAGAACAGGCATGGTTGCCACAGCAAGAACAAGAGAAATAAATCAAAGCATATACTGATCTCAACATAGGAGCTGCATTTCTTTGACCAATTGAAAGATACCCAGGTCTCCACAGGTGCATCAAAAAGAAGGGCTGTAAGATGAATAACTAGAGGCATGGTTGTCTATAACTTATGGTGCCACATCTGGTGAAATCTGAAGAGTTCAGGAATGGCAGAGAAAATGTATCTAAAAATGTCTTGCACACAATAGTACAAAGTTTCTCTATGGTCATACTTCCAAAACTGGAAAATGTCCAATAAACCATTATTGCAATACACAAGAAAAGGTCTGTAGATGCACCACCAAGGATATATCAATGACTTTTGGAAGTAGAAAAGTATGATATGACCAGGGAGTTGCCACCGGGACATTACCCAGTGATTGCAGACAAATTTCTCTCAATGATGTACAACCATGTGATCTCAAACAAGCTGTAACAATATATGCTAAGAGAGAAGCATCATGTACTATAACACTAGGAATATGAGATAAACTGGAAAGAGAAATACTGATAGATGAAATACTACAAGCCATGTATATCACTACACATAGCAGCAGCAGTGCTATGAAGGCCAGCCCTAAACCCAGAGCCCTGACTGGTTAGAGGTTTGACTAAGAGTAGATGCTGGTGTCACAGTCTAGGACAATTATACCTGTATTCCCCCTACATGGTCCAACATGGACATCCACTCTCAGTCTTGCAGCTCCCCAGCCACCACCTCACTGGGTCAGAGACCTACATCTCTCACCCTCCTGACGGGAGTTTTTCCAGGCTGCACAGTTCCATGCCCAAACTGTGTTATTCCCCAGCAACGCTAACCACCTAAATTGGGCGGTATCTTCACTTTACTTAAGTTTCAAAGGCTATGAACGGTATACTTACCCACAGTTAAGTTGCCACATAGCTCCTTCTAATCAAGAACATTTATTTTTAAGGTAAAAGAAGTTTCAGAGAAAACATTAAAAATAATAAAAGAACCAACATGTAATAGGTGATCAGCAGACAATCAGATTTTTCCTTAGCACATCTTCAAAAGGAAGGGTCTGGAGACTGATAATTTGCATTCCCCTACCTCCCAAATATCTCCTAGAAAACTCACTCCACTAAAAATTCAGTATTATCTGGCCCATTGTTTTAAAAGGGTCTTTTAAAGCTCATAACACTTCCCAGGGTTAATTAATCCTGCCTCCCCTTTAAAGAAGTTGTACACAATCCCACAATAATACATAAACATTTGCATTTTGAACTCCTAAAATACTTAAACTTAATTCAATAAGGTTTTCCAGGATATTGCAGATAATTGCCACATCTGTCACAGCTGGCTTCTCCACCCCAACTCCAACCTTCTGCTCCCTAGATACCTATTCACCTAGATTGCAGGTAATCCCAGCCCTACTTCTTGCTACCTCTCTATAGTGGACTGCTAAGATGCAGATGGATCAGAAACAGTCAAGCCAGAAATGAAAAGAGGCTACAAAATCATAACAAGGCTAAAAGTTGTAAATTATTGTAAATCTACCTTATTGTAAATTTCTACTTATTGTAGCTCAGCATAACCTCACTGACCTCAGCAGAGCTGTAATGATTCATACCAGCTAAGAATCTGGCCCTAAACTTTAAGGGTTTCATTCCTTGAACCTCTCCATCCCCTACGCCAAAGGCTCTGCCCCTAAATCTGTCTGGGAGTCTTGCAGCTTCAGAGCTAGCAACAAGAATACTGTCCTGCAAATAGAACCTTGAAATGTGTGCTGTATACCATGCTAATTTTTGGTGTGGTCCAATGGATTTTTAATCTTACTGAAACAGCAATCAGATGGATTTTTGTTTAACATCTCATAAGAAATCTGTATTATAAAGACTAGAATTTCAGATTCAGTGAATTTTGCTTGTCTCAAATGTAGAGCCTGTCAACTTTTTCAGAGATTTTCTCATTTTTGCTTATCAGTGAGTTCTAAATTTGTAAGTAGCTCAGTTGGAATTCCACACAGAGGGCAGCAGTCCAGAGCTCCCCTCACTGCTAAGTATTAATACATTTTTCACATGTGCATTGCAAGTATTTTTCTCTCAGAGTGCCTGCCAGGCACGCAGCTAGCTCTGCAGTGGGAGACTAGATTAATAAAAATAATTATGGACTCCATTCTTCCTGTGTTCTAATACATGAACCACTTTTTGGTGGAATTTAATAATGAGCTCATTTACATTTCAATAGATTCATTATCATTCTGGCTGCTGATAATTTGTAGTGCTAATTTTTTCCCAGCAATAAGATCCTATTGGCAGTGTCCTATCCTCCCTCTTGTTTGCAGGCCAAAATAAAATTCTTTAAAAAACAGTGTTGTCATTTTTAAAAATTATGTGTTTACTGCCACACCAAATTTACATTCAGTAGTCCTAGGCTGGCTTGCAAAAGCCAGCTAGACCTTTACATTATTATTTTAGTATTGTTTTGCAGGCTTGGTAGAGTTAAGAGACTGTCATTATAAGTACATGTCATAAAGAAGCAGTAATATATAAAGTGATGCAGAGCTTGGCAGCTAATCTCTCCAAAGATTCATGTGCACTGAGCATCCTCCATCCTCTCACAGCTCCTATATGACAACTGGAATGTGCAGAATATGATGCCAGCAATTCATCAACGTCCTCTAGTGCAATATCTAAGTTGAGTTCTTTGCCCATTTCAACAACAGTTTTGGTCACCTCCTCAACAGTGTCTGTAAAGCTTGGAAGTCTGACACAAAATCAGGTCACAATTTTCTCCAAACACCATTCAAATTTGATTATTTGACTTCATTCCATGCCTCACCAATGTTCTTAACTGCATGGTAAATGTTGAAGCCCTTCCAGAATTCCTTCAGAGTTGGTCCACCTTCCTTCTCAGTTGCCCTGATGGCCTGGGCAAATGTGCTCCTAAGATAGTAGGCCTTGAATGATGCAATTACCCCCGGTCAATGGGTTGCAACAATGAGGTGGTATTGTGGGGCAGAAACACCACTTTGACGTTAGGATGCATGGCATTAAGGATGGTTGGATTACCAGAAGCATTGTTAAGGATTAACAATACTCTAAATGCAAGATTGTTTTTGCTGCAATGATCCTTGACACAGGGCAAAAAATGATGATTAAACCAATCTTCAAAAATGTTCCAGTTGACCCATACTTCAGGATTGGAGTTCCATATCACTGGGATAAATGCTTTGGAATATCCCTTGAAAGCCCTTGGGTTTTCGGAATGGTATACAAGCAAAGGTTTAAGTTTAAAGTCACCTACAGCATTTGCACCGGGCAAAAGAGTGAGCCTATCTTTAGCAGCTTTGTAGCCTGGCATGGATTTCTCCTGTTTGGCAGTGTAGGTTCTCAATAGCATTTTTTCCAAGCGTTTCATCAACATTAAAAACTTGCTGAGCACAATACCCACCCTCTTCAATGATTTCAGCCAATGTCTCAGGAAAAACAAGAGCTGCCTCCTCATTAGCACTGGCATCTTCACCCAAGACCTTGATGTTATGCAAATTGGCCTTGGCTTAAAATGCATAAACCACCCCCTATTTTCATTAAAAGGCTCTGCATTAGAACTCTTCCCCATTATTTTTTTAGATCATCATAAAGACTCCTAGCCTTTTCCTGAATTATGCCTAAACTCACAGGAGCACAGCATTAATTTTGATCCTCCAGCCAAACAATTAACAGTTTCTCAACCTGAGCAATAAGTCCAACATGCTGCTTGGTTATCACAGTTGATTATATAGGAGTCGAGCCCTTAACATGTTCCTGAATTTGTACCTTGTCTTTCAGGATAGTCACAACAGTAATTCGAGGGATATCCAAAGCTTTACCAATTTCAGTTTGCATCTCACCTTTTTCAGACCTCTTAATTATTTCCATTTTTGTTTCCATAATAATTGTTCTACGTTTCTTAGAAGAAGAAACATCACTTGCACCAGATTTATGCTTTTCTGACATTATTATGAGCAAAGAAACACTACATTTTAAGAAAAAGTTTGGAAGCACATGTAAAAATGGCATTGGAACAGCTATTGAGCAACTGAAGTCAGGGAGATGGGCGGCACAGAATGCTGATGCGCACGTATGAACCTGTTCGCTGGCATGGTGTTGCGTCAGCTCGAGCATCATAAACTCAAAACATGATGTCAGAAAGTCGAAACAGTATTTCACATTTTTTAACAGAGTAAGTGCCGTTCATCATAACTCAAATGTTGTAAAGTCGGGACCTGCCTGTAAGATTATTTATTGGGATACATGATCCGCTTGTCACAGATAACATGTTCTTTTCCTAGCCGGCTACTTAGAGTTAATTGAAAAGATGGAATTTGGTGAAACGCACATTGAACTTGAATTGAAATAATAGGAAAGGATCAATATACATAAATATAACAATAAAATAAAAAAGTAAAGTGATTTCCTGTATTCATACTTGAGTCTTGCATTGTGCATATTTAAACATATCAAGACCAGTGGCAACAAAGATAGAAGGTAAAGTAAGTGAAGCCCATCAGAAGGGAGATCCTGAGTCAGTTTACACCATCTTGGGGAGCCGATGAATATGGAAAAATGGGAACTGGATGTAGTATTTTAGCATGAATATATGTCTTATTTGACCCTTTACGCTAACTATAATAAGGTCAATTCCTACCCCTATCCATATGTGCCTTTTGGGGTGTTCAGAATTAAGCATTAATGTTTATTATTTTCATCACTTATCTCTTAATTCCTATATGTAAATATGGTCTAACTACTTAGATACTGTATAGCAGCCTAATTGCTAAGGTCCTCCAAAACTCCCTTCTTGTGGAATTCTGTGGTGTACTATACCCATTTGTGGTTACTTGTTTGTCTCTCAGAATGAAAGCACAAAATATCTGACCTGGGCTTATCTCCTTAAACCTACATTATTCAGCTAAATCCCAGACTTCAGCATAGCTACTCCCACAATGCCTTATATCCCTGATGAGCCACATGCGGTCTGTGGGCCACAGGTGGCCCACAACAGGACTTTAATCATAGCAAGCCTAATTTGTTCTCTTCTTGTTACAACTTTCATAACTTCAATTAAACATGCTGAGCAAATGAATTAGATGTTACCCAAAACTATATAGCTGCCAAGATCAGGGCATGGATCAAGGGTCAACACCCCTCTAGGTCCAGACAGAGGATAGGTTACAACCACTACCAGTTACTTCATTAGCTCAAGGGGTAGGTCTATGCTATTGGTGTAGAGGTCGCAATCCTTTTGTTGGTCCAATATGATGCCACATGATGGAATTTCTGCCTTTTGTTTTTTAAAAATATGAGGAAATTACACACAAAAAAACTAACAGAAAAGAACACTAATATTGCAAATTCAAGCATTCAGAAATTAAGATATACCAGAATTAAGATTGCCTGTGTGATGCTGAGTAACTTCAACCAAACTTTTCACTGGTATCCAATTTGATGCATCTGGAACCAGATTTGCATAACTGCTGAGCACTCACAACTACAACCAAAGTCAACCGGAGCTACATTTTGAACATATGAAGTGCTATAAAGAAGCTAAGTATTCTGAAAAACTCTGGGGGCAGGATTTGGGGACCCCCCATAGCTCTGTTCTATAAGGGTGCCCTGCACACCAATAACAGGTTTCAGAGTAGCAGCCGTGTTAGTCGGTATTCGCAAAAAAGAAAAGGAGTACTTGTGGCACCTTAGAGACTAACAAATTTATTTGAGCATAAGCTTTCGTGAACTACAGCTCATTTCATCGGATGCATTCGGTGGAAAATACAATGGGGAGATTTATATATACACACAGAGAACATGAAACAATGGGTTTTATCATCCACACTGTAAGGAGAGTGATCACTTAAGATGAGCTATTCCCAGCAGGAAGGAGGAGGGAAGGAGGAAAACCTATTGTGGTGATAATCAAGGTGGGCCATTTCCAACAGTTAACAAGAACATCTGAGGAACAGCGGGGGGTGGGGTGGGGGGAGAAATAACATGGGGAAATAGTTTTACTTTATGTAATGACCCATCCACTCCCAGTCTCTATTCAAGCCTAAGTTAATTGTATCCAGTTTGCAAATTGATTCCAATTCAGCAGCCTCTCGTTGGAGTCTGTTTTTGAAGTTTTTTTGTTGAAGGATAGCCACTCTCAGGTCTGTAATCATGTGACCGGAGAGACTGAAGTGTTTTCCGACTGGTTTTTGAATGTTATAATTCTTGATGTCTGATTTGTATCCATTTATTCTTTTACATAGAGACTATCCAGTTTGACCAATGTACATGGCAGAGGGGCATTGCTGGCACATGATGGCATATATCACATTGGTAGATGCGCAGGTGAACAAGCCTCTGATAGTGTGGCTGATGTGATTAGGTCCTATGATGGTGTCCCCTGAATAGATATGTGGACAGAGTTGGCAACGGGCTTTGTTGCAAGGATAGGTTCCTGGGTTAGTGGTTCTGTTGTGTGGTTGCTGGTGAGTATTTGCTTCAGGTTGAGGGGCTGTCTGTAAGCAAGGACTGGCCTGTCTCCCAAGATCTGTGAGAGTGATGGGTTGTCCTTCAGGATAGATCCTTGATGATGCGTTGGAGAGGTTTTAGTTGGGGGCTGAAGGTGATAGCTAGTGGCGTTCTCTTATTTTCTTTGTTGGGCCTGTCCTGTAGTAGGTGACTTCTGGGTACTCTTCTGGCTCTATCAATCTGTTTCTTCACTTCAGCAGGTGGGTATTATAGTTGTAAGAATGCATGATAGAGATCTTGTAGGTGTTTGTCTCTGTCTGAGGGGTTGGAGCAAATGCGGTTATATCGTAGAGCTTGGCTGTAGACAATGGATCGAGTGGTATGATTTGGATGAATATCTGGATGAAAGCTAGAGGCATGTAGGTAGGAATAGTGGTCAGTAGGTTTCCAATATAGGGTGATGTTTATATGACCATTGCTTATTAGCACTGTAGTGTCCAGGAAGTGGATCTCTTGTGTGGACTGGTCCAGGCTGAGGTTGATGGTGGGATGGAAATTGTTGAAATCATGGTGGAATTCCTTAAGGACTTCTTTTCCATGGGTCCAGATGATGAAGATGTCATCAATGTAGCGCAAGTAGAGTAGGGGCATTAGGGGACGAGAGTTGAGGAAGCATTGTTCTAAGTCAGCCATAAAAATGTTGGCATACTGTGGGGCCATGCAGGTACTCATCGCAGTGCCGCTGATTTGAAGGTATACATTGTCCCCAACTGTGAAATAGTTATGGGTGAGGACAAAGTCACAAAGTTCAGCCACCAGGTTAGCTGTGACATTAATTGGGGATACTGTTCCTGACGGCTTGTAGTCCATCTTTGTGTGGAATGTTGGTGTAGAGGGCTTCTACATCCATAGTGGCTAGGATGGTGTTTTTAGGAAGATCACCAATGGACTGTAGTTTCCTCAGGAAGTCAGTGGTGTCTCGAAGATAGCTGGGAGTGCTGGTAGCGTAGGGCCTGAGGAGGGAGCCTACAATCCTGCTGTCAGAGTGCCAATGCCTGAGATGATGGAGCGTCCAGGATTTCCAGGTTTATGGATCTTGGGTAGCAGATAGAATACCCCAGGTCAGAGTTCCAGGGGTGTGTCTGTGTGGATTTGTTCTTGTGCTTTTTCAGGGAGTTTCTTGAGCAAATGCTGTAGTTTCTTTTGGTAACCCTCAGTGGGATCAGAGGGTAATGGCTTGTAGAATGTAGTGTTGGAGAGCTGCCTAGTAGCCTCTTGTTCATATTTTGACCTATTCGTGATGACGACAGCACCTCCTTTGTCAGCCTTTTTGATTATGATGTCAGAGTTGTTTCTGAGGCTGTGGATGGCATTGTGTTCTGCACGGCTGAGATTATGGGGCAAGTGATGCTGCTTTTCCACAATTTCAGCCCATGCATGTCGGCAGAAGCACTCTATGTAGAAGTTCAGTCTGTTGTTTCGACCTTGCCATGTATATTGGTCAAACTGGGCAGTCTCTACGTAAAAGAATAAATGGACACAAATCAGACGTCAAGAATTATAACATTCAAAAACCAGTCGGAGAACACTTCAATCTCTCTGGTCACACGATTACAGACCTGAGAGTGGCTAGCCTTCAACAAAAAAAACTTCAAAAACAGACTCCAACGAGAGATTGCTGAATTGGAATTAATTTGCAAACTGGATACAATTAACTTAAGCTTGAATAGAGACTGGGAGTGGATGGGTCATTACATAAAGTAAAACTATTTCCCCATGTTATTTCTCCCCCCACCTCACCCCCCACTGTTCCTCGGACGTTCTTGTTAACTGTTGGAAATGGCCCACTTTAATTATCACCACAAAAGGTTTTCCTCCTTCCCCCCCTCCTTCCTGCTGGGAATAGCTCATCTTAAGTGATCACTCTCCTTACAGTGTGTATGATAAAACCCATTGTTTCATGTTCTCTGTGTGTGTATATAAATCTCCCCACTGTATTTTCCACCAAATGCATCCGATGAAGTGAGCTCTAGCTCACGAAAGCTTATGCTCAAATAAATTTGTTAGTCTCTAAGGTGCCACAAGTACTCCTTTTTCTTTTCTGCACACCAATGTATCAGGCTTTGGGATTTGGCCATGTAGGAATAGAGGTGGAGCTATTAAATCTGCAACTTTGAAAATTTGTCATAAAATCTGCTTCTCGTCGCTCCCTGCAGTTGCAGAGGCATTGGCAGCTGTGGCAGGAGGGACACCTCTAGAAGTTTTACCATGTCTTAATCCTCCACTGAGGGCAATTTACAGCAAGACCAGGGAGTACTCCTTGCCCCTCACCAACTTCTCCTCCCTTTCTGCTCGGAAGGGGATATGATAATCTTTTGGAATACACGTTTCACCACCTGATAGGTGATAATTGCTATATTCTTCAGGTATTAGCACAGTGGAACCTGACTTAGCAAAATGAAAAGTCACTATAAGGGACACGAAATATATTCAAGATACTTGAGACTTTCACTCTACTTCCCTGTAAGTGAAGTTCCATTGTAACTGAGTTTATTTTGCTTCTACCCTACAAGAAAACCACAATGCCTTGCAACAAAACTTAAAAAAAAAACCCCAAACACCTAATTGCCTGAATGTAGATTGGCAGTGAAGGGAAGTAAACAAATAACCCACTGCATCAGCTCAATTACAAGCTGAAGCATTGCTCATGAATCAGACTTATCCCTAACATACATTCTGCCATTCTTTCACCCACTAATTAGCCCACTAGAAACCCATTTCTTTTTTGTATAATCAATTCACTTTTATATAATATAGGAATAGATATATATTGTCAAAAATAATGCATTTTCCACATCTGAAGTTTCAGGGCATTCAGTAGTTAGCCATTTTAGCTGAATACAGGTTGTCTTCCATGTCTTTTAGATGAAAGGGATTTGAAGAATAAAACCTATGCTACCCCATAAGAACCTCAGGATGTGTCACCCTTTGACTCTTCTATCTGATGTGTAATAAAAGGATTCCTTCATCACAGCAGTGTGTCCTTTTTGCACTGAAAAAGAAGTCCAAACCTTCAGGATGCATTGTTATTGTTGGGGGCTGGGGGAGAAATGGGGCAGCATTAACAAGAGAAGAAGTTTGCAGTCATCTGACAGTTAGTAATTTATCAACATTCACAGAAGTTAAACAATAAGAGAGAGTGCAATTTGAATGGTTAAGATTTTGTATATTACTTAACAGGTCTTCATGTCTTGTTCATAGATAACTGGACAACACCAGAAGGCAAAAGACTAAAGAGGCTGTTTCTATTTCTCACTCTTTAGGCAATATTAGACAAATGTATGCTTAGTGCTGTACATAAGTGATATAGCCTCTATGTAAAATATGTAATTTTGTTTCAGTAGCTGTCAGTGCCAAATGCGTGTACATCTTACTGTATATTTTTTCTAGTCCATAAATTATAGTTTGTTTTAAATGAAACATTTTTTCCCCTCTTTCATTTGGTTACACAATCAGGCAATTTATCTCATACCCAATCTAAATAATTGTCTTGTTTTCCTGAATGGAGAGTGGGATTATTGGTAAATAAAAAGCTCTTTATATTAATTAGCACCATAGCATTTTATTTTTATCCCCATTCAGGTTCGTAAGCTGTTTATATATTGGAATTTTTTAAATTGCCCCCAATCCAAAGACAGGTACCAGCAGGTATCATTACTGTAGGCAGCAGGTCAGGTGCCATCATATCCTTGAATAACCAGGTAACAGAATAATATTTCAGATGATTAAACACACTCACTGCTATCCATGTTATCCTGAGATGATCTTTCTTTTTATGGTACGTGACTCAGAGAAACATTTCCTTTGTGTGGTTGTTTACCTCCATCTAGTGACCAGAAAGATAAATAAACCAAAACTTCTGTAGTTGTTCATCAATTCTAAGCAAGTACACTATTGAAAAAGTGGGCAAAATTCTGTTCTTTCCTGTGCCCTAAATGAGGGAAGAGGACATAAAGACTAGATTCACAAGGGGGAGTAAGGGGCCTTTATGCACCCAAGTCCAACATTTAATCACCACTGGCATTCATAAACCCACTGCTCAGATGCTACCTAACTCCCCGGGCACTTATGTTTCCAGCAGTAAAAGCCTTTATGCACCACCTTTATGCAATATCAGCCAGTGGGCATTCACAAAGCTGCCAAAGTGCTGATACCACCAAGGAGTTCCATGCATAGCTCATGCCTAAATCCTGGTGGGATTCACACACAAGGCATTTCCCCACCTGCATTGCCTGCGGGGTCTGAACCAATAGCCATGCTCAGAGCTCACCTAATGTTGCAGCCCAATTTAAGCACTCATCCAGCCTGAGCATTCTGGCTGGCGTTGGGAAATATTACACAGGGTGAAGAATCTATTTCACCCCCAACACATGGAATAACAGCAGTGCCATTTCACCTCTATTACTCCGTTCTAATGACTGGAGAAGTTTCTAGTGCTCCCTGTTTGTTAAAGGGGAAGGAACAGAAAATCATTCTAGTGACATACTCTCTAGCTCCTGTCTTCCCCAAAACTTCTCTTGGACAAAAGCGTACAGGGAGAGCCCAAAGACTGGTGCATTCCCTGCAGAGCTTTCCCAAATCCTATGGTTCCTCCCAGTACTGAGGCAGCAGAATTGCACACACATGAAAGAGAAAGATGAGATTTTTTCCTCCCAGAGGGCTATATTCAGAATTTAGTAAGGGATGGAAGGGTTGACCCATAAACTGCAGTAACCCAAACATAGCCCCAAGAAGCATGGTGACTCAGAGTAAAAATCTTAAATGAACCAAACTGTACCATAGAATCTTTATGGATACTAATTCCATACTCTAATAATAAGAATATAGCAGTAGGGATATATTATTAATCTCCTGACCAGGATGGTGATAGTGACTGTGAAATGCTCAGGGAGATTAGAGAGGCTATAAAAATAAAAAACTCAATAATAATGGAAGATTTCAACTTTCCTGATATTGACTATGTCACCTCAGGATGGGATGCAGAGATAAAGTTTCTTGACACCTTAAATGACTGCTTCTTGGAGTACAGGATCTGGTCCAAGAGGTGAATATAGCTGGACTGCTTGGTAATAGTGACCATAATATAATTAAATTTTACATCCCTGTGGAGGGGAAATCATCATAGTGGCCCATCACCGTAGCATTTAATTTCTGAAGGGCAGACTACACAAAAATGAGGACGTTAGTTAAACAGAAATTAAAAGGTACAGCACCAAAAGTGAAATCCCTGAAAGCTGAATGAAAACTTTTTAAAGACACCATAGTATAGGCTCAACTTAAATGTATACCCCAAATTAAAAAACACAGTAAAAGAACCAAAAAAGTGCAACTGTGGCTAAACAACAAAGTAAAAGAAGCAGTGAGAGGCAAAAAGGCATCCTTTAAAAAGTGAAAATTAAATCCTAGTGAGGAAAATAAAAAGGAGCATAAACTCTGGCAAATGAAGTGTAAAAATATAATTAGAAAGGCAAAAAAGAATTTGAAGAACAGCTAGCCAAAGACTCAAAAAGTAATAGCGAAAAAATTTTTAAGTACATCAGCAGCAGGAAGCCTTCTAAACAACCAATGGGAACACTGGACAATTGAGATGCTAAAGGAGCACTCAAGGATGATAAAGTCATTGCGGAGAAACTAAATGACTTCTTTGCATTGGTCTTCACGGTTGAGGATATGAGGGAGATTCCCAAACCTAAGCCATTCTTTTTAGGTGACAAATCTGAGGAACTGTCCCAGATTGAAGTATCATTAAAAGAGGTTTTGGAATAAATTGATAAACTAAACAGTAGTAACATCGTTAAGAATAAATTGCTCACAGGTCACAAGTATCCCCAAAGCTCATGGATTAAGACCTTCAGCAGTTATGCTCTGGCATTTTGTGGTAACTGAAGTCTATAAGTGGTTTTCAAAAAGAGTTCCAGGTAAAACACACTGAAGTAACCAAAGCTGATCACTATGGTGAGATTCCCAAACCCCCCAAAAAATAAAATAAAATTCAGAGTTTCCAAATATTTTAGAGATGAAAGGACATTTTTGACCATCACTGAAAGTTCGATTTTCATGTTCATCTCACAGCCAAAACTAAGGTGATAAATCACACATTCCCAGAATACCAGACATTCCAGTATTTTCAGAAATGGCATGGGCCTGACCCAGCCTGCATGGCCCTGCCCCCACCTACATGATGTTGCCTATGCGTGTGAGGTCATGCGGGCGGAGCGGCGCACTCTTCAAAATGGCATACCCGATCCTCTGTCAGACAAAACGACATCCCGTTTTGTCTCAGTACCATACAGGGGACAAACCTTAGAAAACCAGGATGGTTCAGTTTCGAACCAGACAAATAGCCTTCCTGGCCAAAACTGATTATCCTGAAGAGAGCCAGGGAATATCTAAGAACTTCCAGTTAGGGTGCATTTGCCATAAACAATGCTTCAATATTGGGCATATTAAACTTAAACCTACTATCATATATCCAGTCTGCAGCCTCAGCAAGATTCTATGACAGCACAGAAACAGAAATTCTGTTATACAATATTTACTAAGGGATCACTCCATCCGTCACTGAAATGCTGCTGTTCCTGGGATGAAATAAATGGAGACTGACAGGAACAGTCACAAGAGTGAAACAGTGCAAGCTGCATGAAAAATATTCTAAAACACCCTAAATAATTTTAAAAAAATAGTAAAAGGACTCAAAAAAATGCCACCATAGCTAAACAGAATACAAGAGGCAGTCAGAGGCAAAACGACATCCCTTAAAAACTGCAAGTTAAATCTTACTGAGGAAAATAGGAAGGAGCATAAACTTTGGCAAGTCAAGTGTAAAAATATAGTTAGGTAGGCCAAAAAAGAATTTGAAGAGCAACTAACAAAAGACACAAAAACTATCAAATCAGAAGCTGGAAGCCTGTCAATCAGTGGGACCACTGGATGATCAAGATGTTAAAGGAGCAGTAAAGGAAGACAAAGCCATTGAGGAGAAGCTAAATTAATTCTTTGCACCAGTCTTCACTGCAGAGGATGTGAAGGAGATTCCCGCACCTGAGTCATGCTTTTTAGGTGACAAATCTGAGGAACTGTCCCAGACTGGGGTGTTGATAGAGAAGACAAATTGGAACAAATTGATAAATTAAATAGTAATAAGTCACCAGACCAGATAGTCTTCATCCAAGAGTTTGAAGGAACTCAAATATGAAATTGCAGAACTATTAACTGTGGTATATATCCTATTGTTTTAATCAGCCTCTGTACAAGATGACTGGAAGATAGTTAATGTAATGCAAATTTTTAAAGAGGCTTGCAAGGTGGTCCTGACCATTATAGCCCAGAAAGCCTAACCTCAGTATCAGACAAACTTGTTGAAATTATAGTAAAGAACAGAATTATCAGACACATAGATGAACACAATATGTTGGGGATGGGTCAACATGGCTTTTGTAAAGGGAAATCATGCCTCCCCAATCTATTAGAATTCTTTGAGAGGGTCAACAAGCATGTGGACTAGGGTGATCCTGTTGCTCTAATGTACCAGAATTTCAGAGAGCCTTGGACAAGGCCCCACAGCAAAGACTCTTAAGCAAAGGAAACAGTCATGGAATAAGAGGGAAGGTCCTCTCATGGATCAGTAATTAGTTAAAAGAAAGGAAACAAAGGGTAGAATAAATGGTCAGTTTCACAGAGGAGAGAGGTAAATAGCAGGATCCCCTAAGGATCTGCACTGGAACCAGTGGTTTTCAACATATTCATGAATGACCTGGAAGAGGGGGTCGGTAGTGAGGTGGCAAAGTTTGCAGAGGATACAAAATTACTCAAGAGAGTTAAATCCAAAGCTGACAGCACAGAGTTACAATGGGATTTCACAAAGCTGGGTGACTGGTCAACAAAATGGCAGATGAAATTCAATGTTGATAAGTGCAAAGTAAAGCACATTGGAATATATAATCTTAACAATACATACAAAGTGATGGGATCTAAATTAGCTGTTACCAGTCTAGAAAGAGATCTTGGAGTAATCATGGATAGTTCTCTGAAAACATCCTCTCAATGGGCAGCAGCATCAAAAAAAAAAAGCTAACAGAATGTTAGGAACCATTAGAAAGGGGATAGATAACAAGACAGAAAAATCATAATGCCACTACATGAATTCATGTTATGCCCACACCTTGAATACAGAGAGCAGTTCTGGTTGCCTCATCTCAAAAAAGATGTATTAAAATTGGAAAATGTACAGAGAAAGGCGATAAAACTGATTAGAGGTATGGAACAGCTTTCATATGAGGAGAGATTAAAAATGGCTGGGACAGTTCATCTTCGAAAGGAGATGACTACAGAGAGATATGATAGAGGTCTAAAATATTATAAACAACAGAGTGTTATTTACTCCTTCGCATAACACAAGAACTGGGGTCACCCAATAAAATTGACAGGCAGCAGGTTTAAAACAAACATAAGGAAGTACTTCACACAACACACAATCAACCAGTAGAACTCATTGCCAGGGAATGTTGTAAAGTCCAAAAATATAACTGTGTTCAAAAAGAATTAGATAAGTTCATGAAGGATAGGTCCATTAAAGCCTATTAGTCAAGATGCTCAGGGATGCAACTCCATGCTCTGGGTATCTCTAAACCTCTGACTGCCAAATACAGGGACTGGACAACAGCAGATGGATCACTTGATAATTGTCCTGTTCTGTTCATTCTCTCTGAAGCATCTGGCACTGGCCATTGCAGAAAGAAAGGATACTGGGCTGGACGGACCATTGGTCTTACCCAGCATGGTCATTATGTTCCGTTTAGCAGTGAACCGCAACAACACACAAAAGTTTTACTTCAAGTGAAAAATACCTGTTTCCAGTTAACAACTACAGTGTGAATTTCAGGCAGCAGAATGTAACATCTCAAGATTCAATTTACCCTGGGCACAAGGACTAACATTCTACTAATACAAAACCTATTAATTAATTATTAATAATAAAATAATAATATACAATAATATTAACAGTGACTCACAATTTGTTGCTTTTGTAGGCCCAGCTGTACACATATTGAGAGACAGCAGCATAGTAAGCTGATGCCAGTGATATGAGTAGGGAGCAACAGGGTGTGCTAGAGACATTCCTCTGCCTGAAGACCAAATGGACAAGCCATAGGCCTGGTTTTCCTCTCACACCAATGAAAATCAGGCTTTTCTGGTTTTCCAGTTTTCACCAAAATCAACAGGGTTCTGCCCATTAATGCCTAGAACATTGTTCTAAGTATTCAAAACTTATTGCATGACAGACAAACCAACAGAAATATGACATCAAGTTGAACAGAGGGCCTCATGTCACTCCGCCAATAATGTATTAAAAACAAATTTGTATTTCATAGAATCATAGAACCGGAAGGGACCTTGAGAGGTCATGTAGTCCAGTCCCCTGCACTCATGGCAGGACTAATTATCTAGGCCATTCCTGACAGGTGTTTATCTAACCTGCTACTTCTTGCCCAACCAGATTGGCCATCAGCTGCAGTGATTCATCAAACTAAGACAATGTAATTGAAGAACTCAAACCAGAATGGTGTTCAGCTCAAAGCCTGCTTCCTCAATCTTTGTCATCAATTAGTCAGTGCCAATATTGAAAAATGAGGTGGCAGAATACAGCCTTGCCAAACACCTTTGGAGATAAGAAACCATGTCATGTGTCTGCCACTGACTCAAATGCACCTTTCCATTCCATTATAGACCTCTTCTGTCAATAATACTATCTTTCCAGGGATGCTGAGATACCTACTCAGATCCCACAAACTTGATTGATGCACTGAATCAAAGGCCTGATGGAAGTGTATAACAAGTGCTTCACACAACTTATTCTCTAAAAGTTGTCTCAAGGTAAAGCTTTGGTCAAGAGCACAGTGACATGGGATAAAGCTGCACTGAGTATCCCAGCCTTTCAGAATACTGAATATATGACCAAATTGTATTTTCTCCCTAACTCATTTCCCCATAACTGTACATTTCTTCAGGTAGACATAGTTGAAAGCTAATTTCAAAGTAGACAAATTTTCTTTTTCTTTTGTGTGACAATATATTAATTTTGGGGATCAGCAATGACTTCAAGATATATGATAATTGCTGTCTCAAACCACATATGTAGTAGTATATACAAACCTAGAAGCTGTTTACATAGGATTAAATCTACTGTGTAGAAAAGTCCTTGTTTCAGAATTTGTCTTGCTGTAAGATTTTTATGCTAATATTAGAGATCTTTTTGACGTATGGTTACTAGGGCAAGAAGTAGCACATTGTTTTTGTGTACTCACTTCATTTGTCCAGAGTCTGCTCATTGTATTAATTTATTGCTCAATTTATTAATATTTGAGAGGGAACAAAGCAAAAATGTATGGTGAATTCATTTCAATTTCTTTTAAATTTCCTGTTTTTGTCAAATATTTGAGTTAGAAAATATTGGTTTGGGAATTTAATTGTATTTTTTAATTATATTGCATGATGCAACTTGTGATTGGTAATTTGCCTCCATCACATCTTTCCTTGTGGTGTTCCATGATTCAATGAATATACCCATAAATACTGGAAGAGCATGTGATCAGCTGCTGCTCTGTTTGTGATGAGATTTGAAGCATGGCCAGGTTGCATTGTGTGACTGACCAGCCGCTTGTGAGGTTCCCAACAGGCAGCTGAGACATATACCCCTCCACCCTAACCCTTGGAGAGAAGGAATGGCTTTGGTGCTGGTGTTTGCCTTATGGACTATTGCAATTTGAAGCTCCTTGTAGTGGCAGATACAGAGGGATTCTGACAGGGCCTTACATGTTGTGGATATGATTATCTGCTAGTGAGGTTCCTGTTGGATTGTCAGGCCCTACACCCAAGGTGGGCTGGTTGGTTGCTTTGGGGAGGGGGATGAGCAGGCATGACATTTCATAATTGGCGGTATGGAAAATACCAGGGTCATTTGGTCCCAGACTCCTTCTCCCTGTTTATCTATGAGCCTCCTCCTCATGGTGTTTGCAGAATCCACATCTGGCTTACCTGCAAGCAGTCTGAATTTCTATCCTCGGCCTCTCCCTTTTGCTCCGTTGTCCTACAAAGAGGATGCAGCTGAACCCCAACCTCCTCCATGCTGTACAGTCCTTCTTCCTCACCACGTCCTCCTTCCTTTCCCATCCCATCATTATCCATGGGAATTATGATGGTGTTTTTGTTTGGGTATGCCTTAAGCCTTAGGAAATCCACCTTTCCCTTCCCCAGCCCACCAACAAACACACTCAAAATGGCCACTTTTACTCTTCCACGTTGAACATTTTCCTTTCAAGAGCGTTTGATTCAAAACTGCTGGCATTTTCTGTTACATGAGAAATTTAAACATTTTATCCCACTTATGAAATTTCCTAAGATATTGATATACCACTTTTGACCAGTTCTAATTGACATGCATATTTTATTTTGGGGCCAAATCCTGGGGTCCTTTTTGGCTTTTGCTCAGCCTTTAAGTGGCAAAAACCCCTTGATAGTTTGACTAAAAACTCAGAGATCTCAGGAATTAGCATTGTAGTACTGGTGCTGATGTTTCATCAAAAGTGATCATCGCTGTTTTTTCTGGATATCACTTTAATTAATACCAAAATTAAAATTATAGTCTCAAAAATTAGAATCAAGATGCTTTACCCACCCCTGCCCTGACTGATTAAGCTCATCAACATACATAGGAAGAAACGGAACTAGGCGGCATATAGAGTCACAGCCAGAATGTGCCACCATCTTACAAGAAGGCTAACAGAAGGAGCTAATTCTTTGCATTTTATCCAGGATGATTTCTGATCCTAGTGAGAATTCCCTGCCCCTGATTCAAGCACATTCTAACCCCCTTCTATCAACCTTACTATCCTAGTTTATTTGAATACAACTTAACTGAAGGGCTCAATTGTGAGAGGATGTAAAGCCCATTTAGAATTTTAAAGGTGAGGACCAGGACCTTGTAATGTACCAGATACTGGAAAAAAAATAGCCAGTTCAGAATACACAGCATTTGATATATGATCCTGACTGATTGTCTTGCTCCCCTAGCAAATGGGCCACTGCATGTTGAATTTTCTGGAATTGCCTTATACTATTCAGTCAGCCCATTAATCCAGGCTTCAGGTGATCAAAGTATGGATAATGTGCCCAGGTGCAAACTAAAGTAGTGGCATGATCTTTGACTACCTAATGATGTGGGAGGGAAAGCAGCTCTGACTAGAGCTACTATCCGGACATCAAGGAGCAGTTTTAAAAGACTCATAAGACAGTACCCCACCATGACAGTCAAAGAATATGTCCCTAGATTGAGGGTGAGGTTCTGACTTCTATCAGCTTCATGATGATCTCTCCTGAATTGAGCGCGAGCATGCTGTTTCTCATTCAGGACCCTATGTCCCTAAGACACAGTGGACATTAGAGTGAAAGCAAAGTCTACCCTAGGTGAGAAGATGTAAAGTTCAATGTCACTTGCATATAGCTGATACCATAGTCCATGGCATTTCATGATTTTTCCCACTGTCCTCACATAAAGTGCTGGACAGGACTGAGCCCTGTCAGACTTCACAGGACTAAAGCCCTGATCCTGCACAACTGAAGTCAGAGGGAATTTTAACCACTGATTTTATGAGGCACGGGATCAAGCCCAGAGTCCTCAGCAGCGGCTGCCCACTATAGTCCAGTGGTATTTATTTCAGATCCATTGTGAGGAAATAGCATCATTAGCTTCACAGTATACTGTCCTCTGTTCAACCCCACAGGCCCATCAAAGAACCTCATGATATTTGTATGGCTGTCTGCCCTCAGCCCATAGCCCTTATGAGATTGTCCATCAGCATGACCAGTACTGCTTCTCCCAGCTCTTGTTCTGTGGCCAGACTGAAAGCTGTTGTAGGAGACAAGATGCATGACAGGTTTTTTGGGTGATAGTTTGATTCCATTAATTAAAGGGGAAGTTGTGTTATGATGCTAATTTAAGAATACCACCTTGAAAACTATTCAAATGAGGAAGTTACGGCCTTGACCTGGAAAAGGAATAATCTCTGACACCTATGTGGATCTTGAATGTAATTTAGGCCCTTGAATGTATTTTTTCTGTACATTAAAAACAGTTGGAGCAAGCCTGGAATTCATAGGTAAATCATTGTAAATGAATGGAATTAAACAGACAATCACTACAAAATACTAACTTTTTTTCCCCATTGACTTATCCACATCAATCAGTTGGGAGAAATACTTATAGGGATTTTTAACTGATCAACAGTTTCTATTGGAATAGGAGCAAATGATAAATGTACATTAGGCCAACTGATTTATTAGGACCTGCCAGAGGGCAACGCATACTAGGAAATATTTTTGTCATTAGGGAACTTGATGATGTTTAATATTTCTTCCTTTTTGCCCTTGATGTATTTAATGAAATGTTTCAACACTATTACCTTCTGCCCTAAGGGCAGGTCCACACCTAAAGTGCTGCAGTGGCACAGCCATTGTAGCACTTCAGTCAAGCTACTATTATGCTAACAGGAGGGGTTCTCTCCTTGGTGTAATTAGTCCACCTCCCTGAGAGATGGGAAGTTTTCCTGTTGACATAGAGCTGTTTACAGTGGGGGTTAGGGTATTAGAATTGTGTCATTCCTGGCTGTTGATTTTTCAGCTTGTGAACTTTGTATCTATGTGTATCTGGACCCTCTGTGCATGGATCCAATTTTTCCCCTATGTAGACAGGAGGGTCAGACACTGGCTGGGGAGGTCCTAGTAGCAGAAATATTAGGCAGGCTGTGGGAGACAGTGGGGAAAGGGCAGGACCTGGGCAGAGTGGGGTGGGGCTACAGGCAGAAGAGGCGGGCTGGGGAACTAGCCTCCCCAAGCGGCAGCTTCACCCACTGCCCATGACAGCAGGTAAGAGCGGGTTGGCTCCTGCACACCCAGCAAGGGCTGTATTCACAAAGCCAAACGTGCTGATGCATGCATTCTGCGGTGAGGGAGAGGGTACGAGGGTCTCTGCGGGGAACTGACTCTCTGCTGCTATGAGGTAGGCCGGGCAGCTCGTCCCTCCCCCCTGAGGCCAAGAGCCCAGGCTGCTGTTGGGCATAGGGGCACCAGTTTAATACTGCGTAGCACCCCATAAATCCTAAAATCCATAAAGCCCTGGTAATGGTATAGAGAGAGACAAACAGTTAGCTCCACTAGTTTAAAAAAAAAGGGGGGGGGGAAGCAGCAGATAAGCTTTTTTAAACCAAGACAGTTGTTTAAATACTAAAACAAATCAAGAGGGAATTCAGCCAATGTTCATTTTAGAAAGTTGTTTCGACAATGAACAAGTTTTTTGTAAGCAAAAAAAAAAATATATCACTCCTTCTCAGCTTAATGGTTTGATCAGTATCCTTTCATTGATTAGAATATACCTGATGATGCTGTATTTTGCTATCCCTGTATGGATTATGTTTCAGAATATGGTTTTATTCTGTTTTAATAGTTTTACAGAAAGGTGTGAGATTGGAACAAGATCTTTGAGAAACTTAAGCATGTCAAGTACAGTATATGAAAAAGTGGAGAGATTACCAAGCAGCTAGTAAATTGGCCTCAGTTGGATCTTGTTTCTAATTCTCAGAAGATCACTGTTCAGAAAAACAGAATATGCAAGAAAAATTACTGATTTGCTATGTTACCTTTCACACCAAAGCCTGGCCCTTTAGGGCAGCAATGCAAAACAACCATGGGGGTGGGGGGTAATTTTCTGGAGCTGTATTCTCTTTTTATAAAATATGATGAACAATTTGAGTGAAACTTCATGGTACATTTAACTTAACAAGCCATGAAATTCAAAACGAGTTGCCGTATGTCACAGCTGACCTGGTGAAGAAATATAACTCAGGAAATGCAGACTAGAGGATTTTATAGTCTGCTTGCTAATGAAGGGTGGTCTTTTAAACAAGGACCTCTCAATCTGTGTTCATTATTAGGTGCTGAATTAAAAGTACACACCATTGCTCCTGTTTAATGATTGCTGTAGATCACAAAACGCAGGGGGAATTTACAATAGTCTCAAAGAAGAAATAGAAACAGTTGGAATAAGTGTCATTCCTAGACAGTCTCAAATTTATGATAGGGCAAGTATTATGTCAGGCAACATTAATAGGGTACAGCAAAAGTTAGAAATGACCACCTCAGTTATTTACATTGTATGGCTCAAACTTAAGTGTTGCTGTAGATGCTTGTAAAATAAAACCACGTAAGGATTTTTGGCATCTCTATTGCTATTTCTCCATGTTTGGCTTTTTTTTTTTTGCGCCATGGACAGAATGCACTAGGAATGAAGCAGATTGAATTGACTAGTTTGAGTCATACACATGGGGCATGCAGGTGAAGAAGTGTCAGTGCATGCAAATCCATTTTGAAAGCCATCATCCAATGACTGAATGAGTTCAGCCAGCCTGGAAGTAATCAAAGCTTTGTTGAAGCAAGTGGTTCACTGCAGCAAGTGCAAAAGTTTGAAACATATAATAAAATCTCTTTTTGACCCTTTGTCATTAATTCAAGTTGCTCACAAGGCACTGCAAGTCAAAAAGGCCACGCTCTCCTCAGCGGCAACTTCAGAAAAATATGAAAAACCATAGAACATTGTCTGGACCATGGTCACATATTATCCCAAAAATATTGGCATTTTGTTTGAGGAAGACAAAAGGTGTTTTGTGACCAAGTGAGCCACTTCATTGTTTATTCTAGCTATGAGGAAGAGAGCATGCGCATGTTCTAGCTGACCCAAAGATTCATAAGCAAAAGTAGGGCTAACAACTTTTTTCCCCCCAGTTATTAATGCATTAAAGAAATTAAAAGAAATGTTAGTGCATGCCAAAAGGTGGATGCCATTCTGGCTAGCAAGCCTTTTGCAGTTGACAAGGTGCTGGAAATACGAGAGGATTATAGGAATCAATGCTAGTTCAGCAAAATCTGAAATGCAGATTTCTCATACTGACATTGCATATCATGGACATGTCATAACATTAGAAGATTGGAGTTCCATGCTGACAGCCTCAGAATACCCCAGTTTCTTTAAACTGAGTTAGTTAGCACTTGTGTTGCCTGCTGGTGCAATGAAATCTGAAAAAATCTTGTCAGTGATGTGTCTAATTAAAACATACTTGACAACCATGAGCCAGAAAAAGTTTTTGATTTTGGGCATCCTGAACATAGTATCGGACACGAAAGACACTGATGCAGCAGGAATTGTCAATTTATGCTTCCAAGGGAAAAAAGAAAATTCTTCTAGAAGATAAGAGCAAGATTTTCATTTGTGTTCATGCAAATGGAATGCATTTCACTATGATTTAAGTGAACTAAATCATGCTAAACAGATTCCCTGCTAAGATGTGGCCAAATGTTGTAAGAGCAAAAAGGAAAAAATTACTTAGTAGTGATCCCTTGGTTTAGTGTACAGCTGTATAGCTCCATGGTTGGGTCTCCAATAGCCTTGTGTCTGGCTGGTCACATTCAGCAGACAAACTAGTCCTCCTCACCCTTCCACCCTGTCCCAGCCTTTCCCCCTTTGCCTCAGATATTATGCAGTACACAACATGCAGCTATAATGACTGAATCTCAGTGAGGCCAACATCCCCTAGTCAGTAAATATCAGTGACCTTTTAATCTACCAAAAGCAAATTCAACCGTCATCCTGTACCTGCTCAGCCAGTAGTGGACTCTTTCCTTGTCTCCGTCAAGGTGGACAGCGTATAGCTTAATCAACCAGGGGAGTAATAGGTAAACTGGGCCCTCCCCATAATCTCTATGGCATTTCAGCATAATGTCAAAGTCTAGGATGTCCGAAAGTGTCCTGTGTTCTTAGGGACGTGAAGATCATGCACCTTCCTTGACCAGCTCACTGATGTCACTGAAGCATCCCTGGTGATCCACCAGCATTTCTACAACTATTGAAAAGCAACCATTTTTGTTTATGTACTCACTGACATGGAGAGAGGGTACCAGAATAGAGGAGTGTCCCACCTATTGTTCCACTGCAGTTTGGGAGCACCATTGCGTCAAATCCATCTATTATTTCCTGCACACTGCCAAAAGTCATAGTCCTGTGTAACAGGATATGCTTAATGGCCTTTCACAGTGGGGGCCATTGTCATCCAAGTGTTCATATTCCAACTGCAAACAGATTGTCCACTGACCAATCGCAATCTGGTATTGCGAGCGTCCAGAGTGTGGTCATCACTTGCTTCTCCACTGTTGATGCAGCTCTCATTCTGGTGGGCTGGGGTGAGCGCAGCACATACCTGAAGGTATGTGGCCTTTCACATCCAAAAGTTCTGAAGCTACTTTTTAATCACCCTAAGCTGCATCATGATGTGATACCACCAATCAGTGCTAGTTCGTAGGCCCAGAAGAGTCAATCTGTCATACGGAGCTGCTCCATGAATGCCAACCAAAGCTTAACATTTTTATTCTGTCAGTCAGTATCCAGTCAAACATCTCTTCTTCTTCCTCCTCACACCAGTTGTAGTGGTACTCGCGGAAATGCACAAATGCAGTAGAATGACATGTTCTATGTTAGCAATGGTGATTGGAACTGCACTGAGCTTGGCAGGGTCCACACTTTTCACAGGGATGGTGAAGATTGAAAAGCAGTGTGCATGATGCAGGAATTTTAAAAATAGCTCAAATATTATGGGATGGAATAAGTATTATAGATGGGAAAAGTGGACTTTTAGCAACTTGACCCCTAGTTCCCAAAAACCCCTGGGTGAACTGCTGGTATCCTACCAAGCACTGTGAAAGTGTCTCAAGGCATTGCATTGGATAGTGACATGGAACACACTGGGATATCTACCTGTAAAGCACTGCATTTTGAATCAATGCAACTACTTATGGTGAGGCTGCACAGCATCTAAGCAAGCAGGCAAGTTTGATATATTGCTTGCAAAGTAAATTATGTCAACCAAATGCTGTAGCATAGTCATACCTGACCGTGCAAGCTCATCAGCCCCTCTAATACATAAATTATTTCAATTTTTGAAGATCTGGAGTTCTGTGTCTGGCTCAGCCAAGGTTACTAGTCTTTCACTTTCATTAGGGCTGCATTCACACTTTAAAAAAAAAAATTAAAAAAAAGTCAGAAGGTGCACTTGACTAGATATTTCTAAATTAATATAAGAAAAGCAATAAATCTTCCCTGAAAACGCAATGGACTGTGTAATTTCTTATTTAAATACAAACTTGCCAATAGATTTTAAATAAGTAAAAGGGAAGCCATAAGCTGATATAACAAAATGGTAATTTTAAACAACTCATGACATTATGGAAATACTATTTTCTAACTCTGTTCATTAAATAACTGCTTTGTCTCTTTAGATTAACCAGGTGACCATTTCTAAACTCTATTTCATACAGTGCACCATATCTTGCATTCATCTTTGATATGCAACAT